>NW_025999723.1:7815000-9125000 GCF_019419815.1 Pyrus x bretschneideri | reverse complement strand
ACTCGGAATTTCAAGAGACTTTACAACCAATGTTCTACCAAGAACGATCCCTGACCGACTTGGCTCTGATACCAATTGTTGAATAAGAAGAGTATCCAAGATAACTCTAATGATCCCAAGAAGAAGAAAATAGAGCACACTCTTAAAGAAAGCTCACAAAACAAACTAATTAGCAAAGTTTTTCTTATTTAGCTCTAGGCTTTGTTTTTCCTTGGATGATTTACAATGCTTGGGGACTTGGGTATTTATAGCAAACCAAATGAAAGCTACACCACACACTTAATTAAACTAAGATTTCCAACTACCATACAAAACACATTAATTGCACCTAATTATGTTGTTTTCCACACAACCTTACCTAACTTTGCAATTGTAAGCAATTACATCATCAAACTAGATATGGACTTGGACTTTAGATTGGGTTGTGGATTACTTATGGTTTTGGGCTTGACATTGATTCTCAACACTGTCCTCCTTGATGGTTATGGACAGTGGAGGGAGTGACGGAGTAGAGTGGCTATGATGTCTTCCTTTTATCTCCCTCTGCTGTGTTGTTTGCTTGCCTTGCGGTAGGCTTTCTTTGTATGTTTGGCTTCTTAGCCTGGGTATTGTATTCCCATTTTCCCAAAAAAAAAAAAAAAAAACAAAACAATGATGTGTTAAAGTTAACTCGTAACAATACTAGGCTTTTCTAATAGAGTGATATTTATGCTTCATTTTCACATTTTGCACTCTTAACTTTGATATTTTATTTTATTTTAATTTGTTCAAGTCAACCATGATCATCATCTTATATTCTAAAGGAGAAAGAGATCGCATAATATTCAAAGTTTGAAGAGAGTACTAAGGAAGATTAAGCTCAAGTTGATCATCCATGGTTTTCAAATCTACAAAACTGCATTCATGTGTATACTCCTAGTCCCCTAACCAAATTATTAACTCTAAGCTTCACTAAAACAAATAGTTCACTCAAAAAGGGTCAAAACCTTTACATTTATCGACTCTTCTAAACATGCAAAAACGAGCCAAAATACTCATTCTTGATACATAACGGTATTATCTCCTAAAGTATATCATATGCTAGTCACGTGACTTAAATTGATAGAATTTGAATAAAATAGTCTTGAATCTTATAGCAGGGATGAAATTTGCAATTTTTAATGAATTTAAAAAGACTTAATTTTCACTCGGATAATAATTGATGACCAAATTGGCAACGTACTCTATTTTTAAAGCTGCAATTGAGACAAGAAGTTTAAGAGCAACACATGTGAAAGTATAAAACCACGTACTTTGGCTGTGGAATAGCCCTTTCAATTTTCTCACGTTTCCAGATTCCATTTGCAATTGGCATTGCCAGGTTGGGTGATTTCATCTTTGATCCATCTATCATCACTTAGAAACTTTGGAAAGGACTGCTCTACTCTAAGACATCTCAATGTCAAATCGAATAAGATCACGATATCACAAATTTTGTGAGGGAAAATGCGAAGGAAACTAAACTTTTAGACCATTGTTTATTGACTGCATGATGTTATGATTGACATGTTAGGCCTATGCAAAATACTACCTGATAATATTATTTATGGATTTATAACATATTTCCTTTAATTGGTAGCGAGTCGGATCATATTACCTGATAATATTAACGGGTCGATATCGGGTCGGATCATATTACCCGTTTACCTTAACGGGTGTTACACGACACGACCCGTTAGGATATTGAGTGTGTCGAAAAACGACATGATAACGAAAAATACAACACAAATGTTAGGCCTATGCAAAATACGTAACAGAATATCACATGTTATTATATTATTAGAGAAATACTTAAAATGAATTTTGTCTCATCTAAAGACATAAAATAAATCACTCCTTAATGAAAATAATCACGAGTGACGAGGCTACCCTTTGATGTGATTGTGTGGGTCCACCGTTTCCTCTCATCACTTGTCCCTTGTAGTAAAGGTTTCCTTGTTGATCAAGTACATGTTTGAACTTGGAGCAAATGTTTCCACTTCTTGGGTAGAGATTCTGATTAATTCAGTCTCACCTTGATCAAGTACTTGTTCGAACAATGTTCCATTAAGTGGCAGAACGAATCTATAAAAGCATAGACCTTGTAGCTGTGGGGCTGTAGCTCATGATTACTTTGTGACTTCATCTCTCATTCCCACTACTACAACTTACAACTAGGTAAATATTGATTGATAAATCACATGATTAAAATTTTGTCAATAAAATCTCTAAATGAGCAGACCATTGTTAACGTATAGATTTTTCAAACTCATTAAAATAATATATAAGTTGTTTTGAGCTTAACATATAAGATTTGGATAAGCCCACCAAAGGATGAGAAAATCAAGACATAGGGCCTTAAGTACTAGTTTGGTACTGAGTTGATTTTATAAAAAGTAGGTATAAAAAAAGTTCAGCTAAAAAAGGTGTTTGGTAAACACTTAAAAACAACTTATTTTCATAATTTTAGGTAAAAAAAAAAAGCTGAAAACGTGGAGCAACAAAAATAAACTTATTTTCACAGCACAACAGAAGAAATTTTTTTTCAAAGTACAACAATATCAAACCTGCCCTAAAGCCAGCTCAAAAAATTTAGATGATACAACCACGAGAATGAAAGACGACTACCTTCAATAACCGCTCCTAGCCTTATCTACTGACAAGAAGAGAGGAGCGCATAACTTAAAGCACATTCTGACCTATCAAGCCAGTTGGCAGGCTTGACAATTTTCTAGCACGAAGCTTTAGGAAAGGTATGTCCAAACATCAACTTTGAACCATGCTCTGGCCACAGATGGGAAAAGAAATATATAAAGAGACATACATGTTGTCAGGCTTAACGCTCAGATAAAGTGATTTTCAATTACTCTTAAACGAGCGTTATGCTCAACACACCTAGAAATCATGCAAATAGCTTTGTGTATGAGCAATGCATAAAGCTACACATTGGTACGAGCGTATGAGTTATTATGAGGGCTTTGTCTATAGTATCTCATGGCAGCTAAGATTTGCTATGTCTTGCTTGTCAATTCAGTACCTAGATTTCATGAGAAATTTATTTCTGCAAACCCGTTTTGACTTTTTGCACGCCCATTAATTTTGGTCCTTGATTCTCGTCTGGTTTGTTCACAAAAAACAAAAGGACGAGATACAAACGGATGTGCAGAAAACATCCCAAATTACTAATTTAGCATGTGTAGTAAAAAGAATTCCACATTACAGCTGCTGGAGACCCATACACATGATCCTCCTCCCTCCTTCCCCAAAAGATAAAAATTAATTTGGTCAAGGCTAGTGAGAAACAGTTAAAAGAAGGGAGATTTAACGAAAATTTCATGGTACTGTGCACTTTAAAAAAAAACTATATTTTTATACTAAAAAATCAATCATGGTACTATTCACTTTACCCTTTATTTTATCTTTATCATTAAAACTCAAAGTTTTTAAGTCATTTTCATTAGTTTCCTTTAAAAGAATGAAGAATTTCAACCAGAAAAAACTCTCCAACCTTATATTGCTCTTTTCTTTCTTTTTCTCAAACACTCCTACCACAGAAGGGACCTTTCCTCTGTTGGCTATACACATTTCCTACAGATTCTGCATATCCTTTCCTCGTGCGTTGTTAAGTGAGGTTTATGACTTACAACACCACATCCTTTCTGGTGAAAGTACAACCGAGAGTGGAGCGTGATCAGAGAGTATAATCTTCGGGCCATATTCCCTTCTCCGCCTCACGGGGGTATAGAACTGCATTCTTCACGTTGAATCCGAGGGCGTCCTGCGTGCCTCGTTTGGACTCCTCTCCACTACCGTTGAGACTTTCTTTATCCTCTGACGCTGTCGAACTCCAAATTCTATTCTGCAATGCCAAGGGTTTTAGACTCGCGATTTTAATCTTGTAGGTACTTTGGAAGGACTATTACATGACGGCAATGCTAATGTAATTTCAAAAGGAAAATAAACGAAATTATTATGGATGTAATGTACCTTAAATTCTTCGTAATCAAGAATACCTTTTGCATCAGCATCTGCCTGGATCCAGAGATCCCTTGTCTCCTGGAAACCTAGTCCCGTAGGATGACCAATTAAATTAACCTGCAAAATACCTATATGAGCAAGTCTGATCTTTCCATTTGAACTTTATACAGCTTAATAGCTAATAGAACCAACCTGTTGTAGTGCTTCACAGAAAGCTGAGGACGTAATAAAATCACCATGACTATCACCCTTCAGAAAGGCAAATGCATCATTTTCAGCCATCGAAGCTTTTTGAAGCTGGCGCTGAAAACCCAAAAGGAAAAAGGAAGTTACTAGGATTGCATGTAGAAACTGTCTAGAGCTTGCATGCCCTATAATATAAAGGATCGAAGCATCTTTTCAAAAGTTTTGAACAAAGCTTTCTGTGCACAATAAATCTGATGAACTACGATTCTTGCCCTCTGTGGCAAGGAATTAGATAGTACGTAGAGAAAATGTGAACGGATGAGTATTAATGACAATAATATAGAATATGGAAACTGAATTGCTTGCCCGTAATATTCCAAAAACCGCTTCGCACCAACTAGTCTTTAGTGGTTTTCGTGACTTATTGGGATTACAAAGCCAAATGAAGTCAACACCGCAGATGTTTCCCCTATGATTGCGGTGGCTAACCCACTTTCGGATATAAAATACAAATATTCCGTTAAAACAGATGATGAACATTGTATAGATGGGCCCTGTGGCAGCCAGTAAATCACCGATTTCTGAATTTAAATCCAGAAAACACCAACCTTGTGAGCATCCGCATCGGTATATTGATGAGCAGTGTCATATGTTGATTCAAAACCCTGTGATCTAAGGAATTTGTACACATGGCCTCGTTTACTTCCATTCCAGTCACTGCATCGAGAATAATAAAAAAAATACAAATATAAGAACTACCATCCTACACAAAAGAATACAACCAGAGAAAGCCTATAATTTATTAAATTTCCATTGTTTGTGAAGGAGGCCTTCAAAAGGATTTCCCAGTTAGGATAGCTAGCACCTTCAAAAGGATGTATATTTTAAAGATTTTCTTCAGAGTATTATAAATGAGATTCTTTGACATGGAACATTAACTAAGAAAGACGAGGCAGGAGACTCACCCACAGAGTACGATTGGCATCGTACTCTAAGTATCCTTGTCGCAGCCTAATTGCAGCCGTGTATCCTTTGGATATCTTTTCTCCTTAGTTGGGTGTAACATAGACAACATGTAACAATTGACATTGCATATATAGAAAGAGAAAAGAATATGCAAAACACCATTCAAAGTCAAGAGGTTCTGATAAACAATACAAAAGGATAATTACAAAAAGGTTCAAGACCTTAAACTACAACCATATATTTTGATAATCATTCCAAATATAACAAAAATACATCTCAAGTAACACTAATATGCAAACTGATAGATACTACAGCAGCCACGCGGCAACAGCTGCAGAACAAACAAAAGCATTGCCAATAAGGCTAGCATTATGGCTTGGTCGAAACATTATTCCATGGGGGACTTGATTAACGACTTCAGGGAGATATTTCAGGGAACTTGAAAGAACACTTTCAGTTGCTTCCAGCTACCTCTTCCATGCCTAATTCAAAAGGCCTCTTTACTAGTCTCCTTAAGCTAATGCATAAAGGCATTTTACACATCCATGGCACTACTTCGGTGTTCGTACCACTCCTTAATGCACTTCGGTAGCTTGTAATCATTCAAAATAAGTTTATGTTACTTCTTCATAGGACTAATAACCATAGTTAACTATAACCTTATTCAAGAACTTCGTGGAAAAAAAGTCATTAGCTTCAGATTCAGGATTGAAACTCACTGCATGCAATATAGTTATTGTCATGCAAAACATCTCCCACTGTTGTTTTCATTGGCGGCTACAGTGTGTAGTCCTCTAGTTGAGGTGGATAAAAGAAAATTTCTAGATCTTCTTCTGGTGGAGGACATACCTAGATTAAGAATCATGAACAACGAGCTAAGTTAGAATATATCCATAAGAAGTTCATATAACAAAATGTTTAAAGAGGCTCATTCTCACCTCTGAAATCCTTTTATTCGTGGCTTGATTTTCAGAATTAGAAACGGTGTTCATAAATTGTTCATCGTCATCATTGTTAGAAACATTATTCTTGGATATAACATATGTTGGTGACTCTTGTGCCACATGTAACCGGAGTGAATCCATGTCTTTTTGTGACTGAGCACATAACTGGATTAAAAATCACAAACAAGCAGGTTAAATTTTGATACACTTTTGTGTTAATAAAGTTCATATTAGAAATATTCAAATAAGCATTTTTATTCTCACCTCCTGACCCATATCATGTGGAGTTTCATTTTCGAAATCAGATACGGTGAAACTATGAGGTTCACCTTCATCACAGGTTGTAATATTATTCTTATTGGTATAAGAACAATTATTATCTCCAAATGGTGATTGTATTACATTACAATCATCATTAGTGCCATTGGCTTGCAGAACATCTTCCAGCTCTATGTATCCTGATGATAGGAGTGTAGAGGAACCGTTATCCTGTAACTGAAGAGAATCAAAGAGTGATGCATTAAGTTTCGATAAATTTCTCATGATCCATGAGATAAATGTTAAAAGGTAAGATGATTCTCATTCTCACCCCTGGAGTCACAACAGCTGCAGCATGATCTTCAATATTAGACACACTACAGCTGCCAAGTTCAACTTCACCGATTGAGGTAACCTCCTCATCGGATTTTTTATTCATGCAACAGATAACGAAATCCTTCTGCATAAGTTGGACAACAATATTATGAGCTATAGATCCAATCCAATTGCCACACTTCAAAACTATTACTTCATGTATGTTAAACACGGAAACATCAATCCGACACAAGTTTGATGTCGCATAATCCAAAGATAATTAACAAAGAACAAAATAGCAAACTCTGCAACTGGAAAAGAGAGCGACCTGAGGCAGTTTAGGATTGGCTTCACTATCTATGAGATAGTGCTCGTGCATGACCCGGTTGGTTTTTTTTCGGTTTAGGCTCACAACGCCGGTAGAACGTCAAGGTCCTCTTCTTACCAATGACAGCTTTGGACCGCCGAATCATTTCTTCAGTGGCATTAAGGATGTTAGTGTGAGTCATTTCTTGACTGGAATCCTGATACGGGTCAACAATAAGTGTATTTGCGAACTCCCCGTCTGAATTTTCATCCCGTTCATTAGCTGCAAGTGCAGATTGCATTCCATGGTAATCATTATTATCATGCGCATTTGCAAGCATACTGCCCATATGCCACTGAAAAATGTCCAGATTTTGTGGTGGCTGATTATGTTCCTGCATAATGAACAACAAACAAGCAAACGTTTTGGATCTGTTTCTTTTGCTCGGAGTGTGTATATATATATATATATATGAAGAAGTTTTAATCACCATTCGTGCTTGACATTCTCACCTCTTCAACACCCATATTATGTGGTGGTTGTGGTTGATTTTCAAAGTCAGGTGCACTGTTGTGCTTACTAGATTCACCTTCATCACAGGTTGCAACGTCCGTATTCTTACCTGATTTCTTCTTCACGTGACAGAGAACGAAATCCCTCTGCAAATAAGTTGGAAAACCAATTATGTAATGAAGTATCACCAACAGAAAATTAAACAAGGTTCCAACCAAAAGTCACTAAACTTTGCACATTTACAGAACAAGCCAATTGGCTTGAAGGGGTTTCGATTTTGATCCATTCAATGATTTCAAAACCAAAACCCCTTCGAACCAAACCAAATAGACTTGAGTTTCACAACCAAAACCCTTCAAGCCTCCGGTTTAGAACTTGCCTCATACAATGCTGCAAATTGTACATCATATATCCATAACATTATTAACAAAAACCCGAAAACAGAAAGAGAACGACGACCTGATTAGCATTAGGACTGATTTGAGGGATGTAAAACTCATGCATGACCCAGGGGGTAATTTGGGCATTACGACCGCGACCTCGGTAGAATGTCAGAATCCTCTTTTTACCGATAGTTTTGTTGTCTCGAGCCCTGACTTCTTTCACCGGGCCAGTGATCTTCCAGAAGCCTTCACTCGTCGCCCTTTCGGTGTCGTTTCTGCTGTTTTTTTTGTAAATTGGTCGGTTGTAGAAGTACCATTCCTCATCATCCGACTTTATCAGTGACATCTCTGCATAAAAACACAACATTTGGATCAAACCAACACATATTTTTAGACTCATTCAAATGCAAACTAAAAAGTATCAGTAAAAAGGTAGTGATTGTCGCACTCCATCTACAGCTATTTGCACTTTAAAAAATGAACATTTTACAATTTTTCAAACTCACAGAAGAGTGTTACGTGCTAAAATCTCTGACCTTCGTAAAATTGTCACTAAAGAAAAAAAAAATAGTAACTTTAAGAACTGGGATTGGTAATAAGTTACGTTTGGATCAAACCCAATTGCCTAAACAGAGACTCAAACTTTAGAATAAGTTACACATTACTAAAGTTGTCACCAAAAAAAAAATAAAAAGATTGAACTTTTTAAGAACTGGGTTTGGTAATAAGTTACATATGGATTAAACCCAATTACCAAATGGCAAATACAGATTATACAGATTATCAGACTCATTGAACTAAGAAAAATAATGAAAATTTAACACCTGGGGTTTTGCAAATAATTACCAGGCAAGTCCCAGGGCTCGTGGTTGCACATGTTGATTTCACGGATGACGTCGCTGACGAGGGAATCCATTCCCCGGAGCTTCAACTGCAAGTAATGGCCGATCAGCTCTTCTTCTGTGGGGTGGAATCGGAATCCCACTGGCAGTGATATGCCACCTGCCGCTGCTCTGGTGAAGGGGATTCCATTGGAAGCCATCCTCTTTCATGTAGGAGAAATGGAATGCTGGGTGGGTTATTGTAGGATTAAGAAAAACAGTAATTGACTTGAGGTCGATCAAAGTCTTGGGCTTTCAGGGGACGTTTTTTGCTTATGGAAGAAGCTATTAAACTTCTGCTTCCGGTTTTACATGGTGGGGTCTGGAATTTTTGTTGTCGTGACTTTTGGTGGGACCCCGGGCAATCCTACCTGTGGAACTGTTTGCTGTATGGCTTGGTGGGGGTGCTTCCTCGGAAAGGGCAGAGAAGCTACAGGAATCATGAGAAGATTTTGTATCCCTTTTTTTTCAAATAGAAGATTAAATGAGGGAAGGTTGTGAGACTGAAATTTCTGATTCAATTGCTTATTTTGCAGTTTTGAATACAAAGGGCATATAAGAAGTAGACGAATTTCGTCGTCGTGTAGGATAAACAGTCGATAAGGTAGATCGAGAAAATCTAACTGAAAAAATCGATAGCTTTCTCATGGAATTTAAATCAAAATATGTCTCCATATATTCAACTCTCAGATTTATTTATAAATATTTTGTGCCCGTCTGATAAATAAATATTAGATATATCACTTTAGAGAATATTTTTTTAGGTACAATTTGTTGGAAATTCTTTGGTTGTAACATGAGATTCATCTCAATATATTTATCTCACTAATTACTTAATTCACTTTAGCGTTGTTACTCTTACTAAAAATAATCTTTCTAATAGTTTAGCTTGATTTAGTTTATAGATCCCAAAACAAATTGCAAGTCTCAAGAAGTTATTCCAGGACCGTAGTAAATGAGAGAATTTTCAATGTGTTCAAAATTAGATCTGCTAATTTCTTACATGACTCATTAACACGATACGTAAATGATACGAAAGTATAGGGTTTCGGATCAACACGATAACTAATTAGGTCATTAGAGGGTTACACTATAAGAACCTGTTAATAACAGGTCTTTAATAGGTTCACACGGGAGTGACACGCATGTAACCCGTTTTGACACGTTAAAAAAAGAAGATATTTTGATGATTTTAATTTTTTAAACTACTAAATAAACTTACTATAACATATAATAGTCATAGTGTATATGCATATATTGTATATTAAATATGTATTATAGTAGTTATTATTCTATATAAATTAAAAAAAAAAAGTTTTAATTATTTATTTATTTATATTTTAGAGTATACTATAGGCATAGAGTGAGATTTAAAAAATTAAAAATAAAAATATGAAGTAATTTAAAAGTACCAAACACATTAAAAAATTATAATAATTAATTTACAAGTGCAAAAAGTGTGAAGAAATATGCAAACGCTCGTTATCACATCGTCTATGCTTTGGGATGGGTACATCGTCGTTCGGATTTTTAAAACCATACAAACCTCATGAAATGCAACTCCCTTTATTTTGCATATACTTGAACATTTGATATTTTGTAGTAATGTACTAATGTTTTTTCATTTGGCTCTTCTTTTGGGGTATCTAATACTTGAAAGGTAAATTTTTTTCTTTTTTAATGTTTTGAAGTAATATTTATGTAACAGTGCGGTATGCATATACTAATGTAGTATTATGTTTTTTTTTTTTTTGGATCAAATTATGTTTTCTTATTATTATTTATGGATTTATAACATATTTCCTTTAACTTGTAGCGAGTTGGATCATATTACCTGATAATATTAACGGGTCGATATCGGGTCGGATCATATTACCCGTTTACTTTAACGGGTGTTACACGACACGACCCGTTAGGATATTGAGTGTGTCGAAAAACGACATGATAACGAAAAATACAACACAAATGTTAGGCCTATGCAAAATAAGTAACAGAATATCACATGTTATTATATTATTAGAGAAATACTTAAAATGAATTTTGTCTAATATAAAGACATAAAATAAATCACTCCTTAATGAAAATAATCACGAGTGACGAGGCTACCCTTTGATGTGATTGTGTGGGTCCACCGTTTCCTCTCATCACTTGTCCCTTGTAGTAAAGGTTTCCTTGTTGATCAAGTACTTGTTTGAACTTGGAGCAAATGTTTCCACATCTTGGGTAGAGATTCTGATTACTTCAGTTTCACCTTGATCAAGTACTTGTTCGAACAATGTTCCATTAAGTGGCAAAACGAATCTATAAAAGCATAGACCTTGTAGCTATGGGGCTGTAGCTCATGATTACTTTGTGACTTCATCTCTCATTTCCAATGCTACAACTTACAACTAGGTAAATATTGATTGATAAATCACATGATCAAAATTTTGTTCAATAAAATCTCTAAATGAGCAGACCATTGTTAACGTATAGATTTTTCAAACTCATTAAAATTGTATATAAGTTGTTTTGAGCTTAACATATAAGATTTGGATAAGCCCACCAAAGGATGAGAAAATCAAGACATAGGGCCTTAAGTACTAGTCTGGTACTGAGTTGATTTTATAAAAAGTGGGTATGAAAAAAAGTTCAGCTCAAAAAGGTGTTTGGTAAACACTTAAAAACAGCTTATTTTCATAATTTTGGGTGAAAAAAAAAGCTGAAAACGTGAAGCAACAAAAATAAGTTTATTCTCACAGCACAGCAAAAGAAATTTTTTTTCAAAGTACAACAATATCAAACCTGCCCTAAAGCCAGCTTAAAAAATTTAGATGATAGAGTACAACCACGAGAATGAAAGACGACTACCTTCAACAACCGCTCCTAGCCTTATCTACCGACAAGAAGAGAGGAGCGCATAACTTAAAGCACATTCTGACCTCTCAAGCCAGTTGGCAGACTTGACAATTTTTTAGCACGAAGCTTTAGGAAAGGTATGTCCAAACATCAACTTTGAACCATGCTCTGGCCACAGGTGGGAAAAGAAATATATAAAGAGACATACATGTTGTCAGGCTTAACGCTCAGATAAAGTGATTTTCAATTACTCTTGAACGAGCGTTGTGCTCAACACACACCTGGAAATCATGCAAATAGCTTTGTGTATGAGCAATGCATAAAGCTACACATTGGTACGAGCGTATGAGCTATTATGAGAGCTTTGTCTTAGTATCTCATGGCAGCTAAGATTTGCCATGTCTTGCTTGTCAATTCAGTACCTAGATTTCATGAGAAATTTATTTCTGCAAACCCGTTTTGGCTTTTTGCACGCCCATTAATTTTGGTCCTTGATTCTCGTCTGGTTTCTTCACAAAAAACAAAAGGACGAGATACAAACGGATGTGCAGAAAACATCCCAAATTACTAATTTAGCAAGTGTAGTAAAAAGAATTCCACATTACAGCTGCTGGAGACCCACACACATGATCCTCCTCCCTCCTTCCCCAAAAGATAAAAATTAATTTGGTCAAGGCTAGTGAGAAACATTTAAAAGAAGGAAGGCTTAACGAAAATTTCATGGTACTGTTCACTTTAACGAAAAACTATATTTTTATACTAAAAAATCAATTCTGATAATATTCACTTTACCCTTTATTTTATCGTTATCATTAAAACTCAAAGTTTTTAAGTCATTTTCATTAGTTTCATTTAAAAGAATGAAGAATTTCAACCAGAAAAAACTCTCCAACCTTCTATTGCTCTTTTCTTTCTTTTTCTCAAACACTCCTACCACAGAAGGGACCTTTCCTCTGTTGGCTATACACATTTCCTACAGATTCTGCATATCCTTTCCGCGTGCGTTGTTAAGTGAGGTTTATGACTTACAACACCACATCCTTTCTGGTGAAAGTACAACCGAGAGTGGAGCATGATCGGAGAGAGTATAATCTTCGGGCCATATTCCCTTCTCCGCCTCACGGGGGTATAGAACTGCATTCTTCACGTTGAATCCGAAGGCGTCCTGCGTGCCTCGTTTTGACTCCTCTCTACTACCGTTGAGACTTTCTTTATCCTCTGACGCTGTCGAACTCCAAATTCTATTCTGCAATGCCAAGGGTTTTAGACTCGCGATTTTAATCTTGTAGGGTACTTTGGAAGGACTATTACATGACGGCAATGCTAATGTAATTTCAAAAGGAAAATAAACGAAATTATTATGGATGTAATGTACCTTAAATTCTTCGTAATCAAGAACACCATTTGCATCCGCATCTGCCTGGATCCAGAGATCCCTTGTCTCCTGGAAACCTAGTCCCGTAGGATGACCAATTAAATTAACCTGCAAAATACCTATATGAGCAAGTCTGATCTTTCCATTTGAACTTTATACAGCTTAATAGCTAATAGAACCAACCTGTTGTAGTGCTTCACAGAAAGCTGAGGACGTAATAAAATCACCATGACTATCACCCTTCAGAAAGGCAAATGCATCATTTTCAGCCATCGAAGCTTTTTGAAGCTGGCGCTGAAAACCCAAAAGGAAAAAGGAAGTTACTAGGATTGCATGTAGAAACTGTCTAGAGCTTGCATGCCCTATAATATAAAGGATCGAAGCATCTTTTCAAAAGTTTTGAACAAAGCTTTCTGTGCACAATAAATCTGATGAACTACGATTCTTGCCCTCTGTGGCAAGGAATTAGATAGTACGTAGAGAAAATGTGAACGGATGAGTATTAATGACAGTAATATAGAATATGGAAACTCAATTGCTTACCCGTAATATTCCAAAAACAGCTTCGCACCAACTAGTCTTTAGTGGTTTTCGTGACTTATTGGGATTACAAAGCCAAATGAAGTCAACACCGCAGATGTTTCCCCTATGATTGCGGTGGCTAACCCACTGTCGGATATAAAATACAAATATTCCGTTAAAACAGATGATGAGCATTGTCTAGATGGGCCCTGTGGCAGCCAGTAAATCGCCGATTTCTGAATTTAAATCCGGAAAACACCAACCTTGTGAGCATCCGCATCGGTATATTGATGAGCAGTGTCATATGTTGATTCAAAACCCTGTGATCTAAGGAATTTGTACACATGGCCTTGTTTACTTCCATTCCAGTCACTGCATCGAGAATAACCAAAAAAATACAAATATAAGAACTACCATCCTACACAAAAGAATACAACCAGAGAAAGCCTATAATTTATTAAATTTCCATTGTTTGTGAAGGAGGCCTTCAAAAGGATTTACCAGTTAGGATAGCTAGCACCTTCAAAAGGATGTATATTTTAAAGATTTTCTTCAGAGTATTAGAAATGAGATACTTTGACATGGAACATTAACTAAGAAAGACAAGGCAGGAGACTCACCCACAGAGTACGATAGGCATCGGGTTTAGCTTCTTTTCATTCTGATATGACTCCACAAATTGCAAAATTTTGTAAACCTATTAAAAATTTTCAAGAAACGGGTTAGAGTGATTGCTAGTGCAGCTTGTTAAACTAAGTTGACAATTATATGCCATAAGTTGATAACTTGTTTGGAAACTTTGAATACCTGATGCAATCGTACTATAGAGAGACTGGAATCATGAGGAAACAACAAATGAGTATTCACAATTAGCATTTCTTGTTGAACGTTTCCTCTCTGGTTTTGTGAAAAAGGGGCAGCTAACTGAACATGTAATAGCTGAGCAACACGGTCTCCAAAATCATTAAAATGCAACTCTCGGTAGTTTCGCACACTAAAGCAGTCCCTCCTCACAGCAGTCAGCAAACCTGTAAAGAGAAAATACAATAAGTCAAGCCATAGAGCATGGAATAGACTTAAAAACCTCATTTTAATCATGACAACACTCTCAAAACAAGAAATGAGTTGATATCAAACTTGAGGACCATTCTAAGACACAACTCCTTTGGAAATGCTAGCTGATATATGAAGAACCAGTGGAAGAACTCTCCAATAACTTAGACTGCTAAATTGTACTGGGAAAAGATAACAAAGAAAGGCCAATTCAATCGCAAAGTGTTGTGACAAAGCACTCCAATGCAGGAAACATGAACCAATGTGTGCAGAATAATGTACATTTTTTGTCAGAACTTTCAAGTTGTTCAGCATCTGACCTATATTGCAGTTGCGAACTTGGAATTAACATATGAATGTGAGTTAAATAAAACCGCGCATTTTACCCATGGAGCAATGCAATAATGAGATTTAACTAAACTTGAATGATGCCAGATAAGTCTAATGTATTAAAATCAACATTAAGGAATAGATTCAAGATAGCAACATACCATCTCCCCGGTTGTTGGTTCGGGCGAGCTTAAAGGTAGTATAGCCTGCATCACCAAGCCAGTCCAGGTACATATTCACAAATTCTTCATTTCCAACCCAGAACTCCTAATATTGCAAAAAATGGGTTAGTGTCAGCACATATAGTTGGAAAGGGCTATGACCCTTAAAACCTCATACAAGTGCACTTTGTTCTCATATGCAACAAGGGGTATTTCGTTTGAGGTCCAAAAAAGCAAAAGGGTAATCAAATATCACCTGCAGACAAATAATGGCAGATGATTCACAGAGCAACCAATCCAAAATCCTCTGGTTCCTAGACACCCAAAACGCCCTGTAGTCGCTCTCTCTAAGGCTTTGATTCTGTTTCACACACACCACAAAGAAACTGAGAAAACAAACTCAGATAAACTAAGTCCGTTTGATTACCACTTCGTTTTGAGGGTACAAACGGCTCTAAAAACGAAATAGTTATCAAACAGAATGACTCTAAAAACGAAATAGTTATCAAACAAAGTGACTTCAAAAACGAAATAATTATCAAATCACAGACAAACGCAAATGGGATAGAATAGGACCTGTTGATCGAGTCTTTTGTAGATTGGAGCCAAAATATTGAAAGTCGTGCACGAGACTAAGCAAGGCTCTGCCAAAGTCTCTGGCTTTGGCTCTGCTATCGACGGCAACGAAATGCAGCTGCCGCTGTAGCTCCTTGAAAGGCTCTCACTTTCTCTGCGATTAATGTTTGCCACATTAGAATCCGCACCTAAACCCTGCAATGTCTCAAAATTTTCAGTATCCATTATCCAATAAACGATTTGCTGAGTACCCATTTTCTCAGAAACCAAATCCACGGAAGAAAAACAGAAGGAATCTAGAGAGGGAAAGAGAAGAGAGATACCATGTTAAAAATCCTTGCCACTGTAACTGTTTCTGGTACAAAAGTTGCTAAATTTGGAGTGGTTCTGATTAACAAGATGAAACGAGTGATGGGTTTGCTTCCAATTTTGCAATAACTTTCAAGTTACTAGAAGTTGTGGAGATTGAAGAGCAATGTAGTTGGATTTTTTGATGAACTGCGCTACTTATAGCAAAATGTGGGGGTGAAAAATAAAGGTTGGAATTTCAATTTTGTCGTCCGCGTTGGAAGATAGAGGTGAAAGGAATTGGAAGCTTGTGTGGTGGGGGCCACACCGAAGGTTCTGCTTCTATCTTAACTAAGAATATTGAGGCTTTCCAGCTAGACTTCGTGCTGGAATTGCAATCTTATAATTATGAATGCCTTCCTCAATCTTGTCACTTTAAACAATCAAATCTACCATTTGCCAATTGCAATTTGCAAGTGTCCTACTCCTACTCCAACTAGCATAAAGTGGCACAGATTGTCAGAATTTTAGATGCAACTGTGACCGTGAAAACCAAATTCGATAGCAATTTGACTTAGAAAATGATTTTTGCACATTCATGTTCTTTTTTATGTATGAATAATTGTATTTTTCTGTTAGATATTTTAAGGGGTGTGCGGAAATTAATTTTTTTTAGTTTATATCATCTTGTAATGATTTGAGTATTAGAGTTAATCGTCTCAGTGCAATTTGACTTCAACCCCCTATACATTATATGTTTCACTTGCATCACCAACTAAAATTAGCATCCCAATTTTGTGGCTTGAAACCTAGCACTGCAACCACCACTGAGTAGTCCAATAGTTGGTGACGAATTCCAGGCCTGTATTTCATACGGTATGTCTTGAGTTTGATTCATATCGCTGGTGAATCGCACGATGGTGATCAAGAGAAGGTTGAAATGCCCCTGTGAGTCTTTTCGAATCCTGAAACAGTAAACTGCCGTTACGAAGCTACCATGTATCCTTTTGGTAAAAAACAAAAACAAAAAAAAGCCCCAGCACTACTCTTTGACACACCAGCGAATTCACGTTAGACCCTAATTTATTCACGTTATGCCTTGTGTATCAATATGGCTCACCCTGTCAAATGTTTTTTTTATGCTCACTTTAAACATGATTGTCATGAAAGCAAGACATTAATACCTTAAAAACAAAAACAAGGAGTCAAGTGGCATATCTTACCTTTAAAATAAAATTTCCTAAATCTGCTATTAACCGCACAATTTAATTTCAACTTTCTTTCAACCTTGATGAGCAAGAATTTATTAAATAAAACCAAAATAGTACTATGTCACATGAAATGAACCCAAACATGGGGCCGAAAGGAAAAAGAGAAATAATGATTTGTCACAAAAATCTTGTACCGAAAGCCGAGGCATGTGTACGTACTGGACGGATCAGGATCCTCAAAGGATTCTCTTGAGCAAGTTCATCATACCGTTAAAATTTTATCCAACGATTACAAATGAAGAATTCTTTTAAAATTATAATAATTATAACCGTTGAATAAAATTTCAACGGTCCAATATACTTGCTCAAAGAATCTTTACCTATAGCTCAGGAGAGAATCCTTATCTGTACTGACCACTTCTAGTTGCACCTTAAACATGACTCATGGGTACCTACACGCGCAAGAACATGACAAGAAACCGTGTCGGTGACGTCCGTCCATTTGTCGGTCCATCATTGATAACCCTTTTATTTTTATTTTTCTTTTATTTTTCATTTTTCTTGGGAGGGGACGTTTTATATTTTAGGGTTTTGTTAAACCACTTGGATTATTATGCTCTATACACTCCGTAACCCTAAGCCAGGTGTCCCAAAGTGCATTACATTACAAAAAATATTATTTTGAAATATAGGGTCAAAACTAATAAATAGTGGTATGTTTGACTATTTCTGTATTTACAATAATGTTATTGTAAACTAATTTATCCACAAGATAACAGTATTATATGGAACAATTTCGTGAGAAAATAGTATTGCGAAAACAATATAATAAAGCTGCGATGGATGTGGGAAAGGTAACAGTTCGTCAATTACCAAAAAAAATACTTAAATTGCTTAGGTCGTGACTCTCATTTAGATAGAAAATAGATAATTTTTATTTTATATTTTATATTTTCGAAAAATTGTAAATGACTTTTTAAATACTTAGATGAACACTCATTATATGTTTATTCCCCATGTTTTATATGTTTAATACTTTATATCTATATATCACTCTATTTTACAATTTATGAATTTCATACAATTATGTATTTGTTAAAGTTTAAGTAGATATTTATTTATGTTATATAATAAATTTAACTGAAACTAAAAAAAATCACCTAAATCCTTCTAGACGTCTAGGCACTAGACCTCTGTCAAGCTTCTGACTAACTGGTTTTTAAAGTTTAAGCAACCTTGCTTACTACTTCTCTAGAGGAACTTCAACACTTTTGTAGGCCGATATTTTGGCTTTAAAACAATAATTTCAAATTTCAATGGGCGGTTCGAGTAAATCGATATTTTCAACTACAAAGTCAGGTTCAATTCTTCAAGACAACGTCTATATATCACTTTCATCATATTTACAGTAAGTAAATATGATTGCACACTGCACACGGACTTGCTACTTTATGATATAGTTATGATCATACTTCTTTTTTCTATAAGAGTTATGATCAAACTTTTATATAGTTTACTAATTTTCCTAATAATGTCATTCATTGGTTAAAGCTTATCATCAATAAGTTAAAAATCCATCGAAGATCTTTCTTTATACTTTATTTGTACTCACAAATATCAATTTCATGTGAAAATTCCAACAAGAAAATTATTTTAAAAAATGCAGGGAGATGGGGTAAGGAGAAGATTTTTTCTATGTCTTTTGTAGAAATGAGGTGGTCTGGTATTCTGATCTTAGAATTTTTCGCATTAGAGATGCTCTAAGAGCACCTCCACCCCAAAAAATAAAGGTTGGGGCCTGCGGGTAGGCGCACTCAGCCATTCGACAAGAAATAAGGGCTAGGGCCCCCGGGTAGGCACATTTAGCCATTTTGAAGCGACGTGGCTCTTCTTGAGCCGTTGGATTTCCAACAGCTATATTTCTAGGACATTGGATTTCCAATGGTAAAAAAATTTGAAATCCAACCTGTGACATCCCACATCGCCTAGGGGAGTGGATCATGCAAGCCTTATATGTATATTCTCATCTCTACCTAGCATGAGGCCTTTTGGGAGCTCACTGGCTTCTAGTTCCATCGGAACTACAAAATTAAGTGAGTAGCATGCGAGAGCATTCCAGGATGGGTGACCCATTGGGAAGTTCTCGTGTGAGTTCCCAGAAACAAAACCGTGAGGGCGTGGTCGAGGCCTAAAGTGAACAATATCGTGCTACGGTGGATTCGAGCCCGGGATGTGGTGGGGGCCTGGGCGGGGATGTGACAATTTGTGACAATTTGGTATTAGAGCCAATCCCTGGTCGGAAATGTGCCGACGAGGACGTCGGGCCCCTAAGGGGGGTGGATTGTGACATCCGACATCGCCCAAGGTAGTGGATCATGTAAGCCTTATATGTATATTCCCATCTCTACCTAGCACGAGGCCTTTTGGGAGCTCAATGGCTTCGGGTTCCATCGGAACTCTGAAGTTAAGTGAGTTCACGCGAGAGCAATCCCAGGATGGGTGACCCACTGGGAAGTTCTCGTGTGAGTTCCTAGAAACAAAACCGTGAAGGTGTGGTAGGGACCCAAAGCGGACAATATAGTGCTACGATGAAGTCGAGCCCAGGATGTGGTGGAGGCCCGAGCCGGGATGTGACACAACCCCAACGTCTAGATGATGTGTAAACTTTTGGATTGTTGGATTTTCCGATCAATGGTCCAGATTTTTTGGCCTAAAAAATTCTGAAAATTTTCAATTGTTACTATTGGCATACATGTCACAATCTAGGCTGTTAGATTACAATTTTTTTGTAATCCAACTGTCCAAACTAATTAAATTATTAAAAATATATAGTAAAAAACATTTACACTTGTTTCCTATAAATACCTAAACATTCTATTCATCCTTACACCATATTTCGATATTTTCAAATACTTTCAACTAGTCTTTCTCTCAAAGTTTTCATATGCTTTTGTTTGCAAAAAAAAAAAAAAAGACTAATGATGCAAGTTTGAATTGGTCGATCATTGAATATATTATGTTGTGTGAATGTTGAGTTTGAACTACACATGACCCGATTATGCGGCATGAGCAGAAGTTGCGAGCACTTTGGAAGATTGTTCGTACCTTGTTTTCTGAGAAGTTTGGCGCTAGAAAAACAAATCAAGCTCTTCAAAGTTGGTGGAAAATACTCAACCAATCGTTTACTAGTTGAAGAAACACCCTTGCTAAAGCTAGTTATAATCTTCAAAGTGGCAAAAATTCAACGGATTAGTTGACAATGTTTTATTTATTTATTTGTATTACACCCAAATTGACATTAATTAGTTTGAATACAACTTATTTTCTCCCATTTTTATAGGCACTTCAAGCACAAGCTTGGTACAATATGGCCAACAAGAACTAGGGATGTCAATTCTAACAGTTAAACTCGATAACGGGGGGATATGGGGAAAGTTCGAGTATATTTTGGATATGGAGAAAAACCGTGAATATTATTTGGTTATGGTTTTGGGTGGTTATAGAGGTACCAATCCATATCAGTACCCGAATTCAACCCGAATAATATATAATATAGTAGTATAATATTGTATATATGTGCGTGTGTGCGTGTTCATTATTCATTGAACCTGTTACCTTGAGAATACAAAAGTTGTATTGTGTGAGTTGATTTTGTAGAAAAGTTCAAAAGTTTTGAATTAAAATCAATGAGAATTCAATGGTGCTTATGAGAGATATCAAAGATTAACCAACATCATCAATATTTTAAATTCAATCTTTTAATTTTTATACTCCACAAGATCTATTCATTGAATCATTTTCTATATCAAATGTTTAATATCTACTAAATTATAATGCGTCAATTAAACGAATATATTTTTTGTATTGACGAAGATGGATATAACTGTTAACCTATGGGGATCCGATTCTTGGTGGGTATGGTTATGGATAACCATTGATGGTTAATTTGTGATTATGGATGTGGTTAATTTTCGTGATTATGGGGATGGATATATGATTTTCGTTCCCCAAACCGAACCATTGCCATCCCTAGCAAGAACAAATCATTCAACCACTAAGAATGTAGGAATGTTGTCAAAGATTGTCTCAAATACAAAAGTATGTCAATCGGTCCAAAAGTTGTTATGAACGACACCCCTCCACACTTTACACCAGGAGAAGACTCGCCTATTCAGGAAGGTGACACATTTGAAGTGTAGGAATCGTCCAGTGAAGAAGTGCCGGAACCGACCCGTCATTCGCTTAGGCCTCAAGGTAAGAAGGCTGCAAGGAAAAAAGGGAGATTGTGATTATACAAAATATATGGAAGAACTTAAGCTCAGCAAGGTGAAGTGAACTTGGCATGGTATGTGGCCATAATTGAGGCAAAAGCTGTCGCTACTGAGAGACAAAAGAGTTACTTGGGCAAGAAAGAGAGACGCTTAGAGAAGAAAGGAGGGGAGAAAGATCGTGAAATTATGAACAAACCTATAGAACAAATATCTTCAAATTCCAAATATTTTTGGAGATTGGAAAAAACAGACGTAATGCGGATGAGGTATGCAAGAGAAGAGGGACGAAGTGGAGATGGTCTCTAGCACCACAAATTCATTAGGTGATTTGTAGGGAATTTGTTGTAAAATCGGAGCCCATTATTTTCTATTTACTTTGGGTTGTAATTCGGTATTTATCCAATTTTGTATGTTATTAAAATTAAGAAAATCGTTAAAAAATCCTATTCGAAATGTAGGAATACAATAATCTTTTATTATTTTATAAAAAAAATATTCTAAACCAATAGCAGACTATTCAGTTTAAGAGTGGAGATGCACTTGAACAGTTACGGTTCGCTAAACACAATAATTACCTTGCTCAATAGCCTTAGCAGTAATCACTTGAGCAATTTAGTAGGGGTAAAGTTGCTCTGAGGAATACCTTATTTATTGTGTTGAAAAACAAAATCCAATATAAGGAAATACGTTTACTTTTAACAAAGACTAAAAATCCAACAAAAAAAAAAAAGAAAAAAAGAGGAATAAAAAAGAATAATTCAAATGTCATCAATAATTTATTGTGGCCAGGGGCCTTTGTCTGAGAAACTGTGGTCACTTATCGTAGCATCGTTCCATCTTAATCTACGGTAGGTGACCATTTAACTTTTATTTTTTGTATTTTTTCCTATATCGTTGAATTAAGATTAAATGGTATTTAGAATGAGACTTTGTAAGTATAATCCAAAATTTGCAAAATTTCATCACTCATACAATACCATAGCTTCTTCAACTATTTCAGAGCGGCATTCGTCAGCATCTTAACCATTACTCACCCTCTTTTTCTCTATCTTATTTTATAGACTCGGCTGGGGTTCAAATTCCACCTTCATGTTTTTAAAAACCTCTTTGCTTAGAACAAAATTAAAGAACAAAAATAATACTCACTTAATACTTTTTCTTTTTGCTCAAAAATCCATCGCCATTCCATCAGTTGCAAACTAGCAATCACCTACCAAACTCAAATAGCCATCCCTTTGAAATCAAGTTCCCTCATCCAGTCACACTCCCACCTCACCTTGTAACTCAATTCACTCCTCATGACAGTTCCTTCTTACTCGACTCTAGTTCTAAATAAAAAATATACCTCTAAATCCCACACTTGCCTTTAAGGACCCCGTACGCAGGTGTGAGGTTTTATCACAAAATGCTTCGATTTATTTTAACACAAGCTTTGAATCCAGTAATTGTTTTAGTGTCTATGAGCTCGTTTGGTACACATGATTGGATTGGAATGGAGAATCGTGTTCCCGGCACACAAAAAAATATCTTCTCCCACACCTCATCAATTAATAATTCTTACCAGAACAAAGTCTACTCCACATAAATTATGGAGTTAATGAGACATCCACAAGAATCTTTCAAAAAATTGTCAGCTACTCAAAACGGTTCATAATTAGACCGCAGTATTTGATTCACCAAACTGCCCAAACACATTGTTATTAGTGGAAGTACACACTTATATTTTGTATACTATTTTGTCAAGGTTTTGACGTGAGATTTTACATTCTTCAACACGAAGATGGTGCGGGAAAATGTTAGGATTAAGGCGGAATATTAGTTCAAATCACCTCAAAATGTACACAAAAACATACTTACAATAGTAAGCAGTTGGGGTTCAAATTCCTCAAGCAAAAGGGCGTAAGAGAAAGCTTTACAAGTTGTCAAACTAATAGCAAATATATCCCTTTTTCTTAATAAAATGTGGTTCCCATGAAATTCATAATAAACCCAATAGTTATTTGTGGATGAGGAAATACAAGAATAGTTGGTTGATCTTTCTTAATCCATTTCACCTTCTGCAGAAACATTTGAACTAACTAATAAGCCAAAGGTTTCATTTCTTAGAGCAAACACCAACATTTCATGTCCTCGATATATATAAAACATGTTTTATGACCTGCAGGAAGAATCACGGTTCAAAAGGTTAACAACACAATGAATTGGAACCTCTTGCGTCCCGAGTATGCAACATGGCAACCCGAATGGACTGAGGAAGAAATCCGATCAACATTCTTCAAATGCACAAAATGGCAGGTGGAAGAAACGTTGGATCCAATCAACTGCCCTTACCACTACTACTGTACCAGTTCTTATGCCGGAAACTATTCGCTGGCTGTGGATTTTCTGCTTCTGTTCTTTGCAGCAGCTTCATACTTGGCAACCCTAGTCTTTATGGTAATGCACGTATCAGGAAAGGGCCAAAAAAGTATTCAGTCAAAAAGATATTTGCTCCCGTCCGGTCCGGTTGCCCTTCCAGTGATCATCTTGGCCCTAGCCTACGGCCACCGGATCAACTCCGCCTTTCCTGTCTCATGCACCGGCCCGGCAATCCTCATTCTCGTTCTGATATCTGCGCTGACCTTCGACAATGGAGCCCAGTCAGACTTCAAGTACGTGTTTTTTGAGACATCAACAATCTCCGGAATTTTGCATGCCAGCATGTACTTGGATTCAGTCATCTTACCCTACTATACTGGTCTTGACGCTCTAGTGTCATCAACTTTTTCAGGCGAGTGTTCATCATGTGTGTGTCGTAAAGAGGTTTTGATTGTCGGAGGAACGTTGATATCCTACCGGGGATGGTCGCTGACCACTTTTTCGGTCGTGGGAACCCTATGTTCGAGGATTATATGCCGGGTTGCAGGAGCGAAAACCGGAAGGTCCATATGGATTAGTTCAATACTCGAGAGTTCTAGCTGGATCTTGATAATCGTAGATTGTGTTTATCTAACCGCAAACTCCCCGCCGGAGCGATTGGAGTTGCGAGTTGCTGCTTTCGGAGGCATCCTTGTTTTGATTTGCCTTTATGTAATTAGACAAGCATGCATTCATATCACACAGCTACATTCTGTGTATAAAAGCAGGACAGCAGTTGTTTGCAACGCAAGCAAAGTAGAAATGCGAAAATGATGGGATGTAAACACATATTTTCAGGAAACATGCACAAAGCATGATAATCTTTTTTCCAAAATTCAATACAGAATTCACAAGTCATCGGAATCGAACATCACAAAATTGGTCTTAAAGCTAAAACAATGGTCCGGGCCGATGTACTTCTTGCCGTGCAGTAGCGACTCTTTAACTGTAAACGCTTGTCTTCCAGCAATGATAAAAAACTAGAACAATGTCTGGGCTGATGTACTTCTTGCCGTGCAGTAGTGACTCTTCAACTGTAACGGTTGTGTTCCAGCGATGATAACTTGAGCAACATTCCAAAGCAAATCACAAGAAAAATCTCCTTCTGCTTGTGTCCATTTCCGGCTATAAAACAAATGGGTAAGAAGAAAAAATGCAGCAAACAGTGAGTACGAAACATGATGGAATATTTTATTAAGAACAAAAAGAGATGACGCCAATATACAAAATGAATTGATTAGTAAATGTCAAATTGAGTACCTTGTGAACCCACTCATATTCCCCGCCTTTAGTATCGAAGGTCCCATGCTGCAGACTAATTAGTTTAAGGGTGAAACGAGGGCCACACTCCTGTGAGTTTAAGATGGAAACAGTGTTATGATTAACTACAAATGTTCTTGACAAGATACGTATTCAATTGCTTCTGAGTATATAAAGATGGGACCTTATTAAAACCCATAATTTTATCCTAATGGATTGCATTGTATGGAGGGCCATGCGTCACTAATTCTTTTTATTTCTTTGTGAACCACACTGGTCACAGTAATGGACCACAACAAAGCATGAAACATACTTCAAGTAGTGAAGTAAGGCCTAAGCCAGACAAAGCATAATGTATAAAAAGAATATGAAAGAAGAAAAGTTGAACTGAGAGACACCGACCTGTAGGCGAGCAATTACTTTCCCTTTCGGTCCGCTCTCACCATTTGCATCCTTGGTCTTTTTACCTTTGGACTCGATCTGTTTAGTCTCTTTTTCTTCAAAGATATACCTGAAAACATGGAAATGAAATGTATTCATTAGTAACGGAAGCTTTACAAGAAAGAAAAAAATAAGTAAAAGATTTTCATATTGCTACAACTTAAAAATGCCAAAGAAGCACACCGATGATGCCGGAAGAATATAAAATCTCGCTGGTTGTGAAAAGTTACAACTCGCCGACCACGAAAGTTTGGTTCTTGTGGGAAAAGTGACTGAATTAATCTGCAGAAAGCAGGTTGACAATGAAAACCATTAGAAACTGAGAGGTTGATTCATATCAAACTTGTAAAGATATCAAAAGGCTATTAAAGCAAATTGTACAGGCGGAAGAATACAAAAACTAGGGTCCGCTCATTTTGGTACCAGGTACAAGGATGTGTGCCCAAATCCAAAAGTAAAAAATGCATCACAAATAATTTTGAAGAACATTGTTCCTTTTCAAACAACAATAAAAATAAAATAGTTTTGGTTGGAGAACATTTAAACAAGGTAAAGAACACAACCTTCCAATTCGATGACCAAGGCGTGTTGTAAAGTTGTTCAGCACAAGCTCGGGCTCATGACTGGTTGGATTTCCATGATTCTGCAGGTATATCAAATAACTATAATAAGAAAAATAATACACACGTGCAGTCATGCACACACAAAAAAACAAATCTCTTCCATAAATCAACCATCTAATAGATAGTTAAAGAAATCTAAGAAGCCTAAATTGTAGGATTTATCGTTGCACTCAACTTTAAGAAAAGAAAAGTTAAAAACCCTTCAGTGCAGTATGTGTAAAGCAAGACTAGAACCAAAGGCTAGTGTTGTCTTGATGTGAAAAACAGAATGCGACTTACCTTGATATCCTTGCGTAAAACAAGCTTTGAGAGCTTAAAATGGGCAGAAGGCCCGGCAGGTAAGCCAATTATTAGGAGAGCATCTACAAGATTATAACAGTAGCTGACAGTTAGATATATTAACAAAAGGACACGAAGTGGAAGATAACACTTCAGAGACTTTACTAACAATCTAAAAGTTTTTGACATCAGAAACAAAGCCAGAGGGAGCACTATTAACACAACAATTCTAGAGAACCCTTCAAATAGAAACAGAACCAACCTGGTTCTCTGCGATTGGTGTGAACAACAATTAGAGAAGTGAAGTCCTTCTTATTTGCGTACTCTACAATCTGCAACCAAAGTTAAAAAACATACATATATAAATTGTTTGAATTTAATGATCAACATATTAAAAATGGAAGGGGGGGAAGGAAAAAGTGTTTTTTTGGGAGGGGGGGGGAGGGATTCTAAAAGAAAGCACCTTTTTCAAGTCATATGTTCCTCTTTTGTAGTAGGTTGCATTCGGGATCACTGAAAGCAGTTCCTTTATAAACTCAGGCCCCCTCTGCAGACCCAAAACACAAAAAACCGTAAATCAACAATAACCAAAACAAAGAATTCCCTAATCACATCAAATTCGGAATGCTGTAAAAAGTGGGGACTATGGAAAAATAGTTACCGAAGAATGGAAACGGCAAGTGGTGATTAATATCTTTGGATTCATTTCGCGCTTTAAAATCGAACTGAATTCATCGGCATCATTTCCAGCAAACAGCTGCAATTGAACACATAAAACAAAGCCGAAAGCAAGCAAACCATCATTCGATTTCCCAAGCATAAAAAACTAAACTTATTCACATTTGCTACATTGTAAGCCAGTAAAACACAATCGAAGGGTGCAAAAACGAACCTCTTCGTCGTCAGGCTTACAAATAGTCTCATCGACTTCCCTGGTGTTCTCAATCGTCTTGGGAATCTTCTTCGCCGGCGGCTACAGAGTGCAATGAACAACACCAATTAGCTAATTAATCCAAAATTAAACATCAATCAACAATAAAAAACCCAATTTCTCAATTCAGAATTCATAAATTCTTAAAATTACCTCCTCGCCGAGCTCGAGAGCGCGCTTCTCGGCGGCGTCGCGGGCTTTGGCCTTCTTGCGCTTTTCGAGCTTCTTCTGCTGCTTGAGCTTGGCGTGCACCGCCGACCTTTTCTCCTTGTTCTTTATCATCGATGGCAGAATCTCCATCTTCTTCTCCGGCGGCGGTTCTTCTCCTCCTCCTTCGCTTTCGCTTCGCTTCCTTTTATTGTTATCGCCTCCCATTTTCGCAGTTGCCGAATCGATACTGCTGGTAGCACAGATGTCAGGTTACCTTCTTCAATCTCGCGCTAGGGTTTTTGTTCGGCCACTACGATAGCCACTAGGGTTTATCCAGTTACAGCGTGCTCCTATCCGCACCGTATTTCGCTCTTCTGTTTTTAACCTTTTAACAAAAAAAAAAAAGAACAAAAAAAATGAGAGTTTTAACGAAAAACTCAAGGTACTGGTCACTTTAACGAAAAATCACATTTTTGCACTTAAAAATTAATCATGGTACTATTCGCTTTAACCTTTATTTTGTCATTATCATTAAAACTCAAAATTTTCAAGTTCTTTTCATTAGTTTTCTTTAAAAATAATCAGATAAATGGTCCCCGTGGTCATAAGGTATTCGGAAGATAGTCCCTATAGTAAAAAAATTCAGATTTAAACCCCTGCAGTCTAAGTCTGTTAGGATTTATACCCAAAATTAAAACTTCTATCATTCCTCTGTTAGTAGTATGCACGTGAGTATCACATGTGAGGATAAGATGGTCATTTCATACTTAGTAGCATGCCAATAGCTTATTAGCTAAAACCCTCATGACATTCCCAATTCTAAAGCATGAACAAAACTTTTTTTATTGAAATCAGAGGTTTGGTTTGTGTTTAAAAAGCCACATTGATGGATAAACGAAGAATTAAGAGAGACGTCGCACCAACATACTCAAGGTATTGCTACAATCTTGATAACCTTAGGCGATTGTTCTATTTTGAAAATGGTTTGTTATTAATCGTATCCACCATGAAAGTTTTTTCTTTTTTTTACAGTCAGTCTCCTCCTTATTATGCTTCAAAGGCTTTTCCTTTTTTTTTTTTTTAGTCGGTTTCTGCTTCTTTTTCCAGTTTGTCTCCTCCTTATTATGCTTGAAGGTTTTTTCTTTTTTCCAGTCGGTTTCCTTCTTAGTGGTATATATAGGGGTTTATGTGTAGGTTTTGAAAGGGAAGAAGGCAACAAAAAGGAAACAAACAGAGCAAACTAGAAGGCAAAAAGCCAATTAGTTGTTTAATAGTAGTAGAACAAATCTTATTGCTTTTTTGGATTCCACATTCCATCGCTTGTCGGTTACCTTTGAAATTTGCATTTGATTGATTAAAGTATGCAACTTTATTGTCATATATTGCATTGCCATTTTATTGATAAAGTATGCAATTTTATTTTAATTATAGGTACTGATAGGTTAACTCGGAAGTTTATATGTGGAGGGCAATTGATGATATTGCCCAAGCATACATATTTTGGTGGTAAGACAGTGTACTTTGACAATGTGGATCCCGATTTGTTGTCAACGATTGAACTGAAGTACATGATGGAAGAGGTTGGATATACAAATTGAAGAAATATCATTATACTAAACTCGGAGAGGAGCCCGAACATGGTTTGCATCCACTAGTTTCTAACATTGACATAACGGACATGGTGAAGCTTATACCTAGATCAAGGAAGATGACTATTTATGTAGAGCATGATGTTGATACACCACATATAGCTACAGAACCGCCTCAAGATCAAACATCAAATTATTCCAATGTATTCGATCAGATACCAGATGATGTGTTCTCTCAAGTACCAGTATAATTATTCTCTCAAGTAACTTATTCACAACCTGATGAAGTGAACAATGAGGAGCGGGTTGGTGTGAATGATAATCTAATTGTTGGTGAGGAAGGTCATGGTCCATATGAAACTTTTGTATAGGAGAGTGGGGAGTGCACTAATGGTTTTCATTAGGAGCATGGAATCGATAGTGATGATTTTGATTACGAGCTCTATGACAGTGAGAATGATGCTGCTATAGAATATGGTAATTTGTTATTTGATAAATAGGTGGACTTGCCATTATCAGGAACTATTACGAGGGATCGTGTAGACGAAACAATTTTGCCAAAAAGCGTAGCTACTGAGAATCTCCCAATAGAAAAAGAGCTGCCAACAGAGGAATTACATAGCCCTGTAAATTCAGATGATGAAGAACAATCTAGTGAGAGGGATCTTGAGTTTAATGCAAGCACATATATGGAAACCCCTAGTTTGAAGATTAGAATAAGGTTTGCAAATCGTGAAATTTAAAAAAAAGCAGTGAAGCGATACTCAATTGTTGGTGGTTATGACATTGGTTTAAAAAAGAATGACCGAAGAAGAGTTACAACTTTGTGTGCAAAACCTTACCCTTGGAGATTGCATGCTAGTCAGATGCAAAATGACACCACTTGGCAAATCAAAGTACTTGTTGACAAGCATAAATGTAGTCGAGTATGGAGAAATAAACATTTCACCTTCAAACTCATGGTTGAAAAATACATCGATAGGTTTAGAGATGATCCACGAATAGATGCAAAAATTTTGCGAACTGTAATTAAGAGGGAGATGGAATTGGAGGTATCCTTAGATCAATGTTTCAGGCCAAGACACGAAGCCTTAGAAATGATAAGAGGGTCAATTGCAGAGCAATATGGTAAGGTTTGGGAATATTGTGAAGAAGTTATACAAACCAATGTTCGAAGTACAATGAAAGTGCATGCAAATCCTCCATTCTTTCAAAGACTTTATGTTTGCCTTGATGCTTGCAAAAAAGGATTTAAAGCTGGGTGCAGGCCAATGATTGGAGTTGATGACTGCCATCTTAAAGGAGCTTTTAAGGGTAAATACATTTTTTCTTTTTCTCAACCTTGAATGATTAAAATTTGAAAGCATGATTTCAATTTATTTAAGAAATATACAACATGGTTACAGGTCAACTACTAGCAGCTGTTGGCATTGATGCCAATGACAATATGTATCCAATAGCCTATGCTGCTGTTGAAATTGAAAATAAAGATACATGGTGCTGGTTTCTACAGATTCTTATTGATGATCTTAGACCAATTCATGAGAATGGGTGGACATTTATATCGGATCAACAAAAGGTAAACTCTATGTTTCCTTTAAGTTATGCAAATATAGTGTCTTGTTTAATTTGTATTGATGTTGCAGGGTTTGGATACAGCTTTTACTACGGTTTTGCCAGAATCTGACCACAGATGGTGTATGAGGCATTTGTACAGAAATTTTAAATTCATTCATAAAGGTAAGACATTAAAAGAATTGTTATGGAATGCTGCAAGAGCCCCCAACCATGTTGACTTTGAAGTTGAAATGGAGAAGTGAAGAGCATTGATGGTGAAGCCTATAATTGGTTGGTAAAATGAGATCCAGATAGGTGGTCTAGGTCTAGATTTAGCACAAGGGTGAAGTGTGACATGCTTCTTAACAACCTATGTGAAACCTTTAATAGTTGGATACTTGCTGCTAGGGATAAACCAATTCTAACCATGTTGGAGATGATATGGTGTAATTTAATGAAGAGGTTATGTGCTAAGAGGACAGAAATAAGTAAACTTCAGAGGAATGTATGTCCTAAGATTCAACACAAGTTAAACAAGGAGAAGTTTGCATCTAGGAATTATTTGGCCCCATTCAGGAAATTATAAATTCCAAGTTGGGAGTGGTTTGTCCGATTTGTTTGTGATTGATATTGCTAATAGGACATGTAGTTTTAGACGGTAGGAGTTGACCGACATACCATGCTTGCATTGTTGTGCAGCAATTTGTCGTAATAGACAGGATCCAGAGGATTATGTGGATGAGATGTAGCACAAGGAAACCTATTTGAAAGCTTATGAGCCCATGATTCATCCATTGAAAGGATGTAACATGTGGCCTAAGTGCAACATGGACCCTCTTGTACCCCCATTAGTGAAAAAATAACCTGGTAGACCAAAAAAAGCAAGGAAAAAGGATCCTAAAATGGAGAAAAAGGTAAATGATAATAATAGTGATTCTAAGCAGGTTGTGAGTAGGAAGGAAAAGACAATACAATGCCACAAGTGTTGGGGTTGGGGGCATAACCAAATGTTTTGTAAAAATGAGCCTAGAGATGCCCCACAAGGTGTATATGTTGACAAGAGATGGGCATATTCTAGACCAGAAACTGGCAACGAGAAAAAAAGACAAAGTAGTGGTTCATCTGCTTAAAGGAGTGGAACAAGTACAACTGCTGGAAATGAAGACCAAGTAATGAATCAACGTACAATTGTTGTTTAAGTTGATGTTGGAGATGTTGTACATTCAATCAATGGAGGTCCAACACCTAAAAAGTCCAAACTTATAGTAAGGAGAAACAACCCCAAGCAAGCCTTGTATTGTGATCCCCATGAAGCTACAAAAGTGAGTTCTTATTTATATTCAATTGACTTATAGTTTGTATTTTTCACAATTGATAAGTGAATAATTTCATTTCATTATGTTACTATCACATGTTCAAGATAACAGTCAACCAACCATTACTAGAGGGGTAAGAGGTGCCACATTTACCACAATTCCTAGAGTGGAGATGCCTCAAGGTATAGTTGGAAGTTCAAATCCTACGATTGGAGTATCTCCTCATCCTCCAACCATTATTGAAGGGGCAAAAGGTCCCACATTTACCACAATTCCTAGAGTGGAGATGCCTTAAAGTAGATTTGGAAGCTCAAGTCCTACGACTGGATGGCCTCCTCATCCACCAACCACTTCTAAACAAATTGTTGCACCATGGAAACCTTCTGGCAAGAGCTTAGTCCACAAAAATCAGAACCTATGGTAGGAGAAAACCTGATAGTGCTCTTATTTTATTTTGGATACATTGTGTTTTGATTCTTTCATATGTGGGAGTCCACTATTTTTTTTTTTTTTTTTTGCTCTTTTGTAATCGGGTCAAGAAAGTTGAATTTTGTAAACGATTGAATGTTTTTTGGTAGTTTGTTGTGCTTATTGATTGGAACCATGTTTATCAATGGTGATTATAAATCTTTGAGAATGAATGGTCATTCATCCCTTCCGTTCAACGTTCATGAGGAGTGAAGAGCAAAACCAGGCGTTTCGGCCACTTCAAGAAATACGTTGGGTTGCAGACCTCAATCTGCTCGACGATCGTGATCAGACCCTGACCGTCGTACCAAATTGACATTGACCCTTTGATTTAAAGGTACAACATCAAAGATGCAGTGAGACAAAGAAAGCAATTTTCTTCGATCCAGAAACAACAAAACGATGTTCAAATTGTTTCGTAGGATCGAAATGCCAGACGGGAGTGAGTCAATTGCAAACATCTCAAGCTGCGATATTATCTCTTTTCAAATGAGATGTGTGATTTGGTATGAGGGACGAAATGCAAGAGAAAGGGGAAGGGGACGACTGGAGAGTGACTATGGAAGCCTCGGTACGGGGGACGAAACGTAAAAGAGAGGGGAAGGGGACAACTAGAGAATGACTATGGAAGCCTGAATGGATGAAACGGGGGATGAAATGACGATCTTATCCTCATATGTGACACTCACGTGCTTGATACTAACGGAGGAATGATGTAAGTTTTAATTTTGGGTATAAATCCTAACAGACTTAGACCATAAGGGTTTAAATCCGAACTTTTTTAACACAGGGGCTACCTTCCGAATATCTTATGACCACGAGAACTATTTATCCGATTAGGCCAAAAAAAAAAAAACTTTTAAACCAGTAATTAGCTATTTTATTTAACTTTTGTTTTGTTTGAGGCTTTTGCTTATTTAACTTTCGTCATCAATTTTTACCTTGTACACATTTTTTTATTTTTTATTTTATTTTTAACAAACCATATTATCAATATTCTATATTAAAACCTACTCCAACCTTAAATGAAAATTCAAATTTTAGGTTATAAACTTACCCTAACTTGCTCCAACCATTGGGCAAATATGATTTTTAACGCAAAACTCATTTTTGGGGCAAATTTAGGCCAGAATTCCCTTTGAGTTAGTAGGGCTGGCCCACTATATATGTGTATTTTTTAGTTTTATATTTATAAATTCACTGAATCCAATAGCTAAGATCTAATATGACCAAATACAACGGTTAAAAAAAAAAAATCTTTTATGTGTTTTATATTCTTTCATAGGGTCACGAGTTTCATGGTGTCGGTTTAGTGATTTTTAAATATTTATCGAAATTTAAATATGTTTAGGTTAAAATGTTCAGAAAATTAAATTACGATAGTTTACATTTTTATTATTTTTTAAGTTACTTCAAAAAAAAATCCTAAATTCATTCTTTAATAATTTTGAATTAAAAATTTAACCCATAAGGATTAGAGGAGAAAAACTATTTCTTGGTTAAAAATTTTAGATTTTAACCTAAGGGTTGAAGATGGTCCAAGTGAGAGGAGATCAGTTAAGCTTCATAATGGCTCTGATATCAATATTAGAAACTTTACTTCTTTCTCAATTGCACAATAACTTGTATTACAGAGAATTATTAGAGCACCAACAACTCCTTTTAATCCCTCAACTGCCTATTTATACAACATATACTATTAATATGATGCCGACGCGTGGCCTTCTAGCAGCTAGTCATAATGTGATTCAAATTTGCCTTTGATGAATATTGAATCTAAGATTTCTAATTTACAAGTGAAAAAGAATATTACTAGACAATAGTATTGCACCTTATATTTTTATTTTAGCCAATTTATACGCCTAAATTTTCATAAATATCCAATTCTTTGCATGGCCTATTTAAAATTTCATCTATTTTTTCGTTCATATTTGTCATGTGACTAACATGTGAACCACTTAAAATGGCAAAAACATAACTTTATAGCAACAGATACGTCATTAGACAAGACGAAGGAGAATTAGGTTTGCAAGATTGAGTTTTAGTGCGGCAAAAAATCGTATTTACTTTAGACAAAATGTGAATAGGGATCACGTGACAAACACCAATTAAATCTTACGCATAATCTGATGTAAGCTCATTTTTGTAAAGCCACATTAAAATTAAGTCCAATTTTGTGTTATTATTCAAATAGATCCAATGACTAAGGGCTGGTTTGACATAATCTGATGTATTCTCGTCAAAGATAAATTCGAACCAAATTATTATAGGTAACCCATTGTAAGATTCAACCTACTGACCCACATAACTAATATGGTCTATGTTGCTTCAGTCTGTTTCATCCCTCTTTTTTTTTCTTTCCATTTTCTAAACAATTCCCTCTCTTAGATCATGAAATCAAAATTACTTCTCAACTTCACCAAAAAATAGAAAATTATTTCTCATCAAATCGTCCTCTTTATCTCTCTTCTTTGACGAATTGCAGGGTGATGATTCTTGTGTTCCTATCTCCAAATTCGTTCATCATGATTTCAATTGTTACATTGCTTTCACAATTTTTTTTCTACCTGTTAATTTGGTAATACAGTATTCTTAACGTGGGTCTCCAGAATAACTTGGTCCTACTTTTGGCATGTCATCATTGTGAGAGAAGACTCTTTAATTGGGGACTAAATCATTGTTGGATGGAGGAGACCCTTTGGCAAGTGATCAAATCTCGAATGGCCTACTCTCTAGTGATATGTGCTCAACTAAGACCACTAGACAAGAGTGCACCACTGAGATCACTAAACCATCGTGTTCTATACTAAGAACGTCAGATAAGGGTGCTCTACTAAGACCATCAAACTAGGGTACTCTACTGAGACTACCAGACTAGGATGCTCTACTGTGGCCACCATACGAAGGTGCTCTATTGAGACCACTAGACTGCCTCTCCATAGCACTTTACAAATAGACTACTATTGAATGAAGACCCGTTGACTAAGACTAGATATTTGTTTGTCTAAATATTTATTGGGTGTATAGGAAGAGGCCACATCACCTCTTCTTTGAGGCCACACGCTTGACCTTCCTTAGGATGGTGGCTTTTGTCTATATAATGAACAGTAGGCTGGATGAAAAAAGCCGTTTCATGTAGCATTTGTAACCTCACACAAATATATATACAGACGACAGTGGACATAGCCCTTTAAGTTAACCTCTCAATTTTGAGCATTAACAAGCATCGATTCCAAACATCATCATGCATTTGCTCTATGTGCGTATCATAAAGGTAAAAACAAAATTGGCAAGGTGGTACAAGTTCCCTTTGAAATTGTCTATTTGATGCATCTACTTCACATAACAACCCAAGTTATGGGTTGCCAAAATGGTAAAGCCAGAAAGAAAGAGTTTAGAGGTTGCAAAGTTCTGCTTCTTATTTCAATTGATTAGCCATGCTTGCGGAAAAAAATTAAAAATCTAAACATTTCAGAAGGGTTATCTATTTACATCAAGGGGCATGCCTCGTGGCGTTGGACCAGATTCTGGATCTTGATCAATTGCTTGTGTCTGCTTGATCACCATTTCCTTTTGATCGTTGCTTTTACCCCACAGTAAAATGTACATGCCAATTATGACAGTAACAGATCCCACCACACTGGTAAATTAAATAAGGCCAAAAATTAATTAGCAATGGGTTAATACGAAGATAATTAAAATTAATGATATATGTAAACATTCAAAATTAAACATAATTGAGTGAATTACCTTCCGAGGTAAATTTGTTCATGCAAGAAAGAGAAGTCCAACATGGCCACAAATATCTGGGTGGCGGGGGTAAATGCTGCTGTGAAGAGTGCACCCTTTTGTTTCACACACCTTGACATCCCTACATAGCATAACCCTGATCCTACTGCTCCCTGAAATGTCAACACACATGAAACCCTAATTAGTTCTTGAAATAATATTCTAGACTGTAGCATTTGTATGGATTACTAAATGAAATCGAAATTATCGATCGATCACATCCACTGGCTGTTAAACAACCACTAGACCTAAAAGCTTATGTTGTATGGAAATATTGACCTATAACAATATTGTATATCAAGGTTACTCCCTCCTCGCGTGCATGTTCATCTTGTACGTGGAGAGACGGACTAGTAGGCGAGAAAGAAACATATAGGTGCGGCCATGACACCATGTTAGACAACCAATAAACCCTAAAAACTTAATTTGGTAGAGAATGAGCACCAACGTGCATGAAAATACTAAACCCTAAAATCTGCTTGAGTTGTCTCGGAGGGAGATGCCGTTTTAGGCAACCATTATAGCCTAACGCTCAAGCTTACATTAGCTAGGAAAGATTTGAGCAGTGAATATTGAAGAGATGCCAAAGAAAATACTCACAGCATATACGACACTCAAGATCTCCAACTTCCCCTTGAGAATCCACATTGACATGACGATGTGCCTCTGGGTTATGAAGCACAAGATGGCGGATTGAATGGCGCCGAAGAAGGACAATATCGCAGTGCTAGAGTACTGAAAAGGGTAGCTCTTGCCAATCTTTGCTTGGATGAGAAACCACGAAGACCACAAGAGGCAGCCTGATGCCAAAAATGCTGAACCAGCCCACCTCTTAGTCATTTTAGTTGATGATGAAGCCATTGTATCGGCATGGTTTTGCATTTGATGTGTGGATTCTGAATGTTGGTTGGTTAGTGGCATTCCTTTGTATAAGATCAAGGATACAGCTCCACCAATACATATGAAGGCACCCAGGATTTTAGCTATCCCATCCTTTCTCTTTATGTTCACTTTCTCTAGACTGCAAAATCAAGTCCGAAAAATTGAAGTTATAATTCCATTAACAACATGTTTACCTACTTAGAATGCGAGAAATTGTGAATGGGGGAAGTCGGGCACATGAGATTGAGGGAATGAGTATATTTTAACACGTACTTTTTTATTACGTCTGTATTAGTAAACATAGAGGAAATCAGGATTCCAAATTATACATTCCAATACCCATTTCAGATAATTAATCAGACTTAAAAACTTATTCTTTGTACTTTACCCAAATGGTAGAGCCAATAGGAAAGTGTAGACAGGCACCAGGTTGATGAATGCACAGGAATATGTAGCAGAGGTGTATTGAAGTCCAAGAAGAAATAAGTATTGTGTGAAAGTTGTCCTGAAAGACACAAGTATTTAGCACAAAATTTCACAAAAAGATAACAACCTCAAATGAAACAACATACAAATATAAAATCTGAGAAACCGTATCAATCGTAAATACCATTACTAACCCAATAAGAGCACTGATGAAAAGGAGGCATAAGATTCGAGTTGTAAGCTCTGGTCTGCTTTTGCTGCAAGAAAACTAACTATACGCTTAGTATACTAGTGGCGCAAATAAAACTACATATACCATATTTATTGATCATATTTTTTATAGAGATAAGGCTGACTCGATAGTCAATGTTCTCTACGTGGAAGATCGCTAATATGATACATGTAGCATTAAACATAAGTAATAACTCAAGTATATGTAGGTTTTACCTTTCCCAAAAGAAGGCAATGGGTGTCAAGAAAACAGCAGAAACCGACTGTCGATAAGTAGCAATTACCAAACCGTTTAATCCTCCATCAAGAGCCTTCTTAAGAAGAACATTTACAATGGCTAATGCAAGGTTAATGACCAGCATGACAATAACAAGCTTCCATTTTGCCCAGCAATTCATCTTGACAATATATAAGTATACTGCGATTCAAAGCATAATGCTGTAAGTTATTAGACTCGTTATATGCTTATATACACTTATAGGTGAACCAACCAGCTGCTTCCCTCCTACATATGAGGATATAAATGGTTAAAATTCTTGGCATCATTTCAACAGATTGATGCAATCAACATGCAATTCTTTATAATATTTTCATCCTTTCAGACGTCTTTTTACTGCAACTTTTTTTATTAAGTTAAGCAAAGAATCAATTACTATATGTGGCCTCAGATAAAATCTATTTCAATTTTTATTTATTTATTTATTTTTATGTTACTTCATTGTAACTAATTAAGAGTATTCTTCTTGAACACTGTTTTACTTCTTGATATTATTTTACAATTCAAATATCATAATAGAAATTGTTTATTTTCTTTATTATCATCTAAAAATCATCGATGACAAAATTCATTTAGTTTGAAGTCCGTTCAGTAATCCATAGGAATCAAACAAATTGACGTTTTATCATGCAAAGTTACTTATTAACATAATCGTCAATTTGTTCATCTCATATAGATGGCTAAAGTACTCTAAATTGAAAGAACTTTTCTACAAATGATAATAAAGAGAATGACAGGTCAAATTGTACAATAAAATTATGTCACAGTATCGTTGAAGGAAGAACATCCCTCCTTACATATAAGAAGCAAAGCATTTTGACCATTCTTCTTGCCATCTAGTTTTTTCTTTTCTTTTGAATAATTCATTGCAAATTCATCTGGAAGAAACAATACTGCATCAATGAACATCTTCTCGAAAACTACTAGTGGTTGATATGATGGCACACTATCATTTCTTCAAAGTAGTATCTAATACTTCCATGTAAAGAATGCAATATTGCATTATTTGGATGACAAAGTATTGTTCATTGCTATTGCATTGTTTTGAAGAACAATATGTCACATCTTAGAAAAAAGATATAACCCAAATATAAAGCTAATGGTTATTGCTAGCTGGGCAACTTGACACGCCAATTATTTTGTTATTTAACTCAAAAAAGAATGTTGCTGATGTGTATTTTCATATAGCCAAACGCATGCTGAGAATGATAATATACTTTATATTATATATTTATATGATTGTTATAGAATTAGTGGGTGAATGCCCACTCAAAAGAATGCCCAAAGACTTAGTAATTGTGAGCAATAGTGTTTGGTACTTTCAAAAGTATCATCATTATATTTTGATGGTTGTAGTTACGAGAGTCGCTCTATAAATAGAGCACTCCGTCTGTTATCAAATGCACTGCAAAAGAAAGTAAGAGAAATAATATCAGTATCCCTCCCTCTCTTTATATGCCATCCTTTTTTGTGTTATAGCTGCTAAAGTCTTAGTGTGATATTTTGCACCTACTTCGCTCCTGTCCTTAGAAAGGTTATATTTCTAACTTTTGTCTATTTATAACACGTTATCAGCACGACTCTCTAACCTTAAATAGTTCACATCTCCCTTCACCGAAAGAAAAAAAAAAATGCTTCCTTTAAGGTTTTTCCTGTTTTTCTTCTTCTTCCGCTTCATCTGCGTGATGCACCCTCGCTATGAACTGCTAGCACCATGCCTGCTTTTCATTCTAAATTTAACAGTTACTTATATCTTTGATTTCTTGTTTGGTGTAGTTCCTGATTTCTAACCCAGTGTTTATTTATGTTAATTTTACTGTAATAAAAAATGGTGCGGTATAATCGCCCATCTTGAACTGCAAATTTAATTTTCACTGCAATCAAAGATGGTACGGTACAATCGCCCATCTTGAGCTGACTACAATTTTAGGTGATGTGGTATAATCGTCCACCTTGTTCTACATATTTAAATCGATTATATCATGCTCTGCATATTTAAATTTTTCTGCTGTTCAAGTGGTGTGGAATAATCGCTCATCATATGCTTGTTTCGATGAGAATGGTGCGGTACAATCGCCCTTCTCATTAATCATGAAAATCTCGAGCCTGAAGTTTCGAGTGTTTATCATTTTTGGCCGGAAGATCAAAATGAAAAATTTGTAAGAACTAGAAGTTCTAACGCTATATTCCTCAAGGAATACATATTATTGCAAGTTCTTACGCATCTCATTTTTTTTCAGAAAGAAAAGAAAATGGTGAACTTGGCAAAACTTGATTTTACTACCTTAGACATTACTGGGAAGAATTACCTTACCTGGGTACTGGATACCAAGATCCATCTGGAAGCAAGGAATCTTGGAGATACCATTAGGGAAGAAAACAACTCATCCTCTCGAGATCGAGCGAAGGCCATGATCTTTATTTGTCGCCATCTTGATGAGGGACTAAAAAGCGAGTACTTAACGGTTGAAGATCCGTTAGCTCTCTAGAAGGCATTGAGAAACATATACAATCACCAGACAACGGTGATTCTTCTAAGGGCTCGCTATGAATGGACTCATCTAAGGATCTAGGATTTCAAGTCAGTGGCTGAGTACAATTATGCGTTGTTCAGAATTACCTCTCAGATGAAGCTCTGTGGGGATACCATTACTAAGGAAGATATGTTGGAAAAGACTTTCAGCACATTTCATGCCTCTAACGTGCTCATGCAGCAGCAGTATAGAGCGCGAGGCTTCACTGAATACAACCAGCTGATATATGTGCTTTAGTAGCTAAACAAAATAATGAGCTCCTGATGAAAAATCATCAGTCCTGACCTGCTGGATCTGTACCATTCTTAGAAGTGAATACTACTTCCCTCGAAGTGAATGCCATATCTTCAGGTGGCGATAATCATAAACGATGACGTGACTATAAGCGAGGCCGGTGGAACAGGAAAGACAAGAATCATGGTGGTCAGTTTCACAACCAGATTCCAAGGCAAAATTCAGGCCTGAGCTTCAAAAATGGAAATCGCCACAAAGGCAAAGCTCGTATGAACAATGCTCCTAGAAACTCTGATGGAGCCTGCCATAGGTGTGGTGGTGATGGGCACTGGGCACGTACATGTCGTACCCCAAAACATCTGGTGGATCTATATCAAGCCTCCTTTAAGGAGAAGAGTGTCGAGACTAATTTCCTCGACCAAGCTAGACTAATGGATATACCTGATCCAATGTGCGACTTATCAGGACAGTTGAACACAACCCACCTAGATGTCTCGGACTTCATTATGGAAAGGGGGAATGAAGTGTATCAGTTCGATTGAATCATTTATATTTGATGTACTTTTATTATTCTGAACTTGTAGTTTAAAAACTCGCATTTCAATAAAAGAGGCATTTAAATTTCTAAGTTGTTTTTAATCGTGATCCCCTTTACTTAGAAAGCATGGATAAAAGCTATGGTTATTCTCAAAACATGAGAAATGGCGGAGATATTTGTCTTGAAGACATCACAACCACACATACAATACTTCGTGATCGAAAGTATTTCTCAAGCTTGATGCTTACAAGAGTAAGGGTAACAACAATATCAGGTCTATCAGATGTAATTGAAGGCTCAGGGAAAGCCCAGATTGTGTTACTAAATGGAACAATATTGTCCATACAAATATGCATTGTATGCTACTCGATCTATTCGAAATTTATTGAGTTTCAAAGACATACGTTTAAATGGATACCCTATTGAATTGAAAAGTGCAGAAAATGTGGAGTATCTATGCATTACCTCGAATGATACCCAGAAACGTATATTAGAGAAGTTACGTGGTTTGTCAAGTAGATTGTATTATACATATATAAAGACAATTAAATCTTATGTTGTCATGAACCAGAAGTACATTGATTCAAAAGATTACATGCTTTGGCATGACCATTTGGGTCATCCAGGATCCATCATGATGCGTAAGATCATTACCAACTCTAATGGACATCCATTATTGAGCAGAGACATTGCTATCTCAAATGATAACCCTTGCACGGCTTGTTTTCAAGGGAAGTTGGTAATTAGACCATCACAACTAAAGGTTGATGCTGAATCCCCATCATTTTTGCAAAGAATTGAAGGGGATATTTGTGGACCTATTCAACCATCTTGTGGACCATTTTGATATTTTATGGTCTTGGTTGATGCATCTACCCGATGATCATATGTTTGTCTCTTATCTACTCGGAATATAGCTTTTGTGAAACTTCTTGCTCAGATAATCAAGTTGCGAGCACAGTTCCCAAATTATCCCATTAAGTCAATTCAACTTGATAACGCTGGTGAATTTACATCTCAAACTTTTGATGATTACTGCATGACATTGGGCATTGATGTTGAACACTCTGTTCCTCATGTCCATACTCAAAATGGTTTAGCAAAAGCATTGATCAAGCGGCTTCAGTTAATAGCTCGCACTCTGCTTATGAAAACAAAATTGTTAGTTTCTGCATGGGGACATGTCATCTTACATGTTGCATCATTGGTTTGATTGAGACTTATCGCCAACCACCAATACTCCTCAGTACAACTCGTGTTTGGACATCAACATTTCACATTTACGAGTTTTTGGTTATGCTGTTTATGTGCCTATTGCACCGCTGCAACGCACTAAAATGGGACCTCAGCGTAGACTGAGAATTTATATGAGTTTTGATTCACCATCTATCATTAGATATTTGGAACCCCTGACAGGTGATATGTTTACAGCTCGTTTTGCTGATTGTCACTTTGATGAGACAGTCTTCTAGTCGTTAGGGGAAGAAAAGACCATTCCAGAAGAACGGCAAGAGCTGACATAGGTTGTACCCACCTTGTCTCATTTTGATCTACATAGCGCTTAATGTGAAAATGAAGTGAAAATGATCATTCATCTTTAAAGTATTGCCAATCAAATGCCAGATGCATTTAATGATGCTATGAAAGTGTTAAAATCACATATACTAACTGCAAATGCACCTGCAAGAATTGATGTCCCTGTTGGACAAAATAAAATGGCAGCGAATGATTCATCTGGTGCACGCCTGAAGCGTGGTAGACGCCCAGGTTCAAAAGATTCAGCCCCTCGAAAGAGAGACAATGGCACATCTGAATCCAAATGAAATCATTCAAGAAAAGAAAATGAATGAAAAATCTGCAATTCATGATTCTGTACTTCCAGAAAAAGAAAATGTCCTTGATGAGACACATGTCCCTGAATAGACAGCAGTACATGAAAGCAAATAAATCTCCATAAATTATGCACGACTCGTTGCACAAGGCTTTTCACAAAGACCTGGAATTGATATGAGGAGACATATTCTTAGACCTGGCAATTTCTGACACGACCCGATAACCCGACACGACACGACACGAAATTAACAGGTGTTTGGGTCGACACGATAACGAATCGGGTCTTATCGGGTAACCCGATAAGCACCTGTTAAGATAACGGGTTGGGTCGGGTATACACGTGGGTAAACACGATACACAATAAGCAGAATATTATTTTTATAATTTTATAACCCTAAAAAAATACTGTAATAATTATATACATTAATTTTACAATTTTATACCCCTAAAAATTATAATAAATATATATATATATATATATATTAAATTAACTATAAAATTTATAATAATTATATATACTATAATAATTATACCCCCAAAATATTAAGTCTATCTATACTAATTATATATATATATATATATTAAATTTTATAAAAACTATAATGCATATTAATTAATAATTTAATATGCATGATCATGCATTTGCCAACTTGCCGCCCTTTTTGAAAAAAAAAATGGAGGGAAAATGAAAATGTTAAGAAAAGTTGAAAATAAAACAAAAAAGTGAGGGAATTAGGGAAAGATGTTGGAGAGAAAAGTGAAAATGATAAGAAAAAGTTGAAAAGGAAACAAAAAAGAGAGGGAAAAATGAAAATTAATAGAAGTGGTGAGAATTTTTTTTTTTTTTTTAAGTTATTAACTTTTTATCACACACATGACTGTCATTATATCTCACTATTTTTATAATGAACACGTGACACGTGATGTATGTACTATTCCATGTACCAGTCAATTATAATTTATACGTACAAAATAAATAGATTTAAATCTACTTAATAAATATATATATACACACACACACACGGAACTTGATTGATGGCATACGAATTCTCCAAAACTAATTTCAACGATCCAAACCGTCAAAATTGTTTGTATATGCTTGGAGATCACATCAGCAAAAAATCACAAAAAAAAAACATTCAGAGGTTAAGTAACGGGACAAAGTTTTTCAACGGTTATAAACGAAAAATCACGATTTAACGGTTATTTTAACTCCGATTTTGATGATTTTTTATAACTACACTCCTTGACCCTATATGAATACAATGAATGAATTCGATCTTCAATTTAAAATATTTACACAAGTGGATACCACAAAATCTTATGTTATACTTAATAAAAGTATAAATAAACTCTAAGTGTTAGTCAATCTATCGTTTTACGAATTCTCCAAAACTAATTTCAAAGATCCAAACCGTCAAAATTGTTTGTATATGCTTGGAGATCACATCAGCAAAAAATCACAAAAAAAAAACATTCAAAGATCAAGTAACGGGACAAAGCTTTTCAACGGTTATAAACGAAAAATCAAGATTTAACGGTTATTTTAACTCCGATTTTGATGATTTTTTATAACTACACTCATTGACCCTATGTGAATACAATGAATGAATTCGATCTTCAATTTAAAATATTTACACAAGTGGATACCACAAAATCTTATGTTATACTTAATAAAAGTATAAATAAACTCTAAGTGTTAGTCAATCTATCGTTTTACGAATTCTCCAAAACTAATTTCAAAGATCCAAACCGTCAAAATTGTTTGTATATGCTTGGAGATCACATCAGCAAAAAATCACAAAAAAAAAACATTCAAAGATCAAGTAACGGGACAAATCTTTTCGACGGTTATAAACGAAAAATCAAGATTTAACGGTTATTTTAACTCCGATTTTGATGATTTTTTATAACTACACTCCTTGACCCTATGTGAATACAATGAATGAATTCGATCTTCAATTTAAAATATTTACACAAGTGGATACCACAAAATCTTATGTTATACTTAATAAAAGTATAAATAAACTCTAAGTGTTAGTCAATCTATCGTTTTACGAATTCTCCAAAACTAATTTCAACGATCCAAACCGTCAAAATTGTTTGTATATGCTTGGAGATCACATCAGCAAAAAATCACAAAAAAAAAACATTCAGAGATCAAGTAACGGGACAAAGCTTTTCGACGGTTATAAACGAAAAATCAAGATTTAACGGTTATTTTAACTCCGATTTTGATGATTTTTTATAACTACACTCCTTGACCCTATGTGAATACAATGAATGAATTCGATCTTCAATTTAAAATATTTACACAAGTGGATACCACAAAATCTTATGTTATACTTAATAAAAGTATAAATAAACTCTAAGTGTTAGTCAATCTATCGTTTTACGAATTCTCCAAAACTAATTTCAACGATCCAAACCGTCAAAATTGTTTGTATATGCTTGGAGATCACATCAGCAAAAAATCACAAAAAAAAACATTCAGAGATCAAGTAACGGGACAAAGCTTTTCGACGGTTATAAACGAAAAATCAAGATTTAACGGTTATTTTAACTCCGATTTTGATGAATTTTAACAGCTACACTCCTTGACCCTATATGAATACAAAGAATGAATTTGATCTTCAATTTAAAATATTTACACTAGTGGAATTTCATGATGTTCGATGTAAATTGAAGATTTTGTAAATGGAGGTGTAAACTTTTAAGAAAGACTTACAATCTTAAAAACAAAAACTCTTTATCCTTGCACATTTAATATTTGTAATAGATTAGTAGTGTATGTATTATTTTTTTTATTAGGCTTTCATTTTCGAGTGTAGATATAGTACTTGAACGAAAAATGTTTTAATGTTTTCAAGTAATATTTATGTCGCAATGTGTGGTATGTGCAAATTGTAAAAAAATATATTTTTTTCTTAACGGGTCATAACGGGTCGGGTCACTTTACCCGTTGGGTAAAGTGACACGACCTGTTAAGGACCCGTTAAGATAACGGGTGTGACACGACACGACCCGTTAAGATAACAGGTGTTACACGAAAACGACACGAACACGACAGACACGACCCGTTTGCCAGGTCTACATATTCTCCTGAAATGGACGCAATTATGTTCTGTTACTTAATAAGTTTAGTGGTTTATGGATGTCATCACTGCGTATCTATATGGAGAATTAGATACTGACATATACATCCCAGAAGGATTTAAGTTGCCTGAAACAACTAACAAACCACGAGGTATGCTCTCGATCAAATTAAGACAATTTGTATAGGCTGAAACAATCTGGATGAATGTGGTATAATCGTCTCAGTGAATATTTGATCAAAGAAGGATATATCAACAATGTCATTTGCCCTTGTGTGTTCATTAAGAAATCAAATACTGGATTTTCTATAGTGGCAGTATATGTTGATGATATGAACCTTGTTGGAACTCTTGAAGAGCTCAATAAAGCTGCTGAATATCTGAAAAGCGAATTTGAAATGAAAGATCTCGGGAAAACAAAATAGTCTCTCGGCCTGCAGATCGAGCATTGTGCTAATGGAATTTTGGTCCACCAATCAGCTTACATTGAAAAAATCCTGAAACGATTTGGCATGGACAAGGCTTATCCACTCAGTACACCAATGGTCATTCATTATTTGGACATTAAGAAAGATCCATTCCAACCAAAAGAAGATGATGAAATGGTCATTGGTCCAGAAGTACCATATCTGAGTGCAATATGTGCTTTATTCTACTTAGTGCAATATACTAGACCATATATAGTTTTTTCAGTTAACTTGTTAGCAAGGTATAACTCTGCTCCAACAATGCGTCATTGGAAATGAGTCAAAGATGTTTTGCGATACCTTTGTGGGACAACATACATGGGTCTCTTTTACTCAAGAAAATCCATAAATGACCAGATCCTTGCTGGATATGCAGATGCTGGTTTCCTCTCTGATCCGGATAAAGCCCGCTCACAAACTGGATATGTGTTCACTAATGGAGATACATCAATCTCATGGCACTCAACAAAGCAAATATTAGTTGTTACATCTTCAAATCACTTAGAAATACTTGTTTTACATGAAGTAAGTCGTGAATGTTCCTGGTTAAAATCAATAATCCATCATATCTGGAATTCATGTGGTTTACCTTTGAAGACAGACAATCTAACTGTCATCCATGAAGATAATGCAGCTTGTGTTGTCCAAATGAAGGAATGATTTATTAAGGGCGATAAGACTAAACACATATCGCCAAAGTTTTTCAATGCACATGAGCTTTAGAATGCTACAGTTATTGAAGTCAAACAAATCTGTTCCAATAAAAATCTGGCAGACCTATTCGCCAAGTCTCTACCAAAGTGCACGTTTTAGAAGTTAGTGCAGACTATTAGATTACGTCGACTTACCAATCAGCTAAATTTGAAGAATGTGGAATCAGGGGAAGATAAATATCAGGGGAAACATCCATGATACATGCTTGTTGTACTCATTTTCCTTCGACTAGGATTTTTCCCACAGGGTTTTTCCTAACAAGGTTTTAACGAGGCAACATAAGCATACTTAACATTATATCAACAATCTAGGTAAAGTTGTACTCTTTTTCCTTCGCTATGGTTTTTTCCCACTGGGTTTTTTCGAGCAAGGTTTTAACGAGGCAACTGATGTTGATATGTGGGCATCCAAGAGGGAGTGTTACAGAATTAGTGGGTGAATGCCCACTCAAAAGAATGCCCAAAGACTTAGTAATAGTAAGTAATAGTGTTTAATACTTTCAAAAGTGTCATCATTATATTTTGATGGTTGTAGTTACGAGAGTCGCTCTATAAATAGAGCACTCCGTCTGTTATCAAATGCACTGCAAAAGAAAGCAAGAGAAATAATATCAGTATCCCTTCCTCTCTTTATCTACCATCCTTTTTTGTGTTATAGCTACTAAAGTCATAGGGTGATATTTTGCACCTACTTCGCTCCTGTCCTTAGAAAGGTTATCTCTCAACTTTTGTCTATTTATAACAATGATGTCTACATGGTTAGTAATATGGGAACTTTAATGAAAAGCTTCTGGTACTGTTCATTTAAACGAAAAACCATATTTTTACACTAAAAAGTCAATATGATACTATTCACTGTACCTTTTATTTTGTCCTTATCATTAAAACTCAAAGATTTCAAGTCACTTTCATTAGTTTTGCTTAGTAATATTCCAGAGTCCATTTGATATCTGTGTGAAAGCATATGTCTATGCAATGCACATAGAGGCCTTTCTTTACATCACATTACGATCATATGCAGACTCATACTAGCACTAAATATGCACTATGTGAAAGTGCATTCTAGCTAGCAATTCATATACACTGTGAAAGTATGTTTTGTTTTTTTGTTGAAAGTATTTTTTTTTTTTTTTTTTGATAGTTAACCCTAATGATCTGAACTTTTATCAAGTACAAAGTTATTATTGTAGAGACATAAATTAACCACATCCAATAGGATAAGGACACTGGACAGTATGCTCAATATGATTGTCTTACCCTTGACGCCGTGAGTAGACCACAAATCACCTCAAGGGAATAAAACATAGTTTGCCCTAGGGTAGTGAACCTTTATGCCACTAACAAACCATGGACTCTCAGAGCTATCCATAGTACAAGTCATGGGCTCTCTGGGCCATCAATACATATATTATGGGATCTCCGACCTGCCCATAATTATTGTCAAATCGATTTTCAACAAAATAAAAAAGACATAAATGGTAGAATTGCAACTATAAAATACGACCCTAATCAAAATGCCTACATTTGTCTTATACACTATGAGAATGGTGAGCAAGGATATATTTTACTTTAGGTTTTTCCATTGGGTCATACCTAGCCCACTGGTGGCAGGACACCGACTCTCCGAAGTCTCCCCTTAGGTGTCCGACGCGACTACGCTATTACCATCAGGGACCTTTAAGATTGCAGGGACTAGCCTGCATCATCAAGGACTGTCTAGTATGCTCTGCAGCCCCTATTCCTAGTTGCTAGGGTTTAGTCTCTATAAATAGCTAGGTCAAAGAGAAGAAAAGGTAATCGCCACTTACTACTCATAACTCTCTCAAGTTCTTTTTTTTATCTCTACTCCTTAGGCATCAGAGGCATGTGGCAGACACCTTTCCTTATTTAGAATAGAGAAAATCACGAATCGAGAGAGTCGAAAATAGGAAAGAGACAAAAGGGATAACTAGTGTTACTGAATATCTAGGTTTTTTTAAAAAGGGTGATGTTATCCACACGCTCATTTTTACTTCCTACACACACTCCTTGTTAATCTCTGTCCATTGGTCATCTTCAATTCATTCAATTAGCCGGCTGCAAATTGAGAAAGGTGTATAAGATTTATAAGTTAAAAAAAGGTGTGTGGATAACACCACCCTTTCAAGAAACCATAATAGTTTTAATACCCATGTGTAACCTATAGGAAGTCAGGACTCGTAACAATTGTTTTTTTGGTCAAGCAAGATTACTTCGATTAAAAACTAGAACAAAGCCCAAAAAGAGCCAACAAAACAACAATAGATAATGTAAAAGGTCCAAGCAAAACAGGAGTAACTACCCAAGATACAATGGGAGTCCTTCACAAGCTTAGGCTCAAAGGTAGTAAAAACAAACAACAAAAAAAAAACCTAACTTGAAGCAGCTTAGGTGATCACATCCTCTGAGGAAAGCAAACTCAAAACCGAGAAAGTAGACACTAGATCCAAGTCCCCTTAATGTACTGTAACGATCTGATATTTCTAATTCTGAAGCTAATTACTAAGATAGGCCCCAAATTCATTTTCTTAGCAAATTTTACTAAAAGATCAATCTCATGTATTATATTATGGCCGCATCTAACCTTCTCGTTAGACTGCCTACGCACCCTATTAAGGGATCAAGCCATTTGTAGTTTACATTACACTTCTAGAACAACATACTAAAATTTCATTTCAATCCCACGGTCGGATCTTCGCCAATCATAACATTCGAGTGGCGGTCGACGTTTTAATTTACTATCTTACAAATCCAATTCGGGAATATCCATACGTCAGATTCCGATCTATAAGTTCCTAAGGTTCCCAAATATTACGTACTATAATGTACTAAAGTTTGGTGACGATCCAAAGGTCGGATCGTCGATTCATATTTTGACCAAATAGTGTATCGTAGTGAATTTAGGTTCAAATGACCAAACTACGTTGTACGAATATCAAATCTGAAATCAAGACATCTAATTTAGCTTAAAATAACATCGTCGACCCTCTGGCCATGTGCCCCTAGGCCAAAGTCCAATTTGGCCAGGAAACACCTGAATTCTCCCATGAACGACCGGAACCCTAGGTGTGGGCGTGCTTCGATTCAACCACCACCGGTGCTCCGCTGCCCCCAAACCTGTTTGGGCTCTATTCCTGACCTCTAAAGGAGTGTTTTGGTGATGAGCATCGAGTGTATTTCATTCGGAATTGGCGGATTGCCACCAAGAGTCCCACGGTACTATCGCCACCGTACACCATGAAAAGGCCTCGTTGGTTTGAATTTTTGGATGATCAACTAAGGAGGAAGGACATGATGATATTTGCAGGTGATGGGGAGTCATGATTCGCCGGAAATAATGGCGAATATAGCCAAAATTGGCTCGGGGAGGTCCGGGTTCTCCTCGGGTCGAACGGGTCACAAGGATGAAGGGCACGAGTGTGGTGCGCCTCACTTCCCTCCTTTCCCTCCTTGATCTCCCTTCCTGATTGGATTCCCCCGATTCCCCTTTTTTTTCTTCTTAATTGGTTCCCCTTCTTCTTGCTTCCTCCCTTTTCTTTTCTGCCATCGGGCAGTTTTCTTTATTTATTTATTTTTTTTCCACCAAAACCATATAAAAAGGGTATTACATTCGACCCCATTAAAATAAATCTCGTCCTCGAGATTTCAACCATCGAAGAACGTAAAGGAATTTAGAATTAATCCCACCATTCCATTTATAGTGAATAAAATCATAACCTCTGTCTATGATTTTATTCAAGTTAAAAATAAATAACTCAACGAAGAAATCATTATGATTCTCACACATTTTCTCAGTTTTCCAACCACATTCTTTGGTAAGGAAAAATACTAGAACTTCTAGCCACACACATTGGCAAAATAAATATCAGAAATTCCAGTCACACGAATTGAAATTTTCAATCATAATTATTGGTAATACCACTTACCATTACTTTTGGCAACACCAATATCAGGGATTCTGGTCATAAGCAACATTGGCCAAATCAAATGTCAAATTTCAAGCCATGACTATCGTGGCCTAACAAAATATCAGAATTTCACGCCATAATTCATCAATGGCAAACAAATATCAAGATACCAAACCACAACTACCATTGGCTAAATAAATACTAACATATTTGACCATACTCATTGGCAAAACCACTTACCATCCCTGGCTATACACAGCCGTTACCTCGGTCTTGCCTAAAAATTTGTAGTTATAAGCACTAGGGATATCAACATCAGAAAATTTTGCCATTTTCATTCTTGACAAACAAATATCAAAAATTCAAACCATAGCCCTCATCGGCCAAATAATTATCACAATACCAAGCCATAATCATCAGTGGCTAAGTGCATTTCCTCATTTCAAGCCAAATCACTCAAATTGGTAAATCAAATATAAGAAATTCCCACCATATCATTGGAATTTGAAATCATAATCACTCGTAAAATCACTTACCATTATTGGCTATACACAGCCGTTACCTCGATTCCCTCTCAGAACTCGGGTGCCAACATAATCCAACGTGAGGACCGGTTCCGTGGCCAATTACCCTCATTTCAATCTGACCACAATAGCACGAAGTAGGGTAACGAGAGTGTCTATTTAATCCTACACCCCAGAACCATTTACCCTCCCCACGGGATATGGTACTAGTCTGGTCGTGTAGGCCTCTAGAGGTTTAGGGGATCGAAACCCAAGGCAGCGCGCGGTGCCCCTCACTCCTAGTAACTCTTAATCTAGGAGTGTCCATTTCCAACGGCCATACCACATAGACTATCCCTTAGGAGTAGTTTGACTATATAACACCCTCTAAAGTTTTAGGGAATCGAAACCCAGGGAAACCTCACAGTCCCTTTCACTCTCACATCATCCAAATCATCCATAGAACCTGCATTCACAACTCACAGGAACTCGTACTCACAACCACACAGGTGAGCAATCCACAATACATATACGTAACTCACATATTCATAGAAATTATGAAATATTGCAACCACAATGCAAAACATAATTTCCACTAACAAAATTCCATTATCTCCATGGAAATTGCACCAAATCACAATGCGCATCATATATGTATCTCACATATGTATCACACGGATGTCACTTTAATCACAAAAATTATGAAATATTGCAACCACAATGCATATCACAATTCACACCAACGAGAACTCAAGAAGGTTGCATAATATGGAGCAAGATCATTTGCTCTGATACCAATTTGTAACGACCCGAGATTTCTAATTTGAAAGCTAATTACTAAGATAGGCCCCAAATTCATTTTCTTAGCAAATTTTACTAAAAGATCAATCTTAGGTATTTTATTATGGCTGCATCTAGCCTTCTCATTAGACTTCCTACGTACCCTACTAAGGGATCAAGCCATTTGTAGTTCACATTACGCTTCTAGAACAACATACTAAAATTTCATTTAGATCCAACGGTCGGATCTCCGCCAATCAAAACATTCGAGTGGCGGTCGATGTTTTAATTTACTATCTTGCAAATCCAATTTGGGAATATCCGTACGTCAGATTTCGATCTGTAAGTTCCTAAGGTCCCTAAATATTACGTACTATAATGTACTAAAGTTTGGTGACGATCCAACGGTCGGATCGTCGATTCATATTTTGACCAAGTAGTGTATCGTAGTGAATTTAGGTTCAAACGACCAAACTACGTCATATGAATATCAAATATAAAATCAAGATATCTAATTTAGCTTAAAATAGCATCGTCGCCCCTCTGGCCACGCGTCGTCGTGGGTGGCGGTGAGCCGCCCTGACTCGTCTAAAAATTTCAACTATTTCTAAAAATTACCAAATTTTACAGGCAAGTAGATCTAAATGAGAGGAGGAATTTTCATACCTGGACCAAAGTCCAATTCGGCCGGGAAAAGCCAAAATTTTCCCTCGAACGGCTGGAACCCTAGGTGTGGGTATGCTTGGATTCGACAACCACCAGTGCTCCGCTGCCCCCAAACCTGTTTGGGCTTTGTTCCTAACCTCTAAAGGACTTTTTGGTGATGAAGATTGAGTGTATTTCATTTAGAATTCGCAGATTGCCACCAAGAGTCCCACGGCTCTGTCGTCGCAAGTATACCATGAAAATGCCTCATTTGCTTCAAATTTCTAGGTGATCAACTAAAAAGGAGGGGGTGTGATAATGTTTGCAAGTGATGGGGAGTCATGATTTGCCGGAAATAATGGCAAATATCGCCAAAATTGGCTCGGGGAGGTCTGGGTTCTCGGGTTGAACGGGGCCCAGGGATGAAGGGCATGGGTGTGGTGCGTCTCACTTCCCTCTTTTCCCTCCCTGATCTCCCTTCCTAATGTTAACCAATGCATTAAAGTTTCGACGTGCCAGGGCATATGTGGCATGGGCCACGTATCGTATAAATTGTGCACATGGTGTGTGACTCAACAAAATCGGACGAGTCATCAAGAAAAACACGTGTCAACACTTGGTGTACAGGAATTATTTGATTTTAATTAAATTAAATAAAATATTAATTGATTGAGACAAATCACGGACTGGCCCACAAATCGAGTCTTGGTTTTTTCGTCAATTAATCAAGCCCACAATCAAGCCTAAATTCATCAGTGAGCAAGGTTTTGAGAGTCTATCAATAGGAAGCTCCAAGGCAAAGAAAAGGGTCCAGAAATCATTTCAAGCCCAGATGTTGAAGCATTGAAATTTTGAAGCTCTAAAGCACCCAAACCCCAAAAACACTCAAACACTCAGGAAGACTTGGAAAATCCTTCGTGTTCTTCATCAAATCCTGTGAAGAACCATCAATCACCCCTACATGTGCCAATTCTTCCATTGCCAAGACTAAAACCTTGCGGCATTCGTTCATCCAAGATCAAGTTATCATGATCCCTAGATCAACAACACTACACATCTACACATTTTGGAGATCGAATAAGAAGATCAAGTTGTAAAGTGATTGTAACCTTACAAATTCATTAATACACCTAATTATTTTGTACACGTGTTCTTGTCTCATTTGTGGCAAGAAATTCATGTTTACAAATTTGGCACTCCCGGTGAGACTATCTCTACCTCTCATCTTTTTCTCCGTTTAGAAGTCAAGACATCCAAGCACATTCCAAACTCAATGGCATCAAAGAAGGGACAAGCCGTTCTCGTAACCAAGAGCCTGAGCATTTCTACTGCAAGTGGAGAATCCATTAGCATCACAACAAAGAGCAAGGCGAAGGCGGTCGCTACTCTTCAACATGCCACTTCAAAGTTGGTGTTGATGAGGAAGCAAAGGGAACGTCAGAGGCACGAGCCCGTTATCAGCCTAACCTCGTTAGGCACACCGAAACATGCTGCTATGGCACACACGAGGACACCTTAGAACAGAAAGCAAGGTTCGTTCATGTCAAAAGGTTCACGAGAGCATTCATTGTCACTAGCTTTGAACGCAGACTTAAGTGTGAGAGCTTATTGTGGATCACCAACCAACAACCACTGCACAGAGACTTCATCGACACCCTCGATGTTTAGAAGAGAGTCACATCCTTTGGTTGCACATCTTCATATCTCCTGTTTGCCGCAACCACACATATTCCATTCGAGTCCCTAATAACTAGGGATGGTTCGGTATGGAATCCCATACCGAGACCCTTGTCCCAATTCCCAAACCGAAATTTTTGGGAATCCCAATTTTCCGGAATCCTGAAATAGTTTTGGGATTTCGGGACAAATCGGGAATCCTGAAATGGTTTTGGGCTTTTGGTCTAAATTTGACATATTATGCTTTTGGGCTAAAATCCAACCTTTTATATTGAAAAATTGACATATAGGCAGGTTCTGTGATAACCACAAATCAAGAGTAGTGAAACTGTGATAGATCGAATGTCATGGTTCTGTCTTGGGTTTTGTTTTCTTTTCCCTTTATAGCTTTAATTTTTTCTTTTGTTTCAGTTTATAGAAAGAAAAAAGTCATGATCTTACATTCTTGACAAGTTTTGCAGGTTCAGGTTTCCCTGTTTCTATGGTCCGTGCCTTTTTTCTTTTCATTGCAGCTTACCATGGAATTTGTTACGAGCCAAAGTTTCAATAATTAAATTACAAACCAAAAGCAAAAAAGCAAAGCTTAAAGTTTATGAAGATTGTTGGCCTCTTTGGTCCCTTGATCTTGTTGATGCTTGTGGTTGCTCCCTTCTTGTTGGTACTTGTACTCTTCCCCTTGATGTTGATGGTTAAGCCCTTCCCCTTACAATGGGTGGTCGTGGAGGTAGTGATTGATTTTGACGTTGTTGAACTTGAACTTGAGGTGGTCGAGGAGGTGGAGGTGTCATTTTATTTTCTTGTGTTGTATTCTCCTCACCTCCCAAATTAGCCATGCCTAAAACAATAAACCACAAATCATTTACATTGAATTATAGACAAATAGATAATAAATACTAAGAAAATAAAAGAGGAAATTAAATTGTTTACTTAATTCTTTTTAAGCGTTCAAGCTCCTTGTAGAAATGGAATTCGTCAAGTGTAGGCTCCTTGTAGAAACAAAATTCCTTTCCTCTAAGCCAATCACTAGTACACACTAAAGCCTCAACCGTTTTAGGTGTTAAGGAAGTTCTAAAAGGATCAACAAATTTTCCACCAAGACTAAAGGCATTCTCACTAGTAACGGTGCTACTAGGAAGGGCCAATACATCCTTAGCAACTTTACTAAGAGTTGGATATTAAGCATAATTTCCTTTCCACCAATCCAAAAGATTGAAACCCTCATATGTTAGGCTTGGATGTGGATCATTGAAGTACATATTCATTTCATTGGCTATCTCATTTTGTTGTGCCTCCGCTCTCTTTCGTTGGATCTTCTTTGTCATCCTTGAAGCAACATCAATATCTATGATCAAACCCCCCACATCATCTAGTATCACACTTGATCTTTGCTCCACATTTGAGATAACACTACTACTAGTACTACTACTACTACTAAGGACCATTCCCTCCTTATATGCATTATACAACTTGGTTACATAGCCTTTAACCCTTACTTTTTCCTCCCTTATTTTGTCCCATCCATAGCTGAGCTCTTCTAGATTTGTCTCCAACATATCAAATTTGTACCTCGGGTCGAGTGTTTGGGCTATAAAGAGAATAGGATTCACCTTTTCAATGTGACCCCAATATTTGTCAAACTTGAGCTTCATTGAGGTAGCCGCACTTTGCAAAATGGCATTAGAGGCGTTTAAAATTTGTTCTTGTATCTCCACTTGCAAGGCAATCACTATGCTAAGTATTAAGTGTGACGTTGGAGTAAGGGTTGCACTCAATGTCAAGGCGGCATCATAAAACTTTTTAAGAAAGTGAGCAAAACTCATTGACCTTTCCCAATCATCCATCTCCGGAGGATCCACCCATTTGGCCTTTCTTGTCACCCCATCAACCTCTTTCGAGACCTTCTATTTAAAGTAAGCAATGAAATAGCCACACTCAAAGGCCATCTTAGAGAACACTTCTTTAAACTTCAAAGCACTATTAAGCATTTCATACGTGGCATTCCACCTTGTGACAACATCAAAATGATACTTGACATCCTATCAAATCTCAACAAGACACAATATTCCCTAAAATACTCCAACCTTGCCGGGGATGAGTGTATAAACTTCACACAATTTCTTATGGCATCAATATCACAACTAAGCTCCGTTATTCCATCCTTAACTATCAAATTGAGGATGTGACAAGCGCACCTCATGTGCAAGTGAGCCCCATCAAGTAAAAGAGTACCATTTGACTTGAGTCTTCTTTTCATGTATGCAATGACGGTGTCATTTGCACTAGCATTGTCAACGGTAATGCTAAACACCTTGTATATGCCCCCAATCATTCAAGTAAACCTCTAGACATCTTCCAATATCATCACTCTTGTGACAAGTAACTTGGACAAAGTTTAAGATCCTCTTATGCAACCCCTAATTAGTGTCCAAAAAATGGGCCGTGATGACCATGTAGTTTATCATTTGAATCGAGGTCTAAGTGTCGATTGTAATACTCACTCTCAACCCCTCAATCACACTTTTTATTTTTGCCTTCTCTTCAACATACAACTCCAAAACCACACCGCTACCTTATGTCTATTAGGAAGTTTGTACTTTGGATTCAAGTCATGAATAAAATCTAGAAAATCTTCTTGATCAACCACCCTAAAAGGCAACTTCGCTATTATAATCCACCTCACACATCTCCTATCAAGTCTTTTTTGATTGAAAATGTGAGTGATAACCAGACCTCTCATCATCGCTTGTGTCAATGTAGGTTGGTTCAGATCCACATTCTCAAAAAAACTAGAACCCGGGCATTTCCTTAAATGCTTAAGAATTCCCGCCGTCCTATGAGTTCTAGGGTGTGCCGGTACTAAGAGTTTGCAATGCTTGCATTCGGCCATGAATGATTTCTCCCCATGATTATCGATGATTGTTAATCTCTTAGCATCATTCCACGCCGGACTTGGACCCTTTATCCTATTGCCCTTTTTTTCGAGGAAGACCTTCCCATTGTCTCACTACTTCTTCTACTTCTTCTTCCCACTCTTCCCCCTCTTCCCCTTCTTCTTATATTTGTTCTAATGCAATATCCTCCTCCATATCCGAATCATCATCCCAACAATCTTCATAATAATCATTATGCAAATAATCTGGAGGTGAGGGAGTGCCTAGTTGAAGGGTACCACTAGGTTGGGTTTGTTTTTGTTTTCCTAATATCGAGACCATATGTGTACTAGATTGACTACTAGATCCGTCCATCCTAACAAATAAAATAACAATGCACATTAATATATCACAACCACAGTTCAGCATATATCCAAATTCCAATCAATAAATAAAATAAATGGTTCAAAAATTTGAGCATTCAACATAGAAGTATCATGTATTGGAACTAGGAAGCAAATAAAAACTAGCTCGTTTCTAAACTAGGAGAATATAAGTAGCCCCACCCCTACAAAGATAAATTAGATAATACAAACATGAAAGCTGGAACCTACATACAAGATTTTTCAACACTTACTTGTAGCGCTTGTATGCTAAACCTTTAAACGCTGCTCGAGCATTAGCAGGTTCAAGAAAAACAACTTGAAGAATAATAATTCAAGAAAATAATTAGTAAAGAATCACTCTTTAACAACACAACATCATAATAGACTAATATGATTAGTAATCTAGAAGTTTCTTCCTCTCTGCAGTATTAAAAGATTGGGAGAACAAAAGTACATAATGAGGCATGATCAACCAAGTGTCAAGGAGTAGTTGAAAAACTCAACTAATTAAAAAACCAAAAGCAAAGTGTCCAATTTCCTAAAACATTACAAAACTGCTCTCTTTTACTCTCCTTGCCCAAACCGCAGCTTAATCAAGTGTACCACAACACATTTCTTCAATTATTCTTCTCACTTATTAGTAAATAGTGGAGCTCTCGTATTTGGCATTAGTTAAGGAATGGAACCAGGAAACACGATTAATTTGCATTTAAATGTACATGATCGTAGACTAAATATTCATGTCATCAAATTGGTTTGAACCAAAAGCATCAGTATTTGAAATTGAATCATAAAAACTTAAACAGTTAGGGGCTAGCAAACCTACAGACTTTGTAATGTCATGTCTCAGTGACAGGATGCTATGTCAATTAGTTTAGTCATCTTGATGAGTAAGCATCTTATTTGTCAATTAGCTAACTAACAGTTAATTATGTGATTAGCAATTAGTTAATTCATGGGTCTTTAGCTGAACTTGCAGCCAGCTATATATAGTTGAGTTAAGTGAATGATATGCGAGAGTTCTTAAATGTGATTCTGTTTCTCTTTCAGTGTCAAGGTTTAAACAGGGTTCTATTATTCTACATAGCAAGCTATAATGGAATCAGGAAAGCTGATCATCTAAAACATTTTGACTAAACTAACAATATCGTTAGCAGTTAAAACTTAAAACCATTTGAAAACTTCAAAGCAGAATCTACCAACAAAAAAAAGACGCTACAAAATTAATTCCAAACCCTAAATTAAATTTCAAAAGGAAGACAAAAATTAGATTTCAAAACACTAAATTAATTACAATGAACGGTTGAAATAATTCTCTTATAATTAAAAAATAATATATATATATATATATATATAATATTTAATTTCGGTTTGGTTTTGGAATACCTAAAATATGGAGATGCAAAACCGAATCCCGTACCGAAAATTTCGGGAATTTTGGTTTAGGATCGGGATTTTTTTGGTTTGGTTTGGGATTTTTGGGATTTTTTTCCAGCCCTACTAATAACAATTCCCACTCTTCCGATCTTCAGCTTCTTGTCCCATGCACCATCCACATTTACCTTAAGACGTCCCGGGGGAGGCTGAGACCATCTTGGAACACCTGAACAGTGACCTGTCGTAGCAGGATTAGCATTAACACGCATGAAGTGCTACCACCAATCCATTGCCCTTTCCACAACAGCAAATGGAGAAAGGTTAGGATCATCCCCCAAGAATTTAAGGTTTCTTGTTGTCCAAATTGCCCAGAGTGTCATCAACAAACAATCGAAATCACTCATTTTGAGGTGTTTCGCCATAGTAAGAGCCCACTCTTTGAGATAACCCCTAAGGACGACCAGAGGTTGCAAGCGCAACGGTAGGCTCGCCAAATACCTTTCGCAAATTGGCACTCAGTCATTATATGCCAAGTGGACTCAGGTTCCACCCCACAAAAGGTGCACATCAGGTGTATGGGAACATGCTTATTACGAAGATTAAGCCCTGTGGGAATGATATTAGAAATAATACGTCAGGCCGTCATTTTCACCTTGGGAGGTACATTTGTAGTCCAGAGCTTGTCCTAGAAAGATTCAAAAGGTGGATCCCCATTAGAAGAGGACAAAGTGAACTTCACAAGCAGAGTCCACCTATGAGCTAAATGGTAGGCATTCTTTATTGAGAATAGCCCACGTTTGTCGTAGTGCCAGATTAGTTTGTCTTCAATTCTACGATAGCTCAAAGGAATAGATCTTATTGCCTCAAGCTCCCCATAAGAAACAAATGGTTGAAAGCCCTCAAGATTCCACCGTCTCTCAGCAGTGATGAGTTCACTGACCAAATTGAGGTTGCACGTCTCGAGTTTGTTCTAAAAAAGTTAGAACCGAGAAGGGAGTGGTATCCATCGGTCGTACCAAATATGAACTGAACTTCAATCACCAATTTGCCAATGTGAGCCTCTTCGGATAACTTCCCTTGCTGCACAGAGACTACGCCACATGGCCGAAGCATTAGTTCTTATAGATGTTTCCAAGAATGACGAATTTGGAAAATACTTAGCCTTGAGAACTTGTGCGACAAGAGATGAAGGATTGAGAATGATTCTCCATCTTTGTTTAGCAAGGAGGCCAAGACTGAAAGCATACGAATCTTGAAACCCAAGTCCCCCCCTCATTCTTAGGAAAACAAAGCCTATCCTAGGCCATCCAGTGAATTTTTCTCGAGTTTTCAGTTTCGTTCCACCAAAAAGACGCAATAAGTTGGTGGGGTTCGTCATAAAAGTACATATGCAACAAGAAGCAATTCATAGAGTACAGTGGGATTGCTTGAGCCACTACTTTGACAAGCAACTCCTTTCCGACAGCACTTATGCATCTACCTTTCCAGCTTTGAAGCTTTTTCCAAAGTCGTTCTTCAGTCGGTGTGTATATGTTTATATTTATATGTGGCACAAAGCAGCATGTGGAGTCTAATGCTCCAATTGGGTCTTTTAAATGAAGCCGGATTCTTTGCCTATAAATATTAGGCACTCATTGGGAGAGCAAAAAGGAAACAAGCCGAAGCCTGGATATCCAAAAATCTCTCAAACACCCAAACAATCGTGTTCTTCATCAAGCTCGTGGAGAATCAACAAGTATAACAAACACGTGCCGATTCATCCACCACCAAAGCCAAAGACCACCCACCATGTGAAACCACTCATGGTCTCATTTCATTTAGGATCAAGCGTCGACGACCCTTGAAGAAATCACAAGTCTAATTCAAGATCAAGTGTCCACCACCCTTAAATCAAATTTAGCTCCAAAGAAATGAAGTAAATTCAGACCTTTGGAGGAAACCAGAAAGCTCTCTAGCTAAAGCAAACACCTGTGTTCTTCATCAAGCTCGTGAAAAATGAACAAGTACAACAAATACGTGTCGATTCATCCCCAATAAAGCTGAAGATCATAGCCACTTGAAACTACTCGTGGTCCCAATTTGTTCAAGATCAAGCCTCGACGGCCCTTGAAGAAATCACAGGTCCAATTCAAGATCAAATGTGCACCACCCTTGAATCAAATTAAACTTCAAAAAGCTATCTAGCCAAAGCAAAAACTTGTGTTCTTCATCAAGCTCGTGGAAAATCAACAAGCACAACAAACGTTTGTCGATTCATCCACTACAAAAGCCGAAGATCACTAGCCACGTGAAAATCCTCGTGGTCCCGTTTCATTCAAGACTAAGCCTCGATGGCCCTTGAAGAAACCTCCAGCCCAATTTAAGACCAAGCCTTGACAGTCCTTGAAGAAATTTCCAGCCTAATTCAAGATCAAGCATCGATGGCCTTTGAATTAACACCTACATTGAGCGACTTCAAAGCATAGTCGTCAAATACATTCATGTGAGGGACTTCAAAACATATCTTATACACGTGACAAGCACATGTATATGACATACCTTAAAGTGGGGGCATTTGTAGACATCGAAATTTCAATGAAACAAATGTTCACCAATGCATTAAAGTTTCGACGTGACAGGGTATACGTGGCATGCACCACGTGTCACACAAATTGTACACATGGCGTGTGACTCAACAAAATTGGACAAGTCATCAAGAAGGATAAGTGTCAACACTTGGTGAAAAGGAATGATTTGATTTTAATTAAATTAAATCAAATATTAATTAATGGAGACAAATCACGAACTGGCCCACAAATCGAGTCTTGGTTCCTTCGTCAATTAGTCAAGCCCACAATCAAGGCCAAATCCATCAATGGGCAAGGCTTGGAGAGTCTATAAATAGGAGGCTCCAAGACAAAGAAAAGGGTCCATAAATCATTTCACGCCCAGACGCTGAAGCTTTGAAATTCTGAAGCTCTAAAGCACTCAACCCCCCCTCCCCCCAAAAAACACTCAAACACTCAAGAAGACTTGGAAAATCCTTCGTGTTCTTCGTCAAATCCCGTGAAGAACAAACACCCTTACACGTGCCGGTTCCTCCATTGCCAAGAGCCAAAACCTTGCGGCATTCGTTCATAAAAGATCAAGTCATTGTGACCCTTGGATCAATGACACTACACATCTACACATTTTAGAGATCAAATCGGACGATCAAGTTGTACAAAGATTATAACCCTACAAATTCATTAATACAAACAATTATTTTGTACACGTGTTATTGTCTCATTTGTCATAGGAAATTCGTGTTTATAAGGCATGTAAAATACCCTTACTGTAGCGAAGGCCACATAATGCTTGGCCTTGAAGGGAATTTGGCATGCAGGCTGGGGAAGGGAAGTGGATCTGATATCCAATTTCTGATCAGAGCCTATAGATCTAAGCACATAATGGGGGTGGGAATGGAATATCACTGCTAAGGAGGAGGGGTGAAGGAAAAGTAAAAGACAAAAAGAAGTAAAAACATGAGAAAAACTCCAGATAAGTGGCATGGGGCCCAAATCTGAGACAAGCTCAGAGAAATTGTGGTCAAGCTCAAGGAAAATTGAAAAAGGGAAGGAAGTGGAGGAGGGCAGAGGAGGTAAGAGGGAAAAAATGAGGGTGTAGCAGGCTACGAGGGGGGGAGGATGAAAAAGGGGTTGATGTAAGAGAAAATGGGCAAAGGAGATGGGAGGGAAAAAGGGAGCATCCAACGGGCTTCGAGGAGGGAAGGAGGAGAGAAGGGTTAGCACCAGCACCCAAGCCAAAGGCTAGGGCCAATGGCAAATGAGCTTCTAGGTTTGTCTGCAGAGAGAGACTTTTTTTCTTCACACATTTTCTCTCTAAGCTTCCATTTCATCTTCTGATTTGCCATCCGAACTTGTATGCTATTTTTACTTACCCATTCCATGTACATCCTAAGTAAAGGTGACTTCAGCGAGATTATGAGTTTAATAAAGTGTGCTTAATCGACAATGGATGCTGGCCTAGATTCTGAGGTTGCTAGTGTTAAAAGAAGATGATAAGAATTTGTCCACCGATATTGATCAGTGGTCATCATCTCAATATATGGATCAACTGGCTAATCAACTTAAGTCCACCGACCACTCATCTCATCTGTTTTCATTGTCCAGGGGGCAAAGAGTTCAAGTGAAAGAGGAAAGCACTTTTAATTTTGACATGGTTAGTACCTTTTGATCCTTATTCTCCAAGGGAAAGCTAAGCATAGCGTGCAAAAATTTTTTAATTGCTGATAAAACCACCCACATGTCATATTTTCCTACCCACCTGTTAATAAAAACTTTAATGACATATTTAACCACTTGTCAAAAGACTTTAAAAACCCTATTTAAAACTAAGTTAATATATTTTTGACAAAAAAAAAAAAAAAAAGCTAAAAAGTAGGATGAAGGTCCAGCCCGTTCTCTTCCTACCCCAACCCTAACACTGTCTTCCCCCTTCTCTCTTCTCTCTCATTTATCTCTTCTCCGTCCCCCTCTCTCCCCCAAAACTCTCTCCATCCATCCCTTTTTCTCTTCCTAATTTTCAATTGCAACACAAAATGTGGTAAGACATTTAGTTTTGATGTGGTATTGTGTTAAATATAGATTTGGTGCGGGAGACAGATAGAGAGCTAGGAAGACAAAAGAGAAATAAAATAGGTATGTCACTGCACAGGAGAAGCACAAATGCTTTTAGAAACAGGGAAGAGAGCATGAGATAGTTAAAAAAGCAACCAACACTTGTGAGTATGTGATAACCTAACACTCCGTAGTAGCTACCAATAGAAAACAAATCAAACCTAAGACCCAAAAGAGAGAGAGAAGTGACAAGTGCCAACCCAATGACGAGGACAATTTTCAAGCAAGACAAGATTTTAGACTCATCATTATATGCATTGAGTTGTAGTAGTTTTCTAAATATATGAAGGCGAGGAGGAACCACAACCTAAAATCTTGGAAAACCATGCTAAATGCCGTAAAAACAAAGGGCAGCATAAAAGAAAAGGAGCTGCCGCCAGCAGAGGTTGTGCCTGATTTGTCGTCGTCGGCTAGGGTGGGTGGTGTTGTGGCTGTTGGTTTGTATTTTTAGCTTTTTAGTCCTTTTGTTCTTACTTTTTACAACTTAAGCTAGTAGGGATAGTTTTAATTCTTTTAATGAATTTAGGTGTATTCAATCAAGATTTTAAGTGATTCTCTAAAATTTAATGTGTATTCAATCAGGATTTTAAGACAGTTTATTAAAATCCTTAGAAATCCGGATGTATTCAATTAGGATTTTAAAGAAGTTTATAACATTACAGGTGTATCCAATTAGAATTTGATTTTAAAGAATTTGAAAAGGTTGAGGAATTAGAGGGGAATTGAAGAGATTTCGTACTGTATTTTAAACATCCACAAATTTTACCTCTCTCCATGAGATTTCAAGAGAATTGAATCAAAGGGGGGGTGTATTCAATTAGGATTTTGAAAGAGTTTTAGGGAATTTAAATCTATAGAATTTGAGAGAGTTTGAGAGAAAAAAAAAAAAAAAAAGAATTCCCAGAGATTTTGATTGAATTAATTATAACTTCCAGAGAATTCACTTGAATTGTGAGAGAATTCTTTACATGGGGTTAGAGAATTTCAGAGTATTTGATCAACAATTTCCTTATCTTTACAAGCCAAAATCAGTTTTCATCCTACTAATACCAAATCACAATACCAAGTTCACATGCAAAGTTTTTAACGAGCTATCAAAGTGAAATTAAACATTGGCATCCAAAATCTTGAAAGTTAAGGCTTACAAAATAAACTAGCAAAGTTTTTCAAATATAAATTGCATACTCCAATCCATAAAAACAATTAATTCTCTATTTCTCATCTTTGAATGCTATCACTCATAGCATCTGTCCACATATTTGTAGCTATGCCAGCTCTCCATGCATTAGCAATCTGTCATTGTGGCTCTTGAGTTTGATTACCTAATTCACCATCATTTTTTTCATCTTCAGATTCATCATCTTCTAGTTCGATTAGGAATTCATCAGAACGACACTCCTTGCGAAGAAAGTTGTGCAACCCTACACAAGCTAACACTAACTCTGCTTGTGTTTTAATTGGAAATGGAGGTGCAGACTTAAAAATTGTGAATCTCCCATTTATAATCTTATTAGATGATGCATTATAATAAAACAATGAGACATGACAATAAAATCATAACATGATAATAGGGATTACAAGTCTAAGGAAGCTCAAAAATCATTCCAATCACACATTTACATATCAAGGTGAGTTCTGAATATTAGGACGATAGTTCAGAAGAATATTTATGATACCATAAAGAATGCCAATAAATACAAGCCCAAGTACAGGCTGATCAGGAATATCTATACATTTAACATCTATACAAACTTGAGAATTCCAAACCCTAGTTACAATAATTACTAATAGATTGACATATTATTAAAAAGCATAAATGATGTTGAATGTTTGATGTATTTTTCATATATGAAACCATTACACGATGCAACATATATGGGAGAAGAAAAACGTGAAGAAGAAAGGAGGACCATGGCATCTAAGCCAATCATAATGATGACCTCCAATCCCACTAATCTTAATCTATTATCTAACTTTAGCTTTACAGTGAAGAAGGGCCGAAAGCAATGGATAAAAACAATAGATGATGGAGGACCGAAAGCAACAGCTAAACACCAACAGCAGCTGAGCTGTTATCCACCCTACTTTTAATAATGACACATCCAATACTCCCCCTCAAGCTGGATCCAAAAGGTTGATAGATCCAAGCTTGCCAAGAAGAAGCTGAAACTGATGAGAGGCCAATGATTTTGTGAATAGGTCCGCAAGTTGATCCGAGCTCTTTACAAAATGCGTTTGGATAACCTGAGATTGAACTTGTGTACGAACATAGTGACAATCGACTTCAATGTGCTTGGTTCTCTCATGAAAAACTGGGTTGGAAGCAATGTGCATTGCAGCCTGATTGTCACAGAAAAGGGACATGGATTGATGATTGAAAACACCTAAGTCACACAGTAAACCTTTGAGCCAGATTAGTTCACACGCAGTAGATGCCATTGCCCGATATTCTGCCTCAGCACTGGATCTTGCAACGACAGTTTGTTTTTTGCTTTTCCATGAGACAAGGTTGCCTCCCACAAACGTGCAAAATCCCGTTGTAGACTTACGATCAATGGAATTGCCAGCCCAATCTGCATCACAATAACTTGTAATCTGAGTGCTTGCATTTTTCTTCATGATTATACCACGTCCCACAGAACCTTTTAGATACCGAAGTATCCTTTTGACTAGGTTAAAGTGCTCCATCGTGGGAGAGTGTATAAATTGGCTAACAATACTGACAACATAGGTAATGTCGGGCCTTGTGATGGTCAGGTATATCAACTTACCAACCAACTGCTGATAATAACTTATGTTTGGAAGAGATTGACCCTCTAAGCTGACCTTAAGTTTAATGTCAAGAGGTGTAGGGACCGGTTTAGCATCACTCATGTTTGCTTCCTTAAGGAGATCCAGAACATATTTGCGCTGGTTAAGGAAGAAGCCCTTGTGAGATGTAGCCATTTCGATGCCAATGAAGTATCTCAGAACACCAAGATCTTTTATTGCAAAGCGTTGCTGAAGGGAGTGCTTGAGTTCTTTGATTTCTTCAGGGTTATCTCCGGTGATGATCAAGTCATCAACATACATAAGAACAACCAATGTATCAGCGGTGCCTGAGCGTACAAATAAAGAGGAGTCCGCATTGCTTCTTCCAAAACCAACACTGATAAGGACTGAACTGAGCTTAGCATACCAGGCTCTCGGTGATTGTTTAAGACCATAAATTGATTTGTGCAGTTTACACACAACATCCTGTTTATGACTTTGAGAGTGACCCGGTGGTAATCTCATGTAGACGTCTTCTTCAAGCTCACCATGTAAGAAGGCGTTTTTTACATCCATTTGATACATAGGCCATCCTTTGTTGACAGCCACAGACAAGAGTACGCGCACTGTGTTCATCTTTGCAACGGGGGCAAAGGTTTCCTTGTAATCCACATCAAATGTTTGAGTGAAGCCACGGGCCACTAATCGTGCCTTGTGTCTTTCAATAGACCCATCCGAGTTGAATTTAATCTTGTATATCCATCTGCAGCCTACTATCTTCTTTCCTTTGGGCAGTGGCACAATGCTCCAGGTTTTATGTTGATCGAGTGCATGCAGTTCATCCTGCATTGCTTGCTGCCACACTTGGGATTGGTTAGCTTCTTGAAATGATTGAGGCTCTTCATGCGCAGATATATTACTCAAATAGGCAGTGTAATTAGGTGACAACTTTTGATAAGAACAGTAGTTGGATAAGGGGTGCTTGAGCTTGTACGTAACAAAGTCTTGCAGTCTTGCTGGTGGGTGCCTCTCACGAGTTGGATTTCGTCGAGGTATGGTAGGAAGAGACTCTTCTGAAGGTTCTTCAGGACCAATACTACGTAGAGTTTCATCTTCTACAGGCATGTTGTTGTCGTCATATGAATCCGGTTGATTTGGAGCCACAAGATCCATTGTGTGAGTTTGATCACCCGCATTGTTGAGTATCTCAGTCCTTGGCAGTGGAAACATGTCCAAGATAATCTCCCCCTGACTTGTACTATCTAGAGACTTACTGTAATAAGAGTTAGTTTCATGAAATTGAACATCCTTTGAAACAATTAATCTCTTAAGTTGTGGATTATAACACTTATACCCTTTTTGTGTGGACGAGTAGCCAAGGAAAATGCATTTAGTTGCCCTAGGATCAAGTTTGTCTCGATGTAATGACTGAACATGAACAAAACAGATGCATCCAAAGACTTTAAGGTGAGACAAGTCCACCTTTCTGTTCTTGACTATCTCCATTGGGGATTTGAACCCCAAAACCCTACTAGGTAATCTGTTGATCAGGTAAGCTGCTGTCATGACGCTTTGAGACCAAAAACGTTTTGGTACATTCATTTGTAACATCAATGCCCTAGTTTTTTCAAGGAGATCTCGGTTTTTTCTCTCGGCAACACCATTTTGTTGGGGTGTGCCAACACAGCTAGTTTGATGTATGATGCCATTGTTGCTCAAATATTGAGTCATGACTTGGGACATGTATTCTGAAGAAAAATGATTTTTGACAAGGTTGTGAAAGTCCTTAAACACTTCCATCACCTCACTTTTTGATTTTAACAAATATAACCAGGTGGCTCTTGAATAATCATCAACAAAAGTTATGAAATATTTATAACCATCAAAAGATTCATTTGTTGGTCCCCATATATCAGAGTGTACAAGCTCAAAAGGATGAGAAACTCTAGACATCGAAGACCCTAGAGGTAGTCTTGTTGCCTTTGACAAATGACAAGTTTCACAGTGGGTTGATTCTTTGCCTAAGTCAGGAAATAAGGTGGATAAGATAGGTTGAGATGGATGAGCTAGTCGTTGGTGCCAAAAGGTGGAAGCTTGAATGGAGGTATGGATGGACTTTGACTTGGCATGGAACCCACAGGAAGAGCTTTTTGATATGTAATAGAGACCATCAAGGTAAAACCCCTCACCAATCGTCCTCTTGGTTATACAATCCTGAAAAATGACAGTTTTTGGTGAAAAAATGGCCAAACAATTTAAGGAATTTGTGATTCTTCCCACTGAGAGAAGTTGAAATGGAAATGATGGGACATATAGGGCCATAGACTCTATTTGATCAGATATCAGGTGGATTTTTCCCTTTCCTACAATCCTAGCACCTTCACCATTAGCAACAGATACATGTGAAGGATTATGTAGTTTATCAAATCTATGTAACTTTGACATTTGATTAGTCATATGGTCTGTGGCACCAGAATCTACAACCCAAAAATCATGTAACTCATTTATTTTAAGAGCAGTTTGGAAAGCAGTTACGATACCTTTCAAGTCTGTCTGAGGTACATAATCAGCATCAGCTAAAAAACCTGCAAATTTGCCCATCAATGCAGTAGTACTTCCATCTTCATGATCAACCGATCCATCCTCTTTTCCCTTCTTTTGTTGGAGATACGCTGCGAACTCATTTAAAAGGATGGCAGGATTTGCAGTGAACTGTTGATAGGTATCAACATTGTTGATAGATGAAGATGTTGCAGTGTTGGCACGAGGGTGTGCTCGACTTGTCTTTGGTGCGGATTTATCCTTCATGAAGTCAGGTTTGAGTTCTGGATGTAGGATCCAGCACTTGTCTCTCACATGCCCGATGTTGTCACAATGTAGGCACTTTAAATGAGGGTTTTTTCCTTTATATCTTTTTTCATTTGTCAGGTAAGCCCTAGCTTCTGTCACGTTGGTTTTTATACCATTGTTCATGACTTTTCTCCTTACTTCCTCACGTTGGATAGTTGCACAGATACTAGTGAAGGATGGTAGCTCCGAGTTCATGAGAATGTGACTTCTCAAATCCTCATATTCTGAGCTCAAGCTAGACAATAATTGAAAATTTTTATCTTCTTCAGTTCTTTTAAGGAGCACAGAGAGATCAGTTGTGTGAGGTCTGTACACATCTAACTCATTCCACATGCTTCTCAAAGAACCAAGATGTTGAACAAAGTTTTTACCTTCTTGCTGTATGTTGGAGATATCCTTCTTGAGTTGAAAGATGCGAGCTGCATTGTTTTGATTTCCATACATCTCCTTCACGGTGGTCCAAAGGATGAGAGACGACTCGGAATAGCTGAAGATTTCAGCAATATTCATTTCCATAGAATTTAACAACCATGACATGACCAGTTGATCTTTACATAGCCACCCTCCATATTCTGGAGAAGAAGCATCTGGTGCAGGTTAACTGCCATTGATGAAACCGAGTTTGGATCTTCCACCGAGAGCAAGACTAACAGCCCTTGCCCATGGCAAATAATTAAACTCATTCAATAATACTGAACTGAGTCGTTGGTTTGGATTGATATCCATTTCAGAAGCGCTTCCAGATGAAGAAGCAATGATACTTCCATCTGCCATTGTTTTTGAAAAATAAACACAGCAGATTCGATATACAGAACTGGCTCAGGATGATGCCCGCTCTGATACCATGTTGAATGTTTGATGTATTTTTCATATATGAAACCATTACACGATGCAACATATATGGGAGAAGAAAAACGTGAAGAAGAAAGGAGGACCATGGCAGCTAAGCCAATCATAATGATGACCTCCAATCCCACTAATCTTAATCTATTATCTAACTTTAGCTTTACAGTGAAGAAGGGCCGAAAGCAATGGATAAAAACAATAGATGATGGAGGACCGAAAGCAACAGCTAAACACCAACAGCAGCTGAGCTGTTATCCACCTACTTTTAATAATGACACATCCAATAAATGACTATAAAGAAAGATTGAAAGATTGTTTCATATTAGAGTAAAGAAATCATCTCAACAGACATATTAAACAATCGAATTCCCAGCGTAATTACTCACCACAGTAACCAGAAATAATGATGAACAAGTGATGACACGGGAAACCCCTAGATAGATAATAGACAAACAACAATTGCGAATCATTATCCCGCACAGAACATATAAAACAATGCCAACCAAATAAAACCCTAAAAATAAACAGATCGCTAAAAAAAAAAAAACCCAAAAAAATAGAAACAAAACTCATCCTATACCCCAAACAAGTACGAAATCAATATTACAACAAGGAGACCCTAGAATCAAAGCAAACGAAGAACAACAAGACTGTCGCTGCATACGGGCTTACAATATTCGAAACAATGGGAAGAAGTTGCGGAGGAAGAAAGATTATAACTTCGCAAAGAGATTGAAACGACGGGAAACCCAAATCACAGAGAGAGACAGGGCGTCGGAGAAGACGCTCTCTAGAGGAGAGAGCAGCACGCTCAAAATCTCTCAAAGTTTCTAGGGTTGAATTGAGATTTGCCAAGCTCTTTGGTATTTATACATATCGCCTTGAAATCCTCCAAAATCCACCAAATCACAAATCCGTTCAAATCCAATTCCTTTTTCAATACACCTAAACTTTTGGAGACTTTCAAAAAGTTATAATTTAATACACCTAAATTTATAGGGAATTGTAAGAAGTCTTTAAGAATCTCAATTGAATACACCAAGACTTTTATAAAGTCTTTTAAATTCCTAATTGAATACCCCTGGAATTATTATTTCCCTGAAACTCTCTCAAAATCCTAATTGAATACACCCCCGAAATTTTACGTTGAATCTCTACAAATCAATTAAACTCCATAAAAATCCATGAATTTATAAATCCATTTAAATTTTATGGTGGGTGAAATTATCATATGGGTGGGGAAATAAGATAATGAGATGGGTGTAGTAGCACTCTTTTTAATTAGTAACCTACATATTGCCAAATACAACGCACATTAAAACTTATTATTAAATGACTTATATGCCCTTATATAAAATGACTATTTAGGCCCCATAAGATTTTAAAAGTAAATTAAAAATTCTAAATACACTCCAAATCACTTTCAATGTGTATGACCTAAGACTATTTTGTTTTTTTCAAATTTTCAAAGTCATTCTCATCCACTATTGTAGAATAAAACCCTAACCAATAAATTATAAACACGTTGACAAAGAAATGTTATTTTTCGACCGTGATTCAGTCTTTATTTGTTTGCACTTTGCACTCAAACGCCCAAATAGAAGTGAAAAATGCCTTGAATTCAAAAGCAATTCGAATTTGGAAAACCAGCTTCTAATTCTTGCACGTTTATATGTTATGATCTCTCAAACCCATATCAGATTCTCATTGCAAGGTTTAGACAATTTTGTATCTCATTGGTTTCTTATACCTTGGAAATATCAGATACAGGTGTAAACATGTAAATTTCGGTGAAATAAACACTCACCAACAAATTAAAGCTTTGACATGTTGGGGCTTATGTGGTGCTCACAGTGGATCACAAATTGCACATATGGCATGTGACTCATTAAAACCGGACAAATCATCAAGAGAGACTCATTCTTCAAAGAATATGATTAAGGTTGCTACTTAGTACTACAGTCTAATGGTATTCCTTTTCACTTGTAAGTGAGAGGTCTTAGGTTCGATTCTTACCAAAGGAAAATTTGAACCACATTATTACTAGCCCAATGTTAGGCTTAGTCCATTCCCCCACTCCCTTAGTATAGATAATATCATTTGTTAAAAAAAAAAGTGATTAAGGCTATCTTGATTAGGTCATTGTAACTACAAGAGGTTTTCCTTGGTTTTAATTATCTCTTGTATCAATGAAATGTATGTCCCTATTCAAAGGGCTCCATATGTAAGCTTAAGTTTTTGAATTAGTGATTTAAAAATTAATCTATGAAGAGAGAGATTTTCTCCTTAAAAAACAAGCATTTGATTTGGTCGTGTTGAGTGATTCCATGATTAACAACATTGTCAAGCACCATTGCCCATGGTTAAGTGATTCTCAGGTTCTATCCCCTGTCTCCTCGAGAAACATTGGTTTTCCCTACATCAAGTGGCATCAGAGCAGGTTTTCCGCTGCGGTTGAAGACCATGGTTGTCATTTACAATCTATTTAAAGAGCACGCTGTCGATAAAATTAGTTTCGCCGATTGGAATTCACCACCAATCGATGAGCATGTTGATAACGACGAAGTCGATCATCCTTCTGTAAATGAAGTTGATGAGGATGGTAGAGAGGTAAGCAAGTTATACTCCTCAAATCTGCATGATTTCTTAGAAGTTGATACTGTTATTCACTAGATCAATGAGATTTTTGAACGTAGGGTTGAGCACCATGTCAAGATTGTGTATGTGAAGGAAACTTTAGAGTTTATGAACGAGGTGGTAAATTCATACTTAAATTCACAACTTCTATAGTGAGCAAAAAAATCCGTACTTTGAAATTCATAATTATATATGGGATAAATTTCTTTATCGTGATGATTTTAGTTGAAAATATTTGAAGAAGAGAAGCCTTCCACACCTGGGTCATGCATGTGTCATTTCGACCATATCCATTTGAAGAAAGAATGTGGAAGTCTTCTATACATGATTACATTCTCTTCTGCCAACTTGACTGGTACGGGAGGTTTCGGGTCAGTTTATAAACAATTTATTTGATCAAGGTGAAACAACAATTGCCATCAAGGAATTCTGCCCCGTTTGATGGGAACTTCCAATATTTTCAAAGATGAGTGTGAGACGTTGAAAAATATTAGACACTGTCAATGGCGAAGTCAAAAATTATAGGGAGAATGACGAAATTTAAAAAGGACAAAAAGTAAAAAAAAAATCCAGACAATTAAATCATTTTAGATTATAGACGATACTAATGTAACAACCCGTTCCTAATTTTACGTTTTTATTCATTTTAAAAGCGTGAATTTACGAAAATGCCCTAGAGGTAAAGGTGTTGACTTTCATTGACCAATGTGTAGTAAGATGTACTAAATATTCTTTTAGTGTATTCCTGAAGTACTCGATGATACGAACACAAAAGCGCAAGCAGAAGTGAATTTGGAGTTACGGTTAAAGTTTTTCGGAGTTACAAACCGAATGTATTTTGAAGAAATAATTATTCTAAGTATATTATATTATTTTGTACTAAATGATTGGGCCATAGGGGTGGCTTAGAAGAGGAATGGGGGAGAAGAAGAATCAGAGGAGAAGAGAGGGCTGCTGCCCAATCAGGAAGAAGGGGAGTTTTAGGAGGGAAAGGAGGGAGAGAGAGAGGGAGGGAATCGGTCGGATTCCCTTGACCCGTTTCAACCCGTGCCTTCCACCCATTTTCTCCATAATTTCCGATGGTTTTTCATCAGATTTTTCACGAATTGGACCAAGCAAACATTCCCAAACATCATCTAGTCCTTCCCTCTTCCTTTTCCAACCCAAAAATTGATGAAATTGGCTTTGAAATCGTAAAGCTTGCACCAGTGCGTGCGGGAGTTCCTTGCCTTCGATCGAGCAAATCTGAAACAAATTCCTCCGATCACCACTACCCATAGCATCCTCTCAGGGCCTGAAACAAAGCCCAAGCAATGGTTGGGGTGTCGGAGCTTGTTTGGAGGCGAATTAAGGACACCCAAGTTAGGGATTTCAGACGGGTTTGTGTAAAATTGAGGAGTTTCTAGGCCAAATTGGCCTTGGTCATAGGTATGAAAGTTGCTCTACTCACTGAGATCTTCATTTCTATAATTTTTGAGAATTTTTAGAAATAGTTGAATTTTCCGGTGAGTGGGGGTGGCCGACCGCCCCTCACGGCGGTGCGTGCGGCGGCGCGTGGCCAGAAGGCCGTCAATGCTATGTTTAGGACAAATTAGATTCCTTGAGTTTAGTTATGAGGATCATAGGACGTAGATTGATCATTGGAACCTAAATTCTCTACAATGCATTAAAAGGTCATTATATGAATCGACGATCCGACAGTTAGATCATTACCAAACCTTAATACATTATAGTATGTAATATTTGATGACCTTAGAAACTTGTGGATCGGGAATCTGAGGTACGGATCTTTCCGAATTGGATTTGTAAGTTCGTAAAATAAATGTTAACCGCCACTTGGTCTGGGCAATTGGCAGAGATCCGACCGTTGGATCGTAATGAAATTTTAGTATGTTATACATGGTTGCAGATTGGAAATCTGATATGCGGATCTTCCAAATCAAGTTATACATGGTTGTAGACCTTACCGTCCATCTTCGATCGATGGTTGACTTGTAGTCAATGGGCCTCAAACTATTTTAGAATGTCATTGAAGATGTGTTTTATGTGAATTACGCATTCTATTGACAAGAGTTTTGAGATGTGATTCGATAATTATTCTAGGCGCCTATCCTTCGGGACGTCTCAAGGTGTGTGCTAAAGAACCATAACGTGGACTACATGTGAGTGGGTATTTTCCTTTCTATCATATATGTATATATATGATTAATTCTTCAAACGTTATAAATTTAATATTGCATATAATTACTGTGAATGCTTTGAACTACTAGTGTGAACTACGAATGGCTTGATCCCTATTTAGGGTACGTTGGCAGTCTAACGAGATGTTAGATGCAGCCATATAATAAATGAGACAAAATAATTGAGACAATAGCCTTGTTTGGGGAATTAAGCAATGTGAGGGACATTGGTGGAAAATGTGAGATTTAACCTTATGATTTGGTGGTTAAATGTTGGTCATAAATCAATGTGTGAAGAATCAAGAAATTAAAGTAAGGAAACATAAGTAATGATAAGGAAACATAAGTAATGATAGTTAATTAAACTAGTGTCTAGTTGGGCTTATCACCGATAATTTTTCCCGAAAATAAATAGTTTGGAAGTGGGGCGTTATAGATTATGCATTTCACGCCATGTTGTATATATATATTTGGAAACACTATGTTATGGTTGAGTATTAGATAACATCATGGCATATCCATATGTCTATTATCTGCACATAATTATTGTGAATGCTTTGAAGTGCAAAGGTGAACGCAAGACACATAGGTAAGTTCAAGTGAGTTTATGGTATTAGTTGAAATGATGGAGTTATGGCATGACTACATTTATGTTTTAGGCAACTCTGACATTGACGTACAGGTTGTAATAATAGGCAACTCCGACCTTGTCGTACAAGTTGCCCATGAGTCGTACATGTTATATTAGATGCAGTTAGAGCTCATAAACCTGCGCACCGGTGTTTGTGCTCTCGCCCGTAGCCAGGGCACAGTCCTTCACGTGATGTTCACCTCCCGCACCTTACGCCCACCTTGGATCCAAGGTAGGTGCATAGTGCTGTCGTATAGACCACAATAGGTGGTTCCGACTCGTAGGTGACCTGTGATTATTCGCACAGTCTTGATGTGATCGTAACACTTGAGCGTATTTATTTACACTCAATCCTGTCGTACAGACCACTTTAGGTGGTTTTGACTCGTGTGCAGGTATATTTATTGAGCTATTGGCTAGCATGTTATTGATCTATTGGCTAGCATGTTATTGATCTATTGGCTAGCATGTTATTGAGCTTTTGGCTAGCATGTTATTGAGCTATTGGCTAGCATGTTATTGAGTTATTGGCTAGCATGTTGATGAGCTATTAGCTAGTATGTTAATGAGCTATTGGCTATCATGTTATTAAGCTATTGGCTAACATGTTGATGAGCTATTGGCTAGCATGTTGATGAGTTATTGATTCAGCCGTACATGTCACGTGAGGTGACTCCAACTAGCATGTTGATGAGTTATTGGTTCTACCGTACATGCCATAATAGGTGGATCCAGTTGACATACCATTTCATATTGATTTATTTCACCTGGGTTTCTTATTCTTGTTGAGATATTTGACACGGCATAGTTGTGAGACTGTTATTTTGGTTATGGTTTTAAGTTATAGTCACGCCTGTTATTTTCTAGGAAATTATAAAAGTGTTACAGCGAGGGGTTACTACCTTTGGTAATTTACTGTTAAGTATTAGCATGTATGTAATAATCTTGTTTCCTTAGGTCACCAATTTGCCAACGTGAGCCCCTTCGGATAACTTCCCTTGCTGCATAGAGACTACGTCACATGGCCGAAGCATTAGTTCTGATAGATGCTTCCAAGAATGACGAATTTGAAAAATACTTAGCCTTGAGAACTTGTGCGACAAGATATGAAGGATTGAGAATGATTCTCCATCTCTGTTTAGGAAGGAGGCCAAGATTGAAAGCATACAAATTTTGAAACGCAAGTCCCCCTTCCTTCTTAGGAAAACAAAGCCTATCCCAGGCCATCTAGTGAATTTTTCTCGAGTTTTTAGTTTCGTTCCACCAAAAAGATGCATTAAGTTGGTGGGGTTCGTCACAAAAGTACATAGGCAACAAGAAGCAATTTATGGAGTACAACGGGATTGCTTGAGCCACTACTTTGACAAGTAACTCCTTTCCGGCAGTACTTATGCATCTACCTTTCCAGCTTTGAAGCTTTTTCCAAAGTCGTTCTTCAGTCAGTGTGTATATGTTTATATATATATATATATATATATGTGTGTGTGTGTGTGTGTGGCACAAAGCAGCATGTGGAGTCTAATGCTCCAATTGGGTCTTTTAAATCAAGCCAGATTCTTTGCCTATAAATATTAGGCACTCATTGGGAGAGCAAAAAGGAAGCAAGCCGAAGCCTGGACATCCAAAAATCTCTCAAACACCCAAACAATCGTGTTCTTCATCAAGCTCGCGGAGAATCAACAAGTATAACAAACACGTGCCGATTCATCCACCACCAAAGCCAAAGACCACACACCATGTGAAACCACTCATGGTCTCATTTCATTTAGGATCAAGCGTCGACGGACTTTGAAGAAATCACAAGATTAATTCAAGATCAAGAGTCCACCACCCTTAAATCAAATTTAGCTCCAAAGAAATGAAGTAAATTCAGACCTTTGGAGGAAATCAGAAAGCTCTGTGGCTAAAGCAAACATCCGTGTTCTTCATCGAGCTCGTGAAAAATGAACAAGTACAACAAATACATGCCGATTCATCACCAACAAAGCCTAAGATCATAACCACTTGAAACTACTGGTGGTCCTAATTTGTTCAAGATCAAGCCTCGACAGCCCTTGAAGAAATCACAAGTCCGATTCAAGATAAAATGTGCACCACCCTTGAATCAAATTAAACTTCATAAAGCTCTCTAGCCAAAGCAAAAACTCGTGTTCTTCATCAAGCTCATGGAAAATCAACAAGCACAACAAACGCGTGTTGATTCATCCACTACAAAAGTCGAAGATCACCAACACGTGAAACTCCTCGTGGTCCCGTTTCATTCAAGACCAAGCCTCGGCGGCCCTTGAAGAAACCTCCAGCCTAATTTAAGACCAAGCCTTGACACTTGAAGAAATTTCCAGCCTAATTCAAGATCAAGCCTCGATGGCCTTTGAATCGACATCTACATTGAGGGAGTTCAAAGCATAGTCGTCAAATACATTCACTATGCGAGGGACTTCAAAACACATCTTCTACACGTGACAAGCACATGTATACGATGTACCTTAAAGTGGGGGCATTTGTAGACATCAAAATTTCGGTGAAACAAATGTTCACCCATGCATTAAAGTTTCGACGTGCTAGGGCATACGTGACATGCACCACGTGTCGCACAAATTGTACACATGGCGTGTGACTCAACAAAATCGGACGAGTCATCAAGAAGGACAAGTGTCAACACTTAGTGAAAAGGAATTATTTGATTTTAATTAAATTAAATCAAATATTAATTGATGGAGACAAATCACGAACTAGCCCACAAATCGAGTCTTGGTTCCTTTGTCAATTAATCAAGCCCACAATCAAGGCCAAATCCATTAGTGGGCAAGGCTTGGAGAGTCTATAAATAGGAGGCTCCAAGACAAAGATAAGGGAAAATCCTCAAACACTCAAGAAGACTTGAAAAATCCTTCATGTTCTTCGTCAAACCCCGTGAAGAACCACCAAGCACCCCCACACATGCCGGTTCCTGCATTGCCAAGAGCCAAAACCTTGCGGCATTCGGTCATAAAAGATCAGTCATCGTGACCCTTGGATCAACAACACTACACATCTACACATTTTAGAGATCAAATCGGAGAATCAAGTTGTAAAGAGATTGTAACCCTACAAATTCATTAATACAGACAATTATTTTGTACACGTGATCTTGTCTCATTTGTCGTAGGAAATTCGTGTTTACAGGGGCATGTAAAATACCCTTACTATAGAGAAGGCCACATAACACTTGGCCTTGATGGGAATTTGGCATGCTGGTTAGGGAAGGGAAGTGGATCTGATATCCAATTTCTGATTGAAGCCTACATATTTGAGCATATAATGGGGGTGGGAATGGAATATCACCGTTAAGGAGGAGGGATGAGGGAAAAGTAAAAGACAAAAAGCAATAAAAACATGAGAAAAACTCTAGATAAGTGGCATGGGGCCCAAATCTGAGACAAGCTCTGAGAAATTGTGGTCAAGCTCAAGGAAAATTGAAAAAGGGAAGGAAGTGGAGAAGGGCAGAGGAGGTAAGAGGGAAAAAGTGAGGGTGTAGCGGGCTACCCCCGGGCACGGCGGGGGGGGGGGGGGGGGGGGGGGGGGGGGGGGTGGGTGGTGGGGCGGGGCGGGGCGGGGCGGGTGGCGTGGGGGGTGTTTTGGTGTTGTGTGTGGTGTTGATGAGTTCTTGATGACAGTCGGTGTGCAGCTTTGGCTCCACCACAGATACGGAATACAGTTTGATGTGGGGCTGCACATGTAGAGTGTGGGAGGTATGAAAGTGCCCATGTATTAGGATAAATTTTAATTAAAAAATTAGTTGTAGAGTGGATTCAATATGTGGGTGTATTCAACATTATGTCGAGTGTGAATAAACAACCCAAAATATAATTCTCGTCTCATTCTTGTTTCGATTCCAAGTTTGGTAGAAAAAATGAATTAAACATGAAGAAAAATCAGAAATATTTCTAACCGCCTTTGTGAGAACTTTCCGTCTAATAGCAGAACTATGTAGCAGAAATTGGAAACTCAAATGCATATGCATATGAAAACTCTTAAAATGGTACGGATCCTCTCAAACGGATTCGGCTTCCCTTCTAATAACCTTTAAATTTCAACCATTCATATACATTCAGTGGTTGATTCATAGTATTTTACAATTTTTTGCCTTCTTAAAAGTAAATTATTTTGGTGACAAACTCTAAAGTTAAGAAAGGAAAAGAGGTAAACTGGGAATAGTGCAGCCAATCGAACTCTAAAAGAGGATACAGATGAGATTATGTTCTCCATACAATAGTTAGGTTTTTCAATCGTGATTCATTCTTTGCACTCAAACGCCCAAATAGAAGTGAAAATTGCCTTGAATTCAAAAGCAATTCGAATTTGGAAAACCAGCTTCTAATTCTTTCACGTTTATATGTTATGATCTCTCAAACCCATATCAGATTCTCATTGCAAGGTTTAGACAATTTTGTATCTCATTGGTTTCTTATACCTTGGAAATATCAGACACAGGTGTAAACATGTAAATTTCGGTGAAATAAACACTCACCAACAAATTAAAGTCTTGACATGTCAGGGCTTATGTGGCGCACACAGTGGATCACAAATTGCACATATGGCATGTGACTCATTAAAACTGGACAAATCATCAGGAGGGACTCATTCTTCGAAGAATGTGATTAAGGTTACTACTTAGTACTACGGTCTAATGGTATTCCTTTTCACTTGTAAGTGAGAGGTCTTGAGTTCGTATCTTACCAAAGGAAAATTTGAACCACATTATTGCTAGCTCATTGTTAGGCTTAGTCCATTCCCCCACTCCCTTAGCGTAGATAATATCGTTTATTAAAAAAATAAATAAAAATAAAATAAAAAGTGATTAAGGCTATCTTAATTAGGTCATTGTAACTACAAGAGGTTTTCCTTGGTTTTAATTATCTCTTGTATCAATGAAATGTATCTCCCTATTCAAGGGCTCCATATGTAAGCTTAAGTTTTTGAATTAGTGATTTAAAAATTAATCTAAGAAGCGAGTGATTTTCTCCTTAAAAAACAAGCATTTGATATGCTCATGTTAAGTGATTCCATGATTAACAACGTTGACAAGCACCATTGCCCCTGGTTAAGTGATTCCCAGGTTCTATCCCCTATCTCCTCGAGATACATTGGTTTTCCCTACATCAAGTGGCATCAAAGCATGTTTTCCGCTGCGGTTGAAGACCATGGTTGTGATTTACAATCTATTTAAAGAGCACACTGTCGAAGAAATTAGTTTCACCGATCGGAATTCACCACCAATCGATGAGCATGTTGAAAACGACGAAGTCAATCATCCTTCTGTAAATGAAGTTGAGGAGGATGGTAGAGAGGTAAGCAAGTTATACTCCTCAAGTTTGCATGATTTCTTGGAAGTTGATATTGTTATTCACTAGATCAATGAGATTATTGAACGTAGGGTTGAGCACCAAGTTATGATTGTGTATGTGAAGGAAACTTTAGAGTTTATGAACCAGTTGGTAAATTCATACTTAAATTCACAACTTCTATAGTGAGCACAAAATCCTTACTTTGAAATTCATAATTATATATGGGATAAGTTTCTTTATCGTGATGATTTAGTTGAAAATATTTGAAGAAGAGAAGCCTTGCACACCTGGGTCATGTGTCATTTCGACCATATCCATTTGAAGAAAGAATGTGGAAGTCTTCTATACATGATTACATTGTTAAGAAGAATCAACTAATATGTCAGAAATTTAGAAAGTGAATGTGGACCTCTCTCTGGCAGCTAATCATTGTCCATTAGTGAACTAGTGAATTAAAATTTATCTAAAAAGAGAGTGATTTTCTCTTTCAAAAACAAGCATTTGGCTTAACCGGGTTGAGTGAATCTACAATTAGCAATGTCAAGCAAGCTCCGTTATCCTGATTGAGTGATTCTTAGGTTCTATCCCTATCTTTTCGAGATACCTTGGTTTTTCCTTGCATCATTTTCCAACACTAAGAGACACTTATTGGGCATATTTTTCTTCCACTAACCAAATTTGGAATTAGATACAAATTAAACCTCGTAGAAAATTACTCTATTTTGATATCTAACTTATCTTCTTTTACTTGTTTAAGTATCTTAATTGCATGAATTTGGAATACTTATTGAAGAAAGAGTTCATACTATTACCACTCTAGTTTGAAAACGTACATGATCACATAATATGTCAGATTATTTAAACAGAGATGTTTTTCATACGAAGATATGCCCCTTTGATACACAAAAATCTCCCGTGAGAAAGAGGGGCGAAGAAAGTTGTCAGGATTATGATAGATGTTGATATCCATCTTATCTCTAGACTAGTCAACTCACTTAGTCTAAGAATTCCATTGATGCTTTCTTTGTCAGTTGTACTCTCTTAGTCTAAGGTTGCTTCGAGTGATTCTGAAAATTTTCTAAAGTTAGTCTTTGCCAGAGTCTTCTTAAAGCTACTGAAGGATTCTCTTCTGCCAACTTGACCGGTGCGGAAGTTAAAAATTTATTTGATCGAGGTGAAACAACAATTGCCATCAAGGAATTCTGCCTCGTTTGATGGGAGCTTCCAATAGATTCAAAGATGAATGTGAGACGTTGAAAAATAATAGACACTGTCAGTGGCGAAGTTAAAAATTATAAGGAGAATAATGCAATTTAAAAAAGATAAAAAGTAAAAAAGAAAAAATTCAGACAATTAAATCATTTTAGATAGTAGACGATATTAATGTCATACATAATTTGTCAATAGAAACTAACTAATTATATTATATTAAACTATATCCATATAAATTAATCTAAATTAAACTATATAAATTAATTTAAATTAAACTAACAAAAATTCATATCAATCATCAATTAAATAAAATTAGGAATTTAAATAACTAAAATTTGGAAAATCAGGGATTGGTGTTGCATGCTCCGCAGACGTGCCTGGGGAAAGGTCGGACATATCGCTCATGCTATGGCTGAGATGTGTCGGATCAAAAACAAAGTTCGAGCAGATAAAATGTTGGATTAGAATAAGCAAATTGATTCTATTAAGTATTAGCATATACGTAATAATCTTGTTTCCTTAGGCCATCTCCAATTGATCATACCAAAGGCTTATAGGGCCGAAAATAACCTGAAATAACATGAAAACCGTCTCTAACCAAGGGCTAGGCTAAAGAACTTGTGGGCCCCACCGGGCCAAAACAAACCAATCAGGCCAGCGGGCTAGCCATCTCCAGCCAGCCCACTTTTTTTTTTTTTTTTTTTCTGTTCTTTTCCATTTGCCTAGCCGACTTTAGGGTTTAGGGTTTAGGATTTTCTTTTGCCCAACCCACTTTTTTTTTTTTTTTTTTTTTTTTAATTTCTAATTTTTTCCTACACCATTTCTCACATATTTTTCACCATTCCATACTATAACTTTTTGACCCTTGGTTGGAGATGGTTTTTTGTCACAGGGTTGTGCTTGGCCTATGGCCCTCTTGCCTCTCGGTTGGAGATGGTAAGAAATATGACCCTGCATTGTTCATTAAAATATTAATTTCTTGGAGGGACAGTGGGCTAAAACGAGCCATCTGGCCCTCCTTCGGTTGGAGATGGTCTTATGTGAAAGTAAAAGTTTTCAGATTTTCTTAATCAATATAAACAGTACAGTTGATAACTTGTCTGAAGTCGATTTACTATTTCGTCCAGTTGAGTCGTTATACTTCTATGCCTTTCTATGATGAGTTTGTTTGCCAAGAAGGGCTACTTCGGTGAGGTTTTCCCCACAGACATAGCTACATACATTTTGAAAACTCAAGGTTTGGGGTGGATGGGAAGAGCAGATTTAGCGAGTTCAGTCCCGATAAGCTAATGAACTCGCTAATGAAGCAGGGGGTTTATATGAACAAAAATGCTATTTTTACCAACTAGTTGGACAATCTCTCTAATAAAGATAGAACTCACATGTGTTGGCCACCCCTATCTATATTAGAGATATGGTATAACTAAGTGGTAAGTGTAGTGTTACTCTTATCTCAATGTGGTTGTGTACAACACCTTGATTAATGCGAGAAGGAATACTAGCCGGATTAATTGACGAAGTAAACAAGCTCTTTGTGAACTTTTCTTTCATTTTTTCAAAGGGAATTGCTATTAACACTTCAAAATCTCATTATGCATTCCAACTTTTTATAATTTGAAAGAAAAATACATTTGTAAAGAGTATTGAATGAAATTTTTAGAGTATTAATAACAATTTCCTTTTTAGAACTCTGAAATATAATTGAGATTTGTTAAGCAATTATTTGTTCTTTCTGCAATTTTGAAAAGATGTTACGAATATATTTCCTATCTAATTACTCTTTGTTTCGATTCTAACTCGATCAAAATAAAGACCGAAACATGAAGAAAAATCTGAAATATTTTCAACTCAAATTGTAATTAAGAACTTGCCATCTAATTGCAAAACTATGTAGCAGCAGACATTGCAAACCCTGACAAAGTTTGAAGTAGATAGCAAAGTCATGCAGAAAATATTTTCCAAACGCACTAGGTCGTTAATGGTTGATTTAAAACGCAATGCATGAAATTTCCCAACACCAAGAGAGAATTATTAGGGCATATTTTTACTTTTACTAACGAAAGTTGGAATTAGATACAACACTATTTAGAAAGACAACATCAAAGTTACTTTGTTCAACATACAAAATTAAAGTAAAATTCTGTTGGCATACGGGACAACATATTTAAAAACAAGTGCACACTATCACTGTTTTAGTTTGAAGGCGTGATAATATATAACATGTATGACTATCAAAAAAAGTTGATTTCCTACAAACCCTATATTTTTTTCTATTTTTATGAAAAAAAAATGCTTCAAACTCATTTTCTATATACACCTTGCGTTGGCTCTTTTAAGAAGGGAGAAAAGACCTGGATGTCCCCGAAGCTATGTTATGATTCTTGAGAGTATTAATTCCACATCGAGAAAATGAGGAACCATGCAAACGCTTAAAAGTAATTTAACTACTTCTCATATTGCCAATTGATTTTTTTAGTGGAACTTCAACTACTTTCTGTCAAAAAAAGATTGCGAAGAAAACTAGTCAATTCTCTTAGTCAAGAATTCCATCTTAGCTCTACACGTCAACTCTCTTACTCTAGAATTCCAGTAATGCTTTGACTAGTAGTCTGTACATGTTTAAGGAAATGATACACGCACATCCGTTTTAGCCTCTCACTGCCAATGTTTAATCATATTCATTGTTTGTACTTGATTTTTCTAGTTCGATGACTGGAAATAAATAGTGTGTTTGAAAATCAGCGACCTTCATTTACCGAAAGATGCATGCTTATAAATTGGGTTATCCTCAAGCCGCTAGACAACCACAGCTTACACACTAGACAACCTTAGCTCACCCAAACACACCATGGGGATTTACAAGTTCATTTCATCACTTCTCTTTTTCTCATCTTTTTGCATCCATGTTGTTGTTCTTACCTCATGTCTTAATTCAGCCCTCGCCGGATCAAATGAGACAGATAAACTGGCCTTGCTTGAATTCAAGGCCAGGATAACCAGTGACCCCTTTGGTGTCATGACTTCATGGAACGAAACCATCCACTTTTGCCATTGGTACGGTGTTACATGTGGTCACCGCCACAAGAGGATAACAATGTTGAAGTTGCGATCCTTGAAACTTGGAGGCTCTATATCACCACATGTTGGAAATTTGAGCTTCCTCAGAGTGTTTAGTCTCATAAACAACAGCTTCCGCCATCAAATCCCTCCAGAAATTGGCCGTCTGCGCAAGCTACAACATTTGGTATTGCAAAATAATTCACTGAGTGGAGAAATTCCCGCTAATTTGTTAGGTTGCTCAGAACTCAACCGGATATGTGTTGGCTTCAATTCGTTAGAAGGTAGTATCCCTAAGGAGCTTGGCACCTTGTCAAAGCTAAAAGAATTTGTTATTGACCTCAACAACCTTAGAGGAAGAATCCCTTTCTCTTTTGCCAATTTGTCATCTCTTGAAGTGATTGGTACACTTTTTAATAATTTAGGTGGCAGTATTCCAGATATCTTTGGTCGACTGACCAATCTTTATTTTCTTGGATTAGATGAAAATGAATTTTCTGGTATGTTCCCTTCCTCGGTTTTCAATCTCTCTTCTCTCGAAACCTTTGCTGCCGTAGAAAACAAACTCCATGGCACTTTTCCTTCAAACTTAGGCATTGCCTATCCAAGACTGCGAACCTTTGCCATTGATTTGAATCAATTCAGTGGAACTATTCCCGTTTCAATATCTAATGCCTCTAATCTATTTGAGCTAGCACTCGGATCTAATCAATTCCATGGAGAAGTTCCCTCTTTGAAAAATTTACGCAAGCTCGGGAGGTTTGATCTTGCTCGTAACCATCTTGTAAGCGGGGGAATTGGTGATAACTTGAGCTTTCTCTGCGATCTGACTAATGCCACCCTTTTACAATCTTTGTATATTCATTCAAACAAATTTCGTGGTACATTGCCTCAATGCATAGCCAACCTATCTTCTTCTCTTGTATCTTTTGCTATAGCCGAGAATGATATATTTGGCACTATCCCAAATGGGATGGAAAATCTGCATAACCTGGAAAGCCTAATGATGTTCAGCAACCAGTTTTCAGGTCCCATCCCCCTAGAAATAGGAAAGCTCCCCAAATTATATCAAGTTGCTATGGCCATGAACCATCTCTCTGGGAATGTTCCGTCCTCTTTCGGAAATTTAAGTCGATTAACTAATCTATATCTACAGGATAACAACCTTCAAGGCAGCATCCCTTCAAGTTTGGCCGGGTGTCACAACTTGGAGATCTTATCTCTTGGTAGAAACAATTTAAGTGGTACCATATCTCCTGAAGTCATTGGTGGTCTGTCTTCTTCGTATATTTTTGTGGATTTATCTCGAAATCATTTGACTGGCTTTGTTCCCAAGGAAGTCGGACATTTGATAAATCTAGAGCATTTTGATGTTTCCGGAAACATGTTATCTGGTGAGATTCCAGTAAGTCTTGGAAGTTGCAAAACCATACAATATCTTGACATGCAAGAAAACTTCTTCCAAGGGACAATTCCATCAGATATGAGTTCACTAAGAGGTATTGAATTCTTATCTCTCGCTCGCAACAACTTGTCAGGCACAATTCCAAAATTCTTGGAGCAATTTAAATTTCTGCAATCTTTGAATTTGTCTTGTAACAATTTAGAGGGAGTGGTACCAACCGATGGAGTTTTTCAGAATGCAACTGCCACATCAGTCCAAGGGAATACAAAACTCTGTGGGGGCATACCAGAGTTTAAATTGCCAAAATGCGAATTTCGACATTCCAGCAAGAGAGGGTTGAGCCTAACCTTGAAACTAGTAATCTCTCTCCTTTGTGGGCTTTCTGGAGTCACTTTTTCATTGGCGTTTTTGTACGTTTGTTGCTTTCAGAGGGTAAAGAAGGAGCATCCTTCAAGTGATTCTGAAATTTTTCCAAAGATGTCTTACCAAAGTCTTCTTAAAGCTACTGATGGATTCTCTTCTGCCAACTTGATTGGTACAGGGAGTTTTGGGTCAGTTTACAAAGGATTACTTGATCAAGGGGAAACAACCATTGCCATCAAGGTACTCAACCTCATTACTCATGGGGCTTCCAAAAGTTTTACAGCTGAGTGTGAGGCCTTGAAAAATATTAGACACCGCAACCTTGTGAAGGTACTTTCTGCATGCTCAGGATGCGACTATCGTGGTTGTGATTTTAAGGCTTTAATTTATGAGTACATGGTGAATGGGAGCTTAGATGAATGGTTGCATCCAACTCAGACAAATATTGAGACGAATGAGAGGCCACGGAGCTTAACTTTTTCTCGAAGGTTGAACATTGCTATAGATGTTGCAATGGCAATGGATTATCTCCATCATCAGTGTCACGTGCCAATAGTTCATTGTGACCTCAAACCCAGCAATGTTCTTCTCGATGGTGATATGATTGGACATGTCGGCGACTTTGGGTTGGCGAGATTCCTTCCAAGAACTCCTGAAGATGGTTTTGGTAATCAATCAAGCTCCATCGAAGTAAAAGGAACAATCGGGTATACTCCTCCAGGTGAGTACTTACTTTCTTCTCACTTTTCTAATCTTTTGTCCTTAATATTTTAGTATGGCCTTGAGCAGATATTTAGACTGTTAAACAAATTGTGTAATGCAGAGTATGGTATGTGACATGAAGTGTGGACACAGGGTGACGTGTACAGTTACGGCATCCTCTTGCTGGAAATGTTTACTGGAATGAGGCCAACCAGCGACGTGTTTCAAGGAACTTCAAATCTTCACAACTTTGTCAAGGCAGCTCTGCCTGAGCAGGTGGTAGAGATTGTGGATCCTGTTCTTGTTCAGGAAAAAGAAGAAGGGGAGACAAGCGCAGACCAATGTTTTACTAAGGCTAGCACAAAGATCCACATCAAAATTGAAGAAAGCTTGATTTCAATTTTGGAAATCGGCCTTGCCTGCTCTGCGGAGTTGCCTAGAGAAAGATTGGACATCACTGATGCTGTTGCTGAGATGTGTCGGATCAGAAACAAACTTCGATCAGATAAAATGTCGGATTAGAATAAGCATATTGTTAATATGTTGCATTAGCATGTAATAATTTTATTAATCAGCACTGTGTTATTAGCACTGTGGTCGAGACGTTGCATGATAATAGGAGGAATAGCCCGAGGAATTCTATCTTCATGACGATTCTAGTCTTAGAATTACACATAGCGATTTGAAACTGTTAAGTCTCTCTCTGGGAATGTTCCATCCTCTTTCGGAAAGCCAAGTGAAACTGTAAAGTCTCTTCCAAACCCGAGCAACCGGCCTTCTTTGCAGGAAGATCTACGACTCACCGACATCAAACAAGTGCTCATAGTTGGTCTCTGCAAATGGTTTGACGATTCCAGAAGATGTCCCGCGTTGAGAATTTGATGGGCGACGATGGCTTGCACGATCAACGCAAGCCACTGTCACCAATTGTAGATAAACAGTGTGTAGTATAAATGACAATCAACCTTTTTACACCATTTTTCTGGGTCCTGTTTACCATATTTCAGAATGCACTTATATAGCATACAAACAGTACATTTACTCCCTTTTTTTTCATAGATTTCGTTTATTGTCTGTTACGTTACAAAGAAACAAATGACAATTTCCTCGCCAGGATTTTCACAACTTTCTCATGCCTAGTTTCTTGCCTATAAACTCTCCCTGCTTACTGTCTGGCTTGTGGTCGTTACTCAATTACCGCCAACAGGTTTCTTTCTACGCATACCTGTTCAATATAGATGAAATAAGAAAATGAGATGAAGCGGGCAGACAGCATGTGAGAAATAGTAATGCATTTTGATCTTTGCGATAAGGATTAAACCGTAATGACAGTTGAAGCAGTGGATACAGTATTTAACACGAATCATCACTATCGTAGATCAAGATCAGATGTTTCCAGTTTCTCTTTTCAGATTTCGAGTGAGAAATGGGGAGAAGGTGTTTGGTCAAGATGGTATAGAGATGTATGAGGAACTAGGCTCTGTGTATAAGGGATTCCTTTAGCAGCAAGCAACGATGGCTTGTGATCAACACAATAAGGGAAGTTGAGAAGCGGAAGAAAGAATTTTAATGTTGTATTATTGTGGCAAAGCTGCCGGACAGATAAAAACACAACTCTAGATCCAGTATCACATAAGCATGGGATCGAACAATTTACAAGCTGTTCAGAAACTGCAAGTTTTAGTGAACGGGCAGAAGTTATGAGCAGTAAAACATCTCCACATTGACAAGCATAAAAGAATTATCCATGGAATGAAATCAAGTAAAAAGCCTACATGGATGCAAATGCATATTTAGTCAATGGATCCCTGGAATCCATGCCACAAGCTTTTTACATTGTTATGTTATGCATAAACGTAACAGAGACCACTTATTATGTTCCTAGAAGACCACTTATCAATGTCTAGAAAGAACTAGGAATAGGGCAGTACTGAAATTTTTCGTGCTCCTTTAAGGAATACGTACCCACAGAGCTCTTGCTCCAGAGAACCTGACCATCGATAGCAGTGAGGTGCTCATCATCAAGGCGCTTCCATGTTTTGATGGACTTGACCGCTCCCCAACCTCCCTTAACCGTTTTCTCTAAGTTTGCTTCCACCACCCTTGCTCTCCTATCCCATCCAGCCTTCCCATAAGCATGGTATCCAAATCCCCCAGCATAACAAAGGTTTATACCAGTTAGCTCCCCACAGAAGTCATTGAGGTGATCATGGCCTACGAATGCTGCCTTCACATCTCCTGCTGCAACCATGGTTGTGAAGAAGCCCGAGTTCACAGAAGCAGAGCTAATGCCTTCTTGTTTCACTCCTGTAAAGTTTGATGAGTCAAAACTAGCAAATTCCGGCAATGGTATGTGAAAGTATGCGAGCCCTGGCGCAGGCGCTTTCTGGGGTAGGGGCTTGCTCATGTATGCTTTCTGCAGGGAAAAAGACAGTGTCATCAGAACTAATTAGAAATAAGTTACTTGCTCAATGTGGATTTTAATCATCACAAATAAATATTGTGCAAGGGTTGATGGAAATGACTAGTTTAGGTAAATGTGTGCCATAAAAAAAGAACGGTGAGCAAAGTAGCGCGGCTAGTACCTGAAGCTTTGCAGAAGTTTGTTCAAACCAATATTGTTGGGAGGGTTTGATCCAACCATAGCGACGTATGGAGGGAACCGTGGAGTAATCTCCGCTGTCAAGGAAGTAAAGATTGAGAACCGATTTGTTTTCAAAACCAAAGCCCTCAACTCCGGCGACCTCTAGGTTATAGTTCCCAAAACCATCAATAACATCTTGGCCTAAAGGATTAACTTGAGCCAGAGTGTTCTTCAACCCAACTATGTGTTTCATTACCCCTTCCCTCGAGAGGTCGGATTGCTGATCATGGTTCCCCAACACAGCTGCCCACGGGATGTTGGACGCGATTGCTGGGGCGAACGCCTCGTTCAAAGATTTAGCAGCATTCGTGGCATCAAACCCGTATATGTTATCTCCTGTTGCACAAAGTTCAGATTGGAGAACCAATCAGAAATCCTAGTATCATAGCTAAAATCAAATCTTTGCTAAACAAAATTCAATGCTCATCAGCTGAAACAATGTCCTATCCTAAACCAAATCCAATGCTCATCGTGTCCTATCCTATCCTATCCTATCCTATCTAATCCCATCCCAACAACAACACATAAACATAAACAAGAACAATGAAAGGGGAAGAACAAATACCGGTGAAGACAATGAGATTCGGCTTCTCCGCCTCGATCATGCGGCGGACAAAGGCGGTGGTGTTGAGGTCAGAGCAAGTTGCAAACTGGGACGGCAGCACATCCTTACAAGGCGTAGTCTTGCCATTGCCGTAGTGCATATCCGCCACTTGCAGAATCTTAAACCGCCCATCTGTCCCAAACCTCAGCTTCTTCTCCCCAATTCCTCGGTGATGGTGGTGATGCTGTTGTTTTGCAGCAGCCAAAACCCATATCGGAAGCAGCGCCGCCACCACAACCCCCGCTAAAAATGGACTCCTTAGCACCTCCCTGTCCCTCTTCATCCTCACTGCACCACCTCATCTCCCAGACCACCGACCCTGAACCACCATTATAAACTCACGAGTTGCACCAACAAAAACCTTCTTTTTCTCATTTTTTTATTCCTTCAAAGTTTTGACTTTTTCTCGGCAACCAAACAAAAGTCGGTCTCAGTCTGCCTGCCATTAATTAAGCAATAAATACCAAAAACAAACAGAATTCCTGTGTAAGCATATTTTCCAGCCGATCACAGATAGGCATCAATGCACGAGGCAGTTCTCCATTGGATCCCACCGGATCCTTTTCTTAGGATCAGAGGATCTTGTGATCGTGATCGTTTATCGTATATCATGCGATTAGAAATCATTTAAAATTTAAAATTAAATATAAATAGTACCTAACGAAAGCTGACCGCATAATATACAATTAACGATCGTAGCCACGGAATTTCCGAAAAAAAAAATTCGCAGAGAATTTCAGTTCAGATTTTTGCTAAATCAAATCCAAAATTAATTACCAAATCAAATGTCTGTAATTTATTAATTTGATAAACGTAATTGTAGGTTTTCTTCGGTGTTTAAAAATATAAACTTTGAAGTTAGTGCGAATAAAGTAATGAATTGGAATTAGAATAGAACGAAAGTTCCGTTCCATTCCCTCTAATATTTAAAAATAAATAAACACTTGGACAAGAGTTCCGTTTCCTCCAACATGATAAAAAAAAAATCAAAAACTTGTAGTAGCACGTTGTAAAAAAAATCAAAAACTTGTAGTAGCACGTTGTATATGTCTTGACTTCTTGTTACAACTTGAGAGTCTTAACATTATCATTATTGTAGTCAATACATGCCAGCTATTTATTTTGCATTCAGCCCTTCACATGTTATTGAGAGTCTGAACATGATTTTTATATAATCTCAATAGTTTTTGTGAATTTAAAATATTAATAGGTTCTTAAAGGATCGGAGGAGCATATTGCCCGAGTAAATTAAAAAACTATCATTCTTTAATCTAATTATCTTACGGTAAATAATATTAAGGTAGTTAAACCAATATTTGATTGAATTACCCTTTTATATATTAGAGAAATAATTTAGGAGTAGATATTACAAATCCTACTCTTTCATCAGATCAGATCAGATCATCATCCTAATTCCAGCCAACCGTTGGATTGTTTCAAAACAGATCGTTGGATCTGCAACAGCAGCTTCTGGGCGCCAACAAACAGGCTGGACATCTGGCCAAGCTTTGACAGCTCGATAGCGCTTTTGGCCTGGTGGGTTCCCCTAAATCTTAGCCCAGTTTTCAATTGGAGATAAATTTTCTGCAAATCAGGCCATATTTTGACATTTTTGACATTTTTGCCCTTTATCCCTCTCCATTAGAGATAGCTTAAGAGCATCACTGTGGTGGGCAACGGCTATTGGAAGGCAAGGGCAACAAAATTGTCTCACTATTCACTTTTAATAGTAATTACCATTGTGCAAGTCTACATGTTTGGAAGGAGGAATGGCAAGAGCGATTTCTATTCACAAATTTTTTTTTTTAATGTTTTCTTTGTCTTATACCTACATATTATTATTGCCATAGATTGTTGGGTAATTCTAAATGTTTAATTTGCAATTGTGTTGAACTTTATAAGATTTTTAAAGTGTGAATTTTGTATAAAAAAATAAAAAATAAAAAAATAAAAATAAAAATTGAATTTTTTGGTAATTTTTATGATTTTTTTTTTTTAATTTTGAGTTAGATTAATCATGGCCGTTGAAGCAATTTTTTAGAATCCAACGGTCCTAATTCCCCTATTGTTGCATCAACATTGAGCTGTTTCACTATGCTTCTCAATCATGGCCGTTGAAGCAATTTTTTAGAATCCAACGGTCCTAATTCCCCTATTGTTGCATCAACATTGAGCTGTTTCGCTATGCATCTCCACTCGGCGCAAGCTCTTGCAAGAAATGGCAGGGCAACTGCTCTTGCAAGAATTGGCAGGGCAGCTGCTCTTCCAACAATTGCCCTCCTATTTTTCCACCGGTGGAGCAACTTCTTTTGGGCAAGAAGGCAATTTTACTCAGTTACAACGGCAATAAGGACTAGTGGAAAATTTATCCAATTTGACCTCAACCACCCATTATTTACTCTAAAAATTCTAATAATGACATGCACGGAATAAATAAAGGCATCACCCTTAGAGTTAGATGTGCGGCCAATTAACAAACTAAAGTTTAAACGGCTAAAAATTACATACACACTCGAAAAATCTTATGTATTTTGTCATGTAAAAAAAATTGATACACAAAATGCAACAACTACTTTATGATAATTGTTGGGGAAGGGCAATCTAGTAAGGCAAAGTTTCTCTTTTCTTTTTATTCCACAGAGCAGAGTGCGCCCCAACAAGCCTAATAGGCTAATATGCTCATTGAATCACCTCCCAGTAAAATATTCTGAACTTACACAAAGGTTTTACCTTTTTTACACTTTCATACAAGGTTAAGCTCTCAACTGTTTTTTAAACCTTGAACTTCAGATTCAGGGGTAAACGCTCTAAAACAATACTCAAAGGTTTCGTCTTTGAAACCGTCCTAAATTTACGACATTCGTAAAAATGAATCTGTACCTTTGTTTTTCCAATGCTTGTCTTGTTTTCTCCTCTAAATCAGTGTTCTCTGAAGGAAGAACATGATTCATTAGCTTAATTTCACAGTGCACATATGGTTAAGCACATGGCAGGACAGCCACAGCTCTTCTTTTGCAAGAGATCCATCAGTGGGATTCTTGGACTTAAAAATGAAAAAGGTTCCTACTTCCTACAAAATTAGGGGCAAGGGGTCCTGTAACTGTATCTTAGAACACTGGCAAAGCTAACGTCTACCTGTCCCATGAAAATAGACAAAAGCTACGTAAGTTATGGTGGGTCAAGCTGATTCCACTTTTACAGCTGTTATTCCAATAGATACGGACTCTCATGAAACGAGTTTACTGTTGTTGTGGCGCTGTGATCTAATAATACTATGTTTGTAGGTTTCTCTTTACACGACATTGCATTATTAAATCGGGACATCACGTGGCGGAATAACTATATAACACAACGGTTCATCCAAGATTCCTTAGGGAAAGAAAAAAAAATGACAATCTCTTCATCTATACTGTTTTATTGATCAAGAAAATCTCCAACTCACACATCAGGAAACAGTATTATTACATGCTTAACACAATGTATATTTTATGATCCGCTCGAATTTTGTTTCTGATCCGACACATCTCAGCCATAGCATCAGCGATGTCCAACCTTTCTCCATGCACGTCTGTAGAGCAGTCAATGCCATTTTCAAGGATTGAAATCAAGCTCTCTTCAAATTTGATGTGAATCGTTGTGCTGGCCTTAGTAAGACGTTGGTTTGCGCTCATCTCCCCTTCCTGTTTTTCGTGAAGAAGAACAAGATCCACAATCTCAACCACCTGCTCTAGTAGTGCTGCCTTGACATAGTTGTCAAGATTTGAAGTTCCTTGAAACACGTCACTGGTTGGCCTTTTTCCAGTAAACATTTCCAGCAGGAGGATGCCGTAACTGGACTCGTCACCTTGTGTCCACACTTCATGTCCCATACCATACTCTGCATTTATACAAGTTTTTTTAACAGTGTAAATATCAGCTGAAGGCCCTACTAAAATATCACGAAAAAGAATTAGAAAGTGCTCACTTGGAGTACAACCGATTGTTCCTTTTACTCTGATGGAGCTTGATTGCTTACCAAAACCATCTTTAAGAGTTGTGGGAAGAAAACTCGCCAACCCAAAGTCACCTACATGTCCAATTAGATCGTCGTCGAGAAGAACATTGCTGGGTTTGAGAGGTCACAATGAACTATTGGCACGTGACACTGATGATGGTGGATATGTCCAATGCCTTTGCAACACCAATAGCAATGTTCACCCATTGAGAAAAAGTCAAGCTCCTTGCCCTCTCATTTGTCTCATTACTTGTCTGAGCTGGATGCAACCATTTCTCTAAGCTCCCATTCACCATGAACTCGTAAATTAAGGCCTTGAAATCAGAATCACGATGGTCGAATCCTGAGCATGCAGACAGTACCTTCACAAGGTTATGGTGTCTAATATTCAAGGCCTCACACTTAGCTTTGAAACTTTTGGAAGCTCCACGTCAAACAAGGTACGTTGAGTACCTTGATGGCAATTGTCGTTTCACCTTGATCAAGTAATCTTTTATAAACTGATCCGTAACTTCCCAACCAATCAAGTTGGCAAAGGAGGATCCATCAGTAGCTTTAAGAAGACTTTGGTAAGACATCTTTGGGAAAAATTCAAAATCACAGGAAGGATGCTCCTTTTTTTTACTCTGGAAACTACAAAGGTAAAAATACGCAAATGGAAAAGCGAGTCCAGAAAGCGGGAATTTCCCCATTTAGTGAATTATTGTGCAATACCAAAGTTTGCAGCTTACGCAGACGGCCAATTTCTGGGGGATTTCATGGTGGAAGCTGTTGTTTAAGAGACTAAACACTCTGATGAAACTCAAATTTCCAACACTTGGTGATATGAGCGTCCAAATTTCAAGGATTTTAGCTCCAGGTGATCCTCTCGTGGCGGTAACCACATGACACACCATGCCAGTGGCAAAAGTGGTGGATTCATTCCACGATCTCTCGACTCCAAGGGGATCATTATATATACTAGCCTTGAATTCAGGCACGGCCAGTTTATCTGTCTCGTTGATCCGGCGACAGCCGAACTAAGACATGAGTTGAGAACGGAATGCATGCAGAAATATGATAAAAAGTGAAGTGATGAAATGAACTTGTACATCCCCATGGTATCTGTTTTGCAGCTTTTGCTTGAAACTTTAATTTGGCCAAGTCTTGCAGCTTGAGGAGAATCCAATTTTGAGAGATTAAAGAAACATATGCCACTAGACAGACTTCTGAATGTGTCCTCAATATTCAAAGATTGCACTTTGCAGAAAGCACTTTCAAATCTCAATACTTTTGAAACATAGAGCTGCGTGGGACTGGGACCCCTACACTTTGAGAAGGTTAAATGCTAAGCTCATTGAATCACCTCACTGTAAAACATTATCTTTATAACTAACTCGAACATCTTTTTTAGTATTTGGATACAAGGGTAAACTCTGAACTTCGGATCAAGAGTAAACGCTCTAAAAGAATACTCAAGGGCTTCATCTTTCAAAACAGTTCTTCTAATTTTACAAGGCTCATAAAGTGAATTTCACTTTTTGCAGATGTTCATCCTATTTTCTCCTAGAAATCAAGAAAGCAACTTGGATGGAATAGGTTCACCGCTACGTGGTGTCTAGGTCCTATAATGCAACGACAAGTGGACAAAAACTTATATATGGTTTTGTACTAGTGGGTTGGGACATCACAATGAACCCGTTCTATATAAGTCGTTCTCCTAAACTGGAGTTCTCTGAAGGTCTACATGATCCATTAGCATGGTTTCCCAGTATTCATATATAGCTAAGCACATGCCGGGACCACCACACCTCTTCCTTTGCAGCAGATTTATCAGTGGGATTCTTGGGGTTTAAAAGAAAAAGGTTCTTACTTCTATTAAAAAAAAGGGACAGGTGTCCTATAACTGTTTCTAAGTGCACTGACAAAGCGAACAGCTAGCTGTCCGTGAGAAGTCAAATATGTGTATTGTGTATTTGAAAACTACGAAAATTTTGCTATGTTTCGGTGTATGATTTGCACCGGATGAATGAAGTGTTGGATGTGCAACCAAGGATCCAATAGTCAAAGATCTAACGGCCAAACGGCCACACATATACACCGATGCATACTAGAAATCCATGAACATAGAAAGCTAAATAGGTGATGGTGGGTTAAAGCTGATTCTACTTTTGTATCATATATTCCAACACGACTATTTCAAATGAGTTGACTAACTACAAAAACAGAATGGTTCATCCAAGATTCCCCAGAACAATGACAATTACGCAAATGTTAAAGTGGAAACTTGCCTACCCATGTAACTTGGGATCCCATTCCCAATGGAAGTTTTTCAAGTTTCACAAAAGTAGGCAAATGATGTCCTGGTTTAGTACTATAATTATTACTGAAGCTTGTTGAGCCTTGTGCATTTCAATTGAAGTAAGTTCTGGAATGAATCGTGTCTTCGTGATACAGTTAACTCTTTAAGCTACCATCTTGTGCTGTTATATTTAACAGTACAGATTTCGATCTTATGTTTATCGTAACACAATGGAATTTAAGAACAAAGCCACATCTCATGGAAATTCCACATTCTAAACTAAAGGCAACTGTTTAAGTAAATTCTGAACAATTTTGTACAATTTCTTACTACTACTAAGTAGAGAGATTATCACAAATAAAATCCAACTTGCATTCATTTCTTTCAAACAAATACCAGTTGATGACAACTTTTGAACATAGGACATTATAAGACACGAACACAGATTATGGATAGATTGCAGATAAAAATAACTAGCAAAGCGTAACACACCGAAAGGATTATCAATTAAGCGTTCTTATCTTTTCCTCCTGGAGATGACTTGAACCAAGGTATCCACACTGAGGTTGTCTTCTGATACCGCCTGTATGCTTCTACTCGGTAATCTTGTTTCAGCATTCGGCGTTCGACAAGTATAGTCACATAAGCTAAACACATTGTATTGACCAGAGACCCAACAAAGGCCCATCCATGTCCCAAGTTCCATGCAAATATGACTAATCCCCACCACCACAATTGCTCTCCGAAGTAGTTGGGATGCCGCGAATAGTGCCACAACCCTTCGTCAAGATTCGGAACAACGGGCTTTCCAAGCTCTTTCAGCTTGTTGTTTCGGCTCACAAAGTCATGGAGCTGCGTGTCAGCTAAGTATGCTACAACAATGCCAGTAATGCAGACTATGACGGCAACAAAATCCCATATGTTCAGTGGCACATTAACTGAGTGGATTACATAGAATGGAAGGCATATCCCAATTATAAAAACCTACAAAGGTTAAAAACAACCATCAGAAAACCAAAAGCGACCATTTTTCACATTTTTCACCAGCTTGGAAGCTCATTGAGGCAATTCGACAAACACTTAGAGCACTACCTGTTGAGAGAGGTAAACGGCGAAGAAGGAAACCCACCACCAATGTTTGCCGTACTGTGAGCTCATATCTGTGAACCGCCAGTCCTCCCTGGCACCCCATTGCCAATTTTCCCGCCTAAAGTAGTTGTGGCTAAGCCTGAGGCTCCAAACCCAAGTCAGCGAAATTGCAATCGTCGACCGCCACCGGTTGTAATCAGCCAGAGGATGAGATCCATAGTAGTGAACGAGCATTACAGGGATCACAGTCCAGTACAAATCGATCATCTGCACCAACCCAATTCATAAAAAAAAATTCAAATTTGCAATTAAGACCCAAAAAGATCAGATTTTGAACGAAAAATCAACGTACCCAGTGGCTGGAAAGAGCTTGGCTGATGACCCAGAAGAGGACGTTGATGTTGAGGAAGAAGAAAACGTTGGCTAGGAGAAGAGGGTGGTGATAGCACCATGTCCAGAGAGGAGAGAGGAAGCTCTCATTAGTTTGGCTATGGTGGTTGCTGAGGAATATGAGGTAGAAGAGAATGGAGGGAAGGGGAGCGAGAAATGCTATCACTGCATTCTTCAAGTTGCCTCCAGCCATGGCCGCAGTAAATCCAATTACCAATGAAGGAATAGACAATAGAGGCCTAGTTTTATAGTCTAGTAATGGAAGTATTAGTTGCTATTAGCACTGGCTGGCTAGCTTTTCTTTTTGTGTTATTTTTGAAAGAGAATAACGTGGAAATAATTTTTCAATTAAAAATTCATGACGATTAATTATTTAACTTATTAAAAAGTATAGTTATGTTTTTTTTTTTTCATCAATTTCATTAGAATTTCGTTAAAATAACTCATGTTGAGAGAACCATTGCTACAATTGGGTTAACGTTTAGAGATTATTACTCTAATTGAGTTAAAGTTGATGGATCATTTCTCTAATTGAGTTAAAGTTGAAGAAACAAATCTAATTTTTTTTTTCATTTGGTAATCTATATTTGCACCTTGATTTAGCCTCATGTGCCACGCACATGACTCATTTTAATGGAAGTTTTAACTAAGTTGACAAAACAATCATAGTTACGCAATTTGATGAATTAAAGAACTTATAGTCATAAATTTTTAATTAAAAAATCATCGTTCTAATTGAGTTAAAATTAAAAAAAAAATTATTGCTACAATTTTCTCAATCTCAAAAATCAAAGAGGGAAAAAACAAAGTATGCATGATTAATTCCTTGTCCTTCTGCTTGGTGAGTTGGTGGGGGTCCGTGAGAAGCCCTCTCCAAATAATAATCATTAGAACGCCGGTTATCATGTCAAATCCCACTCAATCAAAGGTCTTCTTTTGTAACTTTAGCCACCATTTTTTTAACCTTAATTTAGCAACTTTGTTGTGAAAGAGTTTTATACTGCGAGAGATGTGATTAATAATGTAAACAGTAAATGAGACATTTCGTACTACTTGCTAAATTCGAGAAGAAAAATACTTAGCAATGTGCTAGAGTGATGGTTCATAACAGTTATCAGGTTCATAACAGTTATCAGCCAATTCATTTTTAAGAATCAGAAATATAGTTACTTGATTCCCCCAAGCAAAAGCTCGACCCTCCCTTTTCGAGACTCCTCGAGCAGTTTTTAAACCCTCCTTCGAGTGGTTAAAGTTCTAAAAGTAAGAAAAATTGGACTAAGAGTCTTTAGCATATCCAAAAGTTTTGAGAAATTGATTAAAATGATTAGAAATCAAATCTCAATTGTTGAATTAATCAAAATCAATGTCGACAATATATCAATCAAATATCAACGTTATATCAATTAAATATTGATGAGGTAACAATCAAATTTAGACGATTTACAAAAAATTGATCATTTTAACCATTGAGAAATGAAATGTACGTCTTGATTTCAGTCGAAGTGTGTCATGAAAATAGTCATAATTTTAAAATTTCCCACAAAATGACAAAAGAGAGAAGGGTAATAAGGACTAAAGATAGTTTGAAGACGGTTATTGACACTTGAACTTTTACCCTGCTTAAGTAATTAATCAAAGTAATATTAATCAATCATAAGAGGCGTGCAAACATGCACACAAAATATGTAATAATTATGAGAGATGGTTAAACATGGTGTTTGCAATGATTTGCTTTGCAGCCTATAATTGTGGTGCAAGCAATCATAAACACTCACATGCCACCCCACATTGTATACAAACTTAAATCCCATAAACCCTAATTGGTGTCCCCTACCCCCACCCCCCACTCTTCCTCTGAGAATATTTTTGCTAATCATCTTCAAGTGATGATGATGTTCACTACTCTATTTATTACCGTTGAATGAGTTCAAATTTCAAGATTTATGTAGATCATCTACACAAATCACATAAATTAAACTATCTCATAAACAAAGTTGTGAGCTTTACTACCATTAAAGGATGCTGAGCTAAAAGGCACTTCTGTTTCTCTTCCAAATCTCTCCAAATTCTTCCACAATCTGCGCCGGATGAGAAATCAAAGCAAACATTTTGTACGGCTGCATGCATGCCAGCTACTACAATGTCAATGGATGATCATTTCATTTTATATATGAACATATAAAAATCACAATTCATATGGTCCACAGGGGAGCTAAATATATATAGCTTTTACTTCTTTTTATAATGTCTCCTTAGCATGCAGAGCGTCGGATACAATACAATTATACAAAACACCCTTTTGCTTTTGGCATGCTCTTCTTCATTGAAAAAACTCAAATTGACCACAATGATTTTACTAGGTTACAAATCCAGGCATGCAATATAAACCAAGATGTTCGCTAATGCGATGTGACATTAATCGTACAACAAAATACAATATAACTTATATATGAGATATTGCATTTTTAATATCATCGAGGTTTTTTATAATAAACTTCACACATAACAATATATGGTTAAGTATGAATAGTATCAATGATATTTATCATTAAATATTGACCTAATTGGTGGTCGATTGCCAAGACGTTTTGCACTTTTTTTTTTTTGTCAAAAAAGTTAATTTCATTGAAGGAAAAAACTACTACAATGTAAGGATAACTCAAAAAGAGTTTAAGATGGTAAACAAAAGCCGGATACCACAAAAGAAACTTACAATGAGATAGGAGATGAGTAGCCCATAGCAACATGCAATCAAAAAAACCTAGACTTGAAAAAGTAGAGCATCCACCTCCATCAAATAAGCTGCACAACTACCACAAAGTCGCTGTCGCCACCTTGAAGAGAGAACAAAGAACTAAAAGGATGAAAGAAAAATAAGGGTAGCAAGCCACTGTGCTAGAGCGCTCTTATAATCCTATCAAATAATGTAAATTGCACTTTAAATGCTACCGCACTCCGCTGGAGGAGGTTCTTGAAGGAGACACTCGTTTACTACCAAAAAAGTATTATTAGGTAGACTAAATTTATAAACCATGTAATGTATCACTAATAAAAAAAAAGCACGTTAATTATAATCCATCAATAATCACGTCATATAATTTACAAAACTTAGTTTAAATAGATGTGACAAGTGGTGCAGCTGTACAAACTTCCATCTCAGAGGCTCAGGCAGGTAAGAAATTGGCTCCCACAAATCTACCTCCGGTGCTAAATTATCGTAACTACCAAGAAGAAACCATCCTCCACCGAATAATTACCGAAAATAAAATTAAGGAGACCAAATTTTTAAACTAAATTTGTAAACTAAATAATATGTCATAGATAAGCACGTTAACCGACACTTAATTATAATTCAATCATCTACACCCATATCATTTGGTTTGTAAATTTAGTTTAAAAAAATTTGATGTTCCTAACATTATCCTAATATTAAAGGTGGAACAGAATTAAAAATGAATTAATTATCAAATCAGCAAGTACGTGGCTTGAGTAATATTAGGAGCGGTTTAAGGCTTTACCCGCCCCTAATTAGTATTTTGTAGCTAATTTTCCATTAATTGAAGTTTTAGGGGCAAATCTAACTGCCACTAGTGCTTTCTATCTTGGTAGTGGATGAACTAAGTAGCATGGGTAGATGGTTGAGAATTCGCGGTAAGGAACCATATTTGGAGAGCAACAAGGCATAAAAACTAGATATGAGACAAACTCATAGCAAATTGAGACAAAGCTCAGAGAACACCGAGATACAAAACGCTCAGAACAATGCCATCCGAAAAGTAAGGCCATGAAAAGATTAGCAAAATGGAGGAGGAGTTGGGAAGGAAAGGAGACAACATGACCATTTGCTACCACCGTCCTGAATAGGAGGAAGGGGCCGACGACTAAAATGAAAGATGTTAGGATTTTTTAAGCTGCAGGTGTTGTTAAGCGAGACTTTTTTCTGTTTTCCTTTTATTTAGAAAGCACATGCAAAGACGTCTTACGTTTAAGTTGAAACTTTACATGAAACTAAGCCTTGTGTCGACATGTATCACAACACACGCAAAAGGTACTTTGGCATTTGTAAAAAGGAAAATTTTATTTGGACTTAGCTATCTTATCTCTACACGTAATTAAAAAATTTTCTCTACTAAACTTTCAAGTTTGCCCTTAAATAAATGAGAACAAGAAAATAAAAGAAAATAAACATTGATGTTTTTACCTCTACACCCAATAACTCAAAAAAATGGCACACCACTGCACTCCTCCATTATTTCCCCAAAAACACCCAAATGATAACAAAATATTCTCCCAAGTTCATAAACAAGTAAGCTTGCTAGAAACCCTAGCGGCCCTCATTTATAATTTCAGCGGAGAAAACTTCTTACAAATTCGTTGGACATGAAACAAATTCCTGCAATATGAGAAAAATGCTTCCATGTCAGTGTCTATTTAGAAGAGATAGCAACAAGGGTTTCTAGCAAGCTGACTTGTTAGTTTAATAATTTATGCAAGTAGCCAACTCCCAGATAATGGTTCAAACAAACAAACAAACGTATCAATTGAGAACCTACGCTGAAATAATAAATGAGGGCTAATAAGGGTTTCTAGCAAGCTAACTCGTTGATGAACTCGAGAGAATACTTTGTTGTTATTTGTGTGGGTTTTATTGGAAATAATGGAGGAGTGCACTAGTGTGCCAGTTTTTGAGTTATTAGGTGTAGAGATAAAAATATCAATGTTTATTTTCTTTTCTTTTCTTATCCTTATTTATTTAATGGTAAACTTGGAAATTTAGTAGATAAAATTTGTTAGTTGGGTGTAGAGATAAAATAACTGGGTCCAATTATCTAGAGAAACCCTAGCTAGCCTGTATCGTGATATTCTTTAACTTTGTGTCGACCTATATCACAATACACCTAAAAGGTTAATTTGCTACAAACTTAACTTAAATCACAAACATACAATTCTCGCAAAGCATATTACGGAACTGATTATGGGAATTAGGGTTTAGGGTTAGTGTTTTACAAATTTCATCAGTTGCTTATACAACAAACTCAAAGAATGAAATTGACGAAAATAGTGAGACAAAGCTTGTCAAGCGTTGCTGGTTTGAGTATCTTACTTTATCCATGTTAACAACATTGTTTAAAATTACTAGTAAGTTATTATAGCTAACCACTTTATCACGCAGCAAGCTCTTTTACATTCTCCCAACAAATGAAATCCGGGAACCCTCTTCAAAGGAGAAAAAACAACATCAAAAGCATCAAAACGCCATAAATAATAGTGATCCAGTCCACAATTTGGATTAACTTAAAAGAAGAATATCAATATAAAAAATATTGGACAAAATGAAAAGGACAAATTCTATGGGTGCACACATTTTTTTCTCCCCTACACTAGAGGTGTGCATAAGGAGAAAAGCGACGTATCGAAATCATTTCTCCATTTTATGTTCCTAATGTATGTGTTAAATAATTTGGACTTAGTTAAATTAGCTAAAACAGTGTACTTCTACACCAAAGTCTAAATCTTTGTCCCTACAAATTTCAGATAAAATATCGCTGTATGAAAAAAATAGTTTGGATCGGGGGACATTTTAACAATTGTTTGAAAAACCGGCCTAGGCACTAGGCGGAGGCCGGACTTCTCAATTAGGGCCTAGGCATGCAAGAATCAGTGAAGCCTCTAGGCGGCCGCCTAAGCGGTCAAGGCAGCCCCAAGCGATCCTAGGCGGTTCAGCTTTTTATATATTCATTCAATTGTACTTTAAAATTTATATATCCTTAAATTTTACATTTATGTTTCCAAATATATATGTAACAACCCATCTTTAATTTTACGATTTTATAAATTTTAAAATTGTGAATTGACGAAAATGCCTTAGAGGCAAGATTGTTGACTTTCGTTGGCTGACTTTTTGTGACGCATGCAAGCTATTATTCTACCGTATTCTTGAAGTACTCAATAGTACGAATGCGTAGCCGCAAGCAAAATTGAATTCGGAGTTACGATGAAGATTTTACGGAACAATGAATCCAAAAAATACTTTCGTAAAAATTACTATTTTATATTTTATACGGGAATTGTTATTAGCACTCCAAAAATCTCATTCTACACTCCAAACTTTCTATATTAGGAAAGAAAATTACACTTGTGAGGAGTATAGAATGAGATTTTTGAAATGCCAATAACACTTCCCTTTTATATATTTATTTATTTATTCAAACTTTTATAGTATTATATCATTATTTTAATATTTTTCAAAAAGGATATTTTGTTATTATAGTTATATTTTTGGCCTGTGCGCTTACAAATCACACTCTCTCCTCTCATCTCCTGCCACGTGGCAGTTCCTCCCCCATTGTTTGGGGACCCTCTCGAACTCTCCCATTTCTCTCAACTCTTTCTCAGACTCTCTCTACTATCCTGTCCCTCAACTCTTTCACCTTCTCTCTCGTGCCGCGTACCCCACAACCATGACCACTGCACCACCATTCGCCACTCCCTCTGGTGAGTGTCACAACCCAAACTATAGATGAAAACTCGAGCCTTGGACTATTACTTTCTCTCTCTTCTCTCTGCACAGTGGCACCACCACTGTTCAAAATTATCTTCGGTGATTTCTCGCTGTTCCTAGCGAAGGTAAGCCTCAAAATACTTCTTAAATCTTGTTTGGTGTATGATTAGGGTACATTTGACACTCCCCAATCCCGATATTCCCCGAATACCTGGATAGGCACGTGTTGGCCGACACCCTAGGGTGACGAAAGCCATTAATTGATACAAAAGCTAAAAATGAGAAATAAATAAGGGTTATGAATTGAAATACAATGAATTAACAATTTTGGAACGTGTTCAGAGCATACAACTAATTAGAACACTAAAAGAAATAATATAAAATTTAATGAATAAAGGAGTGGTTCCTACATCGAGAGGGCTCGAAGATGCCGATGCTGAAGTGCCTCGACGCCGGGATTGTATGCCTCGATTCTAATACTTGAATGGGGGCGCAAAACAAAGGTGAGTGGACCAATTGATATATACAATAATAATAAAATAGTTATCAAGATACTAACCCCCATAGTTTATATATAATGAAAACTACTAGCGTAATAAGTGATAGCTTTCCAGAAAACTCTAGCATGCCATAAAACATCTCAAAAGACATATCGTGGAAAAACATCGCGGAAATCAAAATATCAATCGTCTCACAGATCGTCTCGTAAGCGCGGTGTGCTGCCAGTAAGATCACTGAATAAATATAACTTCCGTCCTTATACCAGCACCGTGGTCTCTGCGCCCGTAGCCAAAGATTACTAACTCTCGACCCAATGCTTGTTCCGTGTCCCTTAGCCCGTAGCTAGGGATTATTTCTCCCGGCCTAATTGCCAACACCAGATCCTCGCCCTAGGTGGCATAGTGTCCAGTAGGTACGCACAAATAGTTACGCCTCTCATAAATAACCACTTCATAGTATAAAGTCATCCATTGTCTATACTATAAAGAGGGGTTTCTAAAACATGCTCTAGCATCCTATCGTCATCCATCAAATAGTCTACCAGTTCATGGTTTTTATAGAAAAATACGATATATTAAAATATAACTCAATATAGACCAACAATTAATTCCTTACAAAATAACGAGATGATGATCAACATTTCAATAAACATGTTTAACATAAAATCAATCCATAAACTCGTAAGGCATGCTTTTCATTTATGCAATTAAACTATGAAATCATGTAATTTTAGAAGGGGTCCACTCACAGATACTCCGTAGCAGCAGAGTTATGTGAAAAGGATTAAGGAAATTCCCACTAGCAACTTCACCTAAGCACAAAAATGTACAATTTATCAAACTAAATCCAAACGATAGAATTCCGAGAAATGGACACCAAAAACGGATTCGGAACGTCAAAATTGGCCTAGGAGAGATTTTGGGTTTTGGGTCCTAAGGTTTTTGGTTAAAAAGGCTTAGGGGGAAAAGGGGTGGTTTGGGTTTAAACCCAAACCCACACAAACATACACACACACGGCACTGCACACACATACACATGTATGTACCATACACACCACACATGCTTACACACACACACACACGCGCATACACACTCACACGGACGCACATACACACACCACACAAACACACACGCATGCACACACTCGGCCCGCAGGCCTAACTAAAAATAAAAGGGCTCGAGCCCAAGTTTAATAGGACCCAGAGTATGGGTTAGGTCTCCAAAAGGTTATTGGGCTTAACTTAAATAAATGGGTTAGACAAATTTGAATAAGGTTATGGGACTTGGACTGGAAAGGCCCAAAGGCCTTGGGTTTGGTGGGTCGCTGGATTCCAAGGAAGGAGAAGGCCGGATTTCGGCCGGAGAATTCCCAAGCTCCGATGGAGCTCAAAAATCCACCAAAACATGTCATTCAATATACCAAATTGAAGCTCCGAAGGTAAGGAATCGAAATATACCCTTGGTTTCCGTCATCATGGCCGAAGTTGGGCGGAAAATGGCCTGGAAGCCACGGGTACCCACCAGAATCTTGGTTTAACACACCCGAACTGATTTCAAGTCCAACCTTCACCAAAACAGGTATACATACTCAGAAATTTGTACCAACACCCAAATTAAGATAGGGTAAAATGATTCTGAGCCTCACCTACTCGAAAATGGTGGAGTTCGACGAAGTTCGCCATTGCACCCTCCCGGTGCTTGCCGTTGGGGAAGGAAGAGAGAAAAAGATATAGAACGAGGGAGGGGAGATCCTAGTGGGTCACGGTGGTGCAACGTCGACATCAGGGTGGTTTAGGTGTGCGTGGGTCGACGGGAAGATGACAGTCCGAGGGAGAGAGTTAAGGGAGGGTGAGACAAAGAGTGACAGAGAGACGACGAGAGTGAGAGAGACATGGAGATCGGGAAAAGAGAAAGAGAAGGGGAGTTGGGTGTTTGCCACGTGGCAACGTGGGGGAGAAAAGAAATCAAGATAAAGGGTCCGGATTATATTAAGATAAGGGACCAAAAAGTAACTTTCAAAAACCTTTTGGGGAAAATATGAAATTTGCAAAATAATTGGGGGTGGGGTGTAACAACATTTGAGATGTTTTGGCGACATTTTCATGCAGAAATGCCTCGGGGGAAACTTCCCTAGTTTTCGAAGGAGATCCATAGGCTTTCGAGCACTTTTCCGGCCAACTCCGACCATGGTCGAGGAACTCAATGGTATTTTTCGATTCCTTGTTTATTAGGCTTCAAATTGATATATTGGATTGCTAGTTTTAGTGGAGATTTGTAGTTGTTTGGAGCTGTTGAAATTTTCTGGCCAAAAGCCCAGATCTGGCTTTCTCTTTTGTTGGGTTCGGTGAGTGCTGTGTGGCCCATGAGTCCAACGGGTCAACCCGACCTGAGAAAAAAAAAAGGCATAAGCCCAAACCTTTTGGCCATTGTTCCAGCCTGACCCAGTTTCGAAATAGGCTCAGAAAATTCTAGGAATATTCCTTATGTTGACTTTTTTCAAAAAAATTTCAAAAACGCTTCAAGGCTAATTTCAGCACCCCGAGTTCATTTTTGACATCCATTTAGTGAAATTCCAAAGTTTTAACATAGTTGACCGACTCGGCGTCTTGATTGTCTTAAGGTCGATCGTTGACTTTTTACGAAATTTGCCCGGGACCCTTCTTAGCGTAATTCGACGCTCTGATTCCAAATATGCACTCTATTTTGCCAAATTTAGTTGGTTTAGTTGATTTTTACTAACAGGCCTTAAAATATTATGCTTTTGTGCGATTACTATCGGAGATTCCGGCCTTCTTAATTCGAACGGATGTGACATCGCAAGAACATGTGACTAGGTTGTAGTTATCGAAATTTCGGTGAAATAAATGTTGACCAATAATTAAAATTTCAACGTTCACGTATCACATAAATTTTACACGTATCATGTAACTCAACAAAAAATCGAACAAAATCAAAAAAGTCATCAAATAGGACATGTGTCAACACCTAGCAGAAATGATTTATTTCATCTGAATATTATATTCAAAATTAGGCCTTGAAAAAGTCTATAAATAGAAGCCAATTTCATTCATTTCACTTCACCAATTCACATCACACCAAAACCTTGAAGCTTTGAAACTCTAAAGTTCTCAAGTAAATCCCGAAGGATCAAGAAAGCCCTTTTCATTCTTCGTCAAATCCTCCTTCAAGATCAAGCCCCGACGGCCCTTGAAGAAACTTTCCTCAACCTTCGAGATCAAGCCCTGACGGCCTTTGAAGAAAGTGTTCATCGTTCATCATCCGTTCATCCTAAGATCAAGCCCCAACAGCCATTTGGATCAACAACATCAATAAATCCACACGCCCATTCTTTAAGATCAAGCCCAAAAGCCCTTGAAGATCCGTTCATCAACTGTTCATCTAGATCAAGCCTTGAAGGCCATTGAAGATCCGTTCATCCTAAGATCAAGCCCTGACGGCCCTTTAGATCAACAACATCAACAAATCTGCACAACTGTTTATCCCTAGACCAAGCCCCGACGGCCTTTTGGATCAACAACCCATCCATAGATCTACATTTACGAAGATAGAATCAAAGGATCAAATTGTAAAAGAGATTGTAACCCCAAAATCGATACAAAATATTATTTTGTACATGTGTTCTTGTTTTAGGAAAATTCGTGTTTACATAGGTCTTTTCTTTTATGTAGTGTGTGTGTGTGTGTGTGTGTGTGTATTTGTTAGTTTCCATTTATATATTTCATAAAGAATTTGCTATGATACACCTAGATTAGCTTGACGTGTATAAGAATTACCGCATTGATAGAAATTATGAAATTATGCTACGTCCTACGGGATGCACATATATGCGTATTATTATTGATGCCTTAATTATATTTATGGTTGTGAATAGTATTATGGTGACGTGAATTATCAATTTCCACTGTATGATTTTATTTACGCTATCTGCTCATCGTGTGCTACACTGGTGTTAGTACTCGTCCAGGCCAGGGCCAAATTTTCACGTGTATGTTCACATCACATCGTATGCTCACTTTGGATCCTGTCCTAGATTGCTATAGGCAATTAGGACTTGTGTGTGATGCGCATAGCGCCAGTCTTCACATGATTGTAGTAATATAGCGTAAATCATTATTACACCGAGTCATGTTCATGTCAGAATATTTGTGCATGAACTTGTGTGTCAACATGTGTCGATGAGCACTCGATGTGATATGTTTATTTCTGCGAGATATTGTGATTACTAGAAGTTATATGCTTATTTACAAATATATGATGTATTGAATTCTTGAGATATTGCAGGCTATGGTAAGTATTTTCATACTATACGTAGTATGTATGTTTTGGAAACTATACTTGTTTTACGGCGAGGGGTTAATATGTTTTCAGAAAGGTTTTTACAAAGCTTTATTTTTAGGCTCACTTACCCTTATTTTTCGCCCTTCCAGGTTTTAGTGGTAGATTTTGTGTCGATGAGGATTGCTGGCATAAAGTAGATATTAAAGACTACTTCCAATGGTATAATTCTCAATCTACTCTACTGCTTTACTTATACTCTGACATCACATGTGGAATGGGTTCATTCCCGCTCACTAGCGCACTCTTACATTTAGACACTTTTAGGTTTAAATTCGCTCACTTTTTCCACATCACTACATTTTATGGCTTCGTCACCCTTCCGGTGACGACCAACACAACTCGATTCGGAGTCCAAGTGGACATGCCGGGTTGGGATGTGTCATATATATATTTATATGATAAATTTATTTAAAATTAAAAAAAAAAAAACCCTGGGCTTCTTCTCGGCCACTTGACTAGTGCCTGACGCTTTTTAGAACTTTGATTTTAACAAACTTTCTTAAGAAATACTAAGAAGACTCTCAAAAGTAAGACTCTTTGTGGACTCTCTGCCACCTCATATTTTTTGCACAATACTTTATAATGTTAGCACGATAATTAACGTTAAATTGTGAGGTGATAGCAGTGGCGGAGCCAGAAATCGATCTTAGGATGGGCCTTTAAGCCATATGAAAGAAATTAGACAAAATATAGCAACATAATTAATTGGAGAAAAAATAAATTTTTTTTTTCACATGGAAAATGTTAATCAAACAAATGTGATGGATCTTTAAAATTTGTATGAAAATTTTGGTATTAAGAAGATTATATTATAAGAAATAATTTCTTTATGAGTTTTGATAAAAAAGGATTAGGTTTGAACAAAAATTTAAGGTCAAGAATCAAAACTATTCCTATGAGATTTTTTTTTTCAACATAATTGGATATTCTTCTAAATTGTATAGACCTTATTTTATATGAACTGACCATAAAAAGAAAATAAATTGTTTTATGGTAAAACAGAAGCTTAGTTATAAGGTTGGATTTAAAACAAACAAAAAAATTTTGTATAATGGTTTTAAGAAACAAAAGGTTCTAGGTTATGTTTTAAAAAAAACCCAAAAGTTAATAGGTCCGATGAGTTTCAAACCCTAAACCCCTCTACGATTGTCAAACTTATACAACCAATAGACCCAATGCTTTATATGGTTAAAACCAGTAGACAACATGTATATATTGTGAAATTTCATGATAGGTCTGACCCTACCCTATTCTTCATGTGGCTTCATCATTGGGTGACAGAGAGTCTCACTTTGAGAGAGTCTCCTTAGTATTTCTCAACTTTCTTATGGCCCACTTCATAATGTATTTCAATGATTGAATCATTTATCTTTTAGAGCAATTCCACTGGGGAACTGATAGGTCGGCACCCAGCCAAAACAATGGCCCGGCAACCAGGTTTTCCACCCCAGCTTAGTAGATAGGCTGGCACCCAACCCAAGTTGGTCTCCAGGTTAGCTCAAAATTGATAGAGGCATGGATCGCCCCGATTGACATCATCTCACGCTTACACCCTCAACCTTCGCTAAAGCCAATCATGTCGTCCCTCTCCCAACCTCCCTCTCCAAATCCCGAATCCTAGCTCTGGAATCGTCCTGGGTTTTCTCCAGCTCCAGAATCCTGGCATGGAGGTGGCCAATTTCTTGATGGGCGGCGTTGATCTGGTGTAGCAACCGTTTCTCCTCGGCTTGCCAAGCTTGCGGTGGTTGGTGAAGATCTCAATGACCCTAGTGTTGGCTTTAGAGTCCTCTTTCCAGCGAGAACTCATGAGCTTGACTTGCTCTTCCGCCTGCCACAGCCGGGAAGAGAGCTCGCCCACTTGGGTCTGGAGCTCCTGGAAGTTGTCGAGAGCTAAAGCCAGGAAAATGCCTAGGCTCAGGCCAAGGTAGGAGCACAATAGCTTCTTCTGGCTGCTGTTGTTGTAGTTTGTGCTCGTTCTCAGCCATGACTGACTAGAGAGACATCGAGAGAGAAAGCTTTTGGGATTGTGTTGGATTGGTAAGTGAGTCGCTTTTGGGTGTCCGTGCGTATTTGTGACTGAGAGGAAAAATAATAATATTTTAATAAAATTGACTAGGCAATTTTTTGTTAGGGGTGGAAATGCATTTGGTCTATTACTGTTTATTGGGATCTATCATTGTTCACTGAGTGGATAAATGCGCTGAGTGCTGGTGCATTTATGTTAGGGGTGGAAGTGCTCTTAGGTATTTCTCAAATGACATCCTTACCAAAAGTCACTCTAATCCGCAACCATATGACCATTGAATTAATTAATAGAATTTTAATATTTCTTTATAGAACTGTATTCGTTAATTTGTTTCACTGCATAATGTCTTATTTATTTTGAATTTGTCTAATTTTTTACAATGTATGATTAAATGCTGGATTGAAATATAAATAGTTAGGATTAAGTTTCTAAATATGAACTATAAATAAGTGTGCCAAAAAAATGTGTGTCGTCTAATTCTTAATAAGAAATGTTAATGACAATACTATTGTTTACGTGGCAATTTGAGCAAAGGAGCACCGAAGTGATGTCGTTTTAGTCTTCCCGTCTCCAATTGGGATAACCAGTAATCGAATTCGGCCTCGAGCTCTCGTTTTCTTGGCAATTTGGGTTTTATTTGCTGGAAGGTGAATCACTGAAGGCTCAAGGGCTGAAACTGATTTGATTACAAAACATTGAGAATTTGAGAGAATCGAGCTTCGGATTACTTCGACGATGTCCGGTCGAATGCTGAAGAAAGTTTTGAGGGAACAAGAAGAAGAACACGGACACGTAATAGAATCCGAATCAGAAGGAGAAGAAGAAAGCCAGCAGCTCAACGGAAAAGCTAAATTCAATCCCTTCGATCTCCTCAACGACGACGGGGACAACGACGACGACCACCAGGTTCACTTTTTTTAATTAAATTTTAAAATTTTGCTTTTTTTAGTGGATTTAAGAATTTGAACGAAGTGAAATGGTGAAATTTTGTTGATTTTTGCGTTCAATTTTCTGAGTGATCATCGAGCTGTGATGGGTTTGTGTTGGATTCTGTAAAAGGGTTACACTTTAGAGAAAAACACTTCAAGCTCGAAACTTTGGAAAAAAAACCCCAATTGGATTGGTAATGGGAGGTTAAGAATCAATTAGAGCATGATAAGTGGATAGACGAGAGGATTTTTTTTCTCGATTGAGCTCGTGAAGTGTTTTTGTATAAAACTTGTAGTTGTGGGGTGTATTGACTAATTTTCTAATTTTTTTTATGGGGTTTTGGGTGGTTGCAGGGGGATGAACCTGAAACTGTTGATGAACACTTGGTTGTTGTGCCTGAGCTGAAAACGAAGGTCGGTGTAGCGTCAACCAACAATCAGAAATCAAAGAAGAAGAAAAAGAAGAAAAACAAAGAGGCTTCTTATTCTTCTTCGGGTGCTTCCAATGTAGAAAAGCCCCTGGATGTGATTCTTGAGTCGATCTCTTTGGATGGCCCCGAAAAAGCAGCCAGCGGAAAAGGTTGTGAGAATTTGACTAAGCCATGTGCGCCCTCTGCGTTACAAGTGGATCCCAAGTACTTAAATGCTGAAAATGAGCTGCGGAGAATCTTTGGCTCTAAGGTGGTGAAGTCCTTTGAGAAACATGAGCGAAGTGGTGGCAGTTCTAGAATGGTGCGTGGTGGAAGACGTGCTGCTCATATTCCTAGAAAAACTATACTTGTCACTGCATCAGAGCATTGGCATCGCTGGGATGGTTCTTTGTCCATGGAATTTCTTGGAGTGATTGATGGATACCACCACTTTCGGTAAGATCATTCTCTTGTCTTGGTGTTGTATTTTAAAATGAGTACAAAAACTGTTAGTGCTATCAATTTTTTTCTGCACATAGAAGAAAGTTGGTTCTACTGATGGGCTTGAGCTCAATGTAGAGAGTTGTTAACCGTTGTCAAGAAAGTAGTTCTCAAATATGTAATAATTAATACTTTAGCAGAACTCTAATTAACGGGTGTTGTAGACAACTGCAGTTGATGCCAGTATGAATTGAATTGTAATGTGGTTGAATTGTGTTTGCAAATTGTATTCATGGGGATATTGTTGTGTAAGTTGATGGAACATTAAGATGTGCATATATGTGTAGTCCCAACACAAACTTTTTTTAACATAAATTTCTTATGTGACTGAAAGTTTGAAACTATATCAGTTACGTTTGGTAACACTTGAATGTCTACCTTGTACTGGACAAACTAGTTGATGATTGCGTGAAATTATAAAGAAGCACACTCGTTACTAAAATGTCTTTAGTACCATATAGTCATAAATTTGTCATCCGTCATCCAGCTATGTTTTATGGCTGGCATCCTGCTCTTTAAGCAATTATGGCTGTCCTTTTGAGTCAAATATTCAACACTCTTGTTTCCTTTTATTTTTTCAAATTTTAGTTTCTCCTATTTTTACATTGTTTATGCTCACAGCTTAGAGTTTCAGACTAGGATTTATGATATTTGTCCTGCGTCCTTTTGGTTTGGTTTTGACTCATGCATTGTAATCTGGATTTTGATCTTATGTGCAGATATGTACATTCCTCATCCTACCTTCAAGCTCAGAGGGCATTTGAAGCTGCCAAAGCTACACATGACATCAATGGAATTGCAAGTATTTTGTTATACAGTCCTTATCATTTGGATTCGCTTATAACCATGGCAGAGTACTATAAGTTTTCGGGTGAACATCAAATATCAGCAGAACTTATCTCGAAGTGCTTATATGCTTTGGAATGTGCATGGAATCCAATGTTCACCCCCTTGCAGGGCAATTGCCAACTAAAATACAGCCATGAAACAAACAAGCCTCTGTTCACTGTACTTTTTACTCACATGAGAAATATGGATAGGCGTGGTTGCCATCGATCGGCTTTAGAAGTTTGCAAGTTGTTACTTTCACTAGATTCTGATGATCCAATGGGGGCCATGTTCTGCATTGACTATTTTTCATTGAGGGCGGAGGAGTATGCATGGCTAGAACGGTTCTCTGAAGAATATAAAAGTGATAACTCCTTGTGGTTGTTTCCAAATTTTTCATATTCCCTTGCCATTTGCCGTTTGTATCTTGAGAAAGAGGAATCTTCAAAAGGTGCACCAGAAAATGCTAAGTCCACTTCGGCTGATCTTATGAAGCAGGCATTGATGCTTCACCCCTCTGTTCTAAAGAAATTAGTGGAAAAGGTGCCTTTGAAGGACAAGGTGTGGGCACAGATACTTAAAAATCCATATTTTCAAGCAGATCAAGTAGGAATCCCATCCTTGGATCACCTAATAAACATATATGTCGAGAGGAATTTTCTTCTATGGAGGCTTCCAGATCTGCAAGATTTGCTGAGGGATGCTGCACAGCTTGTGATCGAGACACTAAGACATGATAGTAGCGAGAAGAACGATTGGGCATGCGTGAGAAAAGAGGCATTCTCATCCGAGAAAAACGAGTAAGCATGCAGTTACAATTTTACATTTCGGCAACACTTCCTAGTGTTTTGTTTATCACTATTGCGTAAATTCGCGAAGCTATAACTGCGGATGTTAAGCCTGAAGTTGGTAAATGACTGACTGCTTTACTTGTTTGCTATAGGTACGCCCACTTGTTAGTTTCAGATTTCTCTTTGTCAGTGCCAACTGCCCCACCGGAAGTTTTGCAACAATTTTTGGGTGATCCAAGGGAGGGCGGTCATGCTCCCGGTAACGTTGCAAATGTTGGCAATCCAGTGGAGGGCGGCCATGCTCCACGCGATGTTGCAAATCGAAATGCAATCGCAGTCTTGTTGGAGTCATTTCTACCATGGGCTCATTATGGAGATAGAAACGGAGGCGGTGAGGAGGAAAATCAACAAAATGGACAGGGTCCAGGCAATGGATAGTTTCGAATTCGAACGGAAGAAAACGATGTAGGAACTTTCGGGAAAGAAAACTGTTGTTGAATGACACAATCGTGTTCCGTTGCTGGCGACTTCTGAAAGTTTTGCGGATTTTTTGTTAAAGTACTATATTTTTATGTTTTTTTGTCTGCCTAACAGGACCAATTGAACCTTCCATTGAATCTAAATACCATTTGCACTTCCATTTCTATGTCATCACTTTTCTCGTGAAAAACAGCTGAAATTGTGTATCTTATGGAGCTATGATAAAATTTTAAATGCTCTCTTGTCGCATAATATGACATCACAAGGTGTTATAGATCTAGACTCTTTATTGGGTTAGCTTCTTTCAGAATTTGCGGTTCGAATCACTATCTAATAATATAAACATCTTTGTGTGTTTTAGATAAGTCTGACGGAAAAGTGTTCTGAATTCTATAACAAGTGAGCGTAATCACATTGATTAAAGTTGATATGCTATATCTATACATTCAAGTTTGAATCCTCGACCTAAAACAAAACGGTACTAGGAGGCTGGAGAGAAGCCCACTGGACATTGCAAATTTGCAAAGCTCCATAAAAAGGCTTAAAAAGCACACAATCATATGCATGAGCAAATTTCATTGCTACTCCCTCCAATTTTCCATTTTAGGGCCTTTGGGGTTGGGAAGCCATCCATCCACCCATTCATCATTGAATCCCATGTGGCATGTTACCTATCTCCTCTCTCGTTTCTTCTTCCATCCCCATACCTCCCTCTCCTCTCCTCCATCCAAAAACTAATATTGCTCCACTCTCTTCTCTCTCTCCTCCCCATTACCCAATTCCACAATAATCCAATTTCTCTCTGCTTTCTAGGGTTTTGAAATTGGAACCAAAGCTAAAGCTGATCACCTTCCTCTGAATACACACATACCCAGATTTCAACAATCAGGAATCCAATCCAGTCCAGTCCAATCCAATCCCACCTCACTTTTTCTTTTTACAGAGGAGAATATCGAGAAAGGGGGACAAAGGAACTCTCTTCCCATCCAAGTGATGGTCTTTGCTCTCCTCCCTAGGCTTTTCCTGTAGAGAGAGAAAATGGGTTTCTAGAGAGAGAGAGAGAGAGCTCAACATGTAGAGAGGAATTGTGGGAGAAAAGATAATGTTGGCAATGGAGAAAGATTTTGATGCTAAGTTGAAGATTCAGGGGAATTCTTCGAATGGCGCCAACAGCAATGTTCCGAGATCCAAGAGCTTCGCTTTCAGGGCTCCCCAGGAGCATTTCACCATTCAAGACTTTGAATTGGGCAAGATCTATGGCGTTGGTTCCTACTCCAAGGTCCCATTTTTCATCCAGTTTTTGGGAATTTTATTGATTAATTTGTTGTTTTAATTCTATTAAAATGCTCGTTTTTCATCTGGATTTTTCTCTCAGATTGGGGATTGTCATGAATTGGATGCCTAGTCGCGTTATTGAATGATGTAATTCATTTGTAAACTAATGGGTTGCATATGCTGTAAATTTATTGAAAAAAATTATAATTGCTTATAGGTTGTAGAAAATATCAATTGTTGCAAAAGAACTCACCCTGTAAGGCATATGGTTTGATGGAAGTCCTCATTTTCGCCAAATTTTTGCTACTTAGTGTGAACTGGCCGATAAAGGGATTATCTTTTACAATGTAATGGACGGGCAAAAAGAAGCGTCATATGGGTCGATCAGTTGTAAGTTGGGATGCTTGTGTATGGTGTGTTCCTGTTCTTTACTCTCGGGACTGGTGGAGCTTCAAACCTGCAATTGGTTGGTGTGAGGTTGTGAGCTTATAGTAAATTTAAGGACATAGGATTTTTAGCTAGTTAATATGTTATGAACTGGTAGAAGAAGTTTTGAGATTACAAGGAGAGTTGGGAAACGAAGATTTTGGGCTCTCTATGGGGTTCAGTTCCAACAGAAATTAGAGATAGTTCTCTGCCCACTATTCTTATAAATGTTTTTTTGATATCGTATACATATGGTTTCTGAACTATTTGTAATGCTTAAACTTTGCTGGGTTCTTGTCTCTTATTACCAATAATTTCAGGTTGTGAGGGCTAAGAAGAAGGACACGGGAACTGTCTATGCATTAAAGATCATGGACAAAAAATTCATCACCAAAGAAAATAAAACAGCTTATGTGAAGTTGGAACGTATTGTTCTTGATCAGCTGGATCATCCAGGAATTGTGCGGCTATTTTTTACATTTCAAGATTCCTTTTCATTGTGTAGGTATTCTGGTTGTAACCTCCCCATGTCTTCTGTACTTGTTTCAGATTCACTTATTCTTTCAGGTTCAGTGTTTTTGTATTCTCTGTTGTTTATTGGTTGTTTCCAATTCCGGATCTTATTGACACTGGTCTCCCTACTTTTGTACGAAGACATGGCGCTTGAGTCCTGTGAAGGTGGAGAACTTTTTGATCAAATAACTAGGGTAAGCTTTAAGCTTATAACATGTGTTCTTCATGTCATTCTGAAATTACCTCTGCATTTACTTTTTCATTGAGAATAATTCATTTGATGTTGTAACTAATATATTTTATTCTTGAATTGTGTGCAGAAGGGTCGCCTCTCTGAGGATGAAGCTTGCTTCTATGCAGCAGAAGTTGTAGACGCCCTTGAGTACATACACAGTATGGGATTGATTCATAGAGATATAAAGGTATTCCCTTAAGACTATATTTGTGCAATTTAACGTCGTATGAAATGCTGATATATTTTTAAATGGCAGCCAGAGAACTTGCTACTTACATCAGAGGGTAATATCAAGATTGCTGATTTTGGGAGTGTAAAGCCCATGCAAGATAGCCGAATTACGGTTCTTCCGAATGCAGCATCAGGTATCTTATAATTGTAGTCATGGTGAAGTCTCTATGGCTCTGTGCTTAAAATTTGAATAATATGATGAGATTGTTCTCTGGATGCCTCGTGTAGATGATAAGGCCTGCACATTTGTGGGGACAGCTGCCTATGTTCCTCCCGAAGTCCTGAATTCTTCTCCTGCAACTTTTGGGTAAGTGACATATGTTTAGTCACTGGGGGTTGTACTATATTTCAAATGAATTCTTAAGCTTACCCTAAAACTTGTATACTTTTTACTACTTTTGACAAGTATTTTGTCTTTTTTTTTTCCTGTTTATTTTTTCTGTTCTTAATAGTATATGATCTATGTAGTATAACACTGTTTTTGCTCGTTTGAACATATCAAAACAGAAATGACCTCTGGGCACTTGGCTGCACCTTGTACCAAATGCTTTCAGGAACTTCTCCTTTCAAAGATGCAAGCGAGTGGCTTATTTTCCAAAGAATTATAGCAAGAGATATTAGGTTTCCAAATTATTTTTCGGAGGAAGCTAAAGACCTTATTAACCGGTTATTGGTAAGCTACCCACTTATACTTGTTGCAACCTAGCTTTTATTAGTGATTGTGCTATTGGTAACTAGCACTCCCTTAGGATGAGGCAAATAACATCCATATTTTTAATTTCTTATTGAAATTCTTTCCCTTAAGAATGCCATGGAGTTATGTACCACTTGCGTTTTTTGAGAAAGTGTAGTTCCTTTTTAATATTGATCAACTAGTGTTGTGCAACTGTTGCAGGATTTAGATCCCAGCAGGAGACCAGGTGCTGGGCCGGACGGTTATGCTGCACTGAAGATGCATCCATTTTTTAAGGGAGTTGACTGGAAAAATGTACGAGGACAAACTCCTCCAAAACTTGCATTAGAGACAGGGGTATGGCTTTCAATTTTTTGTTGGAGTATTTATTTATGGAAATCAACTGTTCCTTATATTATTCCTTTTTTTACTTGAGCATTTTTAGATTGTTAAACATTGGTTTTTATGCTTTTGGTGTTCAGTCAGTTGAGGGTGATAGCCGTGATAACTCATGGAACCCCACACACATTGGAGATGGTGCAGCAAAACAAAATGAGGGTAACAGTGGTGCCACATCTTCTTCCGAAGGATCTGGTCATGTAACTAGGCTCGCTTCAATTGATTCGTTTGATTCAAAATGGTATTCTCGACACCCTTGCTTCATGTTTATCATCACTTATTTTTACTTTAAGAACTAGATATTTTTGCTTACAAAGTTTGTGGTGAACTTCTGTGTAATAAGTATAATGTTATTCTTGAAAAGTGTCTCAGATCCAAATATATGCTTAAATGAGATAATTTCACTTGATTGGAGGCTAATTGTTTTGTTCTATTTTCTTTAGCATTTTTAATTACGTCCTTTATCCCGGAAGTACTTCCCAAAACCCCTGCAGAGAGTTTATGATATTGCATTTGCTGCTTCTGTTATGAATTCCACATCGATGTTTTAATCTGTGTTTTACCATGCTAACAGGCAACAATTCCTTGAGCCCGGGGAGTCCGTTCTTATGATCTCAATGGTGAAGAAAATTCAAAAGCTGACAAGCAAGAAGGTGCAGCTTATCCTCACCAACAAGCCGAAACTGATATATGTGGATCCTGCAAAGCTAATAGTGAAGGGAAATATAATTTGGTCCGACAACTCTAATGACTTGAGCATCCAAGTCGCAAGTCCATCACAGTTCAAGATTTGTACGGTATGCCCTTACTACTCTTTCATATCTCAGTCACATATTATCTTCAGTCGGTTTTCCCTTAATATTTTGTGGCATGGCTTTATTACTGAGTGCTTTCCAATGTATTTACGATAATATGACATTGAATTCTTTAGTGCCGTGAAATGCGATGCTGTAGCGTTGAGTTGATGAAATTGCTTCTCAAGTTTTAAGTAGTTGCATTATCCTTATTTTTCCTTTTCTGATTTCAAGTTATGTAAAATTTTCAGCCGAAAAAGGTACTACAATTTGAGGATGCCAAACAAAGAGCTTGGCAGTGGAAGAAGGCAATTGAGGGGCTTCAAAATAGGTGAAATCCGTGCGTGGTTTTCAGAGTTTTTTTTTTTGGATATCATCATAGTGTGGAGGAACAAAGATGTGCCCTGGGTAATTATTATTTAATGAAAGAGGTCGGCGTCTGCGGATTCATCTTTTTCAAGGTGCAAAGCTCCCGTCCCATGCCTAGAACTAAGCATGCGATAAGGGTTTTTCGCCCGTTTCATGCTCTGTGTGGCATAATTTTGTACTCTCTGAGGTCCTAAGTTGTAGGGTCTGTAAAGGGGTTGAGATCATTACTTGCATATTGTATTTAAAATTACAATCCAGTTAATGAAATTTTAAATATCTTTGCATTGAAAGATATGATGTCTCTCTAAAGAAACCAAATGAGATGTGAAGTTGTTGCATTTTGTTCATAACTTTGAGATGGATGCTGTTGCAATTAAGTGTTAGAAACATCTGCGCCCCATAAGAGCAGTTCCACCGTGGGCAATAGCCCAATGGATTGGCTCTCAAATAGGGCTAGAAAGCCTGAGCAACTTGGTCTAGCGTGTATTGGCGCTAGAGCCCGAGCGGGCTCGAGGGAGAGGCTTGGCAGGAGTTGCCAACCCGAGAGCCTGAAGGGCATGTGACGCAAGGCTGACGTCTAGACGATGTCAGCCACGTTGTGGACGGGCCTGGACAGATTCGAAGAGCGGCAACACCCTGATGCAGTGGTGGACTGGTCTGGACAGCTCTTCACAGAGGTCGATCTCGCTGGTGACGTCGATATCCCGGAGACGGAGGGTAAGCTTCTCGCTGACGATTCTCCCCAATGCCTCATACGCTGCAGGCCGAGCTCCTCGATCTCCGCCTCGTGACCACCGCCGCCTTGGAGAGTGGATCACGTGACTGCCAAGACCGCAACTTTGTTCTCCAGCTTCTGCGCCGATTTGAGTTCCTTAAGCTCGCGTATGAGTACCACTGCTCTGCAGAGGATGAGGTCAGCTCAAAGTTTCCGAATTGATTAACAGTTCGTAATTTTTCATAATTTAACTAATTAACTAAATCAAATTCTTTAAAGTTGAATTCTTTAGTTCCGAATTAGCTAATTGTTTCTAATTCCTAATTAGAAATTAGAATTGCATAATTTGATTAGTTAATTGCTTGAGCAAATTGTTTTAAAGATGAAAACTTTAGTCAAAATTTGACTAGTGTGAGAAGCTGCATTAACTTTGCAATGGAATTTGCATCTTTAATCTTTAATCTTTAATTTTTACTTTTCTTAAAATAATTATTTTGTATTATTTTATAAATAAATAAAAAAAATACTATGATTTTATTGCCTATTGCCTATTGCTAAGGCTATTCAGTGTAGATGTGAAGATGCAAAAGGCAGTTACTGTCTATTATGGGCAATTACTATTCACTGGGTGGATTAAATAGTGAACAGCCCTGGGGGGGGTCTTAGCAGCGATGGAGTTGCTCTAATGGAAAAGTAAAGAGAAGTGCACCGCGGCGATTTTCAAGTTCTGAATCACTTCATAACTGTGATAAAAATTTGAAGCTTGAAGTCATTCAGAAATTCATGGACCAACCCCATCGTTTCCACCCCAAGGATGCCTTCAGCATCCAGGGGTCACGGACCAACCATAGAACCCTGGTCACTTATCCAAGGATGCCTCCAGCAACCAAGGATCGCAGACCGACCAAAGAACCCCGTTCAATAAGTGAATGATTATCGGTGTCAATATACAACTCTTGTTGAATTACTGCTATATCAGTAAATGTTGAACTGCTTGAAATGTTACGCAGATGATTATCAGTGTCATTATATTCTTTAAGTTTAGACACTAATAATTCTCTGTGCCTTGTTATAATTTCAAACTTTGATGGTGAAGGGCCTGCACTGTAGTCAGAGTAATGAAGCTTATACAAGGTCTTCAGGGGCAAGTAATTCTGATCAGCAAGTCCAAATTTTTTCAACAATTTCTTTCTAACGTCGCGGCCATGACTGCAAAACAGGTGTCGAAATGCTTCATTATGCTGGTCTTGATCAGCCTCCTAGTTGTTTCTTTGTTTTCTTTTCCGTTAAACTGAAAATATTTGAATCTAATCAGAGAAGTTAACCCCTAAGGACCGTACATTGGCCTTACCACAGTGTTTCCATCACCGGAGTGTTGAAGATCAACACCAGCCTAATTGGTGTTTGGATGCTAGACAACTCTAGCAAAATACTATGTCGGTGGTACTAGCTAGAAGGTTCTGGAGATTCAAATGTGCATGGGAGGTGGTCAGTGCATGCAAATGTGCTAGACGTTTCTGGCCATGATTAATTATGTTTGTTTGTAATTCGAATGTACTAGAAACTAGGAAAACATAAGAAAGCATGTCGGTGGCAGTGCATGATCATTAGCTAGAAAGATCTAGCTGCTTGTACAATTGTGTGGCTGCCATACAAAGCCCAATGACGGTGGGCAATTGTAGTCGGTCAACACCACCTATAAATAGGGGTGTGTGTGTGTGTGTGTGTTGTAAGTAACCAACCAAGAAATCAAGAAGTAGAAGTAGGCAACCAATTAAGCCTGTAATCAAGCAAGCAAGCAATCAATCAAGTAAGAGTGAGAAGAAATAATAGTTTTGTAGTAGTGTGAGTGATCTAGAGTGTGTCTCTAGAAAGTGAGTGAGTGTCATTGCTTCTAAGAGTGTCATTTGAGAGTGTTGTAATATTTTTTTTGTGTAATACAAGTAATTTGTTTACTTGTATTGTCTCTCCAACACTTGTGTTAGAATTGTGTATTCTAAGTTTTTTCCCTAACAATTGGTATCAGAGCGGTACGATCAGGGACCGTCTCTATTGAAGCTTTTGAGAATCGTGAGAAGTTTAGTACTTCGCAAGATTATTCGTTAATCTTGTTTGGCTTATCGAAGCTTTGTCGACACGATGGGAGACCTTCAAGTTGTTGGAGGAATAAAAAAGTTAAGCAACAAAAATTACAACACATGGGTGACGTGTATGGAGTTTTACCTACAAGGCCAAGATCTTTGGGATGTCGTTGTCGGTAATGAAGTTACGCAGCCAGAAAAAGACACCAGCGGCACTTTGAGGAAGTGGAAGATTAAGGCAGGTAAGGTCATGTTTGCCTTAAAAACTACAGTTGAAGATGACATGTTAGAGCACATACGGAAGGCCAAGACACCAAAAGAAGCATGGGACACCTTCGCCACACTCTTTTCAAAGAGGAACGATACAATACTGTAGCTTCTCGAGAACGAGCTATTATCAGTGGCCCAAAGGGGCATGACGATTGCGCAGTATTTCCACAAGGTAAAGTCTATTTGCCATGAAATTTCTGAATTAGATCCTGATGCGAGATTTATACGCACACAAATTAAACCCTATTTGTGACAATTGTAGTAATGATGTAAGTAGGGATCGTTCTAACCGGGGATTAACTAGGGGTGCTAAACACTTGACTTAAATAAATAAAACTAGCTTTTAAAACACTTAACTTCTTAACAAAAACGCAAAGCAAGTACACACGACTTCAAATACTTAAAAACACAAAAATAAAACAAATATGAATGATTAAGACTCAACGAAATATGGGGGAAATGTGTTTGGGCGAGATTAAATTAAATGGAAAGATTATAATTAAGGACAAAACGTAAATATGAATGTGATAAAAATATGGATGATGGAATAGCCAAGGGGTTCTTCTCCACACATGTTACACTTGCATACAAAATGATTTTCAGTTGGTCTTTCGATAAATTATGAAACTCAACACCCTAGGTTAATTAGGTTCGCTTAAATTAACCGTCAAGTTTTCCTTAAGTTAATGGATTGGATGGGTTTGCGCAACGCAATTCACAACATTCTCCAAAAGTCCTTTACGTGAAAAGCACAATAAAGATACAATCAAAGATCATTAAGCATCATGAAAACTATAAGTGTTGACGAGGCATTCGTTACTATGATGAGCATGAAACTAGTGCCAAGAATTCATTCAACGCGATTGTTTATAAGCAACCTCCACTACTTGTGAATATAAGTTCATAACGATTAGGTGAAACTCACTTATATTCTAGCGTCATATTCATGCATGAAAATTAAGCGTGCACTCTCAATAAACATACATAAATAAGTTATCAATCAAACGGTTAAACAAATTGAATTCACAACTTATGAAATTCCAACCAAAGGTAATCAATTCATATTGCAAGCATAAACATAGTTTCGAATCACCCCCTAGCTAAAGGGGGTTTAGTTCCTCATACGTACAAGACAAAGAGAATTGAATTTAAACATTGAAATCAAAGAAACACCTAAACATTCCAACAACTCAAACTTGAATTGTATGAACGTTTAGGCACTCTTCTCTTTCTCTTCGTTGTGGCACAAGGTCTAAGGAGATGTTTAGGGCTTTAGGTGTATGTGGAATGGAGTGGGGAATGGTTGGAGTGGCTGCAATGGAGGAAAAAAGAGAAGAAATGGAAGGGGATTTGCACGGAAAAACAGGTTGTGTTTGTGATGGTGTTTTGTGTTATGTTTTGTGGTGAATGGAATGAATGAATTGTGGCTGCAATGCATGCTTATTTATAGGTAAATGAGAGGGAACATGACAGCTAGGAATAGGTGGAAATGTGGCTGCAAGTTTGGTGAATGATTATGAGTGAATGCATGTGAATGTGGCTAGGTTGGAAAGCTGGAATTGCTGGAATTGCATGGTACCCCACGGCATTGAGTGTGTTTGAGTGTTGTGGCTGATTTGTTTGTTGGTTAAAGATGCATGTGGATGTATTATACAATGGGAAAGTATGTGATTGACAACTAGGGTGAATGGTGGCTGCAATGATGAAGTGTGATGGCTGAAAATGGCAAGGGAAGGCACGGCAATGGGTTGTTTTTGGTGCATGTGGCTGCAATGTTGTGCAATGATGGAGGAATAAGTGCATGTGGTTGAATTGGTGGTGAATGTGCATGGCAAAGAATGGATTTGGATGCAATGGTGTGTAATTGGGCTAGGGTTTAAGTGCATAAAATGGACCCAAATTGCTCCCCCTTGCATGGCAAGGAATGGTGTTTGTGTTAAGCCCATGGCAAGGTGTTATGTAATTGGGTTAGGGCCATTGTTTTGTGTCCTCAAGTGCATACAAGGCCTTCAATTTCATCCAACACTTGGGCTCCAAGCATAAGCTATCCATCCTTAGCCCAATAGTGCTCCAAAAGGCCCCAAAACACTCCACAATGCATCCTTTCGTCAATACACGTCTTATGATCCTGAAAACACACAAAAGAAGCATAAAGGACTAAAATAACTAAAGAAACATAACGTAAATGTACGAGAACAAGCCATTTAAGTCGCATGAATATGCTCCTATCAGATCCTAGTGCTGCCATTGTAGAATCCAGGATAAAAAGAATAATTATCCATGGATTGAGACCCAAATATCGAGGCTTCGTTGCCGTTGTACAAGGATGGCCGACCCAACCATCACTTGTTGAGTTTGAGAATTTGCTTGCCGATTAAGAAGCTTTGGCAAAGCAAATGGGAGGGGTCTCGTTAAGAGGTGAGGAGGAAGCGCTCTACACCAAAAGTAAAGGCAGCTTTAAGCAGCGTGCTGGTGGTGGATCTAAAAGAAATGGTGACAAGGAAAAAGGTCATCAAGGAGGAGGGAGTTCTCGGCCAGGGGGAGCTTCGAAGTATCACGACAACCGTGGTTAGTCCCAGAATAATAAAAGATTTGAGGGCAAGTGTTACAATTATGGAAAGAATGGCCACATGGCGAATGATTGCTGGTTCAAAAGGCCTGCAGAAAGTAAAGAGAAGAAAAGTGAAGATGATTGGGACGTCATTGCGTCTCTAGCCCTGGAGGAAGAATGGGACACTGAAGCATCTGTTGCTATAGAGAAGAAAGAGTCAGTTCTCACAACAACAAGTCCGGAATCGATTGACTACTAGAATGATTGGATCGTGGATTCAGGCTACTCAAACCATATGACAGGTGATGAGAAAAAGTTACAAAGTCTGATTGAGTACAAGGAGGCCGCTTAGTGGTGACAGCTAACGACTCGAGCCTACCGATTGCTCACATCGGTAAGACAATAATTGAGCCCTGATGCAACACTAACCATGTGCCGCTTCAAGATGTCTACCATGTTCCAGGTATGAAGAAAAATCTGCTTTCAGTGCCGCAATTGACGTCGTTGGGAAATTATGTCTTGTTTGGTCCACGAGATGTGAAGGTGTATCGACACCTCAAGATCTAAGGGACGCCAACAATGGAGGGACGGTGACTGCAATCAGTCTATGTAATCTCAACAAAAATTGCATACATAGACAAGACAAGGAAGAACGAGACAACATATTTATGGCACATGAGATTGGGTCACGTTAGCTATCACAAGCTAAATGTGATGATGAAGAAGTCAATGCTTAAGGGGCTACCTCAGCTTGATGTGAGAACAGACACGGTTTGTGCAGGATGCCAGTATGGTAAAGCATATCAACTACCATACGAAGAGTCGAAGTTTAAAGCGAAAGAGCCGTTGGAGTTGGTTCATTCCAATGTGTTCGGGCCCGTCAAACAACCATCGATAAGTGGGATGTGGTACATGGTGACGTTCATTGATGACTTCTCGAGGTATGTGTGGGTTTTCTTTATGAAAGAAAAATCTGAAACATTTTCAAAATTTAAAAAGTTTAAGGAGACAGTTGCAGGAGAAATAGGAAAGAAGATCCGTTGCATACGCACGGATAATGGAGGAGAATATACCTCGAATGAGTTTTCCCAATATCTACGAGAGTGTAGAGTACGTCACCAGTTCACCTGTGCCAATACACCACAACAGAATGGTGTAGCAGAAAGAAAGAATCGACATTTTGTAGAAATATGTCGAAGTATGCTCCATGCCAAGAATGTACCATGAAGGTTTTGGGCCGAAGCAATGAGAACTGCAGCTTATGTGATCAACAGGCTTCCTCAAACCAGGTTAGAATTTGTCTCACCCTTTGAGAAACTGTGGGATATGAAACCTACAGTTAGTTACTTTCGAGTCTTTGGCTGTGTGTGCTACGTATTTGTTCCAAGTCATTTACATAGCAAGTTTGACAAGAAGGCAGTCCGATGTATCTTTGTGGGATACGACAGCCAAAGAAAAGGGCGGAAATGTTGTGATCCTACGAATGGAAGGTGTTACACATCACGAGATGTGGTGTTTGATGAAGCATCTTCTTGGTGGTCCTCAGAAAAGGAGGCTTTGCCTGATTCAAGAGAGATAGAAGATAAGTTGCAGCAAAAGATAGGGGAGCAAACTGTTCGAATTTAGTCGAGACCACATGAGTCTGAGGATTCACTTGATGGTGATGGTGTTAAGCAAGCAGTGCCCCAAAACCCTTGGCAAGCTGACGTATATCAACAACCAGAAGAAGTTAGACCTAGTGAAATGGAAGTATCAACTCCATAATCACAACCAAGGAGGTCAACAAGAATTCGGAAACCAAATCCTAAATACGCCAACGTAGCCATAGAAGAAGAAATAGTTGAACCTGAGTGGCTCAAAGTTGGGAGAAGAGGTCACTGCAACGGAGCTAAATCAAGCTTGGAATCTAATGCCAAAGCGAAGAGTTGTGAAGCCCATATCATGAAAATGGGTGGGCATGAAAAAGCTTCGTCGTCAACTTAGCATGAAGGAAGGAATGAGCTGGTGTTGAGGGGGAGTGTTGAAGATCAACACCAGCCTAATTGGTGTTTGGATGCTAGACAACTCTAGCAAAATACTATGTCGGTGGTACTAGCTAGAAGGTTCTGGAGATTCAAATGTGCATGGGAGGTGGTTGGTGCATGCAAATGTGCTAGACGTTTCTAGCCATGATTAATTATGTTTGTTTGTAATTAGAATGTACTAGAAACTAGGAAAACATAAGGCCAATTAGGAAAGCATGTCGGTGGCAATGCATGATCATTAGCTAGAAAGATCTAGCTACTTGTACAATTGTGTGGCTGCCATACAAAGCCTAATGGCGGTGGGCAATTGTAGTCGGTCAACACCACCTATACATAGGGGTGTGTGTGTGTGTGTGTGTATTGTAAGTAACCGACCAAGAAATCAAGAAGTAGAAGTAGGCAACCAAGTAAGCCTGTAATCAAGCAAGCAAGCAATCAAGTAAGAGTGAGAAGCAAGAATAGTCTTGTAGTAGTGTGAGTGATTTAGAATGTATCTCTAGAAAGTAAGTGAGTGTCATTGCTTCTAAGAGTGTCCTTTGAGAGTGTTGTAATATTTTGTTTGTGTAATACAAGTAATTTGTTTACTTGTATTGTTTCTTCAACACTTGTGTTAGAGTTGTGTACTCTAAGTTTTTTCCCCAACACGGAGACGTTTGTTTCTACAGACCGCGGCTTTTAAGCCTAATGAAAGCATCCTTCTGTGGATTTCTGAGCTTGCCACAATTGTTATCTCAGATTCTTTTCTATTTTTTTCCCCTACCCTTTTGAGGCATCGCATATTTTACTTTAGCTAATCTGAGAGGCAGTGTGGTGTTGCAGGCTGGCGATTCCAGGTGGGAAAGATCCACGGCAAGAAAGTAGTCTATGTTCGATGTGGAGTTGGAATAGTGACCATGCTTACTGTCCCCTAATGCACCAAAAAGTTAGCAATGTTCAATTTGTCAATTAAACACCGACTGCTTAATTTATGGCACCGATTCACGCTAAATTTTTTTCTTCTGTATTATTGTGTTAAATCATGTTAGGACTTAGTTTAAGTTTCACACACGGCCCTTCGAAATCTCATGGCTAGACCTGTTCAGGGATGGGAACTATAGTTTTCAGAATACATAACACACCACTTAGTATTATGGTCTAATGGTATTCCTCTTCGTTTGTAAGTGAGAGATCTTAAGTTCGATTCTCGCCAAAGGCAAAGTTAAACCACATTATTAATGCAAGCCCATTGTAAGGCTTCCCACTCCCCCACCCCCGTCTAGATACTATCGTTTGTTCAAAAAAAAAAAAAAAAAAAAAAAAACCACATCATGGAGCTTTGCAGAGTGAAACTACTTAATGCACTATAGTTTTCAGAATACATAACTACATCCTGGGACTTGACTTGCACTCGAAGCAAAGCGATATCTGGGGTTTTTGTAGGTGGCCGTGAGGCTATCTTTGCGGTCCAGGGAAGAAGCACTCGTAATGAGAAACTTCATGGATGGACTTGAGCTTGCGGTTGTGCATTTTGTTTCCCCTTGGGGCGCCGTTGACAACATCCGGCACACCACATCTTGGCACCATCATATGTTTCGCCGTGGTAGTGTCTAAGCTTCTTGTGACTTTTAAATGGTAGCTTTTCTGGTGTGACTTGATGGCGGACTCTAGAAGGTTATCAAAACTCATCATTGTTGGCGTGTTTTGAGTAATCAAAATATAAGCAAAGTAACCAAAATTCTTAAATTTTTTTGAAGGCTAGATTTTACAAAGCAATAAGAGGAAGCGTAAATTCTCAACCTAGTCAATTTTGAGATGGAGAATTTGAAGAAGAAAAAGAAGGCTGATTGCCCAGAATCAACAAAACCTTTATCTAGTTCTCAATTCAGTTGGAACCAAAAGCTTAATATCAATTCCACCAAATTAGGTAGATTAAATTGCGAACAATAATTTCATACCTTTGCGGAGAAAATTCTTACTGGAAAACACCGAATAGAGCCAAAAGCCCAAAAAAAAAAAAAAAACATTTTAAGTCTCAAGTTTCGACTCGCCCACACCAGGAAGAGAAAGAAGCCAAAGAAAACATGCAAGGAAACATCAATTTCCCCTTTGTTTTCCCTTTATTTATTTATTATTATTAAATAAATGGGAGTGCTGTTTTTGCCACGAATTTTTGCAAAATTGTAATTAGAGAATCCTCGTGCAAACAGTATAGAAGTAATCGGAAGAATCATGATCGATAGGTAAAAGACACGCAACCAAAACAACAAACAAACTGTGCTTTTACTTGTGTCAAAATTTACTCAAACAGGTTAGCTATAATTGGACCCTAAACTTGTTTGACTCTGATACCATATGTAAGATATATTCTGAAAAGTACAATGATGAGTCAATTTCATATTGTATATTTTACCTACTCTTAGTATGTTTTAGTAATTATTTTGGTAGAATTTTAATACTTTGATTTATATTTTCAATATAGGACATCCGACTTCCTCTGGAGCAAAACATGGTCAAATGGACGAATTTTGGAGTAATTATAGTTGGAGGACGTTCATGAGTCAGTTAGCTTGATCGTATCAAAATATCAGATTTTTCTACCTAGCGATGATTTTTTGGCAATAAAATAAAGGAGCAATGCGCGGTGCTGGAATAGTGACGTTTTGGGCTTGACTTGCATTTTTGGAGCCCAAGATGATCTCGGATGGGTTCGTGGCCTTATGGAGATGTGTTCAGAACGTCTCGATCTTCAAAACAAGCTATCATGGGCCGGATTTGGAGGATATCTGAGACTAAAACGTGGCTGGACAAGTAATTGGCAGATTCTCCTAGCTTAATTAGGACTTTATGTTCTAATATATTTTATTAATTGTCAGCTTCCTAGTGGAAATAAGAGAATTGGTTCTTAGGGATTTTGCCGCTGGCTTTTAGGGAGATATTTAAGGTTTTAGTCAGCACTAGTTTTAGGGCTACGCTTTCTTTTATGCTACTTTGTACACAGAGAGTAATTGCTAGAGTTCTTGGAGATTTTCTACTTTGAGGTGTTTTCATTCCTTTTATTCTTAATAATATTTTCTATGATTTCAATTATGAATATGCGTAACTAATTCCTTTTGCTAGGGTGAAGCCTTGAGCCTTAGCATGAATATGTAATTTTTATTTAATTGCTTATGATTGATTGCATGCCTACTTTGAATTATTAATCACCGTGATTAAAACTATCTAATTGTCTTAATGTCTGATCACCATTGGGATCTTTAGAAAAAGTAATTTGATGCAATTTTGGTCGGAAGGTTCCCTGAAATTTACGTTGGCTTCTGTGATTAATAATTGTAATTTCACTTAAGATGAACACCACGTCTTAGGGGTTACATGGTTTTTCAAAGAGTTTTCATAGAGCATAATTAATGAGTCTTTCATGTTTAGATTTGATCCGAACATCCGGACAGGTTGCATGTTAGATATATGTTCTATGTTGGAGGTTCCAAGTAGAATATAAATTAGGAAAACCTAACCTTCAAAGTGGCATGTGTAGATCATAAATAATTGGTAAAAGTTCATAGGATTGCAAGGTGATGGTGGAACCCTAGTGCTTTCTTATTTTGATTTCTCCAAAACTTTTCCTTTTCTTTCAGCTTTAATATTGCAGATTGTTTTATTTTTATTAATTAAATTCGTTTTTTAAATTAGGTCATAAAAAGCAATTATCTCAAATTTCTATTTTACAATAATTAGTTGGAATTTGGTTTGTTTTGAATTATTTAATAATCCATGTAATTCGTTTTATTAAATTAGGTCATAAAAAGCAATTATCTCAAATTTCTATTTTACAATAATTAGTTGGAATTCGGTTTGTTTTGATTTATTTAATAATCCATGTAGAGAACGACCTTGCAACATCCGTTTATACTACTATAACCTTGTTATTCTTGCAAGTATTATAGGAGTTTTTAGCCCGTTTGCATGTGTGTAAATTCCCTATCATACAACAACACATTCGGATAATGAATATAATGAATCGAATCAATATAAAATAGAGATGAACTTATCCATAGAATGTGAAAGATGTGGCTTGAATTTATCTGTAGAATGTGAAAGACGTAACTCTTGCAGGTGACAAATGAGTTTTCTACTCTTAGCAACCAAAAGTGTTCTCGACCAAGAGAATATGGTTTTGGTATTTTGTATGAGAATAATTGTTGTGAGAGCAGGGACATGCCTTTTATATTGACTAGAGTTTCTCCCCATCCTATTATAGGAAGGAGAGATTTACCAAATCATAGTCCAATCAACCAATGTCCCACCATAATAAGTCTTACTAAATAGCGATCACATAAAAGGCTAATCAGAGGTTAAAACTCTATTATTCTAACCATACCGGGCCATAAGATCACTTAGAAAATCAAGTCATCTAAATAATAAGTTACTCGAGAATCAAATGATATGATTGACAAGTCATTGATCCTCACAGTTATGTTTATAAAAGGAACCTAGCCCTCGATAGAACACTCGCATCCTTCCAAACACACCCACAACAAAATTTAGATAAAAGAAGTAGAGCGATCGAAAAAAACTATACAAGAAATAGCACAAGGACTTGAGGAACCTAGACCTCTCGAGGGGACAATGAAACCAAATCGCGCGAAAAGAATACATGAAATACCATAAAGACTTATAAGCACTTTTATTATAACATCTGCAACCAAAAATAAAAAAGGTTAAAAAATTTTACATCTTCATCAATGCAAAAATGTATATATCTTGTACCAAAAATCATTTATTTTCTTTATATATAGGGACTTGCAGTCACCTCACTCCATCTTCTTATCAATGTAGTAATAACAATCTATGATGTGCTTGCTACTGTAAACCATACAAAGTACGTATACCATCAATGTCATCCCTATTCAGATCACGTTTCACCATCCCATATTCAAAGTAGGGATACATGATTGCATCGGGGAGATCAGGATTGTGATTAAGCCCCAGAAGATGGCCTATTTCGTGTACAGCAACGGATTCCAAGTCTATCTCATTCGGCCCTGGATTGGCACTCCATGTCTCATCTGCATCAAAATGGAAGTTTCCACCTTTAGGCGGATTCGCATGCGCGTAAGTCCCTTTGAAGCCGTCAAATGAGGACCCATCTCCATGGTTGCCACGGTGGAAGCCAATGGTAATGTCAGCCGCTGAAGTAGAAGGAACTTCCTCAAATGTAAAAGTGGTCACTTGTGCCCATCTCTGAAATGCTTGTGCACATATAGACCTTACATTCTCTGTGCCGGGGACTTGCCTTGCACTCGAAGCAAAGCGATATCTCAGATGGGTTTGTGTAGATGGCCATCTTCGAGGTCCAGGGAAGAAGAACTCATAATGAGAAACTCCATGGATGGACTTGAGTTTGCGGTTGTGCTTTTTGCTTCCCTTTCGCGTGCCGTTGACAACATCTGGCACACCACATCTGGGCACCATCATTTGTTTTGCCGTGGTAGTGTCTAAGCTTCCGGTGACTTTTAAATGGTAGCTTTTCTGGTATGACTTGATGGCAGACTCTAGAAGGTCATCAAACTCGTCATCATCAGCATGTTTTGAGTGATCATAATTCAAGTAGCCGAATTTGGTGAGGTATTTTTTGAGCTCTTGCAACCCACTGACGTTTTGACCTTTGTGGCATCCCTCCAAGTATTGAATGAACTCGAAGGAGTCATGCTTATGATCATGGTGATCAGTAGGTTTTGCAAGAGTTTTTTGAGATAGCAACACAAAGATCAAGAGGGAAAAGACTACGCAAAACAAGCCGGCCGTTTTCGAGGCCATTTCCGGGATTTGGTAGCTAGATAGATAGAGAGATGAGTGAAGGGGTTTTATTGTGTTGGTCTTGAGTTCCTTTGCTTCTATTTATAGATGAGCATTGCAGCATATCAACAAAGTCTTACACGTTATAGGACTTGGAAATCTCGTTAATCGGAATTCAATAAATAATAAAATAAAAAAATTGAACAAACCATATTATCTACACAAGAGATTAAGGTGGGTTAAGCCACACAATGGACTAGTAATAATGTTATTTAAATTCGTCTTTTGCAAGAATTGAATTTAAAACCACTCACTTATAAGTGAAAAAAATATCACTAGACAGTAATACTAAGTGGGAATTGGAATTCAATGTTAGACTTGTATGAGTTCGGTCTCCTTTCACTTGTCAACGGTCTTTAGGCCAATACTTAATTAGTTTTGTTGACGGACTAAGTCATTCATCTCTATGGGCCAATGCTTAATTAGTTTTGTTGACGGACTGCGTCATTCATTTCTATTTGTAATATACTTTGACTGGTGCCTAGTCCAAGCGAAAAACACGGTTTCTTGTGCTGGATATTCTAAAAAGAGTAAGGGATTACAAATTTTCTGGATTGTTAGTGACGCCATTTTGTCAAATGGGTTAAATGTAAGCTTGTTTTATGTTTGGCATTCTTGCTACAAGTGTAATTGCATGAGTAATGTCCAAGTACCTTCCTCTTTCTTTTTCTTTTTTATTTTTGGTTTCTTGTGTGAACATGGTCGTTTTATGTTTGATATTCTTGCAACAAGTGTAATTGCATGAGTAATGTCCAAGTCCCTTCCTCTTTCTTTTTTTTTTTGGGTTTCTTGTGTGAACATAGTCGTCAATCTAGAGAAGGTTAAGCAATGAGTTTTTAGCTCAAGTGATTAATATGTTTCTCAATTAAGAAGTTCGAATATGTTTATATGCTGCACACGTTCACATGATTTATTAATTTACATGTCAATATGGATAGATGAAAGGGTTGTCGTTCACTTCATTGGCTAGGTGAGAAATCAAATCTCAACATTATTACAATAAAAACTTAATTACTGTAATGCCTCTGAAAGTGTTCGCATCTCCCCCTTTGTCAATGTATATTCTAAAAAATTAATATTTAGTTTCTTAATTCTAAGGCCATTTTGGTATCCCTATAAAAAATTTGATAATCCTCGTGAAATTTGAAAGGATGTTGCAACAATGCAGATGAAAGCAATGTGAAACCTACAAACATGCAAACAAGAAAGAAAGATAGGTTAGCTTTGAATTAGAGGATTACATTTTTCCAAATTAAAATAAAAATAATCAGGAGTAATTAATACTTTGAATAATTAATCAAGTATTACCCTGCTGCTGTTTGCAAAGATGGTGCATTAGATGGCTTCGGTGGCGGAGCTGCTGGCGGAGAAGGAGCAAACGCTCCTGCAAAAATGAAAATATAAAAGAATAAATAAATTTAAGATATTATTTAAGCAAGACAAGAGGATTATTAACTTAATTAATTAATAATGACTGAGAAATTAAGGTGACGGGGTACAATTAACAACAGTACTACTGACCACATAGAAGGAGGTTAGATGGAGGAGGCATTTCCTTGGCAGGGTTGGGATCAGCATCATACACCCTCACATAAAGCTCCTCCCCTAAATACCAATTTTTCAAGTGTTGTGACCTCAAATTCCACATTCCTGGGTTGTCAAGGTATGCATAAACTGCACTCCATCCGCCAGGGTACACTTGCACAGTAGATCGCACGACCGGATCATAAAGGTTGTAAGTAGAGCACGACTCAGGCTTCCATTTTCCAGCTCCAAAACTGAAATAAATTTCGAGACATGATATTGGCATGAAATATGAGAGTTTGATATGTTATATACTGTTGGATTTAATCAATGGCACTAATACTTGAGCGACAAGAAACGTTAAAAATGTTAGACTTGTACTTACCCAACAACAAAGAATCCAAATCCATCCAAGTGCCAAGCATCCATGTCCTCCAAATCATTCTGGAAAACAAGTTCTATCCACCCCTTATGGGTTCCCGTGGCAACAAAAACTCCACGTACGGATTCAACATTTGAAGAGTTGGTAGAAAATTTATCAAGATCGTAAATTCCCGACCCATTGAGAAACTGATCGGCCAACTTTAGTGGTGTGTCTGGGGCCAAGTAAGACACATTGTTGACGGTAAACTGAGGTAAACCAAAAATTTCTGCAGTGGATGAATGCAATATGAATGTCTGTGACAATGTCACATTATGTACATTGAAGGATCCTTGCGGATTAGGCCTTGCAGCCCCTGTGGTCAAGTTCAACCTTCACAAGACAAAAATGTTCAATCATTAAATGGCGAATATAATACAATAATCACAAGACAAGATGATCACTCTGAACGCTAACCCAAAATCAATTAGCAACGAATGAAGAAGTCTCCAGCATTACCTAATGGACTTAGCTTGATTGATGGAGAATTCTTGATCGAACGGGTTAGGACCAGTTGGAAGAGGCCCACTGGCAGGTGTGGTGGAGTTATCATAGTGCAGTACACCAATGCCAAATTTGCTCACATCTGTAGCTTTGAACAGTTTAGGACTTGCCACCATGTAATAGTCTGAAACAGTTTGGTCAGCTGTGACAAGCACAGAGTAGGACTGCCCAACATGAACATCAAGAGAGTCCAATGTAATTTTATTTGTATAGGATCCTTCTGTTTCAACCAAAACCATTTTGTGACTTTGAATCCTAAAATTGAAGCTCCATGTCGTCCCAACATTTGATATCCTAATTCTGTAAGTCTTCCCTGCATATGTATAATAGCATATTTAATCGTAAATATTTGCATATATAGAGTGATGCCATATCAACCACTATCGACATTTGTAAGTTAACGGTGCCAATAATATCAGCATATTCCAAATGCGATTAACCAAAATGTAGAAAAACTTGATAAATGTATTCTCATCATTGTACGTACCCTTTGCAACATTTAAAGACTCATGGCCTTCCGTAGGAGGTACCAAATATGCAGCTTTTCCATTCATCAAAATTTTATCTGGGGTGCTGTTGTAGGCCATGGACTTGGTGCTCATCAAGGACCTAACTTCCTGTTACATTATTAGAGCAACAAATTTACATATTTTGGTCACAGTTCACATTTGTCGATCGATAACATGTCGGTCGGTTGTGAATTACGTACCTTGTAGCTTCTTTCGTACCAGTCACCAATGAGAAGATCAAATTCTGCTTCTGGTTTGGGAAATGGTACTTGGATAACTGCACGATTATTGACGCGAATTGGACCAAAAGATCCTCCGGCTTTCTGGAATTTGAGTGAGGGGAAGTAGGAAAAAGTGCCAATTTGATCCTTGAACTGGAACATATAAGTCCAGTTGTTGCCAGGAAGAATAGGACAGTTTGTGCCTGATACTCCATCTTGCCAAGAGTTTAGTCTTTGTTGTATGCCATTCCTGCACCATTACAACCCTCAATCTTTAGGGCTCTAAATGTCAAATCAATATTTCCCTATATGCTAGTGATTTTGGCACTTTTTCTCTATCTGCACTTCAAATAACTTAATACTTGACACACAAAAAATTGCGTTGACAAATGGAGTGTGGGAACTAGACCTCTCTCAGCTTATCTTAGACTTAATTTCTTAGTCTTTCTTCTAGTTCTAAACTTGAAAGAGAGAATATTGATCAATAAATATGATTTTAAGGGGACTTAAATTTATTTTTTTTTTTTTTTTTTTGGAACACTAATTATGCATCAATTTAACACAATCCACTACAGATCATACAAACACACGATATTTGGCCATACCAAGTTATGAGCAGCGGTTCATCCATTTCATTAAACACATTGACATGAAACATATCATTGGTTGTGCCATTGATTAGTGGCCCCGGAAACTGCCCGTTGATGGCGATAACCTGAATTTACCAATTGTAAAAGATCTCAGGGAAAACAAAGAAGATAAAATAAAACAAATATAATAAAAATCAAGTTTTGAACACTTAATCTGTGATGTTGTTCATACCGGTTGGTCGACAGATGCCGGTTTGATACTTGTGTCAAGTGTGACGTGCCAGTCAAGAAATACATCCTCAGCAGAAACTGCTAGGGCAAAGAATATGAGAAGAGTTGCAGGAACACTTGGCCATGCCATTTCACATGGACTTCAATTTCTTCGAATCCTGCAAAGCCTGCACTAAACTACCCTCCTCCTCCTCCTCCTTGTGTATTCTCACGTAATTAAAGGCTAATGAGCTAGTAATTAATTATATAGTCCTTTAAATTAAAAGCATAGTGATCATAAACGCCTGCCAAAACAAACAAAATAAGATAGCTACGGCACTTCGATTAGGTGTAAACACAAAGAGCCAAGGAAAAAGATGACAAAAATTGTAGAGGCACATTTGAATTAAATGAGAACAAGATTTCCTTGTTGTTCTCAGCACGTTAGGAGGCCGTGTTGGAAAACTAGGAGTATATAATATTAACAAGTTTCCTAGATTACTAACAGATGTTAACATGATACCTGATGCAGCCATTGCCGAACAAGAAAAGGATATCTTCTACTCGTTGAAAGACTCAATGTTCTTAAGGTGATAGAACCCAATAACGCAGAACTTTTCTTTACGAGCAGGGAGTCCTTATATAGATTAACATTCACCAACTTCCCTCTATCATGGAGAGTTGGTTTTTGTCAGTTAACAGCAGTTTCATCAAATAAGTGGGATGGTAGTTATCTCCACAATTGATATCCATATTCCCTTAATAATAGGAAGCAGTTTTTTCCACGTTTACAACTTACGTCAAACTGTATTGTTACCAAATACATTTCGTTCTTCACTAAATGATAGTTCAGTCCAATTAAGTTTCTAACATTCTCCCACTTGGACGTAAACTAATCATTTCATCGAAATGTTATCACAATTACAATATTGACTCCTTAGTGATCACATCCAGTTACACGTAACTTGCTTCCCCACATCTACCAGTATTAGTTCAAATGTCGAACTCTAGAAAACCATGTGCAGCTCTCATTGGCACATGCACTCTAAAATCACTGTCATTTGAGTCTAATCTGTATGATGTCAAGCTTTCAATGAACTTCACATTCATTTTTCTATGAATCAATTCAATCAACTTTATGGATCATCTTTGGATAATCACAGTTCCTTTACTGAATTGAAAATCATATACCACTTTGTGTTATATAAGCTATATAACTCAGAATAATCATAAAGATTCAGCACATGCATATTTATTACTGCAACTCAGTCTTAAACCATCACTTCTTAATTGTAATGGCATACTGATAATCATGCAAATACATATAAATAAGCATTCAAACATGCAATTCGTAAAAGAGTTTCTTACTCCCACATTTCAGCAGATTCCAGAGATTCGTGCACACCCATCTTCATGACATGTTCTTTGAATACTCCCACTGCTAAGGGTTTTGTCAATGGATCAGCTATCATAGAATTTGTGTCAATATGCTCGATCACAACCTCACCCTTTCTCACATGTTCTTTGACTGACAAATATTTGATGTCCATCAGTCTTGTAGCTTCTGACTTCTTATTATTTTTAGAAAAGAAAACAGCTGCCTTATTGTCACAATACAACACCAGTGGCCTTGAAATTGAATCCACAATTCCCATGAATTTGATCAAATTCTTCAGCCACAATCCCCTCTTTGTAGCTTCAAAACAAGCTATAAATTCAGCTTCCATAGTTGATGTAGCCAAGGCCTTTTGTTTTACACTTCTCCACGATACTGCAGCTCCAGCTAGGAAATACAAATATCCACTGGTTGATCTTCTATCATCTGTACAACCCGCAAAATCCGCATCAGTGTAGCCAAATAGTTCCAAGTTCTCCACTTTCTTATATACCAGCATGAATGACTTAGTCCTCTGCAAGTATCTTAATACTTTCTTCGCTGCAACCCAGTGTTGTTCACCTGGATTAGATTGATACCTTCCCAACACACTTATGGCAAAAGCCAAATCCGGTCTCGTACAAACCTGTGCATACATTAAACTCCCAACTAATGATGCATAAGGTTTGTTAATCATGCTTTGTTTTTCTAAGTCATTTCTCGGGCACTGAGACTTATTCAATCTATCACCCTTCCCCATTGGCACTTCTCCATTTGAACAGGTTTGCATATTGAACCGATGCAATACCTTCTCTATATATGATCTTTGTGAGAGTCCTAGCAAACCCTTTGATCTGTCTCTAATTATCTCAATCCCCAACACATATGACGCATTTCCCATATCTTTCATCTCAAAGGTATTGGACAACAATTTCTTAGTTTCATGTAAGAGGTTGATATCATTGCTAGCTAATAAGATATCATCCACATACAAAACAAGAAATATGAATTTCGAACTACATACCTTGAGATATATGCAATCATCTATTTTATTCTCATTGAAGCCAAGAGACGTGATTTTCTCATCAAATTTCATATACCATTGCCTGGAAGCTTGTTTCAAACCATATATTGACTTTCTCAACTTGCATACCATATTTTCTTCTCCTTGCTTAATGAAACCAGCTGGTTGTTCCATGAAGATTTCTTCCTCCAAATCACCATTCAAGAAGGCTGTCTTTACATCCATCTGATGAAGCTCCAGGTCATAATGAGCCACCAGTGCAAGAATTACCCGAAGTGAGTCCTTTGTTGAAACTGGTGAAAAAGTTTCTGTATAATCCACCCCTTCAGTTTGTGTGTAACCCTTTGCCACCAACCTCGCCTTATGTCTTTCAACCTTTCCACGTGAGTCTTTCTTTGTTTTAAAAACCCATTTATTTCCTATTGGTTTAATATTGGCTGGTGCAGGAACTAAAATCCATACGTGATTTGTTTGCATGGATCTCAATTCTTCATGCATTGCTTCCAACCATTTATCAGATTGCGAGCTGTCCATCGCTTCTTGGTAAGTGGCCGGATCATCAGACACACCCTCATTCATTTCAACCTCATGATAATACACCACATAGTCATCAGGGATGGCTGACCTTCTGACTCTTGGTGGTAATACCCTTCTATCATTTATCACCCCTTGCATTGAAGAACTCATTGGTACCTGAGATGAAGAAGCTACATTTATTGGACCAACATAAGAATTTAGTGGCACACCATTTGTATTTGTTTCGATTATTTCATCTTGATAATTAAAATCTTCAAGTTGAAAATCCAGTGTGGGAGGTTGCTGCAACTCCATTGAACCTTCAAAATTTTGATCTTCACGAACACTTATTTGCTCTTCAAAGTCAAAGGATGGCAATGGCTGTGAACTGCTCGATACTTCCCCATTCTCAATAAACTTGGCACTATTGGATTCAAAAATTCTGTTCGAAAGGTTTGGTGCATAGAATCTGTAGCCTTTAGATTTATCAGGAAACCCTACAAAATGACAAGAAATGGTTCTAGGATCCAATTTCTTCTCATTAGGATTATACATCCTTGCCTCTGCACTGCAGCCCCATATATGTAGATGATTCAAACTCGGCTTCCTACCAGTCCACATCTCGAAAGGAGTCTTGCAAACTGATTTACTAGGAACACGGTTTAAAATATAGTTTGCCATTTTTAAAGCTTCTCCCCACAAGTGTTGTGGAAGTGTTGAACAACTCATCATACTTCTCACCATATCCATCAGTGTCCTATTCCTTCTCTCAGCCACACCATTTTGTTGTGGTGTGCCTGGAGTAGTGTACTGAGCCTGAATCCCACACTCTTCCAAATATTGCGCCAAAGGTCCTTTGGATTGACCCTTCTCTGTGTACCTGCCATAGTATTCCCCTCCTCTATCTGACCTTAGGATCTTTATGGACATTTCTTGTTGTTTTTCAACTTCGGTTTTGAACACTTTAAAGCAATTTAATACAGAAGACTTATCTGAGATTAAATAGAGATATGAAAATCTCGAAAAATCATCCGTAAAAGTCACAAAATACACATTTCCACAAAGTGTTTTGGTTGGAAAAGGTCCACAAACGTCTGAATGAATAATCTCCAACAACTTTAGACTTCTAGTTGAAGTTTTCTTCTTAGAAATTATTAATTTTCCCTTAAAACACTCAATACAATTTGATAAGTCAAAGAAGTCTAAAGTCGGTAGGATATTATCCTTGACCAAGCGATCCATTCTAGTTTTCGAAATGTGTCCCAATCTTCTATGCCAAAGCATAGAAGATTTTTCATTTAAAAACATTCTTTTACTCGAACCCATTGAATCAACATTAAGGCAAGCAAAATCATTCACCACTGAACACAACAATTGCCAAAGATCATTGACTAGAAAACAAACTCCAAGAACATCTTTTGGATTATTTTTCAAGTAAATTCTGATACTCTCATTGTCTCCATTGAAAGCCAAACCAGATTTTACAAGTTTTGAAACAGAAACTAAATTCCTTCTAAGTGAAGGTACGTAGAGTACATCAACTAATTCTAAAATAAAACCACTAGATAATTCCAGCTTAAGGTTGCCTACTGCTTCCACAGCCACTTTATTGCCATTACCAACGAAAACTTGAAAAACTTCACTTCTTGTAGTTGTGACTCCTCTTGTGAAACCCTGCAAAGAATTGGTGATATGAACCGAACACCCAGTGTCAAACCACCAAGTATTTGGAGGGACTTCAACAAGATTAGTTTCAAAACAAACAAAAATTTTAACAAAAATACCTTTCTTAATTTTCCAGTTCTTGAGTTTCTCACAATTCTTCCTTATGTGTCCAGTGTTTTTGCAAAAATAGCACCTTATGTTGTCCATAATTTCCTTATGATCCTTCGGTCCCTTAGAGGAAGAAGCAGCTATAACAGTTCCTAGAGAAGAGTCTAGTTTAGAAGCCTTACCAGAATGAAACATTGGCCTCTTCCCTTTGTTGGTGTGCACGAAGTTCACAGCACCAAAGTTGGTGTTTCTTTTGAGCCTGCCTTCCTCCTGAGCACATATGGAAATTAGTTCATCCAGTGACCATTTTTCCTTCTGTGTGTTGTAAGTGATCTTCAGTTGATCAAAGGATTGAGGTAGGGAAGTCAATGCCATATGAACAACAAAAGCATCATCAACCGGGACCTCTAAGTCCTTCAATTTTGCTGCAGTGTCAACAAGCTTCAGTATGTGCTCCCTTACACTTTTGCCTTCATCAAACTTCAAACTGGTTAGCGTCGTCATCAATTCACCCATCTCGGCTTTCTCGGACTCTTTGAACTTTGCTCCAATTGAATCCAGAAAATCCTTAGCTTTCTCACAAGCAGGTATCCCACCTCTCACAGTCTCACTCATAGTTCTTCTCATCACCATGAGCGACATCCTGTTGGCTTTCTGCCACTTTTCATGTTTCAAACGTTGCTCAACAGTCGAAGTGTCAGTCAGCGATGCAGGTTCATCCTCTCTCAGTGCTAAATCGAGATCCATCAGGCCCAGCAAAATCTCAATGTCTTGTTTCCACCTTTTGAAGTTTCCTCCATTGAGCGGCTCGATCGATGAAAGGCTAAGTGCAGATGATGTTGCTGATGCAACCAAATAAAACATTAAATACAATTTTAATTTCATGCATCACTTACACATGTTTATATATTCCCTTTTGGTCAGAAATATAAACACTCCTTAAAAGTCATCATGTACATTCTGACCACTTCAATCATCTTTTATCACAGATATATCAAGTCTTTGGACAAGATAATTACAAGATTATACAAGGAATGATTCATTCAAACCTTATGCATTTTATATATTCTTTCCTTTGGAAAAGAGTATGAACATGCAATGAATCTTTATACCCTTATTTGCCAGAATATACATCCAGATCATTCACTTTGGTGAATTCAAAATATTATGGTAAGTGCTGCTTGACATTAAAAGAACTTTTGGGACAAAACACCCTCATGCATTTTATTGAAATAATGGATGCATTGAAATAATGGAAAACATGAAATAATGGAAAACACCCTCATGCATTTTATTGAAAGCATATGTTGTCGGATGAAATAATGGAAAACATGGGTGCTGTCATGTGCTTTTCGATTCGGTGCTGTCTTGTGCTTTGAATCAACATGTCATAATTAAAAATAAAAATTCACATGCTTGAAAACATATGCAGTTCGACACGTACATTCGAATCTAGGATATGTTAATTTGGCTCTGATACCAAATGTTGGAAAACTAGGAGTATATAATATTAACAAGTTTCCTAGATTACTAACAGATGTTAACATGATACCTGATGCAGCCATTGCCGAACAAGAAAAGGATATCTTCTACTCGTTGAAAGACTCAATGTTCTTAAGGTGATAGAACCCAATAACGCAGAACTTTTCTTTACGAGCAGGGAGTCCTTATATAGATTAACATTCACCAACTTCCCTCTATCATGGAGAGTTGGTTTTTGTCAGTTAACAGCAGTTTCATCAAATAAGTGGGATGGTAGTTATCTCCACAATTGATATCCATATTCCCTTAATAATAGGAAGCAGTTTTTTCCACGTTTACAACTTACGTCAAACTGTATTGTTACCAAATACATTTCGTTCTTCACTAAATGATAGTTCAGTCCAATTAAGTTTCTAACAGGCCGTGCACGAGGTTTGGCATAGCACACTATTTGGAAGAAGTATTTGTTTTTATTTTGCAAGAGAAATCTGATTGAGTTGGGCTTCTGTTGAAGATGATTGAATTCCAAATAAACTTTACAACATTGCGAGATCGTTAAACATTATTTTATACTACGTCACAATTAACCTGAAGACCCTTACAAGTTTGTTTTATAGTTGTAAATCAAAGAAGAAAAGGTAAAAAGGTTCTTATACATTGTTATATTAATCCGACGTGCACGCAACAAGATGTTAGCTCCAGCTTTCATCTCTATCTGATATTCTTTCCGGAAAATGCAAAATATACTGTCACATTGTGTAGAACGTACACGTATGCTCTATTGATTATGTACAAAATTGGGTTGATTTTGAACCAACTTACATTTGACCGTAAAATTACACAAATACAAGAACACATGTGAAATATCGCAAGAACACACATGAAATATTGTGGTTTACCCCACGTTGGGACTACGTCCACATTAGTGTAAATCTAGTTTCACTATGTATGAGAGTTACATTGCACATGGTGGCTTGTTATTTTTTTGAGAGAGTAGAGATGTTAGAAAATTTTCACCCTCCTAAAGTGGAGAAAAACTTGTGTGGGGCTTGTCTTGCCACTGAATTTTGCTGAGTGGCACTACAATCCAATCAAAACTCACCGCATGACAATTCTACAATATAAAACTCTTATTACTTTTTTATATTTAAAGCTCTCATAATTATTTTTTCTATGAGATTAATCTAATGTTTTTTTTTTCCTACTCGTGTCTTCCTTTCCTTTCTTCATAAGAATATGATAAAAAAAAAATTAAGCCATTCAAATTTTCTTCCCAAGTCCTTTCTATTGCTGGGAAAAAGGAAAATGGAGATGGAAGTTTGTTCCTTTTTCCTTTGTTGTGTAATATTTTTCAAAATCTATTTTTCCATTTTTACTTTTCACCTTCCTCAATGTATATATAAAAATATAGTTTTCTTCAGGTATGTGAACTCACCTTGTATCAACAGCCGGTTTTGGTCACTGGGTTTCCAACATTTGCAATCTTAACTACTGTAGTAAGTTTTGTGTTTAAAATATCAAAACGTTCATTATTATTTATAATATTGTTAAAAATATAGAATTAAATTTTAAATGAACGAACAACTCTTGTAAAAATACAGCTTTTGTAAAATATGAAATATGTGTTGGATTTTTTTTTTTTTCCATTTCATGACAGTGGGAGAAGATGACTTAATTGTTTTTTTCCCATATTCATATGAAGAAAGGAAAGACAGAGTGGGGAGGAAGAAGACAGTAGAGAAAATTTGGGAAGAAAAAAGAGAGAGAGGAGAAGAGGAAAAAAAAAACCATTAAATTATTCTTATGTTGTATATTAATTAGTAAGAAATATTTTTATAAGAGCTTTAAATTTAAAAATAAAAGATTATATTTAGACTTATCATGTGGTGAATTTTGATTGGATTGTAATGCCACTCAATAAAATCCAATGGCACGCCAAGTCCCACACAAGTTTTTCTCCCTAAAGTGAGGGTGAGAGGTCCTTTTTATAAGACAAGGGTTTCCTTTCCCTCTTTCGTACATAGCTCATGGCTAATGAGTGAGCCCTAGAAAGTGAGTCCCAAATATGGTACAACAGATTATTTTGTTAATTTTTTTGTTATAATTTTCAGTTTTGAAGGATGACTTTGTTATTTTATAATAAAAGAGGACACCTTAACCCCTAATTTCATGTTTAGGTTACAAATAAAATATGAAAATTTTTATTTGAACCCATATAACCTCTTTCTACACCCAACTTAAATTTTAAATGTGAATTGTCTTTCTTACCCTATTGCATAATCACAGTCAAGTACACGATAAAACTAACAATTAAATTGCAATTTATCAATAAACCCACATTATTGCTAGCCCATTGTGAGGCATAGCCTACCTCCCCCCCCCCCCCCCCCCCCACTTCTTTAATGTAAAAATATCATTTGTTCAATAAAAAAAACCCTAGATTCACGCAATATTTATCCTACGTTCATTCCGGCTAAAACGCTAAGAGCTCTTATAGAGAAAACAAACTTTTTTTTTTTTTTTAAATTATTATTATTATTATTATTATTATTAATGGATGATGATTTTGAAGTTTTAAATCCTCCAACTAAGGTATGAATTGATTTATGCAATTTTTTTTAGAGTTGAGAAGATGGGTTTTTAAGTTTCAATTCACAACCATCAATCTTGAACGTTGAAAAGATGAGTTATTGTGTTTCGCTGTGTAAATGGTGGCGAAGCCTCCCCTGCCAATTTGGTTTCCTCGAATCCACTCCATCACCATGGTTGGAAATCTAGGGCTAACCTAAAGAAACAAGGCTTTGCTACCACTTATTACTAAAGTAAACGAGCATGTTGTTTGCTACCACTTACCTTAGATCATGGAATAACTGAAAATTGGTTCATTAGGATGCAGCAGATACCACAACAAAGGGACACCAAAATACAAACAAATTAGCTAGCAACAATAGCGATGGGAACCATAGTGATGTACGCAGCAGCTCCAGCAACGGGGCACATCATCTTAAGAAATTCTATTAATTTCTACATAGAATAATGTTGTACTACATCAATTACGACATAATACTGTATTACATTAATGAAAGCATGCCATATGACTTTATGCTTATGCAATTTGGGATTTTATTCAAATTAGTTCTCTAATGAAAATTATTCAATTGGAATTTTATTTCCTAAATGGGTGTAAAGATAAATTTATATGTTGAATTGAGTTTGTGAGGGTAGATTAGGTAATAAACTTGAGTTTGAAAGATATTAGTTTTTTAATTAAAAATAATATAGGCGTAGAGAGTAAATTAAGTGTAAAAAAAGTTATAAGGGTTCAAATAAAATTTCTCATAAAATATTTAGGCTGTCATTTCGTTTTGAGTAAAGCATCTTTATAACAAAAATAAATGTTATAACAAAAAATAAAAATAAAAAGTCTCAAAATATTTGATGGGTACGGCATGTTTCCAAATCATGCACTCTCCTGTTTTGATTGCTTGTCGTTGAGGGAGGAATGGCTTCGGACTATTATTCCAAGGACTCGTTGGTATAAAGTATCGGATTGGAAATGACAATCCCTAAATTTATACCATATTGAAAGTAGATGAGAATAATTTTCTATTTTGAAAGGACTAGAAAAAAAATTAGACATGAAGAAAACTTCTTTATTCTAATCTTCATGGGAGGATTGAATGGATACGTTTTCTTTTTGAGTAACCCTTCTCATATCTCTATGTTTGTCACAATTTTCGTTAATGTTTCTTCTTCCAACATACCTTAAAAATAGTGTCTTATCCGCCGCTCAGTACTACAACACACATAAACAAAAATCATTTAATATGATAGAAGATGATATTCGAGATATGGATAAAAATACGAATAGAAAATATTTTGATTGGAGAATTCTCGATTTTTGTTAAAATGAAGGTCGATATTGAGGCCTGGATCAATATTGATATTGACACTAACAATAATAAATATACTAAGACCAGGATTAATAAGCATCAAATACGATCTAGTGATATTCTTCTTTATATTTACTTGTAAGTGAGAGGTCTTAGATTCGATTCTCGCCAAAGGTGAATTTGAACTACAGTATTATAGCTAGCCCAGTGTGAGGCTTAGCCTACCCCTCACACTTTAATGTAGATAATATCATTTGTAAAATAAAAAAAAATAAAAAAAAGTTAATGGTTTATCCATTTCAATTCAATCATGTATAGCAAACAACGCTTAAGAGGATCCATAATTGTTTTTATTTCATTTTTTTTTTCCCAAAATAGGTGGGGGGATGCAACACAAGGACTTCCCAGGAGGTCACCCATCCTAGTACTACTCTCGTCCAAACTCGTTTAACTTCAGAGTTCTGATGGGATCCAATGCATGTAAGTTGGAATGATCGCATCCAATGGTAGCTTTGCCTTTTTTTATATTTTATTTTATTTTTTATATTAAGAAACGATATTATATATCTACATTAAGGGGGAAGAGGGTGGGTTAAGCCTCACAATGAACTAGCAACAATGTGGTTCAAATTCACCTTTGACGAGAATCCAATTACCTAAGGCCTCTCACTTATAAGTGAAGAAAAATATCACTAAACCATAATACTAAGTGACAATAGCTTTACTTATTAAATAGCAAGAATACCATAAAGACCACCAACATGCAACTAAAGGGAGTTCAGTAATAACCAACAAGATCCTCTCCGGATCCTTTTGGTGAAGATCCTGGGGATCCGTGAATCATGTTCGTTCATCATACATCGTGTGGTTAGTTTTTGTCAAGTACTGTTTATGTTTATTTTTAAATAAAAAATTTAAAATGATTTATGACTGTACGATGTACGATGAACGGATACGACTCACGGATCCCCGGAATCCTCACAAAGAGGATCCAGCGAGGATCCGTACTCCAGTAATAAAGCCAATGAATTAAGTTTAAAGTTGTAAAACAGAAAAGCAAAAAAATGTTTGCAGGTTTACATGTGTGCTTATATAATATTTTTACATTATTTGCAAATCAAATTAATTATTAATAGAACATTATTCATCGATTAAAACTTCAAAAATATACCATTCTAACTCTTTCATCAAAACTGAGATAAAATAAAAATTATGGGCAAAAGTCTTCTCAGAATTGATACCAAGAGTGAGTCTGAATTTCCCTCAATGGTGGTATTTCCATCAAGAAGAAGTTTGAGCCCTTCTTTATCTAATAAGGTAATGAACAACGTCTTCTGCAAGACTGACAATTCCTCATACACAGCATGTTGCAACTGAGGGAACTCTGACTCACTATAATTTTTTGGCTTGAAGTTGGGCGCAGAAAGATTGTATGTCTACTCTAAACCTCAAGATCATGAAGGGGAGTTACCTTCTCATTCATTCGACTAGACTAAGCGAGAGATTGAGTGTGAACAGTTTCCTATCAAACTACTAGTTCAATCAATAATCTTCGTTAGGCTTGGGCTCAGGTTCTCTAAGTAGACAGGTAGGGGCTTGCTTCTCTCCGTAGTCTAACACTTGGTGCGACCGGATGCTAGTGCACTTATCTCACCCAATCTTTCTGGCATCTAGGTGCAAGAAGCAAATATTATGAAATAAAGGTCGGACATACCTTGAAACTTTAGGGCAGATACATTTTTGGATCACTTTTTTTGGGGTTTAATTTGACCTTCTTTCTAATGCTACGGCGCCCAAAGTAAAGTGTGACAAAGAAAGCAATCAAGTGCAGAAGAGCTAACTTAATCAGAGATTCGTATCAAGATAAATAAGGGAAGTCCCTTAGGCGCTGTGATAATCGGCCTAAAGATATGCTCATTATCAACAAAAAGGAAATAGAACAATTAAACAAAATGATTGAAGATATAAAAGAGAAAGGACCCACGTCCTCCACTTTTTGTTCAATTGTGGAGGTGTATTTTTACCCTTAATGATTTTAGATATTTTTTCGTTCCAGCCCACTCATTCCAACGGAATAGTAATTACATGCAGCATAAATTTTGTTGTTTTTTACACCAGCATCACAACCATGTAAACATAGCCAATCGTATTTAAAATTAAATAAACAAATAAATTTATTCTAGCCTCACTCAAGCACACTCATAGTTGTGTGTGCAGTTTACTAGCTATTTATTCATAATGCAACTATAATTCTACAAATTAAGGTCATTCCCAATCAGCATCAAGTCCATGAAGCTGGAGCTGGAGCCGGAGCAGAAGAGAAAATTCCTGCAATTTCCACATGGAAGAAATAAAGTCAAAGATTAGCTAGGGTTTCAATTAAAGATTAAATTATGACGATTGAAAACAAATTGAAGGGCTTAATCATGGAATTAACGGAATGCACTAACCACATCGAAGGAGGTTTTCGGGTGGTGGGCGCTCCTTAGCAGGGTTAGGGTCAGCATCGTAAACTCTCACATAGAGTTCTTGCCCTAAGTACCAATGCTTTAACAGTTGAGATCTCAAGTTCCACATCCCAGGGTTGTCAAGGAATGCATAAACTGCAGTCCATCCTCCAGGGTACACTTGGACTGTTGATCTCACAACAGGATCGTAGAGGTTGTATGTGTCCCGTGAATCCGTCGACCAATCTCCATTCCCAAACCTGCAGATAATTACCATAGATAATGTGGTCCGACTGTTAATCTGATAGACATATTAATAGTCTAAAAACATAACATGTCAGACGTATAAGTTTTTTACTTACCCAACGACATAAAATCCAAAACCATCTAAATGCCAAGAATCCATGGCATCCAAAGTATTCATGAACACAATTTCTATCCACCCTTTGTGGATTCCAGTCACGACGGACACTCCATATGCAGCATCGTCATTGACATAATGAGTCGGAAAAGCATCAAGTTGGTACACACCAGTGCCATTGACATAGTAATCGGCGAGTTTCAACGGGGTTTCTGGTGTTCTATATGACACATTGTTGACAACATAACGTGGTTCGTCACCAAGGTCAGCTACTGAACTTTGGAGGATGAAGGTTTGAGATAGGGTCACATTTGACGCATTGAAGGTTCCTTGTGGGTTAGGCCTAGCAGCTCCTGCAGTCAAGTTCCACCTGATCATGGTGAAGGAACAAATTAAATGGGGACATTAGAATGTGTATGATGAGAATTATTCCAAGCTGATTATATAGCATATACAAGTAGTTTTCCACTGAAATCGTAGAATGCAACATTATCACATAATTTACTAATCGACACTACGTTATAAACATGTATGACAATAAACACAATACCCTAAAGTACAAATCCCTCGCCCACCTATGCAATAACACTTAAATAGGTAACATTGTATAGTTTGTACGAGAATGTTCCAGTACTAAGCAATAATAATTGTTGTTGATGAAGCTTTCTTACCTAATAGATTTGGCTTGATCGACTGAGAAATCTAAATCAAAGGGTCAGGGCCATCAGGCAGAGGCCCACTAACTTGTGAGACTGAATTGGAATAGTGCAAAACCCCAATGCCCACAAGGCTAGTAAATTCAGACGTGTTGACCAACTTGGGAGATGCCACCATGTAATAATCAGCTGCATTTTGGTTAGCTGTGACAAGAACCGAGTATGATTGGCCGACATGCACATCCAGAGAATCCAACGCGATCTGATCAGTGTAGGATCCTTCTGTTTCAACCAGCACCATTTGATGGTTTTGAATCCTGAAATTGAAACTCAAAGCATTCCCCACGTTTGATATTCTCAACCTGTAAGTCATCCCTGCATAACAACTATGACATCATATGAAATATTGCTCACGCTATCATACGTAAATTAAATAGCAGTAACAATTGTTGTTTGTGAGATTTGAATTCAGTAATTGGAATCTGAATTAAAGTACCTTGTGTGACATTGAATGATTCATAGGATTTTGACATGGGGTTACCAAAAGGGCCTTTGCCATTCATCAAAATTATATCAGGGATTCCGTGGTAAGCCACTAGAGGAGTGCCCATTAATGCCCTAGTACTCTATTCGAATTTCATGCCCAAAAAAATTGTGTCAGCCAAAAGAAATGGAGCAAATTGATGTTGTTCATAAACAAAGTATCAAGTAAAAGACCTGGTAACTGTCATAAAACCAATCGCCAATAAGGAGATCAAATTCAGCTTCTGGTCTGGGGAAGGGGACGGCAATGACATTGCGGTTGATGACACGTATAGGTCCGAATCCTCCAGCAGCCTTGTGGAAATTGATGGAAGGGAAGTAGAAGAAACTGCCGATCTGATCCTTGGTCTGGAACACATAAGTCCAGCTTGTACCAGGTTGAATCGGGCAGTTTGTTCCAGAAACTCCATCTTGCCATGAGTTTAACCTTTGCTGTATGCCATTCCTGCACCAGCAACACAATTTTTCTCAAGTTCTCAGACCAACATTTGAACTCTATGCAAAAATTAATTATTTGTTACATACCATGTAAAGAGAAGAGATTCATCCATGTCGTTAAAGATGTTCACATGAACAAAATCATTCGTAGTGGCGTTGATAAGTGGCCCCGGGAACAATCCATTAATCGCGATAACCTGCTTGAAATCAAGGAAATTTAGAACAACCATTATTAGCAAATTGGAACTGCCAAGAACTAACTACTAAAAACTAGTGCTATTCCTTCACTTGTAAGTGATTAGGCCTTAGGTTCAATTCTCGCCAAAGGCAAATTTAAACTATATTATTATGGTTAGCCCAGTGTCAGGCTTAGTTCACTTTCTCACCCCCTTAGTATAGATAATATCGTCTGTTTCAAAGAAAAAAAAAACCTACTAAAAACTAGGTTTTGTTCTTCTTACAGGTTGATCTCGGGTCACAGGCTTGAATGTGGTGTCAAGTGTAACATGCCATTCCAGAAATATGTCAATAGCATTGGCTCTAGCAACAAGAACTACTGCTATCAGAACTGCCCACGCAATCGAGCGGTGGTTAAAGCCGGTACAGGCCATGTTTGAAGGCCTAAATTTGCAAGGCAGGTTCTTGTTTTTCTGCGTTTCTGGTTTTCTTGTGTTTGCAGATAGGCCATGTAAGCTTATACTATATACGTAAGTAACAAGGGAGGGAAAAAACAAGCAGGGAATAGGAAAGGAAACAGCTGGGAATTAGGATCAATCGTTGATATCTAGCACCTAAAGTAATAGAAATAGTAGTACACCATGCAATTTTTTTTTATTTATTTATTTATTTCTGTCAAAAGCACAACAAACATTAGTGACCAAGATAAAGCAAGCCGGCTGGTTAGATGAATTAGTCATGGCCTTGTTTTGATCAACTCTTAGCTAATCTTCATTTCGAAGACGTACATGTCCTCTACCACGTGTATCAATTTCGAGATTATCTTTTTTGGTTCTAATTTTTTCAGAGAGGACTTTGTATTTTGCTTCGTAATTAGGGATTTGATACTCAAAACTAATATATAGTGCTCGAAGCATCAATTTGAGACAGTTTGGTTTAATCAATTAATTAGGGATTTGATACTCAAAACTAATATATAGTGCTAGAAGCATCAATTTTGAGACAGTTGGTTTAATCATTTAATTGTAGTATTAAGAATCGTCTATCTATTTGCTACAATTGTTGACTAAATAATATTAGCTTTATTTTTTTTTTCACAACGATTATTACATAATCATTTATAAGACCGATTTAATCACAAGCACAAAAATCTATAAATCGTCCACTAAAAATTTGAGTAAATTTTTTTATCCATTCTTGAGTTACCAAATATTATTCTTTTATTAATTCAAAGAATCAACTAATCAATAAGTAAAATTGGAGCAATGCCATTTTCTTCCAACAAATTGTTTAGATGGTATGAAAATAATAGGGTCCGTTCTCTTTTCCTCAAATTTAACGTCCTTCTCGTCCACTACCCGAAAGCGGTGCTGCATTGCTTTCACCGCACGCAACCATGCGCACCCTCCTAAAACCACTGCTGGCACAAGATCCACGCTTCGTTTCATTCTATGCACCAATTTTTCAGTCCTTGACTGGCAAGAACTTGCTGAAACTAGGCCAACAAGTCCACGCGCAGATGGCCCTACGTGGGTTCGAACCCGATGCATATCTCGGCGCCAAGATGGTCGCAATGTATGCAAGCTCAGATGATCTCGACTCAGCCGTCGCTATCTTCCACAGAGTAAACAACCATCAACGCTTCTTTATAATTCGATCATTCGGGCGTATACGCTACATGGGTTCTCTGAGGAAACCATGGAAATCTATGGCAGAATGCATTCTTTAGGGCTTAAAGGAGACAACTTTACGTACCCTTTTGTTCTCAAGTGTTGTGCGGAACTGTCGAGGATTTGGATTGGAAAATGTGTTCATGGGTTGAGTTTGAGAGTTGGGTTAGAATCTGATATGTATGTTGGGACTTCTTTGATCAACATGTATGTGAAATGTTGTGATATGAGTGATGCACGTAGGCTGTTCGATAAAATGACTGTGAGAGATGTTTCGTCTTGGAATGCATTGATTGCGGGATACATGAAAGATGGGGAGATTTGTCTTGCTGAGGGTTTGTTTGGGCAAATGCCGGACAGAAATATTGTTTCTTGGACGGCTATGATATCAGGGTACACTCAAAATGGGCTTGCGGAGCAAGCATTGTTTTTGTTTGATGAGATGTTGAAGAAAGATTCGAAGGTTAAGCCGAACTGGGTGACGATAATGAGTGTTCTTCCTGCATGTGCACATTCCGCTGCCCTCGAGCGAGGGAGAAAAATTCACAACTTTGCGAGCAGGATTGGTTTAGAGTCTAATGTTTCCATACAGACAGCACTCCTCGCAATGTATGCTAAATGTGGGAGCCTTTTGGATGCTCATCAGTGTTTCGAAAGAGTACGTCGAACTCAAAATAATGTAGTTGCATGGAATACAATGATAACAGCTTATGCCTCACATGGACGCGGATCAGAAGCTGTTTCCACCTTTGAGGACATGATCGTGGCCGGGGTTCAACCTGATAACATTACATTCACAGGGTTGTTATCAGGATGCAGCCATTCAGGGCTTGTTGATGTTGGCCTAAAATACTTCAATTACATGAAAACAGTATACTCTGTCGAACCCAGGGTTGAACATTATGCTTGTGTTGTTGATCTTCTGGGTCGTGCAGGGCGCTTGGCAGAAGCTAAAGATCTTATAAGTAAAATGCCAATGCAAGCAGGGCCAAGCATTTGGGGTGCAATGTTATCGGCTTGTCGGAAACACCATAACTTGGAAATTGCCGAAATTGCAGCTAGAAATCTATTCATCTTAGAACCAGAAAATAGTGGCAACTATGTCATGCTGTCAAACATATATGCTGAAGCCGGCATGTGGAAGGAAGTGGACAATTTGAGAGTTCTTTTGAAAGCTCAAGGCGTGAAGAAGAACCCTGGATGCAGTTGGACAGAGGTCAATGGGAAAGCTCACTTGTTTCTTGGTGGAGATACATCTCACCCTCAAGCAAAAGAAATTTACGAGTTCTTGCTGGACGAGTTACCAAAGAAAATTAAGGCAGCCGGTTATGTACCTGACACTAGCTTTGTTTTGCATGATGTTAGTGAGGAGGAGAAAGAACATAGCCTGACAACCCACAGTGAAAAGCTTGCCATTGCCTTTGGACTTCTTAATACTAGTCCTGGAGTAGTTCTTCGAGTGACCAAGAACCTTCGAATCTGTGGAGATTGCCACACAGCCACCAAGCTAATATCGAGAATCTACAAACGGGAGATAATTGTAAGAGACTTGAATAGGTTCCATCATTTTAAAGATGGGAACTGTTCCTGTGGAGATTATTGGTGATAAAGGAGTTTAGTTTCGCATTAATCAAAGGTACGACTTGTTCGAAAGATGCAAGGGCACTATTACCATCAACCATGCATATCCAAATCATCAAATTCTCATGCAAGCTTCCCACTTTAACCATGTTGCTAAAGAGAGAGCCAAACCAAAACCCCCGAACAAATCTTTCGAGTGACTGCTACGAGTTGAGAATTTTCGCTCAGCAGCGGACACATTCACGAACCCCTCTTAGAAGCTTGGAAGATTGGAAAGCTCCTCCATAATGTGTCATGGGCTTAACTGAGTAATACGCATGTGAAGAGGACAGGCCGAGTCTAGGATGGTTTGTTTCTTGTTACGTTGGAGGTTCAAGTTTGTCGGAGACTTTGAGTAGACAATTTAACTGAGTTATATTCCAGCTTTGTTTGTGCAAAGCATAAGGCCTTTGGAGGTGAAAAGATGGCTAAAACGTTCTGGCGCTGTAATGCTTTAGCCGCCATTTTGTCTATGAAGATTATTGTAGTGATTAGATAGGGACTTGTGTATAAGTTTTGGTGCTAATTGTGTGGGATTATTTTAGTGAATCCGGTTTCATAAGCAGAATACATTGTCAATCCTCTTCGAAGCTCACAAAAACCACGGTTTGATGGCAGATCGGAAACTAAGATGACGTTATCCGGTGAAGTTGAGTTATATTGTACAGAAAGACAATGTCCGGCGGACTCCGGCCAAGACATTTTGATGAGACTGGTGTTTTAGGGTTTTAGCTGTCTTCTAGGTATACATGTGGCTCCATAGCGGAACTGGTCATTGGCTCTACTCGTTTCTTTCCTACCGAACCAGAGAGCCGAATGTTATGTCAAGAGGACCAACAACGGTGGGAGTAGTAACGAGAATGATTCCGAGATAGAATGGATCTTCCTGAATTCATTCATCACGTTTTTCACACGGACGAAAACAATGAGGGATTTCGTTATCATGAACAATGAATGAAGACATGATTGAAGAAAAATGCTAAAAACTCAAATAAGGATGCAAAATCCCACTTTCCATTTGTACATCGAAGCCGTTATCTGTGCTGTTCATTTTATGTACATCTCATATAATTTACAGACATTTATCGACGCAGAGCGATTTATTTTATTGTTTTTCCAACCAGTACTCTCTAATCTGTATTTCTCTGAAACGCCCTAAACAAATTGACTAAAACTCAAGCAAACTACTAACACCTTCTGCGTAATACTAAGTTCGATGTCCAAACAAATATAGCTAAACCAGAACCTTTTTACTATAACCTTAGTTCTCAAATTGGTAATGGGAGTGATGGCAATGGCTTGACAAAAGCCCTTCGAAGAGTACACAGCCGCCAATTGTCATTACACCGATTCTTGTACCAACGTTCTCTAGCGTTGTCATCAAGAACAGCAATCACCATTGCAAGGAAATCGATCTTCTTGTTTCTGCTTCAAAATGTGTCTCTTCACTTCTACAGATCCACTGTCTAGTAAACTCGGCACCTCCAGCATCTGTCAAAATATTAGGATTGTAACGAAGTTAAATGAAAGCCTATGCCATGGGAGTTAGGGAATTATTGCAGCAAACTCGACAGAAAATCATTTGGCTCGTATGTCTGAAGTCGAAAAAATGCAAGCCTTTCCAAAAGAATATACCTTCAGTGTGAGATCTTTAAAGCATTGTTGAACATTTTCTCTAGTTTTCGCACTGCATTCAAGAAACAAACATTTATGCTCCTGTGCAAGAGCCATGCCCTCTTCTCGAGTTACAGCCCTCTCGTTTTCCTGGAAAGTGTTGAACAATATAGGAATCAGATATCAACAGCAGCTTCGAGAAGCAGGAAAACTCACAGCATCTACTAAATGAAACTCAGAGCGTACACTAAAAGAAAGAAGTTTAAGAAACCACAGCACAAACAAACTTACCCTGTCAACTTTATTCCCTACTAGAATTTTGATACACTCGGTATTAGTGGAGTACGTCTCTACTTCCTTCGCCCAGATATTCAACAAGTTTGTAAAGGTTTCTCGCCGTGTCACGTCATACACTAAGATTGAAATCAAATGGCAAATCAGTCAGATTTTTTTTCTGAAGCAGCTACGTTCGAAGCAACAGAAAGAAAAACAATTGGAATGGGAGAGTCAGAGTCGAAAGGGGATGCGTTATGAACTTCTAAGTCACCTCTATAGTGAAAATATATATATATATATATATATATATATACACACACACACACATACATATATATCAAAGTGCAACGGAATATTATGTTTTCAATGGCCAAGCACCCTTTTCCTTTGCTTCTGATAATTGAAAGCCACTCAAAAAATGCGCAATGTAAGGTTTACATAAACGCAATGACAATGACATACGACATACGTACCAAGAATGATACCATGTGCACCTCTGTAATACGAACTTATTACCGTTCCAAACCTCTCCTGTCCAGCTGCAACACCAAAAGAAGAACACTTGACGAATAAACGAGGAGAATATTTTTTCTTGAAGTCAAGTATAAAATCAACAATTTGCTTAAAAGCCAAGTAAAATCAACGTTTTAGTATTGAAAGAAAACTAATGAGGAGAATATATTTCCTTGTTGAAGTCTCAAGGAAGTTGACAGATTATAGTTAGGTCCACTGAATACCTGTGTCCCAGATTGTAAGCTTCAATCTCTTTCCGCCAACTAAAATCTGCTTGACCTTAAAATCCACACCTTCAAATGGTTGGTAAAGCACATCAGCACCAAAAATAATGACAATCCGAAAATTACAGTCAATCAAGAATTTCACAATTCGCCTCGAAACTTCCACATGAAAATAGCGGAAATTAGTCCGCCGGCGAAGAGCAAGGCATATGCCGGAAACCTAACAATTGTATAGGAATCACAAGGAGTTCTGCTCCGTTTAGGGAAGTGAGTAATTACACTGAAATCGGTATTTACGAGATGCAAGCAAGATAAAAGCTATTATTGTCCCCAACTACAATTGCATGATAACTGTTTGAGGACATGAAAATATAAGCGGATATACATGCAAACTATATTTCTAACCCTAAATACAGAAATTATCTTATGCAAACCGTCGCTTACTTGAATATTTTTCTAGATAATTTACATAAAATTCATCTAAACCGCGAGAAGAGTGATTCAAACTTAGAGGGAGCACACTTCTCGAGCTAACTTGACTTACCTTGACTAACCCCAGGTCTAGATGGTATTTGCAACATAAAGAAACAAAAACTGGGTATTTAAAAAGAGTTAATTAGAACCAAAATAAGCACTTGAACATGTCACTGATTCATGAATTTCAAAAAAAAAAACGATGCAAGAACTAACCAATATCAATTGAAAATCGTAGGAGATAAACTTCAAAAAATTACCAATGGTGGGGGGCAAGTCTTGAACAAAAGTGGAGATGAAGCTCAGGAGAAGGCTGCTCTTTCCAACACCAGAATCACCGGTCAGCAAAATCTTGAACGAGTAATCATAATTGTGGCTCCCTCCTTTTGGTGAAGAACCCTTCATTCTTTGATGCTGGTTTTAACTCAATTTACACTCATCAAATTAATTAAATAACAACAAAAAGCTTTCACTATTTCTCAATTCTTGTTTAGTTATGTGAAGGTGGTTCTGTTTATTTTTGATAAAACACAAGAACGAGAGGAGGAGGAGAGAGAGAGAGAGATGGAAAATGGGAAACTTCCTGAGGTTGGGGGAGACAGGTGGGGTTGGAGGGGAGGAGTGTAGCATACGTGTAAATTGTTCAACGAGATCTGGTTATGTTGTACAAATGGCTGAATCATATATTAATCATTGCACAATAATTTAGACAACAATTTTCTTCGACACAACGATATTTTAATTTAAAAATAATAAAAATTGAGCTAGAATTCAAACTCAACACATATATTAAACATCCTCCTTGTTATTTATAAACTCAAAACTCTTTACTCGTTGTGTAGTGAAAATAAATATAACGTTAAACTATGGTACCACCGATATTAAAACATAAATTAGAATGATTTGCAGTCCTAAAACAGTGTGATTAGTGTAAATGGATTACAGTTTAAGTTAATGTGGTTGGACAAAATTCTTCTTTCCTTGGAACGGCAAATTTGGAGCTTTGTTTGACTCACTCAGCCCTCAGCCCCACGCGCCTTCTCAGCCGGAGTTTTGTTATTTAATAATTTGTCTCGTTGTGAATGAAATGCCCCTAACACTGTCGCAATTTAGTCAAAGTCTTAAACTTTCAACTAATCACTAGCCAATAATGTAACGTTTTTTAGTGACTGTTGAGAATCTTATCCACTCGACGGTCCACTATGGTAAAAAGACGTGATTGCATAAAGAATTGAAGATAGTGGAAACTATATTTACTCTTTTCATATTGGATGCTCAATTATTTCTCTATTTTTTTTCAATCTAGTTTAGCTTGAGTTTAAAAGATCGTGGATCTATTCTAGTCATTTCGATGAATTTTGCGTTTTATTTGTTGTTTGTTATTACTTGGTATTATCATTTAGTAAATATAATGTTGCGTTTCTATCTATGTGTTTTGAATTTGAAATTTCTTCATCTCTTAAATTGATACAATAATTATGAATCATTCCCTTGCTATAATAAAATATCATAATCTATTTTAAAATATCGGTGATGTTCAAACAGACAAAAGATGTAAGCTGATTTAATTCAACAATATTAAATGCAATGTAATAAAATTGAAATCTCGTAATCTATTTTAAAATATTGGTCCTATCTTAAAAGTTGTAAAGTGTAATTCCAATTTTTTTTAACTCATATTGCTTAATACAAATGCAATTAATGTAAGAAGAAAAACAATATTAAAAGAAAACAAAATGAATGGAGTCTTGTATAAACTGGAAACAGTGTTTAACATATTGATATCCGTAAAAATATCAATATGCAAATTTGTAGAAATATTAACGGATATATCGAACATTAATATCTATATCGGTTGTTTTCGATAGAAATGGTAGAATTTAAAATGAAACTTTAGAGATTGTTAAACATTTGTATGGAAGAATATAAAAGTTTATTCGATATTTAACAGATTGTTAGAAATTGACATTATCTGTCGATTTTAGCCTAAATTGAAGAGCTTCTCTAATATGAAATTACGTTTAAAATTCAGCTCCATTTTCATACATTCTCTAGTTTTTTTTTTTTTATTTCTATAAAAATATCGACCGCATCAAATAAATTTTAAACACTTACTTAAAATTCCATATATGGACTGAGTATGCACTTACAAGACTGGTGACTGGTGAGGTAACCTAAAGCAGCAATATTATATATTTTTGGGTGATTTTGTGAAAAATCAATAAAAAGTTATAATATTAACAATAGATCAACAACATTTATGTTAATTATAAATAGGTCAATCATGTATTGTGTTACTTAAATGCATTTAAAATAAACAAAAATTCCAAAATTTGTCACTACAGCTGGCACTCACTTCAACTAACACTCTTTTTCTCATAGTTTTATATTCAGAATAAGTCAATACGGATCAGACATTGCATTGCAATGTCTGTTTCTTGATTTTGTTTTTTACATTTGGATTCAGACGCTGCAATGTAGTGTCTATTTACTGGTTTCGTTTTTTCCATCACTCACATGCCTTCTACATGTTCCTTTGTACATTTGGATTAAACACTGCAATGCAATGTCCGTTTCCTAATTTTGTTTTTCAATTTTGGATTCAAACGCTGCGTTTGAGTATCCGTTTCTTGGCTCTATTTTTTCCATCACTCACACGTCTCCTACACTTCACACCTCATGCAACTCCTGATTTTTACATTTAGATTTAAACACTATAATACAATGTCTATTTCCTAGCTCTGTTTTTTTACATTTGGATTCATACACTCTAATGCAATGTATGTTTCCTGGTTTTATTTATTTATTTTATTTTTACATTTGGATGTCTAGTTGAGTAAACTCATCCATGTAAACAAATGGTGAGAGAGAGTGATAGAATATACATGTTCTAACTATTTATAGGATTCAGATCCTCTCAAGATTAGTTCCATATGAATAGAAATCCAAAGGCCGATACCTCTTCCCCCGCCTCTCTTTCCCCTCAACTTCTCTTTCTTCGTTGCACCCCCACACCCACTGTTGCTAACAAACCTCAAATTCAATTACAGGTCATATGTGCTTAAAGTTTGATTTTTTTTTTTTTTTCGTGCTCCCTTACTGTTTTAGCTTTTTATTTGTCATCTCTTTCTTCTTCTTCATCTTTGAGATTTCTCTCTCTGTAATTCTTTCATAGTTATGAAAAAGATCTCTACAATCAAAAGACATTGGTTTGCACGGCCTCTCTCTTTATTGTTTTGTTAACATCGACTGAGATTTTAAGATCAAGGGACTTGCAATTGGGGGAGGTGGCCATTGTGGGACTGATTTTGGAAAGGGTAAGGTGAGGGGCCTACAATTGGTGGTTGCATCGGTGTTGGGGCTGATTTTGAGGTGGGGTTGAATTGAATTTGGAATTTGGGGAGTTGGTAGTTCAAGGTTGAGAAAGAGAAGAGTTGAGGGGAAAAGAGAAGGATAAGAGATTAATTTTGGCCGTTGGATTTGTATCAATGGATGAGATCGATCAGCCCGGAGGATCTCCCCAAAATTGATCTGAAAATGATGTAAATTTGTATTTATAATAGCTTAAGCCCATATGACATTTATAGAGAGAGAAAAAGAGAAGGATAGAATAGTCAAATTCTAACTATTTATAATGACTTAAAGCCTGTGTGGCATTCATCATTGAACTATGCCTAATTAATAAAAATTGGGTTTCTATCACAAATGGTCCCTGAAATTGACTCATCCCATCAAGATGGTCTCTGAAATTGAAAATCAATCAATATAGTCCCTTCAATGTGATCATTCTGTCACAATTCCGTAAAAAATTATGTTATGTGTAGATGTGGCACATAAATGGGTCCCGTAAGTCTAATTAAATATTATTATGTGATTAAAAATATTTAAATAATTTATTTATTATTTTTCTATAAAGGGTTTTTATCACAAATGGTCCTTGAAACTGACCCATCTCATCAAGATGGTCCTTGAAATTCAAAATCGATCAATGTAATCCCTAAAAAAGTATATTGCAAATCAATGTGGTCCTTCCATTACAATTTTGTCAAAAATTATGTTATGTACTAATATGACACATAAGTGGGTCCCACAAGTCTAATTAAAGGTGGAAAAAAAAAAGAAGAAAAACATAAGTTGGGTGTCGTGAAGAACAAAGCAAGAAGCCTTTACGACTTCCCATAACCCACCAAATTGAGTTGAGGGATTTTTTCTGTAGAACTCATCACCTATTTCCAATTTTCGTAACGATCCAGTTGGGGACTTCAGTTTTAAAATCCTAACACAATTTTTTGTGGAAAAATTCTTTAATTTCAAAGGAAGAATATAGTTTTTTTTTTATTGTGAAATTACTAAGAAGGAATAGCAAAACTCTAGTTTTTCTTGTGTGAAACCCTAATCAGATCACTGCCCCTCCCTAATGGGTCTTTCCCTAACCTGTCGCTCCAAACCCACTATCACGGATCTCACCCTCTTCCCCTTTGATGCAAGCCTCATACCCCAACCTTGATTACGTGTTTCATTTTGTCCGACGATAATGATATTTGGGATTCGATTCCGATGATAATAGATGAGAGAGAGAGAAATGAGTTGCATGAGCGGCAAGGTGGGTTGAGGTGCTGGGTACAGATCTCTGACATTCATCCTTTTTTTCTATTTTTGCTTACTCTAGAAGCGAGCATGGTGGTACAGGCTTGATGCGGCGGAGTGGGATGGGGATTAGAAGAAGATGAATCTTCTTTGTTTTTATTTGTTATTTTATTAGTTATGTAAGTGTTTTTATCACAAATGGTCCTTGAAAATGGCTCATCCTAGCAAGTTGTCTCTGAAATTGAAAATCAATCAATGTAATTCCTGAAAATAAGTGTTCCAAATCAATGTGATTTTTCCGTCACAATTTCATCAAAAATTCTGTTATGGGCTGATGTGGCACATAATTAGGTCCCACAAGTCTAATTAAATATTATTATGTGAATTAAAAATATTTAAATAATAATTTATTTATTATTTTTATATAATGGTAGTATTTAATAATAATTTATTTATTATTTTTACATAAGTTTTTTTTTTTAATCACAAATGCTCCCTGAAATTGACCTATCACATCAAGATGGTTCCTGAAATCCAAAATCGATCAATGTAGTCCCTGAAAATGGACATCGCAAATCAATGTGGTCATTCCATCACAATTCTGTCAAAAATTATGTTATGTACTGATGTGGCACATAAGTGGATCCCACAAGTCTAATTAAATATTATGATGTGGAAAAACAAAAAGGAAAACAGAAGTTAGTTATCATGAAGAACAAAGCAAGAAGCCTCTGCAGCTGCCCAGAACCCACAAAATCGAGTTGAGGGATTTTTTTCTTTTAAACTTGCCGCTCATACGACTCATTTATCTCTCTCTCTCTCTCTCTCTCTCATATCTATTTTCGCCTGAATCAAAACCCAAATTAAGATCACTACCGTCAGACAAAATTAAACAAGTAATCAAGGTTGGCGTAGGGGGCTTGCATCAAAGGGGAACAGGGTAAGATCTGTGAGAGTGGGTTTAGAGCGATGGGTTGGGGAAGGACTCATTAGAAAGAGGCAGTGATCTGATTAGGGTTTCACAAAAAAAAAAAAAAAAAAACAAAAAAACAAAACAAAACAAAACAAGCTATAGCTCTGGTCTTCCTTCTTAGTAATTTCACAATAAAAAAGAAATATAGCTATATTCTTCCTTAGAAATTAAAGAATCAAAGATTGTGTTAGGATTTTAAAATTGAAGTCCCAACTAGATCGTTGTAAAAATTGGAAACAAGTGACGAGTTCTATAGACAAAATCCCTCAACTCGATTTGGTGGGTTCTGAGCAGCTGCAAAGGCTTCTTGCTTTCTTCTTCACAACAACCAACTTTTGTTTTCCTTTTTTTTTTTTTTTTTTCCGCATCATAATATTTAATTAGTGGAATCCTCTTATGTGTAACATCAGCACATAACAGAATTTTTGACATAATTGTGACGGAATGACCACATTAATTTGAGACGTCCATTTTCATGAACTACTTTGATTGGTTTTTGAATTTCAGGACCATCTTGATGAGATGATTTAATTTCAGGAACTATTTGTGATAAAACCCATAAACATATATCATTGATTAGATTCAAAACAAAAATATGTCATTGATATATGGCTTAATAATAAAGTTTTTATCAATTTTTGGCTAAATTACCTTATATTTTTGGACAAGGATTGTCTGCCCTCCCACTTCTGGTGCCTTCCCGTACCCTATTGTATGTGTGGTCATGGTTAAATTACGTCAATATTTTATATTACTATTCATTTTTGTTTTATTATCTTTATTAAAAACAATATAAAATATTGACGTGACTTAATCATGACCATATAAAACAAGAGGACATAAGAAAACATCGGAAGTTAGAGGGCAGACAATCCTTGTCTTATATTTTTAGCCAGAAATTTGAAAAGTTCGGAATTCAGTACAATTGGCAGAGATGGTGCCACGGCTTTTGCCACGTTTTGAGCATGCAAAGCAGCATGCAACCAGCACGCAAGCACACGTATCCTGTCTAGCTACGTACCCACACCATCAGCCTCCGCTTATCTTGTCAAATTATTATTTTTCAATTCAATAATATTAATTAGGCTAATTAATTTATCAATTATGTTTTAGTGTATATCAATATTTGTAACCGTTAAATTATTCGTCCAATGCTCAATGACTAGATTTACAATCACATAATATAGTAGCTAGCAAGAATTTTGAATTCAAATGTGTCACATAAGAATTAATACTTCAACTTATTCTTTTATTTTCTTTGACATAAGAGATTTATTCAGAATCTGTGTATTCTATCACACTTACAATCGATTTCTTGGAGAATGGGATGAAAAAATGTTAACAAAGGAAATTAGACTAATATCTTATAGTTATAACCACTATCAAAAAAAAAAAACAAAAAAGGTAACATCGTATTACAAATTAATAATTAAGATATTTATCACCTAAACAGTGACAGAATCAGGATTTGAACCTTGAAGAGTCTCAATATTAAAGCCTTAAGTTTTCTACATACTCCCATAGCAAACATGAAGGAGCAAATTGATTGAATTAAAACATAAAAGACCAAAATTATTGATCTCCAACATATTGTCAATTGGATTTATTAGGGAACATCAACTTCTTCATGGTATCAAAACAATTGTCCCACGTGTGAAGCCCAACGACAACATATGTTTCATGTCATCCGATTTGCGTTGTCCGCGTATTTGGCTTAAAAACTCGCCGCATGTGAGGGGACTTGTTAAGATTGAATATCACATTGATGGGAGAAGTGACCTTGCTACCACTTGCACAATAACCTAGTTGAAAGACAATATATACACTTCCTCCCCCAAACTCCCATGAAGGAATGCATTCTTCACATCAATTATCTAAGAGGCCAATCCATATTTGTAGCTAAGGAAATAAAAACACGTACAGTAATCATCTTTGGTACCAGAGAAAGGTTTTTTTTTTGCTAACTTTGAGTGTACCCCTTAGTCACTAACCTTACTTTGTACTTGTCCACTAATCCATGATACACAATTAGCAATCAGATACTTGACCTTCCATTCCAGAGAAAACCTGTCAGGTGGCACACCACGATTCTGTCTTGCTAGCAATTTATAAGCACTCACACCAATATCATGATTAGTTGTATTATCATTTAAAATACTTACCTCTATGAATATATAGAGAAGATGGAACAGACACTAAAGGATTAGAGAAAGGGGGTACTACAAAAAGACTGGGCAATCTGGCACATTCCTGTTGAACTGGATTGTTCTATTCAGTTGGAAGCTATCGAACTGAGTTATATTGTTCGATGAACTCCTGCTGAACTGGGTTGTTCTGTTTAGTTGGAAGTTGTCGAACTGTGCAGGTGGTAATTAACAAGTTAGGGGCAATATCCATGTTGTTGGAAGTGGGCTTTGACCCATCTTTCTGATAATTTAACATGGTATCAGAGCCAGGGAGCAGGTCCATACTACCATGAGAAGGGTCTGTCCCCTTGACCCCACACAATGATGTTAGGTCCCTTGGCCCCACATGTTGGGTGAGTTCCATTGACCCTGCATACTGGGTGAGTCTCTTTGGCTCCACGTGATTGTCGATTTGTGGATCTCCCACGTATGACCCACTAATTAGGTCTTACGTGAGCGGGGTTTTGAAATATCAACATCGGTTGTCTCTTGGAGAACAAAAGAGTTTAAATGTCCTAACACCACTCCAACCAACACTGAAGCCGTTTGTGATAAAACCCCACACATGTCAAACTGTGCAAGTGATAACTAACAAGTTAAGGACAATATTGATGTTGTTGGAAGTGAACCTTTGGCCCTTTGGCCCTTTTCTTTGGTAGTTTGACAAAAAAAAAAAAATAATATGTTGTTAGATTAAACCAAGAAAAGAGGTCAATTTCTTTCAAGTGGACTAATTTTATCATCGTGTAGGAAAAATCCCAACAAGAAGCGCCCATGGCCTAATGGATAAGGCGTCTGACTTCTAATCAGGCGATTGTGGGTTCGAGTCCCACTGGGCGTGCGTGCATCCTCCACTGTTCTTTATTTTTTCTAATTTTTTTTTTTATTATTATTTTAAATCCCACAAAACAGAACACAAGAATGTGCGATGGTTTTCTTTGAGGGAACACAAGAGAGGACACGACAACATCAGCATCATACAAGATTTCCAAACCATAAAATCATTCCATTCATCAGCTTAACCTAGTTTACAAAATCCACCAGATCTTAACAATTTCACCCGGCCCCATGAAAAGAAAACAAAAAAAGGGAGTTTTAACGAAAAGTCCACGGTACTGTTCACTTTAATGAAAAATCACATTTTTTACACTAAAAAGTCAATCCTGGTACTATTCACTTTACCCTTTATTTTGTCTTTATCATTAAAACTCAAAATTTTCAAGTCATTTTCATTAATATTCCTAAAAAACAATATCATCTAAACAGGACACACCACTGTTACTCTTACAATGCCTTTACGCCAAAAACTCGGGTTCCTGTATGTTAATAATCAGTCCTTCCATGCACGTTTGTCTTGCATCCCTCAATCACCAGGTCAAAGTGCCTTGGGAAAACGCAACTCAGTAGGGCCTGGACCCAAAATTCCTTTTTGTTCACTAATCTTTCCCAGGCCAGGAGGCGGCTCTACTGATACGGTCTTTTCGTCAATCCTGGTACTATTCACTTTACTCTTTATTTTGTCTTTATCATTAAAACTCAAAGTTTTCAAGTCCTTTTCATTATTTTTTCTAAAAAACAATATCATCTAAACATGACACACCACTGTTACTCTTACAATGTCTTTACGCCAAAAACATGGGTTCCTACATGTTAATAATCAGTCCTTCCATGCACGTTCGTCTTGCATCCCTCAATCACTAGGTCAAAGTGTCTCAGAAAAACGCAACTCAGCAGGGCCTGGACCCAAAATCCCTTTTTGTTCACTAATCTTTCCCAGGCCAGAAGGTGGCTCTACTGGTACGGTCATTTCGTCAATCCTGATACTATTCACTTTACCCTTTATTTTGTCTTTATCATTAAAACTCAAAGTTTTCAAGTCATTTTCATTAGTTTTCCTAAAAAACAATATCATCTAAACAAGACACACCACTGTTACTCTTACAATGTCTTTATGCCAAAAACGCAGGTTCCTGTATGTTAATAATCAGTCCTTCCATGCACATTCGTCTTGCATCCCTCAATCACCAAGTCAAAGTGCCTTGGGAAAATGCAACTCAGCAGGGCCTGGACCCAAAATCCCTTTTTGTTCATTAATCTTTCCCAGGCCGAGAAGGGGGCTTTACTGGTTCGGTTTTTTCGTCAATCCTGATACTATTCACTTTACCCTTTATTTTGTCTTTATCATTAAAACTCAAAGTTTTCAAGTTCTTTTCATTAGTTTTCCTAAAAAACAATATCATCTAAAAGGACACACCACTGTTACTCTTACAATGTCTTTATGCCAAAAACGCAGGATCATGTATGTTAATAATCAGTCCTTCCATGCACGTTTGTTTTGCATCCCTCAATCACCAGGTCAAAGTGCCTCGGAAAACGCAACTCAGCAGGGCCTGAACCCAAAATCCCTTTTTGTTCACTAATCTTTCCCAGGCTAGGAGGCGGCTCTACTGGTATGGTCTTTTCGTCAATCCTGGTACTATTCACTTTACTTTTTATTTTATATTTATCATTAAATCTAAAAGTTTTCAAATCCTTTTCATTAATTTTTCTAAAAAACAATATCATCTAAACATGACACACCACTGTTACTCTTACAATGTCTTTATGCCAAAAATGCGGGTTCCTGTATGTTAATAATCAGTCCTTCCATGCACATTCGTCCTGCATCCTTCAATCACCAAGTCAAAGTGCCTTGGAAAAACGCAACTCAGCAAGGCCTGGACCCAAAATCCCTTTTTGTTCACTAATCTTTCCTAGGCCAGGAGGCGGCTCTATTGGTACGGTCTTTTAATCAATCCTGGTACTATTTACTTTACTCTTTATTTTGTCTTTATCATTAAAACTCAAAGTTTTCAAGTCATTTTCATTAGTTTTCCTAAAAAACAATATCATCTAAACAGGACACACCACTGTTACTCTTACAATGTCTTTACACCAAAAATGTGGGTTCCTGTATGTTAATAATCAGTCCTTCCATGCACGTTCGTCTTGCATACGTCAATCATCAGGTTAAAGTGCCTCGGAAAAACGTAACTCAGCAGGGCCTGGACCCAAAATCCCTTTTTGTTCACTAATCTTTCCCAGGCCATGAGGCAGCTCTACTGGTACGGTCTTTTCGTCATCTCTCCAGATAGTCGTCACTGGTACTTGCCACTCGCTCTGCAATATCAAAAGGCTTCCATCATAACTATCAATCTTATATCATCTACCTTAAACAAATTGGCTGTTAAGACTAAAAAAAGTTGAGTATTCGGTGACTAGTAGAATAGTCATGACTCATAGGTCCAATTTCCATGTAATCTTTGCAAACTTTAAAAAACTTACCTCGTCTTGAATGTAAGTTACATCGTGCAGCTCTGGTGTCATGAGCGGGGGAGAAATATCAGGGTCCGGCTTTTGGAATATAAACGTAGTATATAAACCTGAAAAAGAAAATTTTGTTTGAAGGTTTGAACACAAATTCATTATCATGATGGAAAGAAAATAAGGAGCAACTTAGCAAGTTGTATTAGACAACATGGTAGAAACAAAATCATTACCTAATACATCATATGATCGAGGAAGAAGTCTTCCTCGAGGATCCACAAGGTTTGAACAGGAATTCATTATCATGCCTGCAAATTGTGTTCTTACAGCAGAAATATATAGGGGAAAAAAAAAATTCAGCCATGATAAGTTAAAGAAAAAGTTATGTGAAATGATTAGGGTAATAACTATGGTTTAAGATTTTTATTAGCAAGTTTCGTTAGAAAAATATACTGGAATGCTTGTGGAAAATTCAAGAGAAAAAGAATTCAAACCTGTTGTCATCGTAAAATTCAGTTAAGTTTTGAATCTCCACATACTCAAGACCAGCTTCTCTGGCTAACCTGTTAACATACAATAAGGGGTCATTATCAAGATCAATTGAAAATCAACATCTAAGGAAACAGACAAAAAATGCAACTGCCTGCATTCTGACCAAACATTGGAAGCAACGCTAAACCTGATAAAGCTTGGGAAATGAACCAAGTGATGACTTTCAGGAGAGATATCATTAGCAAATTTCAGTTGGTATTTCTTTCCAAATATAGGAAACCTGAAAGTGGAAGTACATTCACTTAGGAAAAAGGATTGAGCGCTAATTACCAAAATCATCCAAGAAAACAAAACCTCAGAGCGACATGCTTAACATCTCAAGCTTATACGCACTTCTCTTCCTCAACTTCAAACGTAATCGTGTAGTTCTCTGATCTAATGCAATTGGGGACAATGTTTGGTTTCATGCCACCACTTCTATTGTGGTATGCTTCAACATTCTTCTGGTACTTTGCCCTGTATGACCATAATGTCAAATTAGCAATCACTATTTCCCTGCTCAAAGGCAAAGATGTGCCATGTAAAGAAAGTTCACTAAATGTACCAATTTTACCAAATCAATGCTACATATAGAAAATATATAATTAAACAACAGATCTTTGTCAAGCATCTTCCATACCATATTGTAGATGAGTCAGGAGTAATACCGAAAAAATAACCCCCTGGTTTCAATAAGGATGACACATTAAGCAATAGTTTCCTTGCTCTCTCCTCAGTTTGGAAACACATCTGTAGTAAAAATTCTTTTAATTTGGAATATGCAATTCTTAAATTAAAAACAAAAAGGAAGACATACGAGACTGTTAAAATGGAAAGAAAATACCAATCTTTAAAATAAATTAAAAACCTGCAAATTCTGCAAGCAGCAAACTAAATCAGCCGTGTTTGCCTTATCTTTCAAATGCATCTCTACATCTTCCTGTCAAAGTAATCCACTGTCAAAGAATGCAGGATTGAAGAGACCAAAAATTATCCAAAGCAAGCAACTAAAAGCAGCTAAAAATTTCATATTAGATGAATCCTAGATAAACGTCACTCAGCAACCGTTATTAGATACAGCTGAAGCCTGAAACTTATGACTAAATTGCACGCTAACAACTAAGACAATTGTTAGTTCATGGAAATACAGTCCATCTCTGAAATCTAAAGTACAGAAGCAGAGGAGAGAAATCACTATTTTCAATCTGCTGAAATCTAAAGCTCAGCAGAATTTTGCACACTGAAAGTACTGCACCATCAAACAAGAACAGAGATTAAATAGCTTGGACATGCAATCTGCTGTAAAGGTATTATATTCACCATGCATCATAAGCTACAACAAAATCCAGTGCCCAGAAGAGTAAGGGAATCAGCATCCAAACTTACTTATTGGCCAAAAATACGATAGCACCATCTACTAGTCAAGAATATAAAATTCTAAACGAAGCTTTAAACTATTTTCTACTCGTTTTCTTAAGTTTCATATGTTTTAGGAATCATAAGCATCTCTAGATTGATACATATTCTACATATGTGTCTAAGTACTAGGGGTGTAAAGGTTTATTTCTAGTTTATTTGGTTGGTTCATCTTCCTAAGTCTACAAAGCTTAGGTATTCTAGGTCTTGTTCGAAAAAAGTAGCGCTATCATACAATTTAGGCATGAAGCTAGAGAGTACGAGTGATCAGTTCAGCTCAGAATGCTGAAGTTGAGGACCTATATTCTAGATCAAATTCAATCGGCAACTTTGTCAGCCAGTCGGGTTCAACAATTAACACACTCTACAATTATCAAAATCACAAAAACCCAATGTTATTTCATAAACAGAGAACACACATTTTCATCAATCAGTTAAAAACAAATATTCCTACATTAAAATTTCCAAATTTTCAATCTGAAAAGTAGTTCCTCTAGCTTAAAATGATAAGTATGCCAGTACTGAAGCCACCCCAACACTTACCCACCGATCCCCAACACCCCAAATCTCAAACTTCTCACAATTTCAATTCCAATTCAATCAAATACCAAATCTTTCAACAATTTCCCACCAACCCATTTCGCAAAAATCAATACTTTACACTAAAACCATCCCATACAATTCATTAGATGACCAAATGTATCGTAAGTGATTGGAAAAAAAAAAAAAAAAAAAAAAAAGGAAGAGATAGAGAGAGAGAGGGTACCGAGTGAGTGATCTGGTGGAGGAGGAGAGAAGTCGAGCTTTCAGGAGAGACGGCGCGCGGGAGATCACTGGGTGGCGAAGCCGTGATAGCGCCATTTTTGTGTGCAGAGATTGAGATTTCTAGGGCGGAGACGGACCGTGGCGTAAGGGTGGACGAAGATTCTGGTGAGTGCAGCTTTGGCGAACTCGTAGAGTCGGTGGTGAGTCGACTCGGCCTTCGTCCCCGCGTGCAGACTCATCGTCCCTGCGAAGCTCGAGTCGCCGAAGCAGCAGGCGCACACAGACGATTGTGAAAGAAATGAAATTACCTCCAAAAGCAGGCCCTGATTGGCAAATTATTTGGTTCGGACTTCGTTCAAATTCAACAAATTCGGTTTAGGCTAAGCCTATAAGGTCCTGTTTGGCAAATAAGAAAATAAGGCGAAAACGAGAGCTTAGTGGAAGCGGCGATACGGGGTTTTGAACACGGCGGACCCGTTCGAGAAGGCCCGAGTCGGCGACTCAATGGCGGCTCAGTGGCTCAGAGGGACTACTACTCGCGCCTACGATCCGTCCGTGAACGTCTCCTTGCGATCGCCCCACCATGCTCAGCAATGTTACGTATACTTTTCAATTGTAGTGGTTTTTTTTGCGCGCCAAACGTTTGATGAAATGTCTGTGTGTTTTGTGCGCGTGTGTGCAGGCTAAGTTGGTGGCGCCGGGTTCGATGCCGAAGCTTGGGAAGGGCGGGAGCTTGGGCTATTGACTTGTCTTGGGTAACTCACTCACTGCTACTCGTTTGTTTAATGCAATTTAGTCTTGTAGGAATCCATTGAATGATGGGTTTTAAGGATTTTGATAAGTAAATGGCAGATTCTGATACCGTCACAATAACATTTTCATGTGCAGGAAATTGATTCTCCCCCAATGCAGAACGAACGCAACAAAATAGTATGCGAACAATCTTGCATCGTTGATCCCGCATTGGAGAACAAATGCTGAAAGCAGGCACTCTCTTTTTTGATTTGGTGTTTCAGTTACGTTAGTTAGACTATGTTCTTTTGTTCAATTTTTGTAGTTGAGTGAGTTTGAATGTATACTATAATTTTGAGTCTGTTTGTGTTAAATGTTGAATGTTGTAGGACATAATTGCTATGTTCGGGAAGCAATAGGCAATGCCAAGAGAGTTCTTCATGGATTTGGTGAAGGTGGGCACAAGATGAAGGCCCTCACTTCACTCTCCTGGCATCTCGCCTCGAGGAGATGAGTGTGTTTTATGGAGCTTTGGCGGCCCACGACGGCCTCTGGGACTCGGCAACTATCACTTCAAGACCTAATGGCGCGCCTTGCCATCGAGCATTGCATGCACGAGGCGAGAGGACTCGACGTGGTCCCAACAACCATATCTCAATTCCGCAACAAGGGCGATGACAAAATGGCTGAATTGCTGGAAAGCGTGGTGTGCCGGGAAGAAATAACTCATTGTGCTGCGGGAATGATGTGGTTCAAGTATCCAATTAAGTACTAAACACAACGGACAGTTCAACAAAAATGTAAATTTGGGTACAACTGAATGCCACAGAAACAAAAAACAAAATCTGCACATTAAAAAGGGAATTTATTGCTGAAAAATGGCGGATGCTTTCTGTGGCCATGTTTGTACATTATTCCCTTTTATTCAGGGGATGGTAACACTTGGAATTAGATGGGAAGTCATGCAAAAATTTTGCACCCACTGGTACCTCAATGATTTTTCTGCGTCGATGGACAAGGGAAGTTGGAAATTCTAGAAAACAAGATGGCACAACAAATGCAAATGGACAGGCAAATCATGGGGAAAAAATTGCTGTGATCCTCTCGAACGATTTGAAAGAAACCTGCCACCATGGTTATTTCTGGCAAATCTCCTAGCTAATGATGAGGCCGAGGCTTCTTTCCTGTCATTACAAAAGAAGCCTTCGGATATCACTGAAGTTTGAACGTAAAGCTGAGAGGAACGAACCTGCAGGATAGTTGGGATTGTCTCATAAGCAAATGTGAAGAAATCAAATGTATCAGCACAAATTATATTTCGTATCCATTTTTGTTTTTGAAGTTTCAATTTGGAAGAAGATTGTAGCATTACGCACCTCCAACTTTTCCGTCAAATACTCGATGATCAGCCGATAATGTCAAGTTCATTTTGGTGACAACTGCCGGCCTCTCAATTCCTGTGGTGGGGGAAGGGAAATTCACTTCATTTTCCCATTCCATAATGCATCAAATTTAGACTGCTGAGTAGAATGAGCAACAAGATATCTTACCGTCGCTTCCAATCACTGGTTCAACTACTTTGTTGCCTCTGCCAACAGCAAGGATACTGGCCTGAGGTGGGTTTATAATTGCACAGAAATGATCCACAGGAAACATCCCCAAGTTTGAAATGCTGCAGAACGAACGAGAAGTATTTCATAACTACTGTATTTGACGAAAGAATGGGTAAAAGCAACTAAGAATGCTATAAATTTCACCTGAAAGTTCCTCCTTGGAATTCATTTGGCTTAAGCTTTCCCGCTCGTGCCTTCTCAGCTAGTTCCTTGACCTGACAAGAAAATATCAACCAAATTGATATTTGAAGAAATGTTAATATGGCTTCACTTCCAAAGGTAAAATTCTAAATGAAAAACATAAAAAATATCATAAACCAGGTTAGATTTTCAACTCATAATTCTACATAGGGATGACTATCGTATGACTTCGCCGCAAATTTCTCAATATTCCAATTTACCATGAGCATAGCAAGCCAGAGGGGATCACAAGAAACACGTTTCTTAAGTGTTAGCACTTTGGAAAGATAAAAGGAAACAGAAAAGGTGGAATCAAGAATGGAAAAATGAACTAAAAAAATGCTTCGATTATTGCAAGTACCTCTGCAGAGATTGCTGATATTGATTTCTGATCTGCATTCTTCACAATTGGAGTCATCAGGCCCTGTAACAGTACCCAATCATAAGAATGGACACCGCATAATAATATTTTCTGTTCATATGAGGTGCTGTATAACAAGTTTAAATACAAAAAAATGGGCAAATTACCTTCTCAGTGGCCACAGCAATTGATATATCAACGGAATCACAAAGAAAGACTTCTCCTTTTTCAGCATCCCAGTAAGCTGGTGGGAATTAGAATAACAAACGTGTTAGCGACGTCTAATATTGATTACAAATCAGTTCCAGAATATGGAAGTCAAACAGAAATAAAAACTCAATTACTTTGGCAAATTCCAATAACCAATATATAGAAGTAAAAAAACACACAAAAAAATGAAAATTACGGCTTCAACTGTGGATGGAGGAATCTCTAAAAGAAAATATACTCCATAAAAGTGAAAATGTCGTGCACCAATATCAAGAATAACTATCAAAGTGAAAGTTCTATTACCATTTGCTTCCGGTACATTTTTCAGTGCAACAGCTACAGCTTTGATAACAATGTCATTAACTGAAACTTTAACATTATGCTGTTCTGCAATTAAGGAAACACATAAAAAGAAATGATTTGCTAGATTCAAGAATTCTCAAGGTCAAGAATAAAAACAATTTGAAGTTCATAATCCATACCTATAAGATCCCTTCTAAGAGAAAGAAGAGGGTCCAGTATAACATCTGAATGGAATAAATCGACAAATTTTAGAAAAGAGAAATTTTAATTTGTATTAACAAATGACTTCACCAAATAGTTACATGACCTGATGATAAATATAAATGCGGTATGTTTTGTTTTGATTCTAGCAATCTAGTAGCTATCACCTGCCAAAAAACAAAAAAAAAAAAAACCATGAATCTTACAGTATCACCATATATTCAATTTCAACCACAACTTGAACAAAGCAGACACTATATTAGCAAATAATAAATGAGACCACGCTTACAGCATAAAACCATCAAAACCAGTAGGGTGTAATCAGAATAGATATTTTCACTTGACATGTTAAGTACTGAGAAATATTACTGACAAAATTTTTGAAGAATAAGACGGTACATGTGCCACTTGCAAATATCGAATCAGGTAGTCTATTATAACTATCATTTTCTTTTTTGTCATAATGGATTCTTACTTGGAGAGCCTTTGTAATCATGTTGATTCAAAATGCTGCACCTTGTACCACAAGCATGGCTGGCTTTAAAGCCATGCACATAATGTTGTTGTAATTTGATAGGTACGCGTCCATATAATGAACATTTGAAGAATCGGTTCAAAACTGAGAAAATAAATTTTTTTTTTTTGTCCAAATCTGAATATCAAGTCAATGAAACCTACCTTGCGGATTTGACTATTGGGAAAATCTTCAAAAGAATCTGTCTGTTTTGATGGCTTTGACTTTTGTGGTTTTGGGACATGAGCACCTGATGCCTTTGACGGTGATGGAGTAGTCTTTTCTTTGGATGAAACTTTTGAAGACCCTATTCCTGACTTGATTGCAGCTAAAACATCCCCTTTCAGCAATGTACCATGAGGACCTGATGCCTTCAGCAATGATGTATCCAATCCATGTTCTGTAATAAGCAACTTTGCTGCTGGACTGATCCTTGAAATACTGGTTTTTTCCGATCTAGTTACATCTCCGGTATCCTGACGGACTGGTGTTTCTTCTTTGACAGGTGAACCACTGCTAACAGCATTCTTTACAGTTTCCAGATCAGATGCATCCTCAACCTTGCCAGACAGACAGCATCAGCATTGTCATATATCTAAGACACTGGAATAATTGGACTGTATAAAATGGGAAAGCATTTCATAAATTAACCAATTGACAGACAGAAATAACAGCCATGTTACCATGGCTTTAGATGTAAATTATCCTCAAGGACGAGTGAGAGACAGGTCAGAGTCCTACAAGTATCTTTGTACTTACTGTTACTGCAATTGGTTGGCCAACAGCTATATCCTTTGTACCGTCTGGCGCTAGTATCTTAGCCAAGTATCTACAACCAACATTTCATTAATAAGAAATTTTCAAGATTACCCACAAAAACAGCTGCTTCATAAACAATACTAAAATGAATTTTTCCAAGAGATTCACCAAAGCAGAAGCAGAATGATCACGAGAAATTGTTGATACTACTTATTAGGTTAGAACCAAGATTTCTGCAGTTGCACGTGAGCATAAAGTTCAATACTACCAAGGAGATAACGCTTAAAAATGAAAATGAAAATCCCCATTCCTCACATTTTTGCCATCAGTTATTACTCGGACATTCAAATACTAGTTATCAAAAGAGATGGTTCCTAACCTATTTACAATGTTGAACACATATCGGCATATGTGAATAAGACACTTCATCAAATAGCCGCTAGAAGGCATTTCAACTGATAAAGTATGCCTTGACAATTTTTGATCAATTGAAATGTAGACTACAACCAAATAAATAATAGAATTGAGACCAAGTGACAATTAGCATAAGCCAAACCAATGGAAAAAGTCAGCATGAGAGAGGAAACAAAAAAACAATTACCCCTCTTCAAGACATTCAAATTCAATGGTTGCTTTGTCTGTCTCTATCTCACATATTATATCACCCACTTCTATCTGTTAGACAAGTAATCAAGAAAACAATTCATGTTAATACCGTCAAATTTTTAACGAATTCAGATGAAAATTTCCAAAGAAAATTCAAAACCTTAAATTCATATAACTAACCTTATCTCCTTCTTTCTTTGTCCACTTAAAAATGTTTCCCTGGCTCTGAACAGACACACAGGAATAGCAGCATTAAGTTCCTCTGGAGGTAATTTAACAATAATCAGCGCATAAAAACTAATCGAAACTTTCTTACCATTGTTGGTGATAAAGCTGGCATTTCAATGACAATGTGAGGAGGAAGTTCTGATGTGTTTATGCCCACAGAACTTGTATCTTGTACCCCCTCTTCCTTTCTGACATTCTGATGTGCTGGTATATCCTCTTTGACCTCAGATCCACCGACCACATTAGCAGGGAGGTTTTGGATATCATCTGCATCCTCAACCTTGTGAATGCACAACAATCAGTCTCTTTACAACTAAGAGCTTGAGTCGTAATCAAAGTAAACGCTTAACATTAAAACAAAAATTAAAGTCTGAAAGATATAGGCGGTAATTAGTATAAAAAAGATGTGAGAAACCATGACAGTTTAACAATTATTAAGCAGAAAGTATATGTGTAGCCAAAGTTTCAGAGAGCGGAGCAAGTCAACTTAGCATTATATTGGCTCTTACATTGTCCTGTAGAATGTGATTATGGGCTTTAAATTTTCACTTTACAAGATTAACTGGATAGGATAGTGCTATTCACAAACCCATTTTTACCTCTCACACACCCTTGTTAATTTTTTGCCATTGATCTTCTTCAGTTCATTTGACCTGATGGCCAAAAATTGAGAGGGGTATGTGAGAAATAAAAATGGATGGGTGGGTAGCACTACCCAATTGGATAATGCTTGGCTCTCATTCCAATTTGCTCATAAGGAAATATGGAAATTGGACCCATCATGTGTTATGGACCTTGTGGCTTGAAAGGAATGATTTTTCAAAAGTAGGAATCTCAACAATGGACTTAAGGGGTCCGTAGCCTGACAACTCCTTGAATGGCTACATATGAAACCAGCACGTTCATTGTATTCTTTATTTGAGTTTCTTCCTTTTGTTTCTTTTGTAGAACTATGTATACAGATTGTATAATTAGCGCAGCCCGTTTGACACTTTTCAATTAAATACTTAAGAATAAAAATAGGGAATTGTTATTGGCACTCCAAAAATCCAATTGTGCACCCCAAACATTCTGTAATTAGAAAAGAAAAATACTCTTATGGAGGAGTGCACAATTAAATTTTTGGAGTGCCAATAATAGTTCCCTAAACATAATTAAATAAATAGACTTATCATTAGATTGACTTGGATGACTGTAATTTTTTTTCACAACTGAATTAAACTCCATCTCATATGTAGGGGCAGGTGCAAGTAACTGGACATGGGTCTCCACAAAAAAAATAATAATAAAAAAAAAAAGTTCAAGGCAATCATGGTTATAGAATAATCCACAGTACCGTTATTGCAATAGGCTGTCCCACAGGCACATCTTTTGAACCTTCAGGTGCCAATATCTTGGCTAGAAACCTTCAAAACAAAAGAGTAGAATAAAGAAACGTCCATACTAGTTCAAAACATTTTAGATTGTGCCAGAATTGCAGGACTCGAATAGTTCTTATGCCATGCTGTATAAGTTATAAAAAAGAACATCATAGAACATAACTACGAATTGAAAAAAGAAATGAAGTCTTTGCAGTTTAACATCAAAGATGATGAAAAATAATGACAAAAAAGACAAAAAGGCGAAGAAAAAATATTCTAGTAAAATAACAATTTCATTGTCTATGCCAACACATAGGGAGTGAACTATGGAACCATCTAATATATTACACCAAAGCTAAAGTAGATCATGCATCATTTACTCCACAAATTCAAAGAGATTATAAAAAATACCCTTCTTCAAGACTTTCAAATTCAATAGTAGCTTTGTCAGTTTCAATTTCACATAGTATGTCGCCCGGTTCAATCTGTTAGATTAAACAATAGTCAGGATCAGAACTGCGGAAGAAACCAGCATATCGTTATCTGCTCTACCCTAAGAAAGGATATTTCCTTCTGCACTCACTAAACCAGATCACATGAAACATAACCTAGAACCTCATTTTATAAACCCTTTGGTAGAACTTACCTTGTCTCCTTCTTTCTTCCACCACTTTGCAATGTTACCTTGAGTCTACAAGTTAAAATGGTAAGTTAGTAATTATAAAAGAGACAAATAACCTACAACTACTAATAAAATTACGGAGGGAACTTGGCAGATGTTTATGAGTGAATATAGTTTCCCACAACATTACCATTGTAGGAGACAACGCCGGCATCCCAATGACAGTATGCAAAGGATCTGTGATATCAATCAACTTCAGGTTAAAAGAAATCATTCACAGACAACCATACACATGCATAATTAAATAAACATCATACAAAGAATAAGAATTGGAAAGTCCTCTCTGTCGATAATAAAAGGAAGAATGGGAAATAGGTTGGTAACATTAGTTTTTTTAATTTTAATCACCGACATCTTTTCAGTTTGGACTGGACTGGTAAATTAATCAGTCTAAGTGGAAATTTCGTACCTTGAGTTGAATAATACTTGACACCCGTCAAAGGCTGAAAATGAATAAAGCGTCAGTAAATACTTTACCTAAGGGTAGCTGTGTGCCAAATATACATTTCAGACACTAACCTTCAGCTTTGATGGTTTATCATGAACTCCAGTGAGCATGGACAAAGTTGCTGGCCTGATCAATTTAATTATCAGTGAAAGCCAGCAGAGAGAGAAGATGAAAATAATCAGGGAAGCAAAGTATAGCCTAAACTGACAAGACCTTACTTGAATAAGCATGTACATGTAAACTGTACTTGATAGTAAATACTTACAAACTAACATACATGTTTAGATGAAAATCTAAACCCGGGTTTTAGTTTCAATTGTAGATCCTAACATGCTGAATTCAAACCAAATTCCCCTCTTAGGGTAACGAAAACAAGTGGTTGTCAAAACAAGCCTCATGTCATTGAAAAAGGCAGGCCACTAGTCCTCAATTTAAACATCAACAACTTAAGGCAGTATAAATAACCGTCCTCCCATGCTGGTGGATATAAGGGTGCCAAAAGTATGCATCCATAGCTCAACTTTGCAAAAACAGTGATGTAAAAAACCAAGGACTACAGACCTTAACAGCATATCATCACCAAGCTCAGCAGAATTTTGCACACTGAAAGTACTGCACCATCAAACAAGAACAGAGATTAAATAGCTTGGACATGCAATCTGCTGTAAAGGTATTATATTCACCATGCATCATAAGCTACAACAAAATCCAGTGCCCAGAAGAGTAAGGGAATCAGCATCCAAACTTACTTTAACATCATTGGCCAAAAATACGATAGCACCATCTACTAGTCAAGAATATAAAATTCTAAATGAAGCTTTAAACTATTTTCTACTCGTTTTCTTAAGTTTCATATGTTTTAGGAATCATGAGCATCTTTAGATTGATACATATTCTACATATGTGTCTAAGTACTAGGGGTGTAAAGGTTTATTTCTAGTTTATTTGGTTGGTTCATCTTCCTAAAGTCTACAAAGCTTAGGTATTCTAGGTCTTGTTCGAAAAAAGTAGCGCTAGCGTACAATTTAGGTATGAAGCTAGAGAGTACGAGTGATCAGTTCAGCTCAGAATGCTGAAGTTGAGGACCTATATTCTAGATCAAATTAAATCGGCAACTTTGTCAGCCAGTCGGGTTCAACAATTAACACACTCTACAATTATCAAAATCACAAAAACCCAATGTTATTTCATAAACAGAGAACACACATTTTCATCAATCAGTTAAAAAAAAATATTCCTACATTAAAATTTCCAAATTTTCAATCTGAAAAGTAGTTCCTCTAGCTTAAAATGATAAGTATGCCAGTACTGAAGCCACCCCAACACTTACCCGCCGATCCCCAACACCCCACATCTCAAAATTCTCACAATTTCAATTCCAATTCAATCAAATACCAAATCTTTCAACAATTTCCCACCAACCCATTTCACAAAAATCAATACTTTACAATAAAACCATCCCATACAATTCATTAGATGACCAAATGTATCGTAAGTGATTGGAAAAAAAAAAAAAAAAAAAAAAAAAAAAAAGAAGAGAGAGAGAGAGAGAGGGTACCGAGTGAGTGATCTGGTGGACGAGGAGAGAAGTCGAGCTCTCAGGAGAGACGGCGCGCGGGAGATCACTGGGTGGCGAAGCCGTGAGAGCGCCATTTTTGTTTTCTTTTTCACAGAGAAAAAGAAAGAAACTTTTTTCTTCCTTTTTTACTCTGAATGTTTTTGCTCAAAAGCATATGTTAGGTTGTGACAGATGACAATGAGTGTGATCTGTGTACTTTGGTAGGCTGCAAATTTTGAGTATTGAGTCTTTTGACCTCCAAAAATATAAGTTAATAATTAAAGAAAATGTGCGCTCTCTTTTAACGACTTTTCCGAACCCACCTAACGTCCCCAAGTTCTAACCCATGTTGTGCACAATTTTTTTATTTTTACGAAGATTTCAATCCGAACAAAGGAAAAAATTATGCTGGAGATTTCAACCCCAACGAAGAAAAAAAGAATGCCATGCACAATTAACAATATAATCATTCTCCAAACGAACAATTAACACAAAAATTAATTAAAAAACATCCTCAAATAGAACATCTTGAACTAAAATCGGTAGGTGTTCACACCAAACCATCTCAGCCACACATCCAAGTCCAGCATGCGCAAGTCTATCCGTTACCTGATTTGCTTCCCGACGAACATGCAATAACCTTGTATGATGAAAGGAGTCTAGAAAATGATTGATGTCATTAATTAAAGGCCCACCTTTATTACTATTATGTTGTGAGACTAAATACTTCCCTTTCTTTTTTAGTGTAGATAATATCATTTGTTAAAAAAAAAAAAAAATTATAGGATTTCTCTACACAAGTTCTAAATTTCCTTTTATAAGATATATGTTATAAAAAAATTTCTTTTGGTTATTAATTTTTGGTAATGTTTTGTGATAATTTAAAGATAGGGAAATACACGAGAACATAACTGGTAATAAACTATTATTGAAAGTAAAATTTAGGGAACAGTAAAGTGATAATAATAAGTGAAATATAAAACATGGCGTTTACCTTTTTTTTACTAAACTGGGCGTTCTAAAGGACTTATAGTCCTTCTTTGTATTAGATGTTGAAGTATGTCACCACATGACTTAGATTGTTTGACATAGAAAATATGTGAAAGTGATTGTGTTTGCGCCTTGAATTTGATTCTAATTGGCCAACCAAGGAACTTTTTCTCGACCTAGGATACGCCGTTGAATGAATAACTAAATGATGTGAAAATGGTGATAGATCTAGTGAGAATTGGTTTTAATGACTTAAATTATGTGTGGGATTTAATATGACTAATATGGTCTGATATTAAATTCCTTCCACCTTCAGTTGGACCTCAGATTGAAATTTATAATCAATTAGACCGGATGGTGTAAATTCGGATACAAACATATGGTCTAATGTTGGACTACAACTACTACTAGGGTAACGTTTGAAGATGCTGGATGAACTGGAACCTGCTGTAAGTAGCTGGACGATGAAGGAAACTTGTTTTTTTTTAATGCTGGATTCTCTAAGTATGCAGTTTGAACTATATTATTCTCGATTCTATGCTATTATTTATTCTATAAGATATTTGCTAATGTTGAGTTCATATTATATTGCTCCTGATGAATGTGGTGTTTTTATTTAAGGAAATCATATTCTAATGGTATTTTACACATTTCAGTCTTTGTCCTACCGTCGTGGTTTGAAGGATCGTATGCGGAATACCATGACGAGCTTGTTTCTCCGACAGGCGGCGGTTAAGGGAAGAGACGGCTGAGGGATATGAAGGAACCTCCCCTTCCTCGCCATGCCTTCCCTCCCCTTCTCGCTCTACCACTACCTTATCCTCCGCCACATTGTATAAATTCCATCTGTCTTTTTTATCCCAAGAAATCAATAGCATTGGCGCAATGGCTTTTTATATATATCCCTTACAGCCCAACGCCATGGCTTGCAAACAAAGCTAAATTCTACTCGTGACTCTAATCTCTCTACAACTAAATATAAAAGCTCCTTAGGCAAATTTGCCCAATCTCTCGTCATGGTTTCCGACCCAGAAGAAGAATTATGCATGTTGTTTTCTTACTTTTCAGAGAAAATCTGAAGAACTTGGAGGCACTGCTCGTTAGGCTTGGTATTTGACCGGGGGAAAGTTCATCCCTTAATCCCTTTTTCATACACAAATTATTGTACTACCAATAGTAATAAATTAAATTACGTTAAGTACGTACAAGGAGTATATGCAGCACTGCTATCCACTACTATGTATTTAGTCATGAACATTGGTTTATATGCCTGCTTACTTAATATGCCATTGCAGTGCCAATGACCAGACTCTGCATGCATTTTTAATTTTGTGGTGAATCTTCATAGGTCTAAATTGAAGAGCTAAAGCTAGTATTCCACATGAAAGCCAATATAATTATTAATTAGGCGGGCTTTCTAACTCTTCTTTCTCGTTAGGATAATGAATCTCCCCGTGAAATCCAAGACCACGAGAAATCTGGTATCAATAGGATAGAATTTGAAGAAAACAAAACCAACAAATCCAATATTTGACATTGCACCCTATTTTCCACGCTCTCGGCTATGCGTTTTGGCCGTTGGATGAGAGGAAATAAAATAATTTTTAATGATATTTCAAGATATTGTCATTGGTGCCACTTGATACTATGGTTTGGTAGTATGTCTCCTCATTTGGAAGTGAGAGGTCTTAGGTTCGAATCTCGTAGAAGGTGAATTCGATACCAAATTAGGTTACCCATTGTATGGCTTAGCCAAACTCCATCTCCTCTTAGTGTAAAATTATATCAATGTACTCAGAAAAAAAAAATTATATTGTCATTTTTTATTTTAAATCATGATAATTATTTTGAGAGATTATTAAGGACTTGTCCAAATTAGCTATTCCAATTTGATATGGTTGAGTTTATATGGGATGCTACTCTATGTGATATGATGGAAGAGCTTCAGATAAGGGTGATGAATTATATCTTGGGCAAATGCGTGAATGCACTTTGGTGTATTTGAATTGCAACATCAAAGCATTGGATAATCTTGGCCGATATTTTCCTAAGCCAACCAACACCCGATTGATGACAACAGCTTCAACAAACTTTATTATTTGATAATGGTGCTAGCATGGATAATTATTTCAGTGTGGGGTTGCTGTTACCATAAGGATTGGCTGATCTTCAGTTAGTATGCGGTGGTGATGTGATAATGATTATAACAACGCAAAAAATTAGCGGGTGGGGTGATTTGGTATGTGTTATGCTGAAAGATAGCTTGAGCCTCTCTTGGAATATATTTGGATAAAGAATGGAGGATATGGCATAAGACGTAGTAGTTTTTAGAGTCAACGGACATGATGGAGCAGTAAACGATATGACTACTTAAATTTATATTAAGAGAGAGGGTTTTGAACTTGGGATGAAATGAATTGACCAAGAAGAACCTAACCACCAAGGCAATTCGCCACACTTTTTTTTATTTTTTGAACAAAAAATATTATCTACACTAAGGAGGAGGGTATGGGTTTAGCCTACAATATGCTAGTAATAATGTGATTCAAAATCGCTTTTGGCAAGAATCGAACTTAAGACCTCTCACTTACAGGTAAAGAGAAATATCCGTAAACCGTAATACTAAATGACATTTCATCACTTTAAAAAAAAAAACCTAGGAAATTAGGGTTGCGCACTGTTAATTATGTTTTTTTTTTATTCATTTTTAAAGAAAACTAAGAAAACTAATTACAATCCAAGTTGAAATTTGATTAATTGAGTCTTTATTATGTGGCACATGTCACGCCATTGGAACAGTATCATGTCATTTTCAATTTATGTGAAAAAGTAGATGAGTCATTTTATTTTTTATTTTATTTATTTTATTTATTTTTATTTTTATTGCGATTGGACATGCTACGTCAAGGAGGAAAACATTATAAGAATAAAGCATTTTGGCTTAAAATGTTCTTGAGATTGATAAAACTCGTTACATTGGTCATTAACGCTTTGTTTGGATGAGGAAATTTAAGATTACTAAGAAATTTTAAAATAACAAAAATTGATATGACGGAATTTTATTTTCTAGAATTTGTAAATTTTTCTTGTTTGGTTAACCTAAAAGAACAATGAAATTTGAATACAAAATTCGTTACATTTAAACTCTCACTCATAAAAATTGGGAAATGACACATATTGACATAGAATTTAAACTTGGGAATTGGAGGTCCCAAATTCAAGATTTTTTCCAAGTGGAAATTCTAAATTTCTATGTTTATGAATTCAAACAAGAGAAGCATGTCAATTTATAAATTATGACTTTTGTCCAAATTCCAAGTTTATTTCCCTCATCCAAACATAGTGTAAGATTTCAAATCATTAGAATTGGTCCTGAGTTTGTCTACCATCAATCATTTTGGTCCTTTCATGAAAATCTTTGTTAAATAAGAACCAAAATGACAAAGATACTCTCAATTTAATAAACAATGAGCCAAAATGATTTGACAAAAATTGAGGGTATTTTTGTCATTTTCTTCTTATTTAGTGGAGATATTTTATGAAGGATCCAAAATGATTGATGGTGGACAACTAAGAGACTAGTTCTATCGATTTTAAATCTCAAAAACTTAAGCAATGAGTTATATCAATTACAGAGACTATTTTGAATATAAAGCCTAAGAATAATGCCCACCATGGCGCAACAACTTTTCCCTAAAATATATACGTTGGTAGCATGTGGTACAATATCATAGTGATTGGGTGTTGAGTTTTTACCCATGTATTCTAGGTTCGAAATTGTCTCATCTCCTAAATTATTGTAAAAGTTTCGTACCCTTCCCCTTCTCTTAATGATAATGAAAAAATAATTAAAATATGTTGGTAAAATGGTGGAAAATGTGAACAAATATGATGATAAATTCAAGATAGAAATAGTCTTGTGACCAAGAAATATATGGTTGCTCATCTTTGAATTTGATATCAAAGACAAAAAATAAATGAATGTGCTTTTAGTGTTTAAATTTAAACCCTTGATATTAAACCAAAAGATAAAAGACCATTAATCTGTAATCTCCAAGAACGAATAGATCAAGACTTTCATTCAAGATGTTGATAGCCTGATAGCATGTTTCTTCAATATTTTTCGCATTTGCTGTTGTCCAATTCGGTGCATTTTCATGTCATGTACTAATTCCTTAGCATAGTCATGTTTCCAACTTAAGTTGTGGCCAATTTCTATGCAAGGACAAATCCGTTTCGTCGTGCGGGATGCTTGGGATCAAGAGGTTAATTAATAGTACTTACCTTTACATTTGAGATACTGTCATGAATTTGATTCTTTCGGCCCCTCTTATATAATAGCGATAATTGGAGTAATGTTTTCCAAATTTTAGTCTAATTGGAGCTTTTTATTCTTAGATTAAAATTTTGTGAATGTAAATACATGAACTTATTTCAACATGAAGTAATGGTGTTTTTGGTTATCCCCGCTTACAAGTAACAATGTTGTAAATCCGTTTCATGGGAGATGTTTGGGACAAATCCCTCACTTACGAGTAACATGTTTTCACCATACAAAACATGATAATCAAAATCATTTATTGTCTTTATCACTATCCAAGTTCATATATGCAAAAAATCATTTAATTTGGAGATATTTTAGTCATTTATATGCATCAAAGAAATGGACAGTTCATCATAAAGATGCTACTTGTTTCCAAAATTGTCAATTTGTGTGACACAATTGGATGGCTAAACGATCTCCAGATTGAATAAGTTTGCCAGATATAATTTTTAGATGATGATAAAAAGACTAAACAAATCTGATTACAATGTTCGTATGATAAAGAATATTATTCATAAGTGGGTAACAAGTAGATTCCTCTAGAAAGGGAATGCAAGTATTATCCATTTCAAAAGCATAATAACCGATTAACACTTATGTGTTCTTCCATATTTACCTTTGTAATGAATCTTATCTTTATAGAAAATGTAATTAGTAAATGGAATTAACGATGTCAATTTTAAGGCTTTGCTTGATAAGTTCTTACAATTAAACTCTCGATCCACTTAAATGGAATGCACGTTTAGTTCAATTAGTTTATAACTGTATGAAGCGCACATGCTATGTGTGTGTAAATATAAAAAGTCTTAAAAGAAAAAAAATATGTAGAAAAGAGAGAGATGTTATGATAACATGTGGGTTAGGTTTAAAAAAAAAAAAAATTTATTGTGTAAAATTACATTAATGCTCATGATTTTATTTTGTAATAAAAAATCAAATTGTTTTTTCAGCCTATTTTAGTTGACAAACAGACTTTTGTTAAGTAAACTAAAATGTCATTCATGCATGTGTTGCTCATTTACCCGTTCGAAATAATCCGGCATAATACACCATTCATGCATCTAATTTAATTTATTTTTACTCTCTCACCATTTGAGCCAACACGTAGCATAACTTGGAATAAGGCATTGCTTAAGTCAATTCTACTCATCACTTAAAAACGGACTGACCTTATAAACCAGTGAGAAAAAAGAAAAGAAAATTAAGAGAGAGATAAGGAGAAGAGAAGAGAAGAAATACTATATCTCCTGCTTACGTTTCACTTTGGATGATTTTCAGATGAATCAGATCGGAAAAAAGATTTTAATTTTCAATCAAATAATTTTCAGAATCAAACTTTCTTTTCAATTTGTAGAGTTCAGAATATTCGGAATTTTAAGTATCAAAGTTATCTCATAATTTTCAAAACATATTTGGGAACTTTTGTGTATATGCAATTTATTGTTTTTTTCTTAATTTTTTTGGTATATATTATGGATACATATAAGACAAAATAAAATAGAATGTGTCTTCATAGTATCTACACATATAGTCCAATACAAACATCTTTTCGTACTTATAATATTATACTCCTCATTTTTTTAATATATCTGCTTAATTAAAATGGCAACTAAAATATAAAACAGATCCCAAGTTAACAATGAACATCATAAATTTGATCACAAGATTCATACAATTATTTATATTTTAGATCGGAATAAATTTGACAATTTTATTTAAAAAAATAATCGCATTTGTAGTTTGATTACACGATTCATCCCTTTTTTTTTTTTTTCTTTTTTTATCTGAATTTCAAATTCGGAACGGAACGTAAGGGTTGAAAACAAAATTTCTAATTAAACATGCACCCACTTTCACATAATGCCTAATGGTCTTTAAAACGCCATTCACACATGGCTTAGGTATGGTTTTACCCTTTTTCCAAAAAAAAAAAAAAATTTCAGGTATGATCTTTCCATCAACCATTATCAAGCTGGATCAACCTTAAACCATTAGCAAAATGTGCATTCATGTTACCTTAAATTTACCTATACCAGCACATAAAATTGTTCAACCTCACACATCCTTACAACATGTGTCACATATACATCGTTTAGTTACAATAAAAGAAAATCAAACGCTTAACCAAGTCTAATCTTAACGTACAAAAACACCTTTTTTTTAATATCACAAGTTCAATCTCTTATTTAGCTCTAAAGTTCACTCAACTCCCAATTAGCCCAACTTCTCAAAACACACACACACACTCTCTCTCTATCTCTCTCTCTCTCTCTCTCTCTCTCTCTCTCTCTCTCATTGAAGTAGACAGACACCAACTCTTTACCTAGAAACAGCTAATTATGCTTAACAATGCCATGATACAAGGACGAGGGGATTTGCCGATTTGGTACAGTTGTGTACAAGGCTCTTTGTCTTCTCCTTAATCCTGTCTTCAATGGATATCATCGCAACTTTGTGCTTCCACGTGGTCACACCCATCATACTACCACAAGTTTGATTTGTTAGTTAGCTACCCTAAGTATACTTCCAATGTCTAATTAGGTACTCCATTATCTACCAAACCCTATCAGCATTAGAGATTAGCATCATATACCGAAAGCTTAATAAAAAAAATCTTCCAGCATTTGCGATTAGCATATCCAAACGCTTAAGAAAAATCTTCCAACCACGCAATGTGCATTAGACATGAGCCACTAATACTACATGGGTTGTTGGACTTCTTTACACTACGTGGTGCCAAGCTAAGTACTTCACTTAACACTATAACATTAAATTACTAAATTAGAAAAATCTCAAATTAAGTTATTTTATATCATTTTTTTATAGGAAAGGATCTACAATCTAATTCAAGTGGTTTTCACCGATACATACTAATGAATATTGTCACTTATGCGAGATATATGGTAAATAATTTCATCAGTAAATGTCATACAAATAATATTAGATAATTGCAATATTGAGATCAATGTCAAACAATGCAACTCCTTAACAAAGTCGAACAAACTAGCAAAATCTTGTTTTTAAAAACTAAAGGGTGTTTTAAGTTCGAAACTTCTCCTCCTCCAGTGTTGGAGGATGTTCTCTTGAATACCCTAGTTTAAAAGCCTCGGACTGACGCAGAGCTGCATGTGGGGTCATGAAGCAGTGCATCATATTCCAGATAACGCTCGGGTGTATATACATAACAGTGGGGTAGTAACTAACAAGAGGTGGACCTAGAGAAGAAAGTGACAAAAATAGCATCTAGATACAATTTTTTAGTAGCACATATTGTTATAGAATAAAAAGAGAAAAGTACAATGGATTTGGATATTCATGTGGAAATTGCAGTAATATGAGTGGCTTTTTCTATACTTTTTATTCTAGTATTATCACTTAGATTAGTGAGAAAAAGGAGGAGGGCCAGGGCAGGCTTTCTTGTAGATGAAACAATGAAACTTACAGCATGATGACTTTTTAAGGTTGTACTGGTAGAGACAAATTTCAGTGTATAAACACCAACAAAATAATCCGATTAAACAAGAGGATTATAACTCAATTGGTTAAAAATATTTCATATTTTTACTTGGAAGTCTCAAAACTCAATTGAATTTTTGAAAAGCAGAATCCAACAAACCAAAAAGGTTTCCCATGATCATGCACTTTTCAATCAAGAAACAGAAATCTAACATTTTCTTTAACAAAATAATTAGATCAAAGTTCATATACTTTTATAACATTGGTCATGATATATCCAAAGAATCAAAAGAATAGTGTTTCAATTTTGAATGGTGGTATAATAAAAGAAGTTAAAAGAAAAAAGTTGGTAGTTCACATCAAGTTGACCATTGATCATATCAATCGTGGAGTGAAGAATCACTAAAAAAAACCTTAACCTTTTTTTTAGTAATGACAATCCACCAAAATTTGTGTTCTTAACCTTTCTTGCTGCTGTTGTTCTTGTTGTTGCTGCTGCTGCTGCTGGTTTGATGCAAACACAAACTTGGTTTCTTTGTGGTGATCATCCTCTGAAGGTGCTGGAAGGTTGAGATCCAAATCCAAATTCAACATGTTTTTCTGCTTCTTCACGGGCAGCTGTGGCTGCTGCTGTTGATGTTTATGTTGTTGCTGATGGGATTCAAAGGCGGCTGAGACTGGCGGAGGCGTCAACGACAAGGTTGTGTTGGTGGCTCCAATCGGCGCCCTGTGGCGCCTCATGTGGCCTCCCAAGGCCTGCCCGGACATGAATTCCGCTCCGCAAATCGAGCACTCGTGGATTTTAGGAGAGGACTTGTTGGAGCTCAAAACCAAACCCCTATTGCTCAAATGGAGAGAAAGTGGAGATGAAGATGTGTTGATGTTGTTTCTGTGGAAAATGTTGTTCTTTAACGATTGCGTGTCTTGATCTTCATCCGACGGGGGCAACAGCCCAATTCCAAAATGCTTGTTTTTGGGATCGTCTCCGATATTCACCTTCAGCTTCTTGTGACTGGCCCTGTGACCCCCTAATGCCTGGAAAGAAGGGAACGTTCTGTTACAAGTCTTGCATTCATACACGTAATACCCTGCCGCCCCTGCCACCTTGCCTGCGGTGACAGTTGTTGATTCCAAGAATTTTCGACTAGTTGTAGTAATATGATCGTTGGGGGGTTGGTGATGGTGATTGGGGGAGGAAGAAGCCGCCCGGGATTGGCCTTGCGCCAAAAGAATTAGGCAATTTGCCATGTCCTCCTCTTCTGATGTGCTGTCTTGGAATAATTCAGCTGATGTGGTGGGGGACAAGTTGGTACTATTGACGCAATCGTTGTTGTTTTCGCCGCCATCACCCCCTCCACGGCCGGTGCCACCCTCGGGGGACGATGAGTTTGTTGGGATGGCAAAAGGGATTGGGGATTGGGGCCTCAAGCGTTTTGTGCGCTTACCCTTCATAATATTAATGTTGTTGCTGTGTTGTTCCTTGCACCCCAAGATCATGACATCCTCTTGATGATGATGATCACCACCTGCTGCTTCCATGGCTAATTCCTCCTCCTCTACCTTCAAGAGACTTGGAATTATAGCTTAGAAAGAGAGAGAAGAGAGAGGAAAAAAGAGAGATTTAATTGGTAGGGAGGAAGCAAGGAAAGGAAGACTGTTATTACAATATATATATATAGTGACTATTGACATGTTGGAGAGAGTCGCAATTATAAGGCCATGCCCCTATACAACAGTAACTGTGAATTTAGTCTCCCCCATCTTTTGTTGAGTTTCAAGGTATTTATAAAGGGAAACAATTTCTGCAAACCCCTTTTCTCCTCCTATATGTTTCTATTTAGTTTTGTTCCTTGATTCCCTGTTGATTTACTTAATCTCACAGTTAGGAAAAAAAAAAAAAAAAAAAAAGAGATATGCATAAAGAGAAATATGGTATGTAAAAGTCACTTCCGTTTATAAAATTGAAATTGTGTTTAAAAATAAATTAATTGAAAAACCAGCAAAAAAAGAAGAGGAGGAGTTGTAATTTTAGAGAGAGAGGTTTTAGTAAATGTATGTGGGATAGATAGAGATTAAGGCAAAGAAAGCCAAAAACAAAATCCAGGTATAACGGAAAAGAGAGGCAAATTTAGAGATGAGGAGTGTAAAGCCCCAAAAGAGAAGAGAGGTTGTTAAACGTAAAGTCCGTTTCATGCTCTCTTTCCCACACTTTGCCAACTCATTACTTCTTCACCAATTGCACACACAAAAACAAACAAACAAAAGTTAATGAGGTTGGGGTGCATTTTTGTTCACCATCATGGTAATGTTTATCATCTTGATGAGTTTAAATTTTGAAATTTGTATCTATCCACTACACAGATTTCGAAATTTAAACTCATCTAATAACGGTAAATAAAGTGATGAGTATCACCATTACTTAAGGTGATGAGCAAAAATATTTCGGTACGTTACCAGGCACCCTCATAATCTAACCTACTCTCACCTCCAAAGCGCGTGTTCTTCACCTTCCATTTTGCCAACACACACTACCAGTAAGTGCCACACCTAGCTAATTAAGCTCTTCACTCCAACAATCAACTTGTACCAGTCCCACAAATTAGGTGCGAAGTCTAACATTGTAATAAAATACTAATTAATAAGTGCCCTCAACTTGTTGATTGAGATTTAAGGAAGTAGGACTTTTTAAATCACTTACCTACTATACCAAGTGTATGTTTTTAGCTTTTCTCTTCAGTTAGATGTTAATTTTAAACTAATTAATTAATATTAAGTAAGTAATCTCGATTCCAAATAAATACATTTAATTGTGTTATTTTTTTTTTCCTTTACTTGATAAAAGATAATTTAAAGAGAAAACAAACTTCATTGGCGTACTCGCTTGTTATAACTCATTGAGTATTTTTTTTTCTTTTACTCTTTAATGCATATTTTGTGTGTAGAGAAACCATTTCACATGCATGTAACATAGCATAGTATGTATGTAATAAGTTAGGAAGACTAATACTTGAAATGAAGGAGAATAAGAGTTATAATGTCTTCTTAATTAATGTAAGAATAAGTATTTTATTGATGAAACTTGTATATGTACTATAATATTTAATGACACATAACGCAAACATTTAGAATTTAAGTAACTTGCACAAATCTGTTATAACAGTATACAAGTCTAAAACGCTTGAATGGAATTCCTGAATTCCACATAACACAGTCTTCTCCGTGTTTATTGATCAAAGTTGAAAAAGGGTGGTGGTGGAGCCTAGAGGTTTGTTAGGCGCGTGTGAGTTTACACACTACCACACTTACTAACACGTCTTGTTGAAGATACTGCAAAATACAGGCTGCAGCTACACATGTTCATGTGTACATGCTATTTAATTATTAGAGAGAGAGAATTGGAATTTACAAAGTGTGTTGAAGGGAAGCAAGCAAAGCAAAGGCAAAGGCTAAAAGGCAAAGCCCCACTACTTTGCCTCGACGATTTGTGTATTGAGATGATGATTGGAGTGCAAGCCTGGAACCACGGAATCTGCGGTGCTCCTCCACACCCCCAACTCCCACTTCTCTCAACATTTTACCATCTTTTTTTAATATATAGTTCTTGTATTTTATTCTATAATTTCTATTATCTATTCTTTGTATGACAGTTTATGTTGTCAAGAATTGTCATGCAATTCTTGAGCGTCTTCTTACATAATTTTGTTGGGTTTTGAAAACAAAAACTTGGTTACGCTGATTTCATACATTGATTTATTATCACGTGATGCGAAAGAAAGACACCAATGTATGAAAATGACATGTGAGAGTTTTTTTTTTTCGCATTTTGGATCTAAACTTAGCAACTTGTAATTTAACTCTCCTATCTTTAAGGCTTTTCTTTTCCTTTTTTAAGGGAAAATACATCCAACTAAATTTGAATTCCTCTAAATTCATGGCTTCATGATGAACAAGATCTATGGGACAATTAGATGACACAGAGATCTATGGTACACCATTAAAGTCATACTTACAACTCAACCACTAAATATGCATAAGATTAGACTGTATTAGTGATCAATCATGATTCATGAATGGAAATTTCTCAATCACCATTCAAGAAAAATAGGTACATTTTACCTTAAATGCCAATGAATCTCTTGATTTTCGGTGCCATGTAAAAGTTTAACATACCCCCAACTCCTCATCACCCATCTTCTTTGTTTCAATTCTTTTGGTTGAGTTTTGAGCATTGTTTAACTCTTCCCTATGTGACGAGGGGTGTTTAAAAGTAATAACATTTACGTTTATTTTATTGTTGAGTTTTGGGCTTAACCCATTAAAATTAGAGTTTTATTTCCTTGCTTAGTAGGGATTAGAGTTAGTTTATTATAAATAATGATTTGTTATTCAATTGAGAATAAAGGAGGAACATAAATGTTAGTTTTCAAGTCATTAACTTAATCTAACAAATAATAATGACATTAAAATAAAGGAGGAAAATAAATAAAACAAGATGCCATTTTATTTTCCTCCTTGTCCCTTTCTTTCGATTTCATGGGTTTTGACATGAACAATTCAGGGCACCATGTGCGAGGCAGCGAGTGGGATGTCTCGCAGCTCAATTGTAATTTTCAGTTTATGTGTTTTGTTTAAGATGGAAAAATTTTACCCTTAAATAAAGTATCACCAGTTAGGGGTAGGCTCGTTTGTTTCCCAAACTGCACTTGATGATAAAATTAATGGAAACTAAACAGTGCCGCTAAATATTATTTCCGTTTATTGAACTAAATATTAATTTTCAAATGCAGTAATACGGATAAGTATCTTTGTGAATATTATTAGGGACACCATTTGTTTGTAATCAATCAGTTCATGTGTGCTGTTGACCCTGCAGTCATATCTTTATATTGGATATCTTTAAGTTATGGGACATGCATGTTTCTTAGTTAAATACTAATTTAAGCCCAGTTAGTTCTATGATTATCAAATAATTAATCCTGGACTGCATATTATTCTATGTATAAGGTGATCATCATTGAGGTTCACTTTAAAATGTTGAAATGGAAGGAAATATTATGGTTATTAACAAACCTTATTTTTAAAAGTTATAAATAGATTTGAAGTAACTAATTATTAATAAGAAAGAAAAATAAAAATAAACAGAAGATGTTAAAGTGCTCAGGTAATGGATATTGTGTACCAGAATTAATTAATATATAGCTTATCTTTGGGATGAAGATCTCTTCTTAGTGGGGAACTACTTACTTGCGGAAGTTGTTCAAGTTATATATATAGCGTATGCACTTATATTAGAACCTTCGAGTATCATTATTCTAATACTAGATAATTAAAGCACGCCGTATTCAGTGAAAAAACATTGTGTAATTCAATGACTTAGGTTTTACTCACATAAATGACGAATTCGAAATTAAATTAGTACTAGTCTATTACGAGGCTGTCAACCCCACCCTCCAATTTCGTTGCCAAAAAGAAAAGAAAAAAAAACATTGTTTAACAACCTTATAAATAACTAATGTATTTGTAGGGGGGGCTACTTCAAATTGAGTAGCGTAAGGGTTAGAGAAATGAAGAAGGTTGAAAGTTCAACTTTAAATGTGAATTGCAAATTATTATCAACGTGTTCCAAATCATCAGAACTTTTGACCCTTCCCTTTGTAAGTACATGCACAAACATCTCCTTTAATTTCACTTTGGCAATTAGATAAGCCAACCCAAGTTATGTATATGGTCAAAATTACCAATACAATAATTGAAATTTATTAAAGTTATTGGTGTATTAATACGACTACTTATTTCCTTAAGTATTGGTTTAGAAATTAATATCTATGCAATGAGTACAACAGTGCCCCTCCCCTGTACATACATAGATAGATATATGCATGTATAATAGTATATGTGACAATATCCACAAAATCTACTTTATTAATAGATAATTAATTAACTAAAATATCATTACCATATATATCACGATGCAAAGCATGAAGGTAGATAGGTTTGTTAAGTTGTAATTTATTAATTAATTCTTGGCTTGAAGAGTTATCAGGGCGTGGTGAGGATAATATACGTCGTGTCCCGCACGTAAGGTTCCATAAACCAGCCTATAAGACGAAATTTAAATTCAGAGACGGGAGTAGGGTTTTGGTCCTTGCATAAGTAAAGGATCACTTTATTCTTCCGATCATGGATTCCTCTCTCTTGTAGCTCAGGCTACCTTCTCATGACTTCATTTCTACGTATTACTACAAGACAAGACAACCACACATAGAGTAATAACAAATTCAAACCATATAATATTACATATGGTTCATATAATATTAAACTATGTATATATACATATATTATGGTTCTTCGCTAGCTAGCAGCTTGGACTAAGAACTAGCTTGCTAACCGGTATTGAGCAACTACGACAGTGCATAACCGACGTTTCCATTTTTTTATGCCAATATTATTGTATAGGCGTACTGTTTGTACTACTTCACAAGTCACCCATATGAGAGAGAGAGAGAGAGAGAGATTGTGTAGCTTCGAGCCATTCAATGGAACATGTTTATTGCAACTACCTTTACCACAGTGGTGGAAATGCGTTGTGCTCTTACATGACGGTGTGAATTCCGTCGGTGACTAATCTAACATTTAACTTACTAACGCTATCGTTTCACTCAAAAAAAAAAAAAAAGCAACTCAAAAGACCGAAATAATTAAATAGGGTTTCGATGTGTAACAAAACAGAATGAATGAGAATGTATATCTCTATCTATCCATATATCAAGTATTCACAACACAAGTCACAAGGTTTATTTGCATAAGTCAATTATAAGATTAAACAATATAAGGAATCCACCCCATCAATTTTCTGTGTCAATTATCTATACTGTATCGTATAGAGATTGCAAACACATGTAGTGAGAGGTAGATCTAATCATCTATGCGCTAGAGGCCACTATTCTCTCGGACTTATGAGTCATGCATAATCTGCCATACTTAATTCCACAGTAATTACTTACTACAGAACGACATCCTTATTTCCCTCTCCCTCTAATCAGTGACGAAATGTAAAGTAAAAAATAATCAAAAAAATTAGGGAGGTGATATATGGATTTTTGGAATGAAAGGACAAAATTACTCTTGAGGCACACCAGGATTCTCATGCACATGCAACGGACAATAACAGCTCAATCAAGGAAAAATCAAAGGTAATCAAAATGGTATTTATTCAAATCCCTCTTATCACTCCTCATCAGATCCTTATTCAAAAGGTGACTCTCAAAACTTCCTATTTAATTTGGGATTAATTAGCATGTTAATTGCAAGATATTATTTCACATAATATCTTGCAATTATTCTCCAAATACACCATATATGGCCGGCCACTAGTCTCCAAATAAGGTCGGCCACTCCCCTATAAATAGTCATATTATCCCACTAAAAAGCTAAGTCATTTGCTACCCACAAACTGCTAAACACATTCTTTTTCAGAATTCAAACTTTGGCATCGGAGATTCTTCGGCCAAAGCCCCCCATTCATCGTGGGCACGTAAGGCTTTTGACCTTAATCTTAGGTGTTATTATTTTGCATGTGCATTTTCGTCAAAGGAGAAGATGGTGGAAATTTGCATCCACAAATTGGTGCTTTCATTGAGAGTTTGATTCACACGCTCGAAGAAGATTCTCGCATTCAAGGTTTCTCATTTCTCATTCATTCGTAAATTTTTTTCATACTTTCTTATTCCTAGAATTTTTTTTAATTCTTTGAATAGAGGTAAGGGAAAAATACAATGATGGGAAATTCGGAAACCACAACGACCAGAACTTCCTACGTTCAAAGATATAGATCGAATGATGGTAAGATGAGCAACTTTGCCACCACGGAGCACCACCACCATGGCAACCACAAGGATCATTGTGGCAGTGGGAAATGGGCCAGTTCCATGGTAGTAAGCCTACTTAGAGCAGCTGCTCTAGAAGCCTAGGAGGCAGCCTAAGCAACCCATGCCACAAGGCAGCTGAGCTAGGCCCGTCATGAACTAACCCAAGCCGCTACCCTAGTAACACAGGCCCAAGGCGCATCGTAGGCCCGAGCCGTGCCAACAATCCTTTCGACCTAGGCCGCAACCCCAGTAGCGCAGATCCAACAAGCTCTTAAAGCCGCATCGCACCCACGTGCCCCACATATGGCTCGGCTTACTTCTGCAACCCGACCCGCTCTCGTGGCCCATTTGACGATCCCGACCGGTCCAAGATCGATTCAACTATCCTGGCTTTAGATTTCTAGACCGACTATTGAACCAAGGGCAGTTTCACCCCGAGTTTCTACGGATTTGACTATCCCGGCTTAAAATTTTGCACACGAAGTCCATTACACTTCTACCACCTATAGAGAAACCTACCATCCAAGCTCTTCCATCCCACATGGCAAACAACACTTGTCCCAACAAATCATAGAGTTGACAAGCACCCTCACACTGCAAACAATCTTGGTGAATCAGGTTTTGCAGCATACTGAGATGTAGCGTGCCCCAAACGAGGTGTCTCAAAGTAGGACAAGGGCAGATGACGAACCTCTCACACTACTACAATATTAGCTTTAGGTGGCGGATGATGGTGACGGATATTAGAAAAATCCTGTCGGATAAATTATATCCGACACATCATTTAATTAGTGGCTTATATTAGAAAAATCCCGTCAGTTATATCTGACATAAATTCCTGGCGGATATTAGAAAAATCATGTCGGTTATATCCAACATAAATTCCTGGCGGATATTAAAAAAATCCTATCGGTATAATCGTTAGAATTTTTTAATCCTTTTTTTATATATTTTTGATAGATTCTGGCAGTTTTTAAGTTAATGATGGTGGTTATAACTGACATAAATTGACTATTTTATTATTTTACTTTATGACGGTTATTATTTTAATATTCTAGCGGTTATAACAAACAAAAATGAAAATTTTATTATTTTAAAATGTTATATTGATAAAAATAAATAAACACATATTTTTAAATTTTTATTTTTTTACTCATGACCCTAAAGTCTAATAAACCCAATTTCAACGAGCCATAAATTTTCTGAGAGAATAATAACAATAGATTACAATCATAAGCTCTATCATTTTTGTAATAAAGATTATGCTCCCTCACAGGCAAGCAACAAGATACAAAGAAATTCAAACAATCTTTTTCAATGCATCACAAAGCACATTGTTTGGCACATAAACACATATGAACGTATGGTGTACTCTATCATGTCTGGCATATTGTCTGGCAATTTTTTTCAATGCATCACAAAGCACATTGTCTGGCACATAAACACACATGAATAACTACTTTCATAGAATGCATATCCTATCAAATTGATAGATTTAACAAACACTTAAGAGTTAATGTTATACTTCCATTTAGTATAAAATAAGATTTATCCACTAGTGTAAATATTTTAAATTGAAGATCAAATTCATTCATTGCATTCTTATAGAATCGAGGAGTGTAACTGCAAAAAATCATCAAAATCGGAGCTAAAATAACCATTAAATTGTGATTTTTCGTTTATAACCATCGAAAACTTTTGTTCCGTTACCTAATCTCTGAATGTTTGTTTTTTACAATTTTTTACGTATGCAATCTTGGAGTATGTACAAACAAGTTTGATGATTCGATCGTTGAAAAACGTTTCATAGAATGTATATCACATCAAAACGGTAGATTAAACCAACACTTCGAGTTAATGTTATACTTCCCCATCAAGTATAAAATAAGATTTTGTTGTATCTACTAGTGTAAATATTTTAAATTGAAGATCGAATTCATTCAATGCATTCTTATAGGGTCGAGGAGTGTAGTTATAAAAAATTATTAAAATCGAAGCTAAAATAACTGTTAAATTGTGATTTTTCGTTTATAACTGTCGAAAACTTTTGTTTTGTTACCTAATCTCTGAACGTTTATTTTTGTGATTTTTTACGTATGTGATCTCGGAGTGTGTACAAACAAGTTTGACGATTAGATCATTGAAAAAAGTTTCGTAAAATTTGTAGTGCGTTAAAACGGTAGACTCAATAAACACTTAAGAGTTAATGTTATACTTTCATTAAGTATAAAATAAGATTTTGTGGTATCCACTAGTGTAAATATTTTAAATTGAAGATCAAATTTTTTTCATTTCATTCTTATAGGGTCGAGGAGTATAGCTATAAAAAATCATCAAAATCGGAGCTCAAATAACCGTTAAATTGTGATTTTTCGTTTATAACCATCGAAAACTTTTGTTTTGTCACCCATTCTCTGAACGTTTTTTTTTGTGATTTTTTATGTATGTAATTTCGGAGTGTGTACAAAGAAGTTTGACAGTTGGATCGTTGAAAAAAGTTTCGTAGAATGCATATTGCGTCAAAACAGTAGATTAAATAAACACTTTAAGAGTTAATGCAATACTTCCATTAAGTATAAAATACGATTTTGTGGTATCAACTAGTGTAAATATTTTAAATTGAAGATCGAATTCTTTCAATGCATTCTTGTAGGGTCGAGGAGTATAGCTGTAAAAAATCATCAAAATCGGAGCTAAAATAACCGTTAAATTGTGATTTTTCGTTTATAACCGTCGAAAACTTTTGTTTTGTTACCTAATCTCTGAACGTTTGTTTTTGTGATTTTTTACGTATATGATCTCAGAGTGTGTACAAACAAGTTTGACAGTTAGATCATTGAAATTTTTTTCGTAGAATGTGTATCACGTTAAAACAGTAGACTAAATAAACACTTAAGAGTTAATGTTATACTTTCATTAAGTATAAAATAAGATTTTGTGGTATCCACTAGTAGAAATATTTTAGATTGAAGATCAAATTTTTTCATTGCATTTTTATAGGGTCAAGGAGTGTAGCTGTAAAAAATATCAAAATCGGAGCTCGAATAACCGTTAAATTGTGATTTTTCGTTTATAACCATCGAAAACTTTTGTTTTGTCACCTAATCTCTGAACGTTTGTTTTTTTGTGATTTTTTTATGTATGTGATCTTGGAGTGTGTACAAAAAAGTTTGACGGTTGGATCGTTGAAAAAAGTTTCGTAGAATGTATATTGTGTCAAAACAGTAGATTAAAAAACACTTAAGAGTTAATGTTATACTTCCATTAAGTATAAAATAAGATTTTGTGGTATCCACTAGTGTAAATATTTTAAATTGAAGACCGAATTCGTTCATTGCATTCTTATAGGGTCGAGGAGTGCAGCTGTAAAAAAATCATTAAAACCGGAGCTAAAATAACCGTTAAATTGTGATTTTTTGTTTATAATCATCGAAATTTTTTGTTCCGTTACCTCATCTCTGAATGTTTTTCTTTTTGTGATTTTTTACGTATGCAATCTTGTAGTATCTACAAACAAGTTTGACGGTTAGATCATTGAAACTAGTTTCATAGAATGTATATCTCTGTTAAATTTGCCTAAATTTTGAAGTGTGAAAAGTAATTTGTGCTAAATTTTTATTTATGTTTTTCAAGTATTGATTAGACAATATTTAGTTTGTGTGATGACATTTTCATTGTACAATTATATTTTTGTTTCTTTATTGCATATTTTACATGAGTTATTATCTATTAAACGAAACAATTATTTATTTTTGACAAAAAAAAATATTTATTTAATTTTTAAAAACATATTCTATTTAAATACATATTATTTATTTATTTATGAAACCAAACAATTATTATTTTATTTGTTAAAATTGTAAAAAAAATTTAGGGGGAATTTAAAATTTTGGGTAATTTTTAAAAACGTATTTTATTTAAATACATATTATTTATTTATTTATGAAACCAAACAATTATTATTTTATTTTTTAAAATTGTAAAAAAATTTTGGGGGGAATTTAAAATTTTGGGAGGGAATTTTAAATTTTGGGTGGCAATTTTGGGGGGGGGGGGGGAATTTTGCCGCCATTTTTTTTCTGTCAATTAAAACCGACAGGAATGAAAATGTTTCTGTCGGTTTTAACGGACAGTAATGTCAATTTTCCAACTTAATACCCCTCCTTCCCCCTTTTATCCTTTCCGCATTTCTTTGTCTTCTATTCTTGCCACACACGAGCAAACTCTATCTGAAAGCCGAAAGGTATTCCCTTTTCATATCTTCTCTCCCAATATCTTTAGGGTTAATTTCAATTTTCTTATGCTATTTGCAGTGGTGCTTTTTAGGTTTAATTATTTGATTTCATAGCAATGGCAAGGCATGGTGGAGAACTGGGAGCTAGCACACCAGGAGCTCTCCATTATCATAGATCTCATCAACACTGTAAATATTTCAATTCTCATTCGATTTCAGGGAGAGATTTAATTGAAGGAGCAACGCTTGTTGTGATTGAGTGATTTTAAAGGATATTGAATCGTATTCTGTGGATTTTGAGGGAGGGATTGAGTGATTTTAAAGGATAGTGAATTGTTTTCTATGGATTCCAAAGAACTCTATCACCGGCCTTCCAAGGCCGGCCGTACGTGAACGGAGGCAGCTCTCCATTTTCAGTGCCATCGTCGTCACAGAAGCTTCTCTCCAGCTCCAGATACTCGCCGCTTTTTCCATTGATGATTCTTTCCTTCTCTGTCTTCGTCTGGAGCTTCGTCGCTGGAGCTCTCTTTCATCGACCTAATCGCAAAGGCCAGCAATGGCGTTAAGGATTCTACACGTGCTTGCTCTTCTTCTTCTTAGGGTTTTCACTCGGCCTATTGTCGTTCGACCGCGTTGATGACGACGAGATTCGAGGTTGGAGCTTCCATTCATATGGAAAATGCAGAAAGTTGTTGTTTATTTTTTTTTTAATTATTAATATATTTTCTGTCGGTTGTATCCGACAAGAATGATTTTGTTTATTCTTTTTAATAAATGTGTTGTCGGTTATATCCGACAGAAATTCTCTTTTTTATTCACTATTAATATATTCTCTGTCGATTATATCTGATACAATTTCTGTTGGTTTTAGAGTATTTTCTGTCGGAAAATTCATTTCCTGACGCTGACAATTATGTTGCTTATTATATCCTTCACTGCATCCATTTTCTGTCGGATTTTGCTTAAAATCCGACAATAATATACTTTTTTGTCAGTTTTTGGACCGCCAGTTATAGATAATTTTGTAGTAGTGCCAGCAGCGTCCCGACAAGCAACCCTTCAACCAACCACGAATCGAGCATCTGGCAATGTACATTTTCGCATAGGTCCTCAGGATAACGTATACTCTCGTTTTAGCGCATGAATGAGCGTACACTCCTGATTAAGCCCACAGACGAGCATACATTGACGGCTGAGCCACACTCCAATTATCAACATGGACAATCTTCTAAGCGAAGTGGTCATTCGCGGCTTGGTCCGCAATGAGCATCATCTACCTCACATCGAAGTAGGCAGCATAACGGACAGAAAGAAGCAGTCACTTAATCTGACTTAAGTTCAACCGACAGCCTACAAGTAACATACTCGCCTAATAGGAACATACTACATGCACCATAGTCGCAACATTGACAAGTCAAGCATAAGGAAGAGCAGACTAGACCAACATGTCACGACTAGGGGCAGTCGAAAGCTCCGTTGCCCCAACAAAGGTAAATTCAAGAAGAAGTTGAGAGACTCCTGACCAAACAATTGCGTGATTTCCTGCACAACGAAGCTACTGACGAATTCCTCTTGCTACGCACAACTTGGCCCAAGCTGACCCTCAGCTCCGGGCTCATAGTCGTGCCTACTTGCCCCACGACTTCTGGCTAGCCTCAATCTGTCACTATGGCTCCCAACCATGCCGATCTTGTACCACGGTTCACAACCGTGCCAATCTTGCCATACGACTCCTAACCACGCCGACTAAGCCCACGTTACTTCAAACTTCGAAGCATCCAATGATAGAGTAGAATACGAGGCTTTACTAGCAACCCCTGCTAGCGAAAAACTTAATGGTGAAGAAGCTTGTAATTTGTTTAGATTCTCAACTGACCACCAACCAAGCCTCAAAAGAACACATGATGAAACATCTAAGGAAGAGTCAAAGATGATCAAAATGATATTTATTTAAATCCCTCTTATTACTCCTCATCAAATCCTTATTCAAAAGGTAACTCCCAAAACTTCCTATTTAATTTGGGATTAACTACCATGTTAATTGCAGGATATTATTTCACATAATATCTTGCAATTATTCTCCAAATACACCATATATGACCTCCAAATAAGGCATGCCACTCTCTTATAAATAGCTCTATTATCCTATTAAAAAGTTAAGTCATTTGCTACCCGCAAACTCCTAAACATATTATTTTCATAATTCTAACTTTGGCATCGGAGATTCTTCAGCCAAAGCACACCCCCCCCCCAACAAAAAAAAAATCATTATGGGTGTGTGAGGCTTTTGATCTTAATATTAGGTGTTATTATTTTGCAAGTGCATTTTCGTCAAATAAGAAGATGACAGAAATTTACATCCACAACGATATACAAGACAATACTACAACCACCAGCTCAACCCCCTTAATGTGTTTTTGCTGAGCTTGTCGACATGATTGATGGAACTAACTAACGTGTTTATTAAGAGATGTGCATCCAATATTCCAGAGTTTGATATTATAAGCAAGGGAAATTTAAGATCAGTCGCGTTGGCGCTCATGGGGGTGATGTATTGATCTTATCACTCTTCTATGAATAATTATTAGTAATAATGTCTTTTTATGTTTTTGTTTTGGGATGAGCTAAGATACATACGCCTCATCTAGCCTTTAATTAGGATTGAATTAGAATGAAAACTCGTAAAATTCTAAGTATATTAAACGCCAAGATGAATGATTTTTCATTTTTTTTTACTAGAAGGGGATTAGATATAAAGAAATTTCTCCCTTAGGATCCTCCTATTTTGAGGAGAGATTTTTCGATGTACCGGAAACATGGTTCAATACCCAAGTGTAATAATATACAAGTGATTCGATATTTGAAGAAAATTTCAACCATTTGTTTTATGACATTTAGTGTACCATACCATGTTTTTAGTACACTGAAAATTTTCTCTATTTTGAGGGGGTTTGGAAACGACAAGATTCCTTTAGTAATTCATCTACTACATACCAAAGAATTTTTTTTTCATGTTTTCCTTCAACATACCTTTGTATTGTGAGTTCAATCCTAAGGATTAAACCAGGCCGTAGTATAATTATTTTTGTCACGGTAATTAATTACATTTGGAGTTGATTATTACTCCTAACATAAATTAACTTCATCTTCAATAGATGTGAGTATCAATATGACATAATAATCCATCAGAACCATACTTGGCAGTTGGCACTTCTCCGTGAATTATCCGTTGTTTTCAATAGCACAGAGAGTACACAAAACCAATACTTTGGAAATTATTTATTTATTTATTTATTTTGCACATACTTAATTAGTTGTGCTGACTTGTGAGTAAAATTATTTTTCAAAAAAAAAAGTTTATGTGAATAATTTAAAAGTATATAATAAATTCAAGAGGAGCCAACATGGTGTCACCAGTAGCGGAACTAAATAGTTAAGAAATAGCTCAAAAGAATTTGATATGATAAAAGTTTACAAGTTGGTTATGTTTATGTGTATTATACAAAGTATAAAATGTGTTTTTTTTTTAAATTGGCATTATATCAACTTGCATTAATCTATATAGACACCAATGACTATATAGACACCAAAGTCATTGTCCAAAAATTGAGTGCTACAATATGAAATTAGTGTTCACTGTTGATTAAGAGTAGGAAAATAACATCTCCACCATTTTTCAGAATTAACCAAATATTAAATTAGTGTTGAATATGATTTCCTTCTATTTATAATTGCACTCACTCTCTCTTTGCTAGCTAATAGCTATGGGTTACTAACTTGCTACTACATGGGAGTGGTGGTGTGGTGGGTGTGATTTGAATGAAACAGAAAGATTATGACTCAATTAATTTTGATTTAGAAGTTAATTATTCTTCTTTCGAGCGACAACCACTTTTATACTTGTTCACCATACATGACAATGACCAATTCTACGTGCTTACATCTATAACTCTCACTGATCAAGACACAAAAACACTAACAACAAGAAATACTAGAGATGATGAGCTCTATCCCCAAATTAGAGAAACAACTCAAGTAAAAATGTGTGACACGATATTTTCTTAGAAATTAATACAATGAACACCTTTGAGTAAATAATTGCTCTTTTACTCGTAGTTATGATCAATGATGAATCTAGGAATTTTCACAAATGTAAGGCTATAATTTTCTTTTTCCTGTCTGCTATGTGTGGCTATGTAACTGACTTTGTGTTACGAACTTAATTAGGAGTTGTTAAAGGGGACTAGGCCAAGTTTTAGTAGGGCGGGGTGAGTAAATTTTCACTTAAGATATTAACTTCATGAAAACTAGCACTAAAATTTTCAACTAGTCATATTTTGGACGGTGTTGTGTGAAAACAACTGATTGGAAAAGAGAAAATTAAAAATCTTATAGTTTTTGTTCGTTTGGAGTTAAACTTAGATATAACACAAAATCAACAAGTCACGAGATGATGGATCAACCTTATGAATTAAGTGATAAAGTGACGATGGACATGCATTAAGGCATGTACAACAAGGTCAAATTGGTAGAGGGCTGAAAGCCATATGGTGCACGTTGATTGCTCAAAAAGGGCATGAGAATACTAACACACAACACAGGTTGCAAATTGCTTCATCAGAATAAGACACAAGAGCTTCATTAATCGGCACAAAACATGACCTTAAGCAGGCTCCATCCACGATAACGACGGACAGGGAATGCATTAATTCATAATTAATTGACATCTTAACAAGAATTTTTTTGGTCCATCAGCACCTTTCATCCAACTTCTATCTTTATTATCCCAAAAAAAAAAAGAGTAACGCTAAAAGAAAGGTTGGATTCTTGAATTTTTATGAGTAATCGTGTTAACACATCCCATCCAAAAAATTTAACCTTTTATTTTATTTTATTTTAAATACAATAACAACAACAATCAAGTTTTGTCCCACTAAGTAGAATCGTCTGTATGAATTCTAGAACGCTATTTGCTCAATTTTGCTCCAAGTATTCCATTAGCTCCAAGCACTCCATATATTTTCTTATAATCTCTTTTAAAGTCTTCCTCTACCCTTTTTGCCATGACCCTCCATCTCTTAGTCGTATTTTCTAACTGGAGCATATGTAGTTCTTCAGTTCACGTGTCCAAACAATCTTAACTGATGTTCTCTCATTTTATCTTCAATTGCGGTCACTCCTACTTTACCTCCGATATCCTCGTTCTTAATCCTATCTTTTCTCGTGAGGCCACACATCTGACGAAGCATTTTCATCTCCACTATACTCATTTTTTTGCACGTGTTACTTTTTGACCGCCTAACATTCTGTGTCATAAAGCATCGGTGACCTTATTGTCATCCTATAAAAAAAGTTCTTGAGCCTTAGTTGCATAAGATGGCCGCACAACACACCCAATGCACACATCCACTTCATCCATCCAGCTTGTATTCTATGGTTGAGATCTACATCTAATCTCCGTTATTTTGCAAGATAGATTCAAGATACCGAAAGCATTCATTCTTCAATACTTCATGGTCTCCAATTCCTCACCTCTAGCTCATTTGCACCCTCATTCTCACTAAACTTGCACTTCGTATACTCTGTTGTTGACTTACTTAGGTGAAAACCTTTAGATTCCAACACTTTCCGCCAAAGGTTAAGCTTCACATCCACTCCCTCCTGTGTTTCATCTATTAGCACTATATAACCTACGTAAAGCATACATCAAGGAATATCATCTTGAATATGTCTCATTAACTCGTCTATCACCAATGCAAAAAGGTAAAAACTTAAACCTGAGCCTTGGTGTAACTCTATAGTTATGGGAAAGCTTTTGGTTTCCTTCATAAGTTCTTACTATAGTCTTTACTCCATCATACATATTCCTTATTGCTTGAATATATGCTACTTGTAAAGGATTCTCTTGGGACATTACTATACGCTTTTTCCAAATCTATAAAGATCATGTGCAAATCATTTTTCATATCTTTATATCGCTCCATTGATCGTCGTAAACGATAGATTGCCTCCATTGTCGAGCGCTCTGGCATGGACCCAAATTGATTCTATGAGACTTGTGTCGCTCAATTAGTGTCTCCAGAGCTTCATTGTATGACTCATTAACTTAATACCCTTATAGTTCATGCAATTTTATATGTCGCACTCATTCTTGTATATAGGCAACAAATTGTTTTCTCGCCAATTACTGCGCATCTTCTTTGTTTTCAAAATCTTATTGAAAATGTTTGTTAGCCATGCTATACTCATGTCTCCCAAGACCTTCCACACTTCAATCGATATATCGTCGGGACCCATTGCTTTTCTTTACTTCATCTTTTTCAAAACTACAACCACTTCCTCTTTTTTGATTTGTGCAGTAGAGAGAGTAATTTCTACACTCTTCTGAGTTACTAACTCACAGTTACTAACTCACACAAAGAAGTACCACCTTCATTGAAGAGATTTAACTGCATTCTCCGCAGCCAGCGGCCACTATAGAACGTCCCTCTATAGTTGCCTGTCTCCTTGCCCACATACCCTATGTATACCTTCTCCATCTGAGAGTTTCTTGAACCAATTTAAGAAAAGATAGACCATGAGCCATGGAACAGCCAAGACCCAAGAGAGAGAGGAAGCCAAGTGATTTTTTAGTTAGATTTTATAAGACTAGATCTCATTTTTAGGGTGCCATAACTGCAATTCCATTCAGCAGAAAATTGACCCAACTGTCATTACAGTGCTTTGTAGCAGCAACCAAGTTTTAGGAAACAGAATCACTATTAAAAAGCAGGAAAATTTTATTTAACTTTACTTTTATTGAACATAGTAATACATATGAGTGCATCGAAAACCCGTTAGGTTTTGCCTCTCTCCCTCCTCAACTGCAGGAAAGAAAAAAAAAACGGTGCTTTGGTCAACCATGGTACTTGACTCTTATGAAATCCTTCGAACACCACGTCTACGGCAGAGCTACTCAAACTTCCCGAGGTTTAACAAACACAGATGTAGTTCTTGGGGGCGCAGTGAAGCATCCTGAGGAAGCATCATACGCAGATCTCTTAACAATTTCATCTGTTGACGTTACCTGCAACAAGTTCATATTAAAGAGCTATAAGAAAACAAATCAAGGAGGCCTTCTTTAAAGCAAATTCTAGTGATATGAGCTCATAAAAATAAACAACTAAATCAGGAGGTATGATCTCATCATTCAGAATCTTTTTTTAGGCTTGAGATGTTATGCAGAAAATCTCTGGTGCTATTCTACCGACATTGCATCCAGCTGAGATAGCCCTGGCACGCCTTCATGACCATCTTCAATGCATACTACTATGACTCCAAGGAGAAATGAAGGACCAGTATTATAGAAACGTACCTGTTCCTGAAAATTTGAATATTATGTATTAAAACTTGGGAGTGAATTTGGTTTATCTCTAAAAGAGATGGGTCGGCTCATAGCGTTTACTATGCAACAAGCCTAGCACTTTTTCTTGGAAATATCAATTCCAAGAAAAAACTTTAAACTTTTGTAGTGGAACTTAAGTACAGATGCCAGGCCTCTCACCTGAATAACATTTGCCGTCCTCAAACGGAAAAGTGGTGAAGAGTACCTAGTAGTAATACCTAACAAATTGAAAAGTTATCCACAGCAGCGAGTATGATGCGACTTCTGAGGCTTAAAAGGATGGATCTGCTAACCTTGGTTTCATTCTGAAAAAAAAAAGAAAAAAACAAAAAGAAACAGAACCAAAATATAATCACTTGACATGTCATAGCAGTCGTTATAAAGTTTCTGATGCCAGATACACCATTATCAGAGGTTTCTGCATCACCTGTCAACATCACTAAGAAGTACACACGATCAAATGATTGTGTAAATACACGAGTGCTTACAGCAGCCAGCTGTGCTCGTTCTTCTCTTTTGGAGGAAGGCCAACACCCCAAACATTATATTTGAGAAAGAGACAGACATGTTATAGCAGGCATGGATTACTCAATCAGAAAAGATGACATAGGACTATAGGAGTGGGATTTATTCTTGGAACACAGAAAGCATTCAACTTGTAACTCGGAAGTAGCATTACAATGCAGAAGATCATACATTTATTCTAGCAGTTCGATATGCGATCAGCTAAAATCTTGAAATCTTATGTAACAACTATAACTAAGACTCTAACTTGGGAATGAGATTAGCAATTGACCTATTGAACCAATCACCAGAACTCTATGAGTAACGATCAAGTGATTTTGACCGAAGCAGCTTATCGCAGGCGTGGAAAATTGGTATTCCCTAAAGTTAGGGAATCATTTAAATACTGATTGGTCATACAATATCCCAGAAATGAACTACAGAAAAATGAATTCATAAACATTAAAAGTAATCCTAGCAGCCTGCCATTTCATAATTGTCACTTTATAGTTTATAGTATACTACAAACACTTGATAATGTATGGTCAATGCAACAGTGTAAAATAAACATTATCCAAAGAACAGAGAAAAATACATGAATTTTTCATTCATCAACATTAAATACAAGTTAAGACCTGTCCGAGTGCTATTATACTTGTAGCTAAGTGATTTATCCTGAATCTCTCCTCTAAAGAAATTTCCATAGGAGTCTACAAGGAATGGACTGAGTTAGACAAGAAGTTACCAGTCTGAAGTCCAATAAATACTGCAGAAGTACACATACCTTCAGAGTCACGATGTCAAACAGAGTTTTGTTGTCATGCGCAGAAACATAATTGATCTTGAAAACAAATGTAGTTGTCAATCGTATCGTTTTGCTATGTTAATTATCGTCATTTGACCTTTAAAGCATCAACATGAACAATGCAATAACATCCTCAACGAAATGTAAGCATCTAAAAATTAGACTCCAGATTGACTAAAGTTCATAAACTGCTGATACTCAGACTTGTTAAGCCCACCTTACAGCTGGCACTCAACCTGGTCAAGGATTTCACAAAACACACTCACTGTGATGACTATGTTCTGTCATAAAAAGAAATTGTGTGTTCAAGAAATACCAAGCTTATGTAGCAGTAGCACCAAAACAAAGAAAATAAAAATATTGATCCAAGATCAGAGAAAATTTAAACGTAAATCGAAACAATATCTGATGTATGTTTAAAGGACACTGGAAATAATTAGTCAGGATTCTGATGGGAGTTTAATTACATATTCAATCTGAAAGATAGTAGATAATATTTATGTAAAACAGCAATGCCAACTATAGCTAAATCACTTTAAATGGTCCACGAATAACTTTTAACACAAACGGGCGACTACCATAAAACAATTAAATTACCAATAACTAAGAATCTTCAAAACTTAATTTGTTAGAATTGGTGAGTTTTATGATCTTATCTACTTCAGCATTCTCAATGGCATGCACACCTCGATACTCCTCTAATGTGTAAGGCTACAGATTGAAATTTTAAAACAAAAAGTTAGTTGATCAGAATTCATTGTATTTAGTCTAGGGAGACAAAACGGTTTATCTAGCAGTGCATTGATAAAACTGAATAGCAAAGAACAAATGCAAAACCATTCTTACAATTTTGGCGTCCAAATCAGGGGACACATTAAAAGCTCTGTAATCTTTGATATGTGGAAATTTTTCTTTCACCTAACAAAAATCATTTTATACATGTGCCAGTTCGAAGAAGTTTCAAAGCTTCTTCAGAAGTCACATTAAGAAAAAGCAGCAATAAGAGGCTCCATGAAACTGCTTCTACAGATAACATAACATCTTACATTTTCCGGAAGCCCGTGTTTACCTTCTTCAAGCTTTACTTATATATCCTCACCTGCTAGCACAGAAGTCTCATTGCACAATTTTATGATTTAATCATGAACTCCATTACTCGAACTTGAAGTAAGAATTAGTAAAGTCCTTACCTATAATTCCATCACTCGAACAAGATAAAGCAGCGGCTTTACTAGCAAATAAGTAGCAGGACCATTTCAAACATCCACATTCCAGGCAATAATCGATTCACTAACACAGACCGCCCTTGAATACAACAAACCACCATGCAGTTGATCACCCCACTGCACAGGCATTACAAGATCATAACTTAGCACTAACATGGAAATTGTTCCGAATTCCCCTCCCTCCCGTAGTTTGGATTAAATTAGAATATCGCTCGAATAAAATAAATTCTACAAAATTCAATACACAATGCAAATTTATCACAACAGTAACAAAGTTTAATCCTTTAATCAAAACCCACAACAACTCCTTAATCTTACTTTTACACAAGTTTCTCATATTTTTATTTGTCACCCCTAATTTTTTTTGCCAGCAAATTCTAATGCAACATTTGGTCCCGAAATTTACGGAAAAACAACGTAGAAATTCTCGACAGGTTTTTGGAGCAAGAGAGAGAATAAGAAACCTGGGAGGTCGAAGCGGACTGCTCCTCGGCCGACATTGATGCGGAGGAGGACGGCTTGCATTGCATTGCCAATTCGGGTTTCTGAAAACCTCGGCGGAGTGGAGTGGAAGGGGGTTTGGTTCGGAGGCGAAACGGCGCCGTAGAGAGGATGAAGGACACGTGGTGAGGCGTTGAGGAGGGAAGTGGCGCATGGTCGTTGGAGCAGTTGGTGATGGCGGATAAAAAAGAATTGGAGACGAATATAATAAAGGCATTGGCTTTTTGTTTTAAGAGAATTTCAGATAAAGAGGGTGTGATTGTGAGGCTCTGAAATTTGCTGTTTTTCTTCAGATTCTTCCATTTTTCTTGTAAATTGTTTTCTACTGTTTTATTTTAAATTACCGTTGACGATGTTATTTTAAGGGATAAATTGTGGTTTGACCTCCTAAACTGTCATTCTAGTTGAAATTAACCTTCTAAACTATTTTTTTGTAAATTAACCTCCTGAACTATTTAAAATCAACCAATTAACTCCATATCGTTAGATTGTGGAATCAATTCCATCAAATTCGAGGGCAAATTAGTTATTTCATCATTAATTGTTTCTTATCAACTATAACCACCAATAAAATTTTGAAACATAGACACAAAAGAATTCAAAAATATATAGCATAACTAGAAAACATAAAAAACCAAACATTTATGTAACGGAGCATTACATATTATTTTGTTATCACATGTTATAATTACATTGTTGGTTATTGTTGATAAGTAAGAATTAACGAAGGAAAAACTAATTTTCCTTTGAATTTGATGAAATAGTGGATGAAATCTACCGACAAATACCTTTTCATTTTTGTTCTAGCCTATCAACAAACTAATGATTTTATCATGCAAGGTAAAAAAAAAAATATAAAAAAATTTATCTTGCCATTTAGAACGCTAATAATAATTTTCAAGTAATTTAATAATCATTTCATTAGGGTCCGTAACAATTTTAGCTCGTAAAGCTACATATTGATATAAAAAAATAAAATATGAAAGCATTGCTTTTTTTTTTTTTGTTTTTTTTGAAAACTAAAATCATTTCTTTTGAAAGAAAAGATTAAACTTTAAAAATAGTTTTCACGCATCTCAGTGCTCTCTGTATATCTACTAACGATATTATCCTACTATTTTTTGAACGTTAATATTTGTGCTTTAATATTCGTTTTCGTAATGTCCCGATTATGTAGACTTTAGCTCGTGAATTTTAAATACAAACTGACCTACAAAGCATGTGATCACATACCAAACGACAGTGACAATGGATTGATGGGAAATACGCACAATAAAATTGGCTACTAACTTTTAAACAAAAGTGGAATCAGACGAACACTAAAGGCTCGTTTGGATGTGCTTTTAAAATGAATGAAAGCACTTTTAGAGAAAAAAATTTGATTCCCAAAGCACTTAAAGTGTTTTCTGCAAGAAACACCAGCTATGTACTTCTTCTAGGAAATACTTTAAGTGTTTTTCTAGAATTTATTTGCATTTTTACTAAGTATTAGTTCCAAAAATATTTTCAACACAATCGTTTCCAGTCATTTTAAAAGCACATCCAAACGAGCTCTAAATATTTAACAGAAAGCACTTCCTGGTAGTTTATATACAGCTTACTATAGTGTTCCCATTTCTTGTTTTGATCAAAATTTTATTATTGATTTTATATGTGCATAATTTTCTAAATTTGATATGTTGTTGAGTAGACCATTACCCTTGCAAAAAGTGTGGGACCTTATTGTCAAATTTCTCACTGAGCATGTTAGTTCATGATGATCATATAGCTCAATGGTTTCAAACTAAGAAAGCAACGTCCATAAACATTATATATTATTACTTCCTTTAAATTCATTGACTTACTTCATTAGTCTAAACGAACCATATTATTGTACAAACATTCCAGTTCAAATTTGACCTTACTGTGTGCACTTAGTTTCCTGTTGAACCTTTGCTGGCTATGAAGGTTTTCTTTATGATAAAAGCTCTCAAATATCGATAGCATCGCGATATGTTGATGATATTATCTGATAGAAGATAATTTTGGTATACCATAAATAAGTATTATTGCTATTGATTTGCTACAACAACATTGCCACTTGAGAACATTGTTGTCGTAATAGTGCTATTTGAGATCATTTTTCATTATTTCTTTCTTCTTTTTTTAATTAATTTTTAGTTAAAATGGTCTATGAGATTAGTATAACTCCACTTTGGTCCTTGATAATGAAAATTGATAGAAGTGGTCCATGTGTTTGTTCACCGTAAATCATTTTGATCATTTCATGAAAAATATGTCAATATCATTGTTAAGTGGATGGGTAGGTTTGACAAAAACACCCTTGAAAATGTGGTCACATAGTCGTTTACGTGACAATGTAACGTGAATATTGATAGACTTTCATGGAAGGACCAAAATAATTTACGATGGACAAACACAATGATCACTTCTATCAATTTTTATTATCAGAAACTAAATTGAGAGGTTATACTAATCTCAAAAACCATTTGAACTTCAAAAAAAAAAAAAAACCTTTTTAAATTGATTGGGTTTTTTTTTTCTTTTTTTTAAGGTATGGTTTGTGCAAATGCATTAGTCATGATAACAAAGAATCTAATTATAGATGTCTTTGGTGGGATTATGGCAGACACTCACAGTGAAGGTGATGGTAGGTATGCATGCTTCATAAAAAGAAAAAATCTCTGGGAGATTTATGATTATTTGTCACAATAATTATGCTACTTTTATGTACCTAGAAAAAAAAAAGCAAAAAAGTGAGAAGAAATAGCATGAGCACAATTATGGCCTTAAACTAAATCATAACATTTTCCGAAATTTGGTCACTTTTGATCATCCCCAATATACCAAAGGCACACACAAAATGTGATTCTACATTAATTGGAGGCTATAGCTCCCACTAATTTTACATTAACTACAGAATTAGAGCAACTAAATTCTGAGAAGAGAAGATTGAATCATTCAAGTATTCCTCCGAGTTAAAAGCAAAAAAACAAAATAGTTATCAGATGGACCTAAAGAAGCTATGATTTTCATTTCTACGATGGTTGTTTGAAAAATTCTAACCGATATGGATTGCGCAATCCATTCCATACTGCTGCCCCTGCATGTTTGACAGTATGAAAAGGATGTGCAGCCTTAGACAATTATGTAACTAAAACGCACAAAATGTTGGTCAATGGAGAACAAGCTTTCGGCGCTTGGTGTTGGGTAATGAATCAGAACCAGAATCATCAGAGCTTACCAAACTTCCCTTGTGACCGAAACAACTAGTACCACTACAATTGCAAGAGTCTTGGTGTTGAAGTCGCCGTGGTGGAGGAGAAATGGCAACCGGTGGAATTTCAATGTACTTTAGTTGGGGAGGAGGGTGCTCCCACTGAGGCAGCGGTCCAGCCAGGAGAAGGGTTTGAAGCAGCGGTCCGGCTTCAATCACTGCTTGAAGTAGCCTCCCTTTTTCCGGCAACGGCTTCATAGCTCCCAATTTCAAAGCAGCCAGTGGCAGTGGCGGCGGTGATGACAATGGTGCCGGCGGCATCATAATAGGGTCTGAATTCGGAGATGGAACAATGGTTTCTTCGGAGTCAGAAGAGGTAAAGTGTTTGTTAGATTGACTGCCTTTTGATTCATTATCCTCATCTTTTTGCTGCTGCTTCCGTAGCTCTTGTTGGAGCACGAGTTTGTCCAAAACTAGGGTTTGGCATTTTGCTTCAGCTTCATTTCTCTCTTGGAGGGCTTTGCTGAGGAGATCTTTGAGACGAACAATTTCTTCTTCTCTTGTTGAAATCTTCTCCTTTGCTGATAAAATTGTTGTCTCAAGCTCCAAAGTTTTGCACAAAAGAGAATGCCTTAGCTCTTCTATCCCCTGCAAAATAAAAAATAAAAAAAATTAATTAGCCATGCGTATAAGAAATAGAATTTGAAAAATTGAAAGCTGAAATAGTTATCATACGAGCTCGAACGAGACCCAATACCTCTTCCTGATAGAAGAATTCCCAACTAAAAGGGCTGCACTGAACCTCCATTGGGGTTAGTGTTGGTTGCTTGGAAGTATATACTTTGGTTTCTAGTTCTTGTGATATGATGGACGTTGAACAAAACACACAAGGCCAAAAGCATTTATAGATGCTCAATTGCGCGCCAAGTGCTTTTTTTTTTTACCCTACCTATTGTGTACACAAGGACTAAACTTTTGTAGGAATGTGAAATCTGCAGTTTGAGAGACCCAAGTCTTCATCAGCTGCACCTTATGCCTGTAGCTGAGCCCCGCATAGCACGTGTGACCATCGACGAATTTTACACAGTAGTATTCGAATTACCACACTCGCTGATTACACTGTTCAACGCGTATTTTATATATATATATATATATATATATATATATATTTTAATTTATAACATCACTAATCACATCTCAAACAAAGATAAAATCATTATCGCTTCAAGACGTTAAAGTGACAAGAGCTTCTCGAATCATAAACAACAGACAATCCATATCCATTACTTTAATGTTGGAGAAATTCCTTGGTCAGATAATATAACTATAAGAAAAAGATCATATTTGATCAATGATTAAAGCCGATTGATCTGTAACACTTTTCTCCTTTATGGTTTAATCTCAGGTGTTCTTTTTGACTCTTAGAAGGAGAAAAAGTCGAGCTTATACGTATTTCATTGAGCCATAACCATTGCTTAAATTTTAATTTATTGAATGTGAAAATATTCTACCATTGAAGGCAGACTATCACATAAGGTGACAACGTATTTTTAGCATTGAGTAAAACAGTATGCCAAAGCATAAAAGATAATCTCAAAAAACGCATGTTTGGAAGTTTGAACATGAGTTGGGATTTCAACCTTGCTCATTTTGTACTCGACCAAATCCTTAGAGTTAAAATTTTGAAACTACTAATATTGACAATGGTGACCGCACTAAGATATTGCGGCTGTAAAGCCACTGAATCTTGATGGATTAGGATGTGTGATTTGCGGATAATTGCATGAATTAGAAAATTACTTAAAAAATACAAATCTTGCAGCTGATGAATGAACAGTTATTATATAGTACGATAACATTGCAAATTCTATGTTGGAACAAATACATGTTCACGTAGCACACAATAATTTTTTTAAATAAATGAATGGATTTTATTACTCATTAATAAAAACTAGATGTCACTAGCAGTACAATTTAATTAGTGATATTACTTTTTGCATGTAAAATTTTTAAGAATAGAGAGATTTCAGTATGTTGAAATACGACTTGGTACACCAAGTATAATAATACAATTGGTTGGAAACTTGAGATAACGTTTTTCCTGCCAATTGTATTATAACACTTGGTGTACCGGACCGTGTTCACTGAAAATTTTCTTTTAAGAATGGCCAGCTCGATACTAATTATCCATGGTTGACTTAGCTCAACCTCCACCCTAAGAGATATTTTTCAATGCAGGGGCACATAAAGTGGAGGAAAATTTGAAAAAAAAAAATATATATATATATATATATATTCTTTCTACTTGTATAATAGTATATGGCGTACAACTCCTTGGTCCGAGCACATAAAAAATCTCTCCCAACCTAATCGTATATTAAAAATATTAAAACTTTGATAAACTCAAAATTGAAAACAACAATGGCATCATGTATGACGTTATGGTGTGTCGTAGAATTAGAATGAATATTTTTCCTCCAACCACATGTGACAATGTCTGCATGGAGATCTTCTTTCATCTGGTTCATATCCATGACTGAGATAAGTGAACTGCACCAAAAGTAACGTTCGACAAAATGGCAGAGGAGATAATGTTGGGTCCAGGACCCTCTTTAGGGTAACAAATTTATCCCAAAAGTTTGAAAAAGAGAGAATCCTCCTCCTATTCGATCCTTTGTTTTCAGATTTCGTGAGCTCGTCGTATTGGAAGATCTGTCCAACCATGGCTTGCGCGTGGGTCCTCCTACATCTCACATGCCATGATGAGTCCACGTTCTCCAATTTGTCATTTTTCATGGCTCTATATTCACATGCACACACATGCAAAGCAGATATGAAAAACTGGGCTCTTTTGCGTGGTGCAATAAGAATGTGACAGGTCATAAAAGATATTAAATAGAATAGTACTATTCAAACAGATCTTTTTACCTCACACACATCACATCTTTGTTAATTTTGTATATTGACCTTCTTCAATTGATTCGATCTTATAGTTAAAAATTGAGAGAGGTGTGATATTGGTCTATGTAGTGACGGATCCATAATTTGAATCTTAGGGGTCCCATTGTTAAAGACAAGTTTTTTAGATAGGAACAGAGTGCGAAATGCGCAAAAAAAAATCAGCTTATTCACTGAGGTTCGTCGAACGCTTGGTGGGCTTGTTGTTGTCAGCCAAACTATATTGCACACATGACAACAAATAGCGGCATATGCCAAAAGAAATCAATGAGTAATATTTGTTGAGTGTTGTTGACATAACCTGTGGAGAAATGCCCAGTATGCATTACATCAAACATTTAATAGGCACAAAAATGACCCGTCCAAACATTTGAAGAATCCTCATAAGACCCTCACAAGTATATTTTTGAATCTCAGGATCACTTTGACGCTACTTGCATCCATCTATAGGTGTATGGATAGCACCATAATGAATGCGCTTTTGAGAAATATAGGACAATTATAAATTCTTTTTACCGTTGGGAAATTGGCACGATGGACACGATGCATTGCAAGTGAAATGTCTCGCATGTTTCTTTACATATACCATGCAAATTAAAAAACGTGAACTAAGAATCTTGCATATGAAAGACGAAATTGAATTTAAGGTTGCCGATCGTATTGATTGATCATTTTCCGTGTCAAACTTCTTGTCGATTTCGTCGGTTAGTTCATTTTTCTATTTCAACAAACGGAATTTGTAATGTCCTATAACGCACATTTTCCTTATACATTTTCCTAAATGTTATGTTTCAATGGGTACAAATTTGAGTCTCGACCACTTCCTAAATTGAATTTGAGGTGTAGGATTGTTAGCGACACTTAAAAATAATAATCAATTCATTTTTCTTTGTTAAATAACAATACATGATTTTTTTTTTTTAATACAACGATATATTTTACATTAAAGGAATGAGAGAGTTCGGCTAGACCACATAATGGGCAACCTAATTTGGTATCGAATTCACCATCCACGAGATTCAAACCTAAGACCTCTCACTCACAAATGAAGAAAAATACCACCAGACCGTAGTATGCCCATTATAATTATATATACAAAAAATCTAGTCAAAGGGTACTCACAATTCCAAGTTTAAAGCATATTTGTTTGTTGTCCAACACTCTATAAAACAAGCTTTTTCCTCAACTTGGGTCATTTGCTTAGGCTTTCCTTTTCCCTGCTTTGTTCGTGCAAGAACGCGGCTTGGCGTTGTAAAGGGGTGATTTGATCACGATGCAAGAAAGAAAGAATCGACCCCTTTTGTCTCCTCTTTTGCATGTGAAGATGTGATATGGGCTAGTCATTTATTTATTCAAGATTAATCTAGGTTATATACGAAAGATTTTTTTTCAATTAAAATGAAAAAAGTTGTTCCTGAGATTTGAAATCGATAAAAGTTGTTCCTGAATTTGTCCACCCATCAATTATTTTGGTCTTTCCGTGAAAAATCTCTATTAAATGAATATAAAATAACAAAAAACACTCTATTTCTATCAAATGCACATTGTTTATTAAGTTGAGGATACCTTTGTCCTTCTTATTTAACATAATTTTTCATAGAATGACTAAAATGATTGATGGTGTACAAACTCAAGGACAACTGCTATTGATTTCGAATCTTAGGGAACAAAGTAAAGAGTTATGCAAATCTCAAAGACCATTTTAGCTAAAAAGCCAATACAAAAAAAAAAAAAAAAACCCAGAAGGGAAAAAATCATAAGCCCCTGTGATTAGATGACTGGTAAGAAGTAAGTACAATATTTACCTGCAAGGGAAGAAAAAAATCGACAGAAATCATATTTTCAATGATCACAATACCTTGAGAGAGAGAGAGAGAGAGACTTGAGTTTTGGATACAATAGTAGGGAGGAGGAGTTGAACTTAGAACCTCGGATGCAAGAGTATGCTCTTAACTGCTTGAGCTACGAGCCCCATTGCACATTTCAGGTTAAGTTTGTGCATTTTAACCCATCATCTGCTGCTTATATTAACGGAAACTAGATTAGCGTTAAACTTTACAAAGTTAAAGGCATGTTTCCTGAACCGAGAGTAATTTTACAAAACAACTAGTTAATACCAGAAGGCACAACAATGTAGTTAATCTTTTAAGCATCAACTCACTCAATTTTCTCTGCGCATCTTCACATTAACTGGAGTTTCCTTGTATGACTTAATCATCTGAGTTGCTCGCCGCAGTGGCCTTGCAGATGATCTCCGACATTCCTGGCCTTCAGATCTCGGGGCAGTGTATCCTTCATCCTCCTTTTTCACCGAAGAACATGTTGAACCACTTTCATGAACCACATCGTCACTTAGAGGAGAGACATGGACTGTGTCATCGTTGGTCTCAAACAATTCTTCAGTTTTAAACCTTGCAGATTGCCTAGTCAAACGCCTATCAGGAAACCATAAAGAATCTGTAAATAAAGTTAAAGCCGACTGAAAACATGTACATCCTTAAAGCAATCAAAAATACACAAACAAACCTTTTGTTGTCAGCCTTCTCTTTGGCTTGGACTGCTGCAGTAATAGGATCCTCTGTTTCCAACACTGAGCATGTCGGAGCACTTTCATGAACCACATTATGACATAGATGAGAGACGTGAAACTTTTCACCATTGGTACCAAACACTTCAGGTGCTGCCTGTACTTCGGTTTTTAACTTTGCAGACTGCCTCGTAAAACGCCTATTGAGTAACCATAAAGAATCTGTAAGCAATGTGAAAACCTAATGAAATCATGTCCTTGCTCAAAGCAATCAAGCATAAATAAACAAACCTATTGTTGTAAGCCTTCTCTTTAGCTTGGACTGCTGCACTCGTAGAATCGTCTTTTCCTCCTAATGGACATATCGTCTCACTTGCATGAACCACGTTGTCACGTAGAAGAGAGACAGGAATTTTGTCACCATTGGTCTCAAACATTTCTTCAGTAGCTTCCTGTTCTTCAGTTTTTAACTTTGCAGACTGTCTTTTAAAATGTCTATTAAGAATCCATAAAGCATCTGTAAGTAATATGAAAACCTACTGAAAACATGTACTTCACAAAACAATCAAACATACACGAACAAACCTTTTGTGGTAAGCCTTCTTGTTAGCTTGGACTGCTTCAATAGCAGGAGCCTCTTTTTCTGCTGATGAAAATGTCGTCACACTTTTATGAACCACATTATTGCAAAGAGGAGAGACGGGAATTTTGCAACCATTGGTCTCAGGCATTTCTTCAGTTGCTTCGTGTTCTTCAGTTTTAAACCTTGCAGACTGCCTTCTCAAGCCTCTATGAGGAAACCACAGAGCACATGTAAATAAAGTAAAAACCCGAAAACATGTATGCATTAGGAAATCAAACATATACAAACAAACCTTTTATTATCAGCCTTCTCTTTAACTTCGACTGCTTCAACAGTATGAGAAGCCACAACTGCATGCAAATTATATCTCAAGATTGTTAGCACAGAAACAAGATATCAGAAATACAATGAGTTGTCAAGTTAACATCTACGTGGATTTTTTGGATGTCGATCCCTTTGGGTATTACAAGGACCATCCTTCTTATCTGCTTGCAAGGACTCCCCCGCTTCAACACACTTAGTTAAACCTTCTACCTGTGGGTAGTGAAAGGAAATTTGTAAAGAATACAAGAGGTCAACAAAACAGACCACTCCTTCAAAGTTTAATTCAGAAACGAGAAAGGAATGTGCTAACTACCTGATTTTCTGTACTTTGGCACGTTACTCTTTTGGGTTTCTCCTAGGAACACAGGGTTTACAGTTCAACAAAAAAGTCTATAACCTTACAAAACAGGTTAAAGTCTTAATTAGTTAAACTCACCTCAGCCTCCAGTTTTCTCAGTTTGAGCAAACCATTTTTGCACCCGATTTCATGTTGAAGTGCCTTTAGCTAAAAGTAAAAGCATAATGCTGTTAGTTCATGCTTCTTCAATTGAATATAAAATAGAAAGTGAAAGCACATACTACTCAGACTTCACCTGTCGAAACTTAACTTACCTTATCTTTACCTGAACTGAGTTCCTGCAAAATTGAATTAGAAAGTCGATTTTATATTAGTTGATGAAATTACCAGGTATCGTGGAAGATTGGAATAATCAACAACTAAAACATGTAAAAAAGTACCCCTAAGATCTGGCTATTTGCTTGGGCGAGTTGTAAATTCTGAAGTTGTACTTTCTGCAGATTGATTCTCAAGTTCTGTATCTCTACTCTGCTCAATTCTATGATTTTGCTACCAAATAATTAAGAAAACCAAAAAAGCAAGCCATGCCGAAGCAGATTAGGAACATCAATGAGAGAAACACACAATGAGGAAAATAGATGGCCAAAAGGATACTTTCTGTCAGTAAGAAGTTTCATCAATGTCCTATTTTCCTGTGAACACGTTCAACAAACCCAAAATTAGCTAAACCAACCGCATCATCAACATACTTAGACATATGAGATTAAGAGAGATACAACCGAGAATGTACCTTCTGAAGATTGTCAATATACTCTTTATTTGTATCTGAATCAAATTGCTGCTTCACCTGTTGAATCGATGGTTTCAGTTGCTGCGGCTGCAAGTTGCTAATATCAGCAAGCCTCTTCCGTGAGTTACTTCCAATCGACAACCCCTTAGCAATTTTCTCACCTTTTGCCTTGTTATCTGGTATTCACACCAAACATTTTGTCATTTCAGCAAAACCTAACCAAAAAATCCCAATAACTAATTGGCTACCAAGCCTACCATCACAACAAAGTAGATGTCCACAAAAATTTCCAGATAACAGAAAGCTCCCGTGGACTGAATTGAATAGCTACACTGGTCAGAAATAAAAATTCACCTCTTTCCCTATATTTGTCAGCAACTAACCAGAGCTTGAAACTAGTTGTGCTTGTGCATCTCGAAATCCAACATATTTGCACTTATCCTACACAAATTTTACTCGAGAAAACCTCGATAGCTAGCAATATCGAGATTTAACGAACTTCAGCAAACCCTGGTCCTACGAATCCCACCCAAACAGCACCAGAGTTCGTAATTTCAGTTCGTCCTAAATCGTAAACCCTCAAACATTAGTTTATTTAATTCTATATCAAGAAATGAATTCATACCACAAATTCAAACGCTGATTCATGAATAAACAAAAAAAATGGCAGAAGATCGAGTTTCAAGACCTAAAGAAAATCAAATTCTGAGAAATTTTTACCTCCGGCGCCGCCGTTGTCCGTATCGAGAATGATGAGACCTTCCATCGTGAAACCCGAGCTGAAACCCTAACTTCTCTCTCGATATCTCTCTCCTCTGTCTTTCTCTCTCTACAATTTCATTGCTTGTGACTTGTGAGACTGTGAGACACTGAGATTGATGGAGGGAGAAACGCCGTCGTCGATCGTACCGTATTGGAAATTGAATAAGGAGGGAAATGGAGGGACGGAGGGAAGGGTATAATAGTAAATATGTCTTGAGAGGTTCGGGACACCTACGGCTTTCCGAAGCTAATCCCAGACCCCGGACCTATGGCTGACGGTCGCAATTGGCCAGTGGCCCAAAACAAACCCATTGGGCTAACTCAACTCCATTCGACTGTAAATAAAACTCAATTCCACTTGAGTGACATATAATAAAACTCAACTCCATTCAAAGGTCGGATTGTTGGGTCACGTCATCTGTCGGACACACCTAACAACAGATCCACATCAATTGAGTATGGTGCCTATTCAAAGTTTTCCACAAGAGTTTCTTTTGATGTAGGTACTTGTTGGGAAAATTAGATAAGCAAAATTAACTTTATTAAGTTTTAAATTTTAGTGCTTGTAAGTATATGAATCGGATGATAGTATAGCATTGAAGCACATATATTGTCCCACAGAGATCGAATTGATTCTCAAAATCTTACTAACTAAATTGAAACAAATTATAGTGGAGAAGCTTTAATGGAAAATATATGATATTTTGAATTATACTTAAAATTAGTAAAGCTTGAAAATAAAATGCATTATAAATTGAAACATAAGAAAAAAAGACCTAGGGCATCTGAATTCACCGTAACCAATTCTACTTAATTTCCTTAATATGTTATGCTCAAGTAGTTCTTCAATATTGTTGATCAATTTTCTCTAAATTATTCAACGGTCATGGCATCTAATTGCATCAAAAATATCCTTACATGTTAACCCTATATGGCATCTAATTGAATTTAAACAAGTAAGAAGTAAGAACCCATTAAGCTCTATGGAAATCGTTGGAAAATCACATAAACCCTAATTGTATGGCATCTACAAATAGGTGTACATGGTATCAATTGCAAGAAGCTAAACCCAAGTTAAGCATGGCATCTACTCTAACTTGTATCAAATAAACTTAATCTAAACCTAAATGGTGATCAAGCATCTAAATAAAAATCAAGCACATTACAAATAACAAAAGATACTCAATAAGGAAGAAAAACTTGATAATAACAATATCACGAGACAACTAAGTATTCATGATTAAGCTACATCATAGCCTTAGCAAAGAAAAACTCCAATGTAACTCTTCCTCTTTGCCCTTCCTTGCCGCAGCCCCTAAGTGAATTGTTCTTTGTGGTTTTTTTTGGTGGCTGACCCCGAGAAGGATCTCCTTAAATAAAACAAGCGGCAAGCAAGTGCTTAAAGGCAATTAAAAGCCTACTAATTACTAATCCTAATGGACTTTATGTCCTTATTTAAGAAATGAAAATAAACAGAAATAATAAAACTAGTAATTAAGCTCTGTCCTAAAATTCATTGAATAGTATTCCCATGTCTAGTTGATTCCAAAACTGCTCGGTTTCATCTTGTTGTTGTAATGCATATGTCTTGGTGCAGTTAATTAGCCTCTTGCTCCACCAAAATTACTCTAGACACCCAAAAAGCTCATTTTCCATTTCTTTTTCATGTAACTCCAATATTGAATGCCTATAAATAAAACAATAGAATTTAGTGCATTTAACCCATTCATATATACAAAATTCAAAGGAAACATATGATAAAAATATATGAAAATATGAATTATTAGAAAGAAGTATCGTCTGTTATTGATGCACACATAGCTCATTATCAAAATCATTGATCAACGTAAAAATATAAGTATACTACTTTACTGTACCTAAACAAATTTCTTTACTATTTCAAGTAATTTATGAGTGAATCTTAAATTGAGAAGATAAAATAAAATAAAATCGTAAGACATTTTTAACTGATTGTTATACCAACGTGGTAAAAACAATAACTTAAAAGTGTATCCTGAATTATTTGTAACCAATCTTTAAATTCATGTTACATACATATTTTCTAACAATGAAAGAAGATTCAAATTCGAATTCCCTCCCTTGTCGATAAAAAACAATATAAATTCTCCATGACAAGGAGGCATGGAAATAGACACATTGGATAATTATAGGAAAATGGGGAAGGCATTTTTGACACATGGTTTTGCCATGTAAGTCTTAGAGTAGGGCCATCTATGCCATAAACCAAATTTGACTCTTGTGTAGGTTTGTGGCCAGCTTGGATGAATTTGGAATTTTGGATACATAATTTTGATTCTTGTGGGTCCCATGCATGTTATATTTCACAACCCTACATTTCTTTCCTGGTTGGTTTAGAATCTTTCCCACTTCAAAAAGCCAAGAAATCATGCCTCAAAATGCTACTATTCCCTGCCCTTTTTCCAACTTCAAGTTAATCTATTTATTTAATTATTAAGCTTTTTTTTTTAACAAACGATATTATCTATACTAAGCATGAGGGGTGGGCTTAGCCTCACAATGAGTTAGTAATAATGTGGTTCAAATTTGGCTTTTGGCGAGAATTAAATCTAAGACCTCTCACATAAAAAGAAAGAGGAATATCACCATACCGTAGTATTAAGTGGCCTAATTTAATCCCTTTTGATCACTTTTCTTAAATCTGAATTGCTTGTGTTTTTATTATGTTTTATGATTTAAAAAAAAAAACAAAAAACATTTTGTTTTAGTTACTTAGTACTACGGTTTAGTCGTATTTCTCTTCATTTATACGTAAGAGCTCTTAGGTTTGATTTTCATCAAATGCAAAGCTGAACCATATTATTATGGCAAACTCATTGTAAGGCTTAGCCCACTCCACTTTCCCAACCTCTTAATATGGATACTATCGTTTATTAAAAAAAATAATTGTTATCTCTTCTTTTAGTGGAAAAAGAAACTTTATTGACGAGTCCTGCAAAATTCCAAAGCATATACAGATCGGCCTAATTTCTCCGTGGGCTTTCGGTATCTTTACATAATGGATCGTACTTTTCTTGCCATCAAAACAAATACAAGAAGATTAAGCACAATACTTTTTATCCCAAACGCAACTTGGATGATGGAAACCCTAATTGCATTCATACATAAATTAGACATTAAGTTGGAGTACGTATGAAGATATAGAAATAACATATGTTGAACGGCAGAAAGAAGGGAGTTTCATGGCAGAAAGGAGTCGCATTTGAGCTACCTTCTTTCATAGACAAACAATTATAACGAGTTTGGCAACTTCTCATATCGTCATTTAGTTTTATGATGGACCATCAACCTTCTTCAACATAACATATTTTACTAATGATACTTTTATTATCATTCTATACTCTCAATAAAAAGATAAATAGAGTATTTCAGCCTCCTCATGGTCATCATCGTGCGATTCACCAACGTTAGGAATCTAATTCAAGACTTGTTGTGTGGAATAAAGTTTTTTTTTAACCCACTGCATCTTGAAATCAAACCTTTCTCTCTCTTTACAGTGTAGTTTCGACAAGAAATATCGCTTGTAATAACAACAGCTACTTTAAGTTGCTGCAAGCAGCCCTACGATGATGACTGAATGCTTTTAATAATCAACGACTATGAATTAATATTATCTTCAAAATTGCATTTGTCATGTAACCATTTATATGCATGGCAGGGAGTCAACATATACTGCCTACTAGTGAGTAGTGATGTAACCTTATTACTATACGACATTACCTTTATTAATGTCGTATTCCCAAAACTCTATCGGTTACGAATTATAATACTGTCATTTTTTCTTTTTTCGTGCATTATCAATCCGAACTTCGAACATTTTCTAACATTTGAAAGAGCAATATTATTGTACTAAAAGCTAGTCTTTAGTTCGAGTACAGCCGGTTTATTTGAACAAGATCCAAATTTTCTCCATCATCTTGTGCTCTTTAATTTATTGGACGATTATATTAGGGTAAACAAAATATTTAGGGCCTGTTTGATATTCTATTTGAAAATTTTTATCATTTCTCAAAACATTTCTTGAAAACAATTTTTTTTAAGACTCAAAAACTTGATTGGTTTGCGATTTAAAATTTTTAAATCTTACGACTGAAACTAGACAATAAAAAGAGGGGGTCGCATGAGAGGGAGAAAGATGAGAGAGGAGAAAATAAAGTAAGAAATGATTAAAGGAAAGAGAAAGAAGAGAGGATCAGACCAGATCGAGAGGAAGATGAGTGAAAGAAAGAACCGAGATAATAAAGAGAGCGGATTAGAGGAGAGACAAAAATAGGTTGAAAAAAAAAAGAGAGAGAAAGAAGAAAAGAGAAAGGTAGATTTGGAGTGAGAGGGGAGGAGGGAGAGAAAAGAAAGGAGTGAGTTTAAGTTTAAAAACTCTAAAAACTCACTTTTTATGTTTTTAGAGAATACACTATATTTTTGAATTAGTCTTGAGTTTAGTTTTTTAAAATAGTCTTACCAAACAAGTTTTTAAGGCCTAAAACTTGAAAATTGTTTTTTAGTTTAAAAAGTTGAATTCAAGTAAAATACCAAACATGCCCTTAGCAACTTACTTTATTTATGTGTGGACAACCATATATACATGCATGCATTTAGCTTCCTGCCTTTAGTCATAATCTTGGTTTAAAGATCACTTTAATCAACGAGGCAATTAACTTGACTTTTCCGAAAATCAACATAGATTTTGACTTTACATGACGAGTTAAGATCGTGATAGGTTAAAAGCAGCTCCACCATATTCAATAGCCCGGTGGACCGGCTATTGCTCTAACCTAATTGCCCCAGCTAGCAGCTCCAGCCCATGCGGGTAATGGGGCTCGAGGGAGGCCTGAGTGAGAGGCCAGGCGGGGATTAACAGCCCAAGAGCTTGCGGTTTTTGTGACATGTGGCTGATGTGCGGCATCGGTGCATGCGTCGACCTTGACATCTCCTCGTCCTTCTTCGACATGTTGATGTTGAAGCTAAGGCTTCCAGCGGAGTTTTGCACCACTAGCCCAAGGGCTATTGATACTGCTGATGTGGTTGAGCTGCCGACTAAGACTCCTCCGTCTGCATTATCTTCTCTTTAACCTCCTCGACTTCCTCTTCACAAAAACAAAAACCAGCCCTTTTCGTGAAATTCTCTATATTTTCTTATCTCTTTCTCTTTTGCTTTTGCTTTTGGAATAATGGGGTTTTGAAATTTGTGGTGGAAGTACTCTGGTTTTTTTTTTTTTTTTTTTGCTGAGGTTATGAATGGCTGAGGCTGGGAACTGAAAGGCTGGCGTTAAAAGGTTTTAAAGCATCAAGCCAACAACTGATTGTGTTATTTAGTTCCACCGATGTTGCATGCAAGGCCATGGTTGTGTTCCTTGAGTTACAGGGATTCCAAAAATATTATTTTTGAGCTTGATTTGTTGAAGGTTTGAAGAGGAAGGATGAAAAGAGCTCACGAGAGTGAGCTGGAAAAGAGGGAGAGAAAGAAGGAAAAAGGAAGAGAGAGATAGAAAGAAAAGAGAGAGAGAGAGAGGAAGAACCGGTCAAATGAGGGGAAAAAGGGGAAAAAAGGAAAGGGTGATGGGGATATTTGATGGATTGGGTGAGGAAAAAATACTAATATTTTATTGCCTATTGCCATAGCTATTCAGTTTTAGGGGTGGAGATGCAAAAGGCAATTACTGTTCACTAGGTGGATTCAATAGTGAGTTGCCCTAGGGGGCCTTTGCAACGCTGGAGTTGCTCTAATTAGTTAATAGTTTGACCGTCTCACTCTTTTCAAATGTAAGGAAAAAAAAGCTTCGGAAAGTAAATCATTAGAAATTGGCTTTTTTACTTTTTTCTTTTGGGGTACTAGGTTAAAATCACGATAGTTTAATTAGTTAAATGGTTCGACTAACCCTTGGAGTATGATTCTCTCCCCTTTTTTTTTTTTCCCTCCCATCCTATTTGAACGGTCACGGTTAAGTCACGTCAACATCTTATATTAATTTTTTATAGAAAGAGAAAGACAAAATAGAGAATGTGAAAGGAGGGGATGGAAAGGGATGGAAAGAGGAGGGGAGAGAATCCTAGTCCCTCCCTTAAATAGTTGGAAAAGTTGTTTACAATGTTCTAAAAATCAACCTAGGTGCTAGGCAGTGGGGTTCCGTGGCGATTTTGGAAAACGGTCACTAAAATCGGGGAGGGACTAGGCGGTCTAGGCGGCACGCTAGGCGATTTCAAATAATTTTTTTTAATTAACTAATTAAGTTAAAGTGAGTAACGCGTAACCTATCCAAATGAAATTGTTAAATTAATTCAGTTGTGAAAACCGTTCTTATATTTGTAATTTGTTAATGGGAGTTTATTTGCTTACTGAGTTTATGGTTTTTGGCCTTTGAATTGTATATTTGCTTACTAAGCTTATGAATTTTATTGCATTTTATCTTTATTTTATTCCCAATACGATTACACAAATATAGTTTTTTTTAAGTGTAAATATGTATTTATTTATATGATATAATGTTAAATTATTTAAATTCACTTAGTCCGCTTAGGCGGTAGGTGTTATGTCTTAGCCACCCGACTATTCTAGCGTCCCTTAGAACCTTAGTTGTTTATGAACTAATTACTTCTCAACATTATAGTTTTAAGCATCTATATGTTTAGAGAATATGAGCTGTAGCCATTCATCGTCCAAGCAACCACCAGGTAGAGCTATCATTGTGATCGCTCACCCTCTTATTTGTCTTCATTGGAATTATACCTCTCGGGCTCCTCACAAGTCACATTACAACATCACAGCTATTTATTTATTTGTGAACAATTATAAAACAGTATGTTAATCAAGGTTTTCTCCTAAACTAATTTCTCTTTTTAATATAAAATTAAGACGAATCATTCTACCGACCTAATTAATTGAATTTCTGTATTTCATCAACTTGCAAATTGCGCTCCCAGCAATAGGAAACAATTGTATAATATCACAGTAATAATTAATTATAAATTAATCAGATGCACCTAGGATTTGCAGGGAAGGTCGGTCCTAAATATAGATAATTTCACGTCGGAGAGTATTTATTCGGTAACTGTTATTGCAGTTTTAAAATTTTAATTGTGACTAGTATTTTTATTTTTTAAATATAGAAAGTGTGGTGTGCAGAATTAGATTTTTGGAGTGCTATTAACAATTTCTTATTTATTTTGAGAAATGCTACGGAGACTCTCTCAATAGTGAGAATCTCCATGGACTATATGTCACTTCATATTTTTTGCACAATGATTTATAATGTTGATACAAGAATTTACATTAAACTGTGAGTTGGATAGAGACTCAATAAAAAATCCTACTTTAAGAAAATATTCTTAGCATTTCTCATTTATTAGTGTATAGTTTATATAATATATATGGGGTCATTATATTATGAATTTCTATCCAACTCATATGCCAAATATTCCTGGATTCAACCTCATTTTGCGAAGTGCATTTCATTGGTCTAATCTCTGTTCCTTTGCAGTTCCCACATCGATTTTCAAGGAGAAATTTTTAGTTGTGACAGGAACACAAGTGATATACCATATGTTTTAATAGAAATGGAGAGAAATTTTATTTTTTAAGTTATTAACTTTTTAGCACACATATCCCACAATTTGTTTAATGATACATGATGTACTACCTCGTGTACCGGTCACATTGAAAAATCTCACAATTTCAAGATAGTATTTTATCTTCATTCGAGTTCAAATTTGCCTCACACTACTAGATAAGATTAATTAAAATATCGTTTCAATAAAATAAATATTATAATATAACCTCAGATTATCTTAAGCCCTTGAGTTTGATCCAAAAAATAGGGTCCCATTAGGCTTTTGATTATTGTTTGCTCCATGAGCTTGCCTTGCCATCATTAAATTAAACCTGTAATCCATTTGGCCCCAATGCAAAATTTATTTTAATAAAAATAATTGAATAAAAAAAGGATACGCACTTACAAAGTTTCAAAAATTAAGTGCATACCAAATGATATAAAACAATTTGGGTTAATTACAAAAAACTACCTCAAGTATGGGTCAAATGACACTTTCATACCTCATCTTTTAAAATTGACAATGTCATATCTCATCTTACGAATTTGTGTCAATGTTATACCTTCCGTTAGTTTGGCCGTTTATTTCTCAGTTAAATGCTGACGTGGCTTGATCCGGGACCCATTTTTATTAAAAAATTAATAAAAAAATTATTAAAAACAAAAAAAATCATTTAATATTATTTAAATATTAAAATAATAATAAAAAGTACATAAAAAAAATTAAAAACATTAAACATCATCTTCCTCTCCTTTCGTGCATCTCCCCCCTCTCTCTTCCCATCATCTTCCTGCAACCCAGCAACCCAGCAACCCAGAAAATAAGAAGGAGAAAGAAGAAGAAGAAGAAGAGAAAAAAAAAAAAAAAACCAAACCAAACCCAGTTCATCCCCCCTCCCCCCACCACAAACTCAACCCCCTGCAACCTAGAAAGGAGCAGGAAGAAGAAGGAAACAAAAAAAAAAAAAAAAAAAAAAAAAAAAAAAGGAAACCCAGTTCGTCCCTTGCAGAAGAAGAAGAAGAGGGAAGAAGAGGGAGGAAGAAGAAGAGAGAAGGGAAAAAAAAAAGAAAAAAAAGCAGCAAACCCGTCCCCTCCCACCCAACCCCACCCCCCCCAACCTAACCCGCAGAAGAAGAGGGAAGCAGAAGAAAGAGAAGAAGAAGAAAAAAAAAAAAAAAAAAAAACCCAGTTCGTCCCCCTGCAGAAGAAGAAGAAGAAGAGGGAAGAAGAGGGAAAGAAGAAGAGGGAAGAAAAGAAAAAAAAAAAAAAAAAAAAAAAAAAAAACAACCCAGTTCGCCGCCTGCAGAAGAAGAAGAAGAAGAAGAAGAAGAAGAAGAAGAAGAAGAAGAAGAAGAAGAAGAAGAGGGAAGAAGAGGGAAGAAAAGAAAAAAAAAAAAAAAAACAACCCAATTCACCCCCTGCAGAAGAAGAAGAAGAGAGAAGAAAAAGAAAGAAAAAAAAAATCGAGTTCGTCCCCTGCAGAAGAGGGAAGAAGAAGAGGGAAGAAGAGAAGAAAAAGAAAAAAAAAAAAAAAAAAAAAACCCACTTCGTCCCCCTGCAGAAGTAGAAGAAGAAGAAGAAGAAGAAGAAGAGGGAAGAAAGGGAAGAAGAAGAAGAAGAGAGAAGAACAAAAAAAAAAAAAACAAAAAAAAGCCCACGCCCAGTTCGTCTGCAGAAGAAGAAGAAGAAGAAGAAGAGGGAAGAAGAGGGAAGAAGAAGAAGAGAGAAGAAAAAAAAAAAAGGGTTTTTATTATTTTAATATTTAAATAATATTAAATGATTTTTTTTGTTTTTAATAATTTTTTTATTAATTTTTTAATAAAAATGGGTCCCGGATCAAGCCACGTCAGCATTTAACTGAGAAATAAACGGCCAAGCTAACGGAAGGTATAACATTGACACAAATTCGTAAGATGAGGTATGACATTGTCAATTTTAAAAGATGAGGTATTAAAGTGTCATTTGACCCAAACTTGAGGTAGTTTTTTGTCATTACCCAAACAATTTTATACGGGTTTACCTAATAAGAAACCAACAAGAACAATAAAACAGTCCAACGGGGGCTATTGGGAAATACAAATAAATGCAAACTCAATTCAACAACCAAAAATAATAAAAAAAAAAAAAAAGGACTTTTAGATCTATGTCCAAAAGTATAGGTTGTTTTCAGGATTGAGTCAAGTTATCTACTTACGTATTTTTGTATCAATTATTCAATTTTGTCTTTTTAGACGAAAATTTTAAATCCATTAAATTTTGTGATAAAAGGTATATTATAAAAAGAAAAGAAAAAAATTTGATACAATTAATCTATGTTATAGGTAGACTATGAACAAAAACTTATGGCATATGTAGATAAATAATTAAATGTATATTCTACCTATAAGCGAGATATGAAACCTAACTACAAAATACAAAAATATAATACCTACAAGTAAGATACATTAAGCAGTGATAAATGTTAATTATAAATATGAATCTTTCATATAGGTAGATAAATTGACACACCCCGACCCGGGATGTTCACCTGGATTCCAAATCGAGCTGTGTTGGCTGACACCAGGAGGGTGACAAAACCATAAAGTGTAGTGATGTAGAAAATGTGAGTAAATTTAAACCTAAAAGTGCCTAAGTATAAGAGTGCGTTGGTGAGCGAAAATGAACCCATATCACACGTGATGTCAAAGTATAAGTAAAGTACAGTAGAGTGGATTGAGAATTATATCATCGGAGGTAGTCTCCAATACCAGATTTGCCAAGAATCCTCATCGATATGAAAGTTCAGCTGCTAAAACCTGGAGGGGTGAAAAACAAGGGTGAGTAGGCCTAAAAATAAAGTTTTATAAAAACCTTTTGAAAACATTATAACCCCTTGCCATAAAACAAGTATAGTTTTCAAATATACATACTACATATAGTATGAAAATACTTACCTATTGATAGAAAGTAAAAATATTGTCTACTTTGATATTTTGATTTTAATCGCTTAGAACATCTCCTACAAATCTCGTTAAGAAATAGTAGTCCCTCTATTTGAAAAAGGGTGGTGTTATCCACATATCCATCTTTACCTTGAGTAATGCTAGATAGACTAAATTTGGAGATTTAATTTGTAAACTAAATGATGTGTCACCAATAAGAAATAAACACGTTAATCAACACTTAAAGTAATAATCCAATCATCAACTTCTATATTATTTAGTTTACAAAATTTAGTCTCCCTAACCCTACTTTTTTTACCTCTCACACGTCTCTCTCAATTTCTGGTTGTTAAGTCGAATAAATTGAAAAAGATCAATGGACAAAAAATTAACAAGAATGTGTGAGAGGTAAAAGTCATATTAACTTCTTCCCCTAGAAATGCTATTACTTCGTTTATAGTTGATTTGTGCAAATAAAGTTGAATAATTTAATTTTGAGGTTATCTAACTTAGTAGCAAAAACACCTGGAGGAAAAGAAAAGATTTTAGGAAATTTTATTCAAACCTTATTTTGTATCACTACACCTAATCTTTACATATTCTTGACAAAAAAAAAATAAAAAAAAATCTTTACATTCTCACATTCTATTTTATTTATTCAATATTGTCTCTTTACCTATGACTGAGCCAGAAATTATTTAGCGGGTGGATTAAGATAAAATTATTACTACGAAATCAAATACTCAATTTTCTATAATTTGTTACGACCATAAGGTTGTATAATAGTGTTGACCCTAAAAATTACAAAGCCTACATGGAGCACAAGTCGAGTAACTAATGAGCTAACTACGTCATTCGGTTGATGCGGGGCGTGCCAACTCATCGGCCGAGGAGTAAAATTTGTTGATGTTGCGTTGAGCGTACTGCTAACTTCTTGATCTTACAATTATGACCGAGGAAGGAACACGTCTCGGCCTTCGGGTTCTCGAGCCTGAAGACAAGGCTATTAGTTCTGCGAAGTTCACGAATCGTTCGTGCCAGGTTCGGTCACGGTGATTATATTCGTAAAAGTATACGCACGTCAAACCGGCTCCAAACTACACAGACACACGTACTCAAAAGAGATGTATGTCTTGATGGTAAATGTGGTTCGGCTGTCAAAATGCCGAACTCTGAAACTCACTTGGCGTTCAATGTGCCGAATGTAGTAACTTGTAACACCTTATGTCGCTGAGAAGGCTAATAAGATGACCTCTGCCGATAAGGATTCGGAAACCCTTCTCGACGGAGACTTGAATAGGTAACCAGTCGGCCTCAACGCAGTACTGTTTATCCAAACTGAAGGTGCTCATCGGTCTGCTGATTCTACGGTAACAGTGCTGTTTATCCAAACTGAAAATGTTCGCCGGTTCCCTTCACAGTGTTGTTTATCCAAACTGAAGGTGTGTTGGCGGAAAAATAAAATAAAAAATCTCAAGATTTTTGAGAGGTTTGCGTAGGGCAGTTGTGTGTTGAATTGGAGGGGGCTTGAATGATGCACTCTGCTCTTTATTTACAGCAACAAATCATCCTTAAGATCGAGTTGAAACCATATTCGGACTAAGACTTCTTATTCTGATCCAACCTTATCTTGACCAATCTTACTCCTATTAGGACTTTGAACTCACCCCTCTTTTCAGGTTGTATTCATTTCCGGCCAAGAATCCTCATTGCATTAGGATCCCAAATGTACTAGGACTTCGACCCATCTGCTCTTGTCCAAATCACTCAGTCTTGCAATTGGACTCCACCACCCTAACTGAGCAGCTTAGGACCACCAGACAACCCATAGTACATTTGAAAAAGCTTTGGGCCGAACATAAACCTACGCTCGGCCCAATAATATTATTTTGGGCCCAAACAAATAGTAAACCTGAAAATATTGTCTCCTTACTCACAACGGAGCCAGAAATTATTTAGCGGGTGGATTAAGCTAAAATTATTACTACGAAATCAAATGCTCAATTTTCTATAATTTGTTGCCTACATAAGGTTGTATAATAGTAAACCTGAAAATAATAATTTAAAACAAGAAAATTATAATCTGTTTTATAAGCTTCTGGCCTTCAAAATTTTCAAATGAATAAAATAAGAAACCGTGTGTGGTCTAAAAATTTTAATTTATTACTATTAAATTTTAGTATAGCATTCCTAAAGTTCAGAATTTTCATTTGCTAGGTGAACTATGACAATTAAAAATAGCCCAAAATAATTAGTTTTTTTTTTTTGAACAAACAATATTATCTACACTAAGACCATCTCCACCCTTGGGCTAAAAGTCAAATTTTTTAGCCCAGAAACAGTTTTTCTGCTTTAACCCTTCTGGCCTAAAATTTTAGCTCGGCTAGGCTAATTTTTTTCTTCTTCTTAAATTAACTTTAAAAAAAAAAATTATGTAGACCATTTTAAATTAATTTTATGAACATTTTTATCTAAAAATATTTAAATTCTGATAAATATTGAAAAATCACTAAATCTTTCCACAAAGCAAGCCTTCAACTTTCACCAAACTTTCAACTTTCACCAACCGTTCAACTTTCACTATATAAACACATGTTCAATATCGATTGATCACACCATCTTTCAACCTTCAATCATCCTCTATATTCACCAATCTTTCAACTTTCAAAGTGTTTTTGTTTCCTAAAAATCCTCAATATCTCATCAATGGGTGATAGAAGAAGGCGTATCAGGGCAATGCAGATGGCACAATACCAAACAAGCCTTGACATTGAGGATGCAGAAATGATCAACGCAGAAGCTGAACTTGCAAACTCGCTTATGCAATATGAGCACCATGCCGAATCTAGCTATCGTGGTTCTGTCACGGGGCGTTCATTTGTGCAGCGTGATAGAGAAGAGTGTCATGACCGAATGATGAAATATTATTTCATTGAGCGTTCGAAATTTCCTGCTCATGATTTTCGGAGGCAGTTTCGGATGAGAATATAGCTTTTTGAAAGCATCTTGAACGTAATTGTCAATCATGACCACTACTTTGCAAGGAAGATAGATGTTGTAGGCCGACAAAGTCTATCACCTCATCAGAAGCTCACATTTGCATTTCGGATGCTAACTAATGGGTGGCCTGTAGACTCGATTGATGAGTATTGCCGACTTGCAAAGACTACTGATATTGAGAACCTGAAACGCTTCTATGGGGCAATTCAAGCCATATATGGAGCCACATACCTCCGCAAGCCAAATCGTGAAGACTTAAAAAGGCTTATGCGCAAGGCAGACAAAAGAGGCTTCCTTGGCATGGTAAATGGTAATAGGTATGAGCTAGGTTACTACTTAACTGATTGTATTTATCCTAGTTGGTCTGCCTTTGTCAAAGGTTTTTCTCATCCCGATAGTGCAAAGAAGAAATTATTTTCGCAAAGGCAAGAGTCTTACAGGAAGGATGTGGAGAAAGCGTTCGGGATTTTACAAGCTTGATGGGCCATTGTTAGAGGGCTTGCATGACTTTGGCATACCAAAGACCTCCATTCAATCATGATGACGTGCATAATTTTGCCCAACATGATTATGGAAGATGAGTACATCGAAATTGAAAAAGATTTAGATGAAGATGTGGATGATGACCAACCAACGCATGCGAGAGTTATTGCAAGAGATGTTGAATATCTTGCTGTAACCACATATGAGACCCCGACAGGATATGGTCACATTGAGTGAGTATATGAGACGTTTAAATAGAATTCAAGCTCCTCAAGGTCATGACACACTTCGCAAGGATTTGGTTGAGCATGTATGGCGCCAAAAAGGTGAACGTTGATGATGTTGGTTGAGCATTTATGTAATAATTTTAAGTGTACTATGTTGGTATTTTCTACTAATAAATTTAAGTGTCTTCTTATGCAAAATATTTTATCTAGTACGTTGGATAAATTATTGGATGGAGGTTGAATTATTGAAGGCATCTATTCTACATCAAAGCGTGGAATAATAAGTACAATAATTATTGAAGGCATTTAGATTAATTGAAACAATAATTAATAAGCCATAAATTTAATACACACGACAATTAATAAAGTACATAAACTTAATACAAACGACAATTAATAAACCACATAAACTTAATACAACCGATAATTCATACACTACATAAACTTAATAATGATATCCACCATCTTGACTTGGTGATGGACTTGGGATATAGTAGGGTTGAGATGATTCATCATCTTGAAATATACTCCTTGTGGCATACTTTCGCAAAATTTCCTTTTGCTTACCACGTAAGAACTTCTTCCTCTCTGGAGTGTCTTTGTTGAGGTCCTCCATCATGAAATTAATTTCAAACCTATCTTGCTCCCTATCCCCTTCTTCCTTCATTTGCAAATGCATTCGGGCTGCTTCTTCTTGGCGAGAGCTATGGGTTTCGCTCAATTTTGCAATTCCGATAGCAATGTGTCCACTCATCGAATCTTGGGACTTCCTTTTTCTCTTTGCTTCCTTTTGCTTATCTTTTCCCGGGGGCCTTGCAAAAGAAGGAGTTGAGGGTCATTTCATTGACACCTTCATTGATACCTTCATTTTTGACATTTGTCAGTGCGGCTTCACGTTGAAATAATCTTTTCCATTGTTGGTCCGCATCGGTTCCCCACTTCAGACAATCCTTGAGGACGTCCCAAGCATGTTGCAACTTAAAAACTTGATTTTTTGGTGTTACTCTTGTCTTCTAAATTTCCAATGCTTTGTCACCCTATGCAAAAAATACATAAAAACAATTAGTTGCAAAATAATATTATGTACATGACAAATAAAATATCAAGAAAAAAAATCACAATTTATTTGGCACTCCTTCCACTAGCCATGCCAACCACGGCTCTCTCCAAGCTTCCCTTCCATAAAGTGCATGCTTTGTTGATAGTCCTCCACCGATCGTAAGCACCACTATCGTCCATCGCGCCGCCATTGCAGTTTTCATAAAACTTTTCAATGATTTTATCCCACAAAACCTTTTTATTTTGATTCGTGCCAATTGCACCATCTTCACTAACAACCCATGCCAAGCATAAAACAACATCTTCCTCACAGGTCCAATTACAACCTCTAATATGCTCTCTTGCCATGTTGAACAATTTGGAAATGGAAAGACATGGTAGAAAGAAAAATTGGAAGAATTGTAGGAGAAAATTGAGTTTTGTGTGGATGTTTGAACATATACATAGGTATTTATAGAGTTTTTGGGTGAATTTTGAGTTAAATAATTTTTTTTAATTATTTTAGCCGTTCGATTTAAATTTGGGCTGTTAAATCTTTTTTTTTTTTTTTTTTTTTTACCATTAGATTTGATTATATTCTATTTCAGCCGTTGGATTCAATGTATTTTAAAATAACATTTAAAAAAAACCCAAAATTTGAATCTGGACCGTTGGATCAACCAACGGTACAAAAATGCCAGCCGTTGGATGCAAAAAAGAGTCGTTGGGCTCTGGGTTGTGGCAGATAGCGGCCTTGACAATGGGCCCCCCTGTCGGGCGCTGAAGGCTCACAGGCCGCGTGGGGCGAGTGAACGGGTCGAGAGTGGGGTAATTTTGGGCAAGTCCACGTGTTTGTGGGCTAAATCTTGGGAGAGGTATTTGGCCTTGGTTTGGCATTTAGCTTTTAGCCCAAAGATTTGGCTTGGGTTGGGTTGTGTTTTGGGGAGGGGGGAGGGAGGGAGGGAGGGAATAAGTGGGGTATTTTGGCTTTTCGCCCAGGGTTAGGTGTAGTCTAATGGACAAGGACTCTTTTTTTTTTTTTTTCCCTTCCTTTCCCACCCCTCTTGTTTGAATGCTCAAGATTTCATCATTGTAAGGAGCGAAAAAATAAAAGGGGAAACTTGATATAAGTCCAATTTTTTGAGTCAATTGTAGGAATAGTCCAGTTTATTAAAATAAACCCAATTTGTTATATTTAATTATTTAATTATCAATAGTTATCTGTTCAATGATAAGATTTATTATAAAAATCAAATTTCTTCCCAATTATCTCTTTGCTTATTTCTTTTTATTTATCTTTTTGTTATTTCTCGTTCTTCTTCCTGCTTTAAACCCCATTTATAGATTTTATTTTTAATTTTTATAATCAACCTATATCACAGGTTAATTATATTTATCTGCCTATATGACATATTCTTTTTTTATAATCAACCTGTCACAGATTAATGTGTCTTGCTTGTAGGTATGTTATGTTTTTTCTACCTTTTAATTAGGTTTCATATCTCACGTTTAGGTATTATATGCATTCATATATTTGTTACTTGAGTTAGGATATAATGTTTTGCAGATAAATTTATGTTATTATATTAGTTTTTTTGTTATAAGATATTAAATATATTTTTTTGGAGTTGGAAAATGAATAATATTAGAAGATTTTAATTGATTTTTAATATTTTTAGAAAATATAAAATGAGTATAAAAGAAATAAAAATATATAATTAGATAATTGGACTCATTCCTAAAAACACTCTAGATTTTTGGACTTTGATTTAAAAACCCTAAAATAAAAAAAGTAGAGAGAGAACAAAAAAAAACTGGGAGAGAGGGAGGGATGGAGCGAGGGAAAAAAGAGTGGGGGGGGGGGGGGGGGGAGAGGAGAACCGAGATAATCCATCCTATAACGGCAGCCGCGGCGCCTCCGGTTTTCACCCGGCAAAAAAAGAAAATTACTGAAAGCCTGCAAATCTTTTATTTTTGGTAAAAAAAAAAGCCTGCAAAGTTTTAATCAACTGCTAATTAACCGGCAAAATCTTTTCTAATCACATCACCAAAAGCGGAAAGGGTTCTTGTCTACACTCGAACCCGAAAGAGGTTATAATTTACATCTCAGGAATAAAACATTCATAACTTTCAGCAAAGAATCTTAATCCCAGCACAAAATCTAAATTTCGGATAAGCTCTCACCCTAGATTAGCATACAAGGTAAGAATGTGAGTGACTGAAAGATTGCAAGGCAGATTTCTTGAGAGAGAGAGAGAAAGAGAGACTTCCTCACTTTCTCTCTCCTACTCCTCCGCCGGCCTCCACTGCTGTCCCTATAAAAGCCAACGGCAGCAGCCAACCTTCCTTTCAACCCTAGAAGAAAAGTTACCACATTTCCCCCAATTTAATAATTTTAATCAAGTTTTTCCCTTAATTTAATCATTGTTTATTATATAAACCCACATCACATTTCCCCAAATTTGCAGCTTCCGAAGTTGTTTTTGTAACTGGGAGGCAGCCAAGCCAAGCAAGCAAGACATCTTCCTCTAATCCTCCTCCAAAGGAAGAGTCTTGCACACAGATGCAATAATACCCCAACAACAAACAAACCATCCAAATCCAATCCCCCTCATTATTGTTCAACAATGCTTCTTCCTACCACCTGCATTCTCTTAATTTGTTTCTCTCTATCCCTTCTCTCTAAAGCTTCTTCTTCCTCCTTGAACCTCACCCTCCCTCACCAGCACCCAGACCCTGATGCTGTTGCTCATGAAGTTCAAAGGTTAGAACCCTAATTTCTGCCCCCAAATTACTCAAATCCCCATCTTGGCTCTGCTCATTTTCGATTTTGCAAACTGGGTTTTGCTCATTTTTCTTTATTTTGCAAAAAAGGGTTAATCTTGGCTCCCCATTTTTCAGCTAAAACCCGTCTGGGTTTGGTACATTTTGGTGTTTAATGCTCTGGCACACTCTGTTTTCAAAAATCCCATCTGGGTTTTTCACAAATCATGCATTTTGAGCTGTTAGACCAAAAACCCCAATCGGGGTTCAGCTAATTTTTTCTGCATTTTACCTCATTTTCCCACTAACCAAATAGGGCACTCTGTTTTTTGTTTTCAGGAGAGTCAATGCGTCTGTTTCCAGGCGCCAAATGCTGTCCATTGATGTCAAGGACCAAAGCCAGTGCCTCAGCGGTAACCCAATCGATGACTGCTGGCGCTGCGAGGACTGGAGCAACAACCGCCAAAAGCTCGCCGATTGCGGCATTGGGTTCGGCATGGAAGCCTTGGGGGGCAAAGGGGGCCTGATCTACATAGTCACCGACTCCTCCGATTCCAACCCGGCGAACCCAACTCCGGGCACGCTCCGCCACGCCGTCATCCAAACCGAGCCCCTCTGGATCATCTTCTCCGCCGACATGACCATCAAGCTCAAATACGAGCTCATTGTCAACAGCTTCAAAACCATCGACGGCCGCGGCGTCAACGTCCACGTCACCGGCGGTGGATGCATAACCCTCCAGTACGTCTCCAACATCATCATCCACAACATCCACGTGCACCACTGCAAGCCCGCCGGCAACACCAACATCGCCTCCAGCCCCACCCACGTTGGCTGGCGCGGCAAATCGGACGGCGACGGCATCTCCCTCTTCGGCGCTCGCAAAATCTGGATCGACCACTGCTCCCTCTCGTTCTGCGCCGACGGACTGATCGACGCCATCATGGGGTCCACCGGAATCACGATTTCCAACAACTACTTCGCCCACCACGACGAGGTGATGCTATTGGGCCACGACGACAAGTACCTGCCGGACAGCGGGATGCAGGTGACGATTGCGTTTAACCACTTCGGTGTGGCGCTGGTGCAGCGTATGCCGCGGTGCAGACGGGGGTACATCCACGTGGTGAACAACGACTTCACGCGGTGGGAGATGTATGCCATCGGCGGTAGCGCTAACCCCACCATCAACAGCCAGGGGAACCGCTACACTGCTCCTCAGGACGAGAACGCCAAGGAGGTAAGAATTGTAATTTTTGTTAAGTTCGTGTCTTTTTTATTTTTACGTTCGGATTAGAGGGAAAATTGAAAAAGGTTAGCATGATTGTTTCATGATTTTGGGAATTGGTTCTTTGGCGGGCCCAGTGGGCGGCGCGTTGGGTTTGTTGTAGTCACGCGCTTCCAGCTGGCATAGGTTGTCCCTTTATGCCTACATGTCAAATGGGAAAAAGGGGTTACATGGGATATAAATCATCCCACTTGCACTGGCGTTTAATTTGCATACTTGAATAAAATGCATAATAATCCGATTAATTTGTAATACCGCCACAAATGTTTTTGATGTACTTAAAAATGAGTTTAGGGTGAGAAAAGGTTTTACCTTTGCATGTGTGATTGTTTGAAAGTGAAAAGGGCATATTGGACATTATAAGAAGCTACTGACAGAGACAGTAGTGCCCGACAGTGAGCATGCGTAGGTAGCTGTTGATTTGGCATGACCTTGTGAGAGCCAAAAGACCAAATTGGTTATGATATTTTTGCTCGCGCGTGCTTGCACAGGTGACAAAGCGCGTGGACACGAACGAGGGCGACTGGTCTGACTGGAATTGGAGGACGGAGGGGGACATCATGGTAAATGGCGCGTTTTTCGTGCCGTCCGGCGCAGGAATGAGCACTCAGTACGCCAAGGCCTCAAGCATCGAGCCCAAGTCCGTTGCTCTCATCGAACGAATCACAGCCAACGCCGGTGTTTTCGGTGACCCAAGGTACGTAAAATTACCACAACACCCTTCCCCTCTTTACTTTCTCAACCGTACTACCTGCCACATTAACTGTCATATGAAAATATTTAAGTCGAAAGAAAATTTGGACAAAATGACTAAAGTACCCTTGCATTGCATGATAATTTCTTACTGGGTGGCTTTTTTGGGTGGGAAGCACTTTTGTTAGATGTCTGTCTATTACACACTTACAAGTTAAAATGGTTCTCATCGAAGCACTTAAAAAGGGCAATGAGAACAATTTTACATAAGAGAAGCGTTTTTAGTTATCCGAAAACAAGTTTTATTATTGGTAGTATAGTTAGGTGGAAATGAAAAGAGTGGGAAAATGGAGTTGGGTTTTGTATGGCTGCACGTGATCATGAGGGGACCATTGGGAATCTAGCTGCTTTAGCAGCCCTTACAGTTGTTTGAGCTGTCTAAGTCCTAGTGTTGCCCGTTGTCTTTCCACTTCTACTTTTCTGCTTGGCAAAAAGCACCCAATGCACTATTCCCATTAGTTACAGCTTATTAAATTACAAATCTGTTATGCTTCCAAAAAGAAAATTACAAATCTGTTTTTGCTTAATTTAAAACAATTAAGCTGTGACCTTGGGATTATATGCAAGTATGTCCGCCCACTCTCCTTTTTGTCATTTGATGCTTTCTAGGCTTCTTGGGCGTTTGACCTTCTCAAAAGACCATCTTATTTTACAAACCAACAAATGGTGCAAATGATGAAGTGTATGAAAAAAAACATCCTATTTTACTACGAGAAATGCTAAGAGGACTCTCTATTGATTCTCTAGCATATTTTATTTAACGTTGATTTACGTGCTAGCATTATAAAATGTTATGCAAAAAAATATGAGATGTTAAAGAGTTCATAGAGAATCTTATTTTTGAGTCTCCTTAGCATTTTTCTTTTACTACTGGTCGGGAAGTGATTTTTCACTACTATTACTATTTGCTCTCTCTGTACTCCATTTGTTTAAGCCTCTTAATTGAATAAATTAAAATTAAAGCAGAACTTAGGACGAAGGAAAAAACGGGATCAACTGAATACCAAAAATGCCCTTGTGCTTGAGATGTAGTTACATTGGGGAGGGATAGGTTTGTCTTTGTGGGGGGAAAAGGTCGGTGCAACATTGTCAACAACTAATAAAGAGCGTCCCCATTAGAAGAAGCTTGTGAGATGTTTGGATTAGTGTGAGTATAAGTGTGTGTAAACAGGAGGAAAAGTACTAAAGTTTTGCATGTGGAGCCTTCTTTTTTTGTGATGGCTTGTGCTGTAGGAGGCCCAGGTTTGGCCCTGTGCTCCGCATTGGGAAGGTGACTCACATATTCCCATCATCTGCTTTTCAGCCAGCCAGTGTATGGCCCGCCCCTGCATTTTATTTTGCTATTGGGTCCACTCCTGTGATTTCATAATAATCAAATCCAGATATGGACAACTTGCCCATGCATTGGACCCCAGGTCCTGAGTCTTGACTGATTCTTAACTTTGATGCCATTCTGTCCTTTTAGTTTTCAGATTAGATTACTCTGTAGGGTTTTTGTAGATTACTCTTCTTTAGTTTATTTAATCCGACGCTCGGAAATTGAGAGGGGTGTATGAGAAGTAAAAATGAGTGTCTGGATGACATTACTACTGATCAACGAGTCGGAACAACCCAAGTCCATGAGCCGTTCATTGAGAAAAATAATTATTGACGAACGCTGGCATAACGATCTCCAGCTAGCTGTTTGTACTACTTCCGCCGAAGATTGCTTCCAATTCTGTCAAAATTTCAGTAGATTTCTTAGCTGACTTTTCCTCGGATTGTTTCTTTGCTGTATTGTTTTCCAATCCTTTATCCCAAAACGGCTAAAGCAATTCCAACAACTTGAGAAAGGGCTTGCCAAACTAGGAAAGCTCCCCCCACAGCCCCTTCCCAATCTTAGATTGTTTACTGGTGAAGGCTAACGACAGTCGTCCTCAAACACGTTAGGCAACTGTTCATGATCTTCGCAGACGTTGCTACATCTTAAAACTTGTTGCAGATTGTTAATTGTATAGGGTTTATTTTCATGGACTCTTCTGTTGCACCAAATATCACCATTCATGTCCTTTTATTATTCGTTTACTTATCTGGTTGTAACTTTCAACCCTGTTGTCATGTTGTAGGGAAAGCAGTCGCGTAACAAGCCCTGATGACGGGACCATCACCGACGGCGGCAGCACCACCAGTGGCAGTGGAGGATCGAACGGCAAGGGCAATGACGATGACTATTTCGGAATGATATTTGGGAACGGTGCTGGACCAAGCTCTTCATCATCTTCAAGCACAATATTCTTGTGTCTCTTAATTATTTTTATTTTGTACGTTACCACTAATCATGGTGGCACTCTATTATCTTTACCCTTATTATTAACATTATTATAAAATTCAAACAAAACAAATTTGGGACAAAAATTTCCCAAATTGTTTGATTGCTTCTGTGGTCCCCACACATGCTTTTATTTATCTGCATTATTATAGGTTTCTTGTTCCTTAAGATGACATAATTTTGGGTTTTGCACACTATCAAGTGAGTGAGGTGGTTTTTGAGTGTGTTTTTGACTTTGAAAGATCATGTGTTGGATGTTTTGATTGGTTGAGATTGGTAGGTTTATCGAGGAGAGAAACTTGAGTAGGAGGATCGATCACGTTGTCCGCAGGTCACTTCTCATAAAAGGTATAAATTTATCAACCAGATCGTTTACAGGGCACTTTCCTCATAATGAATAGAACCCATTGTAGTTTTTTAGTTCATGCGACTCCACGATAGTCTCGCTCAATGTGAGATTTATTATAGTCAGGCTGCTTTACCGAAGTTTCTTCCTTGATGGGGATGATGTCGGAAAGAAAAGAAAGGAGAAACTTATGGGGAGAAATAGGATAGGATATGGTTGGTCGAGACGGCATTTTCGGATGGCAAGTCAAATTCAGGGGCTTCTCTCTTTTGTTTTTTTATGCATCATCAACCGACTATTCTTGAATTTTGAGTGCTTCTCCGAGTGATAATAATGTAGTTTAACATGGCATGTTTCTTCCCTCGAATCTCTCTTATCTTGAGAGCGCCCGCCCCCCTTTCCCCCTTTTCTCCTCTTCTGTTCTTGTAAGCTAAAATCTAAAAGTGCTTCTATGAGTGCTTTTTTCACATTCGTGCACAGTGCTTATTCTACCTTTGTGAATTGCGGCCTAGTAAAATAAAATCTAAAAGTGCTTCTTCGAGTGCTTTTTTTTCAACATTCGTGCAAATGCTTACGATACTTCTGTGAATTGTGTGCTAGTAAAACAAGGAAACAGAAACAGAAGAAAAAAGTTTTACATAGCGAGGTTTATTTGAAAGCCGGAAATGGTGTGGTGCTCCTACCTCTAATCGCAGAGCATTTTTCAAACACATTCCACGGCAAAGATTCTGAGTCTAGCCTTCTCTGTTCATTGCCCTCGACAACGAAGGAAGAAAAAATAAGGCCAAAGTGGTGAGTTTCGTACTGCATGCATTCCCAGAAAGCCACTGCGATAATCGTTAAGAAAATTGAACAAAAATATATTTATAAGCTTGTCGAAGAACACGAAATCACCGAGTAATTCGACCCAGAGAATGAACACAGCCTAAAGTAGAAAATGTATAATCAAAAGAAAGTATGCACATAGCTTTTCCCTTTTGGGAAGAATGGAAAACAATGGCAAAATCTTTGCAAGCATTCACAATCTGCCATCACAGTCATTTCACCTTGTTACAATATCTATATTTTCCTCCGTTACGGATTATCTGTAGGCTTGGAAGGACTTCGACATTGCAACAAGTTTGAAAAAAAACCATCTAAGTAGAAAATTTGAAATATTTATGTCCTATATTTAGTTAATTAACCAAGACCATATCCTCACCGCCTGCATTTGCCGCCACTGCTTCTATTCTCTTCCAAGTCAATTCCCGCTGCTCTTCCAATTCTCTAGTCCTGTTTTCTCTCTCAAAGTATTGCTGTTGGCACTCTGCAAACAATTCTGTGTCCATTTCCTGGAACATCCTTCGGACGTTTCCTGTCAATCCATGGATTGCTTGGTTCCAGTGACCTTGCGTATTCTTGTCTAACGCTTCAAAGACTAACGGTAATATCACATTACGGTTCTGAGAAATTAAAGTTACAATGTGCTCACTGTTCCACAAGTAAAGAGCTCGTTCAGCAACCTGCCACACATGTTTACATTAGAAACACTTTTCAAACAGAACCAGAAACACTTCTCAGTTAGCTTTCTACTTCATTGCCAAGAAGATATTTTGTTGTGTGATGACAAGTAAGATGCATGTACCAATAGATTCCGACCCAAAATTAGTGGTAATACAACAATGCGGTAACTTTATTGATTAAAGAGGAGAGCAAATGTGAAACTATAGACACTGCCTAGCTGTTATGAAAACTCAGGACCAAGCAAAGGTACTTGTTGGCTAACCTGTCCTTAACCCTCTTTGGGGACAACAGTTTTTGTTTAAAAAAAAGTACTCTAATTTATAATTGGAGTGTTATACTCAAATTTCAAACCAATTATTCTCCAATCATCTATAAATAAACCCTTCACAATCCAAACTTTAGAAGGAAAAAAACACCAATTTGATTAATAGAAGGGCCCAATCATGATAAGTAGTTTATACAAAGGCTAGAAAATTACAAGCATGCCATCAAATTTAAAACCAAGCCCAATGCCCCACTTTTACAAACCTAAGTAAAACACCTTTGGAATGGCCCAATCATGATAAGTAGTTCATGTACGTTGCAGAGGTGGATGATTATCAGCCTAACACTGCCAGCAAGCTACACACAGCTATGTATAGACACCCAAAACCTGCTGTCCAAAAGACTGGCACATGTGTAACATAAGAAATTAAAACACTATTGGGAGATCACCAACTTGGAATGACATACACATCGAAGGAATCATTCTCATTCGGTTTAGGTTCAATCAGTCCCGGGTGACAATGGAAGAGGGCAAGGGAAACCATCAAACAGTAATCAGCATACAATAAACAGGTAATTCTCTATCAACTTATTAACTTATTTCATAGTATCCGATGTAATTAATTAATGACACATTTTGATCACATTTATCTCAACAATGTTAGAGAGATTACTGATGAAAAGAACAACATTCCAAAACCAAAATGCCCTCTAAAGATAAAGATGCTTTTGAAACGCAAAAAACAATTAAATGATATCTACCATGCTACTTGTGTAAAAGGAAACAGTGTCTTTGGCATTCACCTGGAAATGAGGGCTATTAAGACAGCGTCCAATCTGTCTAAAAAGCGGAAGCATACATCTTTGAAACTCGTCAGCCTGTGTAGCCTGCAAAACGTCTTCCAACTCTGCGAGAAACAGAACCTCCTTTTGACAATTGGTGACCGGCCAATACTTCAATAACCCCTTGATCACCGGTTCGGCCAACTTAGAATCCTTGTCTACAAACTGTATGATACAATAGGCCAACTGGTAATGATACGCAGATACGGACTTGGGTTTGTGCAGGGGAATAAGTGCCCTAATTAGGAACAGCTTATGCTCCTCTTTCATCGGCAACGCAAAGCCGTTTATTATACTCCCTAGAATCTCCAACAACTCACCAATCCCACAATGCTTCTGTGTCTCGAATATAAACCTATAAAACACATTGTTCATGGCCTTCCTAATAAAGGGTCTATGAACCATGAACTTCCCATAAATCCTATGCAAAAGGGTTTTCAAATACTCGCGTTCCCGGGGATCCTCCGAATCGAACAACTCCATTAACCTCAGCACAAATACATGATCAATGTAACGCTTGGCAACTTTAGCATCGGTTTCAGGGGAGGCAATGTACCTTAACAAGAGTTCATAGACAATTTGGAGGTGGGGCCAGGAGGGTTCCTGATAAGGTTCATCCTCGTCCGGTTCGACTAGGTCCCATGACGGCGGCAGGCACCGGAAGATGTTGATGGACACCATGCGGATGAGCTCCTCTTGCATTGGACCGGTGAGCTTGCAGGAACCGGAGTCGATGAAGTCGACGAGCTCCATTAGGGTTTGGCGCTTGAGCTCCTTCTCCCCAACAGATTTGAGAGAGCTGGAGAAGTCGCAGCAGAAAGAGCAAAGCTGGAGCTTTTTGAGAAGGAGGGCCGGGCGGTCCGAAACGGCGGCGTCTCGGAAGAGAGGGAGAGTTTCCATGGGTGAAGAGAGAGCGGCGAGTCGTGACTCGGGGTCGAACTCGGAATCCGTGGAATCGGGTTTTGGGGATTTGCGGTGGCCGCGTTTTATAATTTTGGTGAGCATTTTTTTTTTTTTTTTTTTTTTTTGGTAGGGAATTTTGGGAAGGGATAAGGAGGACCTAGGAGACTGGAATGGAGAGGAAAGTTAGGGTTTTGGGGAAGGGATAAGGAGGGATTTGGGGGGAGGGGGATTGGGGATTGGAAATCATTTGGGTGTTCGGGAGGTGGGAAAATTTGCAGAGAAAGTGTGGGAAAGTTTGGAGAGTGGAGTGTGATTGAGGAAGTAGTTTATGGTCACTCTTGTTCCAACTGGGGGAGTAAAGCTAAACCATATATGGAAATTTTACTAAAATATCAAAATATCTCGTTTTATTTGGAAATTTTACTAAAATATCAACTACTTTAGTGTTTTTTCTTTCTCTTTTGGAAGCGTACAAAAGTTTTGGGGTCATTTGCTGTGTTTTTAAATTATCAAAATCGTTTTTAAAAAAAATATTTTTGAATTCTAAAAGCATTTGAAATGTGTTTTTTTTTTTTTTTTTCAAAATTAACTTGTATTTTTACCAAGATTTAGTTTAAAAAAAATTTTCTTCAAAATTTTTCGCTAAAAATGTCTCCAACCGTTTAAACGTTCTTCCCAAACGAGTACTTACTACGTGTTTCTTTAAATTTTCCAAGTCTTTACTAAGAGATTCTAACACGTCACGTCACCATATATATAGGATATAGCCACATAACAAGAACAAAGAGATTTTGCCTTATCACCGAGTGTGTATATCACCAGAAAACATGTTTGTACAACCACACCCCCAAGCGTGAGATGATGGAGAACTGCAAGAGGGGATGGTTGGAGCGCGAAAATCATTTCCCTGGAAAATAAGGTAAAGCAAAAAATTTGGAAGCATATTTGTCGAACAGATTAAGAGACTTTTCATAAAGGAGGAGCGGAGATCCAACATTTTTACTGCCAAAATACCAAATCCTCATTAGTAACTTGAAAATAAGAAGGAAAAAGAAGGTGAAAAATTACCACATCAAAAGGCATCATCACCATGGATCCATGTTTCGACAGATTGGAAGCAACAAGGATGGCCCACAAAACCAACATACAGGATTACTGAAAAGAGTTCGGTTTGATTCATAGAAAAACCCGATTAAATTAGGCAAAAGCTCCAGCAGCAGCAGAAGGCATTAAGGGTACGATTGCTGGTTTAACCACTGTTGGGGCACTCCCTTGCGAAATGGCCGGACTGTCCACACTTGTAGCAGCCACCGGAAGCACCACCGCCTCCACCACCGCTATGGCCGCCACCACCATAGCCTCCACCGCCCTGGGAGCAGTCCCTCGCCATATGCCCAGACTCACCACACTTGTAGCAAGCACCACTGCTACCACCTCCACCGCCCTGGGGGCACTCCCTAGCCATGTGCCCTGACTCACCACACTTGAAGCAAGCACCATTGCCGCCACCTCCACCACTACGGCTGCCACCACCATAGCTTCCACCGACCTGGGAGCAATCCCTCGCCATGTGCCCCGACTCACCACACTTGTAGCAAGCACCACCACCACCTCCACCACCACTGCGGTTGCCACCACAATAGCCCCCACCGCCCTGGGAGCAGTCCCTTGCCATGTGCCCGGACTCACCGCACTTGAAGCAAGCACCACCTCCACCACCTCCACCGCCCTGGGGGCACTCCCTCGACATGTGCCCGGCCTCACCACATTTGAAGCAAGCACCACCTTTACCGCCTCCACCGCCCTGGGGGCATTCCCTGGACATGTGCCCAGACTCACCACACTTGAAGCAAGCACCACCTTTACCGCCTCCACCGCCCTGGGGGCACTCCCTCGACATGTGCCCAGACTCACCACACTTGAAGCAAGCACCACCTTTACCGCCTCCACTGCCCTGGGGGCACTCCCTCGACATGTGCCCAGACTCACCACACTTGAAGCAAGCACCACCTTTACCGCCTCCACTGCCCTGGGGGCACTCCCTCGACATGTGCCCAGACTCACCACATTTGAAGCAAGCACCACTGCCCCCGCCTCCACCTCTACCCCCAAAACCCCCTCTACGCCCACCATCTCCAAAACCCCGTCCACCTCTCCCACCACTTGAATCCTCAGGTTGGTCTACATTCCCACCATCTGTTGAATTCCAACCGCTTTTACTGCCCCAACTAGATTTCTGATTTGCATCACCAGATCGTGAGTTCCAACTACTTTTTTTGCCCCAAGTTGAATCTTGGTTCCCACCAGTGTCATCAGATCCAGATTTCCAATCACTTTTCTTCCCCCAACTAGAATCTTGATTGCCACCAGTCTCACTAGATGGAGAATTCCAGGTACTCTTCTTCCCCCAACTAGAATCAAGATTTCCACCAGTGTCACTAGATCCAGAGTTCGAGTTGATTGTCTTGCCCCATGTAGAATCCTGGTTCCCACCTGAGGAAGTAGATCCGATGTTCCCATCACTTTTCTTACCCCAACTAGATTCTTGATTGCCATAAGTCTCACTAGATCTTGAGTTCCAAGTGCCTTTTTGGCCCCATTTAGAAACCTGATCTCCCCCTCCACCACTTGACCCACCTTGCCAAGCTGTAGTTTGACCCCAGCCTGATGATTGATCTCCCCCTCCACCACTTTGTTCTTCATTGGTGGCAGATCCTTTGCCCCACTTGCCTCCGTTGTTCCCCACTCCGCCAGTGGTTACATCAGCTTGTTTACCCCATGAAGACCCTCCAGTTTGTTTACCCCATGAATCTCCAGCTGGCTTACCCCAAGAAGAACTGCCATCTTGCTTACCCTCTGTTGAACCGCCACCTGCCTTACCCCAGCTTCCAGTCTGAACATTTTCAACTGGTACTGAACTTTTCCACCCTGCATCGCCAGCACTTGATTCATCTTTACTGCTCCAGTTCCCTGTGGCTTTATTCTGAGGCTTACCCCAAGCAGGCCCATCACTACTGACTGCATTTCCTTTGTCCCAAGATTTCTGTTGACCCCACCCAGGACTTGAAATATCCCCAGATGGTACATCAGAATTCTTTCCCCATGATCCTGCTTCAACAACATTTTTACCTTTGCCCCATGAATCCAGTTGACTCGTCCCAGCAAGTTCAGCCTTCTGCCCCCAAGAGCCACTTCTTCCCCAGTCAGCACCTTGATCATTGTTATGTGGGGCACTGCTGTCACCCCCAGTTTTAACACTTGATTTCCCCCATGAGTCGCTTTTTCCCCAGCCAGTGCCTTGATCATTGTTATCTGCTGGTGCACTGCTGTCGACCCCAATTTTAGCACTTGATTTTCCCCAAGTGTCTCTTTTTCCCCAGCCAGCACCTTGATCATTGGTATCTGGTGCACTACTGTCACCATCACTTTTGGCACTTGATTTTCCCCAAGCGTCACTTTTTCCCCAGCCAGCACCTTGATTGTTGTTATCTGCTGCTGCTGCTGCTGCACCCCAGGACGAACCTGTACTTGGAGCTGCTTTGCTCCCCCAAGAAGTATCATCATCTACAGGTTATGAAAAGAAAATAAATGAAGCATCTTTGCTGAAAAAAGCACTGATCATCAAAGACGTCGATATCATTAAACTTCAGAACCGAACATACCTTTTTTAACATCATTAATAGGATTTGCACTAGCCCAAGAATTACTGCAAGAAAGTGGCCATCAGCCTCAGATTATACACAGAAACATGGTAAAAAAACATATCAAATAAACAAACAGAAAAACTACGTTTTGTACAAATATAAGACAAATTTTGTTGGGTTACCTTTCACCAGATGGCCCTCCAGCATTCCACCCACCACCCCCGGCTGATGCCCCTCCAGCATTCCACCCATCACCCCCAGCAGATACCCCAGCTCCATTTGTCCAGTCTTCAAATATAACAAGCACCATAGGTCACATTTTTAAGGGTCAAAAACAAAATATCTGAATACAACAGTGCTCTTTCCATATATGCGGCATGTCATGTTGACTACATTGATAACCAACTGAATGCGGTCAAGATTAATAACTTTAACAGTATACCATGTCAAATTGTCCGGAATAGAGAAACATTGCCCCATATATAGCTTTAAGATAAAACTAAAGTATGGAATGGAAGTAGAAATTGCTTCCAGAAGATTCATACCATTAGAGCCTCCTTCCGTTCCAAGCAAATCAAATGGTTTTAAACTGGACTCCGGATCCTCACTTTACAGAGAAAGAGGACATTAGCAGACTTATTGAAAAGACAATTAAGTAATGAAAAGCTTGGCATAAATGATGAATTGACTAAAAATAATTACCTAATCAGCACACTAGAACTCTTTCCACGAACTTCAGAAATATGCTCTTTTGTAACTGCATAACGATGAAACAACCAAATTATGACAGATGTAGAATTGCATTCACTGATCAACCAGCCAAACTCCATGCAGTAATCAAAATGATATTGACCAACCTGTGAGAACCTTTTGCTGAGAATCAAGCTTAACAGTAATATCAGCACGGCGTATAGCCAAGATTCGACAGAGGTATCCCTTCAACGGACCCACACGGATTCTTACAGTTTGACCAATTGAGAACATTCCATCTTTATCACCCTGATTGACTGCATTAAATAATTAATCAGGAGGCAGAAAACTTGATATTAACAATTGAAAACTTAAATCACAGCATTAGCACTGATACATACAGTTACTATCCCTTTCTTGCCATGGCTTTTTTGGCGATAGCGGGGATTTAGGAGACGACATGAAATCTCCAAAACCCAGAGCACCTGAGTCCCCATCCTGAATGAGAGAGAAATATCATTACCAACACCTTCTTGCTAATATGTAATATACCGTACAAGAATACTCAAGGAACACAAAAAAATAAGCTTCCTACCTTTTCTTTGCTAGAATCAATGTAAAGCTTAACTTTCTCACACATTTGGGATTTTGAGCAAAAATAACCACCATTTTCTGTCTCGTTCTCATCATACAAGAATATGGTGCCTCTATATATTTGCTTAACAATACCCTGCCTACCCTGCAAAATTGGGACAAACTAGTGTAAATACTCCAGACTATGGAGGCATATGTACAGTGTACCTCAGTAAACTCTTTTTCAAGTACTAAGATAATGATCTCAGGTTGTGTCAAACCTCCAAAGGTCCTTCCGATACTTTGACAGTATCACTAACGCATATGGCCTTCATGTGCCTATCTAATGCCGTAAATTTCATATCAGAAAGAACAGTCTTTAACTCACGCTTCTGAACCATCAGCACAATAGGTCCTTCCACTCCCTCTTTCAGAATCTAGGACACACATTATAGAGTGTTAGTACGCATTTTAAATCATCTGAGGAAACAAACTAGATTTTGTACCTTGTAACTATCATCTTTCTCCATGCCTATTACAAGACCAAAATCTTTCCGGCTGCAAAAGAAATCATGACCAGTAAAAATCATTTTGATGTACATAAGCAGTTCATGGAAGGTCACCAAGGTCACATAAGTTCATACAGGACTCACCCAAAACAAACAAGATCATACAGTTCAAAACCACTCCCACCAGAACCTGAAGAACCCCCGCCTTTCCCCATAGACGTTGATGAGTCCTCTCCCTTCCCCATTGAACCTGACGAACCCTCTCCTTTCCCCTTAGACCCAGATGAACCCTCTCCTTTCCCCATAGACTGCGATGAGCCCTCTCCTTTCCCCATAGGTCCTGATGAACCCTCTCCTTTCCCCAAAGACCCTGATGAGCCCTCTCCTTTCCCCATAGACCCTGATGAGCCCTCTCCTTTCCCCATAGACCCTGATGAACCCCCTCCTTTCCCCATAGAACCCGATGAACCCTCTCCTTTACCACCACCTTCTTCAATTTTGATGGTCCGCCTTTTCTTTTCTGTTGTACCATAAAGTTCTGTAAGCCAGTCCTCGTCCTCATTTTTGGTGTTCTCAGAAGGCTTGAATTTCAGTAGTTCCTCTTCTGATGGCATAACACCCCAGAAGCTTAATGAATCTATTGATACTTTTTTGTACAAATATCCATCCTTGAACATCAGACCATCAAGAAACTCAAACTTCATGCCACTTTCACGATCAGTCCTGTACTGAATGAGAGGGCGGAACTCCCTACACACAAAATAAATAAATAAATAAATATTAGATCAGAAACTAGCATGAAATAATGAACTACCAGCCAATGATCTGTGTCATACTCGAGTTCGTTTGAGCTGATCAATCTCGGGGCAGGAGCAGGCCTTTTCTTTCTAGTACCTCCTCCACCCTATAGAGTGAAAGGAATCAAACACATACAGAATCTTAAATCGTATTCAGATTCAAAATAAAATCTGGATAGCAAAGTTGCAGATACACAAAGACATCACATATCCAAAACCAATTAAACAAGCATTAGAGGAAAGATATTGATGACAATGAACCCGTTACCAACAAACAGGAAGAGGAAAGCATGTGATAAAGAAACTCAAACAACAAACAGAAACAGGAAAGATAGTTCTTACAAATTTTGCAGCCATTGCTTGAAGATCAATTCTGGGGATCAGCTTTAAGGTTGCTCTTTTTCGTAAATCATTCACAAACACAACCTACAGAAACAAAATCCAGATAGGGGAAACAAGTGTCAACCGTTAAAGCAACCCAACCAACCCAACTTGGGACAAATTATACCTGTGCCAAATCACCCTTGTAGTTCCCATTCTTCACACGGGCCCACATGCCCGCAGTAATTCCATTGGATTTAGTCCGAGGAGACAGCAAATGAGAAACTTCATTATTTGGAACTGGCATTACTCGGGAAGGGTATATACTACAAATTCCTTTACATGCCTAAGAAAATCAATGATGGTTCAGATATTAGTAAAAGAATAGTATTGCCCAAACAAGAAACTTTTCCTGTATTGACTAATAAAAAGATCAACTTTCTACAACATCCAAAGAAACGATCACCTCATTAATATCAGACTGCTTGTCAGCTTCAACGAAAACAAAACCCTTGATGTGCTCAACAGCAAATGCAGAAACAATCTGTAGTTTGGTACCTAGTGATCGGAAGTCAACAAACTTTTGCATCATACAGAAAGCTGAATGCCTCTCACGTCCAACCTACAGCCCAAAACATTTGACTGAGAAATGATTGTGGTTCTTTATAGAAGAAGAAAAAAAGAGAGAGTCGTTTGGAGCTATTTCAGAACTTTTCTACCCAGAAAAAAATATGTAACATAACATTCACTGTCATACCATGCATTTTACTTTCCAGATGACTGGATCCTTAACAGTAGGCAAAACATTTCCATCAATCGACCTTTTGTTCTCATAATTATCTTCAGCATAGGTTACATAGCTAGAACCACTCCTGTATCGTTCTTCCATCATTTTTTCAAATTCTTCACCATCCAGATCCTCCTCCTTAGGAACGAATGGAAGGTTATGTGCTTTCCCTGGGTCATTCTGGGCTACAGGTTCTGTTTCAAATTCTTCATCCATAAAATCTGCAATCAATCATTTCAAAAGAAACTTCCACTGTAAACACAGATTTCATAGGTGAAATGCAGAGACTCATTTATCATGGTACCTTTTTTGCACACCTAAGACATATATTCCATGACTAGTCATAACTAACCCTGTACAATTACGCCAAAATTTCACCATCTACCGCAAAAGTGCAGCTTGTTTTGATGGACTTCACGATGTGGGCACAGACGCTTGTTATAACCGTTTTTTTTTTTTTGGTCAAATGATAGATTTGTTTTTTTTTTTTTTGTCAAACGATAGATTTTGTTAGATTAGATGTTAGATTAGCTACCAGCAGGGTTTCAACCCACGCCGTCATGCAAGGGCTCAACACCTTTCCACCACTTTGGTAAAGGGCCACTTGCCAAACGATAGATATGTTAGATTAGGGAGTCAATGGGGTTCAAACCCACACCGTGGTGCAAGGGAAAAACTCCTCTCCACCACTGTGGTAGAGGGCCACTTGCGTCACTTATCATAACCATCACCAACCCAAAAATGTAGTTTAGATGTCCCATATAACACAGCATGCAACTGCAATAGTGCATACTGAACAACATCAGCACAACAATGTCCAAATGAACATAAGTTTCATTGTATGAAATTGAAGAAAGTCTCTCAAAACCATTTTACATTATGGTCAACAAACAAGTTTAAGAAATTAAACAACCCCACTATACACTTCAAAAATAAATTGATCAATAAACTTTATAAAAAAATTGAACCTCCACCAAGCAAGCACAAAAGCCAGAAATTCAAACATACAAAGGAAAACGCATAAAAATTAATAAAGAAAAACCTGTCAACATGCACAAAGGAAGCTAAAAAAAATACCCATTTCAAAAACCCTAGAAATCCGAAACCAGATGGAAAATGCGCGATCCAAAACGAAGTCAGAAACAGAATATACCGTCATCGAAGTCACTGTCGATTCCGTCGTCGGATTCGGCAGCGGCGTCTTCGAAGAATCTGAGGACGCCGGGGTTGCTCCTCTTCCGGCCACCACCGGACTTGTCGTCGTCGTGCTTGCGCTTGCCGCCGGAGAATCCACCTCCGGTGGCGATCCCCTTTCCCTTCGACGCCATCACAATGTGAGGTTTCCGAGAACGAATGCCTCAATCTCACATGCAGCGAGACAGAGAGAGAGAGGTTTCAGTCTTTGGTGCCACTGCTGACTGGTGAATTGCGCCTCAAAGCTCTCAGCTTTTTTATGTGTAGGTGGCATGTGGGGAAATAGAAAGTGTTTGCGATTTTACACTTCTGTCCTTCGTTTGTATGCTTTTTGACGGCTTTGGCGGGAAAATTTTTAGGTGTACCGGGTACACCAAATTTTTTTGGTGTACCCTCACTCATTAGAATTTTTTTGGTGTACAAAAAGTGAGGGTGCACCAAATTTTTTTGGTGTACCCTCACCATTATGAGTGAGGGTACACCAAATTTTTTTGGTGTACCGGGTACACCGAAAAATTACTCCTTTGGCGTGGTTGTTGGCAAGGAGAAATTTTTGAGAGTGACGGGAACACCACCTCAACAAAGCCAGATGGTGTTCCCAACCAATTAAATGTTGACAGCTAGATGTTGTCATTTGTTCACTTAAAAAATACTTGAAAAAGCTGAAAACTCAAAAACCAAAAGATTCCTCATAACTCTGTTAACATCTCCGTTTCTTTGTTTCAAATCAAAAGCTTTTTGCAAACTTCAAGGGAAGTTGCAGACTCACTTCCCTCTTCTTTCTTTGAAAAATAACAACAATTCCCTCCATTTCTCACAAACTCAAACCCAGACCAAGGTATTATGGATGGAGACTTAAACCCAGACCAAGGTATTACGGATGAAGACTCAACCGCAGACGAAGGTAGCTTTCTGCAGGTAGCCTCAAACCCAGATGAAGGTATTTGATTTTGCCTTTGAATAAGTTGTATGTGTGAGCTCTTAAAACATTTTGCATGATTATAGGACATTGCTTTTTTGCTCTTGGCCATGATATTTTTTTTTAATAAAATCTGATTATTGTTGATCTCCCAATGAATAATGCAGTCATTGATATTGAAAGCAATGTAGAAAATATTCAATGCAATGCTCGAGAAAAAACTCCACCTATTGTAAGTCTTGAAGAGAGTTATGTTGGAGATTTGTATGGAAAGATTGTGAAAAATGAGCAAGAAGCTTATGATCTCTATAATGAGTATGCAGCACACATTGGCTTTAGCATTCGAAAGAAACAAAGAAGATATGACAAAAATGGAGATCTTTCAACACTTAATTTTTGTTGTTCAAAAGAAGGTTTTCGGCAAGATAGTGACCCTTGTGAAGAGAAAAAGACTAAGAGATTGGACGAGAGAACAGGCTGCCAAGCCAAAATTCGATTTTTACTAGAAGATGGTGAGTGGAAAGTCTCTACCTTTGATCCTGAACACAATCATGAACTTGCAATGCCAGAGGAAAGACAATTTTTAAGATCAAATCGTAAAATTTCAGAAGCTCATATGGGTGCGATTAAAACCATGGCGAATGCAGGTATAAGAACTACAAATACGTACTCATATTTAGCAGAAGAAGTCGGTGGGTCTCAAAATGTTGGGTTTACGAAAACAGATTGCTACAATTTTGTTAGTAGGGAAAAAAGAATTATGCTTGAAGCAGGGGATGCTCAAAGCTTGATCAATCATTTTAAGCGCAAGCAAGCTGAAGATCCAATGTTCTTCTACACGGTGCAAGTTGATCAAGAAAACCGAATGACTAACTTTTTCTGGAGGGATGGAAGGTCCAGAATTGATTATGAGTGCTTCGGGGACGTAGTAGTATTTGATACTACATATCGAACCAATAAGTACAACATGATTTGTGCTCCTTTCGTTGGAGTTAACCATCACTGGAGTAATGTGTTGCTGGGTTGTGCCTTTTTGTTGGATGAGAAGACTGCTACATTTGAATGGTTGTTTGAGGCATTCTTAGAATCAATGGGGAATCAAAAGCCTATAACCATTTTCACTGACCAATGTCAAGCTATGGCAAATGCCATTATGGTGGTGTTTCCTGGGACATGCCATCGTTTATGCACATGGCATATATCAATGAATGCTACAAGAAATATACCAACACTTTATGGAATCCCTGAGTTCAAAAAGCTATTCAACAAGTGTCTTGACGGATGTCAAACAGAGTTAGAATTTCAGCATACTTGGGATGCAATGATTGAGGAATTTAACATTGCACAAAACAAATGGCTTAAAGGTCTTTATGCCATTCGTGAGAAGTGGTGTCCAGTGTTTAGCCAAGATGCTTTCTCTGTGAGGATAAAATCCACACAAAGAAGTGAGAGCATGAATAATGTTTTCCACCGTATGTCTACTAAAACAATGACTCTTACTGAATTTGTGCTTCATTATGAAAAACAAGCAAATGGCATGCGTTCAAAAGAATTAGAAGAAACCTTTCGTTGCAAGCAAGGTTTGCCTTCTACAGCAGCTAAAAACAGTGGTTTTCTTAAACGTGCTGCAAGTGTCTACACAAGAAAAATTTATAAATTTCTTGAGTATGAGTTTGTTGGCAGTTTGGCGGTAAAAATGCGTGAAGTTGAAAGTGATGGAACCCTCCAAACCTTTGAACTTAATGAGGAGGGTCACAGAACAGTTTATGTTGTCAAATTCAATTCCTCAACTTTCAACATCTCATGTAGTTGCAAGAGGTTTGAATCCATGGGTTTGTTATGTCGTCATGCTCTACGGGTAATGAATGTAAAAGAAGTTTCTCAAATACCAAATCAATACATATTGAAGCGGTGGACGAAAGACGCAAAGAAAGAATGGAATGAAAATGAGCATGGAGAATCTTTACATGTAAGTGACAATTTGTCAGTGACGTTACGTCGGAATACTTTGATGCGGATTGCTTATGGTATATTGAGTATGGGAGCTGAGACAGAAAGTTGCCATAGAATTGCAATGAAAAAATTGAAAGAAATGGCACAATTGCTTGACAAAGAAATGAAGTCAAATGGGGAAGAAATTGCTAATAAAGAAAGCAATGACGTTTTGAATGATGCTACTGTTCGTGATACTGATGGAGTCAATAACTCAGCTGATGAGGCACCGGTGTTGAATCCTCCGAGTGTGAGGCCAAAGGGAATAAGTAATGCTAGATTGAAAAGTCATATGGAGAAACGTAAAAAGAAGACATCAAATGTTCTTGGCTCATCTAGTAAGAAACTTGTACATTTTAAATGTTCACATCTGTGTTATTCTTCTTATATATATATATATATATATATTAATAGTAGTTGTTATTTACTGGTTCAGAGAAAACCAAACCACCAAGTAGTGGTGGTCCTTCACATACCGCCAATGCCAATGTTCGTTTCCCTTCAACTAATCAGGTAACTAATATGTATGTTTGATTTGGATTTTCTATATACATTTTGCTTAATTATTCATATTCGATATTCGATATCGATCAATTTTTTGTAGTTCTATCCAACTATGACAATGCCAATTATTTATGTTGGGTCTCGTATCAATGTTTGTAGTTCTATCCAACCACGAGATTGTCAACCACCAATGTCCAGACTAGTTTGCCTTTATCTAATCAGGTAAACAAGTTTATAGGTTTGAAATTTGTGTTGGTGTTGTCAATATTTATTTATTACAATTTTCATTTTTCTTTTAGAGTCCCAACTACAGTTGGTCATGTTCCCCACCAAACTTTGCCTTCACCAATGTGCTCCAAAGTCAAAACTGTATGACACATTTAAATCAGGTATTGTGTTTTTCCTTCTACCTTTTGCTTTGAATTAGGTATTTGTGTAAATTCTTTGTTGAAGTTAAATTCTATGTAATGCAGGATGCCTTTCCTTGTGGCTTTGAGGAACATGAAGATGCTTGTAACTCCTAATTCTGATCATTTTAGAATTCACGTCAAGATTTCAGTGGTTTTGACAAACATCAAGTTCATGAAAGAATGTTTTCTTGTTGTACTATGTTAGACTTATTATCATAAATCTGAAGCTCCATAATTTGACATTAGAATATGTGGCTTGGAAGTTTGGAATTTGACATTAGAATACATATGACTTGAAAATGGTTAAAGTTGATTTTAGATTAAAATGTGATGGTACAAGAAGTTTGGAATTTGACATTAGAATACATATGACTTGAAAATGGTTAAAGTTGATTTTAGATTAAAATGTGATAGTACAAGAAGTTTGGTTTAACCCCAGAAATGAGTTTGGGATTTAACCCCATATAGTGATTAAAGTGTCAGATTTGCAAATATAGAATGCAGGACACGGACATGAGAAGTCTTGTAACTTTACCTTCATTAAATCTTGGGGCGACAACCATTTAGTGGAGACTAGAGATGATCAATGAAGTTGATAACAAACCATTGATCATCCAATTTTCTTGCTTAGACCTCTAGATTGCATTTGGTAGCTCCAGTAAAACGGCATAAGGTTTCTTGTTTTCTGAGTTGTGAACAGGTAATAAATAGAGTTTGTTTGAATTTATGCAAGTGTTGTATGAGGAAGGAACAGAGCACAGGCTGTGTTCAATGATACTCACATGTGCAAAATGCTAATCCTATGGTCTAAAGCTAACTGGTTTTTAGTGTAAAATCCCTAATTTCACTGCATTTGGATTGATCACAGTTCCTGACTTATTAAACTTAATATCTCCTTGTACATTTTGGGAACTTGACAGCTTAAAGAAGTGCTCATAAAAGCAAATTACACAATATCTACTAAAAAAACTTAGAGAAGGGACTCAGTTAGTCAACAAACATGCACCTCACACTTAAATATTAAAGAACAAAGAGAGAAAACCAAGCCGAACTCTTCAAAATTCGTTGGCACACATGCCTCATTGGCTCAATTGAATGTATAATGCATACTTAGATAAAACAATTCGAACAGTAGCTCAGAAACAGTGCTGAAATTCCATTAGCACTAATCACACACTGCCGGAACAGAGATCCTAGCAAAGCTACACCAATTAAATGATAAAGACTAAGAACCATAAGGATGAGGAAGAAGATGGACTTCAGATTGCTGGCAACCCTGTTGTGATGAGGCCAAGTCTCCATCCAGAATTTGGAAAACCCCTAAACTAGAAAAGCAAAAAAATTTGGCAGTTGCCCTGTTGTGATCACCCGACGACGCAAAAGCTTTTCAATTGAAATTTAGGTTTGAGTCTGAGAAAACAACTTCAACATTTAAGGTTTTCAGACCACTTATTCTACCCATAAAAATCTAACAAAATTAAAAATCATACATGCAGAAAGCTAAATTAGGTTTAGGGCAGCTCTACCACCGCTTGCACCGCCACAACAAAAATAACCAACAACAACAACATAAAGTGTAAGGGCAACGGAGGCCTTGACAACAAGAAGTTCAGGTACCGCAGCGTGCGTCAGCGGAGCTGGGGTAAATGGGTGGCTGAGATTCGTGAGTTGCGTAAGCGCACGCACAAGTGGCTCGGGACCTTTGCCACGCTGCCCGCTCCTACAACCGGGCCGCCATCATCCTTTACGGTTCCAGGGCCTAGCTCAACCTCCAGCCCTCCGGTTCCTCGTCCCAAAACTCCACGCAGGGCTCCTCTTCTTCCTCTTCCTCCTCCTCCTCCACCTCTTTGAGTCTACCTTCGTCTGGGTTTGAGTCTCATGGCCAAGAGCAACAATAATCAGATTTTATTCATTGGGAGATCAACAATAATCAGATTTTATTAAAAAAAAATATCATGGCCAAGAGCAAAAAAGCAATGTCCTATAATCATGCAAAATGTTTTAAGAGCTCACACATACAACTTATTCAAAGGCAAAATCAAATACCTTCATCTGGGTTTGAGGCTACCTGCAGAAAGCTACCTTCGTCTGCGGTTGAGTCTTCATCCGTAATACCTTGGTCTGGGTTTAAGTCTCCATCCATAATACCTTGGTCTGGGTTTGAGTTTGTGAGAAATGGAGGGAATTGTTGTTATTTTTCAAAGAAAGAAGAGGGAAGTGAGTCTGCAACTTCCCTTGAAGTTTGCAAAAAGCTTTTGATTTGAAACAAAGAAACGGAGATGTTAACAGAGTTATGAGGAATCTTTTGGTTTTTGAGTTTTCAGCTTTTTCAAGTATTTTTTAAGTGAACAAATGACAACATCTAGCTGTCAACATTTAATTGGTTGGGAACACCATCTGGCTTTGTTGAGGTGGTGTTCCCGTCACTCTCAAAAATTTCTCGTTGGCAAGTGGGTGTTAACGTCAAATCAGTTTATGCTTGGTGAAATGATGGAAAGAAGGTTTTGGTGACATGTTGATGCTACAAATTTGGAATTTTCTTTTTTTCTTCCTAAATTTCTATTTTGAAAAGAACAATATGTTTCGTTGAAAATTCATCAGTCACTTTTGTTTTTATCCAATCAGATTTGGATACGTGTCTAAATCATTGAAATTATAAACACAAGCTAGACACTATTTAAATCTAATTAGGTGAGAGTAGAAGTTGTGGATGCAAATTTCTTCATCTTTACTCTTGGACAAAATTGCATCTACAAAACAAATAACATCTTCGGTCAAGGCCAAGAGTCTCACGCGCCCATGATGATTGAGGGGGGGCTTTGGGCGAAGAACCTCCGATGCCAAAGTTAGAATTTTGAGGGAAAATTGTTTGGAGAATTTAGAGAGTTTAGCAAGAGAATTAGGATTGAGTTTTGGAGAGAATGAAGTAGTATTTATAGGGGTGTGGCCGGCCGCCTTGGGTGAGAGAGGACCGGCCACTTGGCTCTTTTTGGGGGCTAGGTTCTTGATTTGTGTTCAATTGGGAATAATTGAATAATTAACTAATTAATGAACCAATTAATAGAATAATTGACTAATTGATTAGCTAATTAATATAATAAAAGGGAAAAGATTTGGAAGTTACCTTGTGAAGAGGATTTGATGAGGATAGATGAAATAAGTTTTTATTTGTTACCTATTTTGGGCACTTTTGACTTCGTTGAGGGATGATTGCCTGCTGCTCACGCGAAGGAATCCCGGTGTGCCTCGAGGGTAATTTGTCCTTTTTTACCCAAAAATCCACGTGTCGCCTTGTGATTATTTTTGGCTCCACAAATGCCCCCACACCTGTTGGGCTGCTCGCAGGAAAGGGCAACAAGTGTAGAGATTTTCTTGCTTTAGGAAACTTAGGACTGCTTCCTATTTTGATGTAGATTCCCATATTAATTGGAAATTAGATCTTTCTAGGAAAAGGAAATAAATTTCTTCACCTTAAGTGGATTATTAAATCAACTTTGGAGAGCGATTTATTCTACCCTACAAGAGAGAGAGAGCTTAGATGATACGTGTTCCCCCTCCTCTAGCAATCTTCTACATCTTGCCAGTGCAAAGGATTGTCTTTCGTTGCTTGCTTTGTCTTCTCCGCGCTACACCGAAGCAAGAAAAATTTAATTTTTCTTGTCTTTTTCTTGAATAGTGCTGTCGCGGGGCAACTGTCGGGGTGGTATGGCACGTCCCCTAGTAGGGGCTAGGGGTCGGCTCGGCATGGGCCGATGAGGTGGTGTGGCAGGGACCACTGCTTAGGTTGCATGGCTTGGCTAAAGCCAAGGGCAGATTGTGCGGATGGGGCCGCGGATTGAGGTGCTAGGGCGTAGTGTTAAGCGAGATGCATGGCTCATGTTCTTTGGCCTCTTGGACCTGGATCGGGCCAAGCTAGCGATTGAGAAAAATAAGAAGGTTGTGAGCCTCATGAGTTACTAGAAGCTTGGCATGCAGGCCTTCTGCCTGCTGGTTCGAGAGAAAAAAAAAGGGAAAAGCCAGTATGGGTTGAGCTCCCTTGCTGAGTATCGTGAACGACGTTGGCTACTTAGTTCTCTTGGGCGGGAGAAAGGTGGGCTGCTCCCAAGATGTGAGGTAAAGAGGATCAAGGTGAATGCATTAGCTCGTCTGATCGTTGTCGTGGAGCCTACCATGAATGAAGGTGGAAAGAAGAGATATTCCCTACCTGCTCAAGAGATGCCAGTTGAGAAAAAACTGAAGACATAAATGCTTGTTTCTCTATTTCTCTAGAATGCTTGCTTGCATTTACTTTTAAGGTTTCTATTTGTGAAGTAGTAAAAAAGATTGGTGCTAAGGCTGGAGCAGCCGGGGGTGAAACGCTAAATGGTGCAACTGTTGAGAATGTCGCGACTGCTGAAGATATGGCAACCGAGTAGTCGTGGAGTGTCCAAGTTGCTGAAGAGTTGTCTTCTTGGTAGTCTTTAAAATTTTCTTTGTGTTCCTTGTTGCTTTTGCTTTGCTTGAACTCCTTCGATTTTTGTTAGTCGTTTATCAATTTTGCTAGAAAATTTAATAAACTTGTTTTCTTCACTTTTCTCCATCTTTGCTTCTTTTGTTCATGCCCTAACCTTTAGACTTTATAGACAGGCCATGTAACCTATACAGTCGTAGGTGTTGGTGTAGAACTTTGCAAAGTTGTTAGCCATAGGGTCGGTAACCGGACGCCTTACTTACAGAAATAGACAAGTCCGCGTGATCACTAGGTCGTTAACCTTGGCTTTCTCCAATTCCGTAGCTTGCGTAGCAAGTATCACAACACTTTAGGACTTGGTGTAGGTCGTTTTGCACTTGGTAGGGGGGAAGCTTATCAACTACGTAGCATGTCAGCAGTGAATAAAGCTTTGTATATGCACGTTAGCTTGTTTAACTTTTCACAAGAATGTGCAGTTGTATAAGTCTAGTGTGGCTTTACTACTCGAAAGGCAAGCCATAGGCAGTCTTCTACAAATCATAGGCTACCTTAGTGCATTCAGTAACGACTTTAGGGTTCCAGGGCAGCCTCATGTAGGGTGTACTGCGTAATGTGCCCCATCCGTCTCTAGGGCCCGATTCCCCTCGAATTAGGCCAAGAGACCCAAAATCCTTCAGCTAGCTAAGCCTTGAAAAATATCATTGTGGCTACTTTTAGGAATCCCGGCACAAGCCATCTTGTACCTAGTTATACCAGGGCAACCCGACTCATCCACATATGGATATTTGAAGTGTAAGTTTATCCTCTCGCCTTGGAAAGCAAACTCATATGGGTGTTGGGGAATTGGTTTACCCTCTTGCATTAGAGAGCAATTAGTTTATCTTCTCGCACTGGAGAACAGACCCATGTGGGTGTCGAGGAATTCGTTTACCCTTTCCTATCAAAAAACCTCTGATGCCAAAGTTAGAATTTTGAAGGAAAAGTGTTTGGAGAATTTAGAGAGTTTAGCAAGAGAATTGAGACTGAGTTTTGGAGAGAATGAGGTAGTATTTATAGGGGTGTGGCCAGCCTCCTTGGGTGAGAGAGGACCAGCCATTTGGCTCCTTTTGTGAGCTAGGTTCTTGATTTGTGTTCAATTGGGAATAATTGAATAATTAACTAATTAATTAGCCAATTAATAGAATAATTGCCTAATTGATTAGCTAATTAATATAATAAAAGGGGAAAGATTTGGGAGTTACCTTGTGGAGAGGATTTGATGAGGATGGATGAAATAGGTTTTGAAATGTTACCCATTTTGGGCACTTTTGACTTGGTTGAGGGATGATTGTCCGCTGCTTGCGCGTAAGATTCCCGGTGTGTCCCGAGGGTAATTTTGTCATTTTTTACCCAAAAATCCACGTGTCACCTTGTGATTATTTTTGGCTCCACATGAATGATTACTGAAATTCAATAACCAAGTATTGTTCTTTTGAAAAATATGGATAATTTATCAAAAGAATTATTTTATTAATTTTTGTGAAAAATCTAGTAATGCCTTATGAATTGTGGATCTCTTTCATTTTGCTCTCCATACTTTCAATTTAAGTTCTATAATTTCATCAGTCATGTGGAATGTAGATGATCAATTTTGATTTACAAGGTAATTTAATACGTAGTTGGAACTCATATAATTGACAAATGATAGAAAAAAAAAAATGAAATTTACACATACTTTTTGTAGGTTTTTATTTTTTTGTTTTTTATTTTATTTATTTATTTATTTTTTAGTTTTATCACATATAATCTTTGAAATTGACCCACTCCATCAAGATGGTGCACAAAGTTGAAAATTAATCAATGTTGTCCCTGAATAAGGGCGTTGCAAATCAATGTCGTTCTTCTATTTAAATTCTGTTAAAAAATCTGTTAATATGCTGACTTGGTGTGGGACTCTCCACTCTAGTATTATGATGCTATTAATTTTTAATTTAGCCCTTGCATCATTTAAACTAGATCAAGCCCACACATTATGTGTGTAAATATAAAATACTAAAAAGAAAAATAAAACTATAATATTGAAAAGAAAGAAGATGGGTAGAAATGTGAAAGAGAGAAAATGTGGATTTTTTAACTTTTTTTTTTTAATTAGAGATACTATGTTGATATGTGGGTGAGGTTTGAAAAGAAAAAAAAAATTAGTTTGTCAATATTGTAAGTTATGATGCTATTACAACAAATATGATATAAAATTAAAAATTTACGTAAGTTAAAGATATTGGTAAGCTCTTTACTAAAGTTATTTGTGTAATGAAATTTTTATCGTCAATTTACCACTAATAAAGTGAAAATTTGTTAAATCAACCTTTTTTATTTTATTATTATTATTTTTAACAAACGATATTATCTATACTAAGAGGTTAAAAAGAGGTAAAGCCAACAAACATATAAAAACAGGTGCTATTGCGGCTACACCTCCCGATTTGTTAGGCTGGAAAGTGGCTAAGCCTCATAATGGGTTCAAATTCACTTTTGGCGATAATTGAACCTAAGACATCTCTTACAAATGAAGAAGAATATCACTAAACCGTAGTACTAAGTGGCCACTACCATCATAATTTAAAACAAAGAGATAACACTCTTATTAATTAAACCCACCCAACATGTCTATTTAGCACATAACCTTAATTTACCAAGCCCCCATCATTCACCACCTCTATTTCAGACTTATTTGCTACCTCATCTTTGTACTTGTTATAAATATCACTAGTATAAAATTTCGTAGTCTGAACCACCAAAATCAAGGATATTAGTACACCAAGATATGCCAGCAATAATTATAATGAAAGACAATTTGTAACATTGTCCACCAGTACAATTTAATCATTCCCCATGCTTCCTCTCCAATCCCATAGCTCTCAATTGCTTCTCTGCCTCCTTATCGTATAGAAACCCTGTGACCTTCACATTAAACAAAAATGACCTAAGTGGGCAAGCCATTTGCCCAACATTGGTCAAAGTAGAACAATGTTTAAGCCTGAAAATCTCAAAAGTGATTGCAAAAATCAATGGCCACTATGCACCAAAGCAAAATCATGTGATGATTGAAGCCACATAGAGGTCATTTGGGACATCGAATGCAATTAGAAGGTGGCCGATGCAGGACAACAAGAGGGACAAAGTGAACATTAGAGGCCTAGGGCATTTGCACTTTGTGATAAAAATGTCCGAGACTAATCCTACTATGACCTATCCTAGGTAAGTTCATATGCTTGTGATGGAAACAAAAGTTCTTACGTTGTCCAAGGAGTACCTTAGGGCTATCACAATTTGACCTAAATTATCCATCATCTTCAACATGCCACCGATACCGCAGAGTGTTGTCAAGAACAAAGTTATCATCTCAATGCTGAACACTGCTTGGAGTATGGTGTAGTCTTGCCCTATCTCCGGATGATTGAATATATTTTTCCAACAAGTAGGCTTGTTCTTGTGAGACATTGATGCCGCAGTCGAAAAAACGCTTCTTGTTCGATCATTATCATGATTTTCACTACTTAATCTCTTGTTCCTCCAGGAATTATACTCTTCAGCAACAAAATACCAAGTGGGAGAAAGAGCAAGAAAAGTGCCACAACTGAGCTCCCACCATACTCAGCTTTTGTGAACTTCACCTTTTGCTCTACGAGGGTTATCATTAACAAGAACCCTGCCATTCCTAGTGAAATAAATAAGAATTTATACAAAACCCTAGTGTCATTCTTTGTTGGTGTAGCGTTGATAATCCGAATGGTATGAAGAAAGATCAAGGAAATTGCTAAGGGAAGCCATGCTATAAAGAGAGTGAAGGACTTTGTGTCATCACCATACAAAGCATGGTATATTTGTGTGATCACCGTAGAACTTAGACTAATGTAGCCATTCAAAAACCCCAACAAGAGGCCTTGGCTTCTTCGGAAGTTTTTTACGCACGTAACTATTGCCCCGGTGTGTGAATTTGCACCCATTGTGATGTACAAACACATATGCCAAACTTGGGGCTTGGTTATTTTTCTGGTTACGGCTAGCCATACCATGAAGTACCCAACAAAGTTCAATGTTGCACCAATTGTTATGACAATCCGTGGCGGTGTGACTTCGTTGATTAGACTGGAGTGGATGCCAATGTCAGCAACCAAGTCATTGAAGAAGGCGAGCATATTGATTGTAGTTTGGTCGTAGCCAATGACATATTTGATATCGTTCGAGTAAAAGCTAAACATGAAGCTTGCACTGGCACTAGTCATCACTAGTCAAGAGACAAATAGAATGAGCCAACGTCCTGTGAGGACTTGCATGGCGAAGCCTTTCATGTCAGACTATGAAGGCATAACACCACCACCACCAACACCACCGCCATTTTCATTTCCATGAACTCCCATATCTAGAAATAGAAAAACAATGATATATGTATATATATATATGTTTTTAAATAGAAAAACATAGATGTAATATACCTAGCCAGTCATTCATATCCATATAAAAAGCATAATTCAAAACGGAAGGAGAATGTTCACTAATGCAAGCCATGGATTGGATTGCAAAATGTAATTACAGATGAAATGTTTGGCGGTTTATTATTTACTGTAGTTTGTGGGAAATATAATTGTAACTTAATTAGGGGTTAACTTGCTGATCATGTTGGACCAGAAACAGAAAAGAAGAGAAATTCTCATGCATGCTTATCAACACATGGATATGTTATAGTGTAAAACGAAGGACAAATGTTTTAGTATCGACCATATAAGTTGACATGTAGATGATTGGTTGCATGGTTCATGCATCACAGATTCGCAGATAATATATCGATCATCATTAATTCATATTAAATTGTGATTAGTGATATTTTTGAGGAATATTACAATCGATCATATTCTTCATAGTTCATACAAAAGTTGCAAATATTATGTAACTCATGCTAACATTCAAGAACTTAATTAACATGTAAGTAAACATCTTAATTATGAAATGTTGGTATAGACAAAAGTGAAAGCACCTAAAGAAATCTACAAAAGGGTCCATGATCATTAATTTTCCCAATTAGTAAATAAGATAATTAGTAATTTACTAGACTAGCTTGGATAAAGAAATTAATATGAGCGCAGAATTGGGATGAATTAAGAGTGAGTTGGATATACATTACCCAACTTGTTATTCTCCAGATTAGTAAAGCTGCAAAGATGATCAAAGATGCGAAGGTTGCAGAGCTTGAGCCGAATGAGCCCACGGTGATTACATGCACTTGTTTAATTGTGTGGGTTTTTGGATTTGGATTGTTGGGTTTTCTTCTCTTCATGAAACGGTTGTTGGGTTTCAATTTATATATGTATATGTGTATACACACATAAACATATATGGTGGTAGTTTGCATTGGATATATCTTGTTTTTTTCTTTCTTTGATTTGGTTTTATAGTTCTTTTTCGTGTAACGTGTTGCGTGTCTATGAGTGATTTTTTTTAAAGGTAATAAGAGTTTATCAAGGTAACCTCAACAACGTATAGGACAAAATGTCAAAAGTAACCAAAATGTCACGTGCAAAAAAATTTCACATAGTTTTATAATTATAAATTCATTATGAATACAATACAATTACGAGGACTAAACAAGAAAGCTAATACTTACGATGGCTAAACATTGCAACTCATATAACCCACATAACTGCATCACAAGGAAAAGTTCACACACTCTATGATGATCTTGCAATTATTAGTAAAGAAGCACTAGTACAAGTCATTTTCAACAAAAGTCGAGCTTCCGTCTCATATTCTTTTGGTATGTGCACAAACCAAAAGAAAGAAAAAAAACAACCTTAACTTCAAACAATAGACACCACTCAAAGATCTGAGTTTGAACCATAAATTATAACCACCACGAAGGCTCCCTTTCACAAAGCAAAACAGCAACCACAATTACAAAAAACTTTCATATATAAGTGACTTGAGCCAATTTAGTGAGTTCTGAGTTGTTTTTGATAAACATGTGTCGAAAGAAGATGAAAGACATATGATTTTAGACCATCTCTAATGGATATGCCCAATATGCCAAATATGACTAGAAGAAGATGTCATAGATCATGTGGCAATAGAGTCATTTGACTCCTTGCTTTCTAGCTTTTTTATTTTTATTTTTATTTATTTTTTATTTATTACAACAAACAAAAAAGAAGTCAAATATATTTTATTTAATTTTTAATGCATGGTCCCATTGACAACCAATAGAATAAAAGCTAAAATTAATTTTAATTATTTTTAATAGTTAATGAACTACTGGGCCAATATAATAATAAAATAAATATTTGACACATCCATTGAAAAAGAAGAAGATTTAACATTTACATTCAATATACCACATCAGCCATCAAATAAAATTTTGACATATTATATTTGACATCTCTAAGATAAATTTTTAATACCAACACACCATACATACAAGACTGGAGGCCTAAACACACAGAAAATGCAAAGCTACAGAGAAGCCTCCAAAACAACCACCAAAGAAAAGCCCAACTCGAAAGTTGAGCCCAATATAGAAAAACACACAAGGAAACTATGAACTATTAGATCCTCTTTAGCCGCCGAAACACCTGCCTCCAAAGTACTTGACACCGACCAAGATCTAGTCCCCTGCAGAACGCCAGAGATAAGAACTAGCCAAGCCCCTGAAACCGAAAAAGAAAAATTTCATTGTCCTTAAGCAACCTCCCTTCAACTTCAAATTGTAGCCACCAAAAGAATAAAGGGAAATTATTCCCTGTAAAATCCCACCCCCTATTTTAAAAGAAATTTTGGTTTTTTATTTAAAAATGGGTTTTGAGTCTTAATTGGTGAGCCCAAGGGGCCTACCCCTTTATTTGTGTCTCCCGGCCCCAATCTCTCTTCATCCTATCATTTTCTCTTTTTTCCCTAACTCTCTCATCTCTACATGTGCTCTCTTTCTGCACTCTTTCATTCTACTCGAGCACCACACCCACGCACCCATCACTTCAACCACCTTATCACTTTGGCGAGCACACCTTTAAGCAACCATCATTCTAGGTCCTAAACTAAGCAAGGAAAACTCTTTTTCTCTTTCACATAGCACGGAACAGTTACTGTGCATCCATTTCTGACAATGTATCGCCGTTTCCGACGAAGGTGAGCTTCGAAACTCCTTCTATCTTCCTCCCCCGTAGGCTAGATCACTTTATTGACGATTAAAAGTGACTTTGGTGAAAGTTTGGACGTGAAAATAGATCGGGAAGTTTCCCCCATATTTTTCGACGAGAACTCGACCTTTGCAGGCGTTTTCTGGCCGACTCCGGCCACCAATTGCCTCGAAATTGGTATAGATCTCTTCCTTGCTCCATGAGCTTTATTTTGGTATTTTGGTTTACATGAAATGGTTATGTTTCAAGCTCCGTCGGATCTAGGGAAGTCCTCGACTGTGTTCTGGCCTTCCTTTTCCTTTGGGTCTGGTGACCCATGTGTTGGACTCGGGTCGGGCTTTCAAGCCAAAAACCCCAAGGAGTCGAGGCCTTTTGGGCCAGGCAAAGAGGGCCTAAGGCCCGTGAAACCCCCAACCCTTTTACCTAGAAACCTAAACCCAACCTAATTTCCTAATTCTAAAACCCAACCTAAAGCCTTAAGTGAACTAAGGCCCTTGGGCCGTGTGAAGCTTATCCAAGCTCAAAAACCCAAGGGCCATGCAGCCCAAACCCTCCAGCTTATCAGAAGGAATATTCCCCTGTTGACTTTTCAGAAATTTACTCGGGACCCTTCTTAGGGTAATTCGACGTCTTGAATCTGTTTTTGACGTCCATTTTCCCAAATTCAATCATTTGAATAGAGTTTTATTAATTGTACCCTTCATTTGCTTAGGTGCATATATTGCGACGTTTCCATTTTCGCTAGCTTACGCAGCTTTTGGATGACGAAGTACTGTGAATAGACCCCTTTTGAACTGCATATTTTAATAGTAGAAATACATACATGAAAAACATGATTTAATGATTACGTTTTATGAAACTTTTTATGAGAAATTGATTATCATGCTATACTGAACTTATTTTGGAATACCATACTTTCTATCAAACCCATGTTCTTGTAGGATATCTGATAGATGATGATATACTATTTAGAACATGTTTTCACACACTTCTTTATAGTATAGATGATGAATGACTTTATACTATGAATATGCTTTTGAGATATATGTACCTATGTTTGGAAAGATTATTTTCAGTGGTTTTGTGCATATCTAGTGGTCCCTATTATTGACCTTCAGGTTAGGTGTTGTAGGAGCCTTCGGGCGATGATACTTATATATGCCTTCGGGTGGGTGTTGTAGGAGCCTGTGGGCGATTGATATTTGTGAAAGAAGTGTTATGAAGGAAGAGTTCTATGTTCTGCCTTCGAACGATCATGACACCACTAATTAGCACACTATATACGAGATATATTTTATGGAAGGTTTTATGGCATGCTAGGGTTTTCGAAAAACCTATTACATATTATGCTATTGAGTTTTCATAAAACTTAGGGGTTAATATGTTGATAACTGTTTTATTATATATATATGTATATATCAACTTGATCCACTCATGTTTGCTTTGCGCCCCCTTCAAAACTTAGAATTGAGGCATACAATCCCAGCGTCAAGGCAGTTTCGCATCGGCATCTTCGAGTCCTCTCGGTGTAAGATCCATTCTTTGTTCATTCAAATTTCATATATATTTCTTTTAGTGTTCTAGATTAGATGTGTGCTCTGAACACGTTCCTCATTTGCATATTAATTATATTTAAATTTCTTTCATCTTATTCATATTTTAGTTCTCATGTTTTCAATAAATGGCTTTCGTCACCCTCAAGTGTCGACCAGAACGTACCTACCTTGGTGTTTGGGGAACATCGGGATCGAGGCGTGTCATTCCTAATAGGTAAAAGTGTCGAGATTGACACACAAGTGGAAAGTGGGGGTCTAAACACCCGAATTGAAGTTGTACGCATGTTTCGATATTTGACATCTTCAAACTTTTAGCATTCATTTCCAAATTTCGGTGACATTATTTTACTCCATAAGTAAATAGTTAATTTGAAATCAATTTCAGTACGTTATTAATTACCTTGTCTTGTCCGAACCAAATTGTTTCTGTTCCATTCTAAGAGATGACCTATTTTGTCTATCATATAATGAATTTATAATGTCTGTTTAAATAAAAAAAAATCGTAGCAGCACTGGCGACGGGGGACCAGCTGGTCTTGATTCCTTATCTTTCCGACGGATCGACAATTTTCAATTCCTTCGTACCATTTAGCTTTACAGGAGTTGGAACAACAAAGAAGAAGAACAACACCAATGTCTTATATAAATTATTTTTTTCTTTTACTTGGATTAACATTGTTCTTGCTAGCACTGATCATAGTGGAGCAGAAAGTAAATTTCACACAAATAAAGCATGGTGGGAGTTCAGATGTTTTGATTTTCTTGCTTATTCTCTCACTTCTTGTTGCCCAAGAGAACAATTCTTACACATAAAATTATAATTGTTTCAAATCTTTTCTTTCTTATTTTTCTCCTGTTAGGAGGAAACATATATATTACCTATCTCCTTGTGACACAAGGAATATTAAAGAGAGTTACAACCAAACTAGGAAACATAAATATTCTCATAATCTATCTAAATAGTTTGCTCATGCCAACACTCCCCCTGCATAGATATCTCTTAAGCCAACATTTGTCAGCTGCTTATCTGTCTTCATAAACAGAATGTCAACTAACTTGATATCCAACTTTTCTTTTATGAAGTGCCTATCCACCTTAACATGTTTAGTCCTATCATATTGCATTGGATTATTAGCTATCTCTTATGCTGCTTGATTATCACAGTACAACAACATAGGATCCCTATGCTTAAACCCCATCTCAGTAAGCAAGATCCGAAGCCACAGAAGCTCACAAATACCATATACCATTCCCATGTACTCAGCATCTGCCGAAGACCTCACCACCATATTCCGTTTTATCATGGTCGCGTACTTAAGAAGTATGGGTAGGGTTGTCGTGTTCTGCTTCTGCATCATTGAAATCGATATGAAGTTGTCTATCCATTTCAGGATTCCTACCACTTGGGCCTGCACCATTAATCACCAAACTAGGCCTACTCTGGCCACCACTAATTCTCTCCAAATTTTACCTACTTGGGTTGGTAATAGCAAGCTCATCATGACGCCCACTTGCGCTGTTTTGACAGTCTTGTTGCCCATTCATTCCAGTAGCAGGTTCTGTGCTGCTAAGGTCTCGATCAGCAATCAGCCCGTTTGGGCCACTTGGGCTAGTGTGATCTGCAGGTGGTGTTAGAAGTATTGTTTCAGTTATCCCATTTGGGCTAGCACGATCTGCAGGTGAATCAGAGTGCGATGAAGGTAATATTTCAACTTCACCAAAGCTGCCATAGTCGTTAATTAAGGTCGTCTTCTGTTGAGGAGTATGCAATGAGGGAAGAATAATTCATCTTTAGATAAGATAACATCCATGGTGATGTACATATGTCGAGTAGATAGATGATAGCACCAATAACCCTTTTGTTGAGGACTAAATCCAATGAAAACACATTGCACTGCACATGGATCAAGTTTCATGCATTGGTTTTTGTGAAGATGGACGTATGCCTCGCACCCAAAAACTTGGGGTTTGAGATGAAGGGTGGAAAGAAGTGAAACATAATCAGCAAGCACAACCAAAGAAGTTCTAAAAGAAAGAACATGCGATGATATTCGGTTCATGAGATAAATGGCATAAGTTACCGCGTCGGCCCAATACGTCTTAGGTGCACATACACCAATGAGGAAGACACAGGTAATCTCAAGTATGTGTCAATTCTTTTATTCAGCTACTCCATTTTACTGTGTGGTCTGAAGGCAAGTAGTTTCGTGGAGAATACCATTTTCTTTGAAAAACTGAGAAAGATCTTGATTAAGATATTCGCCACCATTGTCAAACCGAAGTCTTTTAACAGAGAGCGAATATTGATTGTAAATCATGTGATAAAATATTTTGAAGATGCCACCCACATCACTCTTATTTTTCATGAGGTACAACCAAGTCATTATGGTGCAGTCATCAACGAATGTTACAAACCAACGTACTCCATGCTGAGTAACTGGAGATGGTCCCTGCACATCAGAATGTACTAACTCAAAAGGAGCTGTTCGCTTACTAAAACTTGGAGAATATGAAGCACGATGGCTTTTAGTTAATGTGAAAACATTACATTGTAGAGAAGAATATGAAATATTCCTAAACAATGTCGGAAGTAATTTTCCTAAATAACCAAAGGAAACACGACCAAGACGACGATGCCACAATTGCACAGTCTTCAACTTTCCACTATTACAACCTTGAACTTGATGAACACGGCCTTGTACAACATCGCCAACATAATACAACTCCCTTCTCTTACTACCATGCCCAATGATAGCCTGAGTCCATATATTTATGAGTAAACAGAAAGATTGAAACATTTGCACAACACAATCTAATTGCTCAATGACCTACCCCACAGATAACAAATGGCTAGAGAGTGTGGGAACAAGTAAATAGTTATGTAATGAGAGAGTATAAGTGAGTGATATCGAACCCGCCCCTGTAACACTATCTCGTGATGGTGTTGTTGTAGTTAAATAAAGTATGATTATAAGTCATATGATCAATGGCTCAGGAGTCAATAATCCCACATGTATCAAAACTAGCATATGCAATTAAAGTTGTGCCTGTGTTACCTGAATCATCGGATTTTTCTTGAGGCGAAATAAAGTTTAATAGGGACAGCTGCTGGCCCAAATTATCTGGGTCTAAACCGGTGTCCAAGTTGTCTGCTGGTGGGCTCGACAAGGCCACATGAATTTTGTAGTTGCTTATATCAGCGCATGGCCCATCACATGTGCATGTGCTCTTTGCATGCTGGCCTATTTCACCTTGGGCTTTAAACCCAACCAGCCCATCCCGCTGGCACGAAGATTTGCAAGGCTTCCTGGAGATAAGTGATCCCCCAATGGGAAAAGAAACTTGTTGCTCAGCCACGAAAGCGGCCATGTTTAAATTTTTAGATTGAGATTACGCATGAAGGTTTCTTGCTTCGAAACCTTTGGGCTTGAATATGGTTGTTGGTTGCAGATAGCTGTTAGGCAGCCAACGATTAAATCTCAAGTCGGTGGTGAATGAATCTTAGGATTTAGAGGAAGAAACAGACCGAAACCTGGATTGTTACCAACATAAAATTATAATTCTTTCAAATATTTTCTTACTCTTCTCCCATTGGGAGGAAACATATATATTATGACCTCTCTACTTGTGACACAAGGAACAATAAAGAGAGTTAAAACCAAACTAGGAAACATAAATATTCTCCTAATCTATCTAACACCAACAGTTACTAGCAGTACCCCATGACCATCTCCACCACCACGATCATTTGGCACCGCAACTCCGTCACAGAAGAAGCTTGTTTGGAAGAATGTGTTTACTCCAATAAAGGTTGGACATGGACTTCACATTACTCCAATCACTCTTCAGCATTGAGCATTGAAATGTGACTTTGTCTTGTACCACATTGTTTGGCCTTGGTGGCATGATATAATTTACGTAATGAGATCCATAAGTAATTTTTTCATAACCGTTTCGTTTTTAGTTTTTCTGTTTTCATTTATAGTTTTGGTATTCATTTTTCAATTTTTTTTTTGAAATTTGAAAGTACACCAAACAAATTTTCAGTTTTTCATTTAAAAAAGCAAAATAAGAACTTAAAACTAAAACGAAATAATTATCAACCGACTCCTAAATAAGATTTCCATTTTCCTTGACAATGAACGGAACTAGTCTCAAATCACCACTTTGAGCGCCTTGCTGGTGTATCAGACATGTGGCTGCAATTACAAAAGTTTCTCTTCTCCTACACGGAAAAGAAATCTCGTGAATTATCGGGCCTCTATAAGTACAGGTCAGTGTTCCATATATTCAAATTTGAAACTTCAAGTTACGTGTAAAATTGTCACCCTTTTAGTTGAATCTTCCAAACGATCTCATATGGTTGAAATGTCATGAGCTGTAACTTAGTTTACCAGGAATTTGGGTTTTGGACTATGCACTCATTGGTTGGAATCAAGTATTAATAGATTCTATAAAACTATAAGAAAATCTTAAGACAGATTCCCAAAGCAAAAAAAACATTATTCATTTGTTTGTGATGCCTCATTGGTATTTTAAGAAACCTGACACCTTTGCTCGAGGAACATTTTAATTTGTCTGATAAACGATAGATCTTAAATTTTAAATAATAAAATATACCTTTGCGTGAGAAAACCTGACACACTCGTCGTGTATAAGTTGCCATAAATCAAAATGTTGACTGTTTTTGCCCGACGAACATCTGAAATTTATTTATCTGACGAAAGTATGTCCATTGGGCAAACTTTCGTCGAGCAAATGATAATTTCTGGTGGTGATTATTTATTAAAGGCATGATTAGGATCTCTTCGAACCAGCATCTTCTAATACCAAAATCTCTCCGTTTGCATTTCATTGGGTTTTCCATCATCCTAAACCTCGTAAGTCCACATGCAATGTTATTCAATTCCGAGCAAATTTCTGGAGCAGCAGCGACTTTGTTGCATTTGGTAGGTCAACTATCTTATCATATATCAACTAGCAAAAACCCATGTTCCAAGTTATTTATACTAATTATCAAATTCATATGGTTTAGTTACTACCATACCAAACTGTTGAAGAAAAATTAAATAGAACAGATCAAAGTAGCAAACACTGAAGAAAAAATATTGAGATTCTTGGGAAAAAAGAATTCATTCAATGGCCTAACCCAGCTGATGGCTTGTGCTAATTCATACATTTCACAGTTGACGTCTATACTATATATGATCCATCAAGAACTATATATTAAGCTCAATTGACGGCGGGTGGCATCCAATCCAAAGCAAAACGCCTGCTATTGGCCTTTTAAACTAAGAAGTCACCATTAAGGATGATCACCAGCCTACCCTATCAAATATATATTGATATATATATACACACACATATATTGTACAAGTTTTTTATACCAAGAAGTCATATATGAAAGTCAATATATATATATAATAGATTATTACGATTTATGCATGTATACAATGAAGGTGATAAATTTGCAACAACAAAAAAACTTGTAAATCAATTAAGTGCTTAAGAACAGTTACTCTTGCAGGATCTTGTACGTGTTCGATTCCCACAAATAGTGAAACTTTTCGTGTGTGCCGTATGCAAACCTTGTGGATATCCCACCATTGTCGCACGCATGTCTAGTTGTCAACTCTTTAGAACCAAATGAGTTCGACTTTTGCATGCACTGTTTACTATAAGCACATGTTTCGTGTAAATCAAATCAAGATAAGGTCGACCAGCTTGGCAGCAACAAAACTTACTAATATATACGCAATTTGTGATTAAGTTTATGGTTTAACCGATAAATCACACATGCATTGCTTAGTTACATTGATCTCTAGCAACTTACAGAACGATAATGGTGGAAACCCCAATGAATGCACATAGATTTGGAATCTTTTGAAGATGTTCATTTCTAACTTTTATGCGGTGTTTGAAATTTCTTCGATTCGGTCAATATTTTCGTAGAATATTTGAAAAGTAAGAGAAATTAGGTATGAAACTTCACCTCATATAAAAGAACTCTTAAATTTTGGCTAAAATTGACAAATTTTGTCGATTTTTTTGACATATTGATTAAATATCGACAAACTGCCATAGGACATTAATTTTCATGTTTTTAAACAAATTTTCATCATATTTATATTTAAGGTAACTGATATCAATATTTTTACAAATTTATATATTGATATATTTTCATCGATACTAATATTTTAAATTTGGCTTCCAAGTAGTGATCATTTAATAACAAAAAACAAATAAATGAAAGAAAAGAAAAAAAAAATCGTCGAATTGACCAAAAAAAAAAAAAAGAAGAAAAGAAAAGTCGTCGTACAGGACTCGAAATTTGCAAGTAGGCTCAAATATCTATTTATTATAATTTATTTGGATCTCCATCACTCTATCTTTGCTAGCTGGGAAAATGATGATAGAGACACACAAGTTGACTGAGTCTGTGTACATCTAGAAACCTCAAATTTAAATTTTTTTTTTTTAACCTCAGATTAATGTTATTTATGTGTATTTTAAGTTAGAGTAATGCTAAAGAGAGTAAAATTGTAAACCAAATGATATGTCACTCATAAAAAATAAGTACGTTAATTGATACTTAATTAATAATTCAATAATCTACACCTAAATTATTTATTTTACAAATCTATTTTAAAAAATTTGACCAAGCATTACTCTTTTAAGTTGTATTTGGATATGTCAGATTGTCAGGCGTCCAAATAAAAATGCCGTTGCACAAGTGGCATCCCTTGAAGTCAGAACTGGCTTGGTCACATCTTTACTTTAATCTAGAACTGATCACAAAATTTTAATTAAATATGAAATTCGTGGTTCACTTCACTATAAAAAAATAGTAAATTTTAATTTATATACCGATATGTAGTTTCATAAATAAGTCAAATAAGATGACTTGCACAACGAAGAAAACAATACTTCTTTCATATTGGGGACCACATAAAGAAATGGACAAACACTCTTGCAGTCAATCAGCTGAGGCCGACATCGTATTTTTGTTTTCAAGTTGGAGAAATTGGGAAAGCAAACTGTATAATCTTTTGCCAATAATGATGTAAAAAAAAGTAAGAAAAAAACAAGAAAATTCCACACCAAATGCCAATATTACAAATCATACAAGTCCATATTTTTTTCCCTCTTTTTTTACCCTAACATATATTCATCTCTACTTCATGGCATGTATATCTCTCTACGATCTTCCATTGGTTTCCAATGGTTTGGCACCATTTTGATCTACTGTGGCCATCTCTCTCTCAGCAGCTTCTGTTTCCTGTCTGAACTTCTTGTATATATCACTCTGGTAAAACTTTCTCGTTCTCATCACCAAAATCAGTGACACGAATGTGCCAAATAATGTCGCTGCTGCAATTATAATGAAGGACAATTTGAAGCACTCTCCCCCAACGCAAGTCAACTCCTTGCCTGCTTGTCTCACAAGCCCTTTTGCTGCAAGCTGCTTTTTGGCTTCTTTGTCATATACGTGCCCAGTGAGTCTCACGTTGAGCAAGTACAGTCCAACCGGGCTAGCAGACGACCCGAAATTATACAAAGTGGAGTAGTATTTGAGGCCGAAAAGCTCAGAAATTATGGCAAAAAGTAGAGGCCATTGGGCACCGAAACAAAACCCTATGATCACGGAAGCTAGGTAGAGACCATTTTTAACATTGAAGGCAACGAGAAGGTGGCCAACACAAGAAAGCAAGAGGGTTAGGGTTAACATCAGAGGACGAGGGAATTTGTATCTTTTCAACAAGATTTCGGAGCCGAAACCCGACACAACACGACCCAAATAATTCCATATGCTTACTAGGGACACAAAAGTGCTTATGCTTTGTTTAGGGTACCCTAAAGAAGCTCCAATCTGACCCAAGTTGTCTATTGCGGTCAATGTGCCACCAACACCACATATGCATGAAATGAAAAGAATGAGCATGTCAATGCTGAAAAGTGCTTGGAGTATGGTGTAGTCCTCACCTCTATCCGGTGGCCTAAACATAGTTTTCCAACACGACGGTTCAGTCTCTGTGGTAGTGGTGGCGAGCGCTTCCCTGGGTCGTGACATATCAGACGGAACGCTTTCTTCTTCTGATTTTGGCTTTTCGGTAACTATCTTCAAGTTCGAACTGCCATTCAACGCAAGCTTCTTGCCTTCCAAGATCTTAAATTCCTCAATAATAACCACAGCAATTGGGAGGACAAGCAAGAAAATAACCATGGCAGCACTAGCACCATACTCGCCTTGAGTGAAATGAACATTCTTCTGAATTATAATCATAACCATTAAAAATCCAGCAAGCCCAAGTGAGATATAAAGCATATTATAAAACACTTTGACCTCATTGGGATGTCTAATAACCTTCATAATCCGAATTATTCTAAGAAAAACAAATGAAATGGCAGCAGGAAGCCACCCAATTAACAAAATCAAAGCCTTGGTGTCATTATAATAAAAAGCATAGTATAATTGAGTGAATATAGCACCACTTAGGCCAACATATCCCTTCAAGATTCCCAAAACCGCGCCACGGCTCTCCGGGAAGTTTTTGACACAAGTGACAAGTGATCCGGTATTGGCAAAAGACTGAGAATTTGCACCTATACAGATGTACAGGCACATCTGCCAAACCTGAGGCCTTGCAATTCTTTTGGTCACTGCCATCCAAATCATGAAGTAACCAAAAAAATTGAGGACTCCACCCACTGATAGGACCACCCATGGGGGTGTTACCTCGTTGATTAGACCAGAAAGGACACCAACATTAGACCCCAAGTCCTTGAAGAAGCTGAGAAGATTGAGGGTACTTTGGTCATACCCCAGCACATCTTTGATGTCACCGGAGTAGAGACCAAACATGTAGGTGGCGCCAGCGGCTGACATGATTAAGAGGGAAGCAAACATCATGAACCACCTCCCATAGAGGACTTGGAGGGCTAGGGTTTTGGTGTTGCTCCATTCCCCTCCTCCACCAGGTCCAGAAACCAACATGATTTTTCCCCTCTAAACTGCACAAGCAGTCTCTCACAAGTTTGTTGTTGTGAAGAAGTTGGGGGAGGTTTCAATATATAGACGCAAAGGGAGTGTGTGGGAGCAATTAAAAAAATGAAAAGCAAAAATAGAGTACTGACAACTAACATTTAGAGTGAAGTGCAAATATGAAAAGGAAAGAATAAGAAATTAGAGGTTTAAGAAAGAATAAGATATAAGAGGTAATTTTAAACATCATGTGGTATTAATATTTCATTTAAATTATACCACGTAAAATAACAATATTGTGTTCACGAAAATAAGAAAGAGAGGAACCCTCTTATAATTTGGTTTTGTCCATAAGAAAAAATCGTCAAAACGGTATGGGAGTCAGTTATTTTTGCCTCTCTTTTATTTTTAAATTTTTTTTCAAGAAGTTTTAATGAAAAACTCACAGTACTGTTCACTTTAACTAAAAATCATATTTTTACACTAAAAAGTCAAATCTGATACTATTTACTTTACTTTTTATTTTGTCCTTATCGTTAAAACTCAAAATTTTCAAATATTTTTTTATTAATTTTTCTTTTTTTTTATTTATCACAAGGTGCCTTTGTCTTCAATATTGGCAAGTTGATATAGGGAAGAACTTTATGAAGTATGAACCACCTCGATCTCTAGCTGGGAACGTTGACTGCTCAAATATCTAATGCATGGGATACTGAAATGAAGGCCACCATTTGGACAGAGCTTGCTTTATCCTTTTTTTTTTTTATCCATTTGATATGTTTCTTTGTTTGGTTTTTTTCAATTTGGTTTTCGATTAAATCATATACAATCGCTAACTCGCAAGCTGGCTGTCCATGAAAGCAACATTTTGGAGAGAGTTTTCCATTTGAAAATTTTGCGTTTATACTAAATTTATTTTCCACGTGTTGAATATTAGATAGATATCATGAGAAGCAAGTAAACGGAAAGTTCAACGGAAAGGGATCCTCTCCGGATTCATTTCTCTTAATCTACCAAAATAACTGATTTGTGCCATTGAAATTTAATCCAACGATTACAAACGGGAGTCCACTTTAAAAGTTATAATAACTTCAGCCGTTAGAATCAAATTTCTAAGGTATGAATCCCTTGATTTGGTGGATTAGGAAGAAGAAATCCTCAGATGATCATTTCCACGTTCAACCACGTTGAAATTTCAACAAAAACTCGCGCTGTGTTTACTTATGACATGATCAAGTGCCTTCTATCAAGGCTTCAGCAAGTACGTCAACAACCCCTTTTATAATATACCGTTCTCACACTGTTTATAGTCTTCTCAAAGAAAGAAAGAAAAAATGTGTAATAATCTGAACTAGTTGTTAGACATCGAGCATTCATTTAGTCGTACTTCTACAATTATTGGACATATTATAATCGATATTATGTTACGTATACGTATCAGAATTTCCATAATACTATTTTTTTTTTTTTTAAAACAACGAAATAGATAAATTCAGAAACTAGTGATTAGTTATATGATATAAGGAATCTGATAGACCGACCACTAATTAAATTATGGGTCATTTTGGTTCTGGTGGCTAGTCAACCTAATTGTTAGAATGAATCTTATTTGTTTAAATAGTTTGATTGAGACCCCTAGCATTAAACCTGATATTTGTGTTGTGTTTTCCGTGTTCGTGTCGTTTTTGTGTCATACCCGATATTTTAAAGAGCCGTGTCATGTAACACCCGTTAAAGTAAACGAGTAATATGACCCGACCCAAAATTGACCCGTTAATATTATCAGGTAATATGACTTGACCCGTTACCCGTTAAAGAAAATATATTTTAAATCAATAAATAATGAAAATGAAAAACATAACTTGACGCACAAAAAATAGAAAACATAATACTAAATTGGTATACATACCACACAGTCTCATAAATATTACTTCAAAACATAAAATAATAAAAAAATTAAAAAAATAATTTGTCTTTCAAGTATTACATACTCCAAAATAAAAGCGTAATGAAAAAAAATTAGTACACTACTACAAAATACCAAATGTTCAAGGATATGCAAAATGAAGAAAGTTGCATTTCAAGGTTGAGGAACCTTGGATGTTTATATATACTTTCACATTTTTTTAGACTTGTACATTAATGATTATGAATTTTATTTATTTTGAACTCCCTTAAAAATAATATTTATTAGGATTTGTATGGTTTTAAAAATTCAAGCGATGATGTACCCATACTCATAGGGTAGAGGATGCGAGCACGAGTCTTTGCATATTTTTTCACATTTTTCGCATTTGTAAATAAATTATTATAATTTTTTAATGTGTTTGGTATTTTTAAATTACTTGATACTTTTATTTTTAATGTGTTTTATAATTTTTTTAATCTCACTCTTTGACTATGGTATACTATAAAAATAAATAAATAAATCAAACAACTTTTTTACATTTATATAGAATAATAATACATAATTAATATACAATTATATACATATACACTATGACTACTGTATTTTATAGTAAGTTTTTTCGTAGTTTAAAAAAATATCAAAATAACTTTTTTCTTAACGTGTCAAAATAGGTTATCCACATGTCACTTTCGTGTAAACCTGTTAAGGACCCGTTATTAATGGGTTTTTATCGTGTGACTCGATAAGGACCCGATTAGTTATCATGTTGACCCAAAGTCCGTTATTTTCGTGTCGTTTACGTATCATATTAACATGCTATGTAAGAAATTGTCAGGTCTACCTAGCATCATTTAAGGAATTTAACTAATTAATTTATGCATTCAATATCCCACAAATTATTAAATTTATACAAATTAACAATTACTTAAAAATCAATAATAGAGTTAAAAAAAATCAATAATACAGTAATATTGTTCTTCACATAATTCTAGCAAAAAAATAATGTACCCATGTCACATCCCAGTCTCGACTCCGCCGTAGCTCGATATTGTCCGCTTTGGGCCTTGGCCATGCCCTCACGATTTTGTTTCTGGGAACTCACACGAGAACTTCCCAGTAGGTCACCCATCCTGAGAATACTCTTACCCGAACTCGCTTAATGACACACCCGACCCGGAATATCCATTAGGACCCCAAATCGAGGCGTGCTGGCTGACACCAAGAAGGTGACGAAGCCATAAAGTGTGATAATGTATAAAATGTGAATACATTAAAATCTTAAAATGCCTAAGTACATGAGTGCGTGGTGAGCGGGTTTGGACCCATTTTACACGCGATGTCAGAGCATAAGTAAAGTACAGTAGTATGAGTAAGAATTATACCCTTAAAAGTAGCCACCAATTTTAAGATTAACCATAGAACCTCGTCGATACGGAAACTCTGCTACTAGTACCTGGAGGAGTGCATAAATAGAAAATGTGAGTGAGTGACCGAAACAAGGATTTTCAAATCATTTTCCATTATCAAAGATAGTAACCCCTCGCTGTAAGACCTGTATAGTTTCCAACAAATCATACTACGTAAGAGTATGAAATCAAAAGTATACTAATAGTAAACCCGGAAATATACCACTATCCAGCATCTCAGTAGCAATACAAATAATCACGTGCTTAATAAACCATACTAGCATTCAAGTCAGAATCACCCATGGTGACCTGTACAACTGTACACATATCACATCAATCAATACTAACACATAAGTCGGAGTCACCTATCGTGACCTGTACGACTTATCTGTATCTCATCAATCAATGTTAGTCAATAGCTCAATAACATGCTAGCCAATAAATCGTCAACATATTAACCAATAGCTCAACAATATGCTAGCCCATAGCTCAATAATATGCTAGCCAATAACTCATCTACCAAATCCTGCACACAAGTCGAAACCACCTAAAGTGGTCTGTACGACAGGCTGGGTGTAAATAAATACGCTCAAGTGCTACGATCACATGAAGGCTGTGCGAAGTATCGCAAGTCACCTACGAGTTGGAACTACCTAAAGTGGTCTGTACGATAGGCTGACACCTACCTTGGATCAAATGTAAGCGTGTGGTGCGGGAGGTGAACGATCACGTGAAGGCTAGGCCCTGGCCACGGGCGGAAGCACTAACACCGAGGTGCAGGTTTATGAGCTCTAACATATCTCAATACAATTGTACTCACTACCATCATTACCATCAAAGTGTACATACCTGAATCTTACCTAAGCATCCGCAGCGTCATTTGGCGCTTCAAAGCATTCACAATAATTAGATTCAAGTAATATATGTATGAATATGCCATGATACAATCTAAACCCAAGCATTTCGTAGTGCTTCCAAATATATATAATATTACCAGATATATAAACATATACACAAATGGCATGAAATGCATAACTGTAACACCCCACTCCGGAACTATTTACTTTCGAGAATAATCATTAGTGATAAGTTTAAATAGACACTAATTAAATTAACTATCACTACTTACCTTTCCTTACCTCAATTTCTTGATTCTTGACATCTTAATTTATGACCAACATTAGTTATACCAAAACCTAAGGTTAAATCTCACATTTCACCAATCTCCCTCACACTGCTCAATTCCACAAGCAAGGCTATTGTCTCAATTATTTAGTCTCGTTTATTGTATGGCTGCATCTAACGTCTCGTTAGACTGCCTACATACCCTAAACAGGGATCAAGCCATTCGTAGTTCACACTAGTCCTCCAAAGCATTAACAGAAATTATATGAAATTCAATTTGTAAACGTTTGTGGAATTATCAGTCATATGTGTGTGTATATACGATAAAAGGAAAAGACCCACTCACTGGTATATGGAAGGGTCGTAACCCCCTAAACTCGAGTGACTGTGCTCATCCTCAGGATAGGTCTCACCTATATGCGAAACAACTATATAAACGTCAATTTAACTCACATAATCCAAAACTAGGTAATAACTTCTCATACATTGCTCAATTAGGGTGTTTGAATATACCAACGTGATTTACTCAACCTCACGAACATCCCCATATTTTTAAAATAATTTTTCGACCACCCATGCGCCACCACGTGCCAGCCAAGGCACGGCCACACGCGCTGCCCAAGCGCAGGCACGTGCCTGGCACACTGACAGTGGTGGTTAACGCCGTTAGGAATATTTTGTCCAAAAGCAAGCATATTCCGTTAAAACTAACCTGACGCAGTTAACTGCCATTATGAATATTCCGTTAAGATTAACGGAATATTCCCCTTTCTTCTCAGGCTAGTCGCGGGACTCCGTTGCTGTCGCCAAAAACTGGGAAAAACTTTAAACCTTTATATCTCAGTCGTTTTTCATCCAAATTTCATGAAATCAGTACCAAATTGAAGCTCATAACGAGTAGAACATTCCCTTACTTGTTTGAAGCCCCAAAAACGATGGAATATCATCGGAAAAATCGCGATATTTTAGTCACCTCTGCAACTCACTATTCTCGAGTTTCTTGACGTCCAAATTTCTTCTAAAATGCTTCTCCGAGCTTCGTGAGAGTGTCTTAAAGCTCACTATAACCTTAGAATTCTCTGAAACCTTCGTATTTACGTATGCATGAACAGTACCTCGAACTGGGATCTCGGGTTCTCGGGTTTTTAAGGGTTTCAAGTTCTAAAAATGGTATGGATGTACTCAGGAGCTTGGAAGGAACATGAAATCCACCTTTAAGGTCTCGATCCATGCAGAAAATGGCTAAATCAAAGGTTGTCCGTACGACTTGTACGGAATTTACAGAAAAATCCGAGAAGGAGAAGAGAGAGGGAGGGTCCATGGGTTGGTTTAGGTGTGTGCGTATGTCCTGATGGCAGCCAACCCAAAACAAAAGAAAACAAATCACCCAAAACACCAACTAACGTCCAAGGACAAAATCGTCATTCCACACCATCAAAGGTAAATTTCGGGACGGGCTGTCACACTTAACTTTGGAGTTCCGATGGAATCCGAAGCCAGTTAATTCCCAAAAGGCCTCATGCTATATGAATGTGGACATGTACATGTATGGCACATCACCCTCTCTCCGTTGGTCGATGTGGGATGTTACAACCCACATAATTATTAATATAGTTTAAGAAATAATTATTCATATATCTTGAAACATAAAATAAATACATATATAATTAGCATGGGTACATTCACAAAAAAATATGGGGTACATATTAAAATTCAAAATTATGAGTACAAATTAAAACTAAAAAGAACATTGGTATAAATTAAAAAAAAAAGGATACAATTATAAATAGAAATATATGAAAAAAATAATAAAAAGATATATTAGAAAATGATTAATAAGTTTTTCATTTTTAAAAGTGATCGACATATAATGACTTGTAAATAATTTAATATTATCAAATAATGACATGGAGAAAAGTCAAGGGATCTTGATAAAAAATGAAAAAATATTAAGGTTTTAATTAATGAAAAAAAAAAGAAGATGAGAACCTAATTTATCCTAAAATTATTTACATGAAAAAAATGATTTGGGGAAATTTATTGTAAATATGCAATCGTTTGGGTGCCATCACATTAATAGGGATTTGGTTTCGTTCAAGAGAAGAAAGAAATTAAAGAAATTAGATTGGATTCTTTGCGCAACGTCAACGCATGTGCTGGTTACATTTTGAAAGGCAGATCATGCAGAATCAGGACACTTCACAAGTGGCACTGCTGGCAAACATGCTTTGATCACGGCCAAATTTCTTTGCATTTGACTATTAGACGTAAGATATGTTATTTACATACTCATTTTTATCTCATACATGTTTTTATTATTTTAAGTCATGAATAGCATTACACCAGATGCAACGACGGATCAGTGATGGAGTATAGACCCGAAGAAATATATAAACATTAACAATGTACAAACATAAGTAAAGTATACAAACAGTAACAAGCAGGAGGTTGAATTAAATCTCTCAAGCTAGGTCAATCCCGCTTTCCATTTTTCTTGAAAAAGCATATATAAAAGGGAAAACGTTATTAATTTTTCTTTCAGTAATGATCTTTAAGAAATAATTAATAAACGATAACTAATGTGCGTGTGTAGAAATGCTAGTATAATACCTACCATAAAATATTCTATTTCGAATCTTACTCAATCACGTCTCAACCCTGCACGTTGTACAGAAGCCAGATCATTAACTAGATAAATTCGATATATGTTTTTTAGTCATACAATCGCTGTGGCTTGTGATTCTGGGCTCCCTGATTTTTTATTCTCAATTTTTTTTTAATTGGTTTCGTCAACTAGGAGGAGATTGTGCATGATTCAGATATGAAACTTCAATCTGATATTAATCACCACTAAACTAAGAACTATAACCGATTCATCATTAGAATATCAACTAATTAATTAATTAATTTTCATTTTGTACTACTTGAAAAGGTTACTCTAATTTTTAGGTAAAACTACATGTACAGTAGTGTTCACTTGGCCGGCCGTTGAGCTAAATACAAGAAGGAACTTCGGAAATTTTTAGCTTGCTCCGGTGTTTAGGATACACCGAAGCATATTAAATTTTTGGGGAACTTTGATTGAAGGCAAGCACTACATACTAGCACTCGTGCACATACAACAAATGTAAATTGTATAGGCCCGTCTGCATACTTTCAATTTTCTTTCAGAGAGCCACTGCTTGCTGCCTTTGCATTGAACTCACTTTGGCCCTTCATGATATGGGGCTAAACAATGTGTTACTGTCTGTACGTCTTGTTTTGCCTAGGATGTTCATGTGAATGGTGATACAATTAAAGACCCTTAGGACACTATAAATTTCCATCCAATTCGGTAAGGCTTGAGACAAACTTTTCTGCGAAGTTTAAACTATCACACGACAAAGAATGATAATATAGAGATTATTTATCATACGACGAGAGAGATATAGATCAGTTATCATGTCAATATACATCATCGTGTTTTCAGTATATCGATTTGATATTGATCCAACTCAAACGTGGCAACGATATATCAACTCAACTTCATTATATATAAGAAAACTGATTACTCAACATGTCCATGTGTAAGTGCCTGTGATATTTTGATGAAAATGGCACGCTCGTAAATATATATAACTCTTCCATTCATTCTTCAGTTGTTGATAAGTAGTACTTTGCTTATTCAAATTGGAAAATCGAGCCATTACCGTAACCTAAGGGAATTTCCCTGTGCTTGCTCCATCACCATCACCAAATAACTAACAAATTTCTGTTAAAAGAAAATACCATAACATATTAATTAGCTTAATTATAATATATTCCAAATATCAGTGATTGATGACACAGTAATTAAGAATATAAATCACTATGCTGGACATGATCCTATCATCTTAGTGAATGTGACATACTGGGATTCTTATTTTTGTACGAGTACTATTCAAAGCTGGTCAAGGGTCAGGCTGACCAGCCATTGCGTCAAAGATAAGCTAACTTCTTCTAATGATATTATAATTCATCAAATTGATTGAAATAAAATTATGGAGAAAGGTACGTATACAAATACAGCTAAACAAAAGATTTAGAAGGTGGCTTAGAGTCAGTCCACCCGTTTTAGGAGGGGAAGGGAAATACAAGGACATAGGCATGTAAATTGCCCTCTGAAAAGTGATTGCCTTTGTGCAGTCTCCTCATCCGTTTAGCAAGAGTAAGTTCATATGCGATTACTATTCATATATATATATATATATATATATATATGCGATAGGATTAAGGGATAAAGATTTTGACAAATATTTGTACACTTCTTTTTAACGTTTAGATTTTATATTATCCAATGGTCCTAATTAAAGTAGACCCGACAGTTTCTGACACGACACGAAAATTCGGGTCAACACGATAACTAATCGGGTCATTATTAGGTGACCCGTTAGGAACCCATTAATAACAAGTTCTTAACGAGGTATACATGTGGTAACACGTGGGGTAACCCATTTCGACCCGTCAAGAAAAAAATTATTTTGATAATTTTAAAGTTTAAATACTAAAAGATTTATTATAAAACACAATAGCCATATTAATATATACAATATATTCTATATTAAATATATAGTTTTGTATTATTATTCTATATAAGTTAAAAAAAAAAAAATTAGTCATTATTTATTTTTATTATGAGAGTTCCTTATTATCTTTATTAGGATAAATTTTACTTAACATGTTGTTGTCCAAAATTAAAATAAACTAGTATAGTATTTGTATAGGCAAGAACTAAGAAGACATACATACAAGTATGAAAAATGTGAAAGAATATATAAACACTCGTGATTCATCATTATTTGATGTGATATAAAATAGCACACAAATTAAACCCTCTTTTTGACAATTGTAGTATGGATAAGTAGGGATCGTTCTAGGCCGGGGATTAGGAGAGATTGCTAATCTACTCAAAATAGACTCAATTACACTTAACTAGACTCAAAAACAGAAAACTAGACTCTAATGACTCAAAACAAACTAGAATGACTCAAAACAGCACAAAACAAGCAAATTGACTCAAAACAGAAACTAAGAGTGATTTTGGACAAATTCTAACTTAACTTTGACTCAAAACACTAAAAGAAACAAATTTAAACAGGTTCTAACTAAGAGAACACGAAATATTAAAGGGGGGGGATTGGTTTTTATGAATTTAAAACTTAAACAAACAGATTTAAAGACTCTAAACAACTTTGGAGGAAACTAGGTGTTTTAATGGGTGAATGGCTAGTTAGAAGGTCCTTCTCCACACATGACACATATGCATACAAATTGATTTCCAATTATTATTCCAATAAACCATGAATGACAATGCCCCAAGTTAACCATGAACTGCACAAATTAACCATCAGATTTCCCTAATTTCATTGAATTGGACTCAGTGACGCAATCAAATTATTCTTATCAAGTTCCCTATATGAACAGCATGATAGAGATACATATCAAAGATCATTAAGTTCTATGGAAATCATAAGCATTGACAAGGCATTCGTAATTATGAAAAACATGATACTCTTGCCAGGAATTTACTTAACACGATTGTGACTAGCGACCTCCACTACTTGTAAATATAAGTTCATAACGATTAGGTGAAAATCCCTTATATTTTAGTATCAAATTCATGCATGCAAACTAAGTATGCATCCTTAATCAACATACAAGAATAAGTTATCAATCAAACAGTTAAGCAAATCACATTCATGTTTTACGAAACAATAATTGGATGAAATCACTTCATATCACATATATGTTCATGGCTTTGAATTCTCCTCTAGCCAAAACGAGTTTAGTTCCTCATGTTTGCAATCAAACAAAGATAACTTAAATTAAACATTGAAAACAAAAGATTGAATACACCTAGAAACGTTCCAGCAATCCAAACTTGAATGGCAAGCACGGCTCCAAGCTATCCTCTCCTTTCTCCTTGCAAGGCTACGGCACAAGGGGTTTTTCTCTGAAATTTGGGTTATTGTTGATGAGTGGTGTGAATTGTGGTGAATTATGGATGAATAGATGAATTGTTTCCTGGTTTGTGCGGCAGAAACATATAATTAAAGGAAAACTAATGAAAATGGCTTGAAAACTTTGAGTTTTAACTATAAGGACAAAATAAAGGGTAAAGTGAATAGTACCCGGATTGACTTTTTAGTGTAAAAATGTGATTTTTCGTTAAAGTGAACAGTACTGCGGGCTTTTCGTTAAAACTCCTTATAATTAAAGGGAGAAAAGGCAAGGCATTAATTAATTAATTTTGGGAAAGATTTGCTCTCCAAATCCTCAAGGAAAAAGGGTGAATAAATGTCAGAATCCAAGAGGAAAAGGGAAATGGATATGCGGCAGGACCTAGAGGGAAAGGGAAATGCCTTGCACGGCAAGGGAAAGGGTTTTCTAGAAGAAAAGGGTGCGGCATCCCTTTTGGAATAGGATTAAGTCTTCTAGAATCATGTATTTAAGTGTCCTAATATAATTAGGGATCCCCTTGGCAGCTGGAACATAAGTAGTGAAGGATTAGGATTGACTAAGACAAAATAAGGTAGTTTGACTCGTGTTTCCTTCTTTCTTTGTTGAACTTCATATCTTCTTTTTCTTGAATTAATTCTTCCATCTCTTTAGCATATTCTTAGCCCTTCTTGAACTTCAAATTAGTCCATCCACCTTGCTCCATGCATGTGCTATCCATTCCAAGCCCAAAATTGCTCTAAAATACTCCAAATTGCCTTTTCTTGCCACTTTAGCCAATTGGACCTACAAACACACGAAAATAACTTAAATCACTATAATAAATAGAAACTAACTCACTAAATGCAAGGAAATAAGCTAACAAAGTCGCATAAATATACTCCTATCATTATTCCTCCACTAGTAGATAATTGTTACACTTACATTATCGTTTAGATTTTTAAAATCCTCCAAACCCTCATGAATAATGTTTTGTATTTGAGGGTAAAATTAATAATAATTATTGTAGAAGTGTAAAAAAATGTAAAAGAAATATACAATCACTCATAGTGACAAGCTTTACAATTTTCATGAAAGGGTCAGCTTCGAAATCCAACACTATAATCCATTAACCTTAAATTTATATTTAAGCGTCGATTGTCATTTACGTTTTGTTCTTCTTACTAAATTTCATTTTTTAAATTTTCTTTTTTGAAAACATAATTATCTGACGAATGTAAGAAGATGAACGGTTCAGATATTTGATATCATGTTTCGATAATTGAAGCGTTTGATTGGAAGAAAATGTGCAAGGTTCCAATGTTCTAATGTTCCAATGTCCTTAATTTTGCAAATCTTTTGAACATTTGATATTTTGTAATGTTCTAATGCTTTTTTTATTATGCTCTTATTTTGGGTATGTAAATATATACTTGAAAGAAAAATGCATTTTTATGTTTTGGATATGACAATATGGTATGTATATACTAATTTAGTATTATATTTTTCATTTGATTATTTATTGGTTTAAAATATATTTTCCTTAACAGTAACGGGTCGGGTCGGATCATATTACCTGTTAATATTATCTAGTCGATTTCGAGTTAGGTTATTTTACCCATTTATTTTAACGGGTCTTGCACGACATGACCCGTTAAGATATCGGGTATGACACGAAAATGACATGAACACGAAAAACACGACACGAATGCCAGGTCTAATTAAAAGTGATGTGGAGGATTTAAATCAATAAATAACATGAATGATGACATGGAATATAAATAATCATAAATAAATAAAATCTGCAAAACATAGGAGGGAAGGATGAAGACCTCCATTGATTTCGTGAATACCTAGAACAACCGAATTTGGTCTTTCTTCATGACAATTTGACCAAAAGGAATGAAGGGTGATAATTACAACTTAAAGAACTATCTACATTTGAAGTTATCAAAGTTTTACCCAATTCTCACCCAAAGATACTAAGAATGAAGACTTAATTTAGGGTTTAATTTGTTTATTTAACAAAAGATTCAAGAGATCGAGTGATAGCTTTATATGCTTTGTGTGCTTTAGAATATTGTATGAATCGAACTAAAGTAGCATTTAGTGAAGGCGTTGGAAGCTTGTTTATCATGACAATGGGATTAGGTTTTGATGAACAAGTTATATCCTCGGTAATTTTTGGACGGTGCTCTTGCAATTCAAGAGTTAAAACCATAAGCACTTCTATAATTAAATTCTACTCTTATGTTTTTCTTAAGAAAAATCTATTGGTTTCACTGCGCATATATATATATATACACATATTAATCAATTAGAATATACAGCATATGGGGTTTCAAAAATATGGAAATTGAAAAAAGAAGAGGAAGAGAAGGATTGTTGAGTTTTTTCTCTTTATATGATTCTTTGTTTTTTTTTTTTTTTTTTTTTTGGTAAAAATAAAATTGCTTAAATTAGTTTATTTATCTATTTCCATGTCACTGTCATGTCAACGAGAACAATTTAAGTTTAAATTAGGGACCGCTAGATTAAACTAGATCTAAAGGTTGGGAAGAAGTGTAACAATATTTGTCAAAATCTTTGTCCCTTGATCCTATCCCTATATATATTTTAATTTTTTTATGTCTTGTGAGTGTGTTTAAGTGTGAACTTTGTTCTTTGAAAAGAAAACTCCATGTTTAACTCCAAAATTTAATTTGAAATATAAATCAAAGCATAGCATTATAACAAATGTAATCAATTAAAAATAAAAGGCGAATCAAGAAGATGGTTGGATATTTATAGAACAAAAAAAAATTCCCTTTTTTCTTACTTCTCCCATTTTTTTTCCTATTTTTAATGATATGATTAATTTGGACCGTTTGATTTTTTTTATTGTTGAATCTGATAGTCCAGAACGTGCCACGTGGCACAACAATAACTTTTTAAATCTTTTTACCGTTGGACTATTGAAAAGTCAAACGACCGGCTTATCTTGTCATGTCCATCCAGTTTGGCCATCTTTTGGATCTACAATAGCGAGGCCCACGATAGCAAAAACCATTGTTCTAAAAATCTCCGCCTAGGCGCTGGGTCATCGCCCCGATTAGTCCCTAGGCGTTTGAAAATTAAGAAAATGCACCTAGACCCGCGCCTAGCCCACCTAAATCTGCTTAGGCACCCGCCTAGGTTGCGACTCTCACTTAGACAGAAAATCGATAACTTTCATTTTGCATTTTAATTTTTCAATAAAATTAAGAAACTTGTTGAATACTTGGATGAACACTCATTATATGCTTTTTCCCCATGTTTTCAATATTTCTAATACTTTATAATTTATATCTCATTTTATGTTGCAATTTATGTATTTCAATACAATTATGTGTGTTTTTAAGTATATATCGGCACTTATTTATACAATATATAATAAATTTACTCAACTCTGCCTAGGCCCCAGCCGGCTGCTTGACTAGCCTAGCGGTTTTTAGAACCTTGGCAAAAACAGTCGGCGCACTCGCCTAAGCTACGAGTAGCATACATGCTAGATACCGAAAAAATAAAAAATAAAAAATAAAAAATAAAGGGAAAATGTGTATGGTGTCAATCTTGCATGCTGGCTCAAGGTCTAGCTCAAATTGCTCGAGCTTTTGGACGGGCATATGTTGACCCACATATTACCCTCTACAAAATAGATCGATTGAAGTGGTTTTTGGGACTAAAGGGCAATTTGGCAGCCCCTTGGCCTGGCATTTGGGTAAGGGATGACCGACTTTGACTATTGTTCATTCTATCAGAATTTTGGCCTCCTTCATAATGAGAATAAAAAAAGTTCGTAGGATAGCGACACAAAGAAAATTTAGTTGAACGTGCAATGTGGCACAACCATAACCTTTCAAATTTTTTACCGTTGGATTGTTGGAAAGTTGAACGGCGTTTATCTTGCCACGTCTGTCTAGTTTGGCCATCTTTTGGATTTGCAATAGCGAGGCCAATGACATAAAAATAGTCGGCCCACTCGCCTAAGCTACGTGTAGCACAAACGCCATATACAAAAAGAAAAAAGAAAAGAAAAAAAAAAGGGAAAAACGTGTATGGCATCAGTCTTGCCTGTTGGCTAAAGGTCTAGCTCAAATTGTTCGAGCTTTTGGATGGGCATATGTTGGCTCATGTATTGCCCTCTATAAAATCAACCAGTTGAAGTGGTTTTTGGGCTAAAGGGAAATTTGGCAGCCTCTTGCCCTGCCTTTTGAGTAAGGGATGTCCGAGTTCAACTTTTGTTCATTCTATCAGAACTATAGCCTCCTTTGTAGTGAGAATAAAAAAAAAAATTGTAGGATAGGGACACAAAGAAAATTTAGTTGAACGTGCCACGTGGCACAACAATAACTTTTTCAATTATTTTGTGGTTGGAGTGTTGGAAAGTCGAACGGCGCTTATCTTGCCATAAAAAACAGTCAGCGCACTCGCCCAAGCTACGCGTAGCAACATGCCAGATACCCCAAAAAAAAAACAAAAAAAACATATATGGTGTTAATCTTGCCAAATTGCTCGAGCTTTTGGACGGGCATATGTCGGGCCATGTATTGCCCTCTATAAAATAGACCGGTTGAAGTGGTTTTTGGGCTAAAGGGCAATTTGACAGCCCCTTTCCCTACCTTTTGGGTAAGGGATAGTTGAGTTCGACTCTTGTTCATGCTATCAAAACTCCGGCCTCCTTCGTAGTGAGAATAAAAAAAGTTTGTAGGATAGGGGCACAAAGAAAATTTAGTTGAACGTGCCACGTACATGGCACAACAATAACTTTTTTAATTTTTTACCGTTAGATTATTGGAAAGTTGAATGGCGCTTATCTTGCCATGACCGTCCAGTTTGGCCATCTTTTGGATTTGCAATAGCGGGGCCCACAACATAAAAAAAAGTCAACCTACTTGCCCAAGCTGCACTAAGCACAAACGCCATATACAAATAAAAAAAAGGGAAAAACGTGTATGGCGTTAGTATTGCCTACTGACTCAAGGTCTAGCTCAAATTGCTCGAGCTTTTGGACGGGCATATGTTGGCCCACGTATTGCCATCTATAAAAATAGACCGGTTGAAGTGGTTTTTGAGCTAAAGGGCAATTTGGCAACCTCTTACCCTACCTTTTGGGTAAGGAATGACCGAGTTCGACTCTTATTCGTTTTATTAGAACTTTGACCTCTTTCTTAGTGAGAATTAAAAAAAATTGTAGGATAAGGCACAATGAAATTTTAGTTGAAATTGTATGTATGTATGCGCCGTACGACTTTTCAAACATGAAAGAGGCATCCATAGTATCTTTTCAATGCACTAACAAATAATTTGAATATTAAGTAATGACCCAAGTCGTCATCAAGCTATTATATTCAACACAAATACAAGCAGAAGATTTACAGGAATTGCACGCCTTGCAATAATCTCTAGGTCAATGCCGGTACTGCTACGTATCCCAATTCCCTACTCTCCGATAAGAAGTATTATGACACCGCACACCGCTATGGTAACTTTTAGTGCGAATAAAAGTAAGCATGAATAAGTTTTGTGTTCTTATTTTCTTATTTTATTGACAAAGAACGTCACGTGATGTATTCATATCATGTAAGTTGTCTTCGTAACTCCTATCTCTCTCTCATGCAAGAAAGCAGCAACGAAACACACACAAACACACGTGTACAAATTTGAATAAACTTTTGAATATATATTCAAAAGTTTGAATCATGTTGACTAAGAACTAAGACATTAGGGTTTACTTTATCCACACAAAAAAAAAAAACTAGGGTTTCTTTTCTACTACTTTCCCTCCTACTCTGCATAAGGATCAACACAATTAGCCAAGTCAATTGCCAGGAATCTCAGGCACAGCTGATTTCTAAAGTTTGCTTTGGAAAATGGACAAAGAAAAAGAGAATATTGAAATTAAAGTAGACTGAGAGAGCAAAAGCACATTTGTCTGCCGTGTGATTCTTTCCTGAAGTGTGGTGATATCTTAGTCAATGTGTTTACACGTCTGAGAGATATATAAGAGAAAGAAAACTATAGCCGCACATGTCACTGTTAGCTTGGAATTGTCTGTGTTTTAAAAAAAAAAATGTTTCTGCTGTGCTTTAAGAATAGTCAGTTGTAAGATAAAAAAAGTTGAACGTTTGATAAATTGTATTTTTAAAAGTACTGTGAGTATGAAAAGCAATGTTAAAACATTTAGTAAAATTTGATGTAAAAGTGACACGATTGGTATACAATGACAAAATGAACACAGAAGTGGGGGTTATAGCAACGCCAACGGTGGCGGAGACAATGCCAATGGTGGTGGCAGTGGTAGTGATGGTAGCAATAATGGTTGGGGTATAGTGGTGGTGCCAAATAGTAGAGTGCGGTGGTTGGGGCATAGAGGTAACAATAGTGGTAAGGCAGCATCAATTGTAGTGGTGGTGGGTGTGGTGGCAATAGATGTGTTTGTGGTTATGGTGGTAGCAGTGGCGGCAGTAGTGGTGGTTGTGGTGGCAGGATGATAATTGTGGTGGTGGCAGGCGTGGTAAAGGTTGGAGTTGTAGTAGTAGGTGTTGGTGGTTAGTTTGTTCTCCAAAAAATAAAACGTATGTAGCAGAATAAATAATATCGTTTTAAAAAACTAATGAGGTATTACATAAATTTTCATTAGAGGCTTAACTTCGTTTTTTATGATAGTAGTTTTTAAAAGAAACATTATTTTAAAAAAAAATTGTCGAGAGGCTATTGCTTTTAAAGTAAGCATAATAATTTATTTTTATGAAATATTTTTTCATTGCTTAATTTTAAAGTGAAACAGGTTTTGGTAAAAAAATAGTAATACCAAATGAGGCATAAGTCCAACTTACTATAACCAATCAAAGGTTCTGTATTTTTCTTTTAAACGAAATACAAGACAATATTCTAAATCATTTTAGTTTATTAGAAGCTTCCTCTTGACTTTGGGGTTGGTCCCATAAACCTAAAATGGGGTAGTGCTTTTTTTTTTTTTTTTTTTTTTTTTTTTTTTTTTTTTTTGAACAAACGATATTTTCTATACTAAAGGGGAGGGGGGATAACTTAGCCTCACAATGGGTTAGCAATAATGTAGTTCAAATTCACCTTTAGTAAAAATCGAACCTGAGATCTCTCATTTACAAGTGAAGAGGAATATTACTAGATTGTAGTACTAAGTGGCAATAGGTAGTGCTATTTGCAATACGTAAAGGAGAAGAAACAAGATTCGATAGTTTTTCGGCTAGAGTAGTGTGGAACTTATAATTTTCAAGATCGTGAACTTTATGAGTTTATCTACATACTCGGCTTGTTATTTGTTGGGGAATTTTGAACTAGGTGCTTGCGATTTTTAAATTTGTTAGACCAAACATTCCTAGCTATTAGATTTTTTTTTTTTTTATTAAACTACTATCTACAATTTTTGTGTCACGTTTGTCAACCTGTCCTCTTTCTATAAAAATTACATGATTTGACATTAATCCATCAATTTATTCCAAAAATAATATTCAAAGCTCCTTGCCTTCTTCAAAACAAAAATATTAATTATTATTATTAATTCAAAACAAAGAGAGATAATTATTATGTTATCTTCCACTAAAAACAATAAGCTTTCTAATCAAAATAGTCATGAAATTTGTATAACTCCTCACTTTGATCTCTGAGATTTGAAAATGATAAAATTGGTCCCTGAGATTGTCTATAATCAATCATTTTGGTTATTCCATGAAAAATCTCCATTAAATAAGAATAAAATGACAAAGATACCCTCAATTTTTGTCAAATCATTTTAGCCTACTATTTATTAAATTGAGGATATTTTTGTCATTTTGATCCTTATTTAACATAATGCTTCATGGAAGGACCAGAATGATTGATGGTGAAAAATCTCAGGGACCACTTCTATTGATTCATGGACCAAAGTGATGAGTTATGCAAATCTCAGATACCATTTTGGCTAAAAAGCCAAAAAATATTATGTTATCAATCCATTGTCTACCAAAAACTAAATCAAACCTAAAAAACTAAAATGAAACGTACCGAACACTAAAGAATAGACGTACCAATCAATGATATATACAAAATTGAACGTACCAAATATAAAAATTAGATGTACCAGTCGATAATACGAACAAAATCAACGTAAGAAAATGAACAACAAACGTACTAGTAATGTATACAAAATAATTCTCTCAATAAAATGTATACATAATAATTTAAAAAATAATAAGCATCCACCATTTTTTGTTACATAAATCAAATTTTTAAAACGTTGCTTGTAGCTGAGTGTTTTGACCTCAAAAAATGCTTCGGAAAAATATAAAAACGAGATAATTGGATAAATATTTTGAATGAAAAACTAAGATTATCTCCTTAAAAAAGAGTCCACAACACCTTAAATACTTTTAAAAAAAGTTGGTAGCAAAAAAAATCGTCCAACTAAATAAAGCACAAATTAAGAAATCAATATATAAAATTTTTATTTCAAATATTACAGTAATAATTTTTAATTTAATAAATAAAAAAATACTGATGTGACGTAATGTATTAATCAAAATCCTAAAAGGCGCATATATTTGATAAAAGAACTTTAAATTTAAGCGTTTAAATCTAATTACAGCTCATTTGATGGACAGATTTTCTCCAATACTTTGCTATTTCATGCCCTACTCACAATGGGAAACTTGACCCCAAGAAAAAGGGGAAGTTAGATTGTAGGGAGCATGCAAACATTACTTTAGTCACGTTAGCTAGAAAGAATTTTTGCACTCAAATTCAAACTCTCATTCTCGTAGTTTAAATAAATTTAGAGGTAAGTTACTTCGTTCAGTATAGAGAATTTGGTTCAAATGAATTGACATATTAAAGTAGATGACATTAATTTTTCATTTTAAGAGATTTAGAATAGGTTGACACAAAGAAAATTCTCCCTTATTCTCGAGAAACTTTTCAGGATATCCGGTATCCAAGCTGACTTGGAGTACCGACCCAATTATAGATAGACACCTGGTCTGCTTTCTATTTCAATTAAAATAATCTCTCTGACCTCGAAACGGTGCATCTGAAAATTGCTTTGGTGCCGTCGCCATGGTCTCCGTCTACATCATCTCGACTCCCTATAGCTAGCTTTCTGCTCCAATTTTTTACTTTTTATTGGTAATTCTGGATTTCTCTTTTCTGGGTTTTTCACACTTTCCACCATTCATGAATTCAAGCATAGTGTGAATGTTTTGGGAATGCATGGCCGATTGCATTGAACCTTTAAGAAAATGGAGTTTTTTCTTTCCTTTAACTTCTCAACTGATTAATTGGTGTCTCCAAAGAAGGGCGGTGAAAAGCCATCGAAGCGAGGACGAAAACCGAGGTCGGACAGGTATCGCCATTGTCGGCGACAATTTGACAGAGTTTTTCGTATTCGGATCCTGGAACCGCCGAGCGGGTGGTCGCGTTCGGCTCTGGGGTTTCCGGTGATGCAGCTGAAGAGGAAGAAGCCCGAGAAGCTTTATATTCCGGTGATGTCGTCGGGATCATCTACGGTGGGAAGGAGAGAGGTGGTGAATGCAAAGTTTGACGGAAGTGTTTTTGCTTTCGGTTACGTGTTCATATATGCTTAAATGAAAATTGCTAAAAGCCATGTGTCCATTTCTTATTGCTTGGTTACACCTGCTATCGTTGCTTACGTGGAGTTTCCGGCTCCTTGAAAAATTTCTCGTTATTCTCCTTTTATTTCGTAAAGGCTTTGGAATCAATAAATTTTCTTCTTGGTTAATTCATCTCCTACCTCTAGTTGGAGAGATTTTCAATGAGAACACGAGATTGTACATCACGTGTCATTATACAAATAGTGGGATATGTTTGTTAAAAAGTTAATAACTTAAAAAATATAATTTTCCACCATTTATATAAAAACACGTGAAATACCCTTCGTATTCTTGTCACAGGAAAAAAAATTTCCTTTAGTTGATCACAATTTTTTTATTTCTACCTCAACATATTGACCTCATAGTTCAACCTGAATTGGGAACCACACACCACAGTAAAAGTTGACCAATAATTTTTTTTTTTTTTTTCTAACACCACCCCAGTGGTACTAGGAAATTTTGTTGAGCCGGAAAAAGAAGTTACACATTTTATTTTGTCTGGGTATATCGATACATTTTTACATTAAGAGGTGCGAGAAATCGGTTAAACCGCACAAAAAGCAACATAATTTGGTATTGAATTCGTCATCCACGAGATTAGAACTTAAGACCTCTCACTTCCAAGTGAAGAGGAATACCACTCGACCGTAGTACCGAATGACAAAAGAAGTTACACATTTGACTGGTATATTACCGTAGGATTCAAACAAATGTTGATATCCGTGGGGTTAAATATTCAAAACAGAACCATATGAAATTCAACAAGAAATAGAAAAGATGGAAAGCAAACACAAGACAATACATATCAATATGTGGAATAAAAGAGCAAGAAAATGACTTCACTTTCTTTTTATGTAGCTTCATTTGTTGGCCAATCAACCAGAAAGAAGGGGGGATGACTGAAGAGAGTAATAAATATTATGGAACAGGAAAATACTGAATTAAAATGCATATCATCCATCAATCCTACATTAAAATTGCAATCTCAACGTCCCACATCAAGAACCTAAAAGAGTATAAACAGCTACAAGTTTCATAAAAACAGCCGAGCCACCCAACGGCAGCACTTTAGTAACGGTCAAATGACGATGGGCGCCCTCCCCTGCTAGGGCGGTCATAAGGACCTGGCCTGCTTCTGTAATTGTCGTCTCTCGCAGGCCCTCCACTAGCATATCTGTCGCCTCCTCTTGGGCCACCGTCCCTATCATAGCCTCTATCTTTGCCATAACCATTCTGAGGGTAACGATCAGAACCACCGTACCTGTCACTTGCAAAACGATCACCAGCTGGGTACCTACAAGGAAATGTCAGAGAAAGTTGAGGTAAAATGGATTTTGTTTGTTATTATTCAGAGCAATCATAAATGAGAAAGGAACAATTGGTAAAGCAGTCACTAATACCTGTCACTAACATAGCGATCACGGCTCCCATATTTGTCATCTCTGCTGTCAAAACGGTCCCTGTCTCCATAGCGCCCTCCATCATAACGATCATCCATGTAGCGACCGCGGTCTCCACCAAAACGATCCCCACGGCCACCAGCCCCAAACCTAGAATGTGATGAAAATGAACCTCCACCACCTCTTCCACCACTTGCTGAAGGGCAATCTCGGGCCCAATGTCCTGGTCGCCCACACTTGAAGCATTCATCTTGTCCAACAGGTCTATCTCCTCCCCCATAGTTTCTCCTGCCACCAGACGAGTAACCACCGCTTCTATAGCCATGGTCAGAATCCTCTCCTGCTCCTCCCCCTCCCATTTTGGGTTGAGCTTTGTTCACAGAGATTATGCGATCACCAAGCTCCCGCCCATGCATCTCCCGGATTGCATCTTCCATTGCTCGCCGATCCCCAAATGTAATAAACCCAAAACCTCGAGGTCGGTTTGTATCTCTTTCCATCATGATCTATAAAAATACCACATTAGCCATTTCATATAAATGAAATTCATCTATATTAACCAAAAGTGAGACAATAATCTATAAAACTACTCCCAGGAGTTCACAACCAGGAACTAAACGCAACTTGCCTCACCCAGCCACAGATCTTGCTAAGAAGCTGGAAGAAGAATTAATAGACAGGGAACACAGAATACGAACACAAAATTTGAGAATGAGATATGAATTAGCAATGTATATTTAGCACACATCCTAACTGGTAATTAAATTTAACAAATTGATAACTTACTTTCTCTTCGTTACTATGGATAACAGATTGAACCTTGTTTCAAACTGAAAAATTTCTGATAACTATAGAGGAATCACTTCTGATCTTGACTTCTCACAAAATCCAATAAACTATATCCAGCATAAACTGATACCTACCCACCACAAAGTCAAATGCGTCTACTCTCAAACAGTTGCATTCAAATTCAATTGGTCATCGGTGCTTGCAGTAGCTTTGTGATATGGTTAACTTCTCACTGATCCTTAATCCCAACATGACTACCAGAAATTACGATATTACTACACACACCAGGCAAGCATCCATCTTGTATTCACAAAAAGAATGTTCTCCCAAATGTCTCAAAGGCAGCAATTGCAATATTTGATCTTTCCACTATTCAAAACAAGCCACATAGAACACAAAAAGATATCAAGGTGTCCTAAAAAACTGTGTTCATTTTGCAGACCACAACCAACTCGATCCATAATCACTCATTCTCATAGTGTTTCATTAAGTTTGAAAAAGAAACAAAAATCAGTCAAAGACAGCAAAGATGCTCCATCCAATTGTCAGCTCAAAATGGCAGAACTGTTGAAAACGATGATTATCTCTTTCAACCAGAAAATTTAGACCTACTAAACTCATAAAAGATACCCCAGAGCCATGGAGATCCATGTTCTGACAACCTTTTTTGATGGAGGATGTTCTGACAACTTTTAAGTACTTGCAATTATCAGACCACTGCCTACTAAAAACTCCACATCACTGTGCCCAAAGATGAAATGCCAACGGGTAGAAAGAGAGAGAAAAAATGTGCCCATGCCCACTCCATATACCAAGACTCCAACTTGGAACAGATTCAGATTTTCGGATACTGAGGTGGCCAAAAGTACTACTATTACAACACCAAAGTTATCGTATCTTAAATCAATACTGGAACTACAGATGAGCTAAGCAGCATCCATATCTGGTGTAGCGTTGATGTTGCTGAATTCATCTTGCCAAGCGAACCTCAATTAAACACTGTTTCTGGAATCTGAAAAGACTGCTAGTGATCCGGATGATGTCTCATGAGATCCACTGAATGGATAGCATAAATGTGCTCGCAAGTGACAAGACCGAAAGTGTGTTGGAAGCTTCATGATATATGTAAATAACTTTACCAGGTTTAGATTGTTGAGTTCATAACGCACTAGATAAACTTATTGCATATAATATTTGACCATGAAAATCTTTTGAAACCCCTTAAAAAAAATTGGACTAGTTTGAAAAATAAGAAATTCTACTCAGAAGGCTGAAAAGAAGGCTCAGACTTCATGAGCACTCCACAATAGCAGGATGAGAGGACCTCATTGACACGATGTTTGGATTGACTAATTCAGACTTGATTCTTTGCAGCCTCATCCAATCAAACTCAAAGATCAAGCATAACTAAAAGATCAAGCATCAAGGATATAACATATCTGAAGAACAACTAACAAGAGACAACAAAAATCTCTAATTTAGCAGTCGCTAAGAAAACTGCATAACCTATATGACAACAAATGACGAGTTGACAGTATATAAACTTCTGAATTCTATGAACCACAAAAACCAAAAAAAAAAAAAAAAAAAAAAAAAAAAAAAAAAGGAACAAAGGAACATAGATGAGGACACTCTATTCAGCTCAAAATGCTCTCAGAAAACAGACACATCCTTCACTATCGACACATTTTGAGTCCAAACGATACGAAATATGGCCAAACCGTTGAGAGCATTAGTTCTAATAAGATAAAAACCGTTGTTGAAGAAAAAGTAAAAACATCCCTTGATCAAACAATAACCAAGTCAAACTTAGGCTGCAGAGCCACAGAATCCAAACAGAAATATACTTCCTACAAAAAAGATAAACTTCTCAAAGTTGTCATATCTTGTGAGTTGATGATTCGTCGGCCCACCCTCAAAGCCTTACTTATATACCGAAGTTCCAAGACTATCACAACCACAGATCTTTTCATCAATAAATCTTGTGGATCCCAACCACAGATCTTTTCAACAGTAAATCTTTGTACAGCAGATGAGACTAAGCAAGCAGTTAACTGGGCTACTTTGAACTCAATTCCACACATCCAGATACCATCTGCCTGTGTAATATTTCCTGCCTTGATATTTCTTAATCATCAGCTATAACTAGTCCCAAAAAATCACATCAAGCTTCAGCAACTCGAAGCAACCACTCAAACAAAAATATCTCTACGAAAACCCATACACGTACAGCATCAAAAGATTTTAACCGGCATTCCAAAAAGACATGAAAAGAAATAAGGAGAATTAATACACAGTGAGGACAACAGAAACTATCGAAAGAAAAGGATAAAATCAAAATAAACATACGTAATCGTAGTTACACATACACATGTAGAATTAATATCAATGCTCCTTGTAAATGTACAATCAAAGATATGCTGAGGTCAGAATCACATAACTGACAATTAAATATCTCATTAAGTAGTTTATTTGTTTCATTTGTTTTCGCTCAAGAAGGGCACTTCATACAGAAAATAATAGGGTAAAACAAGCTCACGGAACATGTGGAAAGAGCATGATTTGAAATTGATAATCAGGATCAATCGACCAAGTAATAAACATGCAGTATAGCCATAAAAAACCATTGTCTAAACTTCCTACCTCAAACCCAAAAGCTTCTGTGAAGGTTCAACCAATTTGTACTTCAAATATCTTGGGCAGGCAGGATATAAAGTTAATTCAAACAAAAGGCCCGAATTGACGAAAATTTTTGCAACAAAGATTTTGACTGTTTCTTCTAAAATCAACTAAATGTGTATATATAGGGTCAAATTATAGCCTCAAACTGACTAAAAAATTTGGGGCTTTTTCACCTCTTAAAACCCTAAATTCAAATTTGTTCCATACCAGCAAAAATATAAAAAGAAGTAAAACGATAAGATCTTTCCATATAGTTTGCAAGCAAAGTAAAGCAGCTGAAACCCAAAAATGCATGCCCTCTTTCAATTGACACAATTGACAGAAAAATAGGATTGGAAACAGTTAGGGTTCATATACAATTATGATTTGACTGGATGATTAAGCATCGAAAAACAAGCTAAAAAAAAAAATTGAGGGTACCTGAGCTTCAAGAACTTTGCCGAAACGTTGGAAAGCGCTTTCCATCTGACGCTCCGTGACGTCCCACGACAACCCGCCCACGAATATTCTGTACTCTTCCTTCCCTGCCATCTCTCTCTCTCTCTCTCTCTCTCTCTCTCTCTCTCTAGTCTACTGTGTGATGAGCCAAACCCTAACCGCTTCGTATTCTTGTATCCTATGCTGCTACTCCGATTATTCCCTTTTTACTATTTTGGGTTATTTATTAGTATGCCCCTGTGCTTGGACGAAAATCTCACTTTATCCCTCTCAATTTGCAACTGAATCACTTTCACCTGGCCTCATGTTCTTTCATCTCGCTTGTGTGATAAGTATAGTACGAGTTTTAAAATTAAAATTTAAAAGTAAAAATAAAACAAGATTAATAAAATTATAGATGAATTGTCAATTTAATTCCTAAATTCTCATTTCAGTGAAAATTAAGTCCCTAAGCTTTTTTGTTTTTTTTTTCAGAAAAATAAGTCCTTAAATTATAAAAATCTGCCAATTAGATCCCTAAATATTATTTTAGAAGTTACTATATTCAATTTTCCGTCAATTTAAGTCACGTTACTTACATGTGATACACATTGGATGATAGATTGGTAGTTTTTCAATAAAGAAATAGTATATGAAGTTAACTTTGGAGGGTAATTGGTAGTTTTTCATAAGAAATAGTGTAAGTTAATTTTGAAAGATAAATTAAACGTTAGATTCGCAACCTATGTGAAATGTAAAGGGTTTATAGGCTAGAAAATGATGGTATTACATTCTAAAGTGTGTCAATTGACTTAAGTAGACGAAAATTTTGATAAAATAGCTTTGAATATAATAATAGGGATGAAATTAGCAATTTTTAATGAATTTATGGACTTATTTTACTGAAAAAAATAATTCAGAAACCTAATTTTCACTGAGGTGATAATTGAGGGATTAAATCGGCATTTCATCCTAAAACTATTACTCTCCCATAAATCTTCATCAGTTTTGAATCATTCGACAAAAATCCAAACCCTACTAAACCTAGCCCAAAAACAACCAAATCAAAATTTCAACATTACTGCCATACCTCTAATATACTTATTACTTAACCAAGTTAAAACTACAAACTGACTTCATCTTTGGGTGATGTCTAATTAAAGGTAAGCTTCAAACTAGAGCATGACTGAGTAGGTTTATTAATAACATTGATATGAGTTGTTTGTTCTGTAAAAATAATGAAGATGATCAAGAGCATATCTTTTTACAGTGCATTGCTAGGCAAGTCGGGAACTTGGCTAATGATGATTTGCTGAGATATACTCTAGCTAGTAACAATGTGGTGGATTGATTGAATACCCTCCCTCATAAGGATGGGAGGGAGTAAAGTACTTTTGGTAAAGCTTTAATGATCCGCAGGCAAATTTGAAATGAGAGAGATGGTATAATTTTCAAAAGCGAGAATCGCATTTGTAACCAAACTTACATTAGGGCAATGTCGGTTACAAATGAGTTCTTTAAGGAAAATGTCATTTGTGGTGTTCGAGTAGGAACCATGAGTTCGAGCGACACTACTAAATGGTGTAAGCCGTCTCCTCCCTTTGTTAAAATCAATTTTGATGGGTCGGTCATTAACTCAGTTGCAGCTGGAGGTTTTGTGCTTAGGAATGAGTTGGGGAACCCTCTGATTGCGAAAGCTTTAAACTTAGGCCATAATACCATTGAAGTGGCTGAGGCCTTAGCACTCCAGGAAGCTATCTGTTGGGCGAAGAGGAAGAATTTCTCTCATATTATCGTCGAGGGTGACTCAAAGGTAATTATTGATGTTGTTCAAGGGAAGTGCAAGATTTCTTGGAACTTGAGATCCATCCTTGAGGATGTCAACTGAGCGCTTTTCAGGAATTTAGGTGGTGTCATATCTTTAGAGAAGTTGACTTTGTGACCGATGCTTTAGCTTTTATTGGTATCAAGTCTGTTAATCTTCATATTTGGGATGCCTGTATTCTAGCCAAAGCTTCGAATGCTCTGTTGTTTGATGCTTCTGGAACTGGTTTAAATCCATAAAAATTAATTTTTGCACTTCTGCAAGATCTGTTTCACAAGCCATGTACATTTCAAAATTCTAGCAATTCTGCAAGATCAATTTCAAAATTTTCGCACTTTTACAAATCAGTTTCAATAACTTTTCTCACTTTTGCAAGGTCAATTTCAAAATTCATGCATACGAATCAATCAAAACCTCAAAATCAAATACTTAAAAAAAAATACTGAAATAAAAAACTAAAAATTTAAAGTCCAAATCATTCTTAGAATAGATAAAAAAAAAAAAAACACTCATAAATCTAGAGAACAATATGAAAAAGGAGGAGAGGACGGAGAGAGAAGTATGAAGAAGAAATAGGAGAGGGAAGGACGACGACGAAGGAAGAGGAGAGAGACAGAGAAAATGTGTATTTCACTTGTAACTTGAGACCTGACTTACTGCACTAGTAAACAGAAAACAAAAGAAAAAAGATCTGATCGGAATACACTATTTCGTTGAAGATGAAACAACTACAAAGAGCTTGTTACATTATTCGAAATAATTACATTAAATGAAATACATAATTTCCGCGACTATACATGAAATGAAATGGCCTATCAACCAGTGATTGAAATATGTTACAGTTTGAGGCTGCAATCTGCATCCATTTTTATTCAGATAAAAATGGCAGCCTAGGTACACTGGTTCCTCCACCTCCGCTGGTTAGCGATTTGGAGTTAATCACCTCCAGAAAACTTGAACTGGATTTAACACGTTTTGGAGCTTTCTTTTTGTTTAATCTCATGGGAAGAATCTGCAACCTCGGATTCATCTCGGTGCCTGAATTTTCAGCCGCCAACTGATAACTTTCCACTAGCTCAAGCTGTCGAGCGATTATTTCAGAGCGTCTTGGGAGAAGCTCTACTGGCTCTCCACCAGGAATCACAATGTACTCAATCGCTAGTCGAACCTCCTATCACAAACAAAAGGAGAAACTTTGTATTAAGCAGGTGATGTAGGTAAAAATTGTGTTGTAGAATGAACTGAAACAGTTTACAGACTGAAAAGGGAAAAATTGGGAACGGAAATGTACCTCCAATGCATCAATCTCTTCCAAAGATGGTTTTCTTTTCGGGGCATCATCTTCAATTTCAATGTCGAAAGAACTATTGACCATCTGCTTTGGCAAAGAGCCAACAGATTCCATTTCAAGAATCATCCGAACTGCCTTGACCATTTGTGCCATGGTATTTAACTGGAAAGAAAAATATCTGAATGAGCCATGGCGTTTGTACTATACAAGAATATATAGACATACAAATACAAATAGTGAATTTTCAAAAAACGAAAGAAGATGAGACTACCTTCATGACAAATACAGGCAACTTGTGGAACTTCGCAACACTGCGGATCCATGGGTTTTGTTTCATTTCAGAGCTGGATGCTATTATTGCATCAGCTGTTCCGATATCGTCAGTCATTTCTATTTCATCTTCAAGCCCCATTACCTTTGCTACTTGTAGTAGATCAGCTTCAAGAATCTACAATACATCAATATAATAGAAATGAAGTTTTTATTTTTAAAATCAACCTCATAAAAACTATCTACCATTCAACAGCAACTTGGCAAAATTAATGAAGTTATTCTTCTCAACTCAGCCACATAGTCAACACATACGATAATATATGACCTTTGCTCTCACTTTAAATGAGTGCGGGCTTGAAATTTCCAATAGAAATGCATAGTGAAGCATATACAAACCTAAGTAATATACCTTGTATATATATACACAAACTGGCGAACTCCTCTTCTTCACAGATTTTTTACTGCTGAATTTTTTTGACTGTTTAGGAGAATGATCTAGATCTTCATCATCATACTCTATACCAGAGGAATCAATGTCTTTCTTAAGAGTAAAATCAGACACTTCTAGATAATTCTTTTCAGGTAGTGAGATAGACTTGCAAGAGCCATTAGCATCCGCATCAACACGACGGATTTCAAAGAGAGGAGATTTTCCTACAACCAAGAAAGATTTCAAATTAAAATAATAGTTGCCCAAACAATTCAGTTGTAAGGTAAATAAAGCGGTTAAGACACTGGGATGCTCCAAAGAAGAAAGTGCAAAATACCAGCCAGTATAGCATCAACAGTTGCATCTAATCTGTGATGCACACGAAGTTCCGTTTTAGATATAATCTCCACAGCACATGTAAATGTAGGAGGCCCCTTTCTTTCAAGAATTGTCTTCTGCACCTTCCTTCTTCTTGCTTCTTCATCACCAAGGGTCACACTCTGCATTCAGATTAAAACTGCTTTTGGTCAATAAATCTGCGAAAGCCTTATTGGTATGGTCTCTCAACACAATATCCACAGTGTTAACGCTCTGTCATATATGACTCCAACAAACAGAACCAATAGATTTGTATACAACTATTAAACGATAGAGTTGATGAGTAGCATGGCTTTGCACCTCTATGCCGCCAACAAGGATCTGTAGAGAAGGGTTCTTCATTATGTTGTCTATCGTCATTCCATGGGCAGTTCCAACTAGTTGGACTCCTCTTTGAGCAATCGTACTGGCAGCCAATGCTTCAAGTTCTGTTCCAATTTCATCTATTATGATGGTTTCGGGCATATGATTTTCCACTGCCTCAATCATAACCTGCACAAAAGTTCGAAAGAGGGCAAAACGATGATGTGGGTGAAAGGAAAAAAAGCACAAACTTCCTACTTGCAAACTAAAGCAACAGTTGGAGATAAAAAGCAATAGAATTTTTGTCAACACTCACATTATGTTGCATATTGACATTAGGAACTTGCATCCTCCTTGCACGACCTATTCCTGCGTGAGGAACATCTCCATCTCCACCAATCTCATTAGATGTATCCACAATCACAACACGCTTCATATGATCATCTGCCAGCATTCTTGCAATTTCTCTGCACGGACAAATTCATATCATGTTTATGTGTGATGCCAAATTGGAGAAAATGCATTTCCTTAAACCAGAAGTAGGACATACCTGATCAAGGTTGTCTTTCCGACTCCAGGAGGACCAATGACCAAGATGGAACCTCCGCCCTCAACCAAGTCGCTTATGATCTCAGCACTACCTGAGACAGCTCGTCCCACCCGGCAAGTGAGGCCAATGATTTGCATTTTACGGTTTCGAATAGCACTTATCCGGTGTAGTGAATTGTTAATACCCGAACGGTTGTCATCTGAAAACTCACTAACCTATAAAAAAGAAAGTAGCTTTACATAAGAAACACATAAATAAATACTTACATCTTCCTCGACAAATATACCAACTACATAATATTTAAAAATTAAATGACGTTGATCAATCCATTTGAAATACAAAGTTAATAGCTTTTTACCAATCATTAGCATGACCAATCACACGAAGGTCCAAAATTAACAGTTTGATCAAGCATTAAACAAATAATCAAACCAGAAAGACAGCCACTAAACACCGAATTGAAGATTGTCCAAATAAAATTATTTCATGCAAATATGACTTTAAGTCTCAGTCTGCATAAAAATGCTCCATACCTTCGATACAGCGTGCCGTAGATCTTCATGATTCACCGGCTTTTCGGAGATCACCCAATCACCGGAAGGTAACCTCGCAATCGGACTCCTCCCCAAATCCATCACAACCTCAACGAGCTCGCCAATCTCCTCGTGCCTGTATAGCTCACTCCTCATCCTCAAAGGCAACAATTCAAGTAACATTCCCAGCTCCGAACCTGCCTCCGGCTGCGACGTGGAAGGCGGATTCGAATTCGGAGACTTCGAAACCAACCCATTTCCGGAAAAGAACCGATCGGACGGCCTCCGAATCTCCGGGGACGGAATCCATGGGGTGGAGGATTTGGACGAAGCAACCGGCTTACGCCCACCACTTGTTCGACGAAACGTCGAAGAGACTGCGGAGATGAATTTGGAGTTCTGGAGGTAGCAAAGGGTCGAGATTGGGATCTGGTTTGCCGATTGCCATGAGCTCTGCAGATCAACCAGCACGAATTGTGAGCTCAAAGCTCTCATTTTTTTTTTTTTTTTTTATTTACAAAGAGGCTCCGATTTTTTTCTTCTTTTTTTATGGTTGTAGTTTTTGAAGAGTGGAGTTCGTGATCTTGCTTTCCGGTGTGTGTCCGGATTGGAGAAGATTCGGAGGTATCTCCTCCGCGATTGGAGTTTTGGAGGGAAAGTGGGACCGGCGAAGAGCAACCCAACAAACTTTTAACGACCGTTGAAAGCTAGAAGTTCAGTCACGTGGGGCTGCGTCACCGGCCACACATACTTTTAAAAGCTGTTGCTTTTGGAACTCTATTGAAAAATCATTATTTCCTTTCTTGCACTCAAAAAATTGGGCTTATTTATAACGGAAGTATCATTAGCACGTCAGAATAGTTATTTTAACATTTTTTTAGTGAAAACGAAAAGCCAATAGATGGCTATTCTGAAGTGCTAACGATAATCTCTTACTCCATTTTGGTTATATTATAATTGTAGTCTCAAGTCTGGCTTCTAAATTTTGGGATTACTTTAATTTCATTAATTGTTCGACAAAATTAGCAAATGATTGACCAATGTGTTTAAATTGAACGTCTTCGTTTTCAAAAGTGTAGAACACCTCGTAAGTAACCGAAGCGTTCTAAATTTAATTGAAAAAACTAAATCATAGTACTTAAATTGCAACAATTAGTAAATTACAGACGAAAAATGAAACCATATGAACCGAAGTGAGACTTTTACACAAACTGCAAGATCATAATCATTGTCTAGACTCATATTTTACCTACTAATACTCAAGGTATATGCTTTTTCTCATTCACTTTCTTGAGGCATATACAAAAATATATATGTATTGCGTAACACGCTTCGGGTCACAATCGAACGATCTGAATGGCAAGAAGGATGGACTTTCTTTGGCTGCAGAATACAGAGAAGTATTTATGGTCCCCTCCCCTATCTCAGTTTCGTATTAGGTCAACTTTTGAGACTTTGAAGCAAAATCAGAACCAAAACACAGATCAGTTAGCCGTGCAAGAATGGTGCAGGCCACCGACAAAGACTACTCTTGCTATGTACCATGCCTATACTCCATATGCAGCATAGCAAGAGCCATCTTGAAATCACGGTGGCTTGCCTGGACGGAGAAACTCATCCGACTTATAACTAATAAACCATTCCTCAAATTTGATCTTCTACCAACAGGTCAAATTGTGATATAGTCTATAATGATAGATTAGATAGAGAGAATTCAGAAAATAATGAAGACGAATATGATGAAATACTGAAACATTTGTTACCTAAATATGCCAGAAGCTGAGACTGCCGAGCGTCTTTCATTAGCAGTGCAGGTTAAGACGGAGGTTTTGCAGTCCATTAGCTCTTTTATTATGCGCCTATTGATTTACCGGGTGGCATCCTGCCGTGGTAGAACTCGGTGCTTAAGAAAATATGTTGTACACTCTACACTGTACAGCGACGGAAGCCAGTAACTAATTTGGCATCCAATCTATTCCCAACCCATCAATTTGTTTCTTACACCGTCCTCAATTTTGTTCCTTGGCACTAGAGAACCTACTCCTTCATCTAGTAGGATACTGTATACCTCCCACTCTCGATCTCGGTTCATGTGTCTGCCTATCTTAACCTGAAACAATGAAAGCACAATGAATCGTAGAATGAGAATCAAACTAAAGCGGGAATCGTTCCTCTCAATTGGCCTAAAGGAAATTACAATGAACTAGCACAAGATATTCATAAGATCGGTTGGAGCCAGTACCGCAAAGATGCATGTTTGTAGAACTTCGAGGGCCACTGTGATATCATAAAAGACAAGAGGACGACCCCTGCAAGACAACTCAACGGGGTTAGCAACCAGCAGCTCAGTGTCTGGACCACGGCTCACCCCAGCCACTCGAAGAGGACGCAAAAGCTCAATTCTCAAGCGGGAACATAATGCATTTTGCTTGTTGGGGTCAACAATGTTCTTGCCATCTGCTTGCGTTATGAACAAGTCCACCTCGTAGTTTCCTCTTGGGTTAGCATAGAATCGTCCATAACGAACCTGATATTGAGCAAGAATATTCAATAGAATCACCATTTTAAAATAATGAACCAGACATTGAGCAAAAATATTCATAACTGATATAAAATCTAAATAGGTTGTTACCAAAGATCAGACCTCAGGTAACAAATAAAGTATACAGAAGTTCGATTACTAAGAATCCCTTCTAAGTATGATTTCACTGAGGAGTCATCCACGATTCAATAATTTTTTTTTTAAAATTGCTACAAAAGAGTATACTGCATACATCCAGTATTGAAACTTAATAAAACAAATTAATTTTCTGCGAGCATAAACTTGTAATCAATATATTAGATGAGTGATGATGACAATTGGCTTTCTTATAAAAATGGTTAATTTTGAACCAGAATCAAATCTAAAAGTTTTTCATTCCAAAAATTTTTCTTTTTAGCTTAATGGATGTACCTGAATATTGTAATCCTTCAGAGTTCTCATGATGTCATGTATTAGACTTTTATGATCCTGGCAGAAGATTTGAACAAGTGTGTGAGATGGGCTAAGGTGATTGTCCACAGTTACGGAAATGGGCGTTGGAGGCAACAGATCTGTTTAGGAATCTGCCGGGCAGCTCTAAACTGAACAATTCCTCAGTAATAGCAGAAGGGAGATGCAGAGAACCCTGTGAACATGCGGTAACTTCTGATCCTGCCAATTCAATTTCGCAACTTCACAAGGCATTTCCTAAAACAGCCTTTAGAGAATAAATCGTTTCATCTTGTCTTCTTTTTGTATGAAGTTCTCTATTTGAAACGGAAGAAAAGAACAGTTATTTCACTGTATTCTAGAAGGATCTGGCGCTAGTTGGGTTATGGGCCATGTCTTTAACAGAATGAATCAACAAGAGAATCAAGAAAAATAAAAGTGTGCAAAAGGAGAAAAGAAGTATTCGGATGTTATTTCCTTGAATTATGGAAAAACATACATGTTCCTTGAAACAAAGTGAAAGGTTTGCAAAATAGAAAGATGATACATATTGTAAACACGAAAATCTTGTGAAATTTCGATGTCTACACGTATACAGAACCAACAGTAGGAAATAAAAGTTGAAAAAACAAGCAAAATACACACAAGGACTGCCAAGTCAATCTCATGGACAGCAAACACACTGTCTCTACATTTCAAGTGCTGATTTTATTTTTATGAGCTTCCGTAACACATCTTTGATATCCATTCTTTCCTCTGGCACTTCGTCGGAACATCTCAAGCCGATGTCCATGATTGATAAAATGATAAGTTTTGTGGCATTCATCTCTCTTCCCTCTTCTGTGCTCAATAAACCAATATCCACTACTCCCAGAATACCGTCAGGGAGCGACGCATTTATCCATTTCCTCAGGGTCAGTTCTTCCGTAAACATTCCATCTGTTGGCCTTTTTCTTGCAATTATTTCAAACAACATGATTCCGTAGCTATACACATCACCTCTTGTTGACACTTTTCCTAATGAACCATACTCTGCCAAAACACGTTCATAGTAAAGCTATTATGACATGTACGTATGCGAATACGCAAAAAACACAAAAGCAGTGTGGAAATCTATATACGCAAAAAACATCTAGCACGGTTGTAATTAACCAATAATTGATCGTTTTCCCGGCTTCCGGTAATAAACAAAAGTAAATAGATTTACCTGGTGCAACATAGCCAAGTGTACCGAGAGTTCTGGTTTGTGTTGCATCCTTGTTTCCTGCCAAAATTTTAGCAAGACCAAAGTCCCCCACATGTGCAACCATGTCTTCGTCAAGAAGGATGTTGCTAGGCTTCAAATCACGGTGCACTACAGGCTCTAATTGGCCTTGATGGAGATATTCTAAAGCTGCTGCAACATCGACCAACACGCTCACTCTTTGAAAAAGATTTAGACAATGATTGCGAGAGTACAACCACTCCTCGAGGCTACCATTAGACATGTATTGCAGCACCAAAGCTCTTACATCTGGACTCGAGCACGTAGTTATAACCTTAACAAGATTTCTATGTCGTATTGCTCGCCATACCTCGCATTCTGCAATGAAACTTTTCAAGGAACCTTCCATTTGCATATTTAGAATTTTGACAGCAACGGTTGTCCCATCGGAAAGACTTCCCTTGTACACAGAGCCAAAACTTCCGGCTCCCAGAAAGTTGCTTTCAGAGAAATCATTTGTAGCACAACGGAGTTCATGATATGATATCATTCTATGCCCTGGAGCCATTGACAATTCTTCTGAACTTGGAACACTTGCACTTGTTTTTCTAGACTTTCTCCACATAAAAATGGCAGCTATCACAATCAAAGTTGATATCACAGCCGGAATAGCATATTTGAGGAAATAATGCGCGGTCTTTGAATTTCGAGTGCTAAGATTCTTGCAAGGTTGGACTCCAAAACCTGGTCTCCCACAGAGTGCTTTATTCCCCAAAAATGATTGGGCAGTGAAGTTAACAAAAGGTCCAACTGATGGAATCTCTCCAGAGAGTTGATTAAAAGAGAGATTCAAATACTTGAGAAATCTGAGTATTTCTAGAGACTTTGGTATTGGCCCAGACAGATTATTGTATGACAGGTCTAAAATTTCCAAACCCTTCCCAAAAGTATGTGGAATAGATCCGATGAACAAGTTGTTGGACAAATTTAGAGAGTTTATGCTTTGAAAGGATCCCAAGATGCTCGGAATGTCTCCAGAAATTCGGTTCCATGACAAATCTATCATCTCAAGGACATTTGACATTCTCAAGTCAGGAGGTAAGTATCCACTCAAGGAATTGAATGACAAATCTAGGAACAGGAGGTCTTCAAGGTTCCATAAATTGACTGGTATTGATGAGTTCAGTTTGTTGGAATTTAGGAACACTCTTTGAAGGCGTCTGAGGTTTCCTATGCAACTTGGGATCAATCCACCAATAGTATTGCTTGCCAGTGATAGCTCAGCCAGGTTCCCGATATGACATAACTCCTCCGGAATGAAACCTTCAATCCTGTTGTTATCGAGATACAAGATTTGCAGATTCTCGAATCTTCCAATTGATGGAGGTATTTCTCCACTGACATTGTTGCCGGTCAAGGCAAGAATGGTCAAGTTTTTCAACAAGGAGCTCAATGTCTTGGGTATACGACCCTTGATTTGGCACAGCTGTGCATACAACTTTCGAAGGGAAGAGGAAGAAGAAAAGTTTCCAGAGTGATCCGGGATGATGCCGTTGAGGGGATTTTCACTCACAACTAATGTTTCCAACGAGCTGCTACTGAATAAGGAAGAAAGGAACCTAAGCTCAAGAACTCCAGGTTCTCCTGTTAACTTATTTGCTCCTAAAACAAGAAACTTAAGGTCTTTTAAGTTACCAAGATCCATGGGAACTGGTCCATGGAGCAAGTTGTAGCTACAATCAAGCATGGTAAGCTTACTAAAATTTGAAAAGTAGGACGGGATATTTCCAGTGATTTGATTGGTTGAAAGCCCGAGGGTTTCAAGGTTAGGACCCCAAATCCCTCCAGTATATGAAGGGAAACTTCCAGTAAGGGCATTATCCCTTCCGGCGATGTCTGTTATGGTGGAGATATTGAAAATTTCTGGGGGTAAAACTCCGCTCAGCCCATTACCGGCGAAAAAAAAAGAGACTAAACTAGGAAGACGCCCTACGCCACTAGGAATACTTCCCTTGATGCTATTCAATTCCAAACTAAAGTACTTCAAGTTGGACATGTTACCTATGGTTTGAGGAATCTTACCGGTTAGGTTATTACCACCAAGGTATAAGGTTTCAAGATTTTGCAGTCCCCCAATTTCTTCTGGAATACTTCCGGTTAACCTATTGTATGATAGAGATAACAACACAAGACTTTTGCACTTGTATATTTTACTAGGGAACGGGCCACTGAAGCTGTTGCCAGAAAGAGAAATTTCTCGGATATTAGGCCAGTAGTGGCAAAGATCCCCGGGAAGATTTCCGAAAATATTGTCATTTGATCTTAGATAAATAAAAACTAGAGCAGACAGGTTGAGGAGAGTAGAGGGGAATGAACCTGTGAGGCTGTTTTGGTCCAAGAACAATTCATGTAATGTTGAAATGTTACCCAAAGATGCCGGAATTCCACCCGAAAGATTGTTTGCGGTGAGATACAGTTGCTGAAGCACGGGTAAAGAACCCAGCTCTTTGGGTACGAGACCGCTGAACATGTTTCTGCTAAGGTTTATGACCTTGAGCTTCTGGCAATGCTGTAGGGTTGGAGGGACGTTTCCTTGCAGCTGGTTGTCCTGAAGTGCTAGTATCCTCAAGCGATGTAAACGACCGATTTCATGTGGCAGGAATCCAAATAAGCTGTTGTTCTGGAGACGAAGCGAGACGAGGAAAGAGAGGTTACCCACGTGAGGAGAAATCATGCCATGAAGATCCATATAGGAAAGGTCCAAGGCCGTGACTCTTTGCCTGCGCTTACTGCAAGAGACCCCGATCCAATCGCAAAAGCTTGCTCTAATGGTCCAATTACCGGCTAGGACACCATTGGCAGGGTAAGCGAGTTGAGATTTGATTGCCAGAAGAGCATGTTGATCGGTATCGTTGGAAAACGATGCGGAAGACGGAAGAAAACACAAGTAGTTTACCAGCAACACAAGTCCGACGAGGAAGAGAGTTTGTGAGTTTTCCATGGTAAATGACCAAGTTTGTGAGTTGTGTATCATCTGCAGCCATTTTTTTTCCTGGAAAGTATTTGACATTTCTCTCTTTTTGCATTTGCATCGCCGCCAAACCACCAATTCACCATCAAGTTTCCAATCAGTATTGTTCCTTTTTTCGGGTCAACGATAACGGACGGATAATTCCAAGTATCTATCTCTTTGAACAACTCCTTAACCAGTCTCCATGTCAAGGCTTTTGCATAAAATATAAAATGAAATACGTCATGTTACACCACGTAACAGCATGAAGGCCGTGCATTTCTAATCTTCCAATATAGCAAGCGCCCGCCGTGAGCCACGAATGAAGAATCAATTAAGCCAAGGCTTGAGCCATCAGAGAACGATGAGAGCTGCTGAGAAAGCTCGCGAAAAATGCGGTACCTGGCATCACGGTACTTCTCCACCTTAGGATCTTTGGATGGATGGATCACCCGCCCAGTGCCCAAGATGATTAACTAAATCATAAAATGTCATTGTGAACATAGGTACAGACTCGACACAAAAAGTAGAAACCGAGGATACTATTTTGTGTGTTTATCCTGCTAAATATTCCTAATAATGCACTATCTCGCGATTTTTTTCCCCTCTATTGTAGTCCTGGCAATTTGAGGATAAAAAAGAAAACATCCGAGTACAACCCTAAGCCCTAAAGTAGGTTACTAATCTCGCTTCAGACCTAAATATTCTCCCTCATAAAGGTATAAAATAGGGTAAATTACATTTTACCCGCTCAGGTTTAGAGTAAAATATTTAAAATATTTCAATTCCTTACAACATCTTTAAAATATTTAAATTTCATACATTTACTTATCATTTTATTTAAATTTCATACATCCATTAGAAAATCTTTTAAGTTAACCGTTAAGCGATGCGTGGCTGTCACATTTGGGACACAGCTAAATATTTAATAAAAAAAATAAATTATTAAAATAATAATAATTATTATTTATTAATAAATAAATAAAAACCTGAATATATCACAGACAAGGGGTCCCAACCCACTCCCACAGTAGATCCAATATTTTAGAAAGAAACTTCATCATAACAGTTCAATCGTTGAACAGATATATTACTAATTTCAGAAATCAATTGCAACAAAACAATACAGGTTCGGTTCTGCAATCAACTTCAATAAAAGAGAAGCACAATCAGATAAATCTAAAATGACGATAAAAGTTCATTTTGAAGAAGATTTTTTTTTTTTTTATTTTAATTCTATAAAAGGCCAAAACAAGACAGATTAATTAACAAAGATTAGAAACACAAAGGAGCTGGGGCTATATGATGTTTATGTTAGAGAGAGAGAGAGAGAGAGAGAGAGAGAGAGAGAGAGAGCTATTATATCTGCATGTTCTTGAATTAATAGTGCATTCTTAGCAAGGGCTCCACATGATAGTATCGTGTCAATCTGCAAAGAATGAAACAGATACTCAAAAAAAGCTACTGAAGAGCCAACTGATTCTGACTTGTATCAAGTGTTAGGCCACAGACCATACCTTTCGCTTTTGGGTCTGCATTTGGCGACCTAGGCAATCATAAATTCAGTAGTTTAACGGAAGAGAAGGGTGGCACTATGACAGATGAAGTTTAGCTTTCAATGTATAAGAATACACCCATTCCCGTGAAAATCTGGAACAACATGCATATCTTCAGTCAAAGAAGCAAGGAATGGACGCTATAAATCATGCATCATTGTGTTCAATAACTTGTTCAGAAGTTCAAAAAAAGAAATGCCTAGAGAGAGACACACAGATCAACTTAAGTTGTCTGCGAACGGCATTCAAGAGTTAACCCATTTGTCCCGGTACAGTAATTAGCATAAAAATAAGTTGATCAATGACTCTCACGCTGGGAAGCAGCACGATTCGGGCACCATAGCTGAAAATTTTAAAGAGGAAATAGAGTAGGTAAAGTAAAAATACCATGAATCATCCCAATAAAAAAAAAAAACCTTCAAAACATCCCAAATTCTCAAATCCGTTCAAAGAAACTTCCCATGAAATCATAGCGACTTCACAAATCCTCTTCATATCTGCACCAAAAGTAACGAAAAAGAAGTGCAATCAGCCCAAGAGACAAAAGATCAGTAGAAACAAACCAAGAAAATCAAGTATCGGAGAAAAATTAACCATCAGCATTTCTCCTTTTTTAAATTTTCACCCAAAAAATTGAACCAGAAACGAAAAAGCACCCAAATCTAAAAATTTGTCAAAGAACAAAAAATTAACAACAAAAACATAATTATTGGAAGATGAATAATTCCTGCAACAAAATAACGAAATGAAGTACAAGAGTGAAAACGAAAGGAAAAGCAGAGCTTTGGAGCGATCTGATTTTTTGGATGACAGAAAGCGAAATGAAGTAGAAGAGTCAAGAAGAGGAGGAAAATGATCGACCAGAAGATGAAGCGATGACAGACGCGTGGCCTGTAAGGGTAAATCCGCCACTTCAGTAATACTCTGAAAAATTTACGTATATGAGTTTGATATTCATAATTATGAATATGTAGAGAAAATTGAAAATAAATCAATTTATAATTATGAAAAATTTAATTGAGAAATTTTAAAATTTTATGACCGGAAAATTAATATAATTTACGTTGTAAAATATATCAATAAGTGAAAAAGATGAAAATGATTCTAGTTGGTTTTACTTAATTACATGAGGATGTATTTTATACTCATGCATACTATATTATTTCTTGTTAAATGTGGTCAGAGCTTGGTCCTACGAGCGTGTAGACGAAAAGGAAGAAAGGAGATAAGATAGAAGGAGGGGAACCCAGACCCCTCCCCTTCGACCCAATTACATTTCAACTCGATCCGGCTATATTTTTCGATTCCAGTCATCGTTGACGATGGGACTGGTGCCGAAATGATCCTTACCTTGAACCCAGTCGTTCTCTCTACTCATTTCACCCAAAAATGTAGGAAAATTGGCCTTGAATGCAACCTAGGTGCGGGGGTTCTTGCCGTAGATCCTCCCATTTTTGAAACAAATTCCTTCAATTACCACCACTTACAGCATTCTCTTGAGCCCAGGAACAAAGCCCAAACAAGTTTGGGGGCGCGCGGAGCTGTTTTGGAGTCGAATCAAGAACACCCAAATCAATGGTTTCCAGCGGATCAAGGGCAATTTCAGGTGTTTCCCGGCCAAATTGGACTTTGGCCCAGTCATGAAAGTTGTTCCACTCATTGAACTCTACTTGCCTATAAAATTTGGTAATTTTTAGAGTTAATCGGAAAATTAGGTTTCCGTTTGCCGGAAACTGCCACCGACGCAGTGTGTGCGGTGGCGCGTGCCGATATTGCCTTTTTACACATAATTCAATATTTTAAATCCGTAATTAGTATCCATTCAATGTGATTCGATTGTTAAAGTTCAATATTCAATATTTCCACTACTTGAATATTTTCGAAAATGGACTAGAAATGAAATTGTGAACTACAAAAGACTTGATCCCGTTCAAGGGTACATAGGCAATCTAACGGGAGTTAGATGTAGCCTTAAAATAACCAAGATTAATCTTTATCGAAAATTAGAAAGAAGAAAAGGGGTTGGGTGTCTAGTTTAAAGATTAACCCTATGTTTTTGGTAAATAAATTTAGCTATAGATTTTGTGAGAAATTCAGAATTTATTAAATAAATTGTGATTAATGGTAGTAAGTAAAAAAAGAGTTTATTTTTGGCTTACCACTAAATGTAAATTCCAAAATTAGTTTTTGAAATAAAATAAAAAAATTTCGGGTCAAGGCATTACAACTTTGTTGTTCAAAAATGGAAAAAATAGGACGCCAAAGAGCAATTGGAGGGCATTTTCGCCACTTTACTATTAATGAAGAGTAGCATTGTGTTTGGATTTTAGTATATAAATAATATCGTACTGATATGACAATTGATTTTGTCAAGATTAGAGGAGATGTCCGAAATTAAGGTTAACAGTCAAGATTGGTCACTTGGTCAATCGGGCTGTCTTCCGTTTTTTGGTTAATTGGGCTTTATTTATTTGGAAGAGAGGATATCCCCAATTGTAGATCTAGTACAATCACCGGAGACAATTATTCGTGACGCCACTATAGTTGTATGAAACAAAGGATAATGTTAGGGAAATGAATTTTTTTAAACCAAATTGCATACTAAATGATATGTTACTAATAAGAAACAAACATGTTAATCGATACTTAATTAATAATCCAATGATCTATAACCACATCATTTGGTTTGCAAATTTAGTTTAAAAAATGTGGTCGACACTATCTAATAATCTACAAACACATCATTTGATTTGCAAATTTGGTCTCCTCTAACATTACTCCAAAATAAATAACAATTCATCAAAGTAAATAATACATTGAAATGTGAAAAACATTTACAAAAGGAGATTATCCCAGTGGATTCTCAGGTGTAGATAACTCTTTCTTCGTCATGAGTGAGGACATTTGTCGAGCACTCAGTGGGCCTACGTCATTTGCATTCATATTGACAAATTTCAAGGAAATATTTCAAGCGATGTCGAGATCTATATACAGAGTATTGTCGACATTTCATGTGAAATGTCCTCAAGATATCCTTAAAAGGTATTTCATTAGACACTTGATGGACACAAAAATGTCTCGTATCAGACATTCACAAGGTCCCTGAACCACTCAAGTCTCTATGTGGATTTGTGTTGTCTCCATGAACATGACACGTCAACAATACGAAATCAGTTTTCTATTTTGTACAAGCGATAGATATTAAGAACGAGATAATTGGACCAAAATTTAAAATACAAAGATGAATGATCTTAACTAGCCGAATTACAAATCTTAACAAGAGTATAATACAATGAATATGGTTTACCAAAAAAAAAAAAAAAATACACAATGAACATGGGTCACCAAAAACAGAAAAAAAATACAATGAATATGTTGGGTCTAGTCGAAGTTTCGGCCTATCAAAAATCAAGCGACATGATCACGAAATGTGTTCGCTACAGCTCGATCGCAAAAAGAGCCCAAAGGACGGCCCTTTTTGTAATCAGCCGAACTCTGGATGGAGGGATTTTTCGGTGTACCCGGCACACCAAAAAAATTTGGTGTACCCTCACTCATAATGGTGAGGGTGCACCAAAAAAATTTGGTGCACCCTCACTTTTTGTACACCAAAAAAATTCTAATGAGTGAGGGTACACCAAAAAAATTTGGTGTACCCGGTACACCTAAAAATTTTCCCTCTGGATGGCCCTTTCTATCCTGGTCAGAGAACTCAAACTTGAGCGCCAATTATAAAGTTACACAAGTAGCAGGCCTGTGCAAAACGACCTCCACGTGTTACGCTGCATGCAAAGCCACCAACGGCTGCATGCAACAGCACCACCTGTAACCGCCATCTTACTTACAATAATACCCTCATCGTCCACCGCTATTCACTCCATCTCAGGGGTACAAAAGTAACTTTAAAAATTGAATTTCCAAATAAATAGCATAGCTGATGGATTCATAGAACAAGAGAGTAAACCACCGGAGGAGAATATGGCTGTAGTTGTACCTCCGACTCTAACCTGCGCGATGGGCGTTGTTGCAGTCTTAACCTGCGCACTCAGCACTCTCTCTTTAGCTCTCCATGACACCTCACAAGACCTAATCATACACCAAGTTACAGACAATCACCACTTTCTGCCGGGGACCGAGAGAAACTTCCAGATGTTCATCGAACAATACGGGAAGAAGTATTCTACCCGAAAGGAGTACATGCACCGCCTTGGGATTTTCGCCAAGAACGTGATCAGGGCAGCCGAGCACCAAGTCCTCGATCCGACGGCTGTCCACGGAGTCACGCCCTTTTCAGACCTGTCTGAAGAAGAGTTCGAGCGGATGTACACCGGTATGATAGGTGTACCCCAAAACGGCGGCGTTTCTAATAGTGCTCCACCGGTTATGGACGTTGGTGATTTGCCTGAGAATTTTGACTGGAGAGACAAGGGAGCTGTTACCGAGGTCAAGACGCAGGTAATTAACTATTCACTATGTTACTTTTTTATTTATTTATTTTTATTTTTTTAAGTTGATTTTTCCTTTATTCAATCAAGTGAACTTGTGGTTAATATTTTGTTTACGGACAGGGGTAATACTTAGAAACCATCTATTTGAATTTTATTTTGTAAATCATATATTGTGGTGGTTGATGATTGAATGTGTTGATTAATATTATTTTTTTTTATTAATTAATGACACATTATATGGTTTACAAATTTGGTCGAAAAGTTGGTTTACATTGCATTTACTCCTGCAAATACTATTTCGAGTGGGGGTTTTCTAGTACAAGAGCTAGGGGCATGAATAAATGGTCTTAATTATTTGAGCTATAAGTCTTTTGCAATTTTGGTTTGGTAATTTAAATGTTACTATACCATATGCATTAGATTCCGAATAATGATGGCAAAACTGTAAAAAGAAAATATGTAGTTTGTAGTTTTGTTTCACGACTTTGATTGATACAATATCCTTCAATTTGATAGGGTGGTTGCGGGTCATGCTGGGCCTTTAGCACTACAGGATCAATTGAAGGAGCTCACTATATTGCAACAGGGAAGCTTCTTAATCTCAGTGAACAACAGCTTGTGGACTGCGATAGCACAGTAATAAACTCGTTAATTAGTCAACCTATATTGATCCTTAATTGGCACTTATTTTCACTAATTTGATTAAAATGTTATGCTTGATGTGTGTTATCTCATATTTTTTTAATCTACTTTTGTTTGAAGTGCGATCCAAAAGAGAAGGATGCATGCGACAGTGGTTGCGGCGGCGGCCTTATGACAAATGCCTACAAGTATCTAATTGAAGCAGGGGGGTTGGAGGAGGAGAATGCATACCCTTACACTGGGAAACGGAGTGAATGTAAATTCGACCAGGACAAGGTTGCAGTAAGAGTTGCCAATTTTACCACTATCCCAATTGATGAGGACCAAATTGCAGCGAATTTAGTCCACCATGGTCCTCTTGCTAGTAAGTACATAGTAATTGATCATATATATATATATATATGTATATATACATATATACATATATATATATGTATATATGTATATATACATATATATTATATATATTTTATATGCACACAAATAAACACTGCTGTCTTTAATATTTTGTGCTCATTAAATGGAAACTCTTACTGCAACCTTGTGTATAGTTGGTGTTTGCCATTAACTAGTAACATGTTGGTTTGAGGTGATACATATATATTCAAACATGATGTTAATGTAACTTGTTTCGTATATGCAGTCGGGTTGAATGCTATGTTCATGCAAACTTACATTGGCGGTGTTTCGTGCCCCCTTATATGTTTCAAGAAATGGGTGAACCATGGTGTCTTGCTTGTGGGGTATGGTGCCAAGGGCTACTCCATTCTCAGGCTTCGCAACAAGCCATATTGGATAATCAAGAACTCATGGGGGGAGCGATGGGGAGAACAAGGTTATTACCGTCTGTGCCGAGGCCATGCCATGTGCGGCATGAACTCAATGGTGTCTGCGGTTGTGACTAGTACGCGACCATCGTAGCCGCGAGGCTGCAATTCCCACCTCCTGTTGCATACGCTCATGTTTAAGTTTCCTGAATTTTTAACGATCTTATGTGGGCGTGAATCTCTCCAGCATTTTCGTTGGCGAGCTAGTTACGTTTTTTCTTTTAGTTTCAATATGATATTTAATAAATATAATAGCAAAGCGATACGCATTGGATCTGATCTTTGAGCCTATATTTTTTTATCCCGCTGGCAGAATTTTGAAAGAACTCAATCTTCTCTATATTCTTGAGGTGTCGAACTGAATGCTGTTTGGATTGTATTGTACCGCTTAAATGTGTGAAGGCTATACTGTAAACATTTATGATGAAGTTGATTTTGATAGGGAGAGTCCAGTTGGGTTTGTGGCGATGGGGGGAAAGTTGATCCTGCTTTTCCCAGAGTCGTCGTTGAGACTTGAAAATTGAAACATTTTCGAGCGTGAAATGGAGGGAATGTTAGGAATGAGCAACGCTGAAGGAAGGGGAACATAAGGGTAAAACTCAACATAACCTCTGATAATATAATGTGTCACGTTCGTGATGTACACCACCTAGATACCTATTGAGAATAATATTCCTCTCCTCTTTTCATTGAACTGAAAAATAATTTTGCACAAGTAAATATAGTTACACTTTGGGGTAAAAGGTAAAAGAATATTCCCTTCTGCTCGCAGCCTTTTGTTGATGACCTCAGCAGCATCCTCGCTTCCACTCCCGACACGTCTGGAGGAGCTGCAAAACAGGAAGTTACTCATACTTCCTTTGTCCATGTTACCCAAACTTGCACCGGAAAAACATTACTATAGTACTAAATTCTAAGGTTCACTAATTCTTTCACTTAAATGTGATAAACGATTCCAAATTTTGCAGAAACCAGCAAGGTTCTAGCGGCTAAGAACAGCGGTCACCGCTAATTTTAACGATGACGACGGATTTCGTTAGAGTTGATGGAATTTCTAATGGTGAAGGTATATTCCGTTAACCTTCATCCATTTTTCAATGACCGGGGCGTGGTCACCAACAGTGGTTGTTGCGACTTGTACTCACCAATCTGTGGTAGTGAGTATGACAGCACGTCTGCCGGTGATGAAGACAGGCATGTCCACCGATGACCAATCGGCATGTGGCGTCATTGTAGCAGCGCGTGGTGGTGCACATTAAAATGAAATGATATGCAAATGTATGAAATTTAATTGTTTTAGAGATATGATATGCAAATGTACGGAATTGAATTATTTTAGGGATATTGTATGACATCGCAATTAAACGTAAAATGTAATACCTTTAACTTTTGAACTCTAAAAATTAGGTAACAGAAAGAAGAAAAAGAACAAGGAAAAATTCTATTAATTATTATAGATCACTGTGACGACTCACAACATTTACAGACCGTTCTTGTAAAGCGTGATAAACTTTTAGGGAAAGCATTAACCATATAAATAACTTTTGCCTTATTAAAACAACTTTTGCCTTAATTCGTTGACCTCATTTCGTTGTACGTCTGCATCTGATTACCAAACCTAAACCACACAAGCCATGTTCTCTTCCCTCCTTTTCTTCATTTTCCATATATGGGCCGGCCTATTTATTAAAGCAAACCCCCGATTACAAACAACTCCACTACAATTAAAGAAAGGCACATTGCATGTCTATGGCTTTACACCTGAATAAGCAATATGTATTTAAAGAAACACACATTGCTTGTCTACGGCTTTACACAAACAAATTCACCGGAACATGCAGACACAACCTAATTGTTCTAGGGATTCTACAGACAAATTCATCCTTTTCCTGGGGATCCTAGAGATTCTGCAATCGTGTCCGTTCATCGTACATTGTGCTGTTAGAAATCATTTAAAATTTAAAATTCAAATATAAATAGTACCTAACGAAAACTAACCGCACGATGTACGATGAACGAACACGATTGTGGAATCCCTAGCATCCTTAGGAGAAGGATCCGGTGAGGATCATTTTCCGTTGTTCTATTCTAACATTACGGGTTTCCCTGTAAATTTAAAGAAAGACGAATTGATGGTCAATTAATATTTTTTTTTATCATTTTAGTGGACTATGTTTTATATTTGCAAACTATGATAAGTAGAAGTGTAAATGGGTTTATTGGATCGTTGTTCGGCAACATATATTGCATATAAAACAAAAACAAAAAAAAAAAACAAAAATTGCATGTGTGTGTGTGTGTGTGTATGTATATATATGTGGTTATAGCTTATGCATATATTTCACGAGATGAGCAAATTGCAGACCCCATAGCTAGCTAGCTAGGCTTCCAACCCCACTACCTCTGATCTTCTCAAAAGTTGCATGCACTTACGTTTCAGTGCATTTCCCAGTTTATTTTCTGTTGCATGAATTATTAATTCTATGGCTTCTTTCAACCAGGTTTTGGTACAAGAATCTTTGTTCGTGAGGACATTGACACTAAACAGGCCTCGCCAACTGAACACCCTTTCCCTTGAAATGCTCTCTCGGCTCTCCCAACTGTTCCTGGCGTATGACAACAGTTCCAATGTCAAGTTGATCATTCTCTAAAGTAACGGAATAGCATTTTGTGCCAGTGGTGACGTAGCTGCGGTGCACCGTCATTTTCTTAAAGGAAATTTGAAATTTGGTGCAATAACTAATCAGAAGATGCTTACCTTAACCTACTTTGTAGCAACATGTGTTGGATAGTGGCCAAATTAGGCTAGAAAACAAAACAAAATTGATGAGGGAACATCATGATGAGGATTATGTTTCCTTGTTTTGTGGCTTGTTTTGTTCCTTGTTTTGTGGCTTGTTTTGCTCCTTGTTTTGTGGCTTTTTCATAATCAAGGAGCAAAACAAGCCACAAAACAAGCCACAAAACAAGGAAACATAATCCTCATCATGATGTTCCCTCATCAATTTTGTTTTGTTTTCTAGCCTAATTTGGCCACTATCCAACAACATGCACTAAACCCCAAGTATGTCTGAATTTTGCACAATGTTTCCTTTACTTTTTTATGCTCCGCCGTGGGCTATGAAGAGTCTTGCCTGGATAAAATCCAGCCAATCTCTATCCTGGTCTGGAATGATACGGTAGCCCAGGAGTTTGTATTATCTAAAGTGACCTACGAACAGTCGGTCTCACATATTATCGATCATACAACTTCCTTTCTCTCAAAACCATTTAATTTTTTTGTTTACATTTCTGTTAATATTCATGTTTAATTCGCCAACAGGTTTCAATTTTTAATGGGATTGTGATGGGAGGTGGCGTCGGTATTTCAGTACACGGTAAATTCCGTGTAGTAACAGAGAATTCAGTCTTTGCAATGCCGGAAACAGCTCTGGGATTGTTTCCCGATGTCGGTGCATCTTATTTCTTGTCAAGGCTTCCTGCATTTTTTGGTGAGTATTTGGGTCTTACAGGTGCAAGATTGAATGGTGCTGAAATGCGTGCATGTGGTCTAGCGACTCACTATGTGCCCTCAGCCAAATTGTCTTTACTGGAAGAAGCCCTAAAATGCCGAGTAGCTTCATCTATTTCATCAAGCTGTGATCTTGCTTCTACTATTTCAGCAATTATAGATGAATACTCGCTGAAGAAACCAGCTTTGAGTGAAAAAAAGTGCTTATTACAAAAGAGATATTGTTGACAAGTGCTTTTCTAAACAGACAGTGGAAGAAATTTTAAGTGACCTTGAGGAGGAACTTACTAAGGCAAACACTAAGGAAGCTGGTGATCACAATGAATGGTTAGCTGCAGCAATTCAATCGCTGAAGAATGTGTCGCCGATGAGTTTGAAGATTACTTTAAGGTCCATTAAAGAAGGAAGGGAGCAAGGACTTGGTGAATGCCTCGTTCGTGAGTACAGAATAACTTGTCATGTTCTCCAAGGGGAAATCAGCAAGGACATCAGAGAGGGTTGCAGAGCTATTTTGTGGGACAAGGATAAGAAACCAAAATGGAAGCCTTCTAAGTTGGAGCTCATCACTGATCATATGGTTGAGCACTACTTCTCTAAGCTGGATGGTGATGATAAAGAATGGCAAGAATTAAAGCTCCCAACAAGATCCAAATTGCCTGTATTTGCCAATTCCAAGCTTTGATCAGCTTATGATTTTATGGTGTTTCCAATACCTAAATATATATCATTATTAAGATGTAGTAATATGTAGTATTCTTTTTTCTTGTGTGTGTGTCAAGTAAATAAGATTCAAAATTTGTAACAAGTTTATTTATTTATTTATTAATATAGTGTGTTTTCACTGCAATTAGCGAATTTAACTTGAGCATCCTTTGATTTTATATAATATTAACATTTCTGTTAAACATTAATTTCGATTTCTGAATTAAGGAGTTATATAATCTTTGTGCTGACTATATTCCACACCATTCAGACGACAGTAATTTTTTTTTTCTCATTTTACACCATAGGGTATTGAAAATTATATCTTTAGTTGGATATATTATTTGGTCCTTAATTAAATCAATGACATAGTGAGCATGAGACATTTATATGGACTAACGCATAAACCACATTTACACCACATTGTGTTGAGAAGTCAACGAGTAAAAGTTTTTTCCTACAAAAGTGGGTTGAGCCATCTTTTCCAGAAATCTGTGTTAAGGACTCTCTTACAAAAGTGGCTTAAAAATATGTTAAAGCAACTTGACGGGAAGTGGTTCATTGAACCATTAAGCTCATTAAATCCTAAAAATAGGTTCCTTCACTCTTCTAGGTTCATTGTATTATATGTATTTGTAATTAATTCATGTATTTATATTCTCTATATATTGTACATTTGAGGTATGAATGAAATTAAGTTTTCTGCAAAATATTTTCTGGGTTTCTTTATATGGTATCACAGCTAGGTTAAAACACTAGTTCTTGCCGCTGCATTTTCCAATTCCAAGCTTGGATCAGCGTATGATTTATTGTGTTTCCAATACCCCAACTGTTTGTGCCTAAAATTGGCAAATTTCACTCATTTAGGACTAAAGCCAAATTATGGTATTTTGTGGGGTTATTATGAAATTAGGCTAGACTTGCATTAAGTGGCACATGTTTGACTTACAGAAACGAAGTTGCACCAATTATTATATGATGTATGCTTGTAGCTAGATATTTCTTATACAAGTGAGGTTTGGACGGTAGAATGCAGTAAGTGACTTCTTTTACTATCATTTTCTAAGGAGGTGGATATAGGGGAGGCCTGCATCATGGCTCTGTGTTCACACTATGATTTGTTCTCTATATATTTGAAGCTAAAGCAAAGAACAAGGAGATGCTCAAAAAGAATCTGGATCCTCTTTATGATGATTCCGAAGATCCGTGAATTATATCCGTTCATTGTACATCGTGCGGTCAGAAATCATTTTAAAATGTTTTTATTTAAAATTAAATATAAATAGTACCTGATAAAAACTAACCGCACGATGTACGATAAACAGACATGATTTACGAATCCCTAGAATCCTCACTAAAGAGTCCGAAGAGGATCCTGTTGGGCTCAAAAAATCAAACAATCTCTCTACGACTGCACCCTTTTCATTTTAAAGCCTCTTTCATTTCAAGGCTTTCTACAATATTGCAAGCTCATTGTATATATTTCATTTCAAAGCTTTCTACAGCACCTCCCTTCCTACTTCACATTCTTTCCATAGCAAAACGAGCCCATCCAATCTTCGTCCACCGCTCAAACTAACGCATGTATGACTGATGCTAGCATGATTTTATATTAGGCATTATATCGTTACAAATTGTTACACATGGGTCAAACAGCTGACAATGGCTCATGGACATGACTGATGAAAACATAAATCTCTTTTCAAAAGAATATCTTGAGTTGAGACACATGTTCGATCAATCCTATATAAGAGTGAGACCTCCTATATCTTAGTCCAACCTGACCTCACACATTTCATCCGTGTGACAACTCTATTCTATTGGCAGTCCTAGATCTAGCAAACATGTTGTGTTTGTCATTTTCGTCCTTTATTTTAATGAATCGTGTACCCGACTTGTTAAAAGGTCGTGTCGTTTCATGTCGGATTAATAGTTCATGCAAGAAATTGTTATGCTTAATGTGTAAACTTAGCAAACGGATCGTGTTCGTGTCATTTACATATCATACATGTGATCTTAACGAATTATCAATGTGTGACCTGATAATAATCCAACTCATTAATTGATGATCTCATAACGATCCAACTCGTACGATTTGACTCCAAAAATATTATTTCCGTACCATTTTGTCTCGAATTAACTAGTCGCGCAATAAATAGACAGTCATATCAATCGTGCAAGAATGAATGGAATCATCCACAACCTCAAAAACCTCCTCTTTCGCGTGCATTCCAAACAGTGTGCCGCTTTACACGTAATTATAAACCCCACATTCCTTCTTCCCCTTTTTTTTATTAATTTAAGGCAAGTCCTTTGTTGCAAGCAGAACGCAACGAGGCGGAAATCCCCTGCACCCTGGTTCACGGATCACACCAAATAGTCCAAAAATGGACCCCGCAATACAAAATCCAACGCCTGCGATCCGTTCCCTCCCTTCACCTGCCCGCATTACAATTTTCCCGAACTCACTCCCTCGAAAAAGTCCACTTATAAACTGCGACAGTTTGTCACCGCCCGGCGCTTTTCGCTAAGTCTCTCTCCGTTTCTCATCCCTTCTCTCTCAACCCAAAACGCAGACGCACAGGCCATGGAATGCAAGATTTCTTTCCTCCCTCACCTCCTCGCCTTTCTCTCTCTTCATCTCCTCCTCCTCTCTCCTCTCGCCGCCGCGAAGCTCACGAACCCTCTCGGGCTCGCCAGGTCCAGCTTCCCTTCCGTGCACGCGAAGCAGCTGATCAGAGCCTTCAATCTCTTCCCCGAGGAAGACATCAACATCATCGACGCCTCCGATTCCTCGACCGCCGCCGTCGCCGACGCGCCGAGGCTCGTCGAGAAGCGCTTTAGGCTCCCCAACCTCGTGGACTCCGGAGACTCCATCGAGGACCTCGGCCACCATGCCGGTTACTATAAGATCGAGCATTCTCATGCCGCTAAGTGAGCTTAGTAATCTCTTTAAATTTCGTCGTCTTTATGATACTTTGAACTCTTAATTTCGCGCTGCAAGGTGGATTTTAAGTAATTTAGGGGTTTTTGTTTTGATCTCATTTGAATTTTAGGGTTTTATGCAGAAAATTTATGCTTAGCTGGACCTCAACTTAAGAAAATAGGTCCTCAAAATTATGCAGAATATTGGATTTTTTTCGATTGTATAGTGAATTTAGCTGCTCGTTTGGTGTTCTTACTATTCAATTTTTGTGGTAATGTAGGATGTTTTACCTCTTCTTCGAATCTCGCACCAACAACAAGGATCCTGTTGTTATTTGGTTGACTGGCGGTCCGGGGTGCAGCAGTGAATTGGCTGTATTTTACGAGAATGGTCCTTTCACCATCGCAAATAACTTGTCCCTTGTGTGGAACGAGTATGGCTGGGATAAGGTAATATGAAACTCTCTGTCACTTTATGCTTCGTTGTTATGTTTGGATGTGATTGTTTATTGCCAGCGTGAGCAGTGTTAACAGATTGATAGTTGCAACCGCTATCTTTGAATCTCTTCTATTGACTAATTCATTTCTGCCCATATGACGAGATACTTACCACGTATGTGACTGAATATTTGATAGGAGAGGTTTTAAAACATGTCCTAGAATTATTTGTGGTAATATTTTGTTCTTAGTTATCGTTCATCGAACCTTTTCCAAATCATGTTGCACTGGAATGAAAGTGACTCGAAGAGACCTCTTCACATATATTTACTTTTACCTGCATGATATCTGAGGCTGTCACTGGTTATATGTTTCCTACTTCTGTAAGTCAGAGCTTGATGCTGTTGGATGATTTGGGATGATCATATAATGTTAGTCATCCAAATAAGAATCATTTGGAAATGATGGAACTTGATGTCAGCTCATTCTTCATTTTCCGGAGACGTAACCAATTTTTTTTTATACATTTTCTGATTTTTCAGGCATCTAACCTTCTGTATGTCGACCAGCCTATTGGGACTGGCTTTAGTTATAGTAGTGACAGACGTGACATTCGTCACTCTGAAGATGGTGTTAGTAATGACCTCTATGACTTCTTACAGGTATGTCATTATCCTTCATTTATAAAGCAGTAATGTTAAGTGTAATTTTCACAAACTGTCTGAGCTTTTAGTTTCCTATAAACATATCACCAAATGGCAGTTATTTTGTGTATGGAATATGTATACACACATACATACATGTATATATATACACACACATATGTATGTATATATTAAAGTCATTCTCAAACTTCACTGCAGTGCCTTTTAGTCGAAAAACTGCATGATTATTAACTTGAGAATTTGGAGGAAAGTAAACATCTTAGATGTTTAAGGTTTATTGCTGTAACGGATAGAAATATGACTTATTGCCTATCTACGATATTAGGCCTTCTTTGCTGAGCACCCTGAGTTGACAGAGAATGACTTTTTCATAACTGGAGAATCATATGCTGGACACTACATTCCAGCTGTTGCTGCTCGAGTTCACCGAGGAAACAAAGCTAAAGAAGGAATTCATATAAATTTAAAGGTTATATATCTCAAATATACACTAGTTTGATAATTGTAATGGGTCATATCGTGGTTTATTAAGTTAAGAAAATCTTGTTGAACAGGGATTTGCCATTGGCAATGGGCTTACTGATCCTGCAATCCAGTATAAAGCTTACACAGATTTTGCGTTGGACAATGGCTTAATCACAAACACTTCCTATAATCTCATTAACAAAGTGCTTCCAGTCTGTGAAATGGCTATAAAGCTCTGTGGTAAGTGACATTTTAGTGGCCCCTTCCTCTTTTTTTTTTTTTTTTTTCAAATTTCTATTACCGTGTTTTTATCTTTAGACCCTATGACATGCGAATTTGTTAATTAGAATTTGCAGTTCTTTTGATCGTTTTCATGTTAACGCGTTAGGGGTGGCTCCTTTCTTTTATATCTCATCTCTATGTATTTTTTTCTCTCTTTTCTAAGTTAAGAATGTTTTATTTGTATTATGCAAGAGTGTCTTTACATATTAGCCACATTAGTTGGTTACTGCTGCTGTTTAAATAAACATATACTTCTGTTGTTTCAGGCACTGATGGTAAAGTCTCTTGCGTGGCTTCGTATTTTGTTTGCAATACCATATTCACTAGCATCCTTGCGAAGGCTGGAAACATAAATGTAAGAAGATCAGTGACTCATTATTATCAGAATGATTGCTCCTTAATCTTTATGTTGTCATTTTATTATTCTACATGTTCTTTTCCAAAAAGGCACGTGAAACTTATTGCTCTGAAAAATGGTTCACAGGACTCAATTAAAGAGGCGGAAACTAATGTGTTTCTACAATTGCATGTTCTTAAACTTTTTTTTTTTTGCCTGAAGCTCAGCCAGGAAATATTTATTGTTATTAGCAAATTTCATGAGCATTTGGTATCCCACTAATGATCTGAAGTTTGACAGAATTTTTCTAATATTATGAATGTGCAGTACTATGACATCAGAAAGAAGTGTGAGGGTAGCCTTTGCTACGACTTCTCAAACATGGAGAAATTCCTGAACCAGAAACTTGTTAGAGAGTCACTTGGAGTTGGGGACAGAAAATTTGTTTCGTGCAGCACTACAGTGTATCTTGCCATGTTGGTCGACTGGATGAGGAACCTCGAAGTGGGCATCCCTACTCTTCTCGAGGATGGAATCCAACTGCTTGTGTATGCAGGAGAATATGATCTAATCTGCAACTGGCTTGGTAGGCCTCTAAGCTTTATCTGATACGACATGCCAAACCACTCGTTAAATATATTTTCTTTTAATTTGTGATGTGTAATTCTTACCCGTGCATATAAATTTGTATGCGATAGGTAACTCAAGATGGGTCCATGCCATGGAATGGTCTGGTCAGAAAGAGTTTGTGTCTTCTCCGGAAGTTCCTTTTGTTGTCGATGATTCAGAAGCAGGAGTTCTCAAGAACTATGGGCCTCTTAGTTTCCTTAAGGTCTCTTTCTCTCTCCTTTTCCCTTACATATGTGGATTTCTCTCTCACACATATCTGTATTCCATCCATAGACAATGATTAATTACGGATCCCGATTTATGAACTAGTTATATGGTATGCTATCTTGCAACAACAGGTCCATGACGCCGGTCATATGGTTCCAATGGACCAACCCAAGGCTGCACTAGAGATGCTGAGGAGGTGGACTCAGGGATCACTTGCTGAATCCGCAAGGGAACCAGAAAAACTGGTTGCTCAGATGTGATTTTGCGCGGGAACATGAACGGAGTGAAGAGTATAGGATGGATTTCCACAGTTTCTCAATACGCTTGTAAATATTTTGCCTAGGCTGGTGAAGCTAATAGTGTTTCTAGACAATGTGCTACGTTTGCTTACACTACTTTTAAGATGAATAAGAAAGACTGCTTGTGGATAAATATCTGTAGTTTTATATACAATTTATGCCTTGGTTCTGTCTGTAAATTTGGGTGGTTGAAGTAATATGATCCTCCAACAGCCATCACAGAGCATTCACCCTTGCATACGAGATAGAAGCAGAAGGATATTTCTCTATCAGTCTCCGGCTACGAGAATTTATTCTCCACTCGAGATTCGATCTTACAAGTTACAACCATTAGAATGTATTAACATACGATACACTTGCCGAATGCCTTGCTTTAGATTCCCGTATCTCTATATAGTCAGTCACCTGTAAGTGGCGGTTAGTTACTCTCCTATCGTTGTCGATCTTATGTGTCGTCTCGTGCAGATACAACAGTTTCTGAAACAGCTAGATGGAGAATTCCTCAAGATAATCATGTCATCGCTTACAAGAGTGGGATGAATGTTACGCAGGCATGTCTCCTGCAAAAAGCATGAATATGTGCAGTAAAGGAAACAGTATCAGTGAATTTCCATTTACTCCCCCGGCCGCTTTTTCTGTACATGAATATGTGCAGCTCAGCATGTCTGGTAGCAGGGGAGAACGTCCTTTTGCTGATATTATTACCTATATTCCATACGGGGTCATTCATAACAAACCTAGACCTTCCCTATTTACTCAGACTATCCTTGCAGAACGGGACTCCTTGTGTATCGGTAGGTGATCCTTGACCGTTGATCGCTGTTATACCTAAATTTGAATTTGACCAACAGTTAAAAAGGCAATTGATCGCATAAACTTCGTTGCCAAGTTCAACTAAACATAGTAAAAATCCCAAAATATTTTCCTGATCTAAGAAAACTCTCGGACCGGGGAAATGTGGAAACACAACGGATGCTTGAAACTACGATCAGATGCTACAATGTGGAAATATTATGCCACCACCTCATCTGAAAATGAACATCAGGCATAATTGCATAGCTTAAGTATGTGTATCCAACAAGCAAAGATATTTGATCATGCTTTCCAATCAACACAAATCGAAACAAACTGCAACAAAATTTACGATCAAATCCCACATAATCTAAAACCCCAACTACATTTCTACTTTGTTGCTCAGCTAAACCAGCATCCTATGTAGCACGGATATGGATACAGATACGAATACAACAATACGACTCAGCGATACGGTTATTTTTCAAATATTAAGATACGATACGGCATGGATACGTTAATTAAAAATATACATTGATGTATATTAATATATATATATATATATTAATAATTGTATATAAATAAATATATACGGCATGGATGCTAAAAAATATGCATTATTTCCTAATATAAATATATATGGCCTTATCAGCATGTATCGTATCCCATACCGTATCTGATACGGTATACGCTCTTAAGCTGTCCGTGCTTCATAGCCAGCATCACATTAACTACTTTTCTCAATCAAAAACAGCAAAAACCAAACAAATCATCGAAACATAAATCGAAAAACAAAAAGAACATTGAAATCCCCTAATTCCAGACAAAACCCACCTCCCAAAATCAACTAAAACCCTTCACCAAATCACTCAATCTTCATCATCATTCTCACTCTCATCACAAGTAACCAGCTTTCTTCACAACCTTCTTCCTCTTCTCCTCTGCCTCCGCCCCTAACCGCAACCTTAGATCAGCCCCATCATCCACCACCGACGCCCAATTATCATCCTCAAACCTCTCACCACCACTATCATACTCCTCCTCGTCCAAATGCGCCATCATTACCATTACCACTACCACCACCACCGCCACCTCTCCTTACTCGCTTCAGCGACGACCGCTCCCTGGGCCCCAGCTGGTTCTTCGGGCACTCATACGACAAGTGCCCCTCTTCGCTGCACTCGTAGCACCGACTCTTGTCCTTGTACTCCCTTACGAATAAATTTGGCTGCCCGACCGTTGTCAGCAGCGATAGAGGCGGAGAGCTTCCTCCTGTTAAGTATCTTCCTGTGCATGTGTGGGACACTAATTGGACGAAGGCGACGCCGCAACTTTGGCGGGTCTCGCGATTCTTGAGGACGGTGACTCGGTCGATCTTACCGAAGTGGGAGAAGAGGGTGTGGAGATCCGAATTGGTGAGGGAGTAGTCGAGGTTGGAGACATAGAGGGTCGATTTCGATGGCACTAAGGTTCCTGAGCCAGACGCACTTACCGTTTTTCGGTTAGTGGGTTTTGGGGTTTGTGGGGCAGAGGAGGCGTAACGATAGTAGAAGGTGTCATCTTCGTCTTCGTCGCTGTTCTTCTTCTTCTTCCTCTTTTCCGCCATTGTCGATGCCACTCTCGAAGCTCCCAACTTTCAGTCAGAGATGAGGACAGTGGGCCTCAATCAAAGGCGCATTCAAGAAACTTGCATCCACACCGCATACGCGAGGATTCTCTGAAGGACCTGATTAGATTTCACCTGGAAAATGAGAACCTCCTCAAAACGAATTTTAAATTTTCTCCAATATCTTAACACAACTATTTCACCAAACAATATTGCTTGGAACAAAGTTGAATAGTTAGAGATCATATATTACACTTTTTTCCTATTCTTCCTTGTTTCGTAATGAACAATATATCAAAAAGTCACACAATCTTCTTAGCCAAAAAAAAAAAAAAAAAATCACATAATTGTTGCTTACCTTATACAATTCGCATGTCTCAGTTCTCAGATTCATAATGTTATAGCATACATATTCTTCTTCTTCTTCTTTGGCATAAAATGCCAAAAGCAGTTGCATTTATCAAATCAACACTTACATGAACAACAACATGCCAACAAAAATTGACTTGAAAAAAACCCCATTGTCATATGTTTTATTATGTTGTTGATGTGATGTGCTCAAAATAAATGGTTAGATTGGCCCAAGTGTTACGTGTTCATGCATAAATTGATAATGCTGGTGGCGGTGTCATCATCTTTGCTTGTATATACCAGATAAGCAAACAAATCAACAAAAACCCATAAAAGCATCTCACATATGTAATTATATGAATGCAAGACGACTCGACATCTTACTTGATAATATCATACTCGTGTCTATGACCTTGATGAACTTTTTAGGACACAAAGAATCACTCTTTTTTCTTTATATACAACTCAGGCCAGGAAACACTGAAACACAACCCCTAAATCCAATTGAATCAAATGTAAAACAAATTCGAATGTAATTTTCTAAATTCAGATAAAAAAGAATCTATTTGTTTCTGAAGCCCAACTATATTAAATCACAAATTTGAAGCAAATTTTGACATGCCATAGGTCAATAAGGTAGGAATCGTTTCATAATAACTTTGATGACGGACGTCGGAGGAATCATCCAATTACCGTTGAAAAGCTTGAAAAGGAATTTCAATTTGAAAGATCTGGAGCAAAGTGTCTGCTTGGTGAGGAGGAGTTGCACAAGATTTTCAATTGGAAAACAAGACGATGACCAAGCAGGGAGAAATCAGGAGGAAAGAGCTGACTGCGGGGCATTTTTGTCTATGTCAAAATGTAATAATGCAAACTTAGCAGGGGTAAAATAGGAAGCACATTGTGCTTATGAATAGTATTTCAGTGTGTTTTGGGTTTTAGTATAGATTAAACTAACAAAGATACCTCGCGCTCTACCGCGGGTTTGAAACGTAACCACAATTTAACACACTTATCTCAAGTGATGAGACCAATTAATCTTTCCAACAATGATTCGCAACTAAGATTGGTCCACAAATCAATAAAAAAAGAAAAACCACGTGAAAATCTGAACACTATTGCGGATCCATAAATTTTACCTGAGGTGGGCAACGTGCAAAACTTGCCAACATATTTTGAACAACATACACCCTTGAAAATTAGAACATACCACTATACTTCATAATTAAACCAAATTTAAATCAATAACCTGCGCAACTTATTGTTGTCACTTTTTATAATCAATGTTTTCTATTTTGTTTTTTTCCCTTCCGTTGGTCGAATTCTTTGCAACCTCTTTCTCAAACACAAACGTTTCTCAAATCTTCTCAATTTCATAACCACACCCATCTCTAAATAATTCAGAAACCAATAAAGCAATTTAAAACACTCATCTCTAAACAATTCAGAAATCAATCAAAACAACTGAATCTACGTTGTAAAATAATTCTTTCAATTTGCATTCATATTCTAATGAACTTACATTAAGTCAAGGCCCAAATCTATCTGCAATTAATTGAAAATGGTCTAATTATATTAGAATCATGTTTGAAGTAGACCGACTCTTCCGTTGCCCAAATAACCACAATACCAACCAGAGCATACAAATTCAATAAGCCCAAAAGTTATAGAAATCCAACCCATTATAACTCCAATATAATACAGAATACCAATTTCAATAACCCCAACAGTTATTCAAATTCAATAACCAAGAATACTAAATTCAACTCGGATATAATCAATAACAACCCCAGAAGTTTAAATTCCTTACTTACCATGCTTTGGTTCAATCGAGAAAAGGGTATTTGGACCGCAATGTAGAAATCAAGAAATCAACAGACGAAAAACGAAAATGGGTATTTTGTAAATAATTCTTTCAATCCTTGGGTATCCAGAAAAATCACTAGAAGATAAGAGCTTGTTTGGTACTCTATTTAAATCCAACTTTTTAAACTCAAAAACAATTTTCAAGTTTTAGGCCTTAAAAATTTGTTTGATAGAATTATTTTCAAAAACTAAACTCAAGACTAATTCAAAAATATAATTTATTCTCTAAAAACATAAAAAGTGAGTTTTTAGAGTTTTTTTTAAACTGAAACTCACTTCTTTCTTTTCTTTTCCTCCTCCCCTCTCACTCCAAATCTATCTCTCTTTTCTTCTTCTCTCCTTTCTTTTTTTTTTTTTTTTACCTTTTTCGTCTCTCCTCCAATCTGCTCTTTTCATTCACTCGGTTCTTTCTCTCACTCATCTTCCTCTCTATCTCATACGATCCTCTCTCTTCTTTCTCTTTTCTTCAATCATCTCCTACTTTCTTTCCTCCTCTCTCCTCTTTCTCTCTCTCCTGTGACCCCCTCTTTCTAGATCTTTTTGTCTAGTTTAAGTCGTAAGATTTAAAAAATTTAAATCGCAAACCAATCAAGTTTTTGATTCTTTAAAAAATTGCTTTCAATACATGTTCTTAAGAAATGTTTTGAGAAATGATAAAAAATTTCAAATAGGATACCAAGTAGGTGGTAAATTTTGTAAAGTATGATAAATTGCTTACCTGCCGTAAAGACGCGCGGATGGAATATTGATACGTCGCGTTTCACGCGTGCACTGTGGAGCGAGTCGCTAGATTTGCGTGAACTTGTTGCGGCGGTGGTATGGGACAACTGGTGGAGCAGCAAGGAAGAGGCGGAGGAGATTGGGATGAGTATTCGCATTCAGTCGAATTCCAGAAACCAGAAAAATGACAAGATTGGTTCATCGCACGTGGATGTCACGTGAGATTGCCAAATCCGGAAAAAAATAATAATTGAAAAAAGAAGAAAACATTGTCGTTTGGAACAGAGCGATATGGTCAGAGATGAAGCCTTCTTCTTCTTCCAACGAATTGAAAGCTCAGTCGCTGATTGTTGTCTCTGGACAAATATGCAGCTGAGAACAAAAGCTTCAGGTGATTCCTAATCACATCATTCTTCTGCAATAAGACACCGCTTGACCAGTTCTAGGGTTTCCTCTGAGCCCCCTTCTCTAAGGGTACCATTTTGCCCTTTTGTTTTTCTTATTTTTGTTGTTTTTCAGCTTATTTGATTGAATAAATCAATGAAAAATCGAATTCTGAGAATTGGGTATTGGATATTTTGTTGTTTCCTGAGATGGATATTGGTTGAAATTTGAAATCTTTAGTTGTTGGCTTTTGGATTAATGATTTCGTGTTTCTGTATGCATTATGATTTCGAAGACAATAGGCAACAATTTGATTCGTAATTTCGATAGAGGCTACCAGAAAGATTGAATATAATCTGTCAAGATTTGATGGACTTGTAATGTGATAAGAAAAATATGGAATTATTAATAACAATCTTAAATAGTCATTTTGTTTGGTTTTTCGCACTTTGGTGGAGTGTAGAATGAATATTTTGGAGTGCCAATCCGCTATAATACAAGCAGTTGAAATATAAGTTCTTATTATATTGTGGTTGAGTTCATTCGACGTGCACAAACTGCGTGTGATTCTTAAGCCGAAATAGTATAGAGCCAATAAGTGTAGATTCCACTTATCCTTTTCAGTTGGTAATTTAGCTCTTGAGTGCCTTTCGCTATTAAATTTCTATATCGACTAACGATGCATGAAGCTACAAAGTTAATCGACTGTATTGATAAGTCTTTGTTGTTTATTTTTTCACGTGTACCATTTAACTTTTCTAACTTTCCTCTCTTCCTTTTTGGCCAAAACAGTGATGAACTGCCTTTGGCTTTGAAAAGATGCATGAGTTCTCCATCGTGGATGGCTTAGTGGAGATAACTGAAGGCTTGGGAGAGATGATTAGATATGTGGCAAATGAACCGTCAGTAGGGCTTTTTTATATTCACCAACACACACAAAATGCAGTGCCCAATCTCGTTAGTCTTACAAGTAATGTTGCGGAAAGGTCTTGTGAAACAGCTTTGCACACTGAGGATTCAGAGGATTCCATAGCTATGTTGAGATTAATGAAAAAATGTGGATTCCCCGTTGCTGATGAAATGATTAGAGATATAAAGATATCTCTAGTGCTTATGTCAACAAAGAAGCCCAAAAGAGATGTAATCCATCAGCAAACACCAGGTTTTCAGATGGGAAGAACAAGCTCTTGGAAGCCAACAAGTTGGGTTCGTTCCCCTGGTGATGCTCAACAGGATACTGAAAGCAGTTATTTTTCTACCGTAATCAAATCTGCCAGACAAAAGGCGAGTAGTTTCAAGTGGCCGCAATTTGATCCTAAAGAATTAACACAGACCTCTAATTCTAACCCATCACTATTAGTTGTTTCTGCAAGCACCAGTTCATCTGAGCCGGATGTAGAACTTGAGGAGTTGCCCTTGTCGAGTCATGTTGCTAACGAACAACAAGAAGAACAAGCTGATGGTAGCTTGTCAAGTCCTTATTTATTATCAATGGCAGAAAACTACGATGAATTCAAGGCTGATAAAGAAAATAATCTACAAGAGTGGTTAGAAGGGGCCGGTAATCTAGATAATCGCAAAGGAGCAAGCGATGCAGAAGGATTTTAGCTTGTCAAAACTACGATACTGAAAGATCTTTAGCCTGTACATACCATTGTGTCGCGTGTTATTCTATGTGGATTGTAATGTATACACAATTATTTGAATATTCCAGGGTGATAACAAAGATATATTCTCTGATTCTTATTGGTTCAAGAAAACTTATGGTATTTGATTATGGTGAGTGATTTAAGTTTCATGTGGATTGGCTACCATGAATCTTGAATTCCGTCGTGGTAGGAGTTGTCAATCCACTGTGACTTCGTCCATCTCGTATCGGAGGATTGCAGTTGTGCTTTTGAAGGATGCACTAGTCGACTTCAATGTCCTCGTATTGACGACATTGTTGTGCTTTTGAATGATGCAGTAGTCGAATTCAATGTAAAGCTAACTAGAAGCAGTAGTACTTTTGAGGATGGCTTCGTGGTATAAGCCTTCTGCAAAATAGTTTTCATTTCAAATGGATCAAAATGTGCGAGAGTTCTCTTATCGTTTTCTTTTCTTTATCAACAATTGTTGTCCATGAGATTTGTCATCATTGAACAGCCAACGGTTATAAGAATTCCGGTCCTAAAGCTGTTAAGAATGGCACGTCCTAAAACTAAGCATGTACAGAATTATCCGATTGCTATTACAAGCAACAAGCAAACAATATTTACATGGCAAACACTAAGAAAATTCTAGGCAGCACTGGTTTGGGATCCAAACACTAATTAGTCATTCCATTGGTTTAGAGAAAGGCTTTCTTGCATTTTATCTTATGAAATCTTGTCTAAATTGTAGCACACGGAAAATCATAATCATGATCCGAAATCTTTTAATAGTTCGGTAAAAAAAACAACCGTAAATCAGCAAAGATTGCTTCCTTCACACGTTAATTTAACAAGTTGTGGACATGGAAAGATCACAACTCAAGTCTCATTCCACCAGTCAATAATCACTGGTGTCACGTCATAAAAGCCCCCACCATGGGCAGCACCCAATTCTGCTCCTCGCAATCAGCTTGACGAAAGTGCAATGGAAAGTGGGGGCATTATTCATGAGTTTCATCCTAAGTCCTAGGCCAAACATGTCGCTGCGATTATTATCTTTATTTTATTCGGGCTTATTGGAAGATGGCACAGAGTTGCTCTTGCTCAATTCAATTGGATACCAAATTTCTCATTTACCTAAGCGGAGGAGAGCAAACGCCACAAATTTCTTTTGCAATTGAAGATGGTGGCAGTGGTTATCCAGCAAAGAACATGCTGAGCAGAAAATGGATTTTGCAAGGCTGGTAACAGAAACTTTAAGCCTTCATGGTGGCCACTTGTCAGAGACTCAAAAGTGAATAGGACCCTTCCCATATGTTGGGCAAAGCATGCACCACAGGATATAGATCTCAACTCTCAAGGCAACAAAATGTAACAAGGCTCACTGAGTGGAACCACTTTTTCAAGTTAAAGAAAAGTTGACATCTCACCCCTCAACAAAAAAAGGTCATCTACTCATTCTTCAACATGTCGGAATGATTTTGCCCTAACAAAATACAGAAAATAATATCAGATGTTTATCGGCAAAATTTTATAACCATTTTGAAAACAAACGCAAAAGAAGAAAATGAAAGATACAACCATTACCACAGTTGGCCATATAAGACAATTCTGACCCACTAAATATGCATAGAGTAATAAGAATGTGTAAGGACCCCTTCAAGTTTACCTAGACCAAGTGCGTTGGAGGGAACTTGACTTGTGGTAGTTTCATCTGACAGTTTACCATTAACCCAAGTTTGAATTAGCACAAGGGGCTGACCCATTACCATTGCGCATTATTTTGGAATAATCAACAGCTATCTAACAGTTGATATTTAAAAACTTGAACCATCAATGATATTCGGAATAATGATTGGGAGTAGTCATGATTAGATATAGCAAAACTCCAGAATTGGGTTTAGTGATTGTCTGTCTATTTCCTAAACATTGAAAAATACCAAGAATGGAAAAACCATGAGTATGGAATTGGTATTTAACTGTATTTGGAATGATATTCACAGCAAAATTATATATTCTATTTTGTAAATCATTATTTATCATGAAAGTTTATATTCCATAACTAACTGTTGGGTTAACTATTGAACTTGAGGAACTTTAAATATGTATGGGAACTATGACTTCTTAACATATCATATGACCAAATCCCTTAAACATAAAACCATGTTAGAACCATATGTATTTGTGTAATTTGTAGTCAAATATATGAGAAATGCCAAAAGGTAAAGCCATAAATCATATAACCAAAGTTAAAAGAATGAAAGGATTACCTTCGAGAATCTGAATAACCCGAGTCATAGCAATTGTAGGGGGCATGGTCTCAAACTTATGTGCAGCTTCACCTGCTACTAAAGCTATCAAAAGGGGACCGCCAGCAGCAGTTGCATAACTGTAAAACAAGAAGAACTCTCCTTGACAGCTTAGATCATCTGAAAGGTATCAAGATCTGTGCCCCAAAACACATAAAGAAAAAACATTGCAACCTTATTCAATGGTCTGAACCTCACCCTCTTTATTCCATCAAGCTTTCTCTGAGGCAACTCTGGATTAAACTTGATGGACCCGCTTTTCAAAACCCCAAGCCGGCACCCTCAAAAACCTAGTTGCCAGCAATAACCTGCACTCCGTCACTACCATACCTAACGGTATTCACAATTCTCTCATATAAGATCGGCACATTCTCTGCCAAACTATGCACCAGCCTTCCATTACCTCAAGGCAAGAAGTAATGGTCTCCTCCCATGTCATATGGATCATCTTGGTCCTAAAATGCACATGACAGTTTAGATATTAAATCTGCATTTGCATATTCCAAATTTGCAAGATGCCAATTAAACAAGTTCGCCTCCTCAGCATCTACTGCCTGCCAGAACTGTATACATCGAAATTTCAGTAAAATAAATGTTAACCAATGTATTAAAATTACAACATTTATTTACTTCACCAACCTCACACACTTACTTCACTTACAACATCCACTTACTTCACCTACAACCTCCACCCACTTCACCTACAACCTCCACTCACTTCACCAAAAAAATGAATGGTGGTGATTCACTCTCAAAGCCTATAAATAGGCTTCTCCATTAAGAGGAATAGACACACACCAAAACCTTGAAGCCTTAAAGTTCTACTCCCAAAATGGAAGAGAATACTCCCCACACACCCACCAAAACCTTGAAGCCTTAAAGTTCTACTCCCAAAATGGAAGAGAATACTCCCCACAGACACACCAAAACCTTGAAGCCTTAAAGTTCTAAAGCTCTCAAGAAAATCCCGAAGGATCAAGAAAGCACTCTTCGTTCTTCGTCAAATCCTCCTTCAAGATCAAGCCCCAACGGCCCTTGAAGAACTTCCACCAAATCAAGATCAAGCCCCGACGGCCTTTGAAGAAAGTGTTCATTGTTCATCATCCGTTCATCCTCAGATCAAGCCCCAACGGCCCTTTGGATCAACAACATCAACAAATCCACACATCCAACCGTTCTTCAAGATCAAGCCCAAAAGCTCTTGAAGATCCGCTCACCCACCAACTCAAGATCAAGCCCCGACGGCCCCTTGAAGAAATTGTTCATCATTCATCATCTGTTCATCCTAAGATCAAGCCCCAACGGCCCTTTGGATCAACAACCTCAACAAATCCACACATCTAATCGTTCTTCAAGATTAAGCCCAAAAGCCTTGAAGATCCGCTCATCCATCAACCTTCAAGATCAAGCCCAAAAGCCCTTGAAGAAATCCACACAACCATAACTCAAGATCAAGCCCCGACGGCCCTTGAAGAAAGTGTTCATCGTTCATCATCCGTTCATCCTAAAATCAACCAATTCACAAATACATTTCTCTACTTCCAAAATGGAAGAGAATACTCCACACGGACACACCAAAACCTTGAAGCCTTAAAGTTCTAAAGCTCTCAAGAAAATCCCGAAGGATCAAGAAATCACTCTTCGTTCTTCGTCAAATCCTCCTTCAAGATCAAGCCCCAACGGCCCTTGAAGAACTTTCACCAACTCAAGATCAAACCCCGACGGCCCTTGAAGAAAGTGTTCATTGTTCATCATCCGTTCATCCTAAGATCAAGCCCCAACGGCCCTTTGGATCAACAACATCAACAAATCCACACATCCAAACGTTCTTCAAGATCAAGCCCAAAAGCTCTTGAAGATCCGCTCATCCATCAACCTTCAAGATCAAGCCCCGACGGCCCCTTGAAGAAAGTGTTCATCATTCATCATCCGTTCATCCTAAGATCAAGCCTCAACGGCCTTTTGGATCAACAACCTCAACAAACCCATACACCCATTCTTCAAGATCAAGGCCAACGCCCCTTGAAGATCCATTCATCAACTGTTCATCCTTAGATCAAGCTCCGACGACCCTTTGGATCAACAACTCATCCACAAACCTACACCCTACGAAGATAGAATCAGAGGATCAAATTACAAAGAGATCGTAACCCCAAAATCATTAAACACAAAAATATTATTTTGTACATGTATTCTTGTTTCTTGTTTTCAGGAATTTTTCGTGTTCACAAATTTGGTACGCCTGGTGGGACATCTTTACCTCTCATCTCTATCCTCAAATCATCGAAAAATGCAAATGGCATCAAGAAATGATCAAGCTGTTCCTGCAATCAAAGCAAAGAACAAGAACATCATCGCTGCAAGTGGTGATATTTCGGGCATCATAACCCGAAGTAAGGCAAGAGTTCTTTTTGCCGCGGCTTCCGCCCCTGCATTAACTCTGTCAAAGGAACAAGAGCACCTGAGGCACGAGCCTGTGATCACCCTAGCCTCGCTAAAGGCGTCAAGAGGAGAGAGCCCGAGGAAATACTCAGAGTCCCTACTCTCCGACGCTGATTCGAACGGCAGTACAACCATGCAAGTCATGACCACTAGAGCAACTTCAATCGATGAGCAGCTAGCTCAGATGAATGAAGCAATCGCAAAGCTCACACGGACTGTGGAAGAGAAGGACTTGCAGATTGCCACACTTGTCAACCAACTAGATGCGCTACTCGACATGAAAGTCGACCCAAATGTTGGTCTATTAAAGAAAGAAGTCGACGAAAAAGAAGAGCCACCAGCGGAGAAAGGTGAAGAGAAGCCAAAGCTAGACCAAGCAACGGCTTTCATGGGATCTCTCTCTATCCAGCAACTACAGGAGATGATTGCAAGCACTATCAAGACACAGTACGAAGGAAGCTCACATGAGTCTGTACTGTACTCAAAGCCTTACTCCAAGAAGATTGATGCTTTGAAGATGCTAAGAGGTTATCAGCCCCCAAAATTCATGCAGTTCGATGGAAAAGGCAACCCAAAGCAACATGTCGCCCATTTCATTGAAACTTGCAACAATGCTGGGACAGAGGGGGACTACCTCGTCAAACAGTTCGTGCGTTCGCTGAAAAGTAATGCTTTTGATTGGTACACTGACCTCGAACCCGAGTCTATCAACAGTTGGGACCAACTAGAAAGGGAATTCCTCAACCGCTTCTACAACACTCGTCGTACTGTAAGCATGCTAGAGCTAACCAGTACGAAACAGTAGAGAGATGAACCTGTCGTCGACTACATAAATAGATGGCGCTCCTTAAGTCTGGATTGCAAAGATCGGCTTTCTGAAACCTCTGCCATTGAGATGTGCGTTCAAGGCATGCACTGGGGGTTACATTACATCCTCCAAGGCATAAAACCAAGAACATTCGAAGAGCTAGCAACTCGTTCCCACGACATGGAGGTGAGTATCGCTAATCACGGGGAAAAGGAGCCGATTACTAACTTCAAGAAGGATAAAGTATTCGCCCCAAATGTAGACAAGACCGGAAAGAAGCCCGCTAAGGAAGCTTTCATCGTCAACACTACCCCCATCAAGACCTCCTCAGCGCCCATCAAGATCTCCTCCAAGAAGAAAACGAATGAGATAAAGACAAGTGAGGCTTCTCGCACCCAAGACAGATACAAGAGCACCTTGATAGAGTTGGAACATAAAACGTACCCTTTTCCTGACTCTGATATGGCTGCCATGTTAGATGACTTGCTGGAAAAAAAGGTGATTGAGCTACCCGAATGCAAGCGTCCTGAAGAAATGAATCGCACAAACGATCCTAGGTACTGCAAGTACCATCGTATTGTGAGCCATCCTGTTGGCAAGTGCTTCGTTCTTAAAGAACTCATCATGAAGCTAGCACAACAAGGGCAAATTGAGCTCGACCTTGAGGACACGGCCGCAACGCATACCACTACAATTCCGTTTGGATCGTTTAATCCTGTGCCTCTCCAAACGACACCTGACCATTCCCGTGAATGCTCAAGTTGCACGGCACCTCCTACACAACCATCACTGGAGGGAAGCGACCAAGATGCACATGCTGATGATGAAGAAGGATGGATATTGGTAACCTACAAAAAGACAAGGAAACCAAGACCACGAGTCATACAGCCAAAGGTGGAACAAAGAAGAAATCACCACGGTCGCAATAATGCGAAGCCTAAAAGAAACATAAAGCATGATAAGACAACATATGCTGGGGAACCTACGGAGCAGGAGCCACGCATTCCCGTTTCTTTGCATGAGTACTTCCCGAATGACTTTTTCCAACAGTGCACTACTGTGGCCTGTCACATGGTTGAAGTAGAAATAGAAAAGCCCTCAAAAGGCAAAGCTATCGCCACTGAGGTAGAAAAGACCCTCACACCCAAAGAAGGTCTGCCAACACACTTTAGCATCGAGGAAGCGCTACCATTGCCAAAAAAGATACGAAGAGCACTAGCAGCAGTCCTGGCAGGTCCTGGCGACCACGAAGTGCGAGAAAGTAACGACGAAGGCTCGAAGCTTCAACCACATGAATGTGCCACATGTTGTGCCACCCATGACGCAATTAACTTCACTAACGAAGACCTACTGCTGGGATCAAAGCCTCACAACCGTCTTCTCTTCGTCTCAGGGTATGTAAGGGAATACAAAGTCAACTGCATGCTTGTGGATGGTGGGTCGGCCATAAACATCATGCCAAAATCAACAATGACCATAATCGGCATCAAGGTGAATGAACTATCCCTGATCCGTCTGCTGATCTAGGGTTTTAACCAAGGAGGACAAAGGGCGATGGGCATGATCCGAGTAGAGATGACCATTGGTGAGCTCAAATCAAGCACGATATTCCACGTGATTGATGCAAGAACTTCCTACAGCTTGCTCTTAGGAAGACCTTGGATCCACACAAATAGGGTAGTGCCGTCCACCCTTCACCAATGCCTAAAATTTTGCCGAGAAAGAGTGAAGGTGATCCAAGGTGACACCAAGCCATTCACCGAAGCCGAATCACACTTTGCAGACGCCAAGTTCTACATGGACGAAGACATGGTACCCGAAGCTCTTCCGGAAGAGATCAAATCCACGGGCAAAGCAGCACCTAAAAAGCAGGAGTGGCAAGCCATGCCTAAAAAGCAAAAAGAGCAGGCCGTGCCATCTTCAAGCAAAGACGGTGACGAGTTTGCTAAACCTGCAACAACCAAAGGGAGTAGGATGCCGTCAGAAGGACCGAACGCACCCATATTCCGGTATATCCCGATGTTAAGAAGAAAGAATGGTCAATCTCCATTTGAAACTGGAACAAGAAAAGCCGACACACAGTGGCACACGGATAATGTAAAGTTGCTCAAGACGAATGTAGTTTTGCCTCTGACACAGCTAGGGGGTGCTAAGGCCGCAAGACTACCACAAGGCTTCATAAAAGCTCTACCAAAGAAGGTGGAATCAAGCTTTCTTCCAACCAAGGGGACCGAGGAAGGTTTCGACCCAAACGCCTACAAACTCATGTCAAAGGCCGGGTACGACTTCGCTTCTTCTGAGGCGGCTGGAAAGAAGGTTTCAAACACTGTCAATGACAAAGAACGTAACCTCACCAAAACTCAAAAGAAGTTGAAGGAGCATGGTTACGGAGTTGACAACAACAGAGCCGGACTTGGCTTCACACCAAATGCACCCGTGAAGATTTCAAGCAAAGTGAAGAAAGCTAGCGCTCAACACATCAGCGTGAGCATTGAACAAGACCAAAAAGAGCCTAAACCCGCCCCTCGGACGTCGGTCTTCGATAGGATGAGCCATTCAAGCTCCAGAATTTCAGTGCTTAATCGCATTGGTAGTCAAGACCGAACCTCTGTCTTCAAGAGGCTTAACCCGCCAACATCCCAAATCTCTGTTTTTGAAAGGTTGTTAAAGCCTAAGAAACAAAGCAACACAGCTATCTCTTCTCTGCGACGATCAGCTTCGGAAAGATTTGAAGATAATGAGAAGTCTTTTGGAAAGAGGAAGACAACACCAAAGGAAGAAAAGTTCGATGGGTTAGCAGAAAAAGGCGACGTTCGAAGCTTGATTCCTTCAAGGATGAAGCGCCAAGCAATCCTAGAGGTCGACACAAAAGGACCACTGAGGGTAAGGAGGCGCATCATCATCCACACTGGCAAATCTTCATGCCAACAAACCCAAGAGGACGGCACTGAAGATGAAATCCCTAAGAAAGATATCACTTCTGGCTCTTTCGACTCAAAGTCTTCACCTCGACTGTTGGGGGCATGCTCCAAGTCAAGTGAAATTGAAGGATGGACTCATGTCACTTCGAAGAAACTGCACGAGAAACATATGTCTTCTCCACAAGTGCACCAATCAGAAAGGAGGGAAATCAGCTTTCGCCAACCTCCAAAGCAATATGAAAATGTTGAAGATAAGAAAATTTCAACACAAAGATCGTTCATGCGGGATCTTTTCTTCCTCGAAGACTTATTCAATTTCTCGATCAAGGCTCCTTGCTATGAAGATTGTGAGGAATGCCTTTCGAAGATCGCTTCGAAGAAATTGGACAAGCAGCAACCATCTTGTCCACAAGTTTATCAGTCGAAAAGGGGGCAAAACAGCTCTTGTCAACCTCTAGAACAATGTGAAAGTGTTGGAGATAATGAAATGTCGACACAAAGATCGTCTATCCCCATCACAATGTGCGACCTCTTCCCGGAAGACTTCTTCAATTACTCGGTCAAGGCTCCTTCCTATGAAGATTGAGAGGAACGCCTCTCCCAGATCGCTTGACAAATCCACAACAACAACCAAAGCTCCTCGTTCGCACGAGCCTAAAAGGTGACAACCAGACGTTCCTGGCCCGCAAAGAGCATAAACTGTGTACGGCAAAATCATCATCAAAATCACCAAAAAAAAAAAAAAAAGGGGCAACAGAATTATTGCAAAGAAGAAAATAAGGGAAGGAAGGTGCACGGCACCACTTACAAAAAAAAAAAAAAAAAAAGGAAATAACACATCTTGGTGATATATATGTTTTATCTATATTTAGCACAATACACTGAATAAAATAAAGCATGTCCATTGATCTCCGAGAAATTACAAGTGCGTACAAAAAAAAATAAAAAAAAAGAAAGATGGAGCTTTCACAAAGGTTGTTCACGTGAAGCCCCACTACTTGGCAAAACTCCAGGAGCGGGAGGCATCAAAGATAGATCATTCGAGGCCTCAATACTTGGTGGAACGCTAGATGACGAAGGAAAAAGGTGCCTCTGGAAGAAAGCCGCAAGCCTTTGACGGTCACTTTGAATTCGACCTTCAGATTCTTGCAGCTGATCAAGCTTCCTCTTCATCCTCGTCGAATAATTATTTGCAAGCACTTGCAAACCTCTATTTTCGCGCTTAAGCTGTTTGATCTCTTGCTTAAGATTTTCCACCTCCGCCATCAATGATTCAACTTGACGGGATCGAGCAAGTAGGCGTTGGCCCATGTTGGACACAGAGCCCGCACACTGAACACTGAGAGCTAGGGACTCTTGAACGGCCAACTCATCGGACCGTCCTGAAAGCAGCCTACTATCTCTAGGAGTGAGGAGGTTCCTAGCTATTATCGTAGCTGTTGTTGCATCCTTCATCACGAAGTCTTCACCTGTAAGAGGGCCATTAGAAGATAAGAAAGACGGGCACCATACATTACCCTGACGTGGCGTACCCGTATCATTGCTGAGACTCAAATCTAAGCAAATGTTAGATGGGTTAGCCATTTTCAAAGATGTTAAAAGAGAAGGGTTGGATGAAGTAAAATCTCAAAGGGCCGCTAAAACAAAATACACCGGAGACGATTTTCACGAGTGGGCAATCTTCAAAGTATGCATGTTGGAGGTGATCGATACCTCTATAAAAGGAGAGGCGACACAACCACCGATTCAAAAAAATTGAAGAGACACCACTCTTTAAATCTTAAAAGCCGGATTTTCCTGCGTATTATCGTAGCTGTTGTTGCATCCTTCATCACGAAGTCTTCACCTGTAAGAGGGCCATTAGAAGATAAGAAAGACGGGCACCATACATTACCCTGACGTGGCGTACCCGTATCATTGCTGAGACTTAAATCTAAGCAAATGTTAGATGGGTTAGCCATTTTCAAAGATGTTAAAAGAGAAGGGTTGGATGGAGTAAAATCTCAAAGGGCCGCTAAAACAAAATACACCGGAGACGATTTTCACGAGTGGGCAATCTTCAAAGTGTGCATGTTGGAGGTGATCGATACCTCTATAAAAGGAGAGGCGACACAACCACCGATTCAAAAAAATTGAAGAGACACCACTCTTCAAATCTTAAAAGCCAGATTTTCCTGCGTATTATCGTAGCTGTTGTTGCATCCTTCATCACGAAGTCTTCACCTGTAAGAGGGCCATTAGAAGATAAGAAAGACGGGCACCATACATTACCCTGACGTGGCGTACCCGTATCATTGCTGAGACTCAAATCTAAGCAAATGTTAGATGGGTTAGTCATTTTCAAAGATGTTAAAAGAGAAGGGTTGGATGGAGTAAAATCTCAAAGGGCCGCTAAAACAAAATACACCGGAGACGATTTTCACCAGTGGGCAATCTTCAAAGTGTGCATGTTGGAGGTGATCGATACCTCTATAAAAGGAGAGGCGACACAACCACCGATTCAAAAAAATTGAAGAGACACCACTCTTCAAATCTTAAAAGCCGGATTTTCCTGCGTATTATTGTAGCTGTTGTTGCATCCTTCATCACGAAGTCTTCACCTGTAAGAGGGCCATTAGAAGATAAGAAAGACGGGCACCATACATTACCGTGACGTGGCGTACCCGTATCATTGCTGAGACTCAAATCTAAGCAAATGTTAGATGGGTTAGCCATTTTCAAAGATGTTAAAAGAGAAGGGTTGGATGGAGTAAAATCTCAAAGGGCCGCTAAAACAAAATACACCGGAGACGATTTTCACGAGTGGGCAATCTTCAAAGTGTGCATGTTGGAGGTGATCGATACCTCTATAAAAGGAGAGGCGACACAACCACCGATTCAAAAAAATTGAAGAGACACCACTCTTCAAATCTTAAAAGCCGGATTTTCCTGCGTAAAGTTCGTCAACGCTCTTCAGACACAATCTCGACTTTTCAGAGCTCTTCAGACACAATCCCAGCTTTTCAGATAACGCGTGCAACTTTGTCAAAGATCTCTAACAAAGTTGAAAACACGTGGAGGTCATTATCCCAACTACCACACTTTTGCCGACTAGCGTGGGCGACAAAGCCGCATCCGCACTACTACTTGCCATTAAAATTCCTATATATGTCAACATTCATGGCAAGGCATACATCCAAAAACGCATGACTCTTCTTCTCGGTCGAGAATGTAGCTGCAACCAAACCTCTCAACATGCTCAGTTTTCTTCTTCCCTGAAAGACAAAGAGAGAGAGAGAGATCAGTCGGCACTTGGAATCAAGCTTCCCGTTTAGAGCCGACTGCCTGGAATCCCTTCCCTGATTGCTTATCCAGCCCTGTTCTCAAGTACTCATCTTCAATCATTGATGTACCCCTAAAGAAGATACCAGATGCCTGGAGTATAGATGAGGCAGGAGGAAACAGTAGATCGAAGCATGTGGAGGCAAGCGCAACAAATATATGTACTGATTCATTTGCTGCTTCTTCAAAAGCAAAAGTATTTCATATCATCAAGGGCGAAAGCAAAGCGTTGTTCTCGAGTGCTCGTCTTCAACTGTTGGTGAGTCTTGAATTCCCTCAGCGCATACTTCAGGACAGGCGACGGAGTGTCGGCTCTTTACACTGAAGCTGCCAAACATAGATGAATTGCTGAGAAGTGATGCCTTGAAAGACCATTTAAAGGCAAAGGGTTGCACACCACCTAGGCTATGTAAAAGAAACAAGCAGAGAAGAATGCGGTACAAGGAGCTGGAACAAACTGCTGGAGCACAACGCCTTCCCCTGCAGCACCATCCAGACAGAGGAGTTTAAGTCAAATCCAAGCTCGACATCATTGTTTTAATCAAAGAGCTCGAGAAACCTCAACAACCCCCCGCTGGCGCCGTCACCAAAGAGCAAAGCCTCGCCGCGCGACGCCGTTAAATCGTCAACACTTCTTCAAAAAGTAAAAGTATCTCATATCATGCTTTCTCCATGTCATTCCCTTTGTCTTTGTTCTTACTCGCATGGCAAAGAGAAAGAGAGCAATCAGCCGGCACTTGGAGTCAGTCTTCCGATCTGGAACCGACTACCTGGATCCTATTCCCTGGTTGCTTACCTAGCGTTGCTCTCGAGTAGTCATCTTCAATAGTTGATACACTTCCAGAGAAGGGACCACATCTGCTTGGAGAACAGCTAAGACGAGTGACAATGAAACATCAATCTTGTGGATCGTCAGCAAACGCAACAACTGCATATGCTGAGTCATCCTCTAACACTCTTCAAATATGAATTGGAAAGAATGAACAAAGAAACAGGTCATCACCTCCACCTCGTGCTTGCCTGCCATGTGTCTGAATCCTGAAACCGCTCATGGTCCTATTTTCACTCAAGATCAAGCCTCGATGGCCCTTGAAGAAATCACAAGTCTGATTCAAAATCAAGTGTTCACCACCCTTGAATCAAATTCAACTCCAGATAAAAGGAATAAGTTCAGACCTTCGGGGGAGACCAAAAGAATCCTCCAGCCTAGTTCAAGATTAAGCCTGTGGAAAATCAACGATTGGAGAAAACCAGAAAATCTTCCAGTCGAACTCAAGATCAAGCCTCGATGGCCCTTGAAGAAATCACAAGTCCGATTCAAAATCAAGTGTTCACCACCCTTGAATCAAATTCAACTCCAGATAAAAGGAGTTAAGTTCAGACCTTCGGGGGAGACTAAAAGAATCCTCCAGCCCAGTTCAAGATTAAGCCTGTGGAAAATCAACGATTGGAGGAAACCAGAAAATCTTCCAGTCGAACTCAAGATCAAGCCTCGATGGCCTTGAAGAAATCACAAAATCCGATTCAAAATCAAGTGTTCACCACCCTTGAATCAAATTCAACACCATATAAAAAGAGTAAGTTCAGACTTTCGGGGGAGACCAAAAGAATCCTCTAGCCCAGTTCAAAATTAAGCCTGTGGAAAATCAACGATTGGAGGAAACCAGAAAAATCTTCCAGTCGAACTCAAGTTCAAGCCTCGATGGCCCTTGAAGAAATTTCCAGCCCAATTCAAGATCAAGCCTCGACGGCCCTTCGGTTGACATCTACATTAAGGGACTTCAAAACGCATCTTCTACACGTGACAAGCACATGTCTACGACGCGCCTTGAAGTGGGAGCATTTGTAGACATCGAAATTTCAGTAAAATAAATGTTAACCAATGTATTAAAATTACAACATTTATTTACTTCACCAACCTCACACACTTACCTTCACCTATAACATCAACTTACTTCACCTACAACATCCACTTACTTCACCTACAACCTCCACCCACTTCAGCTACAACCTCCACTCACTTCACCTACAACCTCCACTCACTTCACCTACAACCTCCACCTACTTCACCTACATCATCCACTCACTTCACAAAAAAAATGAATGGTGGTGATTCACTCTCAAAGCTTATAAATAGGCTTCTCCATCAAGAGGAATAGACACACACCAAAACCTTGAAGCCTTAAAGTTCTACTCCCAAAATGGAAGAGAATACTCCCCACACACCCACCAAAACCTTGAAGCCTTAAAGTTCTACTCCCAAAATGGAAGAGAATACTCCCCAACAGACACACCAAAACCTTGAAGCCTTAAAGTTCTAAAGCTCCCAAGAAAATCCCGAAGGATCAAGAAAGCACTCTTCGTTCTTCGTCAAATCCTCCTTCAAGATCAAGCCCCAACGGCCCTTGAAGAACTTCCACCAACTCAAGATCAAGCCCCGACGGCCCTTGAAGAAAGTGTTCATTGTTCATCATCCGTTCATCCTAAGATCAAGTCCCAATGGCCCTTTGGATCAACAACATCAACAAATCCACACATCCAACCGTTCTTCAAGATCAAGCCCAAAAGCTCTTGAAGATCCGCTCACCCACCAACTCAAGATCAAGCCCCGACGGCCCCTTGAAGAAAGTGTTCATCATTCATCATCCGTTCATCCTAAGATCAAGCCCCAACGGCCCTTTGGATCAACAACCTCGACAAATCCACACATCCAATCGTTCTTCAAGATTAAGCCCAAAAGCCTTGAAGATCCGCTCATCCATCAACCTTCAAGATCAAGCCCAAAAGCCCTTGAAGAAATCCACACAACCATAACTCAAGATCAAGCCCCAACGACCCTTGAAGAAAGTGTTCATCGTTCATCATCCGTTCATCCTAAAATCAACCAATTCACAAATATATTTCTCTACTCCCAAAATGGAAGAGAATACTCCACACGGACACACCAAAACCTTGAAGCCTTAAAGTTCTAAAGCTCTCAAGAAAATCCCGAAGGATCAAGAAAGCACTCTTCGTTCTTCGTCAAATCCTCCTTCAAGATCAAGCCCCAACGGTGTTGGAAATGTGCCCTAAAACCAATCATATGATGATACTTTATGGACATTTCACATGTTAAACTAATCTAGTTTAATATTAAGGGCAAACATTATTGTTTGAGCCGTCTTATATAAATGTTATATGCTTAAACGATAAGTCCAAGGAATATGTGATTGGGAGAATACGATCTAAAGAAGTTAGATTCATGAGACCATTCTTTCGTAGACACATCCTAAACGTTCCTGATCATAGGATTGCCAATTGGGCATTGACAGTCCGTTAAGATCAATACGTGCTGTGTCTTCTCTCAGGGAAAGTGACTAGTCTCGAGTCAATGGTGTGAGTGACACCAAGACAAGCATGTAGGTGCTCAATAGAGAATGAGTTCATTGAACACGATCAACGAGGAGTTCTCATATTCATGTCACATGAGAACTCATGGTTGGGATAATGCAAAGTAGTCCTTTGACCTGAGGCATCACAGCTGTCTTGTGGTTAGGTACTTGATCTTTGATTATGTCAAAAGTCACTCTATCAGGGTGTCCACGGCATCGTCGGGGTTAAGCCACTTAGCCATGGAGGCAAGTGAATACGCAACAAGGGATCTCTAACCTTCAAACTGTTTGAGGGAAAATACTCTATGATATGATTTAGAATCTCTAGCCAGAGTATGAATGAGATGTTGGAATGCGTTCCAGATCACATTCAAGGTAATCATATAAGTACAAGATTCACATTGGATAGTAGACATGAATAAACTATCAAACCAAACAATGTGGTCAAGAGTATTGTATTAGAAAAAGACCGTATTGCATTTGTAATCCTAAACTGAATAGGTTCTCCACCTCTTCTGATTAGCTTGGGTAACCATGATATGCTGCTAGGTGTCACTCATGGTTTGTGGAAGCTCTAAACGTGTATAAACACTAAAGGGAGAATTGAAAGTAAGTTTCAATTCACAATCGATTTGAAAGAGTTTGAATCGCCCACTGCCTCGCTAAAAGGAACCTAATGGATCGTACACCGTGTAAGGTAGAGATTGAAGATTCAACGGAGATGAGTAAGAATAATTAAATGGTTTAATTATTTATGGCAAGGATTAATTAATATGTTAATTAATCAAACGAATAAGTTCGTTAAAAGACCTCGGGATAGTTTTGGACCTTAAGGCCCAATGGGCTTCGAACGTCAAGTCCATTGACTTAAGTTGTATGACAACTTAATGAATAATGATTCACAAAGGCCCAAATAGCCCAATAAATCCCCTTAGGCCGGCCATTTAGAGGAGGGTAGTGAACTTGGCTTAATTGCAAGTTTGCCACTCTATTGTGAGGTGGTATAAAGACATCTTTATAACCATTTCATCCTAAGGGTTTTCTTGGGAGTAAAGATGAGAACACAAACCTCCCTTTGCTCTCAAAGAGGCCGGCCAATCTAGAGGGGAAAATCTAGCAATCTTACTTCCTCTAGGTCACTCATTTCTTCTTCAATATGCCTTGGTGTGGAGACTTAGAGGTTCTCAATTTTGGGAACTTGGAGAAACCTTTTCATCCATCCAAATCCATGGATCTAAGATGCAAGGAATGAAGGCCCTCTCTTTGGATGATTAGCCTTTGCTTATGCAAAGAGGAATCTACAAAGGTATTGATTTCTCAACTCACTTTGTTTTGAGTTGAGTCTTGGTTCATCTATCTACTAGGCTTTGAAGTTCATGGGTTAAGTTTTGTTTTTGAGTGCATATAAACATGATTCCGCCTTTTAATTGTTAATTGCATGTTGTTGATGTTGCTCAAATGAACTTGTTTTTCACAAATCTTCCTTCAAATGGCCCTTGAAGAACTTCCACCAACTCAAGATCAAGTCCCGACGGCCCTTGAAGAAAGTGTTCATTGTTCATCATCCGTTCATCCTAAGATCAAGCCCCAACGGCCCTTTGGATCAACAACATCAACAAATCCACACATCCAACCGTTCTTCAAGATCAAGCCCAAAAGCTCTTGAAGATCCGCTCATCCATCAACCTTCAAGATCAAGCCCCGACGGCCCCTTGAAGAAAGTGTTCATCATTCATCATCCGTTCATCCTAAGATCAAGCCCCAACGGCCCTTTGGATCAACAACCTCAACAAACCCATACACCCATTCTTCAAGATCAAGGCCAACGCCCCTTGAAGATCCATTCATCAACTGTTCATCCTTAGATCAAGCCCCGACGGCCCTTTGGATCAACAACTCATCCACAAACCTACACTCTACGAAGATAGAATCAGAGGATCAAATTAGAAAGAGATCGTAACCCCAAAATCATTAAACACAAAAATATTATTTTGTACACGTATTCTTGTTTCTTGTTTTCAGGAATTTTTCGTGTTCACAAGAACGTTTCCAGTGCTGCACCAAGAGACACATCAACTGAAACACCTCTCATTAATTGCCTAAGGCTACTTGCCTTATCTAACAGATGGTTAAAAGCTGCTTCCACCTTCATATCCATATCAGGGTCTACAGGCTTCCCATCAAAACTATAAAGTGGGCACTTGTCTCTAACTTTATGAAGCACAAACCCAATTGGCATACAACAATGCCGAGTGGGTTCCCTAATGTGCCAGTTAAAACACTTCCACCTAAATCTGCAGCTACACTTAACCTAATTTCTCCCTCCATTTTCTTTGTATAACCCCGCCCACTTGCATGCTTCCGGCCTTCCAAAGCTGTCACCTTAAACCCAAAACGCATCATTTACCTGGCAGCAGCTAGACCAGCAAGCCAATCACCAATCACAATCACATGTGGTTTACTGGGCTCAGCCAGAATCTTCTCTTTAATAGCTGGAGCAATCCCAAAGTTAATATATCCATGTGAAACTAGATACTTAGAAGTAGATTCCAAAAGGGAATGGCAATGCTTAGGTATAGAATCAACAAACATCTCTTTCGTGACCCAATTCAACACATTTTCGTGCCATCTAGCAATTATATGGTTTCTAATGATAATGTAATTGACCTGCTCTATTCCCCTAATAACTTGAATTACCGGGAAATCGATTTCCTCTTCAGTGAGGGAATCGGCAGGAAAACCAGCCGAGAGGACGATCAGCGCCCTCGGCTGTGGATTCCTTATTGATCACAATAATCTCGTCGGAGATATAAGGCACGGTTCTTGCAGAAGAACTAGGGTTTCCTACATTGTGTCTAGTCGAATGAACTCAAATGGAACTAGAAGAAGAACCAAGACCATTACTGTTATCGTTCAAAGCGCCATTCAGAATCGAAAGCAGCTGAAACGACGTCGCAACGCAATGAGGCCTGCCTCGTCTTCGTTTCTTTGGGAACAAGAAAGAAAGAAAATGGGCGGAGCTAGGGTTTTCGATTGTGTTTGGAATTGGTGGTGCGTTTGAATTAGGTTTAGGGATTGGACATTCTGGGGGCTTAAAAAGGGTGTAGGGGATAGGAGGAAAGGAAGAAAAATCATCGGGGAATTTGTTTGGCGGATCCATGGCAGTCCGTTCTAGATGTGGTGGTGATGGTGGGGGCGGTAAGTTAGAGGTGATTAAGGAGAGAAGAAGGTTGGACAGTTTGGTTCCCGGGAAAAATTAGCACAGTAATTTACCATTAATGCAAGTCGCCTTTACCCATAGAAAAGTTAGTAGCGCCTGTTTGGTATCCTATTTGAAATTTTTTATCATTTCTCAAAATATTTCTTAAGAACATTTCTTGAAAACAATTTTTTTTAAGACTCAAAAACTTAATTGATTTGCGATTTAAAAATTTTAAATCTTACGACTTAAATTAGACAAAAATATCTAAAAAAAGGGGATCGCATGAGAGGGAGAAAGAGGAGAGAGGAGGAAAAAAAAGTAAGAGATGATTGAAGAAAGAGAAAGAAGAGAGATGATCAGACAAGATAGAGAGGAAGATAAGTGAGATAAAAAATCAAGATAATGAAGATAACGGATTGGAGGAGAGATGAAAAAGGTAAGAAAAAGAGGAGAGAGAAAGAAGAAAAGAGAGAGATAGATTTTGAGTGAGAGGAGAGGAGGGAGAGAAAAGAAATGAATGAGTTTAAGTTTAAAAACTCAAAAACTTACTTTTTATGTTTTTAGAGAATACAGTATATTTTTTAGTTAGTCTTAAGTTTAGTTTTTGAAAATAGTCCTACCAAACAAGTTTTTAAGACCTAAAACTTGAAAATTGTTTTTTAGTCTAAAAAATTGAATTCAAGTAGAGTATCAAACAGACTCTTAGCTTTTAGTTCGAACTCTATTGTAGCTTGAAGACTAATCTAACATCTAATCTAATAAAATTTATCATTTAACAAAAAAAAAATTTACTAATTTGTTTGGGAAATGTCCTTTTTAATAAAATTCTCAAGAATAAGCAATTACATTAGGGTAATTAATTATTTTAATAAAAAGTCTTAATCTCCCTCAAAAAAAGAGAAAAAAAAGTCTTAATCATGTGTCCTTTTCTCCACCACATAAAACCTTTCGTCGCCCTTCTCGTCCAATATAAATGTTTTTGTTTATCGAGTGAAAGTACATTTACAAAAAAATTCATTTTCACCTTTAACACATAACGCCACTTAATGTTTCAACTTCACCCCTTTATTTAAATGAATAAATGAAACTAGCAAAAAGAGAGCACACATTTTATGTGTATGTGAATAATTTCTCTTAATAATTATATATTTTGTAATATTACATAATTACTATTTTGTCTTCCTTATATAAATATTGTGTATCAAAAGTAAGGGTAAAATTAGAAAAATATGATTGTCATTATCTAAAAAAAAAAGAGGGTAAAATAGGAAAGATAAGGATATGATTGTTATTTTGTCAAAACATACAAAATTACTATTTTGCCCTCCTTTTGTCAATAATGTGTATCAAAAGTGAGGGTAAAATAGAAAAAAAAGTTGACAATAAGAGTTTTCTTAATAATAGTATAAATGAGATAAAGAGAGTAAGAGAGAACGTGGAGTGACGAGAAAGGGGAAAAAAGTTTATTTTACTTTATGTTTTTTTAATATTAAAGATATATTATAATCATATGTGGAAAAGACTTAAAAAATAATAGTAAATTTTGATTTGCCTGAAATTATATTGTTGTTTATGTTTTTTTATTTTTGTTTAGTTTTAATTAGAAGATTAGATTGATAATTTTATGAAGTTGGTTGACAATCAGTGTGACATCCCACATCGCCCAGGGGTGATCCTTATATGTATATTCCCATCCTACCTAGCACGAGGCCTTTTGGGAGCTCACTGGCTTCGGGTTCCGTAGGAACTCCGAAGTTAAGCGAGAAGAGGGCTAGAGCACTCCCAGGATGGGTGACCCTCTGGGAAGTTGCTCGTGAGTTCCCAAAAACAAAACCGTGAGGGAATGGTAAGCCCAAAGCGGACAATATCGTGCTACGGTAGTGGAGCGGGCCCGGGAAGTGGTCCCGCCCGGGCCGGGATGTGACAATTTGGTATCAGAGCCTAACCCTGGCCGCGTGTGTGCCGACGAGGACGTCGGGCCCCTAAGGGGGGTGGATTGTGACATCCCACATCGCCCAGGGGTGATCCTTATATGTATATTCCCATCCTACCTAGCACGAGGCCTTTTGGGAGCTCACTGGCTTCGGGTTCCGTAGGAACTCCGAAGTTAAGCGAGAAGAGGGCTAGAGCACTCCCAGGATGGGTGACCCTCTGGGAAGTTGCTCGTGAGTTCCCAAAAACAAAACCGTGAGGGAATGGTAAGCCCAAAGCGGACAATATCGTGCTACGGTAGTGGAGCGGGCCCGGGAAGTGGTCCCGCCCGGGCCGGGATGTGACAATCAGAGTCTTATTGATACAGTTAATCTCAGTTTACCATCTTGAATTTTTTTGGTTTTCAACATTTCATATATTAAGTTTTTTTTAGTCCGAGTTTGGTATCTAAAGTCATAATTATGGGACACTTTCATACCTCTGTTAAGTTAAGGAACCAATGACCGTGCCACGTGGATATTAACAATTTAAAAATTAAAAAAAATTAAATAAAAATCAAATCCCAATCATCTCTCCAAATCAGAGGAAAACATTTTCCCAAATCCCCAAAGCCGGAAAAAATCCCTTCTAGATCCTCTTTGTGGGGATCTAGGAGATCAATCAATCATGTCCATTCATAGTAACATCGTGCGGTCAGTTTTTGTTAGGTCTTAATATTTAATTTTAAATTTTAAATGATTTCTGACCGTACAATATACGATAAACGGACATAATTGATTGATCTCCCGGATTCCCACAAAGAGAATCTGGAGAGGATCTTTTTCCCCAAAGACAACAACCCTAATTTTCGCCATGGACCCATATTGTTACATCCCACATCGCCCAAGGGAGTGGATCATGTAAGCCTTATATGTATATTCCCATCTTTACTTGGCAAGAGGCCTTTTAGGAGCTCGCTTAACTTTGGAACATCCCACATCGTCCAGGGAAGTGGATCTTGTAAGCCTTATATGTATATTCCTGTCTCTACCTAGCACGAGACCTTTTGGGAGCTCACTGGCTTCGGGTTTCGTCGGAACTTCGAAGTTAAGCGAGTTCGCTCAAGAGCAATCCTAAGATGGGTGACCCACTGAGAAGTTATCGTGTGAGTTCCCAAAAACAAAACCATGAGGGCGTGGTTGGGGCCCAAAGCGGACAATATCGTGCTATGGTGGAGTCGAGCCAAGGATGTGGTGGGGACTCGGGGCGGGATGTGACACATATTGACACGTGGTGCCAAATCATTATCTACTTAGGCGTCACGTCATTATTTAATAGCTGACTTAACCGCAACCTTAACGAAATTACAAAACTGTGCTGAAATTTTGACTTTAGGTACCACTCTGGGATAAAAAAACTTGATATACCAAATGTTGAAAACCAAAAAACTTGAGGGTAATAAACTGAGATTAACTCTTATTAATATGTAGTTTTGATTAATTGTTTCATGTTTAGATTATATTAAGAGGTAATTGTAGTAATGATTATCAATTTTAACTTAATTGGAGTAATAGTCATCAACTAAAAATACATGACCATTGGTTATTTAACTCATCAAAACTGATTAAATTGTAAAAATTTTATTAATTTTTGGCTAAATTACCTAAAATAAAATTGCTATTTCATTATTTTCTCCATAACCAAAATTTACCATTCATTCTAAGTACGATCCGACCCGTCAATATCCAAATATTCCATATTTACCTAATAAAATAATAATAATAAATAAGAAAGTCGGTTGAAAGCTGCAGGCGTGTCGTTCTTTCGTACTTTTCTTCGTCAACCTCTTCGTTTCCGGCAAACCATCGATCCAGTTGGCCTCTGCGCACCACCGTCGCATTCCAATCCGCTGCCACGAGCTCCGACCTCCAATACGCCTCCGACTCCGACGACCCGATCCATATCTAGCTCCAGACCCTACCCTACCCCAAATCCCAGCTCCAAAGCACTCTTCACTTCTCCACTAATCTCCCATTCAATTGACTTCCGTCCGAACACAGTTCTGCATCTACAGGACGACGCCGTTTTCCGTTCAAGATTCGATTACGAACATTGCCGCCTCAATAATAGGTGATCATTTGATTTTTTCAATGAATTTCACTGTTCATTTTTTCAATGATTATATAATTGAATCTGTTATTGGTTTGTTGGAAGCTTAGGTCTTCCTTTTGCCCGTAATTTCTTTGGCTTCGGTGTTCTTCGTACTGGATCTAGAGGTAATATTTGTTTCCAATCTTTACTTTCTGTATGGTTGCTGAGAAAGTTGTGGGGAACATAAAAAATGAATGGAAAGTTTGAAGTGTTGCTGCTTATGTTGCGTTTTTAGTTTTTGGGTAGTTTAATATTCAACTCGAACATGCATAGTAGTTGTCTCGAGCTCAGTTGAAGATATTCCACTTCGATGTCTAGGAGATATTGCATATGGATTTTGGAATTGGAATTTTTATAATGCCATATTCGGTTGCTCGAATTTTGTCGAAAGATTAGGAAAGAAGTTAATTTGAATTGGAATTTACTTTATTGGTTGTTTAGTTGAAAAAGAAAAGCTAAATATTTTAGTTTAACAAAGTATTATTGAAGATGGCTTATATGAATTTCTCATTCCGTCCTTATTAATTGAAAAAAACCATCCCTTTATTTCCAGTTGGGGATAAGCTGGAATGAGTTGAGTTGTACAGCTCCGCCGAGGTAAAAGCTCACTATGGGACTTTTTGATGGATTGCCCGTGTCTCGAGACAAGGCAGTAAGTTCAAGTCACTTATCTTACTACACCTGTTAATGACTATATATTTGGTTGTTTGCAATGGATATGGAGCTCACATTCCATTTCTCTGGCAAGGGCGTTTGGCGGTGCAGGTGTCTTGGTAGGAATTGCAATTCGTAAAAGGGTTCTGCATAATATTAACTTTTGACTGTATAGAGTTGGTTCTATTTTCATTATTCTTGAAATGTCTTCAGAATTCACAAGACATGTTCTTTATTCGATTGTAAATAAAAGTTGCATGCTTTAGCTGCTAGAAACTTAGTGCTTTATTTTTTTGCTGTTGGTGCATATTTCTCATTTCAGAGTTCTGATGAACATATCTGATTTGACTTCAATAAGGAAAAGATTCTTGCTAAAAATTTGATTGACGAAAACGTGTTGTGTCATCAATTCATAGATGTTTACTGTTTGCTGTAGGCTTAAATTTATACCTGCCATAATGCTACTTGTCAATTACAAAAATGGGGTTTACTATAATTTGCAAGTTTGACTTGATCCCAACACTACTTGTTTTCTGAGGATGCAGTTTATCTGGAAAACACCCTGTTTCACTTCATCTTATTTGTTTGCTTTTTTTTTTTGTTGTGACAAATTGGTCTTTTGTGTATGCTTCCTGCACACCCAGTTTCACCCCTTTGGCATGCCTTAAATAAAATTAGGTAATAAAAAAAATGTCGTACACACTATAAAAGGTGAAAATCCTTAGTTTTCTTCAGTAAAACTGGAAGGAACAGTTTATTAGTGATTCTAAATTGAAAAATAATCTGAGGAAAAAGTTTATGGATTCCACGTTGTAATAACTATACTTATCAGAAAAAGAGCTGTAGGTTTTTATATGTTCATGCCTGGCACTCTGGTAGAATTTCGACTCCCTCTGGATTTTGCTCTTTAATGCATCTGGCAATAGACTGAGGGCCTGTTTGGAACTGCTTTTAAATTGATTGAAAGCGCTTTTAGAGAAAATGTTTTTGTGTTCCAAAAGCACTTAAAATGCTTTCTGCAAGAAGAAACAGTTATTTGATTCTTGGATATGAAGAAATAAAGTGCTTTTTTAGGATTCAATTGTAATTTTACCAAGGATTGGTTCCAAAATTATTTTCACCAAAAGTGCTTTCAGCCATTTTAAAAGCACTTCCAAACGAGCCCTAAACTTAGCAAATAGAGAATAACTAGAAACACACAAGTTTTATACTGGCTCCGTAGAACCTTTGCCTACATTCAGTTGTGATTTCTCTGGGTTGAGAAATCATGGCTTCTTTGAATTAATAATAGAGTAAACAGTGCTTTTGTAAACCATAGAACTAATCCCTCTCTTTCTCTTGGTTGTCTCTCTGTTCTCTCTTGTATTTATTGGGTGCGTCTGACCCACCTATTTACTTATTAAGTCTCCCAATCTATTTGGGAAAGCACACTTGCATTCCTATTCTGTTTCTGCTTTTAGAATTCCTAATCTAATTGTACAAGAAAACTTAATTCTTTCCTAATCATGGTAGGACAAGAATCTGTGCACCTTTAACTTTCCTAATACAATCCTAAACAAAATAGGACTCTTAACAAATGACGAACCAAATCCTAACACACTTCTGATAATGTTACAATATTGAAACAATAACAATAAGCTTATGAGGTAAAAGTCTTTTACATACAGAGAATTCACTGTAATATCTAGAAGCATGGACCAGCATATGAAAACAATAATTTAATACAGTGTTTAAACTTTAGCATGCATGCTTTGTTATGCATAGTGCTTCTTGATGTTACCTTCTCAATTTTTCTTCTGTCATCATGGTAATTTCAGTATCTGAGGGAAGAGATTGCAAAGATAGATGAGAGCTGGGCTGCTGCTCGTTTTGATTCATTACCTCATGTTGTTCGTATTTTGACGTCCAAAGATCGTGAAGGTGAAGTCCAGTTTCTGAAGGAGCAAAGTGATGTTGTTGAGGAGGTTGTGGATGAAGTTGTGCATAATTATCACAGTGGCTTCAATAAAGCAATTCAAAATTATTCTCAGGTCTTGTATATCTTTCTGGATAAGAATATTTAATCTATTTGTCCATTTTTTTCTTTAATCTTTTTCAATTTTATATATTTTTAGCATCCATGGTGATATAAGAAACTGAATCTTGTGGGTGCTCCAATAATTCATCTGTTTTCTGACAAAAAAAAATATTTATCAAAATGTTTTGCTTTGAAAATGCTAGTGTTTTAATGGTTTTTTTGTTTCTGATTTTGGGGGAAGTGGACGGTTGTCAAAAACAAGAGTTGACTCTTGCATACTACTATCTCACTCTACTCAATTCTTTCCAGATCTTGCGGTTGTTCAGCGAATCTACTCAAAGTGTTGGTGTCCTGAAGGTTGATTTGGCTGAAGCAAAGAAGCGTCTCAGTGCCCGTAGTAAACAGCTGCATCAGTTATGGTACCGGTCAGTTACTTTGCGTCACATAATCTCCCTCTTAGATCAAATTGAGGGCATATCTAAGGTTCGTCTTATCTTTTTTTTTTTTTTTTTTTTTTTGTTTTAATTTATTAATTTTTATATCTTTAGACAATACCAGGCTCAGGAGTATTGGGATTATTTCATTCAGTCAATAGTATTTGAACTCTTGACCGTGAAGTTAGCATTTGGGAGGGTGTGTCAACTGCGTTCTGCTCAATCCATTGTACTTGAGTTGCAGTTGTATTAGTTTGCTCATTCATATTCAAATCCATGAGCATGCATATGTACATAAAGAAATTGATGAGCATGTGTTCACGTATATTTTTATTTGAATTTTGAAATAATTTATTTAAACCCTGGCCTTTACAGCTCACGAGATAGCCGGGGGCCCGCACGGCGGGCTATTAGCTCAGTGGTAGAGAGCGCCCCTGATAACTGCATCGTTGTGCCTGGGTTGTGAGGGCTCTCAGATATCATGCAAACCCTATACTAATAGAATAGAACCTTACTCCATTTAATCTAATAAAAGTTAAATGTTTTTTAGTACACGCACACGCTCACAGCTTACAACTCATTACTTAGCAATGTAGCTTTAGATTTAACACATATGTTTTATGCTTTGATACATCTGTATTGTCTGGTATCCATACTTTTTCATTGAACTACGGGTGATAAAAATATTCCAACTGAATCAGCTTCATGCCTAAATGTTTCATTTCATCTATTATCTGGTCAAAATGTGGCTCAGGTTCCAGCTCGGATAGAGAAGCTGATTGCTGAAAAGCAGTATTATGCTGCTGTTCAATTTCATGTTCAATCAATGTTGATGCTTGAAAGAGAGGGGCTTCAAACGGTAGGGTGTTTTATATTAAAAGAATAAAATGTTATCTTCAAACAGTACATTTGTCAACTACTTTATTTGTTTTTAAATTGAAATTTGTACGTAAATGTTTTTCCTACTCTTTTATGGTGGCTTGGTTGAAGCTTTAGTTTTATCTAACTATACTAGATCCTAAAACAGTTTGTCCCATTTTATTCTCAAGTTTCATTATTGCCGGTTGGTTCAGTAATAATGGTGTCAACTTCAAGGTTCAATCTTTTTCTTCATCCAATATATCATAGCGTTTCACCATTTTTCTTTTTTATATTTTTAAATTGTTAGCTTCTCTGCACCACAAGGTGTGGGGGAACTATTTTAATGATATTAGATATTGAATTATTATCTGGTTGATGCGTCCTTAAAGGTGGTGCATCTGACACTAACGGTTCTTGAAAATATCAGAAAAAGGCCTTTAATAGAAATTCACACTCTCATTTTCTTCTTCTGGATGCAATATAGCTTTTGAGGAAACCTTTAGTGAATTTATGATTTGGTAGTTATAATTGATTGGCTCAGGTCGGTGCCCTTCAAGATGTTCGCTCTGAGTTGACAAAGTTGCGAGGAGTTCTGTTTTATAAAGTGCTAGAGGATTTACATGCTCATCTTTACAACAAGGGTGAATATAGGTATTTACTTGTGTTTTGACGTTTTTTTCCTTTTGGTACCTTCATATACTTAGCATCACTTTAAAAGTAGGACCTTCTAGAGGAAAAAATGAAGAAAATTTTACTTTATTGCTTTCAGTTGATTTGCATACTTATGGGGTGGCTGGGATGTTCTGGGATTTAGGCATTAGAGGATTTGTTTTCCATCTACTGCTTTCTATTTCATGTTAGCTGCACACTTTTTTGTTCCTGCTGCTGTGACAAACTATAATTATATGAAATTGTGATGATTTTATAGAACTCTACTTCTCTGGGAGCACTCGTCTTCGTCTTTTGGGGAAATTGATGATTGATCAATTTCTAGCTTTGTATTTTTCTTTTTATCCTGTGCAATACTCTCAAAAGCTATTTCTCATATATATTGTCCTTGTGCTGATTCTTTCTGCAGCTCAGCTGCTTTAAGTTTGCAAGAAATGGATGATGAGGTACCAACCACCACAGCTACTGTATTTTCACTGAGTAATTCACAATCCCTGTCTCGAAGAACCAGGCTGTTAAAAGGTGACAATCAGTTCGGTAATCAAGGAGATGGATCGTATAGGACAGGTTCTGTTGATGGCAGGTAAGATTATTATCGCATTATTATTGCATGCTGGGTTTTTCCTTCAACCTGCATTATTATCGCATTATTTTCATTTGAAAATTATATCACTTGCAAGTTGTGGATTTTTTTGTTTATACTCTCTTCTAGAATCAAAGTAAGTTCACAATGCCTCAAATTCTTATTGGACATTTTATCTGCTGCTGCATTATTTTATGTGGTTAATTTCTTCAAGACCCTCCTGGAGGTTTGTATATTGGTTAGGATATAATAGTATCCATCTTCAAATAAGAGGAAGGTTCCCCATGAGTTCAATATGTTGGAGAGAATATATTTTAGGCTTTTTAGCCAAAGTGATCCCTGAGATTTGCATAACTCCTCACTTTGGTCCCTGAGATTTGAAATCAATAGAAGTGGTCCTTGAGATTGTCCACCATCAATCATTTTGGTCCTTTGATGAAAAATTATGTTAAGTAAGGATCAAAATGATTTGACAAAATTTGAGGGTATTTTTGTCATTTTATCCTTATTTAATAGAGATATTTCAGAGGACCAAAATGATTGATAGTTGACAAGCTCAAGGATCAATTCTATCAATTTCAAATCTCAAGGACCAAAGTGAGGAGTTATGCAAATCTCATGGACCATTTTGGCTAAAAAGCCTATATTTTATTGGCTGTTGAGTACCCATTGAAAGTAGTCTTTGGAAAGAAGTTAAAAAATGTCACTAGTGTTTTTATAGTAATGTGTGGCTACTCATGGATAGGCCTCCATGATTTTCTACATAGCCTTTTTGCAATATTCTTTTTACATCTTTTCGATTGAAGGTCATAATCTTGTATGGATGAATTACGTTTATAGTTGGAAGATTGAATTCTTAATATTATTATATTGTGGTTTTCCTTTGGTAATTCTACATCTAAATTCTGAATGTTTCAGTTCATCTTTTGATGGCGTTGATGAGGAGGGCACTTTGGAACTGCATGATGAAGCTACCTCAGATGGGCATACTTCAGTGAGGATCAATGGTGATGTCAAAATTGTTCCTCATGATATGCCAACATGGCTTCAGTATTCCACTCCGGATGAATTTCTTGTATGACAACTGTGATTGTTCACATCTCATGTTGCCTTTTGAATGAATTTCTTTTGTGCTGAAAGTTCTGGGGTTTTTATTTGGATGTAGGAAGCAATAAAGAAAAGTGATGCTCCACTTCATATCAAATATTTGCAGACCATGGTTGAGTGCCTTTGCATGCTAAGAAAAGTTGCAGCTGCTGGTGCTATAATATGGTTTGTTATCTGGTTTTACTTTTACCTCTTTTGGTTGGTTGTCTGTTGTATTTCAAGAATACTTATCAACTTATTTGATATTTTGTTCTTACCCATAACAGCCAAAGATTGCGACCTACAATTCATGAGATCATCACATCCAAGATTAAAGCTCATGCCGAGCTTCTTAATTCCTCAAGGTCTGGGATTGGGCAAGCTTCACGAACTGCTACAACTGGCCTACATTTTATGAAGGGACAGTTACAAAGTTATCAGTTGCCAAAACAGAAACGTCAGAATGGGATATCACTGTCTGGAACTCTATTGGCAGTAAGCCCTGTCTCACCTGTGATGGCTCCTGCAGGGAAAGCACAAGCCGCAGCAAAAGAACTTCTTGATTCAGTTTTGGATGCTGTTGTTCGGATATTTGGTGCGATATTTTTTCAGTTTTTAATGTGTTCTTTATTCTATTTTAGGTTTTTAGTAATGTGCATATACATATATGTATTTAACAATGAAACTAAAGTCTCCTAATATAATTCTTTAGAGAACCATGTTGTTGTTGGGGAGCTTTTGGAATCAAAGTCCTCTGTTGACATGAACACGCCAAAATCAATGCCAACAGATGTAAATCGGAATACTGATTTAGAAGCATCTCAAGTTACTGGAGGCTATAGCATTGGTTTTTCCTTGACAGTATTACAGGTAAGCTATCTGTTTCAAGTTTTTAATGGTTAAAAAATTCCACATGGTGCATCCCTTATAGGAAATTCTGTGCAGTGACATGCATGGCAGTTCTAAAACTTTCTTTATTTTTCCCTTTTTCTTTTCATGTGTTAAAGAGTGAATGCCAACAACTTATTTGTGAGATTCTGCGGGCAACTCCTGAAGCCGCATCTGCTGATGCTGCTGTACAAACAGCTAGACTTGCAAACAAGGTCCCTTCCAAAGACAAGAGGCAAGGAAATTGGTTTCATATTCCATCTAACTATATATTGCTTGATAGTCTGGTGGTTTTCTAGTTAAAAAACTAATGAAAGCACCACCAGTGGGCAGTGGTTCAAAAATGCTTGAGATGTTTTCTCGACTACTTTAATCTGTGGGTGCTCTTCATTTTAAAGCCAATCCTTGGGTATGCAGAATGAAACACATGGTTAAATGAAACATTTGTGACTGGTTGGAAAATTTTAATCCACCATAAACGCCAAAGGTTCATGTATCGTTGTATAGATATGATGTCACTTGTGACATTAGGTCCCTCTTCTTACTCTTTGGGATATATCTCCTTTTGCGAGGAGTTACTATGTACTTATGCCTTTTTTCATGATGATGGGTTACAGGGATGGTGCAGAAGAGGGTCTGACCTTTGCTTTTCGCTTCACAGATGCTACTATTTCTATGCCCAACCAAGGTATGCTTGATTATTCTCCTGCAGTATTTAATACCATCTAGAGTATTGATAAGTCGAATAACACCATGCAGTAATAATTAAATATACTCTGTCTATCCTGGTTAGAATCTCAGCCTTATCTGATGGATAGCGTCAAACTATGGCAGCCTTATTTAGTAAATGTGAATGTTATGATTATTGCAAGGGTTCATGGACCCTTTACTTCACCTTGTTGCTTGTACCTGTGTCAATAAGACATGACACTGTTAACTGGTAAGGGTATGTCAGTAGGAACTGCTGATGCATTGAAGACCTTTGGAGAAATACAAACCCTGATATACTTGGGTGTGGACCCTCAGCCCCTCACATGATTTTCATAATCAAGTTCATGTAGCTTTGATAGCTTTATAAATTCCTTTAGAAATGAGTTCTTTCTGTGTACTTAGTTGATGAGCTACTTGTTAGTTGTTATGCATATGAGAAACATAAAATGCTGATGACAGAAGATTTTTACTTCTGAGGTTCTCATAGAGCCCTTTGTTTTTCATGATAGACATGATACATTTTGTTTGATATGTGTTACTTCAGAGGTACTGATATAGTCTTATTGAGCTTGTCTGATGTGTGTTCAAGGTTACTCAATAAATTAGTGCATTGAATTCCTGGTTGTGTCATAAGACCTGTATGTCCAGGCCCCAATAGAATTATTGCTTTAATCATTTATTGTGTTTATGTTTCTCATATTTCTGGAGATTACCATGACCATGGAATACAAGGGAGGATTTTTCCAACTCTGAATCATCTGATTTATCATTGTTGTGAATATCACGTTTTAAGAATGGAAAAAACAAGACAAACTCAGGAAACTGAAAACAAATAATCAAAGATAAATTGCACCAAGAGTTTACGTGGTTCGGCTATTTGCCTACGTCCACAGGGCAGCAACAACAAACTTTCACTGTATCAATAATGAGTACAATGAATAATCTTGTCAAGCCTCTAGAAATAAAACTTGATGAAAAATCTGAAAGAACAAGAGCAAGAAATACACACTTCTCTCTTTTCTCTCCTCTCGGACGCACTTTGCCGTTACAATATTCTTTCACTCTAACTCCTTGAGTGGTATACATCTTATTGTTTTTTCCACATTCAAAACTAGTGCAATAGCCCCTTTATATAGATATAATAGAAATTGTCTTCAATAAGGTATACTAATCCTTATTGGCATATAGTTATGAATCCTTCTCCAGTTGAGAAACCAACTCCATTTGGGGAAACCACTCCATTTGGGAAAACAATTTAATCCTCTTAAGACTATAATTCCTAATAGACTTAGGACAACTCAAATGGGCTGGGAAAATACAACATTCATCACCTCAAGAATTTCATAGAGAGACCTTAGATCACTATCACTTTTCTTGTATAATTGAAATGCTCCATTGTATGTAAGTTGTCGGTTTTTCAAAACCATTTCTTTATGGCGTTTGATGTCACAACCAATCTTCAAGTTGGAGTGTTTTGTTCTATCTACTGAATAAATTACATACTTCTTAAGGGTGCTTTTCTAGTTTAAAAACTTTCTCAATAGGCTGTTGGTTTCATAAGTTATATTTCTAAATTCTTCTAGATTCAAAGTTTCTTCAGCTTTCAACGTGTTGCATCTGGCATTTCTATTAGTTAGTAACATGTTACGGTGGTCTGCATCTTCCATTCTCCAGGGGCTGATCTCATTCGTCAAGGCTGGAGTAGGAAAGGTCCAAACGTTTCACAAGAAGGTTATGGGTCTGCAGCTATCTTGCCTGAGCAAGGCATATATCTTGCAGCATCTGTATACCGGCCTGTTATTCAGGTTTTACGATTGTTCTTAATCATGTCTTTAAACATGAGCTTTATGATCTGTACACAGTGGTTCGTCTTTTGACCTTTTCTTACTTTATGTGCTCTTCAGTTTACAGATAAGGTTGCATCAATGCTTCCTAAAAAGTATTCCCAGTTAGGGTAAGCCTCACAATCATATTACTCTTTTCTTTGTAATTGTGCATATCACTTTATGTTTAACAGCAATGGGGCATGCTATTTGTTAGTTTCTTTCACTTTATTTCCATTTTGTTGCTTAATCAAATATTACTTGGCATGGGAAGGAAATATGCTGATAGAAGAAAATACTTTTGAACTTTAATCTGAACTTCTGATCCTATTTCTGTAATTAGTCTTGTTGATGAGTTATATAAATACTAGCCTCTTGCCACAAGCGTAGCCACATGCCTATGTGTGTGGCAATTGGCTCTTTTTTATTGTTTTACATTTATTTTTTAAATTTTATTGTTTTACATATTTTTTTTTATTTTAGTTATTTTAGATATTATTGTTTTTATTAATATATTTTGAAAAATAATGAACATAATCTGTCCAGTAACTGTCATGTATGCATTGCTCATCCGTCCACCAGAAGGGATCCAATTCAGTTGTGCCATTGCCAACTAGATATTGATAGCTTATAGTTCTGAATAGTCATTTGTATATATGTTGTCTCTATCAAAAAAAGGAAAAAATTTATCACTTTTTGCAGTCACCTTTCATATGTCCATATTGATGCATGAGTTTCGGTATTTTACTTTGGATAGGCAGAAGTATGACAACCATCAAATATGGTCAAACACACGAGGGAATGGGTGGCGAAATCTTTTCCTGCTTAGTCACAATGATATGGACTTAGCTATTGTAGGGGCTACAAGGAGGAATATGGGTTTGAAGTTTTGAATGTCTCAGGCATAAGTTGTAGTCTCACTAACCCCACACATATAGGTTCAAATATAGTAATCCTTCAAAATTGGGACTCTTGCTGTTTGAAGTTGGTTATGCTTATGGTTAGTGAACTACTGGTCCTGTGATCTGTTTGCTTATTGATCCACAGATGAGTTCGGTTCATCTTCTTTGTTATCTTCATATTTTTTGTTATTGTTATCATGAATTTGGTTATTACATTTCCTCTTCTTTGTTTCCATTTACTTTTTTGGAAAAAATTGTAATATTAACTTCTGAATCTGCAGTAATGATGGATTGATGGTTTTTGTGGAGAACTTTGTGAAGGACCATTTTCTTCCCACGATGTTTGTGGACTACAGAAAAGGCGTACAGCAAGCTATATCAAGCAAGTTCTATAACTAATTATTCTACAGTGATCTTGTTTATTCTTTTTATTTTCTTGCATGGCATGAAACTAGGTCAATTAAATGATTTCACTCATATGTGCCCTAAAACCTAATAAAATTTCCTTTTGAAAAAAATGTAGATATTTATATTTAATGATACTTAGGTGTAAGCTATATATCTTTAAGTAATCTTACCCAAGTAAGAGGTTGGAGGCTCGTGCACTTTGTATAATTACTGTTTGAATCCTGTAGACATGCAGATTATATTTTATATAGAGTTTCTATGGCATTGACCTTTCAGTATGGAATGACCATGAAAAGCGGAAGACTTTCATTTTCTTGGGAACTTTCAATGCAACCCTAACAAAATGGACGTTTAAAAATTAAAACATATTCATAGGTACATGCTTGCCTCGGACACCATTTCTGTAAACAATAAGGAATTCCACTATTACTGCCTCACTCATCTGGAGCATTGAACAAAAGTTTTCTCATACATAACAGAACAGTCACATCATTTGCACTAAAAAAATCTGATTTTGGGAAGCCTTTGAATTCTTATAGGTCCAGCTGCATTCCGGCCCAGAGCACATGCTGCTGCATCTTATACGCCTTCAATTGAGAAGGGTCGACCTGTCTTACAGGGACTGTTGGCAATAGATTTTTTAGCAAAAGAGGCAAGTTTGAACTTTTCCTTAAGAGAATTTCATTTATAGTATTGCAGTAGTGTCTCTCTGCTCCACTGCGGATGATTCTTTTTTTAACATTGTGCTCAAGTTATTTTAAATATATGGACAAATAATCTTGTTTGAAATTATTTACTCTAGGTGCTTGGTTGGGCACAAGCTATGCCTAAATTTGCCGTTGACCTTGTGAAGTATGTGCAAACTTTCCTTGAGCGAACCTATGAACGATGCCGGACGGCATACATGGAGGCAAGGATGTTTCCCTTCTCACTCTCCTATTACCTTAGCGCAGCAGTATTATTTGTAGATATGATATATTCTGAGTCTACTTGTTTTGCTTTATGTTAATGTTTTGAGTATTTATTTTTCTTCTGGATTTGGTTGTTTCAAGCTTCTATAGCAAAGTGTCTTCTCCTTTCCTTTCAGAAAGAGAAGTACAGTTTAGCGGACAAGCACTATATTGACATTATTTTTACAATATGCAATGGCCATAGAGTTATAGGATTGATGGCAACCATACATTAAAACATAGATTTAATTACTGCAATAGTTGCTATATTGTAAGACTTGAGATGCCAACTGTCAACAAATATAAATGTCAACAATGTGACAGTGATTTTCACAATTTTTCATTTGTAGGTTCTTGAATTCTAATCAGTACCCTGAAATGTAGGTGGCACGTGCCATGATAATTGATTTTATAGTTTAATCCAATGTTTGGTATTCTTCAGGCAGTTCTGGAGAAACAGAGCTATATGCTTATTGGAAGACATGATATTGAGCAGTTGATGCATCTTGATCCAGCAAGTACATGTTTACCAAATTCCTTTGGTCAGTCAAACTTCGAAACCCATGCTTCGGATTCTGAAAGTCTTGAGGTTGAATTACAATTAAGCGACTTATTATTGAATTTGCGGCCTATTAAGCAGGTATTTCAGTTGCCAGTCTGATGTTAAAAGTTTTTTTCTACTTAAATGATAAAATTCTTATTGTTATCATTTATTGTTTATATTTTATCAGTAAAATATTTTAGACTAACTTCTCTTCAGATCTTGTAGTAGTGAGGCCTTGCTGACGAAGTAATTGATTAATTCATTGAATTTTTAGATTATGGATGGATTGACTTTCTTTTTCAACTCTGCCTCTCACAGGATAATCTAATTCGTGATGATAACAAAATAATTTTGCTGGCTTCCCTTAGTGATTCATTGGAGTATGTTGCAGAGTCTATTGAAAGGCAAGTTCTCATCCGGTTGCAGTCTAGAATTTGTTTTGGATTTTCTTTTATTACATCAGTGCGGTATTTAAGTGATTACATAGTGGACAACAAGAAACTTGTTAATTTATTTAAAAAGCAGCAAGATCCTAATTTTAATCCCTATGCTTTCCTCCATATGGCAATGAGTTGTGTTATCCGAGACTAATGTGGCAACGAGTTCTCTTATGTAACAAGTTTTCATGAAAACAATCATGCATTTCGTGTGATGCTAATGAAACTGTTTGATGCTCCTTTCCTCGAAGAAAATGCAATGCATGCCCACAAAATTATGTTGCTTTCATGGATGCAAAGATTCAGTTTCAGGAGTTTTTCTTTTCACTCCCTTGTGTGTGAAGTTTATTATTTATTTTCAGAAGTTTCTACAACCCCCTTATTTTTTCTGATCTTTGTTTTTAACTTGTACATGTCCAGTTTCAACCTTAAACATGGAATCTTTTTTATGCTTTTATTCAGTTTGACTTCCTACATTTGTTACACATTTATCCATGATAGATGAACGAGCACAACTTTTTTTCACTATATAGGCTTGGGCAGACAACCTTCAGATCTCCAAATCAAGTAGAAGAGAGTGGTAAGAACCATCATCAACGAACAACTAGTGATGCTTCTAGGGATCTGACATCATTTGCAGATGAGTATAGAAAATTGGCGATTGACTGCCTCAAGGTTTTACGTGTTGAGATGCAATTGGAGACGATTTTCCATATGCAGGTATGTGATGTTTAGTTTGCAAATACTGTCTCACCTGAGAGTGATACCTGTTAGAATTGTCCTGTAATAAACATAGCATCGGCAGACTGAAAATTGTGGTTTAAACAGGAAATGACAAATAGGGAATACATGGAAGACCAAGATGCAGAAGAACCAGATGACTTCATTATTTCACTTACTGCACAGGTCGGTATATTCATCTCCAGCGTAAGCAGATGGGAGACATTGGATAAATTATACTTTTTTTCTCTTGATGTGGAGAGAGATACTAAACAAGAATTGTAATACACCACTTCTTTCTTAAAGGATATTTATTTTAATTAAAAAATATTAATTTTTTATGAATCAGTAAATTCTGAGTACCACGTTCTCTTCTTACATAATATTTGGGTTTCTTTGCCCATAGATAACACGCAGGGATGAGGAAATGGCACCTTTCATTGCAGGAACAAAGCAAAGCTATATATTTGGTGGGATTTGTAGCATCGCTGCAAATGCATCCATCAAGGTTTGTACTTTTTTATGAAGTCTCTGACTCTTATGTTAGATTGTTCATGTTATCCATCTACCAGCATTCCAGTTTGTAATTTCAGATATTTGCATTCATATATGCATATATATTTATAGTCCCTTTTTCAGAATCTCATGCCAACGTCTGGTTCAAGTGATTCAGCTGTTAAATTGGTGCTTGTTAAGTCATCCCATCTAAAGCATCATGAATACGTGCATTGGAAATGTAAAAAGGCTTCATTTTCTTAACAATTTTTGCTGTATTTTATTATCTTCTCTGAACTCCTTGATTCATCCACCATTGCAAGCAGGAATTGTGCCGAGAAAATATTCCATTGCCTTACAGTACCTTCTTTGCTTTTTGTTGCACCGTCATTGAAATCAGGGCTCAGGAATTCATATATGTATTCACCATCACCCATTTTATCCATTTAGTGATTGAAATCCAAAGAACCGTATGAGAGAAGGCTTCTTTATAATGTGCATTTTATCTATTCTGTCAGACCAAAAATCTTTTCCATCTGTTCACTGCTAAATGCTGATGCGAGATAATTCAATCTTAACAGGCTTTGGCTGATATGAAATCAATCAACCTTTTTGGCGTTCAGCAGATTTGTCGGAATACAATTGCGCTGGAACAGGTAAGTCATTTTCTAATCCATATCTGAATTGCTTAATTCATTTCTTAAATGCTATATCTATTTGATATATCTTACTCTGTGTTAAGCCCTTATTCGAACACTCCAAATATTACTGTGACAAGGCTTTCTGGTTCCGATCTTGAAGTTACAAACGTTACCGCATTTAATAATTATTGTTGGCACTGCAGGCCCTGGCCGCTATCCCATCAATTAACAGTGAAAGTGTACAACAACGACTAGATCATGTCCGAACTTACTATGAACTCCTAAACATGCCATTCGAGGCAAGTCATTGGTACTACATTTTTTGTTTTGCTCTATATTTTGGTTTCCCCATGGTGATCAATATTTTTCACCTATTTGTTTGCAGGCCTTGCTAGCTTTCATCACAGAGCACGAGCACTTGTTTACGACTACAGAGTTAGTCGACAAATCTCTCTTACCTATACATATCATGGTCGTAGTAACTTGTATAGCTGCTGGATAACACGTTACATTTCTCTTACAGGTATGCAAATCTTCTAAAGGTCCAGGTTCCAGGAAGGGAGATTCCTGCCGATGCTCTAGATCGTGCATCACAGATTTTATACCGTTAGCCTTTTTCAGATTTATTCTCTCTTTTCAAGATTAAAGAGTTCTGTGCTGTGGAAAAGGTGGTAGCATCTACGTAGTGTTGGTCATTCTCAAAATGGCGGATGCAGCGAAAGCAGATACAAGAGCGAATTTTGTGGAAGTTGCCGGCCAACATGGCACACCATGTTGTGTCAAATTTTTTTTGCCGAACTGTATAATGACGACAAGGGTTCCATTTTTCGTATTGTTCTCATAATTTGTTCATGTGTAGTATCATTTTTTTTGTATTTTCGTTTGCAGTGTGTAACAACTTAATGCTTAGTGTTGGTTGGGAAGAAATGAAAGCCGATATAAATTTTCGTGGTCGTTAATAATAGTAAGTCGTTTGTATTGATTCTCAAAAGCGTCCGTTTATCCGAGGGCGAGGACGGGGCTACAGCTCTGCCCGTTTCATCGTTTAGTTTATTTCGGGTTATGTTCGGTGAATGATTTCAGTTGTTTCAACTCGGAGAATGATTTCGGGTTATGCTCTGGGAGGTTGTGACCCAAATTTGGTTTCGAGTCTGGGCAATTCCGCTTTCATTTACTAATTTTTGCCCAGAAACGACCGTTCTATGAAACAGAGTATCTCCAAGTATCAGTTTTAAGTTATTCTTTTTATACAAGCGATATTCAAGGAGGGTGAATTGAACACGAGACCTCAGATTCGGGTTTTTATATCTCAGAGCAATGTCTCCGAGATGCTATTTGGCTAGCTATGATAACAATTGCCCCTTGTGATTTCTCGAAACGTGCATATATTAGGCAAAAGTAGGATACTTCATTCGCGATTCAGTTGATGAAAGTTACAACTCAAACAACAGAAGCTACAAAACAATGAGATTTTGTACATTTCACTATTCACCATGCATCTGATTGTAAAATTTTGGATTCACTCTCAGCGCCTTCTTCGCTAAGTTTCGGATATCGTCCCGACTGGATTCAGCCGATATTCGAATAATCTCTTGCAGCCCTCCACTGGATATGAAATCCCTTGCATTGTCCTCTGCACCAACAACAGATAAAATTACTGTCCAAGTCATCCTAAGCATCTAAGTTTCCACAAATTCTATGCATGACTAATGACTAAAGCATATCATAATACTCTCAAAAACTTTGCGGAACGTATTCGCTATTAGTTGTCCGATTAACGTGAAACATGTAAAATTCTCAGTCAAAAATGGCCAACCCAGACAGAGCTTACCGTTTTGCGCTAAATGGCAGAGAGCAAGCTCGATGTGGCGTTGGGTTGAAGTTGACATGGTGTTGGAGTTGATGATCAACCAGGTAAGGACACCATCGTCCATCAAAAGTGAACGGCCTTTTCTATGTCCTGCAAATGTAGAGCTTAATATTGAATACAATGCAGCATGATACATGTACACAGCCACAAAAAGGACTGCTTCGACCAACCTTGAATAGTTCCGCGCGATTCACATTTTGCAAAGTTAGCCAGTCCTCTAGCAACCTGTGCAATGACTTCACTACTCCCCGACTTTGCCATTCCCAAGAGTGCCTTAATTCCTCCATCTTCCTTCAGCATTGTATGTAATCTTTCTGTAATTAACAAAAACTATGCATGATCTCTCATGCTAATAACCTTCAACAAGATGCGGCTCCATCCGTTTAGACGTAAAATATATTGGGATATGTTGACACGTTGAGTACACAATCTATGCAGCAAAGGAATGAACCTAAAACTCGAACAAAATAACTCTAAACCATCTAGTGCTTACCATTTCCACATAAATTAGCGAGTGCGCCAGCAACCATTCTAAGAGTTTGTGGATCATTTGTGTTGCTTGCTGTCTCTGCGAGTAGTTGAGCTCCACCTCTGCTCATAATTAGGCCTTGATTTACCTCTGAGAAGAGTTAAAAGAGAGACAAAAATCGAAAGAAGAGGGGATAAGTAAATAAAATTAAGAGAATGATCAAATATTCCACATGAAACCACCAAGTTCTTTCCCCACCCCCACCCTGATCCTTTTACTGCCTAGGGTCTTGCTTTCCCCAGAACTTGGGAGTCATTTTCACCGACTTACTAAAAGACCCTTAGACCCAAGATAACAGGAAATACATTGAGTTTTGTGGTTGTCAAAAATATATGTGGTTACATGTTCATAAAATCAGCATCTTTGATGGTATGCGCTTAATAATCAGATTGGTTTGCATTTACCACAACCAACGTAGTCTAAACAAGGTTTTTAAAGCAAAGTCTATATGTGAAAAAGATGACCAACGGAAGGCAGTGAAGGATTGTATCCTTACTAACTAAAATGCACAGGAAAGATGAAAATGGAATCAGAATTACCATTCATTGCCAAATTGGCAATGGCCCCAGAAGCAACTCTAAGGATAGTTGTATTCTGTGAAGATCTCAACAGCGCAAGCAAAGCATCTAAACCGCCTTCCTCAACAATCTTTGCCTGATTAGTATCTGAAATAAAAGAAAATCTTAATTGGTACAATTGCATACACAACTAAATCCTCATTCTAATTGTATACACAACATATGCCATAGAATATCACTTTATGTAAAAATCGAAGTGGCATACATCAGTTTTAAAATAAATTTTTTTTTCAGTAGACTGATTTTCCGATGTCAATGTAATTACTAATATCACGTCCATCTTTAGCACAGTAGTAGTATCACCTCCTTGGAACGGGGATGAAAAGTATGCATTTATCCACTAATATAAATAGACAATACAGGAAAGTGCATACCTTCAGCTGCAAGGTTGGCAACCACCTTCACAGCATGGGTTTGAACATCTATATCTTCGGATGTCAGCAGTTGTAAGATCTTTTGAAGCCCAACTGAATTTATGAAGTAAATTGTCAGCCGAGATATATCATTAAGTGGAATTAGAAAAGGGAAAGATAGATAGTTCTCAAAACTTTATGAGGCCTTAATATATAATAAATCTTGCCTTCTTCGCATATTTTTGCAATGGTGGCCCTCTGACCAGAAATTGAATCCCTTGATGGATTCGAATTGTGTAATCCCATTGGATTCCCAAACGCAGAAGACCCTTTATGTATATTTTCCTTCATATATGACTTCTTGTCCTGGAGAATTTTCCACTGTAAGACATTATATTTGTTGAACTGAAATTTTTTTAAATGCATAAGCAACTCACCTCAAACTCATCTTCTTTCTCCAGTGCAGCCTTCTTTAATTTGATTAGCTCATTCTCTACAGACTTCCTCTGCTTCTCTTCAATTAAAAGTCTTTGCTTCGCATCTTGAAGTTCTTCCTTGAGTCTTGCCTTAATAGTCCCAATGATATAAAATATCGCAAACTATTTAGTAAATCACACTTAACAGACTACTAAACTCATGGCAACTGTAGGAGCAATTGCATGACCACAACCGTAAATATATTAGTCTACATTTTGTGCGAATAGAATATTGAACCATACTTGTTGCATTTTATATGTCAACATACCTTCTCTTCTGAGAGATCAGTATATTCTGATTTCAAGGACCAATATTTGTTTAGAGTTTGTTCATGTAGCTGATTCATTTCTTCTAACTGCACTGTAAGTTCATCAATCTCTTTCTTCCCCTGGATTTTAAAACAAAATACAACTTACTGTATGAAAAATGTGTGCAAAGGAGCCTTGAATACGAACAATCGTTTCACCACATTTAGAGAATTATTAATTATCACAACAGGAGGAATAAAGGCAGATAGTAGTTGCATAGAAACTTTTCCCAGCTCAAAATGAAGTGATATATTACTACGAAGAACGTAGGGATCAATTTTTCTTTTTGCCTATATAAATGTTAAAGGAAAAAAATAAACAAAGAATATCACAGATACATGATAATAGAAGAACACTGGACTCTTCCACGCCCATGAAACATCACAATGAGCTCATTTAGTAAGTTTTAGGAATAAATTTAACCTGCATTGAGTTTTGACGGTTACGTCGTTTCTTCTCCACATCCAACTGCTCTCCTAGATCTTCAAAACGGGCATGCTCATTTTCCAATTGGTCCATTAACTCAGCTATTTTTTTCTCATACATCTGAGTAGTGTCTGCAAGTGCTGATTGATATGCAGAATTTTCCGTCTGATGTTGCTACAAAAATGAAGAAAGATTACGGTTGGTACTCACGTTGCGATAACTTGTACTAAAATATTAGCTTCCATTATTTAGAACTGAAAAGAAAAGACTATAAATAAAAGGTTGAAGTTTAAAATTTTCAAATAAAAAGGTGGCCATGATTAGGAAGAAGAGATAATATTTAAATAAAAAAAGCATGCCAAGGGTATTACAGATAACTGTTAGAATTAAAGATGACAAAAGAAGGTCCCGTTTTAAATGCATAATGAGCTTACCTGAATAGCCTTTTGGCCGTCAGTCAGAAGCTTCGTTGTTTCATCTAACTGTTTCTCTGTGCTTTCAGCACGAGCACACTCATCATCTAGCTCCTTAATCAACTTTGCTATTTTCTCTTCATACATCTGAGTGGTATCAGCTAATATTTTCTGATACATAGAACTTTCAAGCTGGTGTTGCTACTAACAGGCAAAACAACACTATAAATGCCATGCTCATAAAGGACAAAATATTTGATTATGAGAACAGTAATGTGTTTACATATGTTTGAGCGTGTGTGTGCATGCGTATAACTCCTGCCATATAACTGATTTACTAGCCTACATTTTGGTGTACTGTTATTCTAAAATTCTAAGTCGATGCACTGGCCACAAGAATGGTGATACCAACATTAATAACCTGTATAGCCTCAGCCAGATTGACTAGGAACCAACTAGACGAATAGTCATTAAAATGAAACAAAATTGCAAGGCAATGGAGCTGTGGTAATGTAGCCGTTACAGTATCAATGCTGGCGCACTGGATCTCAAAAAAGGAAATACCTTGCCATGTTCTAAACTTGCTTCAAGTTTTGCAACTTTATCATGCATCAGGTTACTGTGTTCTTTCTCATGGTTCAGTTTATCTGAAAGATCTTTCAGATCCAACTCCAAACGAGTATTTTCCTTCTCCAGAAACTGCATGTAAAAAAGAAGTATTAGATGGAGGGAATGACAGACCAACCCTCATAACAATAGGCACAACAAGAAGATGACTAGATGAAAATTCATCAAAATGAAATGAAAATAAAAAGGCAACATTCTTTCACCGAGTCTTCAAAAAAGAAGTACCTCTCCATGTTCTAAACTCGCTTCAAGCTGTGCAACCTTATCATGCATCAGATCACTGTGTTCTTTTTGACGGTTCAGCTCATCTAAAAGATCTTTCAGATCCAACTCCAAACGAGCATTTTCTTTCTCCATTAACTGCATACATGCAGAAGATTAGAAGGAAAAAGCGTAGTATACCTCTCATAAAAATGGGCTGTAAGTGAGTTGAATACAACCCTCATAACATTATGACCAGCATTTCATCAACCCAATTACAAATGGCTTCTAGGCGAGACAACTACCTGAGACTTTGTGCTTAGATTGTTCTTGGCCTCAGCAAAAGAATCTTGACACTCTTCCAGCTGTCTTTCCAATTCCAATTTGTTACTGTCCAACAACTTTTGTTGCCTTTCAAATTGTGCAGTAAGATGGTCTACTTGATTCTCAAGCTTCCGACATAGACTCTCATAATCAAATTCTTCTTTAAGTTTTACCATGTTTATTATTCTCATTGCCTGCAAAATAAATAACAGGTGGTTTGTATGAAAGATTTTAAATTACCAATATAATAAATGAGAAATTAGGAAAAGAAATAGCTCACCCTTTGTCCAAACATTATTGTGCTAGTTGTCTCTGCATAGTGTCGTGCTGATGGCCCAATCGTTACTATCAGTGAGGTCCTCGCAGAGCCTGTTTCATAGAAATACATTGAATTTCCTTTTAGAAAAATTAGGAAAAGAAATGCAGCAGAAATAAATGAAAGCAGGTATTCATATGTATGCATTAGGCCTTTTCATATTTTTCATTCTTTACATACATATGTGTATAAATAGGATAAAAAATATGAACAATATATCAAATTACAGTTGTCACACTCGACACAAAATGCATTCAAGATATAGAGCATTGGCTATGGCCCAAATACATAGCAAATAGCATTACAGATGTAAGAAGAGCAATCCAATAAAATCTGTGCAATATCAAGATACAGAGCAGAAAGTAAATATGCTGGGACAACCTCCAAATGAATCACGAAGCAACCTTGTAAGCTTAGAATCTCTGATAGGGATATGGGGACTGTTTTCTGCCAATGCATTTATACATTTTCCAAGGGAAGTAAGTGAAAGATTTATAAATTTCGCCTCCTCGAGCAAGTGACCCTCACTGCCTGCGACATGAGAAAAATAATGTCAGGAATAACAAGTGATGGAAACAAAAGATTAAGTACTACTTCAGGTGTACAGTATCGTTGACAAACCAGATTTATCTATTCTTTCAGATCCTGCAAGATCGACAATCAGCAACTTGCTTTTTCGAACTATAGGTGCACCATGCCTAACAGATAAATCAGCTATAGAGGCTTTTTCTTGAGAAGCGATCTCATCTGTACCATTTTCTTGCACAGATCTACGAACAAAAACCTATAAGCATAAACGATTCAGATCATCATTATCCAAAGAACCAATATCTAAAATTTTGAAACAAACATGAATTGATAAATCCAAAATCATACAACAGACCCACCATAAGAATCGCATGACTGCGTGAAGATTCTGTATTCAGCTTCGTGTTAGCTGCATGACGATTTGCCTCACCAATTTGTAGCAGTTGTAAAAAGTGATCAAGGTCCTTAATTCTTACTACTGAAGCACCAGGAAGTGACACCTCACCAGTCTTGGAGTCCTCGTGAATAGGAATATTAATCTTTTCTGGTGCAAGCAAATCTTGAATAGATTCCATGTACAACTGGAGCAAAAAAACATATCTTAATAGATGAGCAATCATCCAGCATGTTAGTAACTTGCCGCTCTACTTCAACAGATATGTGAACAGATGACAAGCAATCTTTAGAATTTGGTAACAATGTTAAATAAGAAAAGGTTTGACTGGAAACCACTATATTCCCTTTCCATCCTTCTATTCCTGGATAAGAAAGAAGAACAGAGTTCTGAAAGAGAGGGTGGAAGTTCAGAACTTGCTGATAGTGATACCTCAATGTAGCCTCACACAACAAGGGAATGTGACAGGGGCTTACGCTGGACACATTGTTTACTGGACCCTTGTTCAAATTTTACAAAGCACATCTCCAGGTATTCCTAACGAACTCCAAAAGATTTTTGTTCCTTAGCAGTGTAGCGTTCAAATCATGAAATGAAACGTTGCTATTAAGTTCCTACAGCGCAGTGAACAAAATCATGCCTACAATGGACTCTGTAGCAATTCACTTATATTTCACTCAGAACAGTGATACAGAACCCCGACCATGGTGGATCATGGAACGCTTGAACAAGAACTTCAAATCAAAACAACAATGAAACACAAACACAGACACCCACCTGCAAGTAGGAAACTTCCACACTATCGGAAGAGGTAGACAGTATGTCCTCCAAGGCTCTAACCATAATGCCACGCTCAGACGCATCTTCTCTACCCAGACTGCCAAGTGTGTAAGTTTTCCCAGTACCGGTTTGGCCATAGGCCATAACTGTCCCGTTATATCCACTAAACACACTCTGCAAAAGTACATCAAACTCAACATTACACAATCAACCAATTCAAGAACCACAATTGCAATCAAAACCCACATTGAGCATCACGACGCCATCAAATGCCATAGAAATACTGATAAACAAACAAGATACCTCAACTACAGGTTTTGCCACCACTTGATAAACCCGATTTTGTGAGGCGGTTTCGGTAAAAACTTCATCAAATCTGTAAGACTCTGAACTCCAATTGTTCTTTCTCAACTTCAGCCGCTTCAGCTACAATCAGAGAAAATAAACGAGAATTATAATTTCATTATAATTAATTAATCAGGTTTAAAATTAATAAAAAAGCTTGGAAATTTCAACTGTAAAATCACACCTCAGGCTGCAGCTCAACACTGTCTGCGAAATCAGAATCCGAAATGGGATCCTCCAGATTTCTCGGTCTAAGCCTGACAGCGACCCTCACTCTTCCGGCCTCTGTTGTAAATTAATCCCAAAAAATAAAAATTAAAAACTTGAAGTTTGATTTGAAATTAAAAAAATGAATTCTTTGAAGTTAAATTTCCAAAATTCCAAAATTTAAAGTTAAATGTGGGAGAGAGAGACCTTGTTGATATTCGGGGTTAGAGTGAGGAGTTCTCGAATTGGGAGTGACGGAGCGCCGTGAACTGGAAGAAGAGGGCCGAGAGCGGTGGCTGTTGGCTTGCGAGGACGACGTCGTTTGTCTAGTGGAGTGAGTAGGAGGGACTTGTGCCGACGACGTTGTTTGCCTCTCAGACCTTCCACTAGTACTGCCACTGCCATTAGTATGCCCTGCTGCCGCAGATGCCGTCGACGACGACGATGATCGTATGGAAGAGGAAGAAGAAGAAGAAGCAGCGGCCATTGATTCTGGAATTTTCAGAGGAAACTGAGAGAATGGCAGAGGGAGATTCTGTAGCTTTATTGTTGTGAGGAGAGAGAGAGAGAGAGAGAGAGGCCGGCACGATGGGGGAAGAGAAAGAAAGAATAATAAATGAGAGAGCGATTCGCAAACTGGTTCCCGCGTTATGGATTACGTTTGAGCAGACAAGAGTCGGCCGTTTTTTTTCTTTCCTCTCTTTAATTTTATTTATTTTTATTTACTCGTTCCATTATTATTATTTTTTTAATTATTATTATTATTATTATTATTATCATCAATTTAGTATTTTGTTTCTTCCAAATTGTGTAATGTGGGGAAAAAAAATATACTTAACAATCTCTCGTGGTTACGTTTTTCATCAAAATTGAAATCAAGATTTCTGTCTATTCTTAATCATGTTCAAGAATAAAAGCGTCTTTTAAAAGCGTTAAAGTTTGTTTGACTCTTAAATCATATTTGAAACCACTCATTTTGTCTTTCAAGGCAATTTTCTACACTTCATTTGAGGTTGCAACCAGCAAGTGAGCTTAAAACGTATTTTATTTCATTTTCACATGAATTGTAATGAATCTCCAATTCACCCAACTTATAATTTATACTACCAATCACTTTGATGCATTCCAACCAATCCGTACGTAACCTAAAGTAACGATTAAAAAGAAACATAACCTTATGGCTAAATGTTCAGAGTTATCCACTACATCAGATTTTTTTTTATATTTCAAATTTTTTAAGTTAAATTTCTAATTAAAAGCACTAAAATTAAAAATTTAACGGTTAGAAAATTTAAAATGTTTTTTTATATGTAGAATGCTTTATATAAAGGGAGTTTTAACGAAAAATCCACGGTACTGTTCACTTTAAAGAAAAATCACATTTTTACACTAAAAAGTCAATCTTGGTACTAGTCACTTTACCCTTTATTTTGTCCTTATCATTAAAACTCAAAGTTTTCAAGTCATTTTCATTAGTTTTCTTTTATATAAATGCGAATGTAAATTCTCCTTTTTGTGAATTTCAGACACACTTTTTCACCCATCAATTCAGATTTTCTATATTGTGAATTATTACTGGAGGCAAATTGTCTGCCCTTTCTTCCTATTTTGTGCGATCACGGTTAAGTCACATCAACGTTTTATATTAATTTTTTTATAAAGATAATAAGATAAAAAATAATATAAACATAAAATGTTAACGTGATTTAATATTGATCATATAAATAAAAAGAAATGAAAAATACACCAAATGGGAAGAAAGACAATCTGCCTCTATTATTACTGCCTTTTATAACTTGTGAAGTAGGCTTGTCAATGTTGTCAGTGTATGAATTATCAAAAAGTATATGTTGTCATGTCATCACATGAAAATATATGTGGTCCCAGGAAAGTTGTACAGTGCTGGAAACAGTATGAAGCTCGACCAATCCCATCGTTGACCACATGAACAAAATCTTTTTATGAACCCCCAATTACTAGTGCTTACTTAAAAAAAGCTACTTTTCTTAATTACATTTTGACATCATTATAATCTAGTAGTATTTTTCTTCATTTGTACGTAAAATATTTTAGATTCACTTCTCACCAAATATGAGTTTGAATCATATTATTACTAATCCATTACGAAAACTCATCAAACATTTTCACAGCCTCACCTATTTCTTCACATTTGGAATACAGTTAACCAATGCATGACCCACAAACATATTCTATGCAACCTTATCATGTTTCTTAGTAACACATGTATTATTTCCTCATATGCGAGTGCCTTAACCTCATACACGCCTTTTGAGCAATGGGAATGGTGAAATTATCGAGCTTTGCATCATTACCTCTTGACTCAGACATAGCATGTTATGGAAGAGATACAATATATCTTCCCATCGATTCTCTTTACAATAGCTTTTAAGTGTGGCATTTAAAAGAGGGACGGTTAAATTATGTTCCCTCACTCAACATTGCATTAAATACCTCTTGACCATCATGTATTGGTCGTGGTGCATAATGGCTTTAAATAGAGCCTCATAGGACTTGAAACTTCTCTGTACAGCCAATTCCTTCATATTATCAAACAACTTAATAAAATCTTTAATAATGACAGCCTTACTGTAGCACTCCTTAACGACGTTGTTTTATGTTTTTTTATCCCAGGACGAAAACGACTTTTAAAAATAAAACGCAAAAGAAGTAGCAAAGCGTAAAACACAGAAGCAACGAAATAGCATAGCAAACTTCTGCAGCAGTTCAAAGGACCAGAGGGGCGAAATCCTCACTCTCAATGACGATTCCCAAAGACCAAAGGGCGCGGCCGCCCTTCCTTGTCCCCATGTAGCTTCGCCCATGATTACAGGGAAATTAATCTTGCACTAACATTATAGTTGAGTACTATTCATCTTTACAAGTCCGTAAAGTAGAGATCTTAAATTTCATTCTCATGAACGCGGGCCCTAATAACGAATATATACAAACCATTGTCTCGTTGAGCCCAAACATCCCAAATACCCTTATACCAAACCACAAAAATTAAAAAATAAAGATGAACTCTGGTCAATGTTCGTATACAACCTTGAGACTCCTTGAATTTTCTAATATGTTTCAATGTAGTCTATACACGGGAGTATATTAGAATTTTTCAGGACTAAAAGTCGGAGAAGATAACCACACGCAAAAAAGTGTTTTATTATATTAAATTATAGGAAAACATAAGGAAGCAACGTCCTTCTCGTTCATAAGCAAACGAGTAGTACGATTGTCTGGTCGGTGAATCTATGTCTGCTATGTAGGCCCTCTCATATCCACAACACCCTTTTTCGGAGGCAATTGCCCAAAAAACAAAAGAAACCCCACTTAACAAAGTTACAAGTGGTGTTTTCGACATTTGCAATAAGAAAACACAATCATGTGGTGGTGATTCTTCATTTCTTGCTTAAATAAACATATTTTTTTTAAATTTTATTCGTTGGTTTCGTTTGATTTATTCAATTTAAATTGTGCGTGAGTGCTGAAGACTAAATGAGGGATAATAGAGAATTTTAACGAAAAACTCCCGATACTGTTCATTTTAACAAAAAATCACATTTTTACTCTAAAAAGTCAATCCTGGTATCATTCACTTACAACATCTTTTTGTCATTTTTGTTAAAAATCAAAGTTTTCAAGCCATTTTAATTAGCTTTCCTATATTAAAATCTCTAGATTAACAAAAGTGTGATAGAAAAAACAAAGAAGTGAAAAGTAATTGTTATACAAGTTTTTTTTTTTTTTTTTTTGATAGAAGGGGGACAGCATGTGACGAACCACGGTTATCCAACTTTTTCAGGCCCGGTGGAGGCTAGTTGAGAATTTTGCACTCTGACCCACGACCAAACAGATTCACTACTTACAAAGTATCAGACTCAGAACCTCTCGTTATCGAGTTTTTGTTACATTAATGTAGAGAGTACATACTTGTTTTTAACCATTAAATGTGGCAATCGCCATTTTATCTAAAATTCGTTAATCATGTTCTTTAATCATTCTTAAAAAAAAATAATAATAAATAAATAAATAAATAAAAAAAGCCCTTTCGTTTTTATTCATTCTGTTTTAGTGGGTCAAATCAAACTTGGATCAGAAAATATAGTATTATAGTTTCTGTCTGTAATATTCTGAGATTTTGGCAAATGCGACAATGGCCGTGCCGTCCCGACATGTCGCCCTCCCTCCCTTAATATTTAAGTCAAGAAGTTATAGCTGACCACTTCAAGTCTTCAATCCAATGCAAACCAATAGATACATGTAATAATTACTTAATACAAGAAAATGCATGCTGGATCCCAAATCTTATCCTCATGGAACAAATTTTGTTATGGTTGCGGGATGTGAGCTGCCAGTCGACTGGCTGTACAGCATCAATCGACCTGCTACTCAAATCACGAAATATGTCAGAAGAATTATCCCGCGTTAGTGAAAGGTTAAAAACCCTCCATTATTTTTACAGTTATGTCGGAATCATTTGAATCAATCGGGAATGTAGTGCTCGTTAGACATTACGAGGTAGTGATTAGTTCGACGCACGTAATCCTGATTAGAACATGATTAAAGGATTAATAACACTCATCTCCCAGATGGCAGATGATAAGAGTAAATTGGAGTTATATTTTAAGTGAAATGAGTTGGATATGTGAGAGTGAGGAGATGAAGTGTTGGCAGGTTGGCTAATTTGTTTGGATGTGTTGTTTTGGCCGGCAAATGCACCACTCATCCAACCTGGAAATGTTTGATTATTTCTTGCAAATTAGAAATGGCCAAAACAGCACCAGCTTCCCAAAGACCAAATCTATGCTTGCACCCTGGTCATTAAGAATACGGGAAACAAAACAACCATAGGATCTTAATAAGACCTGGTTTTGGTTTAGAGGTTTTCGTTAATCGCGTGCGACGTCTGAATTACGCTATGCGGCACAGAAATTGTTACACTTGAGCTCGACCGGCATTAACCATGGCTTGTATAGTTGTATAATTGTATTCCATCATCAGCCAAGGCATTCCCAACTAGAACATCCAAATACTGCCTGAAAAAATGGGGTAGGGGATGCAATTCAGCAGCTCGACTTGGCAAGATGTTGGTGGAGTTTTTAACAGCACTTTGATGACTGTATTAGCTTATGGTAAAACCGAGGGAATGCTAATGCCAGAAGTCACAGCAACCTTCCTAACTTTTCCAACCCAAGGCGCCAAGATCGCCTTGTTTTAAGTCCATGTGCTTTCCAAGCCTGAAAATAAGGAAACAATTAGCAAGGAGATCCAACGGATTAGCCTGCTAACTAGGTACATAATGACGGACGGACATAATATCTTAAGTTAAGATAGACCAACCAAAATAACATAATTCCAACACATAATTTTGATGTGGATAATTTCACGCAAGTGCTCATTTCAGTCAACCGGTGAACATAAAGAACTTGAGTAAAAGTTTGATCCGAGGGTAGAAAATCAAAAGAATGTGTTTGTATGCAAGAAAAAGAGAGAAGAGAGAGCATTCGTAAAGTGATAGCAGTGTGATCTGAAGGGCAATTACCCAAGATCTGACGGAAGTCTGAAACCACCTATACGTACACGCTTTAGTGAATGTATCTGGAACAAGAGACATAAGTAGCCAGCATAAGCAGAACAGAAATTTCAACAAAGAACAATGCAAATGTGAACTAGTATTGAATTAAAGATTTAAGCCCATTTTTTCCAGTAAATTAAAAATTTCCAGACTGAAAGGTCAATAGGCCATCATATGTTGAGTTTTTATCATGAATAATGCCCACATCGGGGATGCGGAAAACACTCCCGTCAATAAACAAATCTAACCTCAAGTCCAGCATTTTTAACAAGTTCTCGTACTTCATGGTTCCTCCCTTCATGAACCTGCACAAATACAGATCAACAAAATGAAATTTGTGTGACCATTTTTGTACGCTTGTAATTTCATGCTTCAGCTAGCCACAACTTTACTGTTATTCAGTTTAATGCTCTGTGAAGCTCCTAACTCAGAAGGCTATGCGGATGCCCTAAATCATGATAAAAGAGAGAAGGACATGAACAAAGAATCAGTACCACAATACGCAAACGGGGTCTTGGCATATCTGGTTGTTGTGGCAGTAATTCCACAGAATCTGGGGTGCAATGGACGCCGTCGATGCTTGTTCCCTCGCTGATGGCTAACAGGTGCCGCTTACTAACTACACCTTCTATTGCTGCAATGTATCTACAATTACAGTGTAAAAGTGGCAGGTTAATGGATATATGAATTAAAAGAAAAGATTTCACACAAATTTTCATTCTATATGATCTTTCTTCATTGAAAGTTAAACATGATAGTCCTCAAATAGTAAAAGAGAACAGAAAATATGGACATTCTTACTCCTTTGACAAGTTCGAAGACGGATGTGATATCTTCTGAGCAAAATCTCCTGAAAACATAGCATTGGATATGATGTCAAATGAATCGGTTCTAAATAGGTCTTTATGCAGATACTCTGCATATATGGTTTTAGAATATACCATCATTGGTCACAATGATCAACCCAGTTGTGGCAACATCAAGACGGCCAACAGTAAATAATCGTGGTCTTGGTACTCCTGAGTTTCTCTTATCCTGAAAATGCAAACAAGTCCATTACTTGACGAATTGAATGCATGAATATGCTACCAGTATATACTATTAAATGCTAATAATTATCCTGAATCCTTGGTTGCCTATATAAAAGTGCAATATGCATGAGGTTGTAAGCCTTAGCATACCCAAGTCTTCAAATAATCTTCGAATAGACCCAACACAGATTTATTCTCCCCAGATGCGCAAATGTACCTAGCATCGTACAAATGCATTAAACCCAAAATCGAAACTTTGCAATAAACCACAACAACAGAAGAAAAAAATAAGAGATGCAAGAAGCCAGTAGCGGTGGCATTACCCTTTTGGCTTGTTAAGGGCAAGATAAACCTTTGGAGGCAGTCTCTTTGGAATCCGATTTCCGTTGACATATATAATATCCCTTCCAGGATCAACTTTAGTCTACGCATAAACAAAAAGAACACTGATTTTACACCAAAGTATAATCATGCTGCCAAAAGCAAAACCAAATACAACCCAACACATGAAATCGGGGAGCTATCAAATGACGAAAATATATACAGAAAATGAAACATACTTGAGGAGTATTGCACACAGAACCATTCACAGTGACCTTCCCATCAAAGATAAGCTGCTCACTGCTCCTCCTCGATGCCACTAATTCCCAAAAATAAATAGTAAATTAGAAAAACACTAAACTGGAGAAACGAAACTATTGTCTATCCACTTGTCATGCTCTAATTAAATCTTAGTTATGAAAGCCCTTCACCCTCATAAAGCAGGTTTTTCTTTCTTTCTAAAGTATCGAGCTTAGAAGTGTTTTTCGCTAAAGTTTAATGATACCTAGGCACAGAAAATCACATTAACACTGAAAATAAATGAAATTGCGGAAATGGGTTCGGTTCCAATTTGAATTTCAACAATGACCATTCTTCTTATCCATTTCAGAGACGAGGGATTCGATACAATTACCTCCGGCGGCAGCGAGAACCTTGCTGAGCCGCTGCTCGGCGTCTCTGAAATTCTCGTTGTAGAACCTCCGGGCGGCTTTCGAGTACTTGGGCTCGGCCGTGGGCACGCGCTTCTCTGCGCCCTCCTTCTTCTTCTTGGCACTCTTACTCTTGGTCTCGATGGCCTGGAGGAAACGCGCGGGAGGGTGCGACTGGAGCTTGAGGTTGCCGTCCTCGCCGCGGACGATCCAGGGGATGATGAGCTGCCCGGCTAGGGCATCCGGGTCGAGCTCGGCGGAGTCGGGTTTGGGCTTGGGCTTCGGTGGTGCGAATGTGATGTTGAACTCCTGAGAAGAGGAGGAAGTGGCGAGGGAGCAGGTGAGGCGGGGGAGTGTGCGGATGGGGATGAGAGAGAGGGAGGGCTTGGAAAGGAGGGAGGAGGAGAGAGAAGCTAGCGCTGCTGCTACTCCTGCCACCGAAGCCATTTTTGGTTGCCGGGTTTTTTTGGTTGAGGATTTTTGCGCAGTGGATATATTTTTTGTTTTTTATTTATTTTTGAAACGAATTATAATTGGGCTATCTTTGGTCAAATTATTGGGCTCGGTCCAAAAATTAAAGAGGAAAAGTAATCGGGTGGGCTCGACCCAAGCGCAAGAGATGGAGAGATTTTTATTTTTTTTATTCTAGTATTTAGAATTGTTATAAATAGAAAAGTTAAAAAGATAACCTTTATTATGGACAGGAGAAAAGCGAGTGCTAGATATCATACTGTTTAGTTTTGTAACTATAACACAAAGATTTTAGGAAAAAGAGGAAGGGAAGGATACTAATATTATTGTTGTTTACTTTTTTTCTTTGTTGTGTCTTGTAATCACACACATAGTGCTCTTTATATAGAGCCACATCCGTGACAAACCGAAAAAGTGAAGTGATTGCTCATTTTGAAAACTTTACATAATAACAATCACACTATTGTTGCCTTTTTGAAATCTTCACATAATAACAAACTACTGTGGCATTTTTTGAAATCTTCACATAATAACAAATACACTACTATGGGCATTCATTCTCATAATTTTATAGCACTCCCCCTTGGATGCCCACATATCAACATTAGTTGTCGCGTTAAAACCTTGCTCAGAAAAACCCAGTGGGAAAAAACCGTAGCAAAGGAAAAAGAGTACAACTTTGCTTGGATTGTTGATACAGCGTTAAGTATGCTTATGTTGCCTCGTTAAAACCTTGATAGGAAAAACCCAATGGGAAAAATCTCATTCGAAGGAAAAAGAGTAGAACATGCATGTATCATGGATGCTCCCCCTAATATGTATCTCTCACTAATTCCACATTCTTCAAGTTTAATTGATTGGTAAGTTGACATAATCCGATATCATGCACTAGCTTCTGAAATGTGCATTTTGGTAGAAATTTGGTGAATAGGTCTGCCAAATTTTCATTGGAACGGATTTGTCTAACTTCAATAACTTTAGCTTTCTGAAGCTCATGTGCATTGAAAAACTTTGGAGATATGTGTTTAGCCTTATTGCTCTTGATGAATCCTTCCTTCATTTAGGCAACATAGGCTACAATATCTTCATGAATCACAATTGGAGCGTCTGTCCTTGAAGGTAGACCACATGAATTCCAGATATGATGGATCATTAATCTTAACCAAGAACATTTACGACTTGCTTCATATAAAACAAGTATTTCTGAGTGATTGGAAGATGTAGCAACTATTGTTTACTTTGTTGAGCGCCATGAGATTGTTGTATCTCCATTAGTGAACACATTCCAGTTTGTGAGCGAGTTTTATGCAGATCAGAGAGAAAACCAACATCTGCATATCCAATAAGGATATGGTCATTTGTGGATTTCTCTGAGTGGAAAATACCTATGTCTGTTGTCCCACGAAGGTATCGTAAAACATCTTTAACTCGCTTCTAGTGACGAATTGTTGGAACAGAGTTATACCTTGCTAACAAGTTGACTGAAAAGCTATATTTGGTTTAGTACATTGTGCTAAATACAATAAAGCACCTATTGCACTCAGATATGGTACTGTTAGACTAAGGATCATTTCATCATCTTCTTTTGGACGACATAGATCTTTCTTAATGTCCAGAGAATGAACAATCATTGGCGTGGTAAGTGGATAAGCCTTGTTTATGCCAAATCGCTTCATGATTTTTTCAATGTAAGTTGATTGATAGACCAAAATTCCATTAGCACAATGCTTGATCTGCAGATTAAGACAATATTTTATTTTTCCAAGGTTTTTCATTTCAAATTTGTCTTTCAGATATTCAGCAGTTTTATTGAGCTTTTCAGGGATTCCAACTAAGTTCATATCATCGACATATATTGCCACTATAGCAAATCCATAATTTGATTTCTTAATGAACACATAAGGGCAGATGACATTGTTGGTATATCCTTTTTTGATCAAATACTCACTGAGACGATTATACCACATTCGTCTAGATTGTTTCAGTCCATATAATGATCGCCTTAATTTGATAGAGAGCATACCTTGTGATTTGTTAGTCGTTTCAGGCAACTTAAGTTATTCTGGAACCTTCATATATATGTCAGTATCTAATTCTCCATATAGATACGTGGTGATGACATCCATAAGTTGCATGTGAAGTTTTTCTGAAACCACCAAACTTATTAAGTAACAGAATGTAATTGCGTCCATTATAGGAGAGTATGTCTCCCTATAATCATTTCCAAGTCTTTATGAAAAACCTTGTGAAACGAGTCATGCTTTATATCTTCAATCTCATTTTTCTCATTTCGCTTTCTTGTGAATACCCATTTGCAACCCATGGGATTTACACCAGGTAGGTTTTGAACTAAATGTCCAAAAACACTTCGCATTTATAAGGAATTTAATTCTGCCTGGATTGCATCTTTCCAGTTAGGCCAATCTTGTCTCTGTTTGCATTCATCGACATAGTGGGGCTCAATATCATTGCTTAATATGATTTCAGTGGCTACTGCGAATGCGAACATGTCGTCGATGATTATTTCATTTCGATCCCATAATTCATTAGTACATGCATAAATTATGGAGATTTCTTTGCTTTCATGTACTTCTGTCTCTTCAAGGACATGTGTCTCATCAAGAAAATTTTCTTTTTCAGAATCATGAATTGTGGATTTGTCATTCATTTTCTTTTCATGTATGATTTCATTTGGATTTAGTTGTGCCCTCATCTTCTCTTTTGAAGGGTTGAATCTTTTGAACCTGGGGGTCTACCATGATTTAGGCTTGCATCAGATGAATCATTTACTGCCACTTTATTTTGTCCCACAGGGACATCAATTCTTATAGGCGCATTTGTAGCTGGTATATGTGATTTTGTCACTTCGTAGCATTATTAAATGTATCTGGCATTTGATTGACAATACTTTGAAAATGAATGATCATTTTCACTTCATTTTCACATTGAGTGCTTTGTGGGTCAAAATGAGATAAGGTGGGTACAACCTATGTTAGCTCTTGTCGTTCTTCTGGAATGGTTTTTTCTTCCCTTAACGACGGGAAGACTGTCTCATCAAAGTGACAATCTGCAAAACGAGCTGTAAACATATTACCTGTCAAGGGTTCTAAATATCTAATGATAGATGGTGAATCAAAACCCATATAAATTCTCAGTCTACGCTGAGGTCCCATTTTAGTGCGTTGTGGCGGTATAATATACACATAAACAACACAACAAAAAACTCGTAAATGTGAAATGTTTGGTTGATGCCCAAACACGAGTTGTACTGGGGAGTATTGGTGGTTGACTATAGGTCTCAATCGAGCCAATGATGCAGCATGTAAGATGACATGTCCTTATGCAGAAACTGGCAATTTTATTTTTATGAGCAGAGTGCGGGCTATTAATTGAAGCCGCTTGATAAATACTTCTGTTAAACCATTTTGAGTATGAACATGAGGAACAAGGTGTTCAACATCAATACCTAGTGTCATGCAGTAATCATCAAAGGTTTGAGACGTAAATTCATCAGCGTTATCAAGTCGGATTTACTTAATAGGGTAATTTGTGAACTGTGCTCGCAAAGTCTCACAAAAGCAATATTTCGATTAGACAATAGGCAAATATGTGACCATCTAATAGATGCATCAACCAAAACAATAAAATATCAAAATGGTCCACAAGGTGGTTGAATAAGCCTACAAATATCCCCTTGAATTCTTTGAAAAAAAATGATGGGGATTCAGCATCAATCTTTAGTTGTGATGATCTAATTACCAACTTCCCTTGATAACAAGCCTTGCAAGGGTTATCATTTAATATAGCAACGTGTCTGCTCAATAATGGATGTCCATTAGAGTTGGTAATGATTTTACGCATCATAGTAGATCCTGGATGATCCAGACGATCATGCCAAAACATGTAAATTTTTGGATCAATGAACTTCTGGTTCATGACAATATGTGCTTCATTTGTCTTTATGTATGTATAGTACAATCCACTTGATAAACCATGCAACTTCTCCAATGTACGCTTCTGGGTATCATTAGAGGTAATGCATATATATTCCACATTTTTTCCACTTTTTGTTTCAATGTGATATTCATTTAAGCGTATGTCTTTAAAACTCAACAAATTTCGGGGTAGATTGAGTAGCTTACAACGCATTTCATATGGACAATATTGTTCCATTTGGTAACATGATTTGGGCATTTCCTGAACCTTTAATTATATCTGATTGGCCTGATATTGTTGTTACCTTTACTTTTGTATGCATCAAGCTTGAGAAATATTTTCGATTTCGAAGTATTGTATGTTTGGTTGCGCTATCTACAAGACAAATATCACCGTCATTGCTCTTGTTTTGAGAATAACCATAGTTTATATCCATGTTCTCTGAGTAAGGGAATTATAGTTAAAAACAATTTATTCATAATGAAATGCCATTTTTATTTAATTGAAATGTGAGCTTTACACTACAAATTCAGATAAGAGTACATCAAACAAAAATGACTCAATCGGACCGATACACTTTATTCTCTATTTCCACAATGAAATCTGAGACATCCAGGAAGGTTGTGTTCAATTGCCCTGATAAATCGAACAATGGATTATGTGTATTCATTGGTTTAACTTGGTCGAGAAAATTGGTTTCGACACCATTCTCCTTGAGAGAGGCTAGATACAGGTCCACCAGATGTTTTGGGGTACGACAGGTATGCACCTATTGCCCATTGCCACCATACCTATGGCAGGCTCTTTCAGGATTTCTAGGAGTGTTATTCATATGAGCTTTACCTTTGTGGTGATTTACATTTTTGAAGCTCGGGCTTAAATTATGCCTTGAACCCTGGTTGTGAAACTGGACACCATGATTCTTGCCTTTCTCATTCCACCGGCCCCGCCTGTGCCCACATCCTTGTTTGTAATTATTACCACAAGAGGATGTGGTATTCACTTCAAGGGAAACAACATTCACTTCTGGGAATGGCGTTGATCCAGTAGGTAGGGACTGATGATTTTTCATGAGGAGCTCATTGTTTTGTTCAACCACAAGGAGCACCGACATCAACTGGTTATACTCAGGTGATGGTCTCCCCATAAAACATCATCTAGGAGCTAATTCTGAACATTGCAGAGTTGTACTCAACAACCGTCTTGAAATCATGGATCCATAGGTGTGTTCATTCATAACAAGCCCTTGGAAGAATCACTGTTTTCTGGTTTTTGTATCTATTTTTCAATGCCTTCCATAGGGTTAATGGATCTTCAATTGTTAGGTACTCACTCTTCAGTCCTTCATCAAGGTGGCGACGGATAAAGATCATGGCCTTTGCTCGATCTTGAGAGGATGTATTGTTTTCCTCCTTGATGGTTTCTCCAAGATTCTTTGTCTCCAGATAGATCTTGGTATCCACTACCTAGGTAAGGTAGTTCTTCCCAGTAATATCCAGTGCAACAAAATAAAGTTTTGCCAAGTTCACCATTTTCTTTTTTGAAAGAAAAATGAGATGTGTAAGAACTTGCAATAATATGTATTATGAAGGAATGTAGTATTAGAACTTCTAGTTCTTACAAATTTTTCATTTTAATATTCATGCTAAAATGATAAGCACTCGAAACTTCAGGCTCGAGATTTACATGATTAATGATGAGGGCGATTGTACCACACCACTCTTATTGAAACAATATAGCATAAGGTGGGCGATTATACCGTACCACAAGCAGCAGGAAAATTTAAATATGCAAAGCAGGGTGGACGATTATACCGCACCACCTAAAATTACAGTACAATTAAATTTGCAGTTCAAGATGGCCGATTGTACTGCACCATCTTTGATCGTAGTAAAATTAACATAAATCAACACTTGGTTAGTAGTCAAGAGTTATACCAACACAAGAATAAAAATATATGAGTAATTGTTATATTGAGAATTAGGAGCAGGCACGGTGCTAGCAGATCTTGACGAGGGTACACCAAGCAGGTGAGGCAGAGGAGTAAGAACAATAAAATCCTTCGAGGAAGCATTTTTCGGCTAAGGAACTGGTTAAGGTTAGAGAGTCATGCTGATAATGTGTTATAAATAGAAAAAGTTAGAGAGATAATCTTTACTATTGATAGGAGAGAAGCTGGTGCTAGATATCACATTGTTTAGTTTCGTAACTATAACACAAAGATTGTAGGAAAAAGAGGAATGGAGAGATACTGATATTATTGTTTTTTATTTCTTTTTTTTGTTGTGTCTTGTAATCACACACGGAATGCTCTTTATGTAGAGCCACATCCGTGACAAAACCAAAAAGTGAAGTGATTGCTCTTTTTGAAAACTTTACATAATAACAATCACACTACTATGACCTTTTTGAAATCTTCACATAATAACAAACTACTGTGGTCTTTTTGAAATCTTCACATAAGAACAAATTTCATTCTCATAATTTTACAACAAGAACCTGTTTGAAACTGATTTTATAGTAAGCACTTTTACTTATAAGATTTCTTATTGAAATATGTTGTTATTTTGTAATAAAAAAGTACGTTGAAATGTTAATTACAATTTCAAGTCCTTAATGAAATAGAAGTGCTTTTTGAAAAAGCATCTAAGAGCTACTCCAAGAAACGCTTTTTCATGCGATATCAAATGCGTTTCAAGTCGCATAAAGGTTTGAAAGCCTTCAGAAGCAGATTGACTGCGCATTTAGAGATAGTTTGGAACATTTGTTGAAAGGGCATGTGTTTTTCTATTTTCGTTTTTGTTCCTAATATTCACATCTGGATTTTTGATGAACTATTTTTATAATCCATTGTATTGATCCTATGATGTTTATTTCACATTCTAGTAGTCAGCCCATCCAAAAAAATTGTTGGCCTACGAATGTGGTTTCGATCCTTTCGATGAGGCAGTAGTCATTTCGATTTACGATTTTATCTTGTTTCACTTTTATTTATTATCTTTGATCCAGAAGTACCCTTTTTCTTTTCTTGGGCAATACCTCTCAACAAGATTGATCTGTTTGGATCTTGGTCCATGATGGCCATTTTATTGATTTTGACAATCCGATCTCTGTGAATGAAAAAAAGGAGGTAGATTGTCTGTCCTCCGGTTTGGATGTCCTTCTCATCTTCTTCTATTTTGTGTGGTCATGGTTAAACCACGTTAACATTTTATATTGATTTTTTTTTAATAGAGATAATAAGACAAAATGCAATAAAAATATAAAATGTTGACGTGGTTTAACCGTGACTGCACAAATAGGAGGGGATGGGAAGGATACCCAAACAGGAGGGCAGACAATCAACCTCCTGAAAAAAAAAATTGGCGGTTCGGATCTTCCTCTTGGATTTTGTCAACCGCTTAAGTGAAGCCAAAACGAGAGGGTTTCTAAAAGGCTCCAATCCAGTGAAAATCCGCTTAAGCTAAAAACACTAGTTTTCTCCCAGCCAGTCAACAGCCAGTACATAAGATAACCCCGAAACGGGAGAAAACCCCCTTTCTACCTTTCTTTCTCGACTGCTGTTAAATAAATCTTTATTTGAGTTCCCAATGACTAGTGAAACTCTCCCCGAATGAATCATATCGCTAAAAGAGAAATCATGAACTAGAATAGAAGAGCTTGTCACACCAATAAGTAAATACATCGTAGTAGCCTCTTCAGAACTATCATCAACGATATTTATTTCGGTAGAGGCAAAATAGAGAAGTTGTTCAAAAATCACAAGCATCGAGTGTTAAATTTGTTTCACCAACTTTTGGACCCAGCAAATCAACAGTAACCCGTGACTCGGGTAAATTGATATGCATGGATGAAGTGTGGTTTTACACAGACACTACTCGTGAACAAGGAAAAGAAAAAGTTGGAGGGTTAGTCATCTTCAAAGTTCAAAATTCAAAATGTCTATGATATTAGAAGAGGTTTCAGATTCCCGACACTCAGCATTTTCACCTCCGCCCAAGCCTTCAGCAACCCATCCGAGGCCGGTAATTCAAGTGAGGTCAGAAATGGTGGGTGTAGGGGACGAGGAAATATCAACCGTAAATAGAAAATAGTGTCTTTGAAATTAGAGAAGCATTTGGCACTTCTTTCTTCAAGAGAGGGTTTTACAAGGCGAATATGAAAGAAACGCTGTATGTAACTTATGAGGCAAGATACAAGCAAAACTGCAAAGACAGATAATTAATTTATTGTAATGTAATTTCTTTTTCTAACATTACAATTTTAATTTTGGAAACCCGAAAATACAGCGATCAGAATCAACTGAAAAAATTTACGAGCAACACTGCACAGAGCGTGCTGAGAATCTCGTGACAGATTATTGTGACAGATGACTAATAGAAATCCCAAAAGGGAAACAGTTAATTTTCATTGATGTGTAACTATACCCTTATGCTGTGTGTGGCAGGCATACTCCTTCGCACCAGAATTAAGGCCGGAAAACTTGCCGCCATTCAATATACTAGTGAAAATTGAATGCATAAACCTACAGCGGAGACAAGCACCTGATCATAATTCTTTATACTTCCGACTGATTTGATAAAGTAATTTGTCGATCGGGAATATAGAAAGATTAATTGACAAACAAAACACAAAGGTACTTACTAAACGTGTTTCCCATCATGGAACTGAGCATTTTTTGAAGATTTGAAAGTTTCCAAAAATTCCTTGGCTTTCTCTAACTCGTACTTCTGCCTAGAATTGTCCCACTTGTGTTCAGTTGCTAAAATTTCAATCACACGTGGCAATGCCTTGCTTGCCGCATCAGTGTCGAGGAAAGCAAGCCGAGATCTCCTAGCAATGAAATCAATGGCAGATTCACAGTACTCATTTCGAGCACAGTAGGCAACCTCAGCCTCTAGAAAGGGGTATCCATGGGCAAGCCTCTTCCCCAGATTTTCGTTCTAAAATTTGAAAATATGAAGTTATAAGTGAGTATAAACTTCAAAGCATATGACTAATCCAAATAACAGAGAAACACAATGTACTAAATTGCACAACGAAACCTTCGATTATAATTTTTTTTACAGGGATTACGAGTTTACACATTAAACATAACATATCTAGACTTGTAAAATATGAATACATGAGTGTAAGTGTACCATTCTTCAACAATTATACTTATGAAGGAAGTTGAGGAATCAGCTACTAATATCGTAATTTAAGGACACCAGAAGCATATTGTTATTTACGAGAAATTCATATATTATAACAGATTACAAGTAATACAGTAACTTTTGGAGCAAGACAAAACCAACCTGAGCAATGGCAGCAACTCGTTCAGCAAAAGTACCATATGCATGGGACAGATGCTTTGCTGCAGCAGTGTCCATCACCGCAGGAACAACTTTACCATGGCTGTTCTTCATGCGCACATATTGTTGAGCTATAACTGTAAAAGATGCAGGGTCCCATCCGTCTCCACCGACAATCTGCAGCTTGGAGGTCAAACATCCATTTTCTGGGGTCAGATTTCCAGACTTTATTGCTGCATTAACCGCATCTTCTGCCATGCTGAAAATTTTCTAGTCAGCAAAATATAAGTTGCCTAGTTTCAAATGGAAAACCTTTAAACTATAAACTAAATCATCTCAGCTCAACCAAATAAACCTTACCCACGGTAAGTAGTCCACTTGCCGCCCGTGATTGTTACCAAACCAGGATAATCTTCACATACAACATGATCTCTGGAGATGCTCTCAGTGCTTTTCGCAGATGGATCCGTTGCCAATGGCCGAATACCACTCCACGCGGAGAGAACGTCCGTGCGGCGTACCTATATTTTCCCAGCAATGCTTTAGTACCAACAAGACAACTAAATAGAAAAAGAAAGAAGAAGACACCTAGATTGAGTTACAGCATTAAATGTCTTCCACTACTTTCCGCATTTGGACATCAATTATCAACCCGACTTAAAAATTCAACTAGTCAGAGAAATCCTTGAGGAGAAAGTGTTATACTGTGGGAAATAATAGACAATCAACTGACCAAGCTGCTCATGTTGATAATTAATATCCAAATACAGATCATAAGATCACACTGAATCTACACGCAAAATTCTAGCTGACTAAATAGAAAGGAAGTAATCATTGAAAGACCATATTTTTAATTTTATAACTGCTAATGTATATTTGACGTGTGATAAACATGGTGTTGGGTCATAAACTTGGATTAGCAATGCAGGAAAAGATGCCCCACAGGCACAGAGAATCACAGACCTTGACATTAAGGTAATCACAAATGGCATCCAATATGAACTGAATCTCATCCTCATGTGGTTCAGGAAGAAGAGTAATAGAAGTGTTGGAATCTGTGGTGCCAGCAATTGTTCGTCCCAACCATGGAAGCATGAAAACAACACGTCCATCCTTAGTTTTAGGAACAATCAAACCCATACCCTCAGGAGAGTAATAGTCAGGAAGTACGATATGTACACCGCTGCTTGGGCATATCATTGGTTTTGCATCTTGATCTGCCATCTTCCTTAAAGAGTCACAAAATGGACCAGCAGCATTCACGACGACTTTTGCGTATGTATCAAACTCTTTCCCTGGTAACTTAAGAAATTAAGTAAGAATCACAATGTTCAAAAAGGAAATTAATAAATCATCATTTTCACACTACATTAGTATATAAACCAGTTGTGGAAGTGTGCGCTCATTCTACCTGATAAGTTGTCTCGGATTCTTGCACCAATTGTCCGATTGCTAGCCTCATCCTTCAACAAAGCAACCACTTCTGCATGGTTAAGCACTGCTGCACCAGCTACGGCAGCAGTGCACACCAATCCAACATTAAGACGTGCGTCATTCATCTGCCCATCATAATACACCACGGTGCCCTTCAAGCTTTTATTGTTACCCTTCCTGGCAAGGGTGGGGAACAGCTCAACAGATTCTTGTGCCGAATAATATCTGGACACATGTAAGAGTCGTAGTCCTGCCACCAAATCGTACATTTTCAAGCCCATCCAGTAGTACACTACCTCAAACCAGTCAAAACACGGTGTCATGCATGGCAAAGCATGACAGAGGTGTGGTGCATTCTCAATAACCTGTTTACGCTCCTCAAGCGCATGGAATACCAACTTCAGCTGTCCATAGTCAAGATTAAACACGGCTTTCTCCAAGTACCGAACACCTAACATAATAAATTTTACATAAGCCGCCGGGATGGAATCAAAACTTAATTGGAAACCAAAATATTGAAAAAAAAAAAATTAAGATAATGATTACTGACTCCAAACGAAAAAATTCGAACATCATATCCTGTCATATCTTACAGTCAATTCAGTTAGTATTTAAAAATTATCATAGCAATATGAACCGGCCAAATCATGGATTCAAAATTGAAAGATAACAACGGTCTTTCGGATTATTCCGTCTCGATTTACTGTTAAGATCAATATAGACAAAGTTAAAAAGTTGGCGAAATTACAACAGCTCTGTAAATTAATCCACTCCTGTAGCTCAATTTCTCTTCAAGCACACAAATGCATTGACAGGAGGCCAAAACGACGAACGAAACAAAACAAAACGTCAACAGCAACATTAAGAACTGGAAATGACAAATTGAGAGGACAGGGAAATCCATGTAATGCAATTATGCAACACAATATATACAGAGAAGTATGAATTCTATATATATACGGATACGGATACGTGTACGATTGTACATATGCAGTACGCCTACCTCCATGAATTAGCTTGGTGGACCGCGACGACGTTCCAGAAGAGAAGTCCTCGCGCTCGACGAGGCCGACGCGGAGGCCTCTGGTGACGGCGTCAAGAGCGACGCCACTTCCGGTAGCGCCACCGCCGATGACGAGAATGTCGAGTGGGTTGGAAGCGCTCGCGCTAATAAGAGCGGCCTCCTGAGCCGCTCTAGACGGAACGACAGCGTTCGGGTCGCTGATCCTCTGGCGAACGGCGCCGAGGGAGGAGGGTCCATTGCCGCGGTCGCTGGCGGAGAAGGAAGGCTGGAGGAGAAAGGCGCCGCTCGCCGCGGTGGCGACGCAGGCGGCAGCTCCGAGCCGACGCAGGCGTGTGGCGGTGGCCATAAATTGAGAGAGAGAGAGAGAGAGAGAGAGTGGCGGGAGCGTGGGGTCGTCGAAAAAAGTTCTTTGCCTTGGGAATCGGTCGCCGTGTGGATGGAGTGTCCTATGCGTTGGTTGAGGAAAAGGATCCTCACGGGTTCTTTTTATGAGAACTAGAGATTTTGTAATCCTCATCGTTCATCATATATTGTGTAATCAGTTTTCGTTAAGTATTATTTATATTTAATTTTAAATTTTAAAATAATTTTTGATCGTATATTAATCACGTGATCTCTAAGATCTCCAAAAATAGAATTCGACAAATATCCTTTTCCGTTGGTTGAAACTTGATAGAGAGACACTTTCCTTCCTTTGCCATTTTTCTTATTTTTCCTTTTTTTAATAACAGCATGCCGCTTTGTAATGTATTTTTTAGGACTTTATCAACTCTCTTTTTTCTCAACTTGAAAAAAGGTAATTCTCGTTTTACTATTTCAATCATTGTGAAGTTCTAACTTTCATACATTTAAGGTTTTTTTTATCCTATTTTTATATCTAAAGCTTAAATTTTGTAACACTTTTATAGTTCTATTATTTTTTCTGTCAAGAGCACAATTAACTAATGACACGGCATACGGCTGAAGGATGAACACCGTGGATAGCACATGGACAACGACTGGACCTCGTATGACTTTTTTTAGCAAAAAATTTGAAAACTTTAGAAAACAAGGGCCTTTTTGATATCTTATTCAAATGATTTCATCATTTATCAAAACATTTATTAAAGACTTATCTTGAAAACAATTTTCTTTAAAACTCAAAAACTTGTTTGGTATTAAATTTAAAAATTTTAAATCTTAAAATTTAAATTGGACAAAAGAGATCCAAAGAGAATGAGTTGCAGAAGAGGGAGAAAGATGAGAGAGGAGAAAAAAAAAAGAGAGAATTAGAGGAGAAAGAAAGAAGAGAGGATTAAAGGAGATAGAGAGGAGGAGGAGAGAGAAAGAAGGAAGATGAGAGAATAAAGAGAGCCGATCGGAGAAGAGAAAGAAAAGGAGAAAGAAGGAAAAAAAAAAGAGAGAGAAAGGAGGAAAGAAAGAAGAGAGATACATTCGAAGTGAGAGGGGAAGAGAGACAAAAGAAGGGAGTGGGCTAAGTTCTCTAAAACCTCAGTTTTGATGTTTTTAGATAATAGGTCAATTTTTAAATTAGTTTTCAGAGATCAGAGTGGCTACTTTTGAGTTTCAAGGGTAAAGTAGGATCAAAATTGAGGAAAGTGATGGCTTTTGTGCTTTAGGGAGCAAATTGAGATTGAGATCAAGTTCCATATAGTATAGCTAAGAATAAGTCTATTTTTTATTTATAGTTGCATAAGCCTAATTTTCAAGCAGAGTAAGCTCATCAATTGTACCGAAGCAATCTCAGTCCGACCCAAGGCCCAGAATAACGAGTCCAGGCCCATTATAAAGTTGCTTCAAGTAAGTTTCATCGTCTTCATCTCCGAGCAGACGAGCCAGCTCTGCAACTGAAAAAAAAAAAAAAAAAAAAAAAAAAAAAAAAAAACAGTGAGACGTTTGGACTGCCATGGCTCAGATTCCCAACTTAGACAATGCTCCGATCAATCTCACATCCCTCAGGTACCAACTGATTACTTTTTCCATTTAATCTCCAATTAATTTTGTATTTTCTTCATATATATATATATATATGTATATATGATTATATTATATAATTCTTGTGTGGATATTATGGTATAACAGGGAACAGTCTCAGATGGAGCTCGTAAACATCCTCAAGAATGTGAGCTCCAATTCCTTATTTCAATTTATTTTCCGTTGAAATTTAAATTAAAAATGTCTTGAATTTTGATTTGTTTGATTGTTCTGGAATTTGTAGATTCGAGGAAAGAAGTGTTTGGTCATTGATCAGAAGCTCAGCGGCTCTCTCTCGTCGATCATCCAGACTTCGATCCTCAAAGTAATTCTATCACATTATTTCCATAGAAATTCATGTTTTTCTGCTGAATTTTGTGTAGTTTGTGATGTGATTTTTATGCTTGTTAAGCTAGAATTTAATGGGAAACTCGCATTCGAAATTTGATTTTCGATTCTTAATTTTTGGCAAAGCAGTTGTTACATTCAACTGAAATGAGTTGAGTATAATGCAGGAAGATTTTCTGGTGGAATTTAGATTGTAATTGTTGTTGTTTTAGTGGTGAATGCAAACAGGAACATGGAATTGAGTTGCGGCATCTTTCAGCTGATCCCATTCAAACCGACTGTTCCAAGCTGGTTTACCTTGTCCATTCAGAGCTTACGTTGATGACGTTAATTAGTTCGCATATGCATAATGATACGTCAAAAGGACTGCAGGGAGAATACTATGTTTATTTTGTCCCTCGCTGTGCAGTTGGGTGTGAGAAGGTGAGCGTGCCTTGGCTATTATGATTACTTTGTATAAGTGATGGTTTTCAATGGATCCATTGCCGGTACATTTGAAAATTGAATGATGATAAATTCCATTTTGGTTTTTCAGATCCTTGAAGAGGAAAAGGTCCATCACTTGTTGACTATAGGAGAGTATCCGTTATACATTGTTCCTTTGGACGAGGATGTTTTGTCATTTGAACTTGATCTTTCTTGCAAGGTACTGGAGAAATTTCTCATTTTTTATTTTTTGGATTTATTTTAATTATTTTTTAACATCAGATGTTTAAACTTATTCTGCACTATTTGATCTATATTTATTAACTTTCTTTTCTCTCTGCATGGTAGGAATGCCTAGTTGATGGTGATACGAGCTCTCTTTGGCATATTGCAAACGTGATTCACAAGCTTGAGGTTGTAGAAAATACGTGCACATTTTTGTTCAGTTTACTTTAGGTAGCTTTCTCTTTTTAATGGTATTTATGTGATTTATTTGATCATGCAAGAATGAATATATATGTATATATAAATACACACACACACACATACACGCACTTGTATAACATTGGAGCAAAATAATATTATGATTGTAGTGAGAAATTGTGCTTCTAGTTACTCTAGTTAATGTTCTTTCCCTGGGTGAAAATTGTGCCTTATTTATTGTTTTGTTTTGAAGTTTTCTTTTGGGGTGATACCAAATGTGAGGGCTAAAGGCAAAGGATCAGTGCGTGTGGCTGACATTCTACACAGTATGCAAGCTGAGGAACCGGTTAACTCACCTGATGTAATTTATGCATGACATTAAGCTCCTTCTCTTATGAATTAATTTAAAAAATATATATAAACTGCATATTAAAATGAACACTTAATAACCTTCCACTAATATCTTGCTTGTAACATCAGATGGTTGTGCCAGAGATAAATACTCTCATCCTTTTAGATAGGGAGGTATACTCTCTCTCTCTCTCTCATTCTCTAAAAGTTATTAGTTTGCCACACAACATGGCGTATTCTGGCCATTTCTTGTGGTACAAATTTGTTTGCAAGACATGCAGTATATAACTTTAAATTCATTAAGTATGCCATTTTGTTAAGTTTACTTAAAGTTTTATTTGGGAAAGGAATAAAAAATTGCATGGTAAAGTTATGAACCCTTCTTTATAATCATGGCATATACCATTCCTTATTCAGAAAGTTACAAACTCACGTCCAGCTACTGCATATTTTGCTGCAACTGTACCGTCAATTGTGGTTTTTGCTTACATCGATAATTCCTTGGATGTAGGTGGACTTGGTAACTCCCATGTGTTCTCAATTAACATATGAAGGGCTTCTTGATGAGGTAAGTCATTGTAAAAACTGGCGGAAGTATGTATTCAGTAGAAAATCAATCACATGGCATGATTATGATAAAAGCTGCATGGGTATGGTAGGTAACTAGGTATAGAAAGCGTATGTTAAAATTTTGAGTTGCTCATGAGGTTTTTTCATCTGGACTGTAGCATTCTGATTCAATTGGCATCCTAAGAACGTATGCAAGTTTTGCCAATAACTTTCTCATTTGTTTTTCATTAAATCAGTATATTATATCTACTCTGATTAATTATTTGCCTAATACCTTGATTTGTAAGTCAACTGAACCTAAGTCTTTTTTTGTATTAAACCTAAAACTCTAATGAGAAACCTTAAATTAAGGAGAATTCTTGTTTGTTTGTAATTTGAATTAGTTGCAAGCTATCCCTAATCATTTCAGTGCAGTTTCTGCATATCAACAATGGTGCTGTCGAGCTAGATGCATCTTTCATGGGGGCGGCCCAACAAGAGGGAAAGAAGATGAAAGTTCCACTTAATTCAAGGTGTTTTCATTGTTTCCTTGAAAGATTTGCTAATTCAAGGGCATCATGTCACACATATACTCATTTTAAGTCTTTTGGCACATCCATTACACTCGTTGCTCTCAAATGCCTATACCATCTTAGTCTTTTCTTTCTGTAATTGTTTTTCTTTACTCATTTTTCTTCCTATGTGCTTCTTTGGTCCTCTGTGTTTACACTTATTACTGTGTATCGTAATAATTACAGTGACAAGCTGTTTAAAGAGTTACGGGATCTCAACTTTGAAGTTGTTGGCCAGGTTGATCTATATTCAGCACTTTAGATTGTTATGTTTTCTTTTCCTGAAGCTATTTCTTCTAAGGTCTTATGAAAATGAAAAATCCTTCCTAGCAGTTCCATTTCTCATTGCTACCTGCAGTATGATTGCAGATTCTACGTCAAAAAGCACAATCAATGAAGCAGGACTACACCGATGTGACTAGCAATGTAAGTGAATGTTATAAGAGCTGAATACTTGCCCTTCTGCAATCATGAGGTGATTTTGACTCAATTTTCTATTCATGAACCTGATGGTATTACCAGAATTATTTTTTTCTAATGAAGTGATAAATAATTTTGCATATAGAACCAGACAGGTTCTGAATTGAAGGACTTTGTCAAAAAACTGAACTCGTTGCCAGAAATGACTGTAAGTAATTCTTTAAATCATTATAGGAATCCATACAGGGAGTTTTATATTCTGATTTGCTACAATTATTGCTGTAGAGGCACATAAATCTTGCTCAGCATCTGTCAACGTTTACGTCAAAGGCATCATTTCTCGGACAACTTGACATGGAACACACAATTATTGAGGGTCAAAGTTATGACATGTAAGCTGAATTTAGGCTGCTGCTGTTGAGAACTTACATGTTTAGGGGTTTTAAGCTTTCATTTTCTTTAGCCATGTAATTAAGACTGAAAGAGTTTGTGAATGCAGATGCTTTGAGCATATTGAAGAAATGATCCATAAGCAGGAGCCTCATGTGAACGTCCTACGTGTTCTCATATTGTTTTCTATTACAAATTCTGGGTTACCCAAAAAGCATTTCGACTATTTAAGGCAAGTGCTCTTCACTCATCACATAATATGTTTCAATTTAATCCTTTTGGTTTTATATCTTATATTAAATGGTTTTTGTATTCTTGGTTTAGGAGAGAACTACTCCATAGTTATGGATTCGAGCACATGGTTACACTGAATAATTTAGAGAAAGCTGGATTGCTTAAAAAACAGGTTCATTTTTATTTTACCCTCGCAAAATCATCCACTGGTTTCCTTGGATAATTTAGTAACTGGTGAATGGACTTGTTTGCCCAAAAGAATAAATGTGGATTCATTGTACACGTCTGAACCTTGCAGGAGATGAAAAGCAACTGGCTGACAGTTAAACGTGCCCTGCAACTTGTAGTTGAGGACACTGACACTGCAAGGTATTATTCTCTTCACTTTTAATTTTCTTTTTGGCTGTGTTCCCTTTTCATTGGTACTAACTTGGTAGGCAATTTTCTTATATCACAGTCCCAATGATATTTCCTATGTGTTTTCTGGATACGCACCTCTTAGCATTCGCCTCATCCAGCATGCTGTTCGATCTGGATGGTGAGCCTAATTCCTTCACTAAAATTTTTGTAGCATGTTCGTTTTCTTTCCGTTTTTGTTTATCTGTTTCTCATCTTCTTTCAGTAGATCCCATCAATTCTTCTTCACCACGAGTATATATTGTGCAAGTCATTTGCCCTTTGTTCTACTCAAGCTCTTAGAAAACCACAGGAAATGATAAAGATGTATAATCTATCGTTTAAGTTTTCTAATAAGGGCCCATACAATTTAGAATAGTTTAAGACTGAGGCAAGTTCAATTTTGCTGGAGACAAATTCCAGGTAGGCACTGAAGCCGGAAATGTACTCATGCAAAGTGGACAGCTGGGTCCCTAAATTTATCATGTTAAATGTCTATATTTAATTAAATCAACGTTGGAAGTTTCTTATCTGTAGCCATGGTATAATATTCTGGGAAGTTGGTATTACAAGATGGTTTCTTGGTCTTGCCTCTTCTACATGATTTACCGTTGTCCCACCAGAAATTCATTACACCAGTCTTTCACTAGATAAACGTTGGTTTTGTTCATGTTATCTCGGTATCTGGGTCTCTTAGTTGAAATTTCTTTATTTTTGTAGAGCTCTTACTTCTTACTGAAACTTTGAAGTTCGGTAGTCGAGGATCAGAACTTCTATTTCAAATAAGGCTTGCACCAAAAAAAAAAAGACTTTCATAGGACTCAAATTAAAGTCTTGTGGCTTTTTATGATTAACTTAAGGCTCATTATTCTTTTCCCCTTTTCCTCTTCGTATTGCTTTGGTTTTGGCGGAATTTTCATTGTTGTAAATTTTCATGATCTCGATATGTGGTTAATTTGCTCTAAAACATGCAACTTTTTTACTTTCAGGCGTCCTATTGAAGAGATTCTGAGGCTTTTACCTGGACCACATTCAGAAATAAAGAGAGTTAGTACATTTCTTGAGTTATTTGTTCTTATTTTATCTTTGTGTGTGTATGTTGGATTACATGTTAAGCTGATTTTTTCCGTTGTAACAATTTTACAAGGCAGATTCTCAGGCAGCCCGTCGTTAGACACTTTGCAGGGGCATTCGGCCAATGTAGACAAGTATGTCCCAACTGGTCCTATTTTATAAGATTCTGCTCTCAGTACTGTATTTCTTGATTTGTTGTTTGCTAATGCTGCATGTATACTTCATTGTAACATTTCTGAATATATCCCAGGGTGTCTGATGGAAGGCGTTCTCTAGTACTGGTCGTCTTCGTTGGAGGTGTAACGTTTGCGGAGATCTCTGCTCTTCGATGTCTCAGTGCTCAGGTATGTTGATTGTTTTGCACATATGAAATCTACGACATTTATTTAGGTTATGCCATTTGGTAGGTGGATGGGTTGGATCTCATTTATACAACTGTTTTAGTTCACGTGTCGGGGTTGATTATCCCAAATTTTCTCTCCTTTTCTCTCATCTGTTGCCTGCTTGATGTCCTAATTCCTGAATCTATGGCAATTTGGATCTTGTGGGAAGGGATGGCATATGATTTGATAATTTGGACATTAGTGGGAAGTTAGATTGACATGTAAAATTTTGTAGATCAAATAAGATTGGATGTGATGAAATAAAATTTTGTAGATCAAATAAAATTTTGTAAAATTTTATTGAAAGACCCGCTCTGCGATTCCTCTTAGGGCTCATTTGTGCTTTTAAAATGGCTGAAAGCGTTTTTAGCGAAAATGTTTTTGGATTCCCAAAGCACTTTAAGTGCTTTTTCAGGATTTACTTGCATTTTTACAAAGAATTGGTTACAAAAACATTTTCGCCAAAAGCGCTTTTAATCATTTTAAAAGCACATCCAAACGAGCTCTTGATCAACGGGAAGTGATTCGAACCTAAAACTTTTTCCGATAGCATGGGAAGATAAATTCTGTGATGCGAAGAGCTATTCCTGTTACTAATAAAATGTCTTTATATTCTCAACTTGTGTTCTTCCTGCTGTTTTTCTAATACATTTAACTATTTACTCAAAGAAAGAAAATGGATTTCTGTTTAAATAATAGATGAATAATGTTTGAGAAGCATGAAACATGCAAGTTTACAAGCCTACCGTTTTTGACCTGGAAAAAGAGCATACATAAAATAAAGCAAGAGAGACTGTGTCGCATGCGAATTTTTTATCCAAACGTTGCGAGTGCATAAAACGTGGAATTCTAGAGGTTAAAATGAAAGCGCGAGAATCGCTATCTGAAACAGAATACCCGGTCTACTGTATCTGGAAAAGCCGGCCATATTGAATGGTAGAAAAATCAAGAATTTTCCCGCCTTCTTGTTTATTAATTAAATTTTATGGTAACTCTCCAATAATAAACTACTTTGAACACTTGATATGTCGATATTGGATATTCAGTGCTTAAAATGTTTACAAAATTTTCGATATTTTCGTCTAAATATTCAAAAATAAAAAATCTATATAAAGAAAGGGTTGAAATGCAAAATTCATCCTATATCGATGAAATATAGAAAAATCAATATCAATGATATTTATTCATTCACTACAGAAATTTTGCTAGAATTCATTGCATACTTCGAACTTTTGAATTATTTTTGAAAAATTTTTCTCAATTTCAACTAAATCTGAATGAGTTGATATACCGACCCCATTGCAAATTTTCACAACTTCCGGCAACTGATATCGATACTTGCATCGATATATCCATAAATTTACATATTGATTATTTCAAACATTGCGTATATTACAGTAGAACTACACTTTCTTCATCCTACTAGCATTGTTGGGAAATAAAATCATCGTCGACGCGTTGAAGCAGCTCTAAAACACTTACAGCTTTTCTCTTGGCCCTCTCAGTGCCATTTTCCGACAATTCCTTCATTGCCTCTTCCGCACCGAGTTCCCTTGCTAGTTTCAACTGCTGCAAATCACCTGCGCATAACGACCATAACACAGCAGCAGCATTCTCCCGGTTGCGTGGGAAACCAGTTCTTATAACTTCCACTAAAACTGGGATTGGCTCAGCTTGAGCAATTGCTGCCTTCCCCTCTTGGTGGCTAGCCAGAATGGCCAGGATTGCTAGCGCTTCATCCACCATCCCGCTTCCTGCGTCCTCGAGCAATCTCATCAGTGGGGCCACAATACCTGCCCTTACAGCCCTGGCCTTGTTTCCCTGATAGATTGAAAGATTAAAAATAGCGGTAGCCGCATCCTTTTTCCCTCTCGGTGTCCCCTCGCACAGCAATTTTATAAGGGCTGGGATAGCTCCAGCAGCTCCAATTGCCACCTTGTTTTCATCTACAACAGACAAACTGAAAAGGGTTGCAGCTGCATTTTCTCTAGCCTCCATGCTGCCATTTTTCAAAACATCTACTATATCGGGTATAGCTCCAGCATTTACAATCCCTCCCTTGTTGCTCTCATTTATCGAGAGGTTGAGAAGTGCTGTAACGGCATGCTCTTGGGTCCGAGAATCAGCAGACGACAAGAGCTCAACAAGGAGAGGAATGGCTCCTGCCTCAGCAATACACACTCTATTATCTCCATTCCTCTTTGCCAGCAAGCGGAGTTCACCAGCAGCTGCTCTTTGTTCTTCCGAGTTCCCCTTTGCTAGTTTTTCTAACAAGGAAGCAATAGAAGCACGATCAGAGTCTGAAATACTGCTTCCTGCTTTTCTGTTTTTACCATTCCCTTGCTTTTTGGGTAGCTCAACACCATTGCTTTCACACCACAAAGCAATTAGACTCTTCAAAACATAGTTTGGTGTTATGGCTGTGTGCAACAATGTCTGCTGTGTTTTGGGACAAGTTTTGTGTCCTGCATTCAACCACTTCTGAATACATGATCTTTCGTATGTCTGCGAAAATAGGTGAAATCATTAACCACGAGAACAATAGAGAAACTGACAAAGCGGTACGTTGTTAAAGACGGTCAAGGACGTACCTGTCCAGTAGAGACAATCACAGGATCCTTCATCAATTCTAGTGATATTGGACACCGGAAATCATCTGGGATGACAGGAGATCTGTGCTTGACCGTGCTCTTGTCATGTTCTGAGTTGTCGACTTCTGGGTTTTCCATAAGCGCTAGGTCCTTTAGCTTCTTAAGCAGAGATTGCATCTTTTCAAAGTGGTCCCCTAGATCTCCGTCACTTGCGATAACCCATTCATGGAAAGCAAGTGACTCTTTCTTTAAATCATTGATGGTTCTGAGGTACAGCTTCTCTGAAAGTCTTTTTATTACTGCAGGGTCAGGATCTGTGTCTCTTACTGCTACAGCTAAATCCATCTCTAGTTGTGAGTCAAGGCAGTCCTTTTTTTCTTTCGCTCTTTTGAATTGAGCATGCACTAGTTCAATCTGAAAGAAATTACACGGGATACTTCTTGTTAAACACTTTGAAAGTGAAAAAATCCATAATTTGACACTATTTTATGCGTTTTATAATTTGTTGCTCGCAAAGAGAACGGGCTTTCTCTCTCATTGTTGCATAATCGCACCATTAAAAAAAGCGCAAAGAGAGAAAAGATAAACTATGGGTCATTGTCTGCTCAAACTCTTCTTCAAATGCAAATGTGGAATGCGGGTTGTAAATGTACCTGTTCGCAAACTTCCTCTGACATGTCAAATTTCTCGTAAGGAATTTTACTCAATGCTGCTTCAATTTTTACCGTCATTTGGTGAAACTTATCAATGATCTCGTCCCTCTGCAAAGCCTGTTACATAAGAAAACACTGTCTACCTTTAAAACCCTGACTAGCAATTAGCATACATCTTGGTACATAAAACATTCATTGATGTTCATATTCTGTTGCTTCCAAGTGTGCATGTAAAGTACATGCTCATATCTAGTGCTACTACACCAGAGTTCAAGTGTGCATGTAAAGGACATCTACCCGTCTTGGAGGATGTCAATCTCACTTTCTATATGTTAAATAATAATCGGAAGAAATGAAAGCACGAACTGACGGTGAAAACGTAAACACTAGTACTACACTTGATCATTATATTCAGTTCAAATTCAGGATATCACAGTAGAATGCGAGAAGATGCAACCTATTGTTCCAAAACCTCCTTCGTATGAAAGCACTACATTCTAAGAAGTCGAGTTACTCAGTCCTTACAAAATAAAAAGAAAAAAAAAAGGTATCACTGCAACTTAATTAAGCTGGCAATAAACTATTAAAACTGTTAAATAACAATAATGCAGCGTTAACTTGTACATTGCATAGATGAGAAATTTTCTAAGTCAACAAACATGGAGGTCAAAATAACACGGCAGAGGTCCTTAATTGGCTATTTAATCAAAATAGTCTCTGAGATTGGCAACTCCTCACTTCGGTCCCTGACAATGAAAATCGATAAAAGTGGTCCCTAAGTTTGTCCACCGTAAATCATTTTGGTGCTTCTGTGAAAAATGTGTCAATATCCTTGGTTTCTTGGTGTATTTTACATGATTGAGTAGAGTTGTCTACTTATTAGATTAGCAACACAGCATAACTAAGTAGGGCTAAGTCCTGTTTGTTGCTAATTAAGGGGGTTGTAGTCAAACTAAAAGTGATAGATTTGATAGGATTTAAGAGGATTAAGGACTCTTACAAAATTCATATGGATTTTTAAAGAATTTGAATGGATTGCGGTGGATTGTGGTGGAAGGATTTGAAATCCTAGGGGGTGAGGTTGTATTCTTTTTAGTTTGGTTATATATACTTTTGGCTCTCAAATCCTACAAAATCCACAACTTATTGAAATCCTCCAAAATCTTAATTTTTTGAATACACTTGGATTTGAATGGATTTTAAAATCCTTTAAAATCTTTTAATTGACTACACCTCGATTTTAAAGGATTCTAAAATCCTTTAATTGACTACACCTAGATTTGAATGGATTTTAAAATCCTTTAAAATCTTTTAATTGACTACACCTTGATTTTAAAGGATTCTAAAATCCTTTAATTGACTACACCTAGATTTGAATGGATTTCAAAATCCTTTAAAATCTTTTAATTGACTACGCTAGGATTTTAAAGTCTTAAAATCCTCTCAAAAATTCTAGTTTGACTACACCCGTAAGGAACAAAACATTTTCATTGCAGTATTATGCTCCTTCCATCAGAAAACAAAAAGGACAGAACCTGAGCAATATATATTCGATTGACAATTTTCCGAATCCTTTTCGAACTAAAACCACATTCGCAACTACCATGTTTTCCTTAACTTACTCTCTACCTTGGCTAAGAATTGTGTTTCCTGCAAACTGGGAATTTCAAAATACCTTAGAATTCCTAGCTAAATCAAATGCTACAAAATCCAAAACTTTACTTTTCTCTCTCCACTTTCCTTCGTTTTCTCAGCAACCAAACAGAAAACAGAAAATTGAAAAACACAAACAAAACAAAGCAAGTACCTGATAAAGCTTGCTCCCTTGGTTGACCGACTTGATGAGCTGCTTTGCCGAATTCAAAGCCTCCCCCAGCGACTCCAGAGCTACAGCTTCTTCTTCTCCCAGCTGTTTATTGTTATCCTTCAATTCCTCGAACAGAGGACTCAAAAGCTTGACTCTCCGCACGAAGTTTCCGTACATCTTCCTGAACGCGTTTCGGCACTCGGGCAACTCCGAAATCGCCTTCACCGACTCGGCGAGTTGATTCACTACTGACCTGCTCGTATCTTCTCCCGTTGGACCCATGTGGGGTTGAGAGCTGAATTGTACTGGGAGGAGCTGGAGCTGGAGGTTTTAGGGGAGATGAAGAAGGCCCAGATGAGCAAGCTGAAGGATTGGGATTGGGATGGCGGTGTCAAGAAAGAAAGGGGCAAAATTGGAATGTCAAAGTAAACGCGATGGATGGTGGTGGTGGTGGTGCTGGTGCTGGAAGAAGAAGGTGGTTGTTGTGGATATATATGGTAACGCCAAAGGTCGGAGTTTGGTCTATTCTTCAACTCTTGTGAACCACGAATTAAATATTAATAAAAGTTCTTATGTTTAACTTATTACGTGACTTAATTTAAATATCTCATTTTTTACTGTAAATAATACCGTTATACTAAAACAATTTCTCAATCGTGCATAGCTTGGTATGTGCTCGTTTTCTAATAACTCAGAGTCCAAATTTATGAATAGTTCCTTTTGTAGTTTGAGTCTTCTAAATCTCTTCCTTATGGAGTAATTTAGGTTAATATCGACTTGTCAAAAAATAAAAAAGGTGTTCATCGACTATAAGATATACGCAAATATTTTACTAATCGATAACAACTAAAAGTTATCATATTTGTATGCCTTAAAAGTTGAGACATTCTTCCACTAGGTAGAAATCTTGCTTAAAGAACAACTAATGTGATTGAACTACGGAGTCATGGTAAGTTAGGAAGTCATTGCTTAATCCTTGTATGGGGTTAAGTGTTACGGTCAGATGACATCACTTATGACCAAATTTTTGTTGCCTTGCGACGGAACTGCCCTTTACATTGCATTGCAAAAGAACTAATCAAAGCAGATGCATTTAAGTAAAATAAATATTTGTGACGATAAATTGATAACGAAAATAATGAAACTTCTTTACGTTGACTTAAGAATTGTAAGGGTATGTTTGGGGGAGAAATTTTCAAATTTTAAAGTATTTAAATAAAATGAAGAAGAAATAGATCGTATAAAGTTAGGGAAAATGAATTTAAAAAATATATCACATGAACAGTACAAAGGTATATAAGAGGCATGTAAATTACTTCTTTCAAGTAGTCATTTTGCAAAAGTCTCTTTGCATGACTTTGTAATACTCGTGTGGTTCATTTCTGATCTCTCTTATCTGATTTTTTTGTAATTCATTTCTTCGTTGCAACATCTAAATCTTTGAAATTTGAAAATTTCTGACTTGACATTTTCCAATATGTCAAAGTAGGATTGAAATTTGATTTGGTCATATATTAATATTTTGTTTTTCTTTTTGTCAGCCCGCCGACTTGTAAATATGAATTTAATAAATTGCGTCCATCAAAAAGGGGTATTTTTGACCTTTAACAAGTAACTTGGCCAAGTCCTCCCTATTGTGCTAGTTTTCATTCCCGCCCGTAAATTAGCCAGACAGTAAGCTAGCTGTGCTCCGCTTCAACTTAAGCCAAAATCTCGTCTCTTTTTTCTTCATTTAGAGAAAATTTTTATTGTGCCAGAAATATTATTTTATATATTAAATGTTATAATATAAGTGGTTAAAACTTTTAATTAAGTATCCAACTACTTGTATTATGAAGTTTGATATATCGGACCATGTTTCCGATACATTAAAAAATCTCTTCTCTGTATGGATCTAAATTTTACCATGCTCTTCCAATCTTGCATTAATGTTTATTTTATGGCTTAAACAATGTGAGTTATTGATGGAAATTGAAGGTGACATTAATCCATCATGAGTTGTTTGATAGAGAGAGAGAAATTGAATGAATGTGATTTCTTATCAGCTTTAATAGGCAACGAATCTTGAATGTTTTGTATGTTATTATGATCCTTTTGGGGGGATATTATCTTAATTTCGTAGTCTAATCAAACTAAGTGACTAAGTCGACATTAGAGATTGACATGCGATAAGGTTTACGAGTTATGAAGGGTGGAGTTTGTGGGTTTCAAATTTTCAATAGCTTCAACCACTTTATGAGTTTGGTAAACACTAAAAGCTGAATTGATGTCATTTGTAAAATAAAATTGTAACTTGTGGAATCTTTCTTCAATGATATTGGTACGTAGTTTGTAGAAAATAAATGATTGAGATTGATAATAAAAGATTTAATATTGGTGGAAATCAAATCTAAAATCTAAAACATCAACATTGAGTGTTGAGTAGTTTTGAGGCTGCACCCCAATATTTGAACATATTGTATACTTTTTTTTTAATTTTTTTTAGTGGTATTCTCCTTTACTTGTAAACGAGAGGTCTTGTGTTCGATTCTCGCCAAAGGAAAATTGGAATCACATTATTGCTAACCCATTATGAGGTTAAGCCCACCTTCCCCTCTTAGTGTAGATAATATCTTTTGTTCAATATATATATATATATATATATTGTATACTTTTACTCATGAAGTAAAAGAAGAGTAAAAAAAAAAAATTAAAAAAGGGGACCAGCTGATGGTTTCGCCACAACAAACCTTCCTTCTGGGAGCTGGAAGACTCATAAAGACATTTAAGCCTTCCTGGCCATCATCATGCGATTTATGAGCACCAAGAATCGAACTCTAAGATGTGTCGTGTGAAATACAGGTCTGAAATTCGTTCGAAACCATTCAGCCATCCGTGGTGGTTGAAAACAAGGGAAAAGGATCATCTCCGAATCCTCTTTGTGGGATTCGGGATCAATCAATCATGTTCGCTCATTGTATATTGTACGGTTAGAAATCATTTAAAATTTAAAATTAAATATAAATAGTACCAAACAAAAACTGACCGTACGATGTACAATGAACAAACATAATTACAAGATTCTTTAGATCCCCACAAAAAAAATCCTACAATGATCCTTTTCCGAAAACAAGTCTTCTGGCTGTTACTTTTTATTTTGATTAGACAATTTTTGACACGAGCCAAATAACAACCCGGCTAACTAAGCTTAGCCAGTAATGAAGAAGCCACCAGGTCAGTCAACTACGCGTTCCAAAGAACAGGTTCCTGCCGGCGCCTAATAACGAAGCGCAATGTGTCGCGATCATGCCGACGTGGAATGGACACACCAATCCGCGGCCTGAATATTTAGTAAGGTAGGGACCCACGACCCTCGTTTTCTATTTTTATATTGGGCAGATGAAGAATGTCAATCACTGGATATCGGCAGGTCCCTGTCATGCTTCCGATTCGATCTGGACCGTTCAATTACCTTTGTCAACTTGCTTGGCTACACGCTCTTTTCTTTTCAGGTTGAAAGGAATAATTAAACCAAATAATTGTACATCTAACTTTAATTACTCTATTGAAATTAGCCTAAACTAACTTTTGACTTGTAAAATAATTAATCACCCCCGAGAGATCAAACTTTAGTCCGGGACATCTGATAAAATTGGAACGATAAGTAAATTTATATTCATATCATGTTTAACATAAAAGTTAATTTTTAGTTATGTTGAAAATCCCAAATTGGAGATTTGACAAAACAAATTATGATTTAAGTAGAAATGGTTTCATCTTCTAATTACACTGATGCTTTTTATAATAAAATCTCACACTTGTTGTGATATATGTAATTAAGTTGAGAACAATATCAATGTTGAATCATTCGACCCATCTATTTGAAACTTAAACAAGTTATTGTGCCATGCTTGTGTCATTAGCATGAGAGATCACAATTTTTTCTCCTGCTATTGGGCCTCATAATGAAAACTAATGTATGTTGTTTGTATTAGAATAGGTCGTGTTCCCCTAAGGTCACAAGAGACCTGATAGCACAACGATTTTGATCACTAGATAAGATTTGATGTTATCCTTATCTCACAATAATTGAAATCTGATTGTTAATTCTTCAAGATAATTAATTTTCAAATCTATGAGATAACTCTAATTGAATTTCGTTCTTCCTCAATACAAAAGCCGGGCCATAGAAGTGCTTGAGGTTAACTTGAAGAATTTAACTTTGATGACATGTGTTTGAGTTTAAGAAATTAACTTGTATTTCAAACGGTCAGTTAGTACTATAATTTAGTGGTATTTCTTTCACTTGTAAGTAAGAGGTCTTAGGTTCGATTCTGGCGTAAAGTCGAATTTGAATCACATTATTGCATATATATTTTAAGGCTTTTTCGTCAAAATAGTTATTGAGATTGGCATAATTCTTCATTTTGGTCTTTGATAATGAAAATCGATGTAGTGGTCTCTGAGTTTGGCCACTCTAAATCATTTTGATATTTCCGCGAAAATGCCATATCTTAATGCTTGACGGGAAACAACTCGCAAATCTCCTCAACTGTCTTCACCTTAATCAAATCTGCAACCTTTTGAAACATAAGATCCTGCAATTCCTTCACGCATAGAAAGTTTGCGGTGCATAACAGATTAATGACAACGTTGGCTTGGACACTTCCTCAACAAATTCAGCCTCCCAATCTTTGATTAGTTGTTGTGTGCTTGTTGTGCTTTTAGTAACACCACGATAAGAAGCATTATGCTTAATCTTCCACCACTCTTATCATCATGACTAGGGTTTTGGAATTGACCTCTGGCAATGGTATCACATGGTTGACACCGATGACGTCGACTAGGGATTTTATCGGTTCCTACAGCGCTACCACATATAGCTTCTTCTACTTCGAGTATTTCGTTATTCGAGCTACTCAATTTCACAACCCTACTCTTTGACACCGACATCATGGCGTTTGGCCGTTGAAGTTCAGCGTTAGAGAAGAGAAACTATTGTGTGACGAAATGATTATCGAGCGGACTCTAATCTTGTGTTCTGGTTATTTAAAGAAATAAGTAAATAGAAGGCAATTGAGGGATGATTGATAACCCTAACCTAATACTATATAGTATTAGCATAGGTTCTGTGCAAACAGACCGAAGCGGTCGAAACCATACAACTAGGGCTTCAAACTTTCAACTAAAACCTAACAGATAGGAAACCCTAGCTAGCCTAGGGTTTTTGGGTGGATTCTGGATAGCAATTAGCATTGCGGAAAAGGGTGCGGCAGCCGCAATGGCAGTACGCTTTCCTAATTGAATGGTATTTCCCACAGGCATCGGGTCTAGGTCCAGGAGGTTTTATCCTAATATGTGTTGGATTCGAATCTTGGAATGCAGTGTGTACACTTATATACTAAAAACGGGGATGAAAAATTCAAGAAGCAGCATCCGGAATTCTCTGGCACAAGTACAAATATTCTCTTGTCCAAATTATTACTTATATGATAATTTCTAGCTAGCTTAGCATATCTTTGTATACTTATAATTTCTTGAATATAAAATCTGCTTTGTTATCAATTAGGGTTGTAGTCCATCTGACTGTCATATGTTGATGATGAGGACCCAGAAGAGAATGAAGCACAGCTCCTGCAACAATATGAACAACGACACAGAGCTGATGGACCTACCCATTGAAATCCTTATCAACATCCTTTTGAGACTGCCCGTAAATTCGCTTCGTAGCATCCAGTGTGTATCTAAGGCCTTCTTAGACATGGTTGACGACCTCTCTTTTGTTACACTGCACACGCATCGTTTACTTAGCAGTAGTAGTGATTGTACCAGTAATGTTCCTCGTCAAGTACCTCGACTTATGCTTCTCATCGAATCCTCGAAGGGTAAAGGAAATATTACGCACCCATTAATATACCATGGCGACAACACCACCTTGAGAAAGATCAAACATGGAAATATTTTCGGGGTTTGGTCCAGGCTTCCATATATCTTGTCTTTTGCTTTTTGCAACTTGTTTTTATTTCGAGGGAAGATCAGTTCCAAAGCATACCTACCTTTCCTATTGGATCCTCTTAAGGGGGAAGTTCTAATGCTCCCTGCAGCCAATAATACAGGTCTCAGCTGCCAATGTGATTCGTACGGCATGGGATTTGACTGCTTAACGAACAACTTCAAGGTTGTTCGTATTTCCCAACATACCAATGAGAAACCTGCGTGGAACAAAATGGTGAAAATGGTATCGGTGGCCGAAGTTCTTGTTCTTGGCACAAGCTCATGGCGAGAGATATATTCAGTTCTTCCTCCTTGCCTCCGGTTCTCCAACGAAAGAGCATCTGCATATGGAGACACGCATTGGTTGGTTCTTCGTCCAAATGAGTATTCAACTATTCAAGCAGAAAGCGATCTACCAAGTATACTTTCTTTTGACTTCAAGAAAGAGGAGTTTTATTGGACTCCTCACCCCACCTTAGAAAAAAAGTCGGGTACCTCCCTCGCTCTTTTTCACTTGCTTAACTTGAGAGGATCATTAGCCCTAGTGGATGGTTCGTCAGATATTCATATGGAGATATGGGAATTGAAAAACAATGACAAGAAAGAGTGGGTGCTGAGCTACAAAATAGATATGAAACATCCTTTTCGGAATCTTCATGTGTCGGCATGTGGTGAATGGGAGCACGGTATATTTTTCCAGGATACTTGCTATGATCACACCAATAGAAGTATATTCTTCTTGGATCTAACATGTATTTCCATGAATCTTGCAAAACTGGAAGGTAGTAAGTATTATAAGAGGATCTTTACTTGTACCGAGAGCTTGATGTCTCTCAGGAATTATGGAGATTTGGTTGAAGCAAAACAAGCTACTGAAATCTCCCCGTCTATTGAGACCGGGCTAAAGTTGGAAGAGCAAGCGGGAGAGATTTTCCACTAGTCGCAACTCGCAAGAGGAGCCAATTATACACGTCTGATCGGCGATGATTGCTACGGAATGGGATTTGACAGCATAACCAACACCTACAAGATTGTTCGTGTTTCTCGACATGAAACGGATGACCAAGATCCACAACACCCGTGGCACAAGAAATTGGAGTTGGTGGCTGAAGTTCTTGTACTGGGAACAAGCTCATGGCTGGAGATAAACTCGGTTCCTCCTGCGATTTATGCTACAACCACCCCAAAACGCAGCAGTAGCATGCGTTATTGTGTTACATGATCTAAAATGAGTTTAAACTCGTAGGAGGTGTGATATTCAGTTGTACCGAGAGCTTGAGTACTCTTAAAGCTACTGAAATCCTCATGTCTCAAGAGAATCTGACTAATGTTGCAGAAGCAGGAGGGGAAGAGTCGGTTTTACTTTAGATCAAGGTAGCACAACACAAGGCTTTAGTGTTCCCTTAGTAGCAAGCAAGAGGTGGGGTCCGGTCCATGTCGTCCTGATTAAATGTAACTTATTTTTTCCATAACAATATTACTCCATCGTACCAACTTGATGTTTGTTAAAATCAAAAAATCACACGATGTTCCATTCAAATATATATCAAACAAATAAATTCATGTACGAAAATTTATCATTCATCTTCGTTGTTTTTGCTTTGGAAGATCAAGAAAACCAAATTGATGAAAAATGTCTAAAAGATTATTAACACTTTGATCAGCTATGTGGGTTCCCAGGCACTTACAGATGATTAGTGTGTGCAAATTAAAGTACGATCATGCAGTTCCAACTGGAACTATCGGATGAAACCCACAGCCCAGCAAAATGCAAAAGCTACAAGCTATTTCACAATATACACAAATTGGGAAATTACAGAAAGGAAAGTAAGTCTCCTTAGCATGAATAAGTTCTTTATTTAATCAGCTTTCACGGATTCTGCTGCGTTGTTGAAGGGGCTGGACGGGGTAGTCGCTTGGCAATTTCCTGCCAAAACAAGACACGGTGTCAGCATTCCTAGTAATCGATGAGCTTCGGATTTAAGGGTTTATAATTTAATTTAAAGTTCTGGGTTATAAGGCAGGAACCTGAAGTTTGTACGGAGTCTACTGTAAATAACAATTCAATGGCTAATACAGAAATATCCTATGACGGAAACATAAACGTTACTAGGGTTACCTCAAACAGCTGATTAATATTATCTGCTGTCTTTGCGGATGTCTCGATAAAGAACATTCCATTCTTTTCTGCATATTCAATGCCATCCTTTACAAACAAAACAGATGTTTATTTAGTCATGTGAAAGTCTATTTTGCAAATACATGGAAAGAAGATGCACTAGATTGAGTGGTAAGGAACTCACCTGAACAGGAACTTCACGTTTCTCATGAAGATCAGCTTTGTTACCGACCAAGGCCAAGACAATATCCGGGCTCCCATGTTTCTGCAGCTCCTGTAGACAGCTAATATTTATCAGTTGTTGGAGCTTAAGCTCCATAACGCAGATTGATAGGCAAACATCCAATTACTAGCTCCTAGTTCAATACAGATAGCTGCTCTTCCTCCTTACTATGAAAACTATAATGCGTGGAGTAGTTATAACACATTAAGTGGATCTTTTGAGCATCGACAACAATCTGGCTTAGAGGTTCTTAGTCAGCCAACTGGAACCTCACTGTCCCACATGTTCAAGTCTTTGCGAGATAAATAAAGAAACTAACCATTACTTTTACCTGTCATTAAGAACTTACAAAAAATAACACTCTAAATTTTGACTTTCGGTTTAAAAACCTGTCTTTATAATTACAAATTTATCACGAAATAGAGATTTTGATGGTAGACTATATGACGCTTTACCGATGAGGTAAAAAAATCTGTTATTGAAGCCATTTTGTAACCTCGTAGTTTATTAAACAGTTTTTTTACCTTTGTCAAACCTGTTGCTTGCTAAACGTGGATGCAAGAGTAAAGGATGATTTCCATTGAACAAAAAGAAATGATTTACACCTAAATAAAGAAACAACAAAAATATCACAATTGATGCTTGTGTGCCTTCGTAAAAGATACCTTAACCCAATATTGCGCTTTGTTGAAAGAATCTGGACTTGTTATATCATATACAATAACTGCAACTGCAGCACCCCGATAATAAAGTGGGGCCAATGCAGCATACCTGAATAGGAGTTTATAAACAATCAATATAATTCTGCAAAAGGAGTACACTGCGGGAGAAAGTATCCAGGAAGGAGTACAGGAGAGGGCAAAGAAGGATGCCTTGGAAACAAGAACATAGGATCAAATTTCACCATAAACCAGTAAACTAGTGTTATATCTAAAACGATTGGCAAAATACCTCTCTTGGCCTGCAGTGTCCCATATTTCAAATTTAACAGTTGTAGAATCTTGTAAAGCTATCGTCTGTGACAAGAATGAAGCTCCAACAGTCACCTGGAAATATTAAAAACCAGAAAATTTGAGTAAATGATCATCATATTAGCTTCCATGTACCTCAACGGAAAGGCTAGATATTGAAACCCAAAAACAGGGTACATAGACCATAAGATTTCTCGAAAGTAAAACATCGTCAGATCTACTTGTGATTAAGATTTAACATATAGCAGTAACATGTTCCTTACCTTGGATGTGGGGTCAAACTGACCACGAACAAAACGCAGAACAATACAGCTTTTACCAACACCAGAATCACCCAACAAAACTAGCTGAAGAGTGACAGGAATGAAAGGTTAGTTGCATTCAGTCATATGCTTTATATAAACCATGATGGACATTATTGCTTTTATCAATTTTATACAAAGAGTCCTCTGTTCTTCAAAATTTTAAACAAAATAAGTAGAATCCTCTTAAACTTCAATACCGAATGCATCTTACTACTGATTTTTTATTTTTATTTTTTTTAACGGCAACATTTGCTTAACTGAACTCCGTAATAAATTCTACGTCTGCCAATATACTCGAGCTCCACCTACTACCAGTTTGCAGAAGCCAACTTATCCGATAAATTTCAAAGATCCGACCGGGCATAAATAACTGATTGTCAAGAAACTAGTGTTATCATAAATTCAAAAATTCTGGACCCTATTTTTAATGTACGCTGTTGGGAAGCATTCCCTAATGTATCAGATTCACGTAGAAAACTGTTAAGCGTATCGAAACACACTAGTCATATGTGTTAAGTTAAAGTTAGCATTTTCCACACCCACACTAACCTTGAAATGAGCAGAAGTTGGTAATGACTCAAGTATCAAGCACTTTTAACTCCATATAAGTGACAGTAACATCATTAATAGCATAAGTTTAGCCTAAAAAGTACCTTCACACGTAGATTTTTGGCATCAGAAGCTCCACCGTTCTCGGAATTTGGCCCGGCCAACCGCCCTGAACTCCTATCTGCAAGCAACCAATCCCCATTCAATCAAATTAAAAAACACAAGAAAAAGGAACAAAATTATCAAAAGGGTAATCACAATCGAAGCAATTAGCGAAACCCAAATCCTAATTAAGCAAACAAATAACCCTTCTCTCACTCTCTCTCTCTCTCTGTCAACTCAATCTCGTTGAGCTTAGAAATCAAGGAAATGGACCAAATAAAGAGGACCCGATGGAAATTTCAATGTGATCGAATAGAAACAGTAAAACCTAGAAATAAAATCCCTAAAAGGATCCAAATTTAGATGCGAATTTACCGGGAAGGGAGGCGGAGCAACCCATTGTGAGCCTCTGATGTTCTTATTGAATATGCAACTGTAAATAATCGGTGCCCGCGTGCATGTAGGTGTGAAGTGGATGTGGGTCTAGGGTTTATGTGGAGGAGAGGAGAAGCGAGGGAACAGGGAAGGTGAATGAAATTGCAGAGATGGTTATGGGTTATTGGAGGTAAAAGTTTAGGTCGTTAATGGCTGGTACAAACTAACTTTGTAAGGAAGAAGAGCACACTTAATTTTTAACGTATAGTCTACTACAAGCCTACGAACTGTTTTTGTATATTTCGAATCAGAATAGTTATGGACACTCAAAAATTTTTGTTTTACATTTTAAACTTTCTATAATTAGAAAGAAATATACAATGAGAAGTGTAGGATGAAATTTTTGAAGTGCTAATACTAATTGAATTTAGAAATTTGAAATATACAATAAAATTAAGACAATTTATGTTTTGCCTTTTCTTTTAAGAAACATGAAGATTATATATTATCTAGCAAATAAATTTAGGGGCATATGCATGCCCTTGATCAATTATTTAGTCTTTCTCGTTTACTAAAATGTGGGAAGGAAAATTATTTCACTTTTAATTTTCTGCGTTTGAAATATAGAGAATCAGAAAATGTGAGTTTCTCTAAAAATTTCTTAATCAAATATCTGAATATCAAGAATTTGATCAACTAGTCACATCTAACTAGGAGGACTGATTTGTTCCAAAAAAAAAGAAGAAAAAACTAGGGGGACTAATAACTTTATTCCCTTATCATATTTATAAGTTTTCCAACTTTTTAAGGGGATGTTTGATAACCATTTTGTTGAAATTTATTTGGTAACTACTTTTAGTTTTCAATTTCTTAAAAAAAAACGAAAAAAAAACTAAAATTTCATTTTTCAGTTAAAAAAAAAACTAAAAAAATTGAAATTTAAAAAAAAAAAACAAAATAATTATCAAATGATCCCTTAATTTATCATTTCTGTTAAATAAACATGCCTTAAATTTTAATAATCACTTCACATTTCCTTTCATCATACTTTTTCTTTGGTGGGCTTTTTTTTTTGCCCTTTTTATTTGGGTCAAGACTTGTTGGCATTGTTGACTTTTATTTAAATACATTTTTTAAAAGAAAACTATTTTTGTATAGGGCAAGAGGGGATGAGCACAAAGAAAACTACTAATGGACTTCAAAATTCACTCAGATCTACATTAATGAGCCAAAAAAATCAGCACCATAATTCAAATCCTTGTAAGCATGTTGAACATTGCTTTCCTCAAATCTTTCCTACAAAACTTGCAGAAGAACAGACATATGATAATCACTCTACAACAATATTAACATATATTTGGGCATTACTCTAAACTTTGGGCCTGGTGTTCCTCGGCTCATACTAGTTAATAATATTAGGAGCTTTGAGCCTAGTTTATGTTGCTTGTTCAATTCAAATTCATACATTGGCCCAAATCACTAAAGCATCCAAATTTCAGTTCACACGATGCTTTAGAATTTGGGAAGTGCTAGCAACTTTCTCAGTTACTTTTTTTATTACAACCTTCTCACTTCTACACATGTTACGTGTATTCCACTAACACACAAAATTAACTTTAATTACTTTTTGGATGACTAACTAAAATTTTAATTATACTAACAAAGAAATAAAGTGAGTAATGCTAGGTAAAACCAACTTTTTAGGCCAAATTTGCAAACCATGTGATGTGTTACTAATAGGAAATATGCAGGTTAATCAATAGTTAAAGTAATAATCTAATCATTAACAACCAAGTCATATGGTTAACAAAATTTGATCTAAATAGTTAGTAACATTACCCAAATAAAATGAGTAATGTAGGTAGACCAACTTTTTAGACCAATACACCTTCAAAACATGAGACTAAAGACCTTTCTTGAGGCGCTTTAAGAAAAGTTGGTTTACAAAATTTTGTCTAAATAGTTAGTCTCTCTAACATTACCCAAATAAAATTAGAGGGATTTTAACATATATAATTAATTTTTTTTAGTGCTAATGAAGTACACGTGACATAAAGAGACGTGAGAAGGTTGAAATGAGAATGTAAGTAAGAAGATTGCTAGCATTTCTCTTAAGAATTTAAGTGTTCTTATTTCCTGGCAGCCAAATCTCATCCAAAACTTTCCCAAATACAAAATACAACTTCTTGCATTATTTCAAAAATCGGTACAAGTGAATTTTATTGATAAAAAATAAAGAAGTTATACTTAGTCAAGGAGGGACATAAACATCACCCCTCGTAAACTTTCCCCTTTAAATATTTACTTTATTTCCCCCCTAAAAAATAGTCCAAATTTTTCATGGTTGGCATCGGTTGTACCTGACCGATATCCAAGTGCTAGCTAGCTAGCTAGCTATAGACCATAGTCTAGGGTGGAAGGTAGCATATGGAGAATGCAAAGGAATGAAGGATATATCCCATCGGTATGTGAGGTTGGAAATAAGCAAGTATAGACATTCTTGGGTGATATTTGGAGGTCCTGATGAGTAGACTAAGCAACTTTTTAGGGGACAATCCCACCTGAAGTCAAATAATTGGAGTCCTTTCTAAAGCAGCATCATTGATTTTTCAGCTGTTAAAAGACATTTTACTTATAGTCTCCCCTTCCTAGTTTAACACTCCAATCTTTAAACTGTAGTAGTTGGTGCTACCCAACAATTCCTATTCAATAATATTGGAGTACTAGAGCATTTCTAAATCTAAGCTAAGTATATATATTTTCATATTTCTTTCATTTTTGAAATCAATATTTAGTTTTCAATTTTTGAAAATAAAAAGCGAATTAGAAAGAGACATTGTAACGGAACTACACAAACTACACATCGAGGGATAGACCAGCTCAACCTCGCCCCTATTGAGACCAAACCTCTATTTTAATAATCCGCTCCAAGTCTCTAGCCCAAACGACTTTACTATCTTAGTTCTGCATCAAGACCCTAATCATATAATTACGAAGCGGATTTTCTTGATTTAAGATCATCAACAAAGGCTATTCTTTTGGATATATATTTTTTTATCGTTCTCCCTCTTTATATACAACTATTTTGAAACTCCATCTAAACAAATCTTTGAACATGTCACTTACTCTATGAGCGAATATAGCTGTATTATCCACCTAATTTGGCTTTTGAATGTGATGACTTTTCGTGAGACCTCTCAATTGCTAATTGGATTCGACATGTTACTAGTTTTTATAACCACATAGATGCTGACAAGATGACACCCCACCACAAACGTACAAACACATACAAATGCTTTCAAGCTCTCATTTTACCTAACTCAGTTGGGAGATTGTATATGGACATTTTGTCAGCCATTTCACGTTATGGTCTTACAGACCATGCATGCATGGTAGGATGCTTGTCTCGTTTTTGTAGAATTATCAGAGAGATGGGCCATATGGTCTACTTCCAACAACATCGATATTATCTCCAACTTGGTAATTATCACCTGCACAATCTGTCAGGTGTGGGGTTTTATCACAAAAGGCCTCGGTGTTAGTTAGGGGGGAGTTAGGATATTTAAACTATTACTTATCTTTTAGTATGGACGATGTGGGATTCAACACGCCCCCTCACGTGGGACCTAATTAGTGGGTCACACCACGTGGAGCTAAGGGGACTCACCCTACACGTGGGGCCAAGGGATCCACCATCATTGTGTGGGGCCAAGGGGGCCCACCCATCACGTGGTTGTACAATATGGTCTCGCTCCCTGGCTTTGATACCATGTAGAATTATTAGAGAGACGGGCCATACGGCCCACTTCCAATAATACCGATATTGTCCTCAACTTGATAATTATCATCTGCACAATCCGTCAGGTGTGAGGTTTTATCACAAAAAACCTCGATGTTAGTTAGAGTGGAGTTAGAATATTTAAATTATTACTTATCTTTTAGTATGTATGATGTGGGATTCAACAGTCTTGTCATCTAAAGCATTATCTCTATTCATTTCTCATGTGTTTTTATTTATCTAAGTGTTATTCGCATTTTATGATAACTCTCTTTCTAGTCTAAAAGAAATCCGAATTGATGCGAATACCTAAATAGCGAATTTGTACGTAGGACCACTTACAAAATTATTAGCCAAAATATATATACTTTTGTTTTTGTCAACGTAGAATGGGAGATATGAAAACTTATGGTACATCTGAAAAGAGAACTATCATTGAACTAAAAACTAGCTGGTTCGGAAGAACAATTGGCTCCGTGAGATATACACAAACAAGCACTAGTTCTGCGGAGTTTTAATGGAGGAGATATAAATAGAACAACAACAAGGCCTGCATATCTAAGGTGACGAGAATATTAGGTGAAATAAAAATAACTGACTACTGTTGGCACATGTAATTTAGTTTTTGAAATAAAAGATGTAACGAGCCATTGGAGTTTTATGTGTGGCATTGCTGATTAGACTAACCCACTTTAAGGGGAACAACTTCATTGAAGACTGAAAGCAAATGGGTCCTTTCCTTCTGATGATACCACCGCTTTTGTTATCCACAAAACATTCATGTTTCTTAGTCCTTGATATATAACAAAGGGTAGCCTCCACCGAACCCTGAATAAGAGATGGATCCATTCATGGGCCCGATTGCTTCCAGAACCGTTTGGAAGTTTAAAGAAGCGTCTGTGAGGACCTTCGAGGGCCATCCAACAATTTAAACAGGTGGTGGAAGATAGAAGATTATCATGGTTGTGCAGATGCTGTGCAATAGAAGCTTTGAATAAATAAGAAAGATCTACTATCAGACAGAGGAACACATAGAAGACTATCATAACTCTGCTGTTCTTTGACCTTGGTTCCAATGAAGAAGGACTTTCTCTCTCCTTTTCCCACTTGACCAACTCCCAATTATTCTTTTTCTCTTTTTAATTGGTGTCTAGTCAGGTTGTACTACCTAGTATTTTAATTAATAAAGGAATAATGTATTATTCAACAAATACGTAAACGTTTGACATTAAGTGATGACGTGACATAGATTGAACTTACATTTGAAGCACACATTAATTGCACCAATTAACCCCTTTGGTCATGAAAGTGTTAGTGTTGGTTTAAATGTGGGCAGTATATGTTACGTCATCACTTAATAGATCTAACTAGAGATTAAAATCAATGAAAGAATTAATTTGGTACAATCCAAAAATCACGTAGTATAATATACGAAATTTAAAACTTCATGACTCATCGTGCAAATGACTCTAAACCTTGCGGTACAAAATGCAATTGACGCATACCAATTTGCATTATTGTTGCCAACCTAATTTCAAAGTTTTCTGTTGCATGGGTTGAACGTATAAATTCACCGACGTAAGGTGCAAAAGCTGGAGTAGTTGCCACAGACTCGCATGCAATAACAAGTCTGGCAATGCTGCATGTGTATGTTGCCCATTTCACACCATTCCCATTTGGGATGAATAACCATAATGGTTCCACTGACTGATCCCTGCCACAGATGCGACACTCTGCCTCCATCAGACACTTAATTTAACGGATTATAATTCTTTTTCCTCCTTTTTCCATCTCTTTCCCTTTTTTTTCTCTTACATTCTCTATTTTGTTTCTTTTTTTTTTTATATAAAATTAATCTAATATGTTGACGTAGCTTAACCGTGACTGTTCAAATAGAAGAGGAGGGAAGCGGAGATAAAAAAAGAGAGGAGAGAATCCTACTCCTAATTTCACTCTGCAAAAAATATGATGTGACAGAGATTTTACCAAGGGTTTCACTTTTGAGAGAGTCTCCTTAGAATATCTCTAAAGGAGATGCCAAAATCCTAGATGGAATGCTACTGTCCATATTTGACATCAAAAGTCTTTTTAATTATTTGACATCAAAAGTCTTTTTAATCGGAAAAGGATTCTCGCCGGATTCTTTTCCTAGGGATCCTGTCATCGTGACTGTTCATTGTACATCGTGAGGTTAATTTTCGTTAAGTACTATTTATATTTAATTTTAAATTTTAAATTTTGAAATGATTTCTGACCACACAATGTACGATGAACGGTCACGATCATGGGATCCCTACCAGATCCTTTTCCTTTTCAACCGAAGTGTTATTTGCTAACTGGATTTGAAGGTTTTGTGATTTGAAATCAAATTTGACATCAATATCAAATTTATTTTTAATTCATTTTAATGGTGGATCTCCTATTCTACTAACATTTCAACCAATAAAAATTTTGTTTCAACATTTTTTTTAATAATTACAACAATTTAAAGCTTTATTTAAATAAGAAAATAACATTTGACAATCCAATTTGAGAAGTATAGAATTTGACCTAAGACTTCATATTATCACATCAGCTATCAATTGTAAAATTGACTCTTATAATTTGACATTTTCATTAGAGATGGTCTTAGCATCTCTCGTTTAATTTTAATCTCGTAATTAAGGAATGTTTTGTAGAAAATGAAGGTAGGGTAAAAATTGTAGGGCGCAAAGTCAGACCTTTGGGAGTGAAAACATGAATGAGGATCCTCTTCGGATCCTCTTTGTGAGGATCTTGGGGATTCTCAAATTGTGTCCATTCATTGTACATCGTGCGGTCAGAAATCATTTTAAATATTTTTATTTAAAATTAAATATGAATAGTATTTGAATTTTAAACATTTTTATTTATAAATAATATCTAACAAAAACTGATCGTACGATGAATGAATACGATTTGAAGATTCCCATGATCCTCGCAAATAGGATCCGAAGAGAATCCTCGGTGTGAAAACATATTCTTGTTTGAAAAAGTGAAAAGGGCCGCACGAGGGGAAGGGGGATTTTGTCCTGCTGTCTTGGAAAATCATCATTACTAATCACCGTAGCCAAGCGTGCGACAAATACGAACACTAATCCCTATATTTTAAGTAAAAATGATTCATTTTACCATATTTGGTGGAGGATTAGGCGGCCTAATTAAATCCCTCATTTATTTTCCTTGTTCTCTTCCCCGGTTTTATTGCGTCATTTCAGAGCATTTTCAAATAAGTTAGCAAAAATTTTCAAGTGTCATTTGCTAACTTATTTGATACGTTTATGTTATTAAAAATTTGTCACTCAAATTCACCCTTCAAATTTTATATTTTATTTAATAATATTAATATTTTAACTTTAGCTTATCTTATGGAGTCCAAATTTTATTTTCAAACTCTTTGTTGAACAATGTTTTTGAATCAAATATATTGCGAGACTCAATTTGTTAACTTGAAGAGGTAGCAACTGACTTCGTAAATATACAAGTATAAGGTGAGTTGCTAATTCTTTAATTTATTAATTGAGTTGCTACCTCCGTTGACAAAGCCTTGTTTTCTGGGCAAAAAGACAAGGGTTGCCTTATTGACTTCTCACGTGGTGAATACAATCCACATAAAAAACTATTATCAAATGACTTGTATGTTATATGAAATGACTATTTAGGTCGTATAACAGTTAAAAAATAATAATAATTGAATACACCCCCAAATTAGCAATGTCATATGTTTTGTGTAAATATTAATATAATTGAAAGTATATTTTTTTATCGAAAAGAAATGAGTGGTAAAATAAATTAAAACTATTGTTAAATTTAGACCATATTCTATGACTAAAAAGGGAGAGTAGTAAAGGGTATGAAACGAAAGTGAATTATTTCAAGAGTAATGCCACACTTACCATATATTTATACTATTATTTGTACAATTTTTCTAATAAAGGTAGGACTTATCAACAAATATAGGTCTCATCTCTATTAAAGAGATGATATAAATGATATTATGAATATGTAGTAATAATAGTATTTTTGTTATTCCAATTCTTGGATGAAGAATTGGAATAACAAATTAGATACCAAATTAGGTTGCTCATTGTGTAGCTTAGCCGAATAATATCTGTGATGCTTTACTTGAAGATTGTAATGTTTCAATAAAATATCTACGAATCCGCCAAAAAAAACCTAGGGAGGCTGATTGATTCTCTTTACTTCTTTTATTCTTGAGTTTCATAACAGGAAATTTTATTTGAACTCGCATAACTTCTCTCTGCACTCAACTTAAACTATAAATGGAAATTGTCCTTTTTACCCTATCACATAATTACCACCAAGTACAAGATGAAATTAAATATTCAAACCCTACCATACAAAATCACCATTTTTACAAAAACACTATCAATACTAACATTAAACATAGACAAAAACACTAAAAAGGACCTCCAAATGGTGATTCAGAAAGGGTCTAAACTACTGAGCAAGTTGAAAGCTGAGCTGATCGATTTAACGAGCCATGCCGATTTGATGTCCCAACTTGGCCACTACATAATATACTGGGAGATCAAAGGAGAAGTTGAAGAGAGAGTTGTTAGTGAATATTGTAGTGAAATGGATGCATTATTTTTGGATCATGGCTATGTGGTCTCGAGGAGAAGCAATTCGATCGGGCCTCTTGAGCTTCAAATTGTGAAGAAGGGAACTTTCAAGAAAATTTTGGAACATTTCATGAGACATGGATCTGCAATGAGTTAATTTAAGACCCCTAGGTGCACTACCAACAAGGAGCTCTTGAGCATTCTCAATTTATGCACCATTAAAAGGGTTTACAGCACTGCTTATGCTAAATAGCACGTAATTGTATTTGGCAGAAATGCATGTGGCGAGTCACTTTAGATCGATGTTAAAGTCTGGAATGTCATAATTGTAATATTAGGGTTCTTGTGGACATGTTGTATAGACAGATACACCTTCAATTGAAAAATTAAATCGATCGGTTCTTCAAATATTAAAGTTCAATAAGCCAATAACATATAGAACATTTTCTTATGTACCCAAATTCAAGCTAGTTAGCTATGAGGGAATTTGTTTTTCTGTTAGATTTAATTCAATTTGAGATTTTATTTTATAAATGGGTGTAAAGATAACTTCATTTTGAATTGGTTTTGGGATGGTAGTTTAGGTAATAAATTAAGGTTTAAAGAGATATTAATTCTTTAATTAAAAATAATAATATATGTGTTGAAAATAAATTAAGTGTAGAAAGAGGCTACATAATTTCAAATAAAATTTTCCCTTCATAATTTCTTATATTTTCGATTCATGAAAAGTAAACATGTTATTTGTTGGTACAATGGTGCTGATAATCATATTCCACACATAAAAGATGTCAAATCTTAGAGACCAAATCTATACTTTTAATCTTTTTTGATAGAGAGCCTTATGAACCACTAAAGCTAAGATTAGGCCCAGATAAATATCTTATTAGAGTTTTAAACTTTGTGGTCTAGTTGCTTTTTTAGTTGGGGAATAATCTCTAGCCTCTAGGTGATAATTACGTCTCCTTCAAAGAGAAGAGGCAAGTCTTCTCCAGTTCTCCCTGCATACATATATGGACACCGTTAGAGAGAAATTCTAGTCAACTCGACCGCCTCTTCTCTTATGAAGTAATCATCAAATATGGCAGCTTAACATTTTAGGAAAATCCTGGGTCATGGCCCTCACCATTGAAGTTATCTAACAGAAGCATGAAATAAGAAGAAAATCCCTGTGATCTAGAGCACAAGAGAATCCAATATCATCCTCAAAATAGAGGACTAGTTCCTTACAGACCAATGATCACTAAAACAACCTAATTGAAGTTGTTTATCAAATCTAGAGAGAGAGAGAGAAAGAGGAAACCAATACATAAGAGATGGAGTGAACCAAGAATTTCAGCAATTAAGCAAAATTGTAGCATATGAAAATTGTCTAATATTTTTGTTCAAACATATCTTCTCGTTATGTATGTGCTAATACGTACGCTCTCATAAAAAAAATAACAATATAGTAATTATGGATCACCACGCTCATGCCAGCATAGGAGCATTGTGACACATCGCCTGAGGATATAGAACCTTGCCCTCTGCTCCTTCACCAGCATACTGCATCTCCGCCCAAATGATCGACACGGCTCTCGCACACGCCTACAACAGAAGTTGTTTCTGCTGCTGCTGCCTTGCCCTTGCTTCATACTTCTTCTTCTTGAATTACTGTCTACTTAGATACTCTTACATGTGTTGATCCAGAGAGAGAGAGGACTCTTTGTTTAGTATAGGTGAAGACTGAAGAGTGAGTGGCTTAAGGACCTTTTTATAAGTTTGATTTGGGCAAGCCAGCCCTTACTGAAAAGACAATTTTGTCCATGCTAAGTTCATCAGAATTCAGGAATTTTGATAATTTCAAGAAGGGTTTCGGGGTCATTTGTGAGATACCCTACGCTGTCATCCACTTGCACACGGGTACTCCCATTTTTAAATTTTGGAAAATTATTATATTTGTTAAGTACAGTACTATTATCTTGGTTGTTATGCATTTTCAAGGACGGGTATTCTCTCTGGAATTTTTGTTGTGAGGATCCATATGATCAATTAATTGCGATTGTTTATTGTACATCATGTAATTAATTTTTGTTAAGTATTGTTTATATTTAATTTTAAATAAAAATTTTAAAATGATTTCTAACTATATAATATACGATAAACGAACATAATTGATTGATTATTTAGATCCTCACAAATAGAATCTGGATGATATCCTATTCCCATTTTCAAGTCTATATGATAGGAGGTGGAGAATAAGGAGGTTGTCATATGGAATTATTACTGAATATTATTTAATTTTTAGTTTTAATCTCAAATTTTAATCACAATTCACAATTCACAAGTCGACAATTATAGAAAAACTAATGAAAAAGAACTTGAAAACTTTGAGTTTTAATGATACAAAAAAATAAAGGGTAAATTGAGTAGTATCAGGATTGACTTTTTAGTGTAAAAATATGGTTTTTCGTTAAAGTGAACAATATTATAAGCTTTTCTTTAAAGTTCCCTTAATTGATTTTAGTGCGATAATTCAGTGTATGAAAGTACTTGTTTCAAGTTAAAAGTTATACTCACACTCACACTTAGAGTCAATTTTTGAATTACAAAGTGAGAGAGGATCCTCGTCGGATCCTTTTTGTGAGGATCTCAGGAATCTTCAAATCACATCCGTTCATCGTGCATCGTGTAGTCAGTTTTTGTCAGGTACTGTTTATATTCAATTTTAAATAAAAACATTTACAATGATTTCTGATCATACGATATACAATAAACAGATGTGATTTGAAAATTTTCAAAAACCTCAAAAAAAGAATCCGGTGAGTATCCTCACTCTTAAAAAGTAACCTAATTATTGCATAGTTGCATGAATTCATTTGCATGCTCACATGTTGTTAAACTAGTTTGACCAACTGCCTGTGTCTTTAAATCTGCTGTGCTCAACTTTTCTTTGCCAACTGTGTGTTAAGCCCAAATTTTTACACTTGTCACTTCTTTAACTCTATTTACCACGAATTATGTAGCTGGACAATAAATTGATAATATTGTATCAAAATTTTAATTTAATTTCATCGTTTAAAGTTGCTCAACTAGAAAATGTTTATGACTCCATCCATGTTTCACAATGAATAGAATCCGAATGTGAAAATAAATGTCGGTTTTTTTTTTTTTTTCTTTTCAAACACACAAAATTATCATTATAAAAGGGGGGTGGGGGGGGGGGGGGAGGAGAATGAGTTAGGTTTCATAATAGGTTAGCAATAATGTGGTATTTTTCTTTAGCGAGAATCGAACCTAAACCTCTCACTTACAAGTAAAAAAGAAAATCACTAGACCGTAGTATTTTGTGGCTTTTAAATAAATCAAAATATTTGCGTTTCAAATGTTAATAAATTGATAATGCTTTTGATGAGGATTGATTTCCTTTTCACCACCATTCACGTCTTGTTTCCATAGTTAATAAAATACGGAACATGTATAGTACATAAAAAATACGTATGTATATATTTAGCAATTTTGCTAAACTGATACTTTGAAAAATTTGGCCATTATTTAAAATTTTGATATTTATTTTTTCAATAATATGTATAGAATACGGGATTTTTTTTTCTGTATTATTGATAAATATGTCTAAATAACATGCATTAAATGTGAAAAGTACCTAAGTACATGTATAATTTGTGAATCATACGTTAGAGTTAAAAAAGAGGTACAATTTAACGAATCATTAACACATGTATGAAAAACAAAAATATTTTTAAAAAATACATGGCACGTTAATGATACGTGTATTATTTATGAGTTTACCAACTATGCCTGTTGTTTCAATAAAAATTTTGTGATCATGAGCATGATTAAGGTTTGTTATTTTATTTTTTATTTTTTTAATTCCAAATAAAAAGAAGTTTTGTTAATTTTATTATTTTAAGATTGATTCATTTGGACGCGTGACAAGATTTGGTTGGTGGTAAAGACAAAGTTCTTCCTGATCAACCGTGAGAACCCAAACATTTTTCTTATTAAAAGTTTCAAGACTGCAATCGATATGATAGTTTATGACGATAATATAATAATTGATAGTGTAATGTTAGAGGCACTGAATTTTTAAATTAAATTTGTAAGCCAAATGATGTGGTGGTTGATAATTAAATTATTACTTAAGTGTTAATTAACGTGTTCACTTTCTATTGGTTACACATCATTATTTAGTTTGTAAATTTGATTTAAAATTTTGATCTCGCTAGTATTATCCTAATTGATATGAATGCAGAAAAATATTCTCTTCTAGGCTTCTTCGTTTCTGAATTACATCCCTTTCTGTTAACAATATTAGAATTTCCACTAACCAATATGTAATTTGAACTCGGACCTTCACTAGTTTATTTTTTATTTTTTACTATAATCTCTTTTTATCTGTTTTATATAAAACCATGCATCGTGTTAATTGTTGGTCTAAATGATTTTCTCAGTATCAAAAAGCGTTCAGAGTTCAATTTTCCCACTTCCAATAAAAAGTATGGCATGATCAACATTTTGCCACTTCTGGTATTATTGATTTAGAACAATGATGGTTGAAATCACCGGCCAATACATCGTAATTAAAAAGCAATCACTATAATATTACACAGAAGTGGCAGATTTTAGGTCAGGGCGATGAATATCGTCAATATTGTGTGTCAACGATGAGTTAAAATTTTGTCTTGGAGATCAGATGCTTTGCTTTAGGTTGGAACCTTCAAACCCAAATATTCCTCATTACATCATCATCATCCATATAATCAAATATAATTGGATTACAATGTTCAACAACAATACTAATAAACATAATGAAGTGCATATATTTCATCAAATTTAAAAGATTTTTTTACGTAAACAAAATACAAGTCGGTACATCACATATTATAATGAAATGATAAAATATATTTTTCAATGTTCCTCCACTTGTATATTATAACCTAAGTACGTAAAAAATGTTCCCAATAATTGTAACGGAAAGACTGAATGAGTAGTCAAGGAGCTCGATTATAGGAGTAATTAAACCGAAAGTACTAGGGTATGCATGTGAGGATGCTTCCCCATACGTGAAGCAAGTCGATCACATGCATGGAAAGACATGCCATTCCCATTCGTATCTAATCTGTAACAATTTTTTTTCTTGAAGTACAAAAAGAAACCATATATATATATATTGAAATTTCTTTCCCCTTTTCATCTTCATATTTAAAGCTTCCAAACCATATTAACTGTAGGTCATACCAAGAAAGCTTGACAAAATTATGTTCTTATCTGTTTGAGGGGTGAATATTATGTGATAAAGCTTTGTGAGAATCTTAATTAACAACTTGATGGTACTAACTTGATTAACTACAAAAATGAATACAGAAATTAAAATGGTACTAACTTTATTAACTACATGTAGAGGCTAGCACAAAAGCTATGTCTTTCGAAAAGTATTTCCGTCCCACTCTTGTACTTGTGGTTCTACAACATCTGCTCGACCAGGATACAACTACCTAATTCTATAACCTGCATTGGATTATAGAATTCTAGCGAATTGCTTTGTGTGTTTACTCTCTGAAAAGTTTGTATGGAAGAGAAGGAGGAAGAAAAGATGATCTCACTTGGAAACTGTGATTGCAAATATATAGTTTGTTTCACACCCTTTCAAATACATGTTCAGCGTATTTGAAAGTACAGAACTCTTTCTAAGAGCTGTGTCTTTTAATCAAAACGTTTTTAATTAATAAATTAATTAAAAACTTAATTTGAAATTAAAATTAATGAATCTAATTAATTTTAACTTCCAGGGCCCTTGTCTTGATATAATTATACAAGCCTAATCTACACAATCATAAGGCCCAAACCCATTGTCTTGATTAATTAATATTAATTAATCCGCCTTTAATCCATTTCCAAATGGTCAAGTTCTAATCGTTAGAACAAAGGACTAGACCTATACAAAGAGCAATGGGAACTAAATGTTCCCGATGTGGGACACCAAAAGTCTCAAAACTCTTACAACTTTCCCTCCCCAAACTGAGAGACTTAGAACATAAATGCCCTGGAAATTACAGGGAAAGTAACTATACCTACCCCTCCATTATCATCATGGCATTGCAATATCTAGCTAGGTCATTCCTCTGCGAGAAAATCCCAGTTCAATCTTCACAACTACTAAAACACTAAAGACTAGGGTACAAATACCAACCACGAATCCAGTGCGTCAAGCTTAAGTCGATCAACAATGGCCCTGGGATGAATGAAATACATAGAAGACATATTCGAAAAAGTACAACAACAAGAAGACATTAAAGTCATAAATATAGAGTCATTAAAAAAAAAAGACATTAGAGTCATAAATATAATTAATCAAATTAATATAAAATAGAGATGAACTTATCCGTATATACGGAGAAAAGGTTGGCAATGTAGAACTAGTCAACCCTATTATTAAATGTGAGATACTCCTACTCATAATCACAATCATATATTTTATGTCCTACCATAATAAGTTTTACCAAATAGAGATTACGTAATTGGTTAATTATAGTTAAGATTCTATTATTCTAGCCATATTGGAACTGCAAAATCACTCGAATATCAAGTCACTTAAAAAATAATTACTCGAAAGTCAAATAATTGATTGACAAGTCATCGATACTCACAATTATGTTTACAATGCAATCCACCAAGACCAAGTGATTGGGTTAGATTATTGGTGGGGTTGGACGTTGGAAAGGGAGAAATATTTATAATTCATCATTTCACAAAATCCAATCAAGTTAGCTCATTCATTTGTGTATGGTAATCTACAAAACCCTGATCTAATTGAACAAGGAAATTAATCACAGGAGAGTATGGTTAAGCTTTAAGTCGTAGGGGGTATGAAAATCTACAAAAACCTAAACCTAATTGCACAATTTGACTTTTTTTTTTAAATTTCTTTTTGTCCCGTTTTATTTTTTATTTTTTTTGAACAAGAAACGATAGTAGAATTTCATTACCGAATCACAATTACAAAGAGTCCAAAACAATTACAAGAGTTGCTACATGGGTATAATCTCCAGTGATCAAATAAATTGATCTGGAGGTCATTCGCACAAACTAGAGTTAATAATAACCCCCAAATTGGCAACCACAACCGCACACGCACTAGCACAAGCACTGACGTACAAATCTGCCACAAAGATGGCCGACAAAATAGATCTATACCACAACCCATGTAATGTCACTGCTAAAACAAGCAAGAGCACATCAAAACCATCACTTGGCGAAGCAAGGCCACAATGAAAAACCAAGTCTGACAATTGGGGTCACATCAAACCACCGCTCACAAACTGGCCATATCATTCTTAAGGCGAGACATTACCTGCTAGAAGCGGTACAAACAAACCTACACTCAAACTATACAAATCTGAGAAAACGAAATTCTACGGTAGGCTTCATTCCAACCATTGACCCATCACCACCTGCAACTAGTGCGGTCCGCTGCAACCCGTGAGCCAAGGCCTCCAGAGGAAGGCGGAGCTGCCACTAAATAGTCGAGAAGAGCCGCACAAAACCTGGAAAAGCAAGCCATAGGGGGATCGGACTCACCAACAATCAAAAACACCAACCCAAACCTGCATATCTAGCCCCAAAACAGGGGAGAAGCCCTATACGGGAATAAATCTCGAGATAGGGGTCAGAGGCCTGCATCAGAGCCGGAAAAGTTGGTCGCCGACAAAATAGTGGGAAAAAAAGGTGTTGGGCATCACCAAGGACCAGTCGGGATAAATTTAATTTTCTACGTGAGATAAATTTGTACAAGATGTTGTACCACATCAACATGTTGACATGGTACGACTACTAAGGATGCCATGTAATATTGTAAATGCAATAACGCTAGAAATTTCATTTTTTTTTAACATGATTTTTGTGAAGAATTGTCTATGTCGGAAGTTTATCAAACCTTGCATGGAGTTATAGTGTTGGGCTCCTCTCCATATTATCAATTAATTTTATAGTGAAACTTCAACTTCCTTCACTTTTCTCACTTAAAAAATTGACACATTGTGATATCTTGCTAAGATGATGTGGTACGTATATACTATTTAAATGAGGGGAAGTTTTTCTACGTACGAATAAGTTGAATTGGAAAATGTCTAGTACAATAGGCAAACCCCCATCATAGACGTGTGCATACATTTTAAATAAAGAACAGATCGTACTGATCGATAGATTAGCATTGTGGTAATTAAATAAAACTTTATAAGAAGCCATATATATATATGAAAGAACATTTTTGTCATTACCATATGTAATTATATATCTATGTATACGTAGATAATGGAAATTTACATCTCCATTATCATCTTTAACAACAAAGCTTTCCAAACATATATATCACACAAAGGCACAGAGCTCTCTTTTTTATCATGGCCTATTCTTGCCCTTGCTTGAAGAACACAGCTCCGACCCAAAAGTGTGATCATTCACGTAGTGGCTAGGGGCAGACGAGCGACGAACACCTTTAGGCAGACAACTCTCCACAATGTGGCTTCCCAACCCATTTGGAGCATCATGGCCCTTAATATCATAAGGTACTTTAGGAGGCACGTAACTTGAAGGGTTCGAAGGGATTGAATCCAATGGCCTTATGGCAGCCACAACTCTCCCTTCAACGCTCCTTTGGATTATTGTAGGAGGAGGAGCCAAGAGAATCAAGAAAAGATAGAGCATGACCATTAGCTGGAAACTAGTACTCTTGAAGGGCATTGTGATTAAAATCCAGATAAATTTATTGTGGACAAGAAGATGGTGAAAATTAACGAGTAAGGTGGAGGTCTTAAATAGGGTCATGAGGACCGTTGGATATAAGCTTAGATCGATGTGTGACCAACTCATGGCTAGCCAGCAAAAGCACTTGCTATGCACTTTTTTGACAATTCAGATAGGGAAGCCCGTGTACTCAATTACTATTTTTTTGAGCTTCTTCTTGTCAAAGTCTAGTTCTTTGACTTTTCTTATACGAGTTCCGTTCTCACAGGTTTCATGTTTTGATTCTGTACCGTTTGATCTTAATTTAATAACAGAGGATAAACTACAATAGCTATAAATAAATGACCCCTATCACTGAATTAAGATTAAACAATAGGTGACCGCAACTTTCTTGAACAAACTGTAATTACATCAATGATCATCTAGAGATCTTGATGACTTTTCCTTCTATACCATCATGAAAATATGATATATATTTTAACTGTGATATAGTCACACTGCAACCGTGAGATTTCGTAAGAATCATACAATGTGGGGTTAAAGGTTTTTTTATATAACATGCTTGATCGACACAAACGCCACAATGACCGTGACATCGTCGGAGATTCTATAAGTTCTTACTAAATTGATATCAACGATGCCCCAGTCAAACCTATCAGTCTATCACCTTCAAAAAAAGGGTAACACATGGGAGCATCTTATTGGTCCATATGGCAATAGTAGCTTACCTGTTTGCCGACTGTACTTGTTTATCCTTCCAACATCATCTTGTTACAACTGGCCAAGTTAATCTTCTAACACGTCTTATTAACCAACTTTCAATCTGCAAATGCTTTTGGCATTGTCCAAAATCTCAACAACCCCTTGGAAATCTGTAGCTGAAGATATTACAATTTAATGAAGCAACAAGTGTCCTGCTTTATTGTTCCTTGCTTCTTGGTTTAAATCTGGTTGGTAGCATTAGGCTGTGGGAGCAAAACACTCACCGATGTATTTCTATCTTTGTTTTAACTTTTGAAGGACATACAACTGACAGCCATGGTTCTTCAGGGGCACCAACCGTTACTTGACATATTTATTTGAACACGCTTATACTTGATGAATAATACTTGCATCCTTATATCGGGTATTGAAGAAGTTGAGGTTCCACTATAAAATTAATTGGTAATACAGAGAGTAGTCAAACCTCTTATAAACCTACGTAAGATTCATCCTCTCATAAATTTGGGATTCATTCTCAACATGTCCCCTCATGTGTGATGAATTTTTAAGCCTAATACGTGGGCAAGATAACAAGTTGACATGGAGCGTGTGTGGCCATTTAGCTTCACACATAGGACAACATGCTCTGATACCATGAAAAAGTTGAGGTTCCACCATAAAACCAATTGGCAATATGGAGAGTAGATCAACCTCTTATAAGCCCATGCAAGTGTAAAGCAACATATTATGTTGCAACAATGTAGAACATCAATGGAGGGTTTAAAGACAGAGAGAAGATTAGTGAGAGAACATAATGAATTCTTGTATATTTCATAGTGGTAATACAATCTATACAAGCTGTTATATATTCTTCTAACTAACAAAGCTTATACACTAAGTCACAACAATGTCAACAACCTTAACTACCTTATAACAACCATACTAATCTATTGACACATGGCACCATATCTAACCATTCATCTTATACTATTATCATCCTCCCTCAAGCTCAGGAGAAGGACCACGAAGCCTGAGATTGCAGCAATGAGTGTGAAATAATGGTGCAGACAGCCCGTTAGACAAAATATCTGCAAATTGTTCATTCGAAGCACAAACTACATTTGGATAAGTTGTTTGGCAACCATTTCTCGCACAAAATGCACGTCAATCTCTATGTGCTTTATTCTTTGATGCATCACTAGATTGCAAGTGAGTGCAATAGCTGATAAGTAGTCACGAAGCATTGTAGATGGAGTTTGGATTGGAATTTTCTAAAAAACAAGCCTTCAATCTCAGGAGCTGTTGAAGCAATTGCTCGATACTTAGCTTCAGTAGATGAACGAGATACTATGTTTTGTTTCTTAGAGGACCAAGATATTGAATTATACCCTAAGAAAACAACCATTCCAGTTGTGGATCTTCTATCATTTGGATCTCTAGCCCAGTCAGCATCATTGAATGTATTTAACTCCAGTCCTTCTTTGACATACTGAATATCATAACTTTGTGGGAACTGTTGTTAACACTCTATAAATCTCATTCTATAAGTGTATTTTTCTTTCTAATTATAGAAAGTTTGGAGTGAAAAATAAGATATTTGGAGTGCCAATAACAATTCCTTAACTCTGTGTACCTTGAGATATCTAAGTTTCCTTTTCACAGCTAAATAATGTGGCTTCGTTGGACACTGCATGAATTGATAGACCTGGTGCACAGAGAATGCAATGTCTGGTATTGTAAAGGTGAGATATTGCAAAGCTCCCACTATGCTTCTGTACAACTCAGGGTTGTCAAAAGGTACTCAATCATCTTTAAGAAGCCTGTTATAAGGCAAGCAAGGTGTAACACAGAGTTTAGATTGATGCATTTCTGTTTTTGTTAACAAGTCATTGACATATTTACTCTGAGAGAGAAACAATCCTTATGCATTTTGTGTAATTTGAATTCCAAGAAAATAGTGTAGAGTTCCCAAGTCTTTGATATCAAACTCTTTTGTCAATGCAAAAATGATCTCACTTATGGCATTAATTGCACTACCTGTGATGATAATATCGTTAACGTAAAGCAAGAGAATTACCACCTCAAAACCAACATGTTTCACAAACAAGGATGTGTTTGCATAAGTGGATTGAAAACCTAAGGAAGGCAAGATACTGGTAAATCTCTCATTCCATGCCTTAGGGCCTGTTTTAAACCACATAAGGACTTGTGAAGTTTACATATTGAAGTAGAGTGTAGTGAATCCACAAAACTAGGAAGTTGTGCCATATAAACCTTTTCTTGTAAAATTCGATGCAGAAATGCATTTTTTACATCTAGCTACCTTAGAGACCAACCAAAATGTGCAGCTAATGCAAGAACAAGACTTATTATAATACGCTTAACCACAGGGCTAAATGTTTCACCATAGTCTATATCTGCCTCTTAATTGAATGCTTTTGCCACAAGTCCAGCCTTGTACCTTAAAATGGTTCCATCTGCATGTCTTTTGATCTTAAAGACCCACTTACAGCCCGCAAGGTTCCTGTTTGATGGTAGAGTGACTAAAGATCAAGTGTTCTGAGAGTGTAATGCTTGTATTTCCTCTTCCATAACTTTAAACCACACTGGGGACTTAAGAGTAGACTTATATGAAATTGGTTCAATCTGAGATAAGTTAACTTCTACATTATCATATGACATGGCTAGAAATGCTTTCTTCTTTGTAATCCCACTTTTTGATTGCATAGGATGCAAATTCAATGGAGGTACAGGAAGCACAACTTGCAAGCTTTCTGGTTGAAATTTAGGAGCCACATGGATTGTAGAGGAGAGAAACTGAGGTGATGTGCCAGTAATGGGTTGACTTAAAACTTCATATGTTGTGGCATCACTTGAAGGTGTTTGAGATAAGTCATTGGCATTAGCATGCCTAGGATTAGGTAAAGGTTGGTTTGGTGATGCTGTAACAACGGTATTTTCACTTGTGACAACCACTGGTTGTAAAGATGTAAAGATGTTCTAGAAGAGGAAGTGGTTGAAATTGCAGATGGTTTTTGTGAGAGAAAAAGATATGGAAAGTCACACTTATCAAATATTATACGTCTAAAAATATAAACCCTCTTTGAACTAACTTCAAAGAATATGTATTCCTTATATTTAGATGCATATCCCAGAAAAATGCACTTTGTAGTTTTTGGTTGCAACTTTGTACTATTGTAAGGTTTCAATAATAGAAAACATGCACAACCAAATATCCTGAGATGTTGAATTTCTGGAATAGATTGAAATAAAGTCTCAAATGGTGATTGAATGTTTAAGGTTGGAGATGGCATCCTATTGATAAGTCATATTGTAGTTTGACATGCAAAAGACTAAAAGATAGCAGGTAAAGATGCAGTTTATAGCAGTGTGACTGAGGTTTCAACAATGTGTCTATGTTTTCTTTTTGCCAACCCATTTTGTTCTGAGGTATGAAGACATGATATTTGATGAGTGATTCATTTGTCTAACAAGAAGGATTGAAAGGTTTTACTTGTATATTCACCCCCATCACTCTGTAAAGTTTTAATTGAAACTGCAAAGTGATTAAAGATAAACTGATATAATCCAATGAACACTGAACACACTTCACTTTTATTATGCAAGGGGAATAACCAATAGTATCTAGGGCATTCATCAATGAATGTCACATAGTATCTATATCCATCAATGGAATTACAAGGAGTAGGGCCCCATACATCACTATGAACAACATCAAATGGAATCACAAACTTAGACACAGATGTAGGAAAGGGTAATTTGTTAAAATTTTCTTGTAAACATGAATGAAAAAGTGAAGGTGATACATAAGAAGGTATCGAAATGTGAGACTTTCTAAGTATAGTTGAGACAATGGAATTAAAGGGGTTACTTAGCCTGCTATGCCAGAAATTGAAATTGACTTGTTGTCCAAGAAATGCAGCTTTGAATGCTTGATTATGAATTGTAGCAGTTCTTGAAATTGGAATTGGATATAACCCATTACTGCATTGCCCTTTATACAGAATCCTCCCTCTGTCTTTACCCTAAATCCAGAAATTAAAAGCATATAAGATTAGCCAGCAATTATCATCCAAGCATATCCTATGTACATAAAGTAAATTCTAAGTGATTTTTGGCGCATACAAGACTGAACTAAGTTTCAAGGGTTGTATAGGTGTATGAATGATAGAAGAGCCAATATGTGATATTGGTAAACTTGCACCATTAGTAGTTTAAATTGTCTTTGTGAAAGGGAATAAAGTAGCCAATGATAGATTCTGCAAATCAGTAGTTAAATGAATTGTTGCTCCTGAATCTATGAGTCAAATTTGCTGAGAGGGAGCATTTGAGTTTGAAGTAGGTTGTGAGGAAACCACATACATTGTAAAAATCTGAGGAGCATTTCCAGACATATTTGCATTTCTAAAGTAACTAAATTGAGCAATATGCTTCTTCTTACCACATATTTGACACCCTTCAATCACTACATTATCAGTATTTTTGAATCTGCATGTATCAGCAAGATGTCCAAATTTGCCATAGATTTTGCAAGCTGAATTTGTTGGAGATGCACCAAGAATACCAGGATCATAAGTATTATAGTTGTTTCTTGAATTTCCATATTGAAAATTAGAGTTGTAGTTGAATTTACCCCTGCCCTTGTAGTAGTTCTTGAAATAAGTAGCCTGATTTGCCCCACCAAAAAACCCTTGAGTTTGATTACCTGAGTATCCTTGACTTGAATTGCCAGGAAACCCTTGGTTTTAATTGCCTAAATACCTTTGACTTGAATTGCCAGAAAACCTTTGATTTTGATTGCTTGAATACTCTTGTGATGAAAAAAATTGAGTTCTTGGAACTTGACTCAGTGTTCTTGGCAACCATTGCAGAGAGAAATGGAGCGATAACAATGTTTTTAACCATTGCTTCTTCAGCAAGCAATTGGGATCTTAAGTCTTTGATGAAGATGGCACTTTCTCTGCCTCTAATGATTGATCTCATAGTATTGTACTCCATTAGTAAGCCATTAAGTGTTAAGATAACAATATCATCATTTTCGAAATGCACTCCTGTAACTGTCAAATAATCTCAAGCCTCCTTGATTCACTACAAATACTGATATATCGAATCAGTGCCCTTCTTGATATTTTGTAGCTCAGATTTCATTTGGAATATAGTTGCTCGAGTTACAATGAAGAACTGTTCTTTCAGACAAACCCATAAATTTTGAGCACTTGTGTTTCCAATGGCATATGATACAGCTGATGGAGAAAGCGTAGTAGTACTGAGTTGCATCAAGGCCCGATCATGCATTTTCCAAATCTTGAATGCATTAGCTTCAGTTCTTGATGAGGAGTCACCATAATTGACTTCAGATTCCCCTGAACTAGAAGAAGTAAATCTTTCAGGACGTGGATTAGAACCATCCAAGAACCCCATGATTCAATGGCCTTCGAGTAATAGCTGCATCTGAAAATTCCATGTAAGGTAATTGGAATCATTGAGCTTAACTATAACAAATGTAGGAATGGTAGAGATAAGAGATGTGATAGGTGATTGCAAGATTTGTAGTTGATTAGCAGTCACCATCGTAACCTTTCTTTGAAGAACTATGAATGAGAGGTAAGATCAAACACCTGGAGTGAGCGATAAAGAAGAAGAAAACTCAGAAACTTTTAGAGCTCCAAGATCTAGTAGTTGTGAAAGAGAAGATCTTGAGCGGCGGAAGCTAAGAATTGCTTGACAGGCGAATGATACCATGTAAAGCAACATATTATGTTTTAGCAATGTCGAACAACAATGGAGTTTTTAGAGAGAGAGGGAAAATGGAATGATTTCTTGTATACTTCATAGTGGTAATACAATCTTTACAAATTGTTAAATATTCTTCTAACTAACAAATCTTACACAGTAAGTCACAACAATCTCAACAACCTTAATTGCCTTATAACAACCATACTAATCTACTGACACATGGCACCATATCTACCCATTCATTTTATACTATTATCAACAAGGTCCTTCCTCTTATCAACGTGAGATTCATTTTCAACATACACAATATCTACTCCTCGAGAACAATGTATTTTTATCATATAAATTTTATAATTGAAATCACTTAATTTCGTAGCCACTCTATAAAAAATGATCTGCATAAAATATTCAAATAGAAAATCGTTTAGTCATCCAAATATATAGATATTATTCATGCTTAATTGATTAATCTATTCAGCATATTATCTCTCTATTTTCTCAAATTTTCTCATGGCATTGTGTACATTTTTTAGAACTACATTCTACAAACAGTATGGTTATAGATTTAATATTATAACTGAATCATTCAGTTTAGTATTGGATTCTTGATAAACCATTCTATCCATAAAACTGGTAATTGCCACCTTCATTAAATTTTGAACTTTTATTTATACAGAATGGGAACTCAAAACTTTGAAAATCTTCTAAGACTGGCTAGTTCAAATTTTGATAGTAGTATACATGCAAAAGGCAGGACATGCAGTGTGGGCCCTGATAACTTCCATAGTTGATAGATTGCAGGTCCTTTCCCAACCCATAAGAGATTAAAGATATAAGAGACCAAGGTCTAAAAGATTATTGGGCCAACTTTGTTGAAGGAACTAATTAGATATGGCATTAAAATTTTAATTTGGGGATCAGACACAGGTTGAAGTATAATTGATGTTAGTGTCTTTAGTGATGAATTGTGAAAGGGAACTGGTATTAGCACTCTAAAAATCTCATTCTACACTTCTCATAAACGTATTTTTCTTTCTAATTATAGAAACATTGAAGTGCCAAATGAGATTTTTGGAGTGCTAATAACAATTCCCTTGTGAAAAATGTAAATTGAAAATTATGGTGGAAAAGAGGGTTGTGTGTTCAATATATTGAAAAATTTAAAAAGTTTACAATGAGAGCTCATAATAATATTAATGACTTAAGGGTAAGTCATTGTTACCCTTTTTTATCTGGGTGATGATTTTGTAGCGCAATTATCTTTACGCATAATAATGGGAGATTATATTCATACACTCCAAATTATTTCTTACACATCTTTTTAATTTTTGAATATTTTTCTATCAAGTGTTAGTGGTGTGTAGAAAATATTAAAAATGTGTGAGAGAAGTAATTTAGGGTGTGTGAATATAATCTCTCTAATTTATTTTGATAGTGTAATAAGACATTTACAAAGTAAATATTAATGTTGTCAAAGTAATATACAACAATGTTATTCTGTGTTATTAACTATAACCTATTATGTAACATTAGAGTGCAAACTTGTTATTAACTATAACCTACTATTATTATGTAACATTAGAGTGCAAACTTTGATGATTATATTGTAACATTAATTTTATTGTAATTCAGACGTTGAATGTATGTGAATGTCATGTTGTAACACAAAAACACAATTGAACGTGAAGGTAAAGAATTCAAAAGTAAGTAACAACCTTGTTCAACAAGAAAAAAGATAACGATTATGAGTAATTTAATGGCATCCACTAATATTTACTAAAACAAGGGGTACCAAACACCAATTCCCTTTTTTTAATGGTACGATTTAAAGAATTAAAAAAACGGATGATAACATTATTCAACGCACCTGCACTTGATTTCAATTTTCACGGCCGCATCGCAATAAAATTAAATCAAGGATGATATGATTAGTCATTTAATTAGTATTAGTCAATAAAATTAAATCAAAGATGAAATGTCTTAAACTTGATCTTGTGAATGACGAGTTCGACACCATTGTAACAACTATCTCATTGTGTAATTTAACCCAATACCCCTGCTCTTAGTATAAATACATTTTTTTTCCATTAAAAAAAATGGTATATATTATTATATCCAGATATAAACATTGGGGTCTTAGCACAAAAACCAAGCATGTGCAGGCGCCAAAAATGAAACGAGAATGTTATGAAATTGGCACTGGTTGGGCACTACTAGTACCAGTACTGCATAAACTAATTGAGCAGGTACACATCTCTTACATGAGCAAAATAAAATAGTAAACCTGGTACATGTTTTTTCTTCCTCGTTCATGGCATGTGTATTAAATTTGACCGACCTGTATTGATTAGACTACCCTTAAGAGACAAAAGCTGCTCTTAACTTCTCAATAAACCATCTAATTCGGGCTCGTCCTGGAAAGAGACTTCTGCGCTAGGGTGGTTTATTCATGTTAGATGGGGCTTATGGAATAGCTAACATGCTTTTTTATCTTAGTCGAAAGGAATAGCTAACATGCTTACTCGATATGATTTGTTTGTAACTGAAGAGTTTGCCAACGTATTTATTCCGGTTCTAATAAAAATGTAGATCTAATTATGCTGATTAGAGCCGGACGTGCAAATTTCTCTTAGTGCTTGGTGTACTTTTAGAAAATAAAAATAAAAATTAATTTGATTTTGTGTTCTCTCCGTTTAGTAACATATGAATATTGGATTCATTTCACTTTTTAATTTTCCTTTGTCTTTACTAGCACATATGAAATTGAAAAAGTGTAAGTTTTTCTTTGAAATTCGTAATCAAATACTAAAAAAATAAGGAATTTAGATCAACTGAAAGGAATTAGTTAATCTGATTTTCTTTTGTTACTAGGTTTTTATCATAAATGGTCCCTAAGATTGATCAAACTTATCATTTTAGTTCAACACTTTCAAAATCAATCAATATCGTCCCTAACATTCATTATTGCACATCAATTGGTCATGCCATTTAGATTCCGTCACTACTATCCTGTTAGTTTGTATGCGGGAGCCATAAATCTAATAAAATGGTCACACGTGGATTACATAAAATAAAGATTTTTATCACAAATGGTCCCTGACATTGATCCAACTCTCATTTTGGTCCTTGAGTTTCAAAAATCGATAAATTTGGTCCCTGACTTTCACTACCGCACATCAATTTAGTCATTTCGTTAAAATTGCATCAATATTTTTTGTTAATGTGTTGATGTGGTCCCACTAATCCAATTAAATGGTGCCACATGGATTAACTATAAGAAATTATTTGTTTAAGAGTGAACCGACCGGTGAGTATTCCGCATTGGCATCTCTCCAAATTTGATAGGATTATAATCAACTAGAGAGAATGAGGAGTGAGTTCAGGGAGGCCAAGTGCTTTAGTAGTGTCATGGTGTCTTCCTTTTCTTTATGAGCATACCCAGATGAAGACGATGATATCTTATATTTTTTTTCTTTTAGTTTTCATTTTTAGTTTTAAATCTTAAAAATAATAGTTTCTTATAGTTAATCCACATGGCACCATATGATTGGATTAGTGGGACCATGTTAGCACACTAACAAAAAATATTAACAAAACTTAACGAATGGACCAAATTAATGTGCCGTAGTGAAAGTCAGAGACCAAATTTATTGATTTTTGAAACTCGGGACCAAAATGAGGGGTTGGATCAATGTCAGTGGCTATTTGCAATAAAAACCCTTATTGAGTGTGATCCACATGTTAATATTTTATTGAATTTATGGGTCCCGCATACAAACTAACAAAATAATTAACGGAATCTAAATGGAATGACCAAATTATCGTGCGATAGTGAATGTTAAGAACGGCATTCCAAAATGATGAGTTTCATCTTACTTTCATATTTTCTTGATTCTTCGTTCCCATCCTTCTTCAGTTTCTATTAAATAAGTATATGCTTAATGCATTGCATCTATTCATTTAAACCTCAGGATCTGTATTTACATATTTTTAATTAATTTATCATAGAATTTGTTGCAAAACCTTGTCCAAACATGACCATTACTTCATTTGTTTTGATTTCCAGCCCAATGTGAATACTGATTAGTTAATGACTCCAATCTGTTAGTTTAGTTGTCCCAAGAAAATAAACAATTGAAAGCGTAGGTCTTCGAAAAAAAACAAAAGATGGGTCAAATGGAATAAGAAATCTATCTTTTGTTTTTGTATGAACACTGGATCTACGTTGTATACTTTCCCAGTCAATTCTTGAAGAACCGAAACAAGATAGCTTACATTTTCTGAGATCAAATCTTCTGCGTTTATTTTTTGTGTGTTTTCTCTGTAGTCTTTATTATTAATTGATACATATTAAGTTTATAACAACATAATTAAAGATGATTAAATTTATAAACATGTGTCAATAAGCTACAAAAGAGTCATTAAAAGAGTCATACAAAAAAATAAGTATTAATCTCACATTTTTTACCATGTTAGTGATTGTTGATACTGTTTGCTTAGATTATTTTCTTTTGTGGTACTATCAATAGACTATTTATTGTTTTTCCTTATTTCTTTTTACATGTATTTACTGTCAATTGCAATAACAAAATTATCAATAACTGCATAATATTAACAGCTATTGAGATTCAGAGTATTAAGTGATTAACTTGTTAAAGTAATTACATTAACACACAAATTACAAGTTTTGTGAGGCCTTCTTGTTTCCAAGTTTCACTGTTGCGCTACCTATGTTAGAATCCAGCAAGGCATTCACATGCATGTGATGCTTAATATACTTCTTAGAACTAATCAAATGTAATCTAAAAAAGGATTCATATGATTAAAAAATGAAAACCCGCTAGCTAGCCCGTTGTTTTGAGCAAAACCACACAATTGTAAGGAATATACCAACTCCAACAAAGACGGGATTATGATATTAAATATTCAAATAAATTAAACTACTTAAACTTGTAAAAAGTACTTAACTCTAGTGATTACTTCAAGATAAGCAAAGCAATAATCAAATGTGCTGAGATTAATTAAGTAATTGGATAAATGCATGTCCCAATGGACTGTTCTTCAAAACCCTATTAATCAAAAACCGTATTAAGATCATTTGATAAAATAACGAATCAACAGTAATGTGTCAGCTGATTCCCACTGATAAAGGTTCGATAATTATGAGAATAAATCATAACCATCCACATGCACCATGTGTGTTGATGATTGATTGGATCACCAATAGATTAAGTTGTCGGTCTATATGGCAATAATGTTAAATGGAAGTTATACAAATATGCTTTTCTTTTAATTAACACTCCACGATCACGATCGTGCAAATAAATCATAATTAATTACGTGAACTGTACACATTGATGATTGAATTAGTCGTTACTAGATTTTGCGGACTTGTTATAATGCGGAGGAAAATAAGTTTGATACGTAGTGCATATATCCACTAGGTATCATACACAATCATCAGAGGAATATATCTGCATAGAAAGGCAGAGAAACTGATCATTATCTAGCAAAGATAGTTGAAATAATTAAGCTCCGAGCCTTTAGCCAAAAGAGAAAGCATCTAACAGCCGTCGAAGATAGTTGAAATTTGAAAGTGTAGATAGGGGACTTCTTTCATCATGGTGGGCAAGGCTTGACGTCGAGATTTAAAATGGTACTAGGTTGTTTGCCACGAGTGGGGCATGTCGTATCTCCCTCATAATTATATTTTAATAATTATAAAAACGGTGCGGCAGTTTGTTGGCCATCTGAGGGGGTTTGATTATTGCCACTTGAACCGTTAATGTTTATAAATAAATTAAAAATAAAATTAGATTGTCAGTGGACTGTGGCCCACCAAATTAGCTCCACATTTGGCATTTTGTAAGTTTTCATATGAGAGAAATTACACAATACAATTACATACTACCCATTAAACACCTAACTAAGGCTATGTGTGTTTTCATGCCTTAAGGGATAATGGTCGAGTTATTAATAAACTAATCTACAAAATGTAAGATACGAGGAATTACAAAAGTCCTCGGAATGACCATTATAAAGCATGTGCGAGAGATATATAAATTCCTGCTTAGAAGTGCCTTTTGCAAATCCTTCCTACATTTGTAATGATCAAGCAGTGCATTTCTTCATCCATTTCATCAACTTTTTGTGATCTATTCCTTACAAACTTGGTCTTAGTCTCTTGAAACTTTGTCAAATCCTCACCCCAATATAGCCTAAAGAAGAATCTGGTGTCTCCCGTAACACTGTTTAAGAAGTCCGAGGAAAAAAGCATGTCTTCGGGAGGGATGGCAATAGGTTGATCAATGAGAGGTGAAAAAAAAAGGTTTTAGCGTGGACTTAGAATTCTCACATGGCATGTGTTTTAAAGAACAGAAGAGTAATAGTAGGTATAAATTCAAACGATAAGTTGCTTTGCACGTAAGATCAACACTAACAATAACCCTAAAAGATTGGTCTAGGGGAAAGCGAGCAAGGGTTGCTCTGCTTTGGTATACTGTTTGATCTGCAGCTAAAATTACGATGTTGCCTCATGTGGTACCCGAGCCGTCATTACACATTAAACACTTTGCGTGACGAGGGAGTATTTGTCCCGCAAAGCATTTCCAAATCGCACAAAACCTATGGCGACGCAGAAATCTCCATGCAGAATTTGTCGCGCAAAGGTCGTGAAGAAAGACCTTGTGTGACGAAGAGTGCAGTTTTGTTGCACAACAAAACGATTGCGTGATGCTTTACTGCTTGTTGCAAGAAAGGTCTACGAACAAAGGTTTTTGTCACACGATATAAGAGGATACAAATGTGCTTTGTGACGAGAAGTTTTTGGGGACGTCTATGGTTCGTCTCGAAAATGTTTGTGCGACGAAACATGTAAGATGCATGTGGTTTTGCACGACGACATATCTTCGTCGCGAAAGTGTAATTTTTAATAATAAAAAAGGAATTTAATAAAAAAAATGTTATTAAAAAATATATTTCATACAATTGACCCAAAAAAAAAAAATTAATGACCAATTTATTTATAATATAAATAAAAGTGTACGTACAAATAGAAAGTTTAAAAAGAAAGCGGGAAAAAAAAACTAGGAAAAAAATGAGGTATAATCTATGGGCAAGTTGTTCAAAGGTGCTTGGTAATCTTGTTGCTGGAAGGGGGTTGGGTTGGGGACGGGGTCGGAGGTCGACGAGTCTGTTTGCTGTGTATGCTCGGGGTGGAGAGGCTCTGACGGCGGTGGTGCAGAAAAATCGAGGAAATGGATCCTAGAGGAACTGAGGGCCTGTACAATCAATGACATTTGAGTCTTATACGATGCGAGCTCACTCAGACCAACGACTTTTTACGTCAAAGCCGTAACCATGCCCTTCAACTATGACGATGAAGAGGCTCCACTCTCCCGTCCCCGGGCATTTCCCATCCCTCGACAATATGTCCCTGGCCCTTGATCGAAAGTCTGGTCCAACGTCTTTGTAAGGATATGAAACCCCACATCCTCAAGGGGATTCACAGACTCGATCAGCGTGTCTGAGGGAAGCTGGGAGGCGGACTCGTGAAGGGCTGACTGACCTTCTCCATCATAGTCGCCTGTGAAATAAAACATGGAATATTAATAGCAAACAATTTGAAATAATTAGTATAAATCTTTAATGCATAAGAAATTAATTACATGAAGGGACTCAATCAACTTATCCTCGGACCGAACATAAACATCAGCAAAGATGTTGATCTCTGGGAATTTTGAACCCCTCTGAAATAGAAAAAGATAAGGAAAATGTTAGTACGGAAACAAAAAATAAAAATAAAAATTATTAGAGACATTTTAAAATTGGAAATGAAAGCTTTAATATATACCTTCCGTCGCGCCTCCATCCTATATGAGAAAGGCCTCGAACCCGAATGGTGGAGAAGAGTCTTCTTCTCCCGATTGATCATCCCGATTGATCTTGTTCGCCTTCGCCTTCTTCTGTTATACACAAAATAAACGTATTAGTTGTAATATTTAAAGAAAAAAAAAGTAATACACATTAGTAAAAATTAAAAAAAGTAAAATGAAAGAAGTCCTATTTAAAAACTCACCACATAGCCCGACTCCTGAAAATGACTACAAAGCCAAACCCAACTATTTTCTTAGTCCTCGAACTCCTTTGGGCAACCCTCCTCGAGAGTGACCTGCGAATCATCAAACATCTTGAAATACTGGTGCAGGTCATTCTTCCATTGCTTGTAACATTCGAAGAAGAGTCGATTGAGGTATGCCAACATGTCCTCGTTGATGTTATCGAAATCGTAGTTTGTCTGCAATGTAACAAATATTACGAAAGTATTAGTAATAAAAGACATTAATAAATATAAATATATAAATTTACATGAAAAGCATTAGAAAGGTGACGATACTTACCGACAAATGATTGCGCACCGTGTTTTTCACCTTCTTCGGCATCGCCTTCCAAGACTTCCACCGCATAGGGCAAAAGGTCCGCATGATGTGCCCATTGTCGTGGACCAATGCACTATGCTGCTCCGCCGTTGGTGCTGCCCGATGTTGCTCATCGTATCCGATTATGATACGATCGTTGGTCACCCGGGTAACCTTCACCGTCTTCAATTGCCGACAAGGTCCCCTGATGTTTTTCTTGGCTGCAAAGAAATGAAAAATTAACGTTAACCCAAAACTAATAACAAATCCTACCAAAATTTCGACAAAACCTCCCTATAATTAAAACATTTCCCAAAACCCTGAAAATAACATAAACAATATATGTATCCAACACAACGATCACAATTGTTTAATAATGGGTTCAGAACGATGACAACAATAAACAATATATATAATAACATTTTAATCCTTAAGTGACATAACTTAACAAATTGAATCTAAAATAACAAAACTAAGTTAACATGGGAATGAGGGAGTAAATTAGGATAGTATACTTGGCTGTGGACCCGAGGCATCAATTGTGGATCCCGATGGTGACATCTGCTCCAGAGTGCAGGGGCGCCAGTGAACATGTCGGGTGCTAACAAGTAGCACCACCGAAGAAGTCGAAGATGCCGATGCTTGTGGGACTGGAGGACTAACTGGGTCAATCGGATTCACCGGCCTATGGTCCATCTCTGTCGGAGCAGTGGCGGCAGTAGTAGTTGTAGTCGTCATCGCCTTCCGGCTTCTAATGAGTTGTGACATCTACAAAATTGGAAATAAATTTGTTAGATTACAAAGATAAAAATTATCGTACACATGCATAATAATTTCTACTTAAATTTAAAACGAATAAACCATTACAACCCTAAATCTAACTCATTGTCCTAATTCTAAACCCTAATTTAAAAACCCTAATTCTAACCCCTAGTTCAAAATTAACTAACCCCTAACTTAAAAACCCTAAATCCTCAATTATTAATAGAGTCATCATCATGTATTATTTTTTCATACATTTCCATGGTGGCAAATTATACGGAAATACAAAAATCGGCCAAGTACTGTGGTGTTGGTTTAAAACCCCGAACGGATTGAATCCGTCAGTGGCAAGTACCAATCTAACATTCTGAGGATCAGCATCAAAATCAGGGAACGTTCGATCGAACTTTTTCCATGCCTCTCCATTTGCAGGATGCCTTAGGACATTGTCATCTACCCAATTTTCCTTATGCCATCTCATGTCGGTGGTAGTATGCGTTGACATATACAACCGCTGCAACCTAGGCTTCAAAGGCAAATAACGCATGACTTTTTATGGGGTCTTCGTTTGATCTATTCTGAGATGTCATTTTGAACCTCGACTCATTGCATACAGAGCATTTATCCAACGCTTTATTCTCCTTACACAACAGTGCATAATTGTTTTTGCAAGCATGAATTTTTTTCATAACTCAATCCCAAACCATTCAACACCTTTTCAGCGTTTCTAAGGTATTTCAGCAAACAATTATCCTTTGGTAGCATTCTCTTGAAAACCCCTAAAAAGTAATCAAAACACTGGTTCGACATACGATACTTTATTTTCCCATGCATTAGTTCCACAATAACTGTGAGAATCGAAAATCCCTTACACCTAGAGCATAACTCTTGGTTGGCATTTTTTTAATAGTTTTTTCATATTGTTTGAATTCTCCACTATCCATTGGTGTAGGTATGTCATCTTCCACTTCCTAATTGGTATTTGTTGACGTAAATGGAAAAACGTCATTTAAGATTTCCAGGACTTGTTCATTAGGATCCATATTAGGTTCAACATTGTCCATTCTTGTCACGTTTGACGGCGAAGCATTGTCTAATTGTTCCCCGTGATGGTTCCAAATATTATAGGTCTCTGCCATTCCATTTCTCACTAAATGAAATTGAACATTTTCAATAGTTTCCCTTAACATGTTGTTACACCTCCTACAAGGACACCAGATTCTAGTTGCACCCGGGTTGTGTGTACGTGCAAAGTCAATAAATCCTTGATTCCATTCAAGTATTCATTGGCGCATCTGTTCGGGTTCTGCATTCACGTTTTGTCCATCATTCCTGCAACCACAATAACATTACAATAATCACAACAACTTCAACATGGTCTTGTCACCTTATGCCTCCGGTAAGGGTCCTATCCCATTTGGGAATGCAAAATTATTTCACATAATTTATGGCCACTTCAGATTAGATTTCAACGTGGAGAAATTTCGGCAACATCTCTGTACAGTTCTTCTAGTGCACGACATAGATATGAAATACCTATGTACCACCCAAAGAACGTATAACTATGCGTCATAACTTTGCATTCCTAAACTGTCCAAATAATGGGACAATTCAAGAATCAATTGGACCGCAGTCATTCTTTCGCATCCATACGCTACATCCAACTAATTCTCAAACGGGAAACTAAGTTTTACTAAAAAAACCAAATACGAAGTTAATTACAATTAACAACACAAATTTGTACGTCACATACAAATTTGTACGTATACAATTCAACATTCTACATAATTATAACATTAAAAAATTTGTAATAAATATAATTTAATAGCTTAATATAAACATAACAACATAAATTCAATATAATTTAACTAATTTATATTTTTTTTAAATAAAAAGAAGAAAATACCTTCCAAATCGTTATCCACCGAGTGCTAGTCACACACAATATCCCTATAGAAAATAAATTTTACGGTGTTAGTATGAATTGACATTGATACTTTTAAATGAAAATAACAAAAAATCCTTACGAAATTCACTGAAATAGCTTAATCAACCTAGAGAAGATAAAGATTTAGATGGACGAAGTATTTGAGGAAGAAATTGAGAGAAGATGGGAATGACGAATCCCGAATTGAAGAAAAATGAAGGGAAATGAGGTGCATAGGTGAAATCTGTAGTTTTTGTGCCTCTGCAGCTAAAGTCACGTTATAAAGATTACTTTTGGAAGAATCATTTTGTGTGACGAAGTTAGAATTCATCACGCAAGTTCCTTTTGCCTGACGAAATATAACTTCATCGCGCAATTGTCTTTTTTCTTTGCAAAATTCTCTTTTTCATTTTCTTTATAATTTAATAATGTAAACTATTTGCACGACGAACATCATATTCATTGCGCAAGTTGCATTATTTTTTTCTTATTTTTTCCGTCTTCTTTCTAATTGATGTAAATTTTTTTTTATCCAATTAAAATTATCAAACCAAATTACATATTACCAAAATACTTATTAAAACTAATTTATTAACAAAAATATATATTATAACTAATGTAAACTTTAAGCCATCCATGTAAAATAAATTTTAAAAATATAGTCCAACATAACGTTCAAATAAATCTTATTTCATAAACAAAAAAGAAAAGAAAAAAAAACAAGAAATTATGTTCACTCTTCCTCTGGGTCATCAGCAGGGGCATCAACAGTTGCACTAACCCGCTGTACATCGAACTTCCACTGCCGGAACTGCATCTTGAAAAGGTCATCCACATACTTTTGCTGCTTCTCATCGGTTTCATCAATATCCTAAACAACCTGTAATGGGAATAAAATTAAATTAGTTATTGCAAAAATATTATTTTTAAACAAAAACAATTACACATCTTTAATAAAACTTACCGATAACTCCTGCATCATGGAGTTCTTCAAGTCCACAAGCACCATTTTCCAAGACTTAAACTCAGTAGAACATTGCTTCTGCACCAATCCCCTATATCGAACCTAAGTTTGGCGGACGCTTCAGCCGAACTTTTGTCATCAAACGAGGGCAAACACTTGCGTCAGTACCTCTCTATTGTCAACACAGCTTTCCTCATTGTTTTTCCTACCACAAAAATTTAAAACATAATAGCCTATTAAAACAATAATTTCAACCATATCAAATGTAAAACAATTAATTCAACAATTTTTTTTTACCTTTCCCTTCACGAGAGCCTTCTCCTTCCCAACTTTTCATTGAATCTGAAACTGAATCGGCCATTGTTTGAAACAAAACCTTTGCAAAATAGGGTTCTGAAACAATGTTTATATAAAACCCGACACATTTTGCGTGACGAATCCTTGGTCGCACAAAGTTTGTTATAAATGCGCACTATAAATGGGAGCCTTTAATGAGCGGCTGACCCTTTTTAGCAACACTTTACATGACAAATATGTAGAAAAACTCGTCGTACAAACTTTTGGCACCAAATTTTATTTACCCGCCTTTTCTTGCATGACGAACAATGGTAGTCGTCGCGTGAAATCCTCTTGCGCGACGAAATTGTTTGTCGCGCAAAGTTTTTTGTTTTTGATTTTTGATTTTTGATTTTTGATTTTTGATTTTTGAATTCTTCTGATGTTTGCACAACCTAAGTGTGTGTGTGTGTGTGTATTAATCAACCCTAGCCATAGGAAATAAATTCGAAACAAATTAAGTCCACACGGACAAGGAAATAATTTTTCTGTTTCTTCTTTCCTAAATCAAGAAGGACAAAGAATAAGAAATACGATAAATTTCTCGATCTTATAGTTCTTTCTTCTTTCCTATGTCACAACACTTTTTCACAAACTCTTGATATAAACTACATCATGTTTGCCGACAATAAAGGAACTAACGCTAATTTTCAAATCAAGTAGTTTTTATCAATTACTTCCAATAATAAAAAATCTATTTTCATGTTTGAAGTGTATGTCCAGAGACTAATAATACATTATGAAAATTTGAAATTGCATGATTGCAATTATGAGGGCATTTTTTTGTTTTATTCAAGAGATATTTTACTAAATACATCTAAACTATGAAAAATCGGACTTAAGTAGGTCAACTTGGTTATGTCCATGTTCGCAAAACGAAGGCTTGTTGGTATTAGTATTTATGGTTTGTGAACAAGAGAAATGCTAAAGGACTCTTTCAAAGTAGAACTCTCTCATGAACTCTCAATCATATTATATTTTTAGTGTAATATTTTATAATTTTGACATAAGAATTGACGTTAAGCATGAAGTGTGAACAAATAGGACTTTTAGTAACAAGTTCATGATAATATATAATAGATTTATTAAGAGTGAGTACGAGATGATGATTTCGACAAAAAAATAATATGATTAATTAAGTGAAAATCGCTGATAAACAATGTTGATGATGACAGACATCGGTGGTGGTGACGGCATAGATAAGAATAGATGATCAGGAATCATGATTTTAATGGGTGGATTATATCTATTTCCCAAATGTCAATCTTATCATTATCTTATATTTAAGTCATATCTAATACAAAACTTTTACACAATAGAATCTCTCTACAGTCATAATCCTGAGACAAAATTAGTTTTATAACTATAGGAGATTATTACATAATAGAAGTGTAGTTAGAGAAGACAATATATTCTGACTATAGTTATTCCAAATGAAAGTTGTGTGCATACAAAGTGATAAACTTCATAGGCCCATGTAGGCCTACCACCAATATCACCAATATTTGTTTCTATTTAACCATTTATATATCGCTAGGTTTGAGGTTTCATCATAAAAAGCTTCGGTGATATTAGAAGTGAAAACTCTCATATATTAGTTATATATTTTTAATCTTATGGCCTATGTGAGATCCTATTCTCTAGCATGTCCCCTCACGAGTGGCCCCACATAGGGTTACAAGGGAAACTAATTTGCACATCGAGAACTAGTCAAGTTACTATACCGGAGCTAACACAACCGGTTATCATTCAAGGACTAGAACCTATACAACTTTTCTAGAGCCCAGTCATTCAATAGCCTTAAACTGGAGTTAGCGCAACTTTTCGAAAACTCAACTCAAGGAGACAAAATTTGAGCTTTGTAAATTGGGCCCAAAACATGCCGAAAGAATAGCCTACTCTGATATCAAGATAAATATAGAATTTTATTTGTCGTGTATTCTTCTCTTAATCGGAGGCAATATATATGTACAAGGCTACACATAACTTGTATTACAACAGACAATTAAGGAAACCTAATTAATACTAAAAACATTCGGTAGGTGTGTGCTCTGATACTATGTTAAACTTTGTAGGCTCATGCAGGTTCACCACCAACATCGCCGATATTGTTTTCACTTAACCACCTATTGCTAGGTGTGAGGTTTTATCATTAAAGGTCTCGATGATATATTAATTATATATTATTTTGTTATATGACCCATGCAGGATCCTATTCTCCAATACAAGGAACCACATTAGTAGTAGAGCATGTCAATTTTAAAATATAACATTAGAAAAAGAGACATATATCTAATCTCTAAAAGTTATTGCATGTACATAACAATAAATCATCGTTTCATATAACTTTAAAGAAATATTTTATTTTCATTTGAATATTCTATTTGTAAATTACATATTTTTGGACTTATTGACATACCATATGTGGAGGCAAGTTTCTTAAAACGAAACCTAGAAAAATATATTACAACATTGAGTTTATTTTTATAAATAACTTGTCCAAGTTTGGACAGGAATGTTTTTTCACTTCATGGAAATTATCCTTTATAGAGTATTATTACAAATAGTTTCTACTACACCTGTAATTTTGGATTTTTGGATTCAAATGCAAAGCGTACAAGAGAATTGCTTAGCATTTCTCTGACCATAAAGCTTAGTGTGGCTGCTTGGTAAAGCCTACTCTGAATTGCTGGAGACATTAGATTATGAAGATATTTTCAGCTGGTATTCACTTGAGGAATAAAGCACATGACTGGACGAGGTTCGGGTCAACACTTCAACCATGCAAAATGAAATAACAAGGGAAAGAGGATCTTAATGCATTCAAATGTCACTACTTGTTCAAATGATGTGCTGCCCTTAATTTAGTGAGAAAAGTAAAAACTAATTTGGAGGGAATAACTAATTAAAAGAAGCCATCTTTATCTTAGTTGGTAGAGTGCGTGGCCTTTAATTAATCACGTGGTTCTGGGTTCACATGTGATAGATTGTCCTAGTGATTATGATATTTCTATTCAACATACTAAGTTCACACTCTCCCTTCCTCTTAATATAAATTAAAATAGTAATACGCTTGAATTTTAAAAAATGCGAGACGTGTAAAAAATCCAGTGAAATCAGCAACAATTTTAATAACCATGCACCTTGAAAATGAAACTATCAATTGCTTTATTTATTTTCTTATGATCTGAAATTTAGAGAAAAGTTTCGAATACCCCACAGTAATTATAGAATTAAAACTTTTAGTCCTTGATTTGAGTAGTGAAATCAGCTGCATGATTATGATTAGGCTTATTATATTAACACTTCCACAAATTATTGAATAAACCCCACATACTTAATACACCTCACATTTGCTTTTTCACTTAAAAATTATTTTAATACACCCCACATACTTTTCCATAATACCCCCACACACCACATTCTCAATATACACCTTATATTTTGTACATACACCCCACATTTTCTATACACCTCACATTTCTCAAATCTCATAACACTCATTTTTAATTTTTAGGGACTAAATCTAACCATTTAAACGTTTAGTTTGCCGAATGATTTCAAAATGATGATTTGCTAGTTAGGGTAACATTAGCAATGGCTTCATAGTTAGGTTTAACGTGGTACACAATTTTTGTTTTGACTTTCACGAACTTCATTTTTGTAGTGTGGAGCACTTGGAAAACATTGTTATCCATTACTTCCAAACACTTAGAAATTGGAGAAAAAATTTCTTGGACAGACAAAGGTAAGGAGATTTCATGTAAACTCTCATTGTGATCCCTAAAAGATGAATATGAATATAGAAGTTTAAATAACGCAACAAACTCAAGATTAAGTTATTATCAATGTCATCGAAATCATTAAAACAAAGAAAAATATGAAGTCTTACCTTATGTGAAGCTTTCGAAACATCGATTTCGTGTTCCATTCATCAAAAACAATTTTTTTCAATCAACATGTTTGTAGTTTCATTGGTTAGGGTTTTATTCAACAATGGAGGGTTGGGGGGGGGTTTTGATAGTTGAGAAGATAAATAATATGCTAAAAGTGATTTGAGGTGTATTTAAAATTTTTTAATTTTTTTAAATTTAAAAAGGTCAAAATTGTCATTGCATAGTGGGGTAAATAAGTCATTTAATATTAAATTTTAATGTGGGGTACATTCAACATTTTGTGGGGTGCTAATATAAAAAAATGTCCATGCACAATCTTTGAAAATGGTAATTGTCCTTCTATAGCTTTGATAACTCAAGTGTCACTATAAAAATAAAAAAACCACCATTTCCAGATGAAAGAATTTCGTCCATCAAAATAATGTTTCGTCATCAAAGGTTTTGGCCGACAGAATTACATTGAGCAAAATTTGTTAACTACATTGCAATATTTGGGAATTGAAGAGAAAATCAAGAAGAAACGATGAATAGATGGATGAACACAAAGATCTTAGAGAGAGAGAGAGAGAGAGAGAGAGAGAGTTTGGAGAGAGAAGTAGGATTTGTATTAACTGACTAAATGAAGATTACACACACTATTTTATTTTTATAAGAGAAATCCTAACTCCTTTAACCAAATACTAACAACCTTACTAAATGTATTACACTTGTACCCTTAATACTGCCCCTCAATCTCAACTGGGGAAACCCAGTTTGAGATTGGAAGAACTCTACAATCACTAAACACAATGTTGAACCATCTGCAATCTTCCAATCCCACAGTAAAATCTCATGAGCAACTCTGTTGACACAACAAATTCTTTATCGGAAACCTTGGTCCTGCCAACCAGAGTCACTTCCAAACATGTGACTACACGGCCTTAGGCAATATTAACAATCAGCTGCAAACACTTGTTCCATGGCGTAGCAATTGCATGAGAAGCTTTTGACTTCACATGGTTTTTGCCTCCAACATGTCCACCATTGTTTAGCATCTCTTTCATGTTGACTCCAACTTCTCCAGCATTGATTAACATCACTAAACTGCGCAATTTCATATTGGTTCTTTCCAAAGATTTTCAGCCCCATAAACTGATGTCTACACCTCTGTAGCTACTGCAAACCAAATAGAAGTTTGCACCTTTTGCAAATACAATCTTTCCATCCAAAAATTCAATATTCATCTACCTCTCTTAGGAGCTTCAATCGAAGAACAACCTCTTATAAAATTGTAACACACCCTCAGGCTGGTTATAACAATTTCTTGCGAGATTCCCCTTCATGGGATTTACCGTCAACAACTTCATTTAACATTGGCTTTGGCATTTAAAAAATAGAAAAATAACAAACTATAGTGTGGCATCGGCTTTAACTATAGTACCACGAGATCGCCCTTTGTGGATTTTACCAAAAACGACTACTCTTAACAATGGCATCGGCCTTTACAATTTCAACAACAAAAAATCAACATCTATGTAGGATTACCCTTTGTGGGATTTACCATTAACAACTTTTTCTACCGTTCGTGGGATTTACCTAATCACATCATGGAATTACCCTTCGTGGGATTTACCGTTCACAACTTCTTCAAACTTCATCGTATAACCGAACTTACTGTAGATTCATGCTAACAATTGAGTTCGTTAGACTCGACATTATAGGCTATAATAAGGAAAATATTGCACCACTCCTTAGTTAGCTCCTGAACAATCTTCTTAGACATTACACTTCTCAATTTTGGCACAAACCATAATCCGAACAACCACAAAATTGTACATGCCAAAATGCAAGAATTCACACCCATTTTTCCAAATATATCAAGAGTTCCAGAAAGATCAAACCCAATAACCTTGCATAATATCAGTGAAGCAGAGAAAGAACTGGACATCACCATACAAATTGCACAATCCAGCAATGACCAATATTCTTGAATCCAAATATCCCAAATATCACAAACATTGAAATTTAAAAGAAGTGGCTGAAAAACTTAACCTTCACATGAAAATTCTGAGCTGGGCATTTTGTCAAACACTTAGGCTGCACATAGGTCTAAACGTTTTTCCATACCAGAGAACAAATCAAAATCGCAGAAAATAGAATTCAGAAAGCTACTCTGAAAACACCACCAAGATGAATGAAGAAGCAGATAATCAATAGTGCAACGAAATCAAACTATGTTCTCAGTCACATTTTATCTTCAAGCATCACGAGAGAGAGAGAGAGAGAGCTTTCTGCTCAAACCAAAACTCTTAAATCTGGATCGTTTCTTCCCTAAGAAAGCTTCGTCTCTGATCTTGGGCTCCTTCAACAATTTTTTTTTCTCGAATGTGGTGAAAAGATTCACACTTTCTCGGAAAATTGGATTTCGTCTTAGTTTTGGGATCTGGGTTCGTTTCTAGTTAAGATGATGGAGCATGTGTGCTAGCTCTGCAAAAAGAGCTTTGGGAGCGGCATTTAGTTTCGTTCAGGCATTTTCACAAACACCTTGATGGCGGCAGAGGACGACGCGGTCATAATCTACAACTGTAGCGCAATCACTGACGCCAAAAAACAAGCAGAACCCATATTCGATGAAGGTCGATCTTGCCAAGATGCTCCACGAATTCAGAGGTGTTTGAGATCTTGCGAGTTAGCAGCAAAAAATCATAATGAAAGTTTTCTGATCTACCTCCTCTTCGTCGCATTGAATGGGTACCCAGAACAATCAACCCAACAATCATAACAATTACGATCCCAACAATCACAGAAAAATCAACCTAAAACAATCGCGGAAGCACCTAAAATCTAATGAAATTTGGAAAGAAACAAAGTTAGAAACATATGAAAAATAATGGGAAATGGAACTACCATAATCAATGGCGTGAGCCTGGTGGCCCTGATACCATGTTAACTACATTGCAATATTTGGGAATTGCAGAGAAAATCAAGAAGAAATGATGAACACAAAGATCTTAGAGAGAGAGAGAGAGAGAGAGAGAGAGAGTTTAGAGAGAGAAATAGGATTTGTATTAATTGACTAAATGAAGTTACACACACTGTTTTTATAAGAGAAATCCTAACTACCTTAACCAAATACTAACAACCTTACTAACTGTATTTCTAACTGTATTACACTTGTACCCTTAATAAAATTAATTGAGCAAAGGTTGTAGCTAAAATTTTTGTCCGACGATTTGTAGAACTCTGTCGGGCAATTACTGTTTTTTGGGTGTCTCAGAAGTTCAAAGTTAACTCTTAGAAAGAAAACGTTTTTTAATATTCTGTTGCTGCAGCAAACTAATTAGAAGGGAAATCCCCAGAACACGTCTTATATTTTTGGAGGTAGGTTTTCAACAAATCTATGCTCATTAAGATTCGTGTGTACCCAACCAATTGAGTGAGTTGATAGTTGTTGCATAAAAAGCTAGATTGGGATTCCACTACATTAGGATGGTGGGTTCCAAAATTTTAAGAGTATGAAAATCACTATCCCTTCTTTGTCTTCTAGGTCCATAAAACGAAAAAGCTAACCCCTTCTCCCAAACGATTTCCTGCTTAATCTGCTCTGAGGCCAGTTGTCTTAAAAGAAATATTCTCCTTAGTTTGGTGAGATTCAATCTGACTTTGTAAACTCTCTTAAGAAAAGGAGTGACTTTGGATTGTTTGAAAAAATGAGTCCAAAGAATAATTGAGTAAAAGAAGAATGTATATGCTACAAGCCCTCTGCTTTACTCATCCAAGAAGACTGTCACACGACTCACACATCGTTCACAAAACTTTATGGGTTTCAATTTTCTCGGATTATGCATCATACAACAATAGAGGGCTAATTATAATTTACAACTTTCAGGTTTGATGTGGTTTTCAAAAAATGATATGGGTTTCAATTTTCTCAGATTGTACTTTGAGGGTTTAAAACTTAATCAATTTATACATTGTCCTTTTAAATGTCTAATTTTTTTGAAATAATAACCACACGTTTTTTTTTTCTCTTCCAACACACCTTTGTTTATTTTGTCCATTAAATATTATTCAATCCGATGACTAATAATAAACAGAGGTACGGGAGGAGCTAAAAAAATGTGCAAAAATTGACATTTTTTGTTTGTTTATAATTTATAGTTGAAATGAAGGGAGCAAGAAATTATGATTGTATTTTTCTCTGTCAGCAGTATATAGTTGATACCGATGCAACGTGATATATTGAACTTAATTAGGAATTGAAAAAACCTCAAACTTCAAATTTTTCTTCTTCTAAATAAACGATATTATCTACAACCATCTCCAACCCATAAGTCGAGCCAGACAACCAGATGGGGGCTGGAGACTCGAGGGCACCAAAATTATCTTGTTGGTCAGTACATATGAGGTTATGTTTTTGCACGCATATTCATTTTATTTTAATACAACGAAAGTTCAAATCTCCCAAGCAACAAACTAGGGCCCATTTTTCTTTTTGCTGGGAGGCCTTTTTCGCTTTTTACAATGGTGTTATGTTTAAAACTTTAAATATATTGTCTGGAACAAAAAATAGTGGCTTTCTTTATATATGATTTTCACAACTTCATGGTCTTAGAACAATATATATGTAGTATGTGTCCATTGTGATCCGTAAAAATTATTACCGTAATTTGGTATTCATTCATTGTTTATATATAAAAACAAAAAAACTCAAAACTCAAAACATTTTTCTAATGGGACCGATATTGCCAATTGGTAAAATGTTAGTAAAATAGAAATAAAAAACACCCAACAACTATAAGTTTAATTCAAAAATACTTATGTGAAGTTATACTAGGACGTCATTTTTAATATCGTCCAGGGCCTCAAAATCTCAGGAACGACCTTGCCACCAACCACCACCAATGCTTGTTCGTGTTATTGTCCAAATTTTTTTGAACCTTTTACAGTAGGACTCCAGAAAGTTCGCGTTGCAAATCTGCCACTAGGAGAAAGTGAAGGAGTTGAGACAAGTAGCGTGAATTTTTTGGAGAAGGTAAATCTGCTCTTGAACGGGTTGTCTTTCTTTGGATTTCGTCAAGGTGAAGATTGTTGGTGTATTAATTTGAATTCGAACCCTATGATTGATTGAATAAAGGTTCAAATCTTCAACCAATAATACTCTAGATACAGTTTGAGACTCATGAACATTTACCTACTTAAAATTCTGAATATATGTCATGATCTCGAGTACTCAGATTTATTACGTGGGAACTTGGATTCCTTTCACCTAATCCTCATGACCCACAACTCTGGATCCTTAAAATTTGATCCAATGATTAAAATTATTATGACTTTAATGGAGCTCTTCATTTGTAATTATTGGATAAAATTTTAAGGGTCCAAATTTGTGGGTCATGAGGTTTAGGTGGAAGGGATCCGGAGAAAACCCCTTTCCTATTACGTGGTGTATCACAACCGTAGGTACACAAGTTCCATGCATCTAGCAGTCACGGAAGTATACCCCCAACGAAGTCGTGTATATATAAGCACCTCAAACAACAAACCCTTCCTCACCTACTCTCCTCTCTCTCTCTCTCTCTCTCTCTCTCTCTCTGTGACTCTGTCTTCTCAATGTCTTTCTTTCGACTTAGGCTTACAAAGAATAGATCTTAACCATTACTACACCCTTCTTCTTCTTCTTCTTCTTCTGCTATATTTTGATTGTTTAATTCTTCCAACTTAGCTTGGCTTTCCTTGCTTGCTGCTGCTGCTGTTGTTCTTCCTTCTTCTTCTTAATGATTCACATCTAATCTCATCCACCGGATTTCCAAATAACTCACAGTGTATTCTGACCCACAAGTCCTTCACACCCATGGAATCTATGAATTACACAAGGAAAAGTAGTTGGCTCCGTGTTGTTACTTTGAGCTAATTCCTTTTTTTGTTTTTCATGAAATAATTTTAAAAAATTCAATTTTAATTTCTCAGTCGTTGAGAACCGTATATTCTATTAGGGTTCCCCCAAGGCCTCAGGTCATTGGATCCACTTACTACATCAGCCAATGCTTGTGGCTGACATACACAATACACCAATTGTTCTTTTTTCTTTTTTCCTTATATTTTCTTCATATATTTTTCTTCTTTTTTTCATTACTATTTCTTCCTTCATGATCGTCCAAGTTCAATCCGTAACTTGAGAGATAAATTGATGATCCAGTCATTGTTTGCGGGTGCAGCATCATCAAGATTCACAAGTGAGTAGTGTGACATGATTTAATCGATTTAGTCATGTCGATTGAACTCGCGGAGTTGAGAATCTTGATGATGCTGCATCAGCAATAGATGGCTATACTCCCGCAGAGCTGCAAAATGATCAAATTTTCAGCATCCAAAACCAGCAAGGTAATAAACTCTTTCCAATCATCAGCCCTTAATATTCCATCCATATCGTTGCTTACTAAACATATAACCGCAGAGCTGCAAAAGGATCAAATTTTCAGCATCCAAAACCAACAAGGTAATAAACGCTTTCTAATCATCAGCCATTAATACTCCATATCGTTGTTTATTAAACATATATAACTTGGTGGTTAATTTTTCTTGATCATGCTCTAACGTGTACCATCATTAAAGTTTAAAATATATATACTTTCCTTCATGTTCCCATTATATATAGGGTTTTTGAATGTGTAGATCTAGTGGGTAGCTGAAGTTACTTTAGGGTTTTGTTGGCCATGGAAAGACGAATTTCTGGGTGATTCTGCTTTTGGAATTTAGTCATATATTTGGAATTTTTTATTTGGAATTTTTTTGGATCTAAAAATTTGGGAGTTCCTGTAATAAAACATTCAATTGAATCAAAATATATAGGTGGTGGCCGTCATGTGGTTCGGTAATTCAGGTTACTCTTCGGTGTGACATATCTCTATTCCCAATTGAAAACTTGATATCACCTGTGAGGGCTCTGATTCAATCGTGAGTTCTCTTTCTCCCAAGAATACAACCATCCTGTCATCATAGTAATCCCAAAAAATTTCTTGTAAATCATCCTGAGAAAATTCTGAGCTAAAGCATTTAGTATTGCGCCAGAAGTACTAAATATCCAAATAGTTTAAAAGAAAAAAGTAAAGACAAAAGACAGGTGTTGCCTCATCTTTCCAATATAGAGGAATATGTGTGTGTGCGTGTCTGTGTATTCTTTGCAGTAACATGGTGGATTTTCGGATTCATAAATATGTGCTAATACCTGAAGAGATGAGCTTCTAGGCCTAGTTCACAATTAGTTATCACCTTCGAGACTTATATCCGGATATTGCAGCATGCCACCAACAAATAACCTATTTGTATGTGAGTTATCAATTCTTCAATCACTTTTTTTTATTTACGTCACTTCTTTCTACATCACTTGCTATAAGGTACTTATGTAGTGGAAAATCTCAACATGTAGATGTCTGACTGATACCATATAATTAAGCAGCTAGCTATAGCTACAATTCATATTCTTTAATGCCTCATTCCTTCGCATCTTAGAGCTGGTCGATAGTACTCGAAATACCATGCATGCACATATACAGCCAGGCTATGCGTGACAGAATCCCCGACATGCAAAACAAGATAAGCGTAGAGGCGTAGAGGCTGGAACTTTTCTTTGATAGAAAGCCTGTGCTGGAACTCAGAACTTAGAAGAGCAAAAGATAATTATGCTTCTGTGTGTGTGTGTGTGTGTGTGTATCTGTTTCTTGTTTTCCCATAGACAATTGTATGTCACAAAACCACACACACACACGTATAGTACGTATTAAAAGAAGAATTTCATGGAGGAATGAAAATTGATGATGTTTTATAATTAATTATAATTACTATTGGATTGAATATTGTCCAGTATTAAGTAATGTAATAATTGGAAGATGATTTGGCTTCAACGACGGAAGAATGACATAGTTTGTAATTTCAGATTTGTACTTTGTAATTTTACTAACACTGGCCAACTGCCTTTAATTTTTGGAGAGCATTTTTGTTAAGTATGATACTTAAGCAACCCATGGCAAATGTTGACTAGAAGACAGGCGCGCATACATGAAAAAGAAAAGAAAAGCATGCATAAACATTTGGAGCCATTCGATTGTCAAATACCATTGCTTTAATTTATTTATAATCTTAAGAATCTAATGATTTGCCTGGTCTATAGGAATTATAAGGGATAAATCATTATTTCAAGGTATGTTGAATGAAGAAATGAAAATATTGTGTTCAATTTGAAGGTCGAAGATGGTTTACTTATAAAGAAATAAGAAGTCCATTGTCTAATCTAGTATTCGCCTCGACATGAAAAATCTAGCTCTCTCCTCTACCATCAATATACCTTGAATTTAAGACCTCATTTGATATGAATGGCTGGATTAGAATGAAGGACTCTTAAATATCAAGGTATATTGAAGGCAGAAATGATGGTTTTTCATTTAGAGAGGATTAGAAGAGTGGACTGCCTGGGGCGGTGCCACTAGCTGGTCCTCTTTTTAAGAAAAAAAATAAAAATTAGGAAGAGGATTAGTCTAGTCCATCTTCCATCCAATCTAGGTGTTTATTATTTTATAATTTTTCTCTTAACATATCTTTAATTTAGCTGTTTATCATTCTAATTCAATCATGTATAACAAATGAGTCTTAAAAGATTATCCATTATTACAATCCAATCATGAAAGACAAAACGAAGACCTTAGGGTATGCTTGCATTTTTTTTAAGCTTATAAGAGAACTTCTCATATAAAGAAATGTTACGAACATTAGACCCAAGTCTATCCAAGCATGGCCAAAGTAGTTACTATAGAATTGAACCGGTGAATTTAGCATGTACACTTGTGAAGTAGAAGAATCTTAAGCCATGTCATGTGGGACATTGATGACAAGAGCTGTTATGTCAAGTGAAAAGAAGGGAGATGAATCGTTCATACATTTGAAGGTCCACAAGTTTGTAGAGTGACTGAAAAAGAGAGAAGAAAAAACAACAGTAATGAGCTAAGGCCATAGGAGATCATCAACCCAACTGAAAACTGCTTTTACGCATATACAAATAATGCATGTAAGAATATAACGTCTCTAGTTTCTTGATTGATAACTATTCTTCAAACATATATGTGGCGTGAACCTTTTTCTACAAGCATCTCACACATTTTATGTTTTTATTTGAGTTTTATCAATCATTTTCCTGTCAATCCAGCTACACAGTCTGATGATTTAATATAAGTTCGGGATATTAAAATTTCAGATAAGTTAGTACGTATATAAGCTATATAGATATTTTTTTTTGAGTAAATTACATAAAATTACTTCAACTATGGATCGAATCACAATCTTATACTTCATGCTTTAAACATTGCAATGTCATACCTCAATTTATGAATCTGTTACAATGTCAGACCTTCGTTAACTCTTCTATCAATTTGACTATTAAATGATGACGTGGCAAGAGGAAGGCCCACTCATTTGCCAATTGGAATAAAAAATCAATTAATATTGATAAATTATTAACTGTTTTGTTAAACAATTAAAATTAATTTTAAAAAAAAAATCTTTGTTTAAAAGTTTGTATTTGGGGTTGATCTTGATTTTGATGAAATGACCAAAAATTAAAGTTTTCAATTGTTGGCAGAGGGTCATGTTCTTAAGGTATCTCAAAGAACATGCCAAAATATATACATCAGCTATAACAGTAAAAATAACCCATATTAATATTCTCCAACCAAAGTACTAAATCCTATATTGCGATTACATGTATTGGCAGCAAAAGAGATTGCTGACAGCAGCGGATCCGAATTCGATTTTTTTTTTTTTTTAATCTAAACCCGGTGGCGCGCCGAGGCTTTGAATTGTCGTCGATCTCCTAGTTGGGAATGACGATTCCGGTGGAGACGAAACTGACGTGCTTGGTGACGTCGTCATTCCTGCGTTTTTTGGAGCCGTCGTTGTCATCGTCATCGTCGGAATCGCCAGTAAACTCAGTCCATGACTCGGCCGAACCTGGTGGAAGAGCTGTCGTGAATTTCAAGGAGTCATTGACAATATGAATGGGGATAAAGGTTTCGGCGGCACACCAACGAGGCTGGAGAGGGTTGAGGCGACAAATTATGTTTGGGGGAGGTGAGGATGGAGATTTGGAGCGGCGGAGGAGCTTTTTTCTTGAAATCAGGGATTAGGGTTCTTGAGAGGGTGGTGGTGTTTTTGTCTGGGGCGAAGTTCAAGGCTTAATTTTTTTTTTTAATTTAAATTTTTTTGGATTTTAATTTTTAAATTTTTTTTAAATAATAAAGCCAGCGTGGAGTTTTAGTTAGGCAAAGAGTGAGTCTCATGTCTAGCATTTAACAGAAAAATACACTGAGCTATGAAATTGTAACAAATTCGTAAGTGAATGTATGACATTGTAATGTTTAAAAGATGAGGTATGAGTTGTTAGAAGACAATACTAAAATGTTATTTACCCCTTTTTTTTAATATTTCCATCATTTTTTTTCTTCCCCTTTGATAAATCAACAAGTTAAAAATCACTAAATAATATGTTAAATTATCTGACAAGAAACACATTTATGTGCATAATTCCATGCGTAATTGCAAGTATATATATTGTAAAAGTTTGTAATGGAAAATTGCTCACCTTTGTGCACTGCAACTCATCGAGTGAGAAATATTATTCACGATTCTTAGCTCCAAATTGAATTCAATTGCGCTCATTTTACCAAAAGTACATTTAATAATAAAATGTTCTGCCTGAAAAGCAGGATTAATTTGTTCATGCCATTATTTTTATAACAACAATCAATAGTAGAAAAAATAGCTTGTGCAACGAGATTTTAGGTGACAAAAACCTAAGTGGCACTTGCGTGACAGAAACACATATTGGTTGTGCAAAAATGGCAGAACTACCAAAAAAACAAAAAAAAAAAAAACTTTATGTGACGATTACATGTATTCGTCGCACAAGAAAAAGCGGAAAAAAAATTTTTGGCACCAAATGTTGCGTGACAAATATTTCCACATATTCGTCGTGCAAAGTTTCGCTGAAAACGGTAAGTTGCCCATTAAACGCTCTTATTTAGTGTGCATTTAAAACACACTTTGGGCAACCAAGGGTTCGTCGCGCAAAGTGTTACGGGTTTTATGTAAACACAGTTTCAGAACCCTAATTTTCAAAGGTTTTGTTTCAAAAGCGATGGCTGATTCGATTCCTAATTCAACAAAAAGTTGCGAGGGTGAAGGCCCTCCTGAAGGGAAAGGTAAGAAAGAAATTTATTGTTGAATTAGTTGTCTTATATTTGATATGGTTGAAATTATTTTTTTAATAGTCTATTACTTTTAAAATTTTGTGGTAGAAAAAAAAATGAGGAAAGCTGTGTTGTGAATAGAGACGTACCGGCATAAGCGATTGCCTTCCGTTGAAGACAAAAGTAGGGCTAATGCGTATGCTGAACTTAAGTTTGATATTAGGGGATTGGTACAGAACCAATGTTCTACCGATTTTAAGTCTTGGGAAACAGTGCCTGAGGAGTTGAAGAAGTGCATGGTGCGGGAGTTATCGGTAAGTTTGTACTAAAGAATGTGTAATTGTTTTTGTTAAAAAGTAATATTTTTATGATTATTAATTTATTTTTATTGGCATTACATGTTGTTTATTGGGAGGTTGATGAAACCGATGAGAAGCAGCAGAAGTATCTGGACGACCTTTTCAAAATGCAATTCCAACAGTAGAAGTTCGATGTGCAGCAGGTTGCGAAGCGTGCACGAGTTGCCGATGTCCCTGTTGATGCCCCAGAGGAAGAGAAGTGAACTTTTTTTATTTTTTTGTTTATGAAATAAGATATAGTTGAACATTATGTTTGACTTTATTTTAAAATTTTATGTTATATGGACAACTATTAATGTTTATATTAGTTGTAATATATATTTGTGTTAATAAATTAGTTTTATTAATTATTTTGGTAATATATAATTTGGTTTGAGTTTTTTAATTGGACAAAAAAAATTACATTAGTCATAAAGAAAAAAAATTACAAAAATAATAATAATGCAACTTGCGCAACGAATATAGTGTTCGTCGTGCAAATAGTTTACATTAACCAATTATAAAGAAAACAAAAAAGAAAACTAAAAAAAAATTGAAACTTGCACGCAAATTATTTAAAATTACAACTTGCAGGACGAACACTATATTCGTCGTGCAAAGTAATTCTTCCAATAGTAATCTTTATAAGGTGACTTCCATTGCAGAGGCAGAAACTACAAAAAAAAAAAACTGCAGAATCCATCTCTGCACCTCCTCCCCCTTTGTTTTTTCTTCAATTCAGCATCCGTCATTCCCATTTTCTCTCAATTTCTTCCTCTAATACTCCATCCATCTAAATCTCTATCTTCTCTAGGTTGATTGAGCTATTTCAATGTGTTTGGTAAGGGATTTTTTAAAAGTATAAATGTCAATTCCTATTAACGTTGTAAAATTCATTGTGTATAGGGATATTGTGTGTGACTAGCACTCGATGGATAACGAATTGGAAGGTATTTTCTTCATTTTATTTTAAAAAAATATAAATTATTTAAATTATATTGAAATTATGTTGTTATGTTTTTATTAAGTTGTTAAATTGTAATTATATTATGTTGTTAAAATTTTTATGTTATAATTATGTATAATGTTGAATTGTATATGTACATTGTACGTGACGTACAAATATGTGTTGTGATGTACGAAGTTAATTGTAATTAACTTCATATGTGTTTTTTTTTAGTAAAACTTAGTTTCCTATTCAAGGATTAGTTGGATTTCGTGCATGGATGCGAAAGCATGACTGCAATCCAATCGATTCTTGAATTGTCCTATTATTTGGACAGTTTGGGAATGCAAAGTTATGGCGCGTAGTTTACGGTTAAAGGATTAGGTTTCGGTCGTGGGGATTTCAGTGTCATCTCTTTACGTTCTTTGGATGGCATATAGGTATTTCATATCTATGTCATGCACTGGAAGAATTGTACAGAGATGCTGTCGAAATTTCTCCACGTTGAAATCTAATATGAAGTAGTAGTGAATTACATGGCATAACTTTGCATTCCTGAATGGGATAGGGCCTTTACCGGAGGCATAAGGTGATAAGATCATGTTGAAATTGTTGTACTGTTATTGTGGTTGCAGCAATTATGGACAGAACGTGGATGCAGAATCTGAACAAATATGCCAACGAATACTTGGACGAAATTGATGATTTTATTGACTTTGCACGTACACACAACCTTGGTGCAACTATAATCCAGTGTCCTTGTAGGAGGTCTAACAACATGTTAAGGGACACTATTAAAAATGTTTGATTTCATTTAGTAAGGAATGGAGTGGTAGAGACCTATAATATTTGGAACCATCATGGGGAACATTTAGAAATGCTTTGTCTTCAAACGTGACAAGTGTGGGCAATGTTGAACCTAGTATGGATCCTAATGAACAAGTCATGGAAATTTTAAATAATGCTTTTCCATTTACATCAACAAATACCAATTAGGAAGGGAAAGATGACGTGCCTACATCAATGGACAACACAGAATTCGAACAATTTGAAAAACTATTAAAAAAAACCAACCAAAAGTTATACCCGGGGTGCAAGGGCTTTTCGATTCTCACAGCTATTGTGGAACTAATTCACGCAAAACAAAATATCGTATGTCGAACCAGTATTTTGTTTACTTTTTGGGGGTTTTCAAGAGAATGTTACCAAAGGACAATTGTTTGCCAAAAGACCATAGAAACGCTCCAAAGGTGTTGAATGGTCTGCGATTGGGTTATGAAAAAATTCACGCTTGCAAAAATAATTGTATATTGTTCTATGAGGAGAATAAAACGTTAGTATGTAATGAGTTAAGATTTAAAATGACATCTTAGAATAGATCGACAAAGATCCCACAAAAAGTCATACGTTATTTGCCTTTGAAGCCTAGGTTGCAACGGTTGTATATGTCAACGCATACTGCCACCAACATGAGATGGCATAAGGAAAAATGAGTAGATGACGATGTGATAAGGTATCTTGAAAATGGGGAGGCATGGAAAGAGTTCGATCAAACGTTCCTTGATTTTGTTGCTGATCATCGGAACATTAGATTGGGACTTGCCACGGAAGGATTCAATCTGTTCGGCGTTCTAAACCAACACCATAGCACTTGGCCGATTTTCGTATAATTTGCCGCCATGGAAATGCATGAAAAAGGAATACATTATGACTTTATCGATAACTGAGGATCCTGGTAGGTCAATCGATGTTCATTTAAGGCCGTGGTGGATGAGCTAAATGATTTATGAACACACGGTGTGCACACATACAATAAGTGTACTGGCAAGATGTTCACTTTGCGGGTAACAGTAATGTGGACTGTGAATGATTTTCTTGCATATGCAATGGTTTCCAGGTGGAGCACTAAAGGTTATATGACATGCCCTATATACTAAGATGACGTAACATCTGGTTGGCACGTTGGAAAAGTTTGTTACCTTGGTCATCGGAGATGGTTGCTATGGGACCACGAGTGGCGAGAGAAGGATAAAGAGTTCGACGGGAAAATAGAGCCTCGTCTCAATCCTAGAGAATGGTCCGGTGATCAGATTTTGGAACAGCTTAACCGTTTGGATTTTGCTTTGTTCAGGAAAACTATTAGTATGACCACACCTTCTATACATATGAACTGGACGCACAAGTTTATGTTTTTTGAGCTCTTGTAATAGTCGAAACTAAAATTGAGACATAACCTCAATGTTATGCATGTTGAGAACAATGTATTTGACACATTGATCGGCACAATTCTAGATATTAAGGGCAAGACAAAGGACATGATTAAAGCTCGTCTTGATTTGGAATGAATAGGAACACGAAGCGGTTTATGGATGAATAGGGACAGTGATAAAGCCAGAAGGGATCTTGCGTTTTTTTTCCATGAAACCGAATGACAAAAAAAAATTTTTAAAGTTTTTATCGACTGTAAAGCTTCTCGATGGGTATGCTTCTAATATCGTGCGTTGCATGAATGTTGATAAGTGTAAATTAGTTAGACTAAAGAGTCATAACTGCCATGTGGTTATGCAACACCTACTTCCTATTGGTATTCGACATCTTTTGCCAGATGACGTAGTGAAACCAATCATGTTGTTATCTATATTTTTTTCGCAATTGAAATCAAGCTCATTGCGAAAGACGGACGTTAATCAGTTACGCCATGACATTGTCCAAATTCTATGCAAGTTTGAGATTATATTTCCTCTAGCTTTCTTCACAAGTATGATCCACGTGATGGTTCACTTATCGGATGAGGCATTGCTTGCTGGACCAGTCAACTTTCGATAGATGTATCCAATAGAAAGGTATATAATCATCGTCATTTTTTATAAGATCATTATCTGACAGTTAGTAAAATTTGTATCGTATCATTTTATTTTGGTAGGTTTCTCGGGGAGTTGAACAAACATGTACGAAACAAAGCAAAACCCAAAGCATCAATTATACAGGCTTGGATGGCATATAAATAGCTTACGTTTTGTGGAATGTATATAAAGGTTGCAATAATGATAGGGGTGTGAGAAAGGAGAAACTTTCAATTTTTGCCCAAATCGCTCGACCTTTTGGAGATCCGATACGAGGCAAGTAATTTTCCAAAAAGACATGGAGGTAGCACATTGGTTCGTACTCAACAATTGTGAAGAGACAATGTCATACCTAGACAAGCATGAAGATACGATGAAGCGGGCACATGTTTCACATTTGTATGCCAAGAAACACCGTGGATTGTTTCCGCGGTGGTTTCTCGAATATGTAAGTTTGAAGTGTTTTGTATTAGACATATATATTGTACCAATTAATTTTCTTGAACTAACAAATTTAAGTGTTTGGGTAATATTAGGTGAATCAATTGAAAGCATTAAATTTCCCAACGTACAGTGAATAGTTATATAACTTGGTGTTCGAATTGATCGCGCTGAATTGTTCTCGGGTTGCCATGTTAATGGCATCAAGTTCGTAGGGGCTGCATAAGATGACAAGTTGTGTACACAAAACAACGGTGTTCATGTCCTAGGTCGATGCGAAAGTACTAACATTGAATTTTATGGCAAACTAATAAGCGTCGTGCAATTGCTTTACAAACATCGATGCTAAGTGATCATGTTTAAGTGTTGATGGTTTAATACAAACCTAAATAGGTAGGAAAGTGTTAAAAGAGATCATGGATTACTATCAGTGACCACTACCAAAACTTGATACGATGACGACCCTTACATCTTAGCAAACATGGCAAAACAAATTTTGTATCTAGATGACCCTAAAGCCGAGAGGGGTTGGAAAGTTGTTCAAAAGATGGATCATAGGAACGTGTATGCTATAATAGAACAAGACCCTGCTAACGACGACATCAATAATATCACTAACCAATGTCTAGAATCTTTGATGGAAATTGGTGTGGAAACAGATCAAGTTACTAATCATATCCAAGAACCATTTCAGATAGAAGAAGTATCTTCAATCGAAATATGGATTCAATTTGACCTCGGTAATCTTCCGTGATACGATGCTCTAGTGCTCATAAACGACGATGGTGACTTACCTATTAATGATGAGGAATGTGACATTGAAAATGATGACAGCGACGAAAGTGAAAGTTATTATAGTTCGAATGAAGATTAATGCAATTTTTTTGTAAAATACATTAAATGGTTAATGCATTTTATATGTGAATTACTTTGTAAATAAATTTGTTTTATTAGTATTTTATCATAAATTTTAATCAAAATTCTACACACAAATAAATTAAAAAAAAAAAAACATTTTTAAACATAATTGCGCGACGAACAAGCCTTTTTCGTCGCGCAAGCATTTTAATTTTACATTGGTGATTTTAATTTTCAGGTGACGAATACCTTGATTTCGTTGCGCAAAGAACATTTGCGCGACCGAATCACAACATTCGTCGTTCAAGTGTTTGAAAATTAAGGTGCCCTTTTTTTGTGAATTTTTTTTTAAAAAAAGCCCAACGAATTTTTAAACCTTGTGCGACAGTGCCTCCATCGCGCAAGATTCTATGTACTTACTCCCATGTGTCGTTTTCCTCCCGTCACTTTCTTTTTCCTTTTTATCCCTGATACCCTCTCTCTTTCCTCTTTCTCCCGACACCATTGCAGCCCCTCTCACCCTTACTTTCTCTCCCCCGACACCCTCTCTGACCCTTTCACTACCTCTTTCCGTCGCTCACCTCATCTCTCCGCCCCTCTCTCCGTTGCTCACCTCATTTCTCCATCCCTCTCTCTGGCCGTCGCATCTTCATCTCCAAGAGGTAATTTCCTCTTAATTTTTTTTTTCAATTTGCTTTATTTGCCATGTTAATTAGGGTTTATAGATTAACGATTTGTTTTTTCAAAAAAAATTTTTATTGGGGTTTAGAATTAGGGCAGTGGAATTAGATTTGGGTTCGTAAATTGGGGGTTACATTTAGATTCTTAAATTGGGGTTAGATTTAGGTCTTAAATTAGGGGAACGATTTTGGGCAGTGAGGTTAGATTAGGGTTTTCTTAAATTGGGGGTTAGATTTATGATGCTTAACTGGGGGTTAGATTAGGTTCTTAAATTAGGGTTATTGATTTTAAATTAGGGGTTGGAATTAGGGCAGTGGGTTACAATTTGAGTTCTTAAATTAGGGGTCTTAAATTAGGGAATTTTTTTATTATTTTAAATTAAGGTTTATAATTAGGGCAGTGGGGTTAGATTTAGGGTGCTTAATTTATGAGGTTAGATTTAGGGTTCATAATTTAGGGATTAATTGATTTTAAATTAGGGGTTACAATTAGGGTTCTTAAATTAGGGCAATGGGTTACAATTAGGGTTTTTTTTTTTTTTAAATTTTTTAATTTTTTTTTAATTTTATTTTAAAGGTTAGAATTAGGGCAGAGGTGTTATATTTAGGGTGCTTAATTTATTGGGTAAGATTTAGGGTTCTTAAGTTAGGGGTTAGTTGATTTTAAATTAGGGGTTACAATTAGGGTTCTTAAATTTAGGGTTAGAATTAGAGCAGTGAGTTCGATTTAGGGTTGTAATGGTTTATTCGTTTTAAATTTGAGTAGAAATTATTATGCATGTGTATGATAATTTTCCGGGTAAAGTACAAAAAATTACCTCAACTATTGGTGTCACAACACTTTCATACCTCATCTTTTAAAATTGACAATGTCATACCTGATCCTACGAATTTGTGCCAATGTTATACCTTCCGTTAGCTTGGCGTGAATTTCTCAGTTAAATGCTAACGTGGCTTGATTCATGGCCCACTTTCTATTAAAAAAAATTAATATAATATTATTAAAAAATAAAAAAAATCATTTAATATTTTTTAAATATTAAAATAATAAAGAAAAGCGAAAAACAAAAAACAAAACAAAACCTTTCTTCCCTTTCCCCCTCCCTCCCTCCCCCATCTACCTACTGCAACTCAGAAAAAAGAAGGAAAAAAAAAAAAAAAAAAACTTCATCCCTTCCCCCCTCCCCCCTAGTGTCCTTCTCTCTTCTCACCCATCCCCTTTTCCCCCCACCCCCTCTTCTCCCCCACCCGAGCCCCTACCTACAACCCAAAAAAAAAAAAAAAAAATCCTAGTTTGTCTTCCTCTCGCATCCACCTTTCACACCCAACCTCGCATCCACCTTCTGCACCCAACCTCGCACCCACCCCTCGCGGAATCGACCTGGCGAACAGGATCTGGGTTTTTATTTTGGATTTTTTCTTCTTCTTCTTCTTCCTCCTCCTTCTTCTTCTTTCTGGGTTGCAGGGGGTTGGATTTTATTTTTTTTGGGGGGTGGGGGACGAACTGGATTGGGTTTTTTTTTTTTTTTTTTTTTTTCCTTCTTCTTCTTCTTCCCCCGGGGGGGGGGGTTTGTTGGGGGTTGATGGGTTTTCAATTTTTTTTTTTTTTTTTGGTTGAAGATTAAGCAGGGAAGAAGATGAAGATGGGGAGAGAGAGAAAGAAGGGGGAGGGGTGTGGAAGGGACGAAAGGTTTTGTTTTTTTTGTTTAACTTTTATTTATTATTTTAATATTTAAAAATATGAAATGATTTATTTTTTTAGTTTTTTTAATATTTTAATAATTTTTTAATAGAATGTGGGTCTGGATCAAGCCACATCAGCATTTAACTGACAAATTAACGGCAGGCTAACGGAAGATATAACATTGGTACAAATTCGTAAGATGAGGTATGACATTGTTAATTTTAAAAGATGAGGTATGAAAGTGTCGTAACATCAATAGTTGAGGTAATTTGTTGTACTTTACCTTAATTTTTATCTTTGTAATCTTACATATTTATTTCCAATTTTGTAGATGTCGCAGCTCATTAGAAGCCAGAAGGCGATGACAACTACACCTTGTCCGATGACTACACCTTTTACTGTTGTCATAATTGCTGCGGCAGAGATGGACCATAGGCCAGTGAATCCAATTGACCCAGTTGGTCCCTGAGTCCCACAGACACTGGAGTCTTCGACTTCTTCAGTGACGCTACCTTTTAGCGCCTAACGTGATCATTAGTGCCCCCGCACTCCGGAGCAAATGTCGCCATCAGGATCCACAACCAATGCCTCGAGTTCATAGCCAGGTATATTATCCTAATTAACTCCCTCATTCCCATGTTAACTTAGTGTTGTTATTTTACGTTAATTTTGTTAAGTTACGTTATTCAAAGATTAAAAAGTTATTTTATATATATATTGTTTATTGTTGTCATTGTTCCCAACCCATTATTAAACAGTTGTGATCATTGTGTTGGATACATATATTGTTTATGTAATTTTCAGGGTTTGGGAAATATTTTAATTATAGGGAGGTTCTGCTAAAATTTCGGTAGCATTTGTTATTAGTTTTGGTTTAACGTTAATTTTTAATTTGTTCGCAACCAAGAAAAACACCCGAGGACCTTGTCGGCAATTGAAGACGGCGAAGGTCACCCGGATGACCAACAACCATATCACAATCAGATACGGTGAGCGACATCGGGCTACACCAACTACGGAGCAGCATAGCACATTGGCCTAAGACATTAGGCATGTCATTCGGACCTTTTGTCCTATGTGGTGGAAGTCTTGGAAGGCAATACCAGACGAGGTGAAGAACATGGTGCGCAATCATTTATCGGTAAGTATCCTCACCTTTTTAATGGTTTTCATATAAAAGTTATATATTTATATTTATTAATGTATTTAATTACTAATACTTTTGTAATATTTGTTACATTGTAGACAAACTACAATTTTGATAACATTTACAAGGACATGTAGGCGTACCTCAATCGACTCTTCTCCGAACTGTACAAGCAGTGGAAGAGTGACCTACACTAGTATTTCGAGATGCTTGATGATCTGCAGGTTGCTCTCGAGGAGGGTTGCCCGAATGAGTTTGAGGAATGGGAAGATAGCTGGGTTTGGCTCTGTGGTCATTTTCAGGAGCTGGGCTATGTGGTCCCTTTTTAAATATGACTTATTTCATTTTACTTTTTGAAATTTTTACTAATGTTTATTAATTTTTGTATATTTTCTTTAAATATTACAACTAATATGTTTATTTTGTGTATAACAGAAGAAGGCGAAGGCAAACAAGATCAATCGGGAGAAAAAAGACTATTCTCCACCATTCGGGTTCAAGACCCTTCTCATATAGGGGGGTTCAAAATTCCCTAAGATAGACATCTTTGCTAACGTTTATGTTCAGCCCGGGGATGAGTTGGCCGAGTCCCTTCATGTAAGTATTATTCAATTTTAATTAATGTCTTATGCATTAAAGTATTATAATAATTAATTCAAATTGTTTATTATTAATATTCCATGTTTTATTTCACAGAAGACTATGGTGGAGAAGAGCCAGTCGGTTATTCACGAGTCCGCCTCCCAGCTCCCCCCAGCCACGTCGATCGAATCTGTGGATCCCTCCGAGGATGTGGGTTTCTCATCCTTACAAAGACCTTGGACCAGACCTTTGGTCGGAGGCTAGGATGTATTGCCGGGGGATAGGGAATGCCAGGCAACGGGAGAGTGGAGCCTCTTCATCCTTACAGTCGAAGGGTGAGGTTACAGCTTTGACACAAGAAGTCGTTGGCCTGAGGACTGAGCTTGCATCGTACAAAACTCAGATGTCATTCATCGTACATGCCCTAAGTTCCTCCGGGATCCGTCCCCCCGATTTTTCTGCACCATCAACATCAGAGCCCCTCCACCCTAAACATACCTAGCAATTAGATCTGTCGGCCCCCGACCCCGTCCCTAACCCCAACCCCTTCCACCAAGCACTTCCGAACGACTTGCTCATAGATTATGCTGCATTTTTTTCTTTTTTCTTTTTTTTCCCGCTTTCTATTTAAACTTTGTAGTTGTACATACATTTTTATTTATTTATATTATAAATAAATTATTTTTTTATTCATTAATTTTTTTTTTTCCAATTGTATTAAATATTTTTTTTATTAAATTCTATTTATTCTATCGTGCGATGAAAGCCTTCGTTTGTACACATTTCTTGCAACGAGCAATAAAACGTCGCGCAATCGTTTTGCCGCACTTTGTTGCGCAAAGTCTTTCTTCACAACCTTTGCGCGACAATTTCTGCATCGCCATAAGTTTTGTGCAACCTGGAAATGCTTTGCACAACAAATACTCCCTTGTCACACAAAGTGCTTATTGCAGTAGTGAACCTAGTTATACGTAAGATAAATTTAAGGAAGAACAATTTTTTAAGGTAACCTTATTAGCACGAAAGATAATAATAGAAGACAATACCAAACAGGTAAATCTAGCATTCAACTTATATTGTTATTAATTGATACATTTCGTAACCTTTTATCGCTGATCAGCTGATTGCAAGTCTTTAATGGTCATACCTGAATGTTTCTAGCTCGTTAGTCAACTATATATTGTTATTAATTGATACATTTCTTAACCTTTTCTCTCTGATCAGCTGATTGCAAGTCTTTAATGGCCATGCCTGCATGTTTCTAGCTCGTTAATTAAGTATATAACATCTAAAGTTACTTTTTATCAGTACACTTATATTACAGTTTAATGGTATTCTTCTTCACGTATAAATAATCTTAAATTTGAATCTTATGAATAACAAATTCAATACAAATTTCTCTCTAGCATAGATTTATCGTTATATATATATATATATATAAATTAATATTTATCAAGAATGAAAATCATATTTTTTAAACCACGGCCGCATCAGTTTTTTTATTAAGCGTGGTATTCTCTTTCTGTCGATCAAGTTAAAAGTCCTCACAAAGTTTTAATGAAGGCACTTAATTAGATGCATATATACTATCCTGTACATATTCTTCTTCATCTAGATAAAAATCTTTTAAAATTTAAAAAACAACTTAAAACCATCACAGCGGGGTTGGCGGTTGTGACATAAAACCTTGACCAGACAAAACTATTTTCTAGAAGGGAATCCCTAATAAACTCAGGGTACCTAAGCAGAAAGAAAACCCCCTTAGCATAATTATAACTGGTGGCAATTTTGTCTCTTAAAACTATAGTTTTGTTTTCCGCTTGATTAATTTGAATGTATGACTTATACATGCATATATACCAATTCTACCCCCCAATGATCCATCAAATAGTATATATAGCTATGGATGAAGCATGAGTGGTTGATCATTTGCCATAGCCAAACTGCCATTGACGAAAAAGTTATAGCAAAGAAGTACTGCCTAATAATGGTTAGACAAAACTAAATGTATTTAGAGATTAATATCTGTAACAGAAAATAAACAGCGAACATTTTATACAAGGATTGCTATGTACGTATTCACTGGTATGCAGCAGTGCGTCCACAAAATAATGATGCAGGGGTGGAAAAGTACTGTGGACCTGTGGTGATATAATTGCTAGTCCTCCCTACAGAAAATATTTCAATTGCTAAATTCACATAAAAAAATCTATATACATAATTTCAACCAATATTATACTCTGTAAAGAAAAGCAAGTCCATTGTTCCGGTTTATATATAGTTCCTCAGAGAAAACCATGAATATACTTTTTATGGGAAAATATAGTATTCTGCAGATTACTGCATGGTCAAGATATCCAAATTAAAAATTGTAAAAACCCAAAAGGAAAGTTTGACGTTAACGAAATTATATAACTGCGGTTTAGCAAGTTCATCACCTTCATTCTATTTCTACTCTGCAATATTATCTGTGTTTTAAATTGTAAATGAGCAAGTTGTAATATATATATATATGCACACACAGTTGTTCTTTTGTCAAACTTTTCATTCTTATATATACAGGAAGTCTTTAAGGGAAGGGATCCCCATTTTTCAGAAAAAATGGGAACATCCTCTTAACCGTTAGATTTGGCTTTAATGAAATCCTGTGATTGAGATTATATGGCCTGTGATTTAATCTCAGCCATATAATTTCATTAAAGTCAAATCTAATGGTCAAGAGGGTGTCCTCATTTTTTTTAAAAAAATGGGGATCCCTTCCCTTAAAGGGCCTGTATATATACATACGCGCATGAATATAAAAATTATCTTACAAATGTGGCCGGTTGACAAACTAAAATACATATATTATCAGACCATGAATTTATGTAATAACTAAATTGATGTTTGTCATGAATCTGCAATCTAATATATAATTTGGTAAATATATAAGTAACATAAGTATGATAAAGAACATTACCTTATATATACACATAAATGCATGTCATACCAAATGCTGGTCCCCAGAAATGGCTTTTGCCCCACCATGGGACTACATATTTTTACAACTTCGATGGATCAAAGTTCTGACCACGCATTATATTCAATAATTCTAACCATAAGTAGTACTAAAGATGCTAGATAGCATAGCAAGATTTCACAAATCTCTAATGGGTCACTAATGGTCCCCCTGCAGATGGTAGCTAGGCATTGCATAGTACAATATAGTGATGAGCGAGGCCGACATGGTGTTCCCACATCCAACAATTCCAACCTATAAAGTTTTCAAAAAGTACTTGGCATTGTTGTATGATATTCAAGTTTGAGAGAAATGCAGCTTGTGAGTAGTAGTGCTCATACAACCGTTGGCACTCGTACTGTTTTTTCTTAATTTGCGACCACAAGTCGAGCTTGTGAGTGATGACAGTTGACAGAGAGAAGTTGTACAAATGAACGTCCATATGGTTTCGTGTCGTTAAAGTAGCCTGTTATATTGGCAATGCTTTTTGTGATTTGGCTGGGTTTACAATGAAGCTAAAGTTTATGATTGTAGTGGCCAAGTGGTTGTTTGGCTTTGGGATATGGGGGGTGTCATGAAAGGTTTTGATATGCTAACTAGCTAGCTAGCTTCTAACTTGTAGTTAAGTACTTTTCCATGGAAACTTCTCTATGAACAGCTGCTTAATATAATCATGATGAGGTTATTCATATGTATGAGAGGGGATATATTAATTTATTCTAACATCAGAATCTGATTCTCCTAAACTCAGTTAGGGTTGAGGCCATATACGTCGACCGGCAGCCCCAACTGTCCTAGGTTGACCTTCCCGAGTTCCAATCTTATTCAACTAGTTAATTAGGGCCGACCCCTCCTCAAATCTGGAAAAGAAGTGGCTAGGAAGTTAAGGGCATAAACATTATAGTTAATTGCGTGGTGCATTCGTAGGATATACAATTAGTACTTTAGTTGGATGCTTCAAGAAGTTGGAATATGTAATAAAACACACACACAGAGGGTCGGTCCAAAGATTTTTGAGGCCAGGGGTGACGTCAAAAAATGTGCCCTCATGTCATATAAAAAAAATATTTGTTTTCATACGTGAGACATCGATAAAATTATATTTAGAAAAACACTTCAAACTCAATAATTTAGAAACACGGAATAATTAATTTATCTTGTATCAAGAGAAGGAAACTAAAAAACTTCGGGCTTCCAAGTACATAGATTATGAGTTTTGTTTTCCATATGAACTTTTAAAGTGTTTTAGTATAAATCGTGAGTTATTTTTTCTTATTTACTAACCTCATCAATATAAGACTAAAAAAAATATTAATGTTTTTGAGTCTTTAAGGATATCTATAAGTAATGAATGGACACTAAATTAAACCTTTTGATGACACGTAATAGTATTTGCAAATTTAGTCTACGCATTACTTTTTGCTGAATATTAGACCTGAAATGGAACAGATATTTAAAAATAGCAACCCACATAACTACTAGCTAGTAAATAAATTAACAACCAAACAAAAATTTGTAAAAATTGAAAAAAATAAACATGCACATGGCATTTCGAACTTAGGACCTCTCGTTAATTTTAAACAACAAAAACCATTGCTTCTAATTAAACTTCTTGATCATTTAGCCAAATTTTATAAATTTATACTGTTATGAAAAGAAATTTGTAAAAATTGGAATGTAAATAAGCACACGTGATGTTTTGAACCTAAGGCCTCCTCATCATTTTAAACAACAAAACCACCAGTTCTAGTTAAATTTCTTTATCACTAAACCAAATTTTATAAATTATACTCTTATAAAAATATATATAAACATATCACTTTAATAATTTTGATGCCCTAAACTATCGCCTTGTCCGCGTTGGGCCTGGGTCTGGGCCGGGCCTGCACACACACACAGAGGGCCCGCCATAAAGGGGCGTCAGTTGTGCCATCGCACAGGATCCTTGATTTTTTTAGACCACTCAAAAATATTTGGTCCCTATAAGTTTGCCTACTCTTACTCTACGGAATCTCCTGCACAGTTGCTTTTACCGTTTTGCATGTTTTCAAGTAGAAAAGACAATGAATAGAAGAAAATGTCTCTCGGTTTTTTTTCCTAGTGAATTATCAAACTTTGTACATCAATTGATGAAAAATTATTTGTTTATATTTTCATGGAGACTATTGGCCCCCAAAATCCTAAAGTTGACCTTGATAATAAGTTGAAGAATGCTAAAATAAATTGCACATGCACGTGCTTGTGGATGGATAACGACTGGTGATATTTTGTATTTGTAAGCTCTACATGCATCAATGAGGCATTGTTATTATAAACAATAATGTGTATATATGATAAGTTTGATCTTTCTTACACTAAGAATTTTCTAGTTGAAATGGCTAAAGCGGATACACTTTGCTATGCATCCGAGTTTGAAAATAATGTATGTCTGATATACGTACATCATACATGAATACATTAGCTATAATTAGTTTATCATAGTAATATTGTGTGCTTTTTTAACGTTTGCAGTGGAGATTTTTACTTGTACAATCCCAACATACCTTGAGCCGTTGAAAATACTGACCTAGCTAGACATCATGAAACTTACAGCATTTGCAAAGCAAAATTCAGAAGACCAGAAACAGTGGTCTTCCATTTAACAAGCAAAATAAAATCAGTGGCAGGTGGAGCTGGGGGACCCCTCTACATTTCTCCAAAATCCTGTGGGTTCTCCTTAATTTGTAATAATTTACCCACAAAAGAAAAACTTTCCTATGTCAGCCTCTGCATAACACGATGAAAATTTTAATAGGAAACAAATAAAACATGCACCTAATTATGGTTACTTTGCAAGAGCATGGGAAACTATGAGACTGAATAATTGAGATCATAACTTCATTGGTTTTAAAACTTTTAAGTATCTGCAAAAATACAAAGTCACATTAACTAGTATGATGAGAAAAATGAGAGAATGCATGTCTTTTGAGTTAGATGACAGGGAAAATTTCTCACAAAGTCACAACAAGTCACTTCAATGCCTTTTCTTGTTGAATTTGGGTTCACAGAAGTTGCCAAACTCCAAAGGCATGCATTTTTGTAGGCTTTGTGTGCATATTCTGGTTTCATGAGGTCGGACCAGAACTAGGCCCAAGTTTATAATTTTGTTTTGTATGAGGCCTGCATTGGCAGCCTTCCAAAACCTTTTTTTTTATTTTTTTTTATTTTTTTTTAATTTTATATAAAATTATTAAATTCTTTCCTTTGATAAACGGATTTCTGATCTGTTAGTTGCTTAGAATAATTAAAATTTAGTGCGTTTCTTGCCATTGCACATAATAAGATCAGCCTATCAATTTTCTGGATTTTTAACCTCATTCGTAAAATGAAATTTTTGGGTATGTGACTATATTTCCGAACATTGTTGTGAAAAGAGAGAAACTATAAGAAATTGACAAATGGACAGTGAATAAATCTTTGAGATGTTATTGTAGGCATGTAAATTTTGGTGAAATTGAATGTTCACGAGTGCATTAGATCTTGACATGTGAGAGCTTATGTGATGTGTGCTATGTGTCTCATAAATTGTACACATAACATGTGACTGATCAAAACCGGACGAGTTATCAAGAGAACACATGTCAACAATTGGCGGAAATGAATTATTTGATTTTAATTTAGATTAAACAAATTAATTAGTTTAAATTTAAATCAAATAAAAATGCCAAATTAGGAAGATTGATTTATTTGATTTCATCTGATTAAATTAAATATTAATTGATGGAGTCAAATCACAAATCACAAACTAAGCGTCCAAGACACAAATAAAGTCTTGGTTCTTTCGTAGGCAAAACTTGGAGAGTCTATAAATACAAGGCTCCAACAAAGAAAATTGTCAGAAAATCATTCTCACACCCAGACACTGAAGCTCTTAAGCCCCCTAAACTCCCAAATTCCCAAACACTCAAACATTCAAAAAGACTCAGAAAACTCTGTGTATTCTTCGTCAAACTTGTGAACAATCATCAAGCACCATTACACGTGTCGATTGTTCGATCGCCACAAGCCAAACCTTTACTACATCCATTAATTCGAGATTCAGTTATCGCGACCCTTAGATCAACAACCCCCTACACACACATTTTTCACCCCGGATATCAAACCAGAGGATTCAAATTGTAAACTGAGATTGTAACCCTAAACTTACATTAATACAATACATTTATTTTGTACATGTGTTCTTGTTTGATTTGTCACATAAAATTCATGTTTACAGTTATGTTATCCATCATTGATGGTCAATCCTTTCATGTATAAAATAAAGCCATACTTGTCTGTAACAAATTTTGAGAGTAAGGAACCATTTGGTTTTCAAAAAAGTTAAACCTCATCATACAACGGTTTAGGCCTCGTTTGTTTGGGCTCCTTAGCTAGGAGTAGCTAGGAACCATTTTGTTTTGAAACTACGGAACCAATGAGTATTGCTTTAGGCCCTGTTTGCTTGGGCTCCATAGCTAGGAATAACTAGGATTGGTTTAGTTATTATCCTAGTCCCTTGTTTGGCGCTATTCAAGGATTAGTTTAATGAGATTAAGGGGGACTCACTTTCACTAGAGGCGTCACTACTAAGGCCATCTCCAACTGAATGAGGGCCAGATGGCTCTCTTTAGTCCTATAGCTCTTCAAGAAATTATATTTCAATGAACAATGTCATGCCATATTTTATACCACCTCCAATCGAGGGGGCCGAAGGGTCATAGGCCAAACATAGCCCTGTGACAAAAAACCATCTCTAACCGAGGAGGCCAAAGGGCCATAGGCCAAACATAATTTATTATTTTAATTGAATTAATATGGTTACTTAAATTAAAAACTACAACAACTTCCAACTTCAATTTAAAGACTACAACAACTTAAATTTAAAAACTACAACTTAATATTAAAGACTACAACATCTTCATTTTAAAGACTATAATCATCATCTTCATCCGCCATTGTAGGAGTATAGTCGGATGTAAACAACTCCCATTGAGTCATAATTTTCCTTTTTTTCCTATCAAAATATGCCTTACTCATTGGAGTGTAATTTGAAGTGTTCCTTTGCATGTCCCTATCATCCATCTCTTCTTGTATTTGTTTTGCCCGATCTTCGTGCCTATAGTTCATTTCTTCCACAACAAAGGCATTTTGCTCTGCCATTAATCGCAATGAGGACGCCATTTCCTGTTGAAAGGCTAAATCATCCTTTGCCTTGCCATTTTCCTTCAATTTTCAGGCCTTGTTTCATCCCATAACCCTAGGTATGGAAGATTCACCCAGAGACAGATTTTCTACCCTTGTTTCTTGAATGGTAGGAGATCCTTGTTCATCCTCAAGTGCATTTGAGAAAACATTTCTGAACATCGGCGTAGGACCAAATCTTTCTTGAGGTGGATCTTGAAATAACACTCATCCTTTACAAATTTCCCAACAACTGTGATGACTAAAGGGTTTCGAGTTGTCCTTCATATACAATTCCTCCGCTTGGCGTACCTAGAAAATATAATTACAAAAATTAAAGGAAATTAATTTATGAAATTAAATGTAATATAATTAAATATTTAAAATAACTAGTGAAAACACTTACTTCATCGTAGTAATTGGCTCTACTTTCATGTCTGCTTCTGGCCTTTACCACTGCTTGATGCCATTTATTCAAACTTGGATGAATATGTTTTTTCCATCTTGAAGAACAACTTTCGTGGTTTCAAAAATTTGATGGAGTGATGCCTTCGTGGAACTCATAGTACTTTTTGGACGTACGAGTCCAAACACCTTCACTTGTTTGAGAACTCCCTTTCACACTATTTTTCGAGACCCATCTATAAGCCCTACAAAGAGCTTCACCTTCTTTTCAGGTCCAAGCCCTACCCTTTATTGCAGATGTGGCCATTTGAAAATTATTGAAAAAAATTTGAAAGAAAGATTATTGGAAGAGGTAAGAGAATAGAATGTGAAGAATTGAAATAAAATGAGGTAAGATAATATGGAATGGTGAAAATTATGTGAGAAATGGTGTAGGAATGACTTAGGTATTTATAGGGAAAAAAATTAGAAATTGTCCGAAAAAAAATAAATTCAAATGCAACGGTAACCTGGCGTCAACTAGCCGTTGCTAGCTGGCGTCATGCTAACGCCAGGTAGTCGTTGCATTCAAACAATTGGGCCAGCCCGGGGCTAATTGGCTGGCTATTTTTGGCCAGCCGGTTCGCCTGTTTTCCCATTTTTGGCCCAGTGGGGCCATAAGCCCTTTGACCTAGCCCTCAGTTGAAGATGATTTTCATGTCATTTCGAGTTATTTTTAGCCCTATAGCCTTTTGGTCGAGTCGGTTGAAGATGGCCTAATACCACCGAAAAGGTCAAGATTATTGATCCTTAGCAATCCCTTTCGTGCTTCCCTATCTATTCACCTAGCCCACCATCATTGCAACTCTCCCTCCCCTTATCTGCCATTTTCCTTCTTCGATGAGACCCAGATGCCTCCATATTTTCGACCGTCGTGGGCACAGATCAGAGCTCCAGTAATTGCGAATTTGGAGAATCCTTTGTTGGCCTTAGGCACCACCTGCCCTTCTTGAACTACTCTAGCCAGAGAAGCCATTAGCTCCATCGACGAAACCTTCATCGTCTTTGACCGCGACCCTTGCTCGTTTTTCTTCTCCAACACCTCAAAATCCGAGGTCTCTAACTCCATCGTGGTTGAATTTATTGGCTTTTTCCTTCGCACATGAGCAACTGCAGCTGCTCCCTTTCTCCATAATCGGCGCCGCTCAGCGCAAAGGAAATGTGCAAAATTATTAGCTGGTCATGTTGGAGCTTCAATTCCAACCTATCATTATTGACCTTACCGTGAATTTTTCAATTATCTTTAAACTGTTAATGTAATGGAATATACACCATTCAACTTACTAATATCACCACAAAAACCTCCTTCAGTTTTTTTTATTATTTTTTTAGGGTAAATTACATAAAACTACCATAATTATCAGGTCAGTCACAATTTCATACCCCATCTTTAAACAATTTCAATGTCGTTACTCATCTTACGAATTTTCACAATTTCATACCTTCCATCAGTTTGTCTGTCAATTCTTTTGTTAAATAGTGACGTGACTTGAGACGGGACCCACTCTCTATTAAAAAATTAATTAAATATTAAAAATTATTTAATAAACTTTTTTTGCATGGGGGCCCACCCCTTATCCAAAAAAATAAAAACAAAACCTCACCAACGGTCCTGATCTTCCCCGCTCCTTAACCAAACTCTCTCTCTCTCTCTCTCTCTCTCTCTCTTTTCCCTCTCCTCACACATTTTCTCACTCCAAATTCATATAAAGTCCCCAAAACCAAAAGCAAATCCCAAATTCCCCTAATTTTCAAATTCAAAAACCCACAAATCTGAATCTCGAATTTTGGTTCCTCCAATTGGTTTCGGTTTCCCTTTTTTTAATTTTTTTTATTATTATTTTTTTTTATCCAAATGGGTTTCAAATCCATCTTCTCCCAAAAGAAGAAATCCAGCCCCTCCTCCGCTGCCCCGCCTTCGCCCCCACGCACTCGTGATCCCCCTCCTTCCACTCGCGCTCTCAGATCACCGAGCTCGACCAGGTCACTTTTATTTTTTTAATATTTTAATATTTATTTTATTTTTTAATAGAGAGCGGGTCCCGTCTCAAGTGTGACATCCCACATCGCCCAGGGGGAGTGATCCTTAAATATATATTCCCATCCCTACTTAGCACGAGGCCTTTTGGGAGCTCACTGGCTTCGAGTTCCGTAGGAACTCCGAAGTTAAGCGAGAATGGGGCTAGAGCAATCCCATGATGGGTGACCCACTGGGAAGTTGCTCGTGAGTTCCCAAAAACAAAACCGTGAGGGAATGGTAAGCCCAAAGCGGACAATATCGTGCTACGGTGGTGGAGCGGGCCCGGGATGTGATCCGTCCCGGGCCGGGATGTGACATTTGGTATCAGAGCCTAACCCTGCCCGCATGTGTGCCGACAAGGACGTCGGGCCCCTAAGGAGGGTGGATTGTGACTGTTGGAAATGTGCCCTAAAACCAATCATATGATGATACTTTACGGACATTTCAAACTAATGTAGTTCATTTCAAACTAATGTAGTTTAAATGTAAAGGGCAAAGATTATTGTTTGAGCCGTCTAATATAAATGTTATATGCTTAAACGATAAGTCCAAGGAATATGTGATTGGAAGAATGCGATCTAAAGAAGTTAGATTCATGAGACCATTCTTTCGTTGACACATCCTAAACGTTCCTGATCATATGATTGTCAATTGGGCATTGACAGTCCGTTAAGATCAGTACGTGCTATGTCTTCTCTCAGGGAGAGTGACTAGTCTCGAGTCATTGGTGTGTGTGACATCAAGACAAGTACGTAGGTGCTCAATAGAGAATGAGTTCACTGAACACGATCAACGAAGAGTTCTCATATTCATGTCACATGAGAACTCATGGTTGGGATAATGCAAATTAGTCTTTTGACCTGAGGCATCACAGTTGTCTTGTGGTTAGGTCCTTAATCTTTGATTATGTCAAAGTCACTCTATCAGGGTGTCCACGGCATCGTTGGGGTTAAGCCACTTAGCCATGGAGGCAAGTGAATGCGCAACAAGGGATCTCTAACCTTCAAACTGTTTGAGGGAGAATACTCTATGATATGATTTAGAATCTCTGGCCAGAGTATGAATGAGATGTTGGAATGCGTTCCAGATCACATTCAAGGTAATCATATAAGTACAAGATTCACATTGGATAGTAGACATGAATAAACTATCAAACCAAACAATGTGGTCAAGAGTATTGTATTAGAGAAAGACCGTATTGCATTTGTAATCCTAAACTGAATAGGTTCTCCACCTCTTCTGATTAGCTTGGGTAACCATGATATGCTGCTAGGTGTCACTCATGGTTTGTGGAAGCCCTAAAAGTGTATTATCACTAACGGGAGAATTGAAAGTAAGTTTCAATTCACAATCGATTTGAAAGAGTTTGAATCGCCCACTGCCTCGCTAAAAGGAACCTAATGGATCGTACACCGTGTAAGGTAGAGTTTGAAGAAACAACGGAGATGAGTAAGAATAATTAAATGGTTTAATTATTTATCTAAGGCTAGGATTAATTAATATGTTAATTAATCAAACAAATAAGTTCGTTAAAGACCTCGGGTTAGTTTTGGGCCGCAAGGCCCAATGGGATTTGAATGTCAAGCCCATTAACTCAAGTTGTATGACAACTCGAATAAAACAAAGGGCTTGAAAGCCCAATAAACCTATAGGCTAGCCATGTGTAAAAGAATAGGGCTTTTGGTCCATTAGGTCACTTATTTGAAGGGACTATATAAAGGACTTTATAGCCTAAAATTTACTAAGGGTTATTTTTGGGGGAAAGGATGAGAACACAAGCTCTCATTTCTCTCTAAAATTTTGGCCAATCTAGAGGGGAATAGCTAGCAATCTTACTTCCTCTAGGTCACTCATTTCTTCTACAATATACCTTGGTGTGGAGACTTAGAGGTTCTCAATTTTGGGAACTTGGAGAAACCTTTTCATCCATCCAAATCCATGGATCTAAGATGCAAGGAATGAAGGCCCTCTCTTTGGGTGATTAGCCTTTGCTTATGCAAAGAGGAATCTACAAAGGTATTGATTTCTCAACTCACTTTGTTTTGAGTTGAGTCTTGATTCACCTATCTACTAGGCTTTGAATTTCATGGGTAAATGTTTTGTTTTAAGTGCATACAAGCATGATTCCGCCTTTAATTGTTAATTGCATGCTATTGATGTTGCTTAAATGAACATGTTTTTCACAAATTTTCCTTCAAGTGGTATCAAGAGCCTAAGTCTAGTAGTTGGTGAATCCTTTTGGGTTTTGTAGTTCATAGTTTATGATTTGAATGTTGTAATTGTTACAAGCTTTATTCTTGCTTCTTTGAATGTAAATTTTGTTAGAAAATTTGCCATCTCAAATGTTGTAGATGTAGTTCATATGAGCATGAAATTGGAGCTAAAATTTGGTGCCATGTTTTTTGGGAAATTCGGCCAAATCCAAAGGGTGGAATTTTGGGTTCTTGTTTGACTTGTTAAAAGTGTTTTAAAGTGACTTTTGGAACCCCTATGTACCCTAGTATGGTTGTATGTTATTTCCCTTAAGTTTGAGTGGTTTTGGTATGTTTTTGGGTGAAGAATGTTCATGGAGCTCTTATGGGTTTTCATGAATGTTCTTCATTGTTCTTGACATGTTCTTACCAAGAACAAAAGGTTTGGTGTTTTGATTCAAAGTTTTGATTTATTTCATAAAGTTTTTGTTTTGAAATATTTCTTATGTTTAAATATATTAGATATTTATTTTGAAAAATTAAAGAAATTTTAGTGGGTTGGTGTGTAATGATTTATTCCATTACACACACCCCACTTACAAAAACTTTGAAATTTTTATACATTTTGTTTCAAATGGCAAACCACCCTAATCAATTAGGGTCCTTGTGGGGCTTTCATGCAATTATATAAAGTTTTGATACTTTTGTGTATTAGCATTTTGACCCAAAAGTTTACGTTTTTACGTAAAGGTCCAAAATCACTAAAAGGACAAATTGTTTTGCTCCTTTAATGAAGTTTTATTTTTTTGTGGAAATTTTGGGTTCTAGTTGTAATTACATGAAGTAGTGGACTTTTGTGTTTTTACAAAGTGATCCCAAAAGTTTAAGTTTTTGCAAAATAGCCCAAAAGTTGAGGTTAATTGCACTATGGCCCAAACAAGTTGAGGTCATAGCATTTTGGCCCAAATTAGGTAGAGAACAAAATTGTTTTGTCTCTTTAAATGAGAATTGGATTTTCATTTCATTTAGCTCCATTTAAATCAATTCTATGGATACAAAAACCAAATGAAAATGTTGCATTCAAGTTTAATTAGTTAAAGCGTTAATTAATTAAAGAAAGGGTGATTATGAACCTTAGCCTACGATAATTGAGCTATGTGAAAGGCCGTTTCAAATTTGTTTGAACCATGGGAATGTGTAGATTAAATTTTGGTTGTAATTTGATATGATCAATTGTTGTAAAAGAGCATAAGCTCTTCTTTACTTTAAAGTAATTTGATTTGATCAATTGTTGTAAAAGAGCATAAGCTCTTATTTACTTTGAAGTACTCCTTTCTTGTTTTATTCGATATGTATGAAAATGGAGTAGTTGGGTCCAACGCCCAATAAGACAACACGCCTTAATGTGATTAAACGCGTAACTAAAATCAATCTCCATCCCTAGACCGAGATTCAACACTAGGCTCGTGTTTGAATCGAATCAAAGGTTCATAGTCATCCTAAGGCCCTAAGGCAACTATATAGTCCATCAATGAATGCAAACCTTATGTTAGTAGTATCATATACTCTTGCTTTAAAAACCGTTTTAAAAGCTTAGTGGGAGTATTATATACAACTAAATCAATCAAATGGACCAATAGTTGTAATAGGACCAAAATGTTTTAATTGGATTAAAATGTATGTTTATATGTGATGAGACCTAAAAACCCTCAACCAAATCAATATTAAGTTGATAAGCGAGAGATGCTTTGAATATCTCTTCGTGGCCTTCCACCGTGGTAGGCTCCAATCGTTTGTGACTTGTACACCGGCTTCACCCTATCATGGGGGAGTACAAAGTGCATGCTTACATTCAGGAGGAGTCTATACGCATATGATGAGGTGAGTGTAGGCAACGAGGATAGCCAACATCGTATCATCGTGAGGTTATTCTTGAACCCCTACACGAACTAAGCATGGTGGGAATAACTTAACTAAGTGCAATAATGCCAACATCGTATCATCGTGAGGCAACATTCTCTAGAGGCCAAACAAGATGGGTAATTACAAACGTTGTAAATGAGTAAAGCGTTATTCTCTCATCATTATTTTTGCTAACCAACATCGTATCATCGTGAGGTGGGCTTGGTAATGGTGAGTCTCCCATACCCCGCTAAGAGTTCAATAAAACTCTCGAATTCCGATGAGGGATATGGAATTTGCCAAAAATAGTGGGTGGTGCTATTTGATTTAAAGACCCGAATCAAATGGCTTAAAATCAATCAATTTATATTCGTTATGTATTTGTTTACCAATATATTTGCAAACGCTATCCAAAACTTGACAAAGAAAAGCCAAATACTTTAATTTCCGGACTTAGTTCTACAATCCCATAGATTGTCTTTAATGGCTTGTAGATGTAACTAAGTAGTCTCATCCTCACAATCTTTCTATTGATAATGTATCATTGGAAGAATATGTTAGATAAGTCTAACATGAGAAGGACAACACTTTTAATGTCATAATTCTTCAAATACAAATTGTTGTATGAAGAAATAAGAGTTGCTTTGAACAACCCTTAATCAACACAAACTTTAGTGCTTGTCTCTTTGTTACACGAACAAGGAACTTGAGAAGTAAGCACAAGGGCATGGACCCTTTATGTGCCATGATTCTTCACTTACAAATTGTTGTATGAAGAAATGAGAGTTGCCTTGAACAACTCTTGAGAGTTTGTTGTTATGTTTAGAACATAATGGTTGGTTGACAAAAATAGTCCATTTATATGGAATTATGATGATTTTTGAATCATTAAGTGTTGAAGTATCAAACCACTTAACGAGACGGAAACTAGGCAAGGACTTCACCTTTGTGTCCCTATCCTAATGGTTCACTAAGTTTATTGTAAACTATATAGTGAACAATAACCGCACGCTCTCCAAATCGTTTGATGTGTATAACACATTTGAAATGAGTTTCAAGAGAGATAGTGGGAGTTTAGGGACCATGACTATTATAGTCAAAAGGGAAGTCAAATGAAGAAGGCAAAATAACTCCAAGGGAACAAACTTTCTTTATGAAAGGATGGACATTGGAAGGGGTATTTGCAAGAAATGTCTTGCAAGTGTCAAGAACACACTTTTCGAAGGTGTTGTAATATGTTCTTGAAATAGTTCAAAATAGTTGGTTCTTCTACTTGAATGCATGATTCCGTATTAGTAACTATGTTTTACAATTGTTGTAAAAGTGTGCTAATAAAAAGTAGAAGATTAATGAGAGAAGAGAAAGTACTTCACATTCGGAAAGTGAATAAAATATAGATCTCTGCGAAAGCGGATTGTACTTACTTCCTCATATGAACTACCAAAGAAATTGGAAAATACTAAAGATTGTCTTTACATTCCAATTTTAAGGAACTTAAATCCATCACTATAGTAGAGATGGATAAATGTTTTGTTTGACAAAAACATTGTTCTTTATTAATCAATAATTAGATTATTGTAATTTAATTGGTTGTCTCTATAGTAGAGATGATGTGGTAGTTTAACTGTTTAGAATACGATGATGCTTAAAACCCAAAAGGTTGCAAGGTAGTGACTAAACCCAACTGAGTTGTGATACCTCTAAAACATAAGTTACGAGTTGGTCATAGATGGATGCTTTGGATCGTTAGATCCGGATCCAATACCTTCTTGTTAAAATTGTATAGAGGCGAAATGTTCGAATCTTTATTCTTTTGGAAAGAAGAAAGAATCACAAAGTTGTTGAGGTTTATTCACTTAGATGTTAGTGGCACTTGTCCACAACATAATACTACTCATATTGTATGACATTCACCGAAGATCACTCTCGGTTGGACTATAGTTTATTTTGAATAAACATAAGTCCGAATACTTTGCAAAAGGTTTCAAAGAATTCAAGAAATGTAAGTAGATGAGTAAGACGTCTAAAGTATTTACCTCCTTAGATTTGATCCAAGGAAAAAGTAACACTTTAGATTAATTTCCTTGAAAAATATCAAGGAAAGTAGCATCATAAGATAATGAATTTCTCCATTAGGAGAAGAATGAACATAAATAAGATTTAGTTCGTTGGACATTATCAATTACCCATATATATATGATATATACTTCTAAGACATGTTAGTTGTAGAGATCCATCCATCATGGATCTTAGCAAGCTAGTGGGAGCCATAAGCGTCTTATGAGAAAAGATCAATTGTTTGATTTCTCATAAAGATGTAAATGAATCTTTTGTTTACTAGGTTTACAAAAGATTAGTGGGAGTTGATCATATTCCTAAATTAGAATATATATACATGATATATATTTTGAAAATGAAAGGAATTCTTCATCGTTAAAGTTATGACTTTAAACATTCTATAATGATAGAATGTATATGGGAGACACAGTCTATATACATGGGATGGAAATCTATAATGATAGATTTCAAGATATAATTGGATTATATCAATCCCTAAAATAGACAAGAGATGCTAGGAAGTTTCTCATATGATGATAAACTTCAATTAGAATGACAATTCTAGTGAGACTAGGAAGTTGTTCTTCTCAAAGGGAATGTACCCTTTGACTCCCAAAGAAATAATGCGTAAATAGAATCCTTTATGCATACGCAGAAAGGTGATTTATGTATTTCATATTGTATGAAAACATTGATATAAGTCGTACCTAGAACGGTACAAGATGATATCAATGCAAGCCCAGGATCAGAACCATGGCAACTGTCAAGTGAATCCTTAGGTATTTAAGAAATACTAAGGATGGATTCCTCAAGAATGAGGAAGAATTAGAGTAACGTAATGGAAGCGTAAATGTATTAGATTATGAATCTAATCCATCATAGAATATCTCTTCATTATGAATGAAGTGATAAAGAGATATCTCTTTATTATGACTAAAGAGATATTTGGGTGGAAACGTTAAAAGTAAATGACTTTAATGTGTTCCATCATGTATGCAAAATATATTGCCATATAGAAGCTTACAACATTGTTGTTTGGATGGGAAAGTTCATTCATGAACTCTTCATTCGGTTCCAACCAGAAAGTGTATGACACTAATGGGGCGATAGCTCAAGCCAGGGAATCAAGGTCTCATCAAGGTCCGAACTCAAATGAGAGACTGAACCACATGATTGAGAATCATGTATAATGGTGACGTCGTTATTCTCAAGGTTGCTTCTATGGATAACATATAGATATCCATTGTTTAGGCCTACTACTCAGCCATTTATGAAATGAATTACAGAAGAGGTATCATCAATGATGACTAAGCTGATTGGCTCTAGTGCAAGTGGGAGATTGTTGGAAATGTGCCCTAAAACCAATCATATGATGATACTTTACGGACATTTCAAACTAATGTAGTTCATTTCAAACTAATGTAGTTTAAATGTAAAGGGCAAAGATTATTGTTTGAGCCGTCTAATATAAATGTTATATGCTTAAACGATAAGTCCAAGGAATATGTGATTGGAAGAATGCGATCTAAAGAAGTTAGATTCATGAGACCATTCTTTCGTTGACACATCCTAAACGTTCCTGATCATATGATTGTCAATTGGGCATTGACAGTCCGTTAAGATCAGTACGTGCTATGTCTTCTCTCAGGGAGAGTGACTAGTCTCGAGTCATTGGTGTGTGTGACATCAAGACAAGTACGTAGGTGCTCAATAGAGAATGAGTTCACTGAACACGATCAACGAAGAGTTCTCATATTCATGTCACATGAGAACTCATGGTTGGGATAATGCAAATTAGTCTTTTGACCTGAGGCATCACAGTTGTCTTGTGGTTAGGTCCTTAATCTTTGATTATGTCAAAGTCACTCTATCAGGGTGTCCACGGCATCGTTGGGGTTAAGCCACTTAGCCATGGAGGCAAGTGAATGCGCAACAAGGGATCTCTAACCTTCAAACTGTTTGAGGGAGAATACTCTATGATATGATTTAGAATCTCTGGCCAGAGTATGAATGAGATGTTGGAATGCGTTCCAGATCACATTCAAGGTAATCATATAAGTACAAGATTCACATTGGATAGTAGACATGAATAAACTATCAAACCAAACAATGTGGTCAAGAGTATTGTATTAGAGAAAGACCGTATTGCATTTGTAATCCTAAACTGAATAGGTTCTCCACCTCTTCTGATTAGCTTGGGTAACCATGATATGCTGCTAGGTGTCACTCATGGTTTGTGGAAGCCCTAAAAGTGTATTATCACTAACGGGAGAATTGAAAGTAAGTTTCAATTCACAATCGATTTGAAAGAGTTTGAATCGCCCACTGCCTCGCTAAAAGGAACCTAATGGATCGTACACCGTGTAAGGTAGAGTTTGAAGAAACAACGGAGATGAGTAAGAATAATTAAATGGTTTAATTATTTATCTAAGGCTATGATTAATTAATATGTTAATTAATCAAACAAATAAGTTCGTTAAAGACCTCGGGTTAGTTTTGGGCCGCAAGGCCCAATGGGATTTGAATGTCAAGCCCATTAACTCAAGTTGTATGACAACTTGAATAAAACAAAGGGCTTGAAAGCCCAATAAACCTATAGGCTAGCCATGTGTAAAAGAATAGGGCTTTAGGTCCATTAGGTCACTTATTTGAAGGGACTATATAAAGGACTTTATAGCCTAAAATTTACTAAGGGTTATTTTTGGGGGAAAGGATGAGAACACAAGCTCTCCTTTCTCTCTAAAATTTTGGCCAATCTAGAGGGGAATAGCTAGCAATCTTACTTCCTCTAGGTCACTCATTTCTTCTACAATATACCTTGGTGTGGAGACTTAGAGGTTCTCAATTTTGGGAACTTGGAGAAACCTTTTCATCCATCCAAATCCATGGATCTAAGATGCAAGGAATGAAGGCCCTCTCTTTGGGTGATTAGCCTTTGCTTATGCAAAGAGGAATCTACAAAGGTATTGATTTCTCAACTCACTTTGTTTTGAGTTGAGTCTTGATTCACCTATCTACTAGGCTTTGAATTTCATGGGTAAATGTTTTGTTTTAAGTGCATACAAGCATGATTCCGCCTTTAATTGTTAATTGCATGCTATTGATGTTGCTTAAATGAACATGTTTTTCACAAATTTTCCTTCAGTGACATCCCACATCGCCCAAGGGGAATGATCCTTAAATGTATATTCACATGCTTACCTAGCACGAGGCCTTTTGGGAGCTCATTGGCTTCGGGTTCCGTAGGAACTCCGAAGTTAAGCGATAAGGGGGCTAGAGCAATCCCATGATGGGTGACCCACTGGGAAGTTGCTCGTGAGTTCCCAAAAACAAAACCGTGAGGGAATGGTAAGCCTAAAGCGAACAATATCGTGCTACGGTGGTGGAGCGGGCCCGGGAAGTGATCCGTCTCGGGCCCGGATGTGACATCAAGTCATGTCACTATTTAATGGAAGAATTGACAGACAAACTGACGGAAGGTATGAAATTGTAAAAATTTGTAAGATGATGTATGACATTAAAATTTTCTAAAAATGGGGGTATGAAACTGTAACTGGCCCAATAATTGAGGTAGTTTTATGTAATTTACCTTTTTTTTCAAGTAAATTACAAAAGGAAAAACAAATGTAGTATATGACTTAGTCTTACATTACATCAAATGCTTCACTACGGGATAGTTTGGTAAAACAAACACATTGATAGTGTTTAGAAGATCCCAAGGAAAGAATGTGGACTTGCTATTGATCCAACTATTTGACTTAAGAATCACCATATTAAGGGCTGGTTTGGTATTGCTGTGCTTTGAAAAAAACTGCTTCTGCTGTGCTATGAGAATAAGCAGTTGTGAAATAAAGCAGCAGAGTGTTTGGTAAACTTTTATGTAAAACAGCTATTACTATGTGAAATGATCAAAAAGGGTATAATACTATATTATTATTATAATATTTTATTTAATATTATTATTTTTATGTGAGGATTTTGTGTGGTTGTGGGGCCCACACCTCATTTCCCTTATCCTTGTGTCTTACTTTCCCTCTACACACTCAAACTCTCTTGAAAACTCTCAGCTCTCTCTCTTTCTTTCTCTCTACACTCTCTCCTCCATCGAGACAACCCCACACACAAATCTTCGATCTCAGACCATCTGACCTTAGCTCTCTCTCTCTCTGCACTCTCTCTTCCTCCTTCTTGGAATCCTCGAAATCAACCGCATGAGCTTGAGTTGAGTGTATGTATCGGTGAAATGGAGAAATAGGTTTTGGGAAATTAGGGTTCCTGATGGGTTTGGAGCCACCATAGCTCGGTGGATGAAACGACGTCAGAGGCTAGGTTTGTTTTCCTCCGATTTCCGTTCAGGATGTTCTCTGCCGGCTCCTACTTGATCCAGTCCCGGTAAATGGCGTCGTTAAGGACCTGGTCAGCGAGCTTCACCCAGTCCTTGAAGTCGCGAGCGTGGAGATTTTTGGAGACCCACTTAAGGTAGGCTGAAGGGAGGGTGCCCAGCATCTTGCCCTTGTATTTTCCGAAGTCGATGACTCTGTCTTTGGCAGACGGCAGTGTTGAGGCGGATAGAGAAGGTGGTTTGGGGGGTTTTGGGTTTGAAGGAGCAGGAAACGCGGAGGGAGTGTAGAGAGGTGTGGGAGAGTGGTGGGTTTGACAGAGGAGTGTGGAGGCGGAAGAGAGAGCTTAAGGTAGGATTGCCAGAAACTTTCATTAAAGGGTCACTGTTCACCTGTGTTTTAGAGGTTTGTGCAAAAGCTGAAAAGCCAGCTTTTCAAAGCTGCATTTTGCTGCTTCTGTTTTTTGGCTTTTTTTACCCAAAATTGTGAAAAAAAAGCTGAAGCTGGAAGTTTACCAAACACAAAAATGACCCCCAGCTTTTTTTTATACCAATTTTTTTTTAAATCACTTTAACCTCAAACCATACCTAAGATCGTCCTTGATGGGTAAATCAGAAATCAAAAAGATATAAACGTTTGTATTATTATTATTTTGGGTTAATTTCAGTTTACTATCTTTATATTTCTTGGTTTTCAACATTTGGTACAACAATTTATTTTTCATCCCATAATGATACCTGAAGTAAAAATTTTAGGACAATTCATACATATGATAACGTGGCGCCTACGTGGACACTGACTAAATGCCACATGTCAATCTGGCCGCACTTTAACATTAACGAAATCTCAAAAAGATTAAGACAACTGCAACCACATGGACAAAATTAAAACTAAACTACAGGGCCAAAAGTGAATTAGTTTTAAATTCTTGGGTACATTTAGAAACATAAATGTAAAAAGAAAGGAAAATGCTCGGACCTTCCTCGGATTCAGAATTCCCGGGAAATAGACTTCCCAGAAAAACAAGGGAAAACTTTTCTATTGATTCCATCTCCCCCAAAACCCACGATGAAGTTCGAAAGATTCCTGTCAATCCCAATCTTTATGGTGATTTTGTTAATTGGTACTGTGTGTTACATCACGGTTTTCATCTTCATCGACGGTTGGGTTGGATTGAAGAGCTCCGCTGGTTCTTTGAACGCTCTGGTTTTCATTTCCTTGGCATCTCTCTGCCTCTTCTCCTTCTTTTGCTGTGTTCTCATCGACCCAGGTCACGTTCCTGCTTCCTACGTCCCTGATGTTGAACATAGTGTGGTCTCCGATCAAGAATCTAAGAAAAATGTAAGCATTTTGGGGCGCTTATTTGGTATTGTATGTTTGGTTGGTGAGAAAATTGAGGTAAAGATAATGAATTGAAGTTTTGGTTTGGATGTTGAGTAGAATGTAAGTTTTGAGTGGTATGTTAATGGGTTGTTGAGATTGTATATAATTAGTAATGTATTACGGATTTGATGAATGATTTTGATGCTCGTTTCGACTAGGGGTTAGTTAGATTAACTGTTGTTTGTGATATGTGGAAAGTTTAATTTAATCTGGTAAACTCATTCTACTGTGCTCATTTGAGTGGATTCATTGTTTGTAAAGCAAGTCAAATAATAAGTTTTAGAATCTTGGCAATATAGATAAGTTGTTATTCTCACCCCATTGGCTCTTACATCTTCTTTTCGTGTGAATTATTGAGTTTAGGCTGAAAGAAAATATGAGAGTTGGACTATTGAGTAGATTGCATTGCTTGTTGACGGAGATCGTTGAAACGTGAGTCAGTTCTTTTACCTGTTTCATCAGGGTGGATATTTGTTAGTATAGTAGAGATAGAGATGTCGATAATTAGGTTACCTGTGAAATGAAACTGAAAGTAAAACGTATTCAATTGCAACCTTAGGAGTATAGACACAGGACATAGCGATGGGTTGAGGTTTATTAAGTCATAAAACCTTGGACCATGCACTTGGTGTTATGGTAGCATTACATACTCTTCAAAGACCGTAATTGCATGAAAAAATTTCTGAACTTAGGAATTGAAATGTTGCATTAACAGCTGAATCGGTGACACTGGAATGATTTGTACTTCATCTCTCTCTCTCTCTCTCTCTCCACTTTCAACGAATTTCTGAAGAGTTCATATTATCAAGTTTATTATGCATACCTGTTGTGGGTCTAGCCGCACCTTAGTAAGGCTGATTCTTGTCTCTGTAGCTAATTTTGAAACTTTGGATCCTTGATCTCTGACAGGTTCGCTGTGACAAGTGTTCTACATACAAGCCTCCCAGAACTCATCATTGCCGGGTCTGCAGAAGGTGTGTTTTAAGAATGGTAGGTTGAATTACATTCTCATTTCCATGTTATATTATTCATGATTCTTTTGCACATGTATTAGATTTTTTCGTTTACATTTTTCATGCCAAAATTGTGTGCAGGATCATCACTGCATGTGGATCAATAACTGTGTTGGTTACTGGAACTACAAGGCATTTTTTATGCTTGCTTTATATGCAACGCTAGGATGCTTGTACTCTACAGTTAGTTTTTCTGGTTCTTCCTTTTCCATATTATGAATCTTTATCTTATAATAATAAGCAGCCTCAAATTCTGACAGAAGGTTTCAACATGTTTAGGTTATGATTATAAAGTGTGTATCTCAAAAGGACTTCGAATTCATTGCAAGTGATAGCCACAAGGTTTTTTATGTGAGTTAGTACACTCTCGCTTTTTTCCTTTGGTGCTGAGGATTTTTATCTGTTTGCGTTTTCTTGATTTGGAGTAATTTCCTAAGTACATAAGTTTGATCACGAATCTAGTTAAGCCTCTTCTTTATTCTGTTTTTATGCACACTTAATGAGTTGGACGGAGATATAGTGCTTTCTACTACAAAAGATGTTTTGTGGCTCAAATTTCAAAAGTGTGAAGCATTGGTACAGTGCACAGAAATTTGGAGAACTAGTTGCTTAGTGTAACAATCATGCACACGAGTTCATTTAAGTAATTGATACCACGTATTGAAAAACAACTTGCATTAGGCCAATGATATACTCGATCAGTTATGAAATGTTAAGCCAACGAACCATAACACTAAATCAACTGAAATTTTGAATTGAATATGGAACTTAGTATAGACTGCAACTATTGCTACTGAGAAGGTTAATCAGCCAGTTAATTATCGTGGGCGAGTGTCATTTACAACAGATTTTTCATCTTTATAACAACTTGAGCTTAGTCAATTACTTAGAAAGAGATTTATTATTCTAAATTAGTTGAATTTTTAATGAAGTTCTATTGCAATTCGAAGTCATTTGAACTTAAAAGCCTTTGTTGCCTCACCAATCATCTTTACTGGTTTTTTCAGGTTATGTCTGGTCTAGTGATGGCTTCCTTGACGGTAATGCTTGGAGCTCTTTTAGGTTGGCATATCTACCTCATAACCAATAATATGACAACTATAGAGGTAACTATGACTTTTCGTAATCGAAACTGGAGCAATTTTTTTCTTTCTGTGAATAATTGATACAGAGCTAACATGGATCTCTTAACAGTATTATGAAGGAATACGGGCAGCATGGTTAGCTGGGAAATCTGGGAAAAGTTACAGACATCCATACAATCTTAGTGTACACAAAAACATCTCTTCGGTCTCTATCTATCCCTTTCTTTCTGTGCCTCCTCTGTGTGTATTTTGTATCTTCAATATATATGTTATTAAAATCTGTGACTAAGGCTAACATTGCTAGTCGTTTTTCTTTTGATCAGGTTTTGGGTCCAAGTATGCTGAAATGGTTATGTCCGACATCAGTAGGCCATCTAAAAGATGGACTCATCTTCCCTACTCCGCGTGATAGTTCATGAGTTTTCTGATGTCGCTCAAATTCAGGTTCGGTGGTCCGAATTCATGCATGTTCATCAGAACACAAAGATACGAGGCATGTTCGCCATAGTCATCTCTTAATATGAAAAGATACTAGGAAAAGAGCAACGCAGTGGGAGAAGCGACTGGAGTCTTTTTGATAAACGTAGGGTTAGGTTATCAGCTTCATTAGATGCATAAACAAGTACTACGACTTGCACCATAGGATAGAGATCAACACTGTAGACTAAACATATGAAATGGAGACTGGATATTTGTTTCAAATACAAACTGGGGAATACTACCGGAATGGAAACAACGATTGTTTGTTTGGGTTTTTTTTTGTTTTTGTTGTTTTTTTGTTTTTTTTGGTTTTGGAAAATCTCGGTAGTATAAGGTGAGTTTTATTCAATCAAAAGAGAAAGTTTCACCGGTGTGTGAGTGTCCTCTTCTCTCCTTCTAAGAGCTTTTCTCACCGGTGTGTAAGTGACCTCCGCTTCGTTCTTACTGCAACTGCCGACCCTAGCTATGGTCAAGGTCGGTGGCAGTCCTTCCCTTCTCCTTTCTCTTTTTTCCTTTTCTTTCCTTCTCCTTCATCTTCCGTTTTCCCCTACCAGTGGCCTGTTTGCTACTCAACCCCCTGTGCATCTACTTTCTTTGTCTGCAATCCCCTTTCCAACTTTTCTCATTTCTTCCTGCCTTCCACTTTTCCCCTTTGTTTCCTTTCATCTTCTTTCCACCTTTTCCCCCTCTTCACCCACCCCCCCTCCCCCCAACATTCTCCAATCTGGATCGGCTTCATCCTTCTTTGACTCCAGAATCCAGATCGGCTCCCACTTTTTTTTCAACATTATTTATCGTGCTTCTTCCGAAAAGTGAGTAGAATTTTGCCTCGGGTGTTCACACCACCTCCTTCTTTTGGGTTGCTTTTGTTTGGCACTGTTGCTAGTGGGTTTTTTCTCGTTGGCTTCCTTTGATTTGTGGCGGCTATTGCTGTGGTGCTCTGTGGAGGAGTTTGGGGCTCTATTTTCAGGTCATTCTTCATCCAGCTTTGGGGCTTTAGTTATTTTGATTTCAGATGGATGGAGGTGATGTTGGTTCGGCAAGTGGGTTGGCAACGAAGGTAGGAAGCTGTTAGGGTTTGCTTTGGTGTTTTTTCTATTTATGGCTTAAAACTATCTTTTGGGCTGTTGGGTTACGATGGAGGTCTATCTTTTTGTTTGTGTGTTTATTGTATTTGGACCTTTTCTAATGTAATATGTTGTGTTATAAATAAAGTAAACCTTTGACCAAAAAAAATAAAAATAAAGAAAGTTTCACCTGGTCACAACGAGGGGGGGGGGGTGTGAGCAACTGGGTCATGGGTTCAGTTGCAATAAACTATGGCACCTAAAAATATAAGTATAGGCTTTCTTCCAATATAAAATCTCCGGGCAAGAGTAATATAAGGCAAGTAAGTTATAGGTTGGGGAATCACCCATATGAGGACCAGAAGACGCATTCTAACGCTCTAAAGAGCCCGAAAGACTAATTCCGAAGTTCGAGATCAGATCATATTCAAAGGGGGGGCAGAGAAGATGAAAAAAAATTACACCTAGTCAAGCAAAATTACACTACAAACATCATCAATACTAGAAGGAATGAAAGAAGAATTGTACAAAGATTTATAAAAATTTATCACGTGGTCAACAATATCAGCAGGCGAAGAAAGTCAAAGTACAATTTCCCCATCCAAAAGAGTAGCGATTCTTGATGCCTAAGATCTTCCACGGGCAACCACTTAGTACTATGGTCAAGTAATATTTCTCTTTATTTGTAAGTAAGAGGTCTTAGGTTTGATTCTCATCAAAGGCGAATTTGAACCACATTATTGTTAGCTCATTGTGAGGCTTAGCTTACTCCATCACCCTTTAGTACAGACAATATTGTTTGTTTTTATATAAAAATAAATAAAAAATGAAAAATAAAAAATAAAAAAAATCTTCCACGGGCATGAGCATGCAAAAAGCAATATTTTGATCACCTTCAGTAAGCCATTTAACTCGTGCACAATCATGCCAAAAAGTTTGTTGCTTACATTCTAAAGACCATTTTTGTATATATTCTTCATGGAAAGTGATTTTTACACACCATTTTAACTTCTCAAATGCGTCTCTTTATTTGTAGCCATCAGATTGAGTAAATCAAATGAAAACAATGCACATGATAAATAACGGTGCATGAGAGGTTAAAAAGAGTGTGCTTATCATTTCCCACTCTTTATTAATAGCTTTGGTGGTGCCATTTTCGTTTAATTGACCAACAATATTTAATTGGTAATGCCATGCTCGACATGCGCTTAAATTTTAGGTGCAATTGAATTATTAGTTCCTGTGGTCATAGAGTAGTTGAAAGATAGCCTATGTGGTTAAAAAAAAATTAGAATTTAAGCTCCTGTGTTGAAATCTGTTAGGATTTATGCCCAAAATTAAAAATTCTGACAACTATCTCTTAATTATTAGCATATGAGCCACACAATGAGGCTAAAACGGAACTCTGTTAATTGTTAGCATGTGAGGCTTACACGTGACGGTAACTTGATCTTTTTGGTTTCACATGTGAGTCTCATATACTAACAATTAATTGAGAGTTGACGAAATTTTCAATTTTGGGCCTGAATTCTAAAAAACTTCACCACAAGGCTTAAATCCTAATTTTTTTTAACCACAGGGGGTATTTTGTTATTACACTATCACCATGAAGACTATTAATCCAATTAAGCCCAATTTTTATCTATTATTTGAAAATGGGATGCCATAATGTCGATTAATTGTGTCACGAGGGACATGAGATGGTTCCATGGGTTTTAATTTATAAATAACACGAAACATAGCCAAGTTTTCTTCTGGAGAAGTGATTAAGTTAACGTGAGTTGTTGGAGATCGAGAAAGAGGAGAGAATTAAAATGCCAACGATGCCAAGGTTTGTTGTGCTCAAGGGGAACTGCAACAACTGCTTGCGATGCAATACTATGGATGCAGATGTGAATCTGAAGCAAATCATGCATGTTGCATGGTACATTAATTTCGTAGGAAAGGAGGCTGCAGGGAGCGACTGCACAAAATTTGAAGTGCAGAATAATTTTTTATTATACAAGAAATAGCAGGTGAGAGGGGATATCAACTTAGGACTGCAAAAAAACCAAAAAGTAATCCTAGAGAGATTGGTAGATAAAATTTACAAACTAAATGATGTGTCGCCAATAAGAAATGAGCATTTTTTTTCATCATTGCTTAATTAATAATCTAATCATCAACATTCATGTTATTTAATTTGCAAATTTAGTCTTTCTAGCATTACCTTAAAAAAACTTAGGACTTCAAATGCAGAGAAAGGGTTTAGGCGCTCTAACCACTTGCAAACCTCTTACTCCTCGTCATGACATCATGGCGTCTTATTTTCATATTGATAGATACAAATTATGCCTTTGCCGAACATGGCATTGCAAATTAGATATTGTTTGTCAAAGATAATTAAGAACTATGTTATGTTGCATACTAAACAACTAGGGGCAAGTGGTGGATACTGTCTTCCTTTTAACTCACCGCATCCCAGCTTTGAACCTCCCTTCCATAGTTTATAAGAATCCAGCGTAGATTATCATGTCGTTTGTTAGGAAAAAAAACAACTAGGGCAATATTTGATGCCCATGGTTGCGTTGTTTTCTTTATCCACCATTTCTCCCTAGTTGTTCAATATTCAACATAATATAGTATTTAGTTATCTCTTAACCAATGATATTTAATAAAGAAAACTAAGAAAAATGACTTGAAAATTTGGAATTTTAACCAAAATCCATGTAATAACTTTATTTAATAGTTAGAACAAAACCCAATATTAAACCAAAATCCATGTAATAACTTTATTTAATAGTTAGAATAAAACTCAATATTAAACCAGTCCATTTAAAATGACCCAATCATTAGTTTTTGGTTTTGCCCCTGATGGCAAGCTTTTTTCAGTTTAATTTCATTTACGAATCTTCCCGCTATTCTCTATCTCCCCTGTTTCTTCCTGACATTCAAAACCTTCCGTTTTTTCTTTCTAATTTCGGATCGCAACTCCATCTCTATCACTATGCAAAATCATAGATGCAATCCGAATCCAAACTTAATTTTGGTCCATCTCCATCTCTGTCAAAATCGCAGACGATCTCTTACATGCAAAACGATGTCACACACTCTCTCTCTCTCTCTCTCTCCCAATATTTCTGACTTTCTCTCCCTTCTGTAAAGATGAGAAGGGAGCTGGACATTTCACAGACATCGGCAAAAATGCCTAAGGTAAGCAATCGTTCTCATTCTTTCTCTCTCCGTCTCTGCGATCTTTCTACTGTTTTGTCGTTCTCTAAATTGCACGTAATTTGCACCTAAAATGATGTGTTTTGGTTTCTATTGCAGATCTTCTGATCATGGACCACAACTCTAATCAGAAATTCACCGTCGCCATCTACAACGATGCTGGCATGGTATGCTTTTGAAGCTCTAATTTAATTAAAATGTGTATAGCTAATTGAGCAATCAAGAAATATAGTTTCGGATTGTGAATTAGGAGTTCGGATCAGTGTTGTTTGCTAGTGTTGATTGTTTTAGCTAGATCATAGTGCCAATCTCATACTATTTTTTTGTGTTGGGTTCGAAATTGAGACTGAAGTATTTAGAATTGAGTCATTTTTGTAGTTTATAGCTTTTCTCTGTCCAATTAAATAGGTATATACGTTTTGTTTCGTACATTTGATTATACACTTTGCGTTTTCTTATGCGATGTAATCATAAAACAAGGAAATCATTTAGCTCATCAAGAAGTCGGTTTATATGTGATTATAAACCGATTTTAAATTATTCTGATGCTTTTGCATTTTTAAGCTTTGATTTCTGAGTTCTTCTACAATTTTTGTATATATTTTATTGTGACTTTTATATTCATCTTTCCTCTATGTGAGTATATTAGTTGAAGAAAATATGGATAAGGGAAGGTATCTTTCGTGCTCTTGACTAGTGAAATGGATAAATGATTGTGTGTGATTTCTGAGTTTGTTTTAAGTTTTTAATGTTGTTTCCACTTTTAATGTACTTACTCGGTTTCAAACTTAAGTGTAACTTTTCTATGAACATATTCCCTGTAATCCGCATTTCAGCAACACCCCAAAACCTTTCTAGACAAGTGATTAAGCCATTTTTTTTTATTGATCAATGCATGTCAAATTATGTTTTGTTATGGCTGTGCTTTTTCAGACGAATTGCAATTGAATTTACATGCCTCTTCATTCCGAAGAACTGTAATCTGTGTAGAAGTTTCCTAAGTTAGTGTTTTGTGATCGCAACATCTTTATCGATCATAAAATTTGGTTGAAGCTTATTCATTTCATTCCAACATGATCTCAGTTCTTGTTCAATGGAATATATGTTTCAGAGACGGTATGGGTGCCGTGCAATGATGCTGGAGACTATGGCAGTTGTCCCTAGCATGCTAGGAGGAATATTGTTGTACTTAACCATCTCCAACCCCTAGGCTTTACTTAAAATTTTTAGCTTAGAAACAGCTTTTCTGCTGCAACCCTTTTGGTCTAAATTTTTTAGCTTGAGATTATTAAAGAATAAATTTAGGCTAATTTTTTCTTTTAAAGTAATTTAAAAAAAATTATGTACACTATCATAATTTAATTTTATGAACATTTTAACCTAAAAATATTTAAATTCCGATAAATATTGAAAAATCACTAAATTTGGGTGAATTTTGAGTTAAATAATTTTTTTAATTATTTTAGCTGTCGGATTTACATTTGGGCCTTTAGATCTTTGTTTTACCATTAGATTTGATTATATTTGATCTTAGCTGTTGGATTCAATAAATCCTGAGAGACATGCATATGTGGGTGAGGTCCAGCTGGTGGTGCCCACACCATTTTCTGGGCTAAATCCTAGGGGAAATTTGGTTTTTGTTTGGCTTTTAACTTTTAGCCCACACATTTAGCATGTGTTAGGTTGGGTTTGGAGAAGGGAATAAAACATAAAAAATAGCATTTAGCCCAAGGTTAGGCTTGGTCTAAGGTCTCTGCTCAAGTTTTAGCAGAGCGGTGGTTGTAAAACCTGCGTGGTATGAGGGAATGCTGGTTTTGCTGTATACAACTTGAGAAACTACATGCTACCTGTAAATTGTTTGATTGCCATTACACAATTCATAGTCTAGTGCATGTGATGGAAGTATCTCATGTTCATTTGAAGAACTTTTCAAGACAATAACAATATCTTTTTCTTGGGTAAAAAGTGCAGGTGACAAATATGGAGACAATTTCTCCTCCTTGGGACTTTGTGGACACTCTTGTGATTATGCTTCTTACTGTGGAGGATGTAAAACACAAAATTTGATTTACGAGGCGCAAGTTCAACAGTTGATTATTAACTTTGGAAAGTTTTCTCACACAAAACTGGAATCTCTAAGCATCATGAAGCCCATCAGAAAACATGCTTTTGCCGTAATGCTTTCCTCTTGTTTTTATCACATTAGAAAACAGTTACTTAATTTAGCTAACACAACCTACTTGCTATTTGTCATTTGACACCTTCAAGAATCAAAGTATCAAAGTACTCTATTCTGGTGTAAGGTATACATTTATGCATATTCTTAACTTTACCTAGAAATTCACTATAAAATAAATTTCTAAGAATTTGTAAATCATGTGTACTTTGTAATTATTTTATTTTATTTTATCAATGTGTATTAATTTTTTATTTTGCAAAAAAAAAAGAAAAAGAAGAAGTAGTTTTTGACAATTTTTGGTTTCATAAATAGTGTCTCCTTATTAGCTCAGTTTTATAAATAGTGCCTATTTCTTGTTTCATTTTCATAAATAGTGCCCTAGTTCTTGGTCCAGTTTCATAAATAGTACCTAGTTCTTGGTCCACTTTCATAAATAGTGGCCTTGTTGTTGGTCCAGTTTCATAAACAGTGCCTAGTTCTTGGTCCAGTTTCATAAACATTGCATAGCAATAGGTACAATTTTATAAATAGTGTCTCTTTCTTGGTCTAGTTTCATAAATAGTGTTTCTTTCTTGGTTTAGTTTCATAAATAGTTTCCACCTATTGGTTTAGTTTTAGAAATAGTATCTCACTCTTGATTTGGTTCCATAAATAATGTCTACTTATTGGTCCAGTTTCATAAATAATGTCGCCTTATTTTAAGGAGGATTAGAATGACATACTCTAATAAAAAATTATATGATCAATAATGGTACAATTTGACAACATAAGCATCTAAACATCTTACTAGTATACATATATCCCGAATTTTACTAAATTCGTCCTTTTAAATATGACTAAAATAACAAAGACTTGTAACTCAGTTAGTTAAGAACATTCACATTTACTCGAGCTCGTCCCTCAATATATATAATAAAAGAAAGAAAAAATGATCCGGTAAAGTTATAATTCATACATGATTGTGTTTACTATTTATTATAATTATACAAGACATTTATGTATTTGTAATTGTAAGGGTGGTTTTTAGTTAAAATATTCATGGTCCAAACTCTTTTTATTAAGGCTCTTCTTCCTACGTTAATTCTCCTTCAAATAATCAAAAACATAAAATTTAGTATAAAATAATATTTTCTCTCTCTTCATCAACCCTTCTCACTCCATCTTCTTCTTCTTCTTCTTCTTGTTGATGGATGGAAAACAAAATAACAGAATTTCTTTTTTTTTTTTTGCTTTCAGCAATTAATTTTCTTCAACTGGGACCCAAATAAGACTTTGATTGAGAAGTGGAAATCCTCGTGTATGCAAGTCCAGCAGAGTATTGATAGCATGGACAAATATGATAACATTCAGCACTTATTATTTTTCACCCAGTTAAAAGCGTATTGGGATAATTAAGAATTGGGCTAACGGAGGAGCTTCCGTCAGGGGCATAGGCTGGGAAAAAAAAAATAGTTTTGCACGTGGCCTTGTTTCTTACATGTGAGGATTTAGTTTTTGTCCTTTTTCATTAAATTTCAGTCCCTTAACATTAAATAAAGTTAGTACATGATTTTTTATTAAAACGAACTTAGTCCAAATCATTTTCATTAAAACTCCCTATTTACTATGTGATGTCATGTTTGACTTGGGCTTAGTTTATGTTCATAATTTTTTTTAATAAGATGCATTATAGAACATCAATAGAAAACCAAACGTGAATATCAGAACTAAAGTCGCATCTTTATTAAAAAACACGCTTCCTAACTACCATTACGCGACATAACACAAAAAAGCCTCACAAACAAACATTAACACCACTAACTATGAAATATAAAGTCTTCCAAGAAAGAAGATATCAAGCCAGACCGTGTACACTAATGATGTGAACCTCAACAAAACATCTTCTGAAAAAAAAAAAAAAAAAACCTACTTGGGATAAACTTCGGACGAGAAAGAAAAAGAACATCGCACATGCCTGAAGTACAACATGAACCAACTGTAGTATTAGCGTGATTCACCTCATCACAGCAAAACCAATAACCCGAGAAATCTTCAATGTGGACTCCAAAATCATCATTTAAGGAACAACCAACATTATTCTCCTAAGACATCATCGATCCTTACTCCAATATTGTGTTTGAAAATGACATGCGGTGATGTCATGCCGATTAATTATGTCACGAGGGACATGAGATGGTTTCATTGGTTTTAGTTTATAAATAACATGAAATATAGACAAATTTTCACGAGATTTGTATTTATCAAATATAGCCAAATATTAATTCCTAATTTTAAAAATGTTAATTTTTATAAATTTTTTTAAATATATCCGAAATCTCACTTAAGTAGATATAAATACCCTTTAATATTCAACAATTTGTAGTTGACTGTAAAAGTTTTGTCATGCGTTTTCAGTATAATCAAACAAAACACATTCATCTCTATTCGATTATACTAAAAAAGCATGGAAAAGTTTTTACCATTCAAGTATATATTGAATAAGCATGGAAAAATTTTGCCATAGCTAAGTTGGGTAGATTGAAAATTGTAAAAAGGCCTTTAGGGAACAAAGTCGAATATATATATTTTTTTCCAATCTGGGGATTGTCCCTGTTGCTGAGAATCTGAATGGTGTAGTAGATCATTATTTTTTAGTAAAATATATGAAAACAAAGGAATTAAGTTTTGGTTGTAACTTGACTAGTAAATGGATTTTTTTAGTTTCTTCTTCCTCCGTTAAATAATTATTAAAGTCGATAATTTTTATGTTATATTATGTGTTCCTATTATTATACTATAAATTCTTTGATTATTGCATATGTAGATGCTACGTGGCCAATTGGTGATCAGACCAAGCAAATAGTAAATGATGATGTAAGTGAAAGAATTGTCCTACCACCAATTACATGAAGAAGATATGGTAGGTGCGAAGATGAAAGGATCCCATCATGTGGAGGAAAAAAATCAACTAGGGAATGTTCAAAATGTGGTTCAAATGACCATTGTAAACAAACTTGTAGGAATCCCGTTCCATGTAGTTCTTTTTAAATTGGGGTGTAATGAATAAATATTTCCTTTTGAGCATTTTATTGCTTTTGATTGTACGTAAAATCCTTTAAATTTCAAACAATTAAAAGTGTATTACTTTTATTTTTTTACTCTGATAGTTCACTCTTATAAGATGCTAAAGTGTTTTTTGGGAACCATGTGAGAAAGAAAGGTTTCCTTGATTATTTACTAAAATAAAAGGCTTAATTGGATTAATAGTTCCCGTTGTGGTAGGGTAGTTGGAAGATAGCCCATGTGCTAAAAAAACTAGGATTTAAGCCCATGTGGTAAAGTTTGTAAGGATTTATGCCGAAAATTGAAAATTTCGTCAACTTTTTGTTAATTATTAGCATGTGAGCTAGCCTCACACGTTAACAATTAATGGAGAGGTCCGTTTTAGCCTAATATGTGTATGGAGAGTTCTGTTTTAGCCTAATATGTGTGGTTCACGTGTTAATAATTAATAGAAAGTTGACGGAATTTTTAATTTAGTGCATAAATCCTAACAGACTTTACCACATGGGCTTAAATCCTAGTTTGTTTTACTACAGGGGCTATCTTCCAACTACCCTATCACCACAGGGACAATTAATCCAGTTAGGCCAAAATAAAATTGAGAAAAACGTTTGCTCTTTGTTTGGAAAAGAAAAGAGAAAAAAAAAAAAAAAAAAAAAAAGAGAAATTTTTAGTTTGAGATTATAGCACAAGAAGTCTTTAAGTCTAACAATTAGTTATTCATATAAATTGAGGGTACTTGTGTCTATTTAGGTGAGATTTTGAATATTTATGAAACTTTTTATAAAAATTGACATTTTTGAAATTAAGAGTTAATTTTTTACTATATTTGATAAATTCTCGTGCTTAAGTTAAAGATGAGGTGTGGGAGATTGAGATCGACTTGACCACCACAACCTCGTGAGGAGAGAATTAAAATGACAACATTGCCGAAGTTTGTGGTGCTCAAGTCGAACTACAACAACAAATACTTACGATTCAATACTATAGATGCAGATGAGAATCTGATGCGAGTCATGCCAACTGCAAGGTATATTAATTTTACAGGAGAGGAAGCAGGGAGCGAACACACAAAATTTGAAGTGGAGAAGGCAAAGAGTATTGGGAATGAGGGACTAGTACACATTAGATGCTGCTACAACAATAAATACTGGGTGATGCCTGCTTGTGGTTATACTCAGATTGTTGCTGGTGCTGATGAACCAGAGGAAGACAAATCCAAGTTCTCATGTACCTTGTTCGAGCCTGTCTACGCAGATGATGATGGCCTCCCAGTTGATGATTCCAGAAGTACGAATTCTATAGTACTCCGATTCCGCCATGCCCACAATGGAAAGTACGTGGCCTTGGTACAAAACGATCCGAATGAAAAATACTGGGGTTTCATGTACACGTATGGGGAATCTCCTAGCCAGAGGTTTATGGATGTGTTCATAGTCATTGACTGGGAATCGTTGGTGCTAGTCAAGATACTTCCCAAGCATGTGGCGTTTAAGGGTGGTAATGGTCACTACCTCGGTGCCCGCCTGATCGACCAACACCCACGTTTGCTGCAGTTCGAATCCACTGACATTGAAGATCCATTAGCAGGAAACGAGGTCTTCACCAATGCCGATGGCACCGTTCGCATAAAATCCGATTCCTCAGGAAAATTCTGGAGGCTCACCGAGGATGACTGGATATGCGCCGACTCAGATGACTCTACCAACGACGATTCCCACACATTGTTTTGGCCCATCAAAGTAGGCGACAGTGCCATTGCTCTCCACAACATGCAGAACAAGAAGTTTTGCAAGAGATTTACCACCAGCACAATTACAAGCGGTCTCAATGCAAACGTCTCCACTATCGACAAAGAGGCATACTTGGAGGTGGAAGAGGTTTTCCCCCTGAGGAGAGATATCAGTAATATTACTCTCCACCTCGACCGTGCAAGGATTTACAACCAAAACGTTGTCAATTTAGCCATGGGTGAACTCGTTAACCATTCTAATGAATCTTACCCTATGGAATTGAAGTTTTCCTATATAGAAACTAGGAACTGTACTTGGAATTACTCCGATCCAGTGTCTCGTCGATTTTGAAGTTGTGTGGCCTCAAGAGCAGCACCCACACTGAAGTTCCGGTAATTGCAGATGGTAAAAAGTTGACCATTGGATTTACTGGAGCAGTCCAATTTGGAGAAACTGAGACCGTCACAAGTAGTGTAAAGGATGCTTTGTATAAGTATGTTGTGCCAGCAATGACTATGGTAAAGGTGAGGTTTGTAGCAGCTGAGGCTTCATGCGATGTTCCCTTCTCTTACACCCAGCGCGACACTCGTACGAGTGGGGAAATAATTACCAGCAACATAGACGATGGAGTTTATAATGGTGTGAATACCTTCGATTTCAAGTTCGAGTCCACAGAAGAAAAGCTTTGATGATATTCCACTTACTGCAACAGAACTTTTTATTGTTCTTCGTCTTTTTTTTTTTTTTTTTTGTGATTTTTTTTTTGCATGTAGTTTGTTAATTTCCAATAAAATCAAGGAAATGACACAAATCAAGAAATAAGTCACGAAAAGAAGATTTATCCGAGCGATTTTGTATGTCACTTTAATTGCTTGGGTTTATTTTCAGTGCTGAAAATTTTGTGTCAATGTTGTCCTCATGAGTTTGGAATTAATATTGGTTCATAGCTTCCATTATCAGCGATGTGTGTGTGTGTGTGTGTGTGTGTGTGTGTTCGCACATTTTCACCATATATTGTAAGTAGAAGGATGACCAACTAGACTTTGTTTCGTTTGTAATTTCATGTCAGAGTACCAATTTTGTTTATATTCTTGATTTAATAGCTTCGTCCCTGCCAATTTTGCATAAATAACCAGAAGGAATGGACAAGGAGAGAACAGAGAATATAAATACAACAGATCTAAACCAGCCACCCCTCGCCCCTTAGAAAGTTCTATCCAAAATCCAAATGCGAAAATAAAAAGCCAAAGTATAAATTGTGCCAAAAGATTTGCTTCCTGAATACAATCGCGGGAAACAAATTGTAGACAGAACCATAATGATAAAGAAACTTGCTCGTCCCTTCAATACGCATTGTCCCTATGGGAAGTTTTTGTGTGAACAACATTTTGTGAGCAATTGTTAATGGACAAGGATTGTCTGCCCTCCCACTTCTGGTGCTCTCTCGTGCCCTTCTGTTTTGTGTGGTCACGGTTAAGCCACGTCAACATTTTATATTATTTTTTTATAGAGATAACAAGACAAAAATGAATAGTAATATAAAACGTTAACGTGGCTTAACCGTGACCACATAAACAAGAGGGTACAAGAGGGCACCGGAAGTGGAAGTACAGACAATCCTTGCCCTTTCCGTCCATTGTTAACATAGTGCATCCTTTAGTCCTTTTAATGAGTCATCAGTTTACCTATAAAAAAAGAATATAAATAATTTCGAACAACCCTAACCTAGATGGAATTGAGATAACATACTAACAAATTAATAATTTATCAACTTATCGATTAATTAATAACTTACTAATTTATTAAGGTATTTCTTTTTTTAAATATTGTAAATTGTATTTAGTTGCTTGGCTTGAGAGTTTGAGGTTTTGTTTATCTATTGTGCGTTCACGATGTTGAACCAAAATAGATAATTCCAGATTTGCAGAAAGATTAAATTACACAATGAAGCGGAATTCTAGATCTCTTCCACCAAGGTTATCGAATCAAGTGATTTGAACCTTTCAATTTCATCTAGCAGTAAAAAATTATCACAATTTTTAAGGAATCAAAACAAATGAGTCGTTGAATGAAATTTAGAAAACCCGGATCATTTGATCTAATGGTCTTGATGGAAGAAATTCGGAGGATCTCTTTCTAATGATTCAGACTTGGTAGCAAGGTCTAAAATATCGATGATATCGGAAATATCGGTAGTCCAAAAACATGGAAATTTCAATGGAAATATCAGGATATTATCGATATCGATAAAAATTAAATAAAAACCACGGAAATTGTAAGAAAAACTTGGAAATTTTTATTGAAACTTTGCAAGATGTTTATTTAGTCAATTATCTATTAGTTTATCACAAAAAATTGGAAGGAAATGCATTGCCTGATAGATTTAACTGATTTAAGTTGATTATATAGCGAACTGGCAAACATTGTGAGTGTAGAAAATATGTAGTAATTAATGAAAGAAGTTTAAACACACCATAATCATTTATATATAATGAATTAGTACAATATTTTATACTTCATACATTGCATGGTAAGATACATGAGTGACTTAGTACCACATAGAGTTCTTATGAGGTTCAAAATTTTCACTATCTTCATCATCTCTATGTGTAGAATAAGTGTAATGTGAAGAGTAGTCATCAAATGATAAATCCCCAAAACCAATACATAAATATTTTAGCATATTTTTGCAAAAACATAAGTGATATGGTGGTTAAGGTGTTGAAGGAGTAAAATGGGAGGGGTTCGAATCCTCTCTCTATGCGCAAGATGGAGATTTTTCAAGTATTTTTGGGTTTCATCTTGCGATAATATCGCGATATATTGCCCAAATATATGCATTAAAATGCTGAAAATATCGTCTCCGATATTATCAATATATTAATGATAATTAAATGAATGAGTGTGAAAATATCGTCATCTAAAAAAAATGATAATATCGATATTTTAGACCTGGGTAGCAACTAGCAAGTCTTTGGAGTTTGTACTTTAAAGAACAACACCTAGCTTTTGTACCAATTTTTTATTAAACTAAATGACTGAGTTACAGGTGGAGCACAAGATGTCTGCATACTTTGGTGATGGTATATTTGTTTATTAAAATCAAATCCTTCATAAGTGTGTCTTCCACCTTTCTCTCACTCAAAATGCTCTTTAATTATAAAGATTTTGAGTAAATTAATAGTAGAAAGTTGAAGGTCATCACAAAGTACTCCATTCTTAGAGCTGGATGGTGCATAAGGACGCCTGTGTTGTATAAACAATTTCTTATCAAGCCTTTAGTCCTCTAGCATTATCATGCATCGTGAAGAAAAGCCAATCGATGAAGTTTCTTGTGACTTTTTGGGTCCCAGCTGTTGGATGCAAATTGCAAAGGTATGTGGCGTATGATTTTGGGACATTAGGGGGCGTTTGTTTGCCCTCACTAGGTTGGACTGGATTGGACTGGACTAGTTATTAGTCCAATACTGTGTTTGTTCCATGCTGGGACTAACATTAATGAGACTAAAGGGGACTAGCATGGACAAAACCCTTCACTAAGAGGTCTTAGCGAGACCCCCCAATAACCATGGGACTAGCTAAGACTATCCTCTCTTTCTCATCCTTGTCATGCTCAACGACCACTCCCGACAAACTCCTCGTCATCTCCGGTCACCTAGATCAATCATTAACTTTTCGACTCTCTTTCAGATCCATTTCACAACCAACTTTCATATAAAATATACCAAATTGAAGCTGGGAGTGACAAGATTACGATTTTACCTGAATCGAGGGTAAAATGTGGTCAAATGTGGCCGGAAAATGGCATGGAAGTCTCGGCCTGTTTGGGCTTCTTCAAATCCATGACAGATTCGAGCATTCAAAGCTAAGATCTCGGTCTAGGGATGGTGATGAATTTTTTGGCGGTGCTAACTTCATCCAATTTAACAAGGGTTGGCCGGAAAACACATCGGGAAACCTGCAACTCGTCGGGAAAATTGGAGCCGTAAGGTTCCATTCGAACAACGCATAACTAGAGAGGAAGGGAGGACAGAGAAATAGAGACTGGAATCAATAAGGAGTTTGACCAGGAATGAGAAAGAGACATGAATTGAGAGGTCTAAGAGGAAAAAAGAGGGAGAGGGTGCGACGATGAGAGAAGAGGAAAAGAGTGGGACAGAAATGGTAGGAAAAGAAGAAGAAAAAGATAAGATCATAATAAAATATTAATAATTTATATATTAAATAATATAATATTAGAATTTGTTATTATTCAGCTTCTTAGTCCAATACTGCACCAAACGCTTCACTAAGTTAGTTCAGTTTAGTCTAGTCTAAGCCAGTCCAGCTTAGTCCTTGAAGCTAATCCAGTCCGAGATAGTCCGGCGCAACAAACGCCCCCTTAGGGTTTTGATTTGTTTCCTCGATCTATGGGATTATTTTATGAAAGACCAGTTTCGAATTGCTGTTTTTTTTTTTTTTTAAATGCTTCTATTGTGCTTTAAGAATAATCAGTTGTAAAATAAAGCTGATAAGTGTTTGGCTAACTGAATTTTAAAAGTGTTGTGAGTATAGAAAACATTGTAAAATCATTTAGTAAAATTTAATGTAAAAGCGATATAATTGTATACAATAACAAATAGACATAATAGTAGGAGTGGGGGTGATGACAGCAACAGTGGTAATGATGATGGTGGTTGCGGTGCAAGTGTGGTGGTGATGCTAATAGTGGGATGTGTTGGTTGAGATGGAGAGGTAACAATGGTGGTAGGACGGTGGTAGCACTGGTAGTGGCTGTTGTGGTGGCCTTGGTAGTAGTGATGATGACAACAATGATGGTGGTAGTGGTCGTGGTAGTGATGGTGGTGACAATGATAGTGGTAGTGGCAGTTGTGGTTGTGGTGGCAGTGATGGCGGTTACGGTAATGATGCATGGTGGTGGTGGTGGTGGTAACAATGGTAGCAGTGGTGGTAGTGGTGATGGCAGCAATGGTGGTGGTGGAGGTAATGATGGTGATGACAATGGTGGTAGTGGTGGAGGTTGTGGTTATGGCGGTGATGGTATATTGTTAGTATTTGTAGTGGTAGGTGGTGACGTTTACTTTTTTCTCTAAAAGATAAAATATGTGTGGAAAGCTAAATAATGTCACTTAAAAAAATTAATGAAGGTATACAACAATTGAAAATATTTATTAAAGACCCAACTCTGTTTTTTATTAAAGCAACTTTTAAAAGCCACCTACATGCTGTTTTTAAAAGTTGTTGTCTGGAGCCCGTTACTTTTAAGATAAGCAGAATATTTTACTTTTATCAAACACATTTTTACTGCTTAACTTTAAAGCGAAGTAGTTTTTAGTGAAAAAAAGTAATATCAAACGGAGCCTAAGTTAAGGAAATAACTATAGTGCCGTGAAGATCAGTGGGCTAAAGAAGTGTAATACCCCATATTTAAAAAAAATGATTATATATATGTGGTTAATTATGATTTTTTTTTTCGTAATGATTTTATTAGATTTATTTTATGCAAGAACCTACTTTTAATGTAAAATAGTTTCAATGTAAAATCCTTTTTGCTACAAGATTATTTCAAAAACTAACTAGCAGTATTTCATGTTCATATGTAATTAGAAATATTTTTAGCTTGAATTGGAGAAGGGAATTATGATGAGTTTGGCTTGATATTTTTACCAAATAAGAGTGAGTTGGCAAGTTCCTTGTAATTTTGTAACCACTCCAACAAGAAAGCAATTCTCCCTTTCATATTACCTTCTTATATTTCTTTAAAATGTTCTTAGGGCTTTAAGCCATCTTTCATTGTATTTTGGAGATCATTGCCATAAGAAGCACCCCCACCAAACCATAAAAAAAAATATCCATTTACCCAACAAAATTGCTCTATGGAACTCAGATGAGGTTATGCATTAATCACCTAGAGAAAGATGGAGTAAAATGGTAAAGTAATATTTCTCAATTAGATTGTTGTATTATATCCATACTATATATTATTGATAATATAATACGATTTTGGCTACTAACAATTTGATTAGTGTTGCATATATACTACAATTTTGGCTACTAACACTTTGATTATTATTGCAGATGTTATAGACCATGTGACTATTGATATCCTTGTTACATGGCATATACATATGCATTGCAAAGCAAGAAAAAAAGTTCTGTTGCGTCTAGTGCTCGCTTGTGTAAAGTGTTTAAGTTGTGAGGATATTCAAGGGCTGAAATTTGCCTTGAATATAAAATAATGAACGTTGTATATGTCACGCATAGGGTGTAGGGCTTGAGTATACAAATTGGTTGATTATAAAAATAATGAAATCTTGTATATGTTAGGCGTTAGGGGAAGAGCTTGAATATACAATTGGGCGTCGGGGTAAGTGCCTGTATAATAAAGTGGAAACTGAGAATTTAATTACAAAAATTGGGTGTAAGGGATAAACGGGAGTTAACTCATATTCTAAGGTATTCAGAACCTAGTGGTATAAGCATGGTATGGGACGCGCAGGCTTGGATGCCTTAGGTATGTGTTAGTGGGATTAGAAAGGAGTGAGTGCATTCATGCATCTCACATTTTATGTATTGGCAAGAGCTGCTCATTTCAATTATTATTTTAGTTGGTACTTTTGTTATGAATTAATTTTGTATACTAATATTTTATTTCCATTGCGTACTCAATAAATTATATGTAGTAAACTCAAGCTTTTATTCCGAAAGATTTGTTATACAGTGTAATCATTGTAATTTAATTTTATTTTCCACCATATCTTGGTTGTAGAATTTATTTCTATAGCTAAGATATGGCTCACACCCTAACTCGTGAATAGTCTTTATTTGCAGGTCGAGGCGTGACATGTTTGGAGCCCATTACTTTTAAAATAAGTAGGATATTTTAGTTTTACCAAACACATTTTTACTGCTTAACTTTAAAGTCAAGCCGTTTTTAGTGAAAAAAAAAAAGTAATGTCAAACGAGGCCTAAGTTAAGGAGATAACTATAGTGCCGTGAAGATCAGTGGACTAAAGAAGACGATGTACAATGGGGCTAGAAAGAAGGACTAAGTCTGCTGAATTTGTACTAATCATAAAGACAATATACACTAATGATATTTTTTTTGAACAAACGAAATTTTCTACATTAAGGGGGAGGGGAGGTGGGCTAGGCTTCATGATAGGCTAGCAATAATGTGGTTCAAATTCGCCTTTGGCGTAAATCGAACCTGAAACCTCTCACTTACAAATGAAGAGGAATACCACTAGGATTTAGAAAGAGAGAGGAAATTCAAATTTGGGACCTCATTCGCAAAACTAAATGCTCTTACAAATCTTCAAAGTACACCATCTTAAAAACATACCAAAGTTTACGAAATAAAATATTATAACTTTCCAAAATTACAAGGAACCCAATGGTAAAACCCTATGTTCGGTGTGTATGTTCCTCGCGCAATTTCCCCTGCATGAATGGTGAATTTTTGGGTTAATTTTGAAAAGTGCATCAGTGGAGCATTTGTTAGGCTTTTAGGCTCTAGTGGAGCCTTTGTTAGGCTTTTAGGCTCTCTTAAAAAGTTGATAGAGTGTAGGCGTGTCACTATTGGCTAAGACCAACAAATTATAGACTGATTTAAGAGTTTGTAAGTCATTTTCTTGCGCCTCAAGTTAACTAAGCTTTTTTGATGAAGGGATTGTTTATGGAGGGAGTCCATAACAAGTTTTTTCTATGCCTTGAAGACAAGGCCTTTTAATTTATAATATTGAATGCCAAATCATTATAAATTAGCCAGCAGTGGTGTGTACTATTTCACAGGTGTTAGTTGGAAGAAATAAGATAGAAAGGAAAAATAAGCAATTATTGAATAGATATTTAGGATAAAAAGCTTGCAGGAATCCATAAAACGTTAATGAAAATGATAGCAAAATGTATGAAAAGATGATAATCAAAACAGTAAATAGCAAATACAAGTATTCAAACAAGGTTTCAACTTATTTGGGCAAGATCAGGTGCATGTCAGGCAAATTTCTTGTGGTCACAAGGTGCAAGCTTAATGAAAGGAAAAGAGAAATAATAACAAGGAAATCGATACTACAAAAAGGAAAGTAGCAGAGCTAAAATTATAAATATGGTGGTTGAACTACAAAAGGAATGTAAGGACCATGACGGAGCTTTTAAGAGTCTTTTTGATAGTTGAGTTGAGTGTGTTTTTCTTCTTTTTCTTCTAGTGTTTTTATAGAGCTTTCTTCCCTGTGAATTAAGCTTTTCTGGCTTCGACACACTCCCTTTTTGCCAAGTGGCTAATGTGAATGAGTTCCCACTTGAACAACCGTTCTTTGATCCTTTTGAATTTACGAACTTCGGCATCGAAAAACATTTTTCTTGCAAAATCCTTCTGCAAAGTTCCTTCCTGGACTGATCAGGAGTAGGCTTGCCGCTCAAAATTGCCACGTCACAAGTTTTTTTTAATTTTATTTTTTTTAAATATTGGGCCAATTACTATTCAAATGCCTTAAAGTAAATACCCATTAAGCAACAAGTGGTTTCATGAGAGAATCGGGCCGCGACATGGGCGGATTGTTCATTTTTTATCCAAACACCCGAGCCTCTTCTTGTCCGTTGGCTAGGGCTTTGTATTACTTCCAATTTCCAAATCTAAACAAGACTTTTGTTCGACTAGCATCGGTTTCGTGATGAATTACCAGAAATACGAATAAGGTCTCTAACATGCCATATTTACTACCAACTGTGTACATGCAAGACATACGCACATGACAGAGCGACTCATTGCGATGTAAGGTTTACTAGGACAGCATATCCTTCATAGATACGACGAATTAACAATCGATCAGATTTTGTATTGTGTAAAACTTTTTATTCAAATAAACCTCGAAAACTGTCACTTAGTACTACGGTCTAGTAGTGTTCCTCTTCACTTGTAAGTGAGAGGTCTTGGGTTCGATTCTCGCCAAAGATGAATCTGAACCACATTATTGCTAACCCATTGTGAGGCTAAGCCCACCCCCTTCCCCTTAATGTAGATAATATGGTATATTCAAAAATAAAATAAAAAAATAAAGCTCGAAAACTTGGATGGGTTTGGGAACATTGCATGATAAAACAAGCTAGCAAATAAATCTCGATTTTACCTGGCACTGGATCAATAAAACCTGTCAGGCTTCACTGCTAACTCAAATGCAAAAAGTCCTAATTAAGAGAATTGGACAAAACCAAACCATATTCTATAACTCTATTGCGGAAAGACGATCCAGTAGTTCATCTATCTACGAAAGACGGGGAGGTTCGAAACAGGTGAGTTGAAGAAGACCATATCCACGAAACTATTTCCGCCACTTGCCTAAACTTAATTAAATAATGCAATGGCAAATGTTTGATAAGTTGCCATCGCGGTTTTCTGAAAAATAGCTAGTTGCATGTGCAATTTGGATTTGTATGAATGGGGGACTGTCAGTGTCATGCACCTGGCAGTTACATATTGACAGGAAGTAGGTTGATTGTAGTATTCTGTTCCTTTTTCTTAAAGGAAAAACAATCTTTTATTTCTATTGAGAGAACCAGTTAACTTTAGATCATAATTCTAGTTTTTTTAAGCAATGGGGAATCACGGATTTGATTTTATGATATGATCCAACGCTAGAATGATAAATATTATTATTAGATTAAAAGCTAGTTGATATTAGTTTATGAGTTTAATAAAGTGTATAAGGGAGAGAAAACAATGGTGATGCTAAAGAGATAATTGTTTGAACTTAATCATGTATACAATATGTCACTCAATATTACGGTTTAGTGGTATTCTTCTTCACTTAGATGTGAGAGGTCTTAGGTTCGAATCTCATGGATGACGAATTCAATGCCAAATTAAGCTGTCCATTGTGTGGCTTTGCCGAACTCTCCCTCCCTTAGTGTAAAAATATCAACGTACTTAAAAAAAAAAAAAAAAAAGGAAAAATTAGTATCCGGTCCTTAGTTACTAATGTTCCTTGATTGAAACCTTATTAGTTTTCATATTTTGATTAAGGTCCCTAGCATTAATGCAATAATAAATTTACATGTCAATTACATAATTTTTAAAATAAAAATTAATAATTGATTTAGGATTTTAATACTCACACCTTTATTAAACTCCTAAATAATTTTCAATTCAAAACATTTCCAAAAAAAAAAATAAGAATAAGTTTGTATCCCTTAATTTAAAAAAAAAAAAAAAAGGTTTCCAATTTTTTAATCTTATATGTACCCATTCATGTAATTTTTCAATTTTTTAATCTTAAAATGTACCCATTCTTAAATATATCAATTTGTTGTAGTAAAATGCACCCTTTTTTTATATATAAAATCTATTCTATTTTTTTCTATCCATTTTTTAACTATATGGGTACATTTTTCTTGATTGGAGAATGTATTCATGTCAAGTTTAATCAAAGAAATTTACTAATGTTATTAAGCCTAATATCTATTATTTTTTGTGTGGTTTTGAAGAATGTACCCATATTTTGGTACAATAATTATTTTGTTAATTTTGATGAATGTAACCATGTTTACACACACACACACACACAATATATTGGAGAGTATACTTTATATTTTAATAATTTTAGTCCACAAATTATGGGTTTTTTTTAATTTAAAATCACATTAATACAAACAACTATAAATTTCAATTTTTAATTTAAAAAATATAGTAACCTACATAGAAATACATTATCACATTAATTTCAGGGGAATTTGATAAAAATTTGAAAATCAACAAGGTTTTAGTCAAAGAATATTGATAGTTAGAGACCGCATCCAAAGTGTCCAAAAAAATTATGTAGACAATATGGTGTGGCAATTGATTGTTGGATTCCTTATTTAAATTATTAAAGAAGCTATCCAATCATCAACGAGCATATCATATGGTCTACAAAATATGGTCTGAAAACATGGTTTTCCTCGCATTTTCCATTTAATTATATGGTAGGAAGGAAGGTATAAATTTGAATGAAACAATGATATATTTACAATAAAGGTGAGAATTTCGACTAATTAAATTATGGGCATGCTGTATGAATTTGAATTTAAAAATAGATTCAAACTTAAAAGTTAAAACATATCACTTATTAATGAAGAGAATTATTGACACACCCCGACCTAACTCGAGTCATGCTGGCCATCATGTGAGGGTGACGTAGCCATAAGCGTAGTGCGGAAGTGATAATGATACGAAAGTGTGAGTAATTAAAAACCAAAACTAACTAATTTACACTAGGTAAGTATAGAAGTGTGAGTGAAGATGTTTAAAGCACAAATACACATCATCAGAGTATAGAGTGCAGTCCAGTAGGCTAAATACTAATTATACAGGATATAAAAGAAAACCGTACATTAATTTGAGTCTGTCATAACCACCGTAGAGTCCTTGTGAGCCACCAACACGCACTTCTATCTAGAACCTGGAGGGGCGCAACACAAAAAACGTGAGTGGGCAAAAATAAAGCTTTTAAAAATCATTTCTCTTTCCAAAATAATAACTCATCACCATAAAACCCGTATAATTTCCCAGAAAATAGTAATACATATGTATTTATAGAAATCAAGCTCGAGAGTAACGAAAACCAGGTATATGCCATGTCACTATTTCATCAGTAATTATGTAATCCAGGTGATATAACCAATGCAAAAGTGGTATGCCAACCGGAGTCACCTAATGTGACCTGTACAGTTGAACCTATTGCTCATCAATCCAGCCAGAGTCACCTAATGTGACCTGTACGGCACTAAACCTGCACATAAGTCGAAATCACCTAATGTGGTCTGTACGACAAGCTGGGTGTAAATAAGTACACTTAAGTGCTACGATCGCGTGAAGGCTGTGCAATGAATCGCAGGTCACCTATAGGTGGAAACCACCTAATGTGGTCTGTACGACAGGTTAGCACCTGACTTAGATCCAAGCTGAGCATGCGATGCGGGAGGTAAACAATCGCGTGAAGGCTAAGCCCTGGCCATGGGCAGAGCACTAACACCGGGGTGCAGGACAATGAGCTATATGTGCATCAACTCATAATCAACTACCATGCAACCATACCGTCAATATATGCTTCCCTGAACTTACCTGGACCTTCGCAACATCATGCAATATTATGCAAAGCTATACTAATCCATATGCTAAAATGTAAAGCAAATACGACATGGCATTTTAAATGAATTTCCATTTAAAATAGTTTCAGGGAAACGCCTATATATATATATAGAAAACCAAAAGCCCACTCATTGGTATGTAGTAGGGTCGTAACCCCCAAGTCTCGCCTGGCTGCGCTCGTCCTCCGGAAACATCTCACCTATATGTGAAACAATTATTTTAACATTAATTTTAAGCACATAACCAAAACCATGTAATAACTTCTCATACGTTGCTCAATTGGGGTGTTTGAATATACCATAGTGGCATACTCAACACCACGAGCATCCCCATATTTTTAGAATAATTTTCCGATGACCCACGCGCCCTCACGGGCCGGCCTAGGCAAGGCCACACGATCTGGCCACGCGCAGGCACGTGATTGGCACACGGACGGAATATTTAACGCCGTTAAGGAATATTCCATTACATAGTAGCATATACCGTTAACTTTACCTGACGCCGTTGGTGAATTCCGTCAAAGTTGACGGAATATTCTCCTTTCTTCTCCGATGGTTTGTCGGAATTTGGCGTCGGCCACCGCTACGTCACCAGAAACTGGAAAATCGTAAAACTTCAATATCTTCTTCGTTTTTCAACCAAATTTCATGAAATTTATATCAAATTGAAGCTCTGAACAAGTAGAACACGATCTTACCTTTCAAAGGTTCTAAAATCAACAGAATATGGTCGAAAAATCTTTCGACCGTTCGTCTAAACCTGCAACTCAGTAAACCCAAGTATCCCGACGTCAAAACTACGTTAAAATTGTTCCAACGTACTAGAGAAATTATAAAAATACCTTCTTAGGTCTTAAAATTAACTTAAACCTTCGCGAACACGTCTGAGAAATTCACTCCTCGCCAAAGCTCGGGTATCTCGAGTTCCTCAAATCATCTCCTCCAACCAAGGGTACGACTCAACTTGTGAAGTCGAGGGAAGCACGCACTCGATCTGTGAGTGTGTGACGATGTTTGAAGGTTAGGGGTTTGGTCGTATGGACGTGAAGAGAGTTCGAGAAAGGAAGAGAGAAACGGGACGAAGGCACGTGTGTGAGTGTGTGTGTGTGTGGCTCACGGAATTGGGCAATTTTAAATTGCCTCAAATCCTATTGGGCTGCAAGTTTAGGCTAACCATTTGGTCCAAAAACAACCCTACAATTTTAATTGGACCCAAGAAAGTAGGAGGTGAAGTAATTGGTCCATTTCCTTAGCCCACTTATACATTCACATCACATCGCTTGAAGGGCAAAATTGTCATTTCCATGCTTTCGAGGATAAGATATATATTAATTCGGGACGGGTCGTCACAATTATCATTAAACAGTACTACTAAGCAACTTTAAAGGAGTTTAAGTGAACTATTTCACATGAAATTCGTGTTAAGTTGCAGCTGACTCAATCTAATCAGAATCGGCTTAAATGTTCGGTAATCCAAAGGACAACTTGAAACCTCATTAGAATATTACATATCTATTATAATTAGCATATAAGTGGAACCTTACAAGAGCACTCTCAATCCACAATTAAAACTCAAGCAAAAGAGCAAAAGAAGCTCATTCCTAGTCTTCTTCAAACCAAAATTATTATTATTAATAAAAAACAAAGAGTGATAATAATTATCAATCAATGATATGTACCAAAAATTAAAATTAAATATATCAAACACTAAAACTAGACGTACCAATCAACGATATGTACAAAGCTGAACGCACCAAAAATTAAAAATAAACGTATCAGTCGATAATATGAATAAAATCAACATATGAAAACCAATAATAAATGTACCCGTAATGTACACAAAATGATCTTGTGTGGCCTAATGTACGTAAGTCCGTAATGTACACAAAATGATCTTGTGTGGCCTAATGTACCTAAGTGCCTCAATCAACTAAGCCTATTGTCACTTAGTACTAAGTACCTAAACCCTATTCCTCTCACTTGCAAGTGATAGGTCTTAGATTCGATTCTCACTAAAGGAGAATTTGAACAACATTATTGTTAGCCCATTGTGAGGCTAAATACACCATCTCTCTTTTTAATATAGATAATATCATTTGATTAAAAAAATTAAAAAGAAAAAACTACCTAAGCCTATTTTTAATTATAGTTACTATTATTGAGCACAAGTTAATTCATTAATATTTGTAAATATGTTGAAACCCTAACCTATAGAAAACCACTCCGAAAATCGCTCTCATTAGATAGCCATCGATGTTGGGAGATAGCGATCAATGTGTCCCAACAGGTAGGTCAACTTTCTTATAATATACATATCTGTATATTTTCGTAATAGAAGAAAAACATCCAATGCATGATTGCGATTTTAAGATTTGTTCATTGATATTATCATGGACAGACAGATAGATCTTATCCATGATAATGTTGTTGAGGGGTAAATTGTCATTTGACCCCTTGAATTATTACTCTAGTTGAAATTGATCCCTTGAACTATTTTTTTTAGTAAATTAATCCCCTAAACTATTTGAAATAAATTAATTGACCCCTTGTCGGTAAATTTCATTCACTATTTTGTCAAATTCAAAGGAAATTTAGTCTTTCCTTCATCAATTCTTACTTGTCAACTATAACCAACAACGTAATTATGACATGTGAAAACAAAATAATGTGTAATGACAATGTGAGATGGTCCGTTATGTAAACATTTGGTTTTTTTTATGTTTTCTTATTATGCTATATACTTTTGAATTATTTTGTGTCCATGTGTCAAAATTTTATTGGTGGTTATAGTTGACAAATAACAATTAATGATAAAATGACTAATTTGCCCTTAAATTTGACGGAATTGATTCTGCAATCTAATGAGAAGGGGTTAATTGATTGATTTTAAATAGTTCAAGGGGGTAATTTACCAAAAAAAAAAAGTTTAGGGGGTCAATTTCAACTGGGGTGATAGTTCAGGGGGTCAAACCGCAATTTACCCTATTGTTGAAATATCTCACATCCACCGTATCTCTGTAAAAAGAAGTTTAAATATCATAACCCTACTCCAATTAATACCGAGGCCTTTTGTGGTAAAACTCCACACCTGACGAATTATGCAAATGGTAATTAACAAGTTGAGGATAATATCGGTATTGTTGGAAGTAGGCCATTGACCCATCTCTCTGATAATTCTACATGGTATCAAAGTCAAGGAGCGGGCCCGTACTGCCACATGATGGGTGGGTCCCCTTGGCCGCGCCCGATGATGGTGGGCCTCTTGGCCCCGCTTGTAGGCTGAGTCCCCTTGGCTCCATGTGGTTGTTGATGTGTGAATCTCTCACGTGAGACCCACTAATTGGGTCCCACGTAAGGGGGCGTGTTGTAATATCCTACATTGACCGTATCTCTATGAAAAGAAGTTTAAATATCTTAACCCCACTCCAACTAATACCAAAGCCTTTTGTGGTAAAACTCCACACCTGATGAATTGTGTAAATTAATAAGTTAAGAACAATATCGGTGTTATCAAAAATATATCTCTGGCTTGTCTCTGTGATAATTCTACAAATATATCATGATATGATACGTACCAAGATACCTCATTACTAACACGTGCATGAACCGGAGTAGCAGCAACCCCATTTGTCTTCCTACGTATCCCATCTTTCACCATTTTCTTGTTGAGTGTGATTAATTCATAGAATTTTTATTATCTTATCTGCATATATGTATGAATAAAAACAAATATTAATTATGTTTTAATTAGGTGGAAGTAGTCTCGTGGCACATAATGTGGTAAATGTAACTGTCTATCATGACTAGAGGCTGCCTCTGCAGCTAGACAACCAAGTTGTGATAATATATATAATTCCGTAATTTTGCAACATCGATCTTTGTCATCATCTTCAAGGGTTCCTGTGTGGATCTATCCGATTTGTTGCAACAGGGAATTGCTCATGGCACAAAGCTACAAACCTCGCTGTCAATTCGGTGGCAAATCACTTCTGAAAGCAACGTAGAACAACTATAACATGGATGAGTTTTCCTTTAGCTAACCCCTCATCCAAATTCCAGCTTGTGATTAGGGTTTGGGTTAAGATATCGGATCCAAGGTTTGTAGGAGTTCTTCTCCTTATAACTCAATTAAATGAAGGATTTCATAAGACTATAAAAATGTAGGAGTTCTTCTCCCTAGAACTCGAGTACCAAAAACGTTTATGATAATGTTTGACGAAAAAATTTAAAAATGTTTCTGGATCATATCTGAATTTCTAATGAAAATTTTATTATGCTTCTAATTAACAAAAGCTATTATGAGCAAAAGTACTTCTTACAAAAACATTCTTAAACAAAACTCTTAGAAAATATAAGAGTAATGCTAGGGAGACTAGATTTGTAGACAAATTAAATTTTATAAACTAAATGACATAGAAGAATGTATTCATTTATATTGATGACATAATATTTAGTTTATAAATTTTGTCTACAAATTAAATTAGTGCTGATGCAATGTATCATACCACACAGTCATTAAGGATTAAGTGGGATGCGGTGCCACGCAAATGCATACATACTTGGGCCAGTTGGCGAAGATGTATTGCAACAGTGTTTCCATATGATTAGTTTCTTCTTAGTAGATAATGAATTAAAATTAGTAGGCTCCATGCATGCATGAGTCGCTTCAGTACTATCGGATGTAGATGCTAGAGGGATTTTTCGGTGTACCCGGCACACCAAAAAAATTTGGTGTACCCTCACTCATAATGGTGAGGGTGCACCAAAAAAATTTGGTGCACCCTCACTTTTTGTACACCAAAAAAATTCTAATGAGTGAGGGTACACCAAAAAAATTTGGTGTACCCGGTACACCTAAAAATTTTCGTAGATGCTGCTGGACAAAAACAAAAATGCTTTACTATTTATATTTTTATGATTTCTAATATAAAAATTTGTATGATGAACTTGGACTACCTCTTGAAACTGGTGCATGGTCCTCAATCTCATTATTTGAAGTAAAATTAAAACAATATAACATAATTTTTTTTTAGAAAAAAAAAAGTCACAAGCATGTGGTCCAATATTTTAGTGAATAGGGTGTTGCAAGATTACAATGATCAATAGAATTCTAATCTCGTGTTACACGTAGATAATATAAGAACAAAAACAAGCATTTTGGTACAGGGTATGTGATACCATCGTCTAAGAACACCATCTAATCATAGTCATGACCCCAAAACATCAAGTAAAGTAGATCCAGCAAATCAAAACAGTTTTAACCTTACATATATATTCGAAAGGGATCTAGCACACCAAGACGAAAACTAAAATGAAAGAACTATCATAAGGAGAAGATCCAAAATCATCAAACTTCCAGTGAATTTTGGGGAATTAGTAATCGAAATCAAACTAAAAGGACAAAGTAGTGTTGATGCTCCACATTGTCACAACATCTTAAAGAGAGACAGAGAGTCATATCAGTTAAACTCTTAATGTTGTACTGGTTAAATCTGAACCCGATGCAATCTGACAAACTTGTAGCTCTAAACACATTTTGAAGGTAAAGCCAAATCCTTGTGTTGGTTGTGCGCGTGAGCCAATAAACGATGACTACAATGTCTCACAGAAAATATATACACTAAAAAAAAAAGGGATGTGCTGTCCACACATCATATTTTACTTTTCACACACCTTTTGATAATTTATGTCCGTTGATCTTCTTCAATTCATCTGATCCAATGACTAAAAATTAAAAAGGTATGTGAGAAGTAAAATGGGATGTGTGGATATCACATCTAAAAAAAAACAAGATGATATCGAAAGAGGTAAAAGACCAAGAAGGATTGTTGCTGACCCAAGATCAAAGACTACGGTCGGCGGCTTTTCTCTCTAGATGCTAGGTTTTTTTTTTTTTTTTTTTTTTTTTCTTCTTCTGAAGAATCACTTTTCATAATAGTATATTTATAATTCTATGCTATTTATGTCTTGTTTGAGAATGGATCTGACTTCAAAATTAACTTACAAAGGAGAGAAGTTTCTCGTTAAAAGGCCCTTAAAAGACATGCACAAGCTTCTTCTGACTATCATTCCCATTATTCAAAAATCACTTACAAAGGAGAGATTTTCTCGTTCAAATTGTAAATGTGAGAGCAACATATTTTTTTAAGTTTTTTTTTTTTTTTTTTGAACAACACATCTTATGTGAATTCACATGCCCATTATTTAAAAAATAAATTAAAACTGTTCATTCATAAAAATAAATAAATTAAAGAGATTAAAACCATCTCCAACTTCAACAACTTTTAACAAGTAAGAAACAGTTTACTCTTTTTTTTTTTTTTTTCAGAACAATACATTTTCTCTAAATGGTGAGAGAAATAAAATAGTATCAGATTCGTCATTCATGAAATTTGAATTTAATACTTCTCACTTATGCGTTAAGAAAAATACTACTTACAGATTAAGAAAAATACTACAAGACGATATTAATAAAAAATATTTTTCTTAGAAAACACTAGAAGTGCAACTTTACACTTTCATTTGTTTATGTGAAACCTTATAAAAGCACATTTTCTGATTACAATCAACCGTTTTGAGCCCCTGTATCAGCTATCAATCAAATAATTAGCTGAAATCATTCAAATAATTAGCTCAAGTCAATGAAGTAAAACGAAAGAAGGAAACGACGACCCGATTGTGTTCGGAAGGACAAAGGGGCTACAAACCATACAAATTAATTAGAAAACTTCATTTTAATCCTTGCCAAATATGACTTTTAGATTAAAACCATGAGTAAGATCAAATTTAATTTTAATCCCTTGATACATTAATAACCTTATTTATTAATTATATTTTGATTTTTTAATTATTTCTCTTTTTCTTCCTAATTTTTAATATATTAATTTTATTTAATTTTCACTTTCATTTTCATTTCATTTATCGTAATATATTTTGTTGTAAACATTTAGGTAAACTAATTTTTGTTATACAATATATTTCGATGTACTTTGTCTTCTTCATTTAGGTACATTAAATTCATTATAATATATTTTGGTGCACACATTTATGTACACATATTTCGGTACATAAATTTTGATACAAACATTTAGATACACTAATTCAATATAATACATTTCGGTACTAACATTTTAGTGCATACATTACGGTACACACATTTAGGTACATTAATTTAATACAATACATGTTGGTGCATTTAGGTACATTAATTGAGTCTTTCAAGTTTGAAAAATGTTAAATAAAATTAATAAATTAAAAAACTCTTTTTTGGTAAAAAAAAAATTAAAATTTGTATATTAATAAATTTAAATATTTAATAGAAGGCATTTAATAAAATGCACATTAATTGTTTTGAATTAAGGACATATCAAAGGATTATAATAAATAGGTAATCTAATATTAAGTTTATTTTAAATTTCAATCTTCTTTAAGAATTAAAGTTAAAAAAATCCCAAATTAATTCACCACAGATTTTACCTGCGAGAAGGATAAAATTCCCAATCATCTCTGAACTGTTCACGTTCACGGAACATTACCATTATATATAAGTACATATTTCGAAGTGCATAGAGTGGCCTGCAGGCATCTTCTCTCACTCTGTTTCTCGTTCTTTCTGGGGGCATCTTCTGGAAATAAAGCCAGAGCCTTTTCGAAATTTTCTGCTTTGCCAGTCTCGACTTTTTACATATTCTTGAATCCCAGAAAAAACCCAGATCTCCTTTTCGATTCCCGGGAAACAAAAAGCAAGAAAATCCAAGAAAAAGAGGTTCACTTTTCCTTCATTTGTACTCTTTTAAGTTCTGGAGCTCCTGTAATATCATGCCACTTCTCGCCTTTAGAGAGCTCTCCTTCATTAATTTCTCCTGGTATTTATTACCAGAGAGAGAATTTATATGCATTCTGTCACACTCCCTGTTTGGTTGCCGAGAAAACCGAGGTGGAAAATTAGACTAAAGAAAAGAAAATTTTCGGGTCACATTTTCTGATGTCGCTTCTTCTTGTATTTTTCTCAAATTTGGTTTTTCTTACAGTATCCGAGCTTAACTGAATTGGGTTTTTTGTTTAGTTTAAGATAATTTAGGAATCATTGATTCCGGAGCTTACTCAGCCTTTTTTTTCGTTTCTTTTATTTTCTCGGAAACCAAACAGAGTTTAACATGGAACATGCAAGCTCCTTTTTGAAAACATCAAACCGTAGGCTAAACTTTCTGCTGAATCCGTGTATCATTATTTCTCTACCAAATTAATTTTTATTATTTTCTTTTTTAGGTCTTATTTATTTTGATGAAATTTTGGATAGTTGTTACTATCATATAAGCTAAATTAGCTGGAAAATAACTAATTTTCTGTTTTTTCAAACACTTTTCACGTTCTGTTAATTCCATACAAAGAAAACCACTAACTCTCTGCCCCAAGCATCAAGGGAGCAAAATGTGGCTTGAGCCTACTTTTGTTCTGATTGGATTCATGATTTTTCACTGGTTTTCTCAACTGCGTCAGTTGAATTTTGCCAACCCTTTTACCTGATTACAATTTTTCATAAATTTCTTGGTGTTTGGGACTTTTCTGCAGAAGGTGATTGGCGGAGGAGGAATTGAAGAAGAAGATGAATAATTCAGTTTCGGATCGGAGTTTTTACATTGAGAGTGAGGAAGAAGATGATGAGGAAAAGGAATTCAATAAGAGCATTGAAGACGGAGGCGAATCGGATTCTTCTGCCGAATCTTTTACTGAGAATCGGCAGCCGAATAATCCCAGTTCTCACAACAATCAATGGCCTCAAAGTTACAGGTTCTCTCTCTCCCCCATATAATTTACCATGATTTCTTTATTGTTCAATTAGAATTTTTACCGCTGTAATATGTAGTAAAAAAAAAATCTATTTCTATAGGTGAGTTTCTGCTGGGAATCAAAACAGGAATGGTAAAATTTGGTGGATTCGTGAGAAAGTTTACTTGCTGAGAATAATAATCAAAACATGTTACTATTGCAGTGGTGGTTTACAGATATGCAGAAACAAAAATTTAAACAATGAAAAACAAATCAATAGTTGGCTGCTTGTAAGATTTCAATTTGTTAAGCCAAAAGAACACATTGGTTTCGGATTGTTAGGGGGTAATGCAGGCTTGAAAAGTACTTGTTCATTGTTTCTCTTTGCATCCTTTCTTTTATACTTGCTGAAACAAAAGGGAGTGATTTGATTTTGGCTAATGGCTTTAATGAATTTTGCGTAAAGTTGAAAGCGAAACTAGTTAGTGACTTGCTCGTTGATTTTGAATTGTCTCTAGCGAAGTTTATTGACAAATTAGGCGGGTGATAATAATTTATTTGATTCTCTTATTCTTGTGATTCTTCAATCTTTAGTTCCGACTTCTGAATTAAAACTTCCTGTATTGCAATTGGTTTTTCAGGCAATCCATTGATCTCTATGGTAGTGTTCCATCCCCTAGTATTGGGTTTCTGGGCACTCCTTCATTGTCAAGACTAGGAAGTTCATTTCTTTCCTCATCCCTAACAAGAAGGCACACTCCCGAAACACTACCTTTCTTGTCAAAACCGTTACCAAGGGTCGCAGATGAGCAACAACAGCAGCAGCAGAGACGCAGTTCTCATTCTCTGCTTCCTCCTCTGCCAAGGAGGTCTTCAGTTAGAAAAGATGAGAAAGCATCCAGGGTTACTCATGACCATCATCCGATGTCTCGCCACAGCTCATTTGCACAAGCCGTGATCAATGGTAAGTATGAACATTTTATGTTTGCGCACAAATTGTTCATACATATTGGTTCACCTTCATCTGCAGGTTATACTTGCCATAATGCTGTTTTAAGTCTAGGAATTGTTTCTTGGTCATCAATTACATCAAATTTGAGTACTTTTAAAAGATATCCTACTATTTATTGTGTTCAAGGATGTCTAATATATAATTAGACCTTTTCGTGTGTCGTAAATACAAATCCTTTGAAATTTGTTAGGTTTCACAATTTAGAGTTACAACCTCTTGAGCTTCACTATATGTCATGTATTGTTGAAAATATACTGGCATATCCTTGCCGTTCAACTCAGTAGTCGGTCTGACTCTTATTCTCATCCCTGGGTGTATACCTCGGTGTTCCTATAGCATGCACACATCTTGGAAGAAAAACACGGGGATATACACCCGGATAGAGTAGAAGCTATCTGTCAAGTTCAAAGTTCTCTTTTTACACTGAATTTTTAGTTTGTTCAAATCTGAGGAATAAAATATAGATACCAAATTTCTTCAAATCTGAGGAATATAATATAACGTGTGTCTGCAGATTGCCTCATTGCTTTGTCCATATCCTATTAATATCTTCAAATTATGGGCATCCAAACAAGCAAACCCAGTATTTATTTCACATGAGCTAATGTGGTTGCTTACAATTTGGCCCTACTGCACATGAAAAGATCCACTAAATAAGTTACAAAATATGGGCACCGATTAACTTGTTTGGCTTGTGTGGATTTCAATTTAAAGCTATAGTTTGGATAACTTGTTAAACTTTGAAAGTGAACATGTGACGTAATTTGAAGATCGATCAGCATTGACTGACCATTTTATATTATTCAGGAATTAACGTTCTTTGCGGGGTTGGGATCCTTTCGACACCATACGCGGTCAAAGAAGGAGGATGGCTTGGGCTCTTCATTTTACTTATTTTTGCAGTGCTTTCGTTCTACACAGGATTGCTCCTGCGTTATTGCTTGGATAGCCAACCTGGGCTTGAGACTTATCCAGATATTGGCCAAGCTGCATTTGGTACTGGAGGCAGAATCGCCATCTCGGTAAGCTTGCTTACAGTCGTAGTATATGTATCATGTTTAAACACGAGCACTGGATTATGTATCACATCTTTAATAGAGGCGAGACCAACTTGTATGATTGAACCCTATCAAAAAGCAGGAATCATAGAAGAAAACAAGACGTTAAATTACAAAGTGTGTTTACAGATTTGAATTGAATAGCTACAATTGTTGTCGTCTAAGTGAATTGTCTTTGTTTTTGTTTTTGTGGGCGCAGATAATACTGTACGTGGAATTATATGTAAGTACAGCTGGCATGAGTGAGTGAGTATTTTCCTTATATTATATGTGTAATCATTTACCTATGCCTATGACTCTATGGTTTGAAATGGCACACATCCATGGAGTTATTAAAAAGCGACTAGAAGCTGGATCCCAGTGGGGACAACTCTTCAATTCCTGGTCCCACATCTAGATCTGATATAGTGAGCCTCTTATATAAATTGGGTCCACATTTGGATGTGTTTTTTGACTAGTCATTGAGTGAAATTACTAAAACAAAGCAACTTTTCTCGAGTATCTGTGTGCCAGTAGGTACTCAAGAAAAACTGAAAATAGACAAGAGGCAGGTGGTTCTTGTCATGGTGCTCACTTACCAAAAGGGAAATAATTCTCCTTCTACACACCCTTGATTAATCCAGACTATTGTTTCGTTTAATTTATTCAATTTGATATCGAAAAATAAAGAGGGGCGTATAAGAGGCTAAAAAGGGTGTGTGAAATTCGACTCTTGAGTACATCATTGAAAACTTACCTATCTCGGGGTATTTCTCCCATGTCTCTATCGCACTCCTGGCATAACTTATCACGACAATTGATATAGAGACGTGTGGGATATAGGGCCATAACACGTAGCTCCTCCTCATAACATCTTTTTAAACTGCACTCAAGGTTTCTTTGAGATCCATATTTGATTGAGGTTCTTAGCTTTTAGGGGCTTCAGACTTTGTGAATTAGAATTTGGAATGCAGGCAGTGACCAGACTAGCTATTGTTGGACAGAAAAAGAATTTTCTTTTGTTAGGAACTTAGAGCCAAGCTTAAATGACTGTGTAGCCAAATGATCGATTTGTCTAGTCGAACGGATTCTTTTGCTCATATATTCATCATCACATTGTCATGCTGCTCTGAGACACTGAATCAAAAATATGCTCATCTTAGGCGTTGCCTTGACGTATTGAGTGTTACTTCTATCTTTTTAAGCACATAGATCACCTACTTTAAATTGCTCTACCTGCAGGCTTGTTGCATAGAATATATAATTTTGGAGAGTGATAACTTGTCTTCACTATTTCCAAATGCGCAACTGAGTTTGGGCGGATTCGTGTTAGATGCTCACCTTTTGTTTGCGATTGTGACCACCCTTGCTGTTCTTCCTACTGTATGGCTTCGAGACCTCAGTGTTCTTAGCTATATCTCAGGTGAGTTTGGAAAGTTGAATATAATGTATCTTATGTATCTAATTGTCCGAAATGAATTTGCTTTGTCCATGTTATTGGTGAAGCTAGAAAATCTGTTCGATCAGAATAAGAATGCATTAACTAAATGCATGCTGTTCTTTGGAGAAACTCTTACATTTTACTTGTTTTGCTTCCAGCTGGTGGAGTCATTGCATCAATCTTGGTCGTCCTTTGCCTCTTTTGGGTTGGTCTAGTAGATGGAGTTGGCTTTGAGAACAAAGGAACACCACTGAACCTTGCAACCCTTCCTGTTGCTATGGGTCTCTACGGTTACTGCTACTCAGGACATGCTGTTTTCCCAAACATTTATACTTCATTGGAAAACCGAAGCCAATACCCTGCAATCCTCTTAACCTGGTAAGCTAAAGATGCTGAACCATTCTTTTCATCTAATTTACTAAAATAATTTCTTTAAAAAGTTTTCTGCCTTTTCTTTTTCAAATTTTCGTCAAGTCTTATTGTCTGTGAACAAATTGCAACTTCTTAACTCATTGTTTCACTTGGATTTGTTATCCATGTAGTTTTTGTATTTGCACTTTCATGTACGGTGGAGTTGCTGTCATGGGTTACACGATGTTTGGAGAAGTAACACAGTCGCAGTTCACTCTCAACATGCCTCACGATTTAGTTGCGACCAAGATTGCTCTGTGGACTACGGTATGCCCATCAAAGATTTCATTATGGATTTCGTAACCTCAAACAATAACCTTGTGTTCTATATGCATGTTGCGAGCCTTTCCTGCTATAATTAACTAGAGACTATAACTGATTGCTAATACTATTACCGGTTTATTTTACAGGTGGTCAACCCCTTCACAAAATATCCTTTACTGCAAATTATGCAGATAATGAATGTCATCTTATGCACAAACACAAACATATATCACACGAGCGCACACAATGCATGCAGTCTAGAATTTTATTTTGTCTTCGGAAAAACATCAGAAAGAACAGTAACTAGAACCACATATGCATATATTTTTGCTTTTGTTGCTCAACATCTACACGCATACAAACACAAAACAAAATAATAAATGACAAGAAAAGACTTACTTGTCTCTCCTTAATTAGACCCACATATGCATTAACTATATCTCCCGTTGCAATGAGTCTGGAGGAGCTGGTACCATCAAACAAGTCTCACATATACGCAATCTTAATTAGAACGGCACTGGTTGTCTCTACCCTGGTTGTCGGTCTCTGCATCCCCTTCTTTGGTAAGTCTGCCTTGAACTTCTTTTCTTTGCCTTTCCCACTTTATATTCATATTTCCTGGAAGCTGTGTCTCCTTGCTTGCTTATGTCTTTGGAAAACCATTTGATTGTCATATTGTGTTGGTTAAAAGTATTACGAACTTATCTTAAACTATTGCAGGTCTCGTGATGTCACTGATTGGATCTTTATTTACAATGCTTGTAGTAAGTTTACCTTTGCTCTCTATTTCTTCTTCTATTCCTGTGGTAGTAACTTTGCACTTAATTGCAGGAAATATGTTCCAAAATTTCTAATCCATTTATGAGTTAAGCGGCTATTTATACTACACTGACAAATATATTACTTGCAGACATTGATACTTCCATGTGCTTGTTATCTGAGCATCTTGAGGGGACGCATAACTCGATTTCAGGTACGTCAGTGTCATGCAAGCTTTTTAGCATTCAGTCTTCAAGAATTTGCAGACTTGAAACACAAACGCATTGTTAGATAGAAGAGATCAATTTCAATGCTTTAATTATTATAAGGTTATACACTTGGAGCTTCAATGGTTTCTTATCTGCATTTTTCTGCTATTTCCAGGGAACACTTTGTATTATAATTATAATGGTAGGCGTTGTATCATCGGCGTTCGGGACATTTTCGGCCATTTCGAAAATTGTTGAGAGCTTGAGAAACCCTACATAGCTGAAGTTTTTGGGACATGTTCTTGAGCAGTGAGAGACCGCATGATTATGTATTATGGATTATTTTTAGAAGAGTATCTATGATCTCTTGGTATTCATTCACAATTTTGAGTTATCTTTGCATTTGTATCCTGCTTTCCTATCTTGTTTTCCAATTTATATTGCTTGCAGTAACATTACATTTTGCTACACCATTCAATAAGTTAGTAGTATTATATATACACAATTTTAGTAGTGTGCTATTGGTCTTTATTGCTTCAAAAAAATTTGTAAATAGAATAAAGGCAAGCACGGCTTGTAGTTCGAGCAGTTAAGAAGATTTGCTTATGCATTTAAACCTACTTCACTCGTTATTGTTTATATGAAGAAAAAAAATAGCTTGGTCTTTAATAAAAGATAGTCTAGGGACAAGATTAGAGTGGGTTTGAATTTTATGTTTGTACAGTACTATTATTCGTGATAGTAATCAAAATTAAAGGTTGGATTCGGATTACTGATATTACTTGTGTTTTCACTAATCATATGTCAATGAAAACACAAACCGGCCACACAACATTAAGAATTCAACCCATGATTTTCGAGGAATTTGACTCATTAATTGTTGGTGGTGGTATTCTAATTCATTGAGAAACAATCCATCATAAAAAAAAAATTAAATCTCTCCTATGTACTTCTTTATAGTGAACTTCCAAATTGAAAAATTTTCAGTCTCATTTGAGTGTATTTATACACAGAGATAATCAAAATAATATTTCAAAGCAACGTGAGATTTGTTAGGGATTCAAGTTAATACTAAATATGTAGGCATTCACGTTAACACTAAATACATAAATATATGTACATGCATATTTGCGATTCCTATGGACTGGGGTAATCAATTATATGTTACCATTCTCGCTGGCTTACAACTCTGCGATGTAGAATAAATTCTAAACCCGAGTTTATTTTCTGCAGATTGTCGTTCTATTGTGTTGATGTCAGTTCAGTTCGTCCCAAACTCGTAAAACGTGCTGATGTTGGAAAAGTATGCCAATGTGACTTGTATTGGTATGGGAGTAGGTCATGTAAGTTTTGGCTGAATGCTTTTTCATCAATCATAGTGTATAACTGAGCGTAGTGGCGTTTTAAGAATCATACAATCTCACTTAATAGGATGAGGCTTTGTTGTTGTTGTCTAGTGTATAGCTTCACGGAAATGACTAACAGTCAAGAATCCAAAATCTACTGTGGCATGAACATCTTTGCAATTGATCAGTGAAGTGATCTCTTCAAAGTGTGTATGTTTTGAGTTGTTTTTGTGGATATCATTCGAATAAGTTAATGTTGTTTCACTTACGTTACGAGTATGACGGAGAGAGGGGGGCTGGAGGTCGGGAGGGAGCCGGAGCAGGAGGGGAGTAATGTGTAAAGCTATATACGTTTTGAACTTTTGTTAGCAACCTCAATGCCATCTATGTCATTTTTCAAGACTAACTCTATCCTACAAACCCGTACATGATGAGCTTCCGTTTTTTCCTTCTGTGACGATATAACCATGGGAGTATCTTAGGCATGTTAATCGTACCATCTTTCCTTGCTTTAAGCCTTCAACATATATCTGTGTGTGACTGACATTTTTGTTTTCTTTGTGCATGTTTACATGGCGTGTTTTCATATTATGCAGAAGATGCCAACCATACAGATAAGTTCCCATATCATTGAGACATCTTTGAGGAACTTGGGGTGTTCCTTCTTGCCTTTTTCTACTTCACCTTACGAATGAGGATGATTACGTAAGGTGAGGATGATTATGCCAACCATACATATAAGTAAAAGGTTATATTTTTAGCTACATCTTTATTAAGTAATAACCACTCTTCTGGGTGGGCATCGGGTGGGTTGTGTAGAATTATTAGAGAGATAGGCTATATAGCCCACTTCCAACAACATCGATATTATCCTCAACTTGGTAATTACCACCTACACAATCCGTCAGGTGTGGGGTTGCATCACAAAAGGTCTCGGTATTAGTTGGAGTGGGATCAGGGTATTTAAACTATTCTTTTGTCATTGATACGGTTGATGTGGGACACTTCAACACGCCCCCTTATGTGGTACCCAATTAGTGCGTCACACTTGGGAAATTCACACATCGACAACCACGTGGAGTCAAGGGGACTCACCCTACATGCAGGGCCAAGGGACCCACCATATCGTGTAGGGCCAAGGGGACCCACCCATCACATGACACTACAGTACGGACCCGCAACCTAGCTCTGATACCATGTAGAATTATCAGAGAGAAGGGTCATACGACCCACTTCCAACAACACCGATACTGTCCCCAACTTGGTAATTACCACATGCACAATCCGTCAGGTGTGGGGTTTTATCACAAAAAGCCTCGGTATTAGTTGGAGTAGGATTAGGGTATTTAAACTATTCTTTTGTCATTGATATGGTCAATGTGAGACATTTCAACAAGTTGGTTTGGTTAGACTTCAATTCATTGGCCAACTCGAACCCAATAGACTCGGGTTGAAGTTTTTCAAACCAATCGTCACCCAAGAAAATTGGCAACCCAACACACACGAACCTTCTTAAGGCAGTTTGGGTTGGGCTAGGCGAGTTCCATGAATTGGAATTTATTGGTTTCTTTCTTATTTCTAATGTGAGTATGATAATCAATACTAACACCAAACAAGGCTAAATGATGTGAATTTGATGTTGTTATATCACTACACGTTAAATATGAAAAATGATTAAGGTTGTGACATAGAAAATAGAGGGGGTAATGTTAGGAAGGAGGTCGGCGTGTTAGGAAGAGAATAATTTTTCTTTTAATTTTATTTTATCTTAAAATAATTTTAAATCAAATAATAATTTTATAAATAAGTTTGTAATAATTTATAACTCTTTTACAGAAATTAAATGGAAATATCCTTAATTGGCTAACGAAAATAAACACAATGACCAAATTGGCCAAATTGAAAACATAAGGATTAAATTGACTCAATAACTAAAACATGGGGACCATTTTAACATTTAAGCCATTAATAATACTTCAACCCAACCAACCTATATAGAATGAGTGGTCAGGTTTTTACTCAAAAAATAAAGTTTTAATGTTTAAAACCCAATCCAACCCATAGTAGGTGGGTTGGTCGGTAAACCCCTAAAATGCTCACCCCTAACCTCCCTAAAGTTATAAAATTAGTTTGGTCTCAATGTTATGACTATATAAAGTTTTACAGTACGAAGATAACTTGTTTCCAAGTGCTTTTAAAATGACTAAAAGCGGTTTTAGAGAAATATTTGCAGTTTTAAAATGACCAAAAGCACTTAAAGTGTTTCCTAAAGATTTATTTGTAAGAAGCACTTCAAGTACTTTTCCATCATTTACTTGCATTTTTACGTTTGGTAACCCGTTTATAAGTTGGCTTCCCTAATATGAAATGAAAACAAAATTGAAAGTGAAAGTCCAATAAAAAATATTTGTCACAACTCGTCCATGCACATACCCATTTCACTCCTCCACCGTCCATCACCGTCCATTCTTTACATTAGACGGTCCACCATCTCTCTTCCTCTATCTCTTTATAAAGTTTTCTCTCAAAACCTTGGAATTGTTCCAAAATTCTTCACCTAGATTTTTTATCACAAGGAAAAGCTTCATCTTCTCATACATTCGATCGGATATGGTATATACATACATATATACACACATATTAAATTTTTTTTTCTTTACATAAAGCAATTGGGTTGTTGGTGGAGCTCACTCGGGATCAATTCCGCGACGTAATTCCCTCGATATGACGCTGTCTAATCATGTCCCCCGATTTTAGTACCAATTTCGATACACTTAATGAAATTTACAATTAGTTAAAAAATTTCGATGTTTTTGAGGTTTTTTTTTATTTTTATTTTTATTTTTGTTCCCATCACGGATCATATATTGGATTTGTTGATTTTGATGCGTTTTCCTTGATCCATGTGAGTATTTCTCCTCACGCTTAAAAGGTAAGAAATTTTCGTTTCAATTATTGCTCTTTTTCGAGAATCTTATACTTTGAATTCTATAATTATATTGTTTGTTGCTTTGGCAGTATAGTTGTTTCAGTAAAATTTCTGAGAATGGTTAGATTGGCACAAGCAAGATGTAAAGTGATCATAACGGCCAATGTTTCCATATATATTTTTAGTTTCCTCCAACATCTTATTTAAGATTTTCGAAAGGGAATTGTTATTAGCATTCCAAAATTCTCATTGTACACTTCAAACTTTCTATATTTAGAAAGAAAAATACACTTGTGAGGAGTGTAAAATAAGATTTTTGGAGTACCCATAACATTTTCCTTTTCGAATTCATAATTAATATTTACATAAAATGCTAGAAACTTGTTGAGAATGAATGGTTTATTATCATGCGAAAGCAGACATCTTATCTTCCTACCAATTTGAAACCAAAAGAATGATCATATGAATGGTTTGTCATGCTTAATCTCATGAAATTATGTCATTTCTTTTAAGTGAATCGGAGCTTTCTTTATGGGTTCTGTGAACCAGGATAATCTCATGGGTCATACATGGAACATGAGACCTAGCCTAGAATTATTGTTTTTTTTCATTTTATTTTATTACTTTTTTTTTGTTATTTTTTAATTTTGTTATCGGAGGTTTTTTTTTTTTTTTCTTTGTCTGAAACTAACTATACTATGAAGGAAAAATTAATAAAAAAAGTTTCAAATCATTGAATTTTAATAAAGATAAAAAATATAAAAATAAAAACATAAAAAGCAAGACTTGCGCTGGGCGAGCGTGCTGCTGCCCCCATCGCCCTTTCCCCACACTTTTTTTCTCCCAGCTATCATTAAGAGTTTTATTTTTTATTTTTTTGCTTAGAATAAGAGAAAGATTTCAAATTGAATTACATTTCTTAGTTTTATTTTTGTGATGTTGTTTCTCAATAGTAGTCAAGATGACGAGAGATTTTTCAATGTGTCCGGAACACAGGGCGATACACCACATGTCACTATACAAGTGATGAGAATATTGCGTTAAAAAATTAATAACATAAAAAATAAAATTTCTCACCACTTACATAATAATACATGGTATACAATTTGTCTTACAGGCACAGCCACACAAGGCATAAGGAAAATTTTCTCTAAGATGACACCCAAGCTAAAGAAATTGGATGGAGAGCTACGTTTGATTATTGTAGGTATGTAAAAAATGTGAGGGAATTTTAATTTGGTAATTGAAAATAGCTTTTTAAATATAATTATAGGACGTAATCTTCTGAAGGTTTTGATCAAAATGATCATTGCTTGATTCATCGTTTTCGGCTCAATGGGTGCTTTTACAGGACCAAAAAGGGTTTAAGTTTCAAACCTTATGAAACTGAACAAAAAATTAGACACTATTTATAAACATGGGCCAATAAGTAGACACTATTTATAAAACTGAATCAATAAGTAGACATTATTTATGAGACAAAACAAAGAATTAGACACTATTTATAAAACGAAACAAAAAATTAGGCACTATTTCTAAAACTAGACCAATAGGTGAAAACTATGGGTTGTGATTTTCACACACCCTTAACTACTTTTCCCACACCCCTTCCTATTTTTTAATACTTAATTGGTATCCTACTATTTAATCTTTCATATATACCCTTCCTACTTTTTTATGGTAATTAATGAAAGATTAAATAGGGAGGGGTATATATGGAAGATTAAATAGTAGGATACAAATTAAGTATTAAAAAATATGGAGGGGTGTAAGAAAAGTAGTTAAGGGTGTGTGAAAATCACAACCCAAAACTATTCATGAAACTGGATTATACATTATTTATGAAACTGAACTAAGAACTAGACACTATTTATGAAACATGACCAAGAACTAGGCATTATTCATGAAAGTAGACCAATAAATAGACACTAATTATGAAATAAGACCAAGAAAGAGACACTACTTATGAAATTGTACTAATTACTATATACTATTTATGAAACTGAACCCAATAACTAGGCACTATTTATAAAACATGACCAAGAACTAGACATTATTTATAAAACTGGACCAATAAACAATATAGTACCGTTCAGTTTCATAAAGAGTGTTCAGTTTCATAAACAGTGTCTGTGATGAACCTGCGCATTAGGTTTTTTTTTTTTAATTTTTTTTATATTAAAATTATGTCATTTCATTAAAATTTAAGTTCTTTTGTCATTTTTATTAAATTTAAGAATTTTTCATTAATATTTAATTTTTTTCATTAAATAAAGTTACAACATAGTTTTTTGTTAAAATAAACTTAGTCCAAGCCATTTTCATGAAAGCTCCTTATTATCTAAACTAAGGGGGTGGGGGTGAGTTGAGCCTCACAATGGGCTAGTAATAATGTTTGGTTCAAATTTACCTTTGACGAGAATTGAACTTAAGATCTCTCACTTACAAGTGAGGAGAAATACCACTAGACTTTAGTGCTAAGTGACATTAAAGGTTTTTGTATTAGCGGGTTTTTTTTTTTTCATTTATGCAAATAATTAGCACTAAGAAGACGACATATGTGAATCATGCGATGCGTGATTAGAGTTAAGGGACTATTTGTTGATGATGAGGAGTTCTCTTAATATATACCAAGTGTGTGAAAGTTTTTACTTTTTTTTTTTTTAAATTAAAGGAGAGAGGAAAAAAGCGAGAGAAAACATGGTTTTATTTTTTATTTTTTAATTAAAGATGACAAGTGAAGTTTAAAAACAAATAGCAAAATTTTTTTTTTGAAATTACGTTACTGTCTTGAACTTTTTTATTGTGATAAAGACAAAAATGTTTTTTTCACCATCTTTTGATTGACAAAGACAATTTCGTTAATATGTAGTTTAGATAGTAAAACCTCTTTATAGTAATATTTTATATAAGAATAACCTATTTATAGTCATAAAAAATTTTGGACTCATCCTGAGACAGTTATATCTAGGAATAGATATAACATCCCACATCGTCCAGGGAAGTGATCCTTATATTTATATTCCCATCCCTACCTAGCACGAGCCCTTTTGGGAGCTCACTGGCTTCGAGTTCTATGGGAACTCCGAAGTTAAGCGAGTAGCGCACGAGAGCACTCCCAGGATGGGTGACCCATCGCAGGAAGTTGCTCGTGAGTTCCCAAAATCAAAACCGTGAGGGTGTGGTCGGGGCCCAAAGCGGACAATATCGTACTACGGTGGTGGAGCGGGCCTGGGAGGTGATCCGCCCCAGGCCGGGATGTGACAATTAGTATCAGAGTTTAACCCTAGCCGCGTGTGTGCCGACGAGGACGTCGGGCCCCTAAGGGGGGTGGATTGTAACATCCCACATCGCCCAGGGGAGTGATCCTTATATTTATATTCCCATCCCTACCTAGCACGAGCCCTTTTGGGAGCTCACTGGCTTCGAGTTCTATGGGAACTCCGAAGTTAAGCGAGTAGCGCACGAGAGAACTCCCAGGATGGGTGACCCATCAGGAAGTTGCTCGTGAGTTCCCAAAAACAAAACCGTGAGGGCGTGGTCGGGGCCCAAAGCGGACAATATCGTGCTACGGTGATAGAGCGGGCCCGGGAGATGATCCACCTCAGACCGGGATGTGACAATAGACTTCACATTGTAATAAGTTATAATTTTCTAGGTCCATATTAAGAAAAATTGTCTCTATAGAGTAATAAATGTCATAAGTATAAAATATGCATGTCAAAAATACAAGTTTAAGGTGGACTAAAATGTTTCTCTGTAATGTTTGGGACAATGTTTTATTTTTTTAGAGTTTATATCAAGCTTTTGAGCTTGTGGGTACATAATACTTGGTAAACATAGACATCTTCTCAATGAAGCCCTAATATTTCTTGCTTCCCAAGCATGTATATGGAAAAGCATTAAAATGAGCACATGCACTAGATTTTAAAGATTAGGATCTTTCTTTTTCCAATGTTACATCTTGGAAATTGAAGTGCTCATCTCGTAGTTCCTTGTATCCATACAATTTTCACTAAGGATAACTAAGTCAAAAAATTATATTTTTTAGCTACACCTCTACTGAGTAATAACCTCTCTTAGGGGTAGCATCGGATAGATTGGTCGGGTTAGACTTAAATCTGTTGGCCCATCCGAACCTAATAGGCTCAGGTTGCAATTTTTCAAACTCATCATCAATTGCAACCTAACAAACTCAAATCATTCTTAGGCGAGTAGAGTTGGGCAAGTTTCACAAATTTTGATTGATTGATTTCTTTCTTCTTTCTAATCAAAGTAATGTCAAACGAGACTAAATCATGTGAATCCATGAAGTCATATCATTACATGTTACTAATACATGAGTTTTACTATTCAAAGTTACTAAATTTCATGTGCAATTCTATTTAATATACAATGTATGTTTAAGAATAATTGTCATCCCAGTGGATCGGTTTCAATCGAGTTAATAAACTTCAAACCAACCTAACCTACCTATATTGAACGGGTGGTCAGGTGTTTACCCAAATTTAATGTTTTAAATTTTGGAACCCAACCTATATCGGGTGGGTTGATTGGTAGAACAACTTAAATGCTCACCCATAACCTCCTTAAAGTTATAAAACTGGTTTGATTCCAATATTATGATAATATAAAGGCTTTACTATAGTATAGAAGATAAGAACTCATTTAGACGTACGTTTAAAATAGCTGAAAGTATTTTTAGAGAAATATTCGCAGATTCCAAAAGCACTTAAAGTGCTTCCCAGTGATTTACTTACATAAAGCACTTCAAGTACTTTATCATGATTTACTTGCATTTTTACTAAGAATTAGCTCCAAAAATATTTTCATCAAAAGTGCTTTAAGTTATTTTAAAATCACTTCCAAATGAGGCAATAGCCATATATTGATATTTGAAAATGATTTATTGTTTTAATAACAAATATTTTGAATATAAAGACACCAAACAACCGCTTAATTTTTAATTGCATCTTGAAATATGGCCCTAAGAAAAATAAGTTGAAAATATTAGAACAGCTTAGCAATTTTCAATTGTAAATGAACTTGAAGAAAGTTGAGGTTTCATTATAAAATGAATTGGTAATATGGAAAATAGCCAAATCACTTAAAAAGCACATATAAGGTCTCTTCTCTCAACAATGTGAGAAACACTCTCAACACGCCTCATCACGTGTGTCAAATTTCTATACCTAGCATGTGGACAACACAACTTGGGTGACGTGGCACACATGTTGCTATTGGGCTTCATCCAAGGGACAACATGCCCTGATACCATGAAGAAAGTTCAGGTTACACTATAAAACCAATTGACAATATACAGAATAGCCCAACTATAAGCACATGTAAAGTCTATTCTCTTATAAGTGGAACTCATTCTCAAATAACTATTCTTACTTTCGTTTTTGGTTGAATCATACTAAATGTATGTCACAATAAATTGATCCTGAACTCTTCATTTATTAAATAGTGAAATTAAGTAACATATTTTTTTTTTTTATTAATGTGTCCTAAAAATAGGATATCAATCATGTCAACCACTGTATTATAACATGTAAAATCAACATTATGTGGTCTGTATATACACAAATATTTCTCTATCAGGTGTCCTAAAAATAGGTTAAACAATTTACCTCAATGACAGCTTCCATGGAAACTCTTTAAGTGAATCCGCCTGGGCCGCCACTCCTTATAATTTTCACAAATTAAACAAAATATCCTTTACAACAAGTGATCATTTACCATAACGGTGGAAAGATATTGTGCCTTTACGTGTGGGCTCAAATTTCGTCGATAACAAATTTAACATTTAACTTACTAACGCTATCGCCTCGACTCAAAAAAATAAAAATAAAAATAAAATATCCTTTAGTAATTAATATGCTAAACATACAACATTTATTATGAGCGTAAAATAGTAAATTTGAGAGACGTATTTCTCTTATTCACTTATGGGTAATTCAAATATTAACCTTCACAATCAAATCATCTTGGATATAAAGAGTTTATTTGCACGCACGTTAGCGCATGCAGAAATGATGCAGCTGGACAAACGCGATTCTCTGAAAACTTAAAACAACGTTTATTAAAATGAAAAACTAAAGAAAAATACTTGAAAACTTTGAGTTTTAACAATAAAGATAAAAATAAAGGGTAAAGTGAATAGTACCATGATTGACTTTTTAGTGCAAAAATGTGGTTTTTTGTTAAAGTTAACAGTATCGGGAGTTTTTCGTTAAAATTCCTTATTAAAAAGATAGTGTTTGATTCCGTCAAACGTATATGTTTTCATTTGTTTCAAAATCAAAATCACAGTTGTTGGATTAAAAAAATAGAAAACTTCATTTAATCCCTAAAAAAGATGAGTTTTAGACTTTAACCTTGTGTAAGATTAAAATCCAATTTTAGTCCTTAGTACATTTAATCATATCATTTATTAGTTATATTTTGATGTTTTATTTATCCTTTTATTTTTATTTTAATGTTTTATTTCATTCATCGTAATATATTTTAATGTCTACATTTAGGTAGCTAATTCTTTTATAATTTATATTCCGATAGCAATTTTGTATGTTCTTTATTTAGGTACATTAATATATTTGAATATTTCGGTATATCCATCGGTACAAACATATAATTACATTGATTCAATATAATGCATTTCATTACGTACATTTTGGTACACACATTTGAGTATTGACTTTTAGGTACATTAATTCAATATATTATATTTCGGTAAATACATTTAGGAACGTACATTTTGGTACATACATTTCGGTATTGATATTTAGGTACATACATTTCGGTATTGACATTTAGGTACGTACATTTTGGTACATACATTTTGGTACGTACATTTTGGTACATACATTTCTGTATTGACATCTAGGTACATTAATTCAATATAATACATTTCGGTACATACATTTAGGTTCATTATAATATATTTCGGTACAATCATGTAGGTTCAAATATTTTGGAACAAAAAAGTCAATTTTATATATTTCGGCACAATCATTTCTGTACACTTATGTATTTATATATTTTTGTATCACAAATGTCTTTTAATATTTTCTCATTTTCGTTCATTTATAATTAAAAAACTAAATATGTGCATATTAATAAAATTAAAATTTAATATGAAGAGATTAAATAAAAATACACATTAAATAACAAAAATTGAATGTAAATTTTGATAAAAGCACTCTTCAAGGGATTAAATTGAATATTTAATCTAGCACCATATTTTTTTTTTAATTTTAATCTTTTGCAAGGACTAATGTTCAAAAACCCCTTAAAAAAATGTAAAAATTCTTAGAAATCTCTACAAATACCTACTTCTTCAATCTAATTTCACACCATATTAGCACACTAAAATTTTAGGGTAAATCTTTGTTTACTACCCTCATGTTTCATGGTTTTCAACATTTAGTACATTAAGTTTTTTTCGTCCCAGAGTCATACTTAAAGTGTAAATTTTGGGACAGTCTCATAAATCTGTTAGTCAAATTGTTAAGTCTGCCGTTAACTGATGATGTGGCACCTATGTGGACAATGACTGGGCGCCATGTGTCATTAAGGAGTCCACGTGGAATATTAAAAATAAAAAAAAACAATTTTTAATTTAAAATTAAAAAAATTAAAAAACCAAACCTAAACCTAAAAAACCAATTTGGGTTCATCTCTCTGTTTCTTCTTCCCTACCCAATCCAGCGACCAACCCCTCTTTTCTGTTTTCCTTCTCTGCTCCGCCCTTGCTGCCTACCCGACGACCCCCTTCCTCCCTTCTCTCCTCGCTCAACTCCAAGTATCTCTCCCCCCACGCCTCAATCAGCACTGCCACCGTCCCCTCGCTCCAGCAAATCACTGAAACTCTTCCATAATCTACTCACCGACTCCACCATTCCCCAAATCTCCTTTATGACCCTCAACGGCCTCAAATCCCCGCTCTTGTCCAGTTTTCAACCTAAGACCAGACAACCCATGTCTCAAATTCTGACCTAAATCGTCACCATTATCGCTTCTCGAATCTTCAGCAGCTCCGACCAGCTATGGAAAGAGCTCATCGACTATGTTTATGTCTCCATTACCGGCTCCAACGTCACTCAAGAAGTCCAAGAAATGGGATTCAGGATTCAAGGCTCCAACGTCTATCTCACTCACTTTCTCTCTCTCTAAAAAGAAACCCTAACTTTCTCTCTCCAAACATTTTTTTTCCGATTTCTCTCTCTTGGATTCGTGTGGTTATGGGCCTTCAATGGTGTGAGATTAGGGCTAGACCTGCGAGATTGTCAATGATCTAGAGCAAAGAAACATGAGAGGGGAGGAACAATGGCTTCGGCAAAGAAAGAGAGGAGAAAAATAAGGGAGGGGGTCGGGGTTGAGGTAGGGGACGGAGAGGTATGGGTTTAGGAGGAATGTATAAACTTTTGGTTTTAGTAAAAAAAAAGTTGGGATTTTTCATGGTTTAGGGGGTATTTGGGGCTGAGATTTGATATGGGTTTTGAAAGTTTTAGCTCGATTTTTGTAGGGTTGTTGATTTTTCTGGATTTTAGAGATGAAAATTGAGATGGGTTTAGGAAGAGGGGTTTGGGATGATGTAGTTTTAGAAGAGAGAAGGGAGGGAATGGGTGCGGGTTGCGAGAGAGAAAGGAGGGAGAGGGTGCGGGAGGATGAGGGAAGGAGATGAGGCAAGGGGTTGGTGGGGGAGGTAGAAGACAGGTTTTTTTTTTTTTTTTTTTTGAAATTTTTTTTAACCCCTTCTCAGAAGAAAAAAAAAATCCACGTGGACCCTTTAATGACACGTGGCGCCCAGTCATTGTCTACATAGGAGCCACGTCATCAGTTAACGGAAAACTTAACAGTTTGACTAACAGATGTATGAGATTGTCCCAAAATTTACACATTAGTATGACTCTGGGATGAAAAAAACTTGATGTACTAAATGTTGAAAACCACGAAACATGAGGGTAGTAAACAGAGATTTACCCAAAATATTAAGAGAAATAAAACATAGTCCATGCACCATTGGAAATAGATCATTATAGCGCTACACTATTCATTTAAGAACTTTGGTGTGCATAACTAGGAATGAGGGGAGGATTTTTGCTTACTACCCTAAACTATGGTGTATGCTCACATACATCTAATCATATGTGATGTGTTATTTTATTTAACCTTGGTTTTTTTTTTTCAAAATTGAAAAAGTAACATTTAGTGTGAAAGTTAACCAGAGTTAGGTAAAATGACACGTTGCAGATGACTAGGTGTATGATGAACATACACCATAGTTATGGTGGTGAGCCAAAATGCTCGAATGAATGAGGACTAAATCTAGAAACAGCTGTTGGAGATGACATGTATTACGGTCTAGTGGTATTTCTTCACTCGTAAGTGAGAATCTTAGATTCAAATCTCCGGAATGACAAGTTCGCAACCAATTTATTTCTCACCCCCTTAATAGAAACGAAAAAAATAAATAAATTGGAAAGCTTAAAAATAAGAGAAGGAAAGGGAATCAAAATAGTTCTCGTAGTCGATCTGGTTCCTTATTTATTGGTATTTGATTATAAATTTTAAGGATATTGCACTTTTTTTTTCCTTCTAACGTGTGAATAAACACATAAAACGTTAAGAAGTGAAATAATTTACTTACCCATATATTAGACATGTTATTAATATAAAAAACCATAAAGTATAAAAAATGGGACAACACTTATGACAAACCAAACAACCGCTAGCATAGAGAAAGACTTACACGAAGGATTGATCATCACGCGACACTGAATCCATTTCATGTCAATTTGTCGGTTATGAATTGAAAACCCAACTAGAAGCGAAGGCCTAATAAATAAAATTTGTCACAACTCGTCCATGCAAGTTACCGTTCCCCCTCCATTCCTCACATCAGACGGTCCACCCTCTCCTCTCTTCCCGCCTCGTACCCACCAAAACTCTCTCTCCAGTCTCTTTCTCTCTCCAAAAATTAAAGCGGCCGTTTCGAAAGGATATCAGGCCCACACGATCTCATCTCTCTTCCCTCTCTCTCTTCCCCTCTCTGTAAAGTTTTCTCTCTAACCCTTGGGATTGTTCCAAAATTCTTCGCCTATATTTTCGATCAGAAAAGCTTCACCTTCTCGTACATTTGATCGTGTATACATATATACATATACATTTGTTATATTTTTTTTCTGTACATATAGCAATTGGATTATTGGTGTAGCTCCCTCGTAATCAGTTCTGTGACGTAAGTCCTTGCCGTTTGATCATTTCTCCGGTTTCAGTACCAATTTCGATACAATTTATGAAATTTACAATGACTTTGTATGTTTTGAGGTTGTTTTTTGGTGTGATCATATATAATTGGGTTTGCTGATTTTGATGTTTTCCTTGATTTGTCCCAGGATTTGTTGGGGATTTGATCGTATTGTTTTGATCGATGTGAAGGTAAAGGTACGAAATTTTCATTTCGAATATTGTTCTTTTTCTAGTATTTTATACTTTTTGAATTGTGTAATTATAAGGTTTTTTGATCATTTGGGTGCACCAAAAGTTAGCCAATTGTTACTTTTCTTAATGATTACGATTTTTCGTGCGAAAACTAGCTGAATTTTGAGAATTTCTGTTAATTTCTGTGTTTTTTTTTTGTTTGTTTGTGATAATTTAGAGTTGTGGAAATGACTACTGGCAGTAACATACATATGCTATCAACCCGAGACAGTAATCGGCAAGGACCCAATGGGAATTTAGAAGATGCTTTACAGAGTGAGCTTGAATTGATTCTGAGAGAGCAGCGCAATCAGCATGCCATTCATCGGGAGAGGGACATGAATATGTATAGGAGCGGCAGTGCCCCGCCAACTGTTGAGGGATCGCTAACTGCTGTCAGTAGTCTCTTTAGGAACTCAGACTTTAGGGATGTGACTAGTAGGATTAGTAATAACAATGGGGTTTTGTCCGAAGATGAGATTCGATCTCATCCTGCATATCTTTCATACTACTATTCACATGATAACATTAACCCAAGATTGCCTCCACCGTTGTTGTCAAGAGAGGATTGGCGTGTTGCACAAAGGTTTCAGGGTGGCGGGTCTTCTTTTGAGGGCATTGGAGACTGGAGGAGGAAGAAGTTGGCTGATGATCGTGATAGTTTGTCGCTGTTTGCCACGCAGTTGGGGCTACAAAAGGCAGAGAACGATATGATGGAACTGAGGAATGCTAATGGGAGCAATCTCCCTAAACAGACTTCATCTGAGTGGCTTGATAGAAGCTCAGATGGTTTGATTGGTTTGTCGACAACTGGGCTTGGTGGAAGGAGAAAGAGTTTTGCTGACATTTTTCAGGTAATCTATTGTGAAGACTTTCTTCTGTATTATTTATGTAGTTTCTAGGTTAGACTTTGATTGCATGGTTTTGTACTGCATTTTTTTTTTTGGATTCCCTTTAACTGCTAATCTTGACATTTGTTTCTTTCTCAAATTTTGTATGCCTTAGTATTTTGATGCTGGTGATACCTGCCCGTTTTGATTAGTATTTCAGTTAGATGTCAGTTTGAAGCTTGCATTACAGATAGCTTTTAGTTTACATTTGATATTTATTGCATAATACACGAGATCACACATTTTCCATAAGGGCTGGTTCACCTTCACACAGGGATGCAGAGCAAGGATGTAGCTAAGATCCTAAAAGCATGATCCTGCTCTTAGAATTACTCTTGCAACTATATGTGGTGGCATCTAATGGAACCTTTCCATCTTGCTAGCTGTTGTATTATATGCGCATGACATGTTGAATGCATCATGCTGTACTTTTATTTACCACTGTCTAGGTTCTCATTTCTTTTGTCATTTTTTTTCCTTTTCCTTTTCAAATATCCAGAAAAGGTGCAGATGAATATTAGTTGCAGAAAGTTTTCATTATTCATATTCTTTAATTGATATGCTTATACCTGCACTTTTCCAAGTAAATCCAAACAATTTGGTTTGGAAAGAAGTGCTTTGGTGCTATTTCTTGTTTCTTTTTTTTGTGTCGTGTAATTAATAACTGACATATGCTGCAGGAAGGACTTGATCAAACTGCCTCCTTGTCAGGTCCCCTGTCAAGGCCATCAAGTCGTAACGCATTTGGTGATATCATGGATTCCACAGGCATGGCTGATCCCCATCCAGTTGGGTTATCTAATGGAGTGGAGTCTGCAGAGGGTATGCATAATGGAAGAGCTTCACGTGGCCTGGTGGGAGTTCAGAGCCATGGGTCAACAACTTCTAATTCCTTTGCATCTGCTGTCGGGCCTTCTTTGTTAAGAAGCAGAACCCCTGAACAACAACTACTTGGGAGGTCTAACAGTTTTGGCCTCCCCCCTGTAGGGAGTAGAGTTTTCCCAACCGAGAGGAAGAATGTTGCTAGTCTAGATATTCGAAATGATCATTCTTCCAGCATGAATGATCTGGCGGATATTTCAGTCAATTTTTCTGGCTTAAGCCTGTCAAAAATTAGACCTGTAGATGATGATAGACGTATTCAGTCGCAGCTTCATGTGGATCTTGATAATCAGCATGATTTTCTGTTTAAGATGCCAAATGGGCATAACCAGAGGCTGCAGCAGGAACTGTTAGAGAAGGCAAATGCTGAAATTTTTTCTCTTCCTACTAATTATGCTCATCTAGCAAAGAAAAATGGAATCATAACAAACCGTACTACATCCACTGGGCAAGCTAATTTTTCAAGAAGAACTTCTTCTCCCAGTCTTTACTCAAACGGGAGTGCTTCAGACTTTGGAGCTTTGGAGGGATCTAATGTTCCTTACCAAGAAGCAAATACGCCAGGTTTGGACTTTGATGGCCATGTTGCTGGGACCTATCCTGTAAATCCGAAGTTGAATATGAAAATTAATGATCATCTTGATGCAGGTAATTGTGTAGTTTCTTAAATTTCATCTGCAACAATTTTTTTATTTTTAAAACCAGCAGAGTACCTTGGTTGAATAGTCAGGTAGCACTTAGCATTGACAATCTCTCTCTCTCTCTCCCTCCCTCCTTTTCTTTTTCAGGTGCAGTAGCTAGAGGTGATGAACAAGGTCTGAACAGACTGGGAAACAAAGTAGGGCCTGGTCTCCATTCTTCTGTTATGGACCCATCTTATATTCAGTTTTTGCAAAGAACTGATTATGCAACACGTAATGTAACTAGTCCAAGTGGTTATCCTCCGAGTAAAAACCACTTTGGTACTTTGCATGGAGACTTAGAGGGGCTTCAGAAGGCATATCTTGAGGCATTGCTTGTTCAAAGGAAGCAACAGTATGAGTTGTCACTTTTAGGTAAATCTGGTGGTTTTAATCATGGTTATTATGGGAACCCACCATATGGGCTTGGTATGTATCCTGGAAATCCAATAGAAAATTATCTGCATCCTTCTATTGGGCCTGGTAGTCCAATGTTTGAGAGTGAGAAGATTGCACGCTTTAATTCTATGTTGAGAAGTTCAATGGGAGGGTCAGTTAGCTCCTGGAACTCAGACATTGGAAAGGACCTAGAACGACGACATGCATCATCATTATTAGATGAATTCAAGAACAACAAGAACAAGTCTTTTGAACTTGCAGACATTGTTGATCATGTAGTGGAATTCAGGTATATATAGTGTTTTCTTTAGTGTATATTCTTCTTAGGTTGCTTTGGCAGCAATTCTGACTTCAATTTCTTCTGCTCTAAATTGTAGTACCGACCAGTATGGAAGTCGCTTTATTCAGCAGAAACTAGAAACTGCCACTGTGGAAGAAAAAATGAAGATATTTCCAGAGATTATTCCTCATGTTCGCACCTTGATGACTGATGTATTCGGAAATTATGTCGTACAGAAAGTATGATTGATCTCTTTATTTCAAATACTTGAAATTTCCTTCCTTCTATTTAAAATTATTAATTCTATTGTTCTTGAAAATTGCAGTTTTTTGAGCATGGTACAGAAAGCCAAAAAAAAGAATTAACCAGCCAACTTACTGGCCATATTTTGCCTCTCAGTCTTCAAATGTATGGTTGTAGAGTGATCCAGAAGGTGACTTCCAGATTCTCAAAATCTTGATCTACTTGTTTCTATCTTTTTAGCAATGCCTTTCCACGTGTTAGCTTCACACTTTTGATCTGCCTCAAAATTTGCATAGCATGTATATGAATTCCTTTTGTCCAGTTTTTACTTTGGCAGAACTCTTTCTATCATAGTGTATGTTGTTACTCGTGCCACTTACATGCTTCATTGCTACGAGCAAATAATGTATTATATTGTATTTGCCTAGCAGTAGCTTCATGTGATGTTCGTATTGGGTGAGGAAAAAAGACAGTTGTAAATGAAATTGGAGTGTTAGAAAAATCCAAGAAAGATGCCTTCCACATGTTACGTATAAACACAATGCTAGTGTCTTGTATAACCTTCATTGTGACAGATGACTGTATATGTTACTCTGCTTCCCTCCTCTGTTATGAAACGATGCTTTGGCACATGGAGAAAAACAATGACCCAATCATCATATTATTTAAGCATTGTTTAACTCTGGTATGAGATGAATTGCACTTGGAAAATAAGTATAAATGCTCTAAGTTTTACACCAGGCTTTGGAAGCAGTTGATGTGAATCAGCAGGCACAGATGGTGTCGGAGCTTGATGGTTCAATCATGAAATGTGTTCATGATCAGAATGGGAATCATGTCATTCAGAAGTGTATAGAATGCATCACTCAAGATAAAATCCAATTTATAATTTCATCCTTCTATGGGCAAGTTGTCGCACTATCCACTCATCCTTATGGTTGCCGGGTTATACAGGTTAGTTGTGTTTGCATCTTCTTCCCCTGTGTAGGGATTCTTTATATATTACTTGTGTGATCCCTTTTGGTGCCTACAGAGGGTTCTGGAACATTGCAATGATTCAAACATGCAACAAAAAATCATGGATGAAATCATGCAATCTGTATGCATTTTGGCACAAGATCAATATGGAAATTATGTCATTCAGGTATTCAATACTCAGTATATATATGGTTGAGCTGCTGGGTTATATTTATTTGTTTAGTTTTTCCATAGATAGCCATGGATTTGTTTTATTTTGTTTTTGTTAAACGAGTTATGTTCCAGAAAATGTGCATTGTTTTGGATGACATGTTTTCCAAACAAAGGGAAAAAGAACATTGGATTTTTGTGCATGAGAGGTCATATTGGCCTAGCAGTAACTTAATTGCTTAGCAAATATTATGAACCTAATAACCAGAATTCTTCTTGTTTAAGATTATTCTGGGCAAGTGTACAAAACTGGATTCCGAGGTACTTTATATTTTTGTTTTCATTGAATAGATCGTACGCCTTGTAGTTTATACTATTCATGATATGGCTCCTGTGATGTCTTTTTTGAGATTCTTCTGAGCATTAAGACAAAACTGGATTCCAAGGTATTTGATTGTCTTTTTCTTTGATTGAAAGCCGATGTGGTTTATGGTGTGTTCTCACTTTTGTTTTCACAACCGATAGTAGTCGTGTCATGTCTTTGCTTTAAGACCCTGTGCTATTTTTGATATGTAACATCATCAACTATATATACCTGATGGAAATACTCGTGTACATATCTTCAACTGTGCGTATCTAATATAAATACTCATGTTTGGTAGCACATCCTTGAACATGGTAAACCGCACGAACGGACTGCAATCATCCACAAGCTTGCAGGACAAATTGTGAAGATGAGTCAGCAGAAGTTTGCTTCTAATGTTGTGGAGAAGTGCTTAACTTTTGGGAATGCTGAGGAGCGTCAGTTTTTAGTGAATGAGATGCTGGGTTCGACTGATGAAAATGAGCCCTTACAGGTCTAAAATTAACGTTTTCCATACCAAAGATAGTATATGCTTTCAAGATAGTCTATACTAGCTATGGAAATTTTAACATGAAATTAGCGTGTTGATCAAATTTTTTGATGCATAACCAGAAATTTCAAATGCAATTGTGCAGGCCATAATGAAGGATCCGTTTGGAAACTATGTTGTGCAAAAGGTTCTTGAGACGTGTGATGATCATAGTCTTGAGTTGATTCTTTCTCGCATTAAGGTTCATTTGACTGCCCTGAAGAAGTACACCTATGGCAAACATATCGTTTCTCGTGTCGAGAAACTCATCACAACTGGAGGTGAGCCTTTTCCTACGTATTCCTTGTACAGATTTGCAAAGTACAAGACCTCTAACAGATTTTGATCTATCATATGCAGAAAGGCGCATAGGGTTGTCAGCTTCGTATTCTTCTTGAGGAGCCCAATCTGGAGCGAGCAAAAGGCATTTTTCCTGTTGCCACCATGAATAAGTATGCACCTGTTGTACAGCTAACATGGACATTGATCTTAGCAAGTTCGATCGATACAGAGAAGCTATAGTTGTAAATAAGCATGGAATCTGGAGGCCCCTGCGATATGATGTTTTTGTCTATCCGCCTCCTAGTATATATTTTGGCTCGCCGGATCTAATCTGGCCATGAAAAAACTCGGCATGGAAGACGGTCACCCTTGGGCTCGAGAATTTACCGGTACAAGGTTCAGTGTCTGTATTACGTTCTCAAGTGTAAATGGTTAACTGCATTTTGAAAGAGAGGGTAAATAGGGAGTGTTTATATATGTTGGGGCTTTCGACTTTGAGAATTACTTAGTGTAAATATACTGCAATTTTCTCGAGGATATACATGTTACTAGTCTTTTTGCACTTGTCTTTTCCCTAAGTTTTTTCTTAGATGTTTGTCTGTTATTTCATTCAAAGAGAGAGAACTCCAATCCATAATTCAATAACAAGAAATTAGATTTATCGAAGGTTAGTTGATTCCATAACAATTCGTTCTCCGATTCATGATAGTTCCTCCCTCTGCAACGAAGTTTGAATTCTATTTTTCGTAGTTTACAACGTCTCCAGAATAGAATAAAAAAATATTTCCAACTTCTTTTCTAATTTTGGTAATTTTGAACTCCTGTCAAACATTTAAGTGGAATTCATTTCCATGGGGATATGAAGGGAAAATCATTGACTAAGAACACTCTGCAATCTCCTTTCCATCTTCATTTTCCGAAACGCTAAATAAATCGGATTTTCACTCTCCGATTCTTCAAGATCACGGCCGACTCCCTCATCAAAGCAATGTGCTTCATCCTCACCCGCAAAAGGGATGCCTACCGAGTACCGATGGCAGACTCATCACAGTAAGCCTGTTTGAGGATTGCAGTGCAAGTCTTGTTCCTCAAAGACAAATAAAACATATGGAGATGCCTCTCAAACACCTTGTGCATTTTTTTGGTAGGAATTTGATTAGTTAGAAAAGCAAATATAAAATCTGAATTGGCTTTTTAGCTAAAATGGTCTCTGAAATTTAAATAACTCCTCATTTTGTTGAAAAAATATGTTAAATAAGATCAAAATGAACCCTCAATTCAGAACAATAGGCCAAAATAATTTGACAAAAATTGAGGATATTTTCGTTATTTTATTTTTGTTTAATGGAGATTTTTCATAGAATGACCAAAATGATTGATGATGGACTATGTCAAGGACTACTTCTATTGATTTCAAATCCCAAGAACCAAAGTGAGGAATTATGCAAATCTCATGAACTATTTTGGCTAAAAAGCCATTTGAATTTTAAAGTTCGTAATTTTTTTTTCAATGAACAAAAGGTTAAGCCTTTCAAAAATTAAAAATAAAAAAAAAAAAAGGTATATGTTGTAAATAGAAAATTGAGATGGATCTCTCTACTTAGTTTCTTGGGTAAATTACAAATGTCAATGTCATACCTCATCTTACAATTTCATACTTCCGTCAGTTATTTGTCAATTTCTCCATTAAACGCTGACGTGGCTTGAGGTGGGATCCACTTTCTATTAAAAAATTAACTAAATATTAAAACAAATCAATTAAATATTAACTAAATATTAAAAAATTAAAAAAAAAAAAAAAAAAAACCAAATGCACATCCCGTTCCCCACCCCTCCCCCCCCCCCCCCCAAACAAATCCCCTTCCCATCTTCCCCATCAGTCCCCCCCCCCCCCTCCCCCGGCCCCCAAAACCTTCATTCCAAACCCAGAACCCCACCCCCACCTCCTTCACAACACCCCCCCCCCCCGCCCCCCCCAGCCCTCTTCTCCTTCCCGAGCCTCCCAACCACCTCCCTATCCTCCACTCTCTTCACCTCCCTTCCCATTCAAAACCAAAAATAAAAAAATAAAACAACAAATTTGAACCCAGATCGTCGCACCCCACCCAACACTTCCTTCCTGTCAAAGTCGACCACCTCAACTAGTGGGAAGGGGATGGGGAGTTTCAGGGGAGGGGGAGGGGGATCTGGGTTTGGTTTTTTGGTTTTATTTTATTTTATTTTTTTTTTTTTTTATTTTTAGTTAATATTTAATAGAAAGTGGGTTCCACCTCAAGCCACGTTAACATTTTGACAGACAAATGAAATTGTAACAAATTCGTAGATGAGGTATGATATTGACATTTTTTAAAGATGGGGTATGAAACTGTAACTGACTCAATAGTTGAAATAGTTTTATGTAATTTACCTTATTTTCTTATAATTAGAAAAACAGTTTAAAAATGAGTTTAAAAAGGGCCCAACCAAGTTCGAACCGGTGACCTCTTGATCTGCAGTCAAATGCTCTACCACTGAGCTATGGACCCCTTGATTAATAATATTTTAATCAAAATTGGTTTACATCATAACATTTTTTTTTTTAGGAATGAGGACCCTCTCCGAATCTTTTTTGTGAGGATTCTAGAGATTCTCAAATCGTGTCCTTTCATCGTACATCGTGCGGTCAGAAATTATTTTAAATTAAATATGAATAGTATTTGACAAAAACTGACCGTACGATGTACGATGAACGGACACAATCTCCGAATCCTCCTAGATTTTTTAGCGCCACAAATTTTCATTTCTTCAAATTCCAGAAGAAAAATCAGTACTAACCATAAATGATCCTCTTTTTTTTTAATTTTCTATAAATTTCTAAATAACAAACCACCATAACCAAATGATCACATGTCCATTCCCATGGTGCTATGGGAGATTCTAGCATACAAGCGGAAATATATTCCCCTCGTTTTAAAAGGTTTTTAAGTATTCTGATTTTGTCCAAAACAACAACAACAACAAAACCTTATTTAACTAAGTTTTTAAGTATTCTGATTTTGTTCAGCTATATAAATATTAAAACACCACTACGCTTAGTTTTGCATCAAGTCTACTTCTAATTTTCTCCAATTTCTTATAACATTTCTAAACATTACGCAAAGGTACAAAATTGATTGGAAAGAAAGATTTACTATATTTGAGAATAAAAAGGATGAATTTATTTACATTAAGAAATGACAAATCCTCTATATCAAAGGTATGTTAAAAAAAAACAATCTAAATCAAAGAATATGTAACATGTACAAGAACTCGGTGAAGAATCATCTTTCGGTGCAAATGCAGAAGAGCAGAAACAAGCAAGGGAACGCCATTCTGCCCCGGCTCCAAGGAGCCAATATAGACAACGTCAACACGAAACTGAAGCTTCCTCAACCGAAAACTAAAACTCGTTGCAAATGTCGATTCCTGGTCTCAAAGTTTCCACCATTTCTTCTTTTTCTTTAAGCTCGGGGGAGGAAGTTCTGAACACGATAACAAAATACAACGGAAAGATAACAAATGTTAACACCAATATTATCATTTCATTTGTCCTTTTTAATCCCAGTAGATGTATGTCAAAACCGATTATTTTCATTTACCTCCTTCGGGATAAATTGAATTGTAATGCACCTCAGCCCAAAAGCTCAAGCAGATAACTGCACAAGTGAACTATAAGCAAACATGACCGAATAGTGACGATTAAAGGGGGGATGAAGGAAGGAAACATATAAACTTCTAAAACCGTTACCTCTGTTGGATTTTTCAACGTGTGGAAGGATCTCAATGTAACATGTATCCCGGAAGGAAGTTATTACAAATATCTTTACACCATACTGCAATAAAAGAGTGGATATGTCAGTTGACAAATGAATAAGTTTCTCTGCGACCTGACGAACACCCACGTAAAAGCAATAGATCAAGTCTTATACCGAATCTGAGGCCGCCTGCAATGTGACATGATCACCCCATTCACCATTCCTATTTCATCCATGTCAATAAGCATTAGTAAATAAGCAAGAAAAAGACGTAAGCTTTAGGATAGAAAATCATGGAAAAAGAGACTAGCACAATACTTGCTCATCTTCTTTAGATAATCAGCATAACCCATAGGAACATAACCCTCATACATTTCGGGGTGACTCTTCAGCTGAGACATTAAAAAGATGAGTAAAAAGAGTTAAAATACTAGATATCATCTGCAACACCGAATAACTTAAATTTAACTACTAAAGATCAACTTACTGAAATGCCAACCAACCTGTTGAATAATTTGGTCTCTTACAACACCATGGTATTCAGGAGAACGATATAGTTGATCAGATAAAGCACGAAACTAGGAAAATAAGACAATAGCAACACTATCAACTTAACTGAGAAGAGGACTCTGCAATATTGCAAGTCATAACAAAGATAGCATACAGTTATATATGTCAAACTACATGTAAAAACATATATACATTTGTGCAGTGCATTTACAATCTAGAAAGAAAGAAGTATCGAACGAGTGTAGAAATGGGAAAGTTGTCTCACTCTAGATTGCATCAGATTATTCATTGTGAACATTGATGTACTTCAACAAAAATTGGAAGCTCGGTAAATTCTTGTTTATCATTCAAAATTAAAGGAAAAATGATAGACCGATCGTTTATGTCTAACAGCAAAGAGGCAAAATGTGTAACTATGCAGTATACTTCAAGATTTTCAAGCATAAGAAATTAAAAGTAAAATAACACCAACCTGACAGTTACCATCTCCCTGGACCTTACACTCCACCAAATCATACAACTGCAGTCTGTTAAAAAAAAAAGAAAAAGATCAGACATCCCAAGTGAAACACTCAGTACCAATTTCATATTTAATAAAATTACACCAACAGGGTTAAAAAAAACAAGCGCACACACAAAGACTGAACATAAAAAAAATGACAGAATATAATCTGGAAAAATATAATTGGAAGCAATGACACTATAGCTCCCAGGACACACAAACATTATGTGTTTGGAGTGATATCAATATGTTTTTAACTTTTCAAGTTGACTCTGATTGCATGTCAATCACAATAATCTAACGGCCAGTACAGGAACCCTTCCACAGTTTTGACAAGCGCTTTTTATTGGTAATTTTAAGTGGTAAGGGTTGACCATCATGAGAATCAGCAGCAATATACAGGATCTAGTTCAATATCATGTTACAGCTATATACTTGAATTGTATCCCTTTTTATAACATAAGAAATTGACAAGTCAAGTCTATGAAAAAATCGGAGACCGAAATACACTTTGACAACACGTCCCTGGCAACAATTGATTACTCTTACAACTTAAGTATATAATACAGGGAAATAACATAAAATACCTTTCTAAAAGCCTCTGATGATCTGATATCTCTTCATCCTCTGAGGGTAATTTCTCGTTCGTTTTAGGAATATGCTGCCAAAAGAATGATCATAGTGTGAATCCCATTTTGCAAGAAAAACAAATATTAAAATTTTGTAATGGCAGGCTGCAATCAAGTTTGCTAACAAAAAAACAAAAATAGATGTGCATGCTGTGTTGCCTACACCACCAATTCTATGTCTGAATCCTGGTCAACATTCCAGGATAAAACATTTGGAAACTTATTTCCATTTTGTCTGAGAGCGAGTACAGAAGGGATATTTGGAAGTTCAATATGTTCCTAGTTCCTACACGAGCAGGTTACAGATGTCTTGACAAAATCACTTCATGGTTCTGATTTCCTTCGACATTTTCAAACTTAAACTTAAACTGAGTTACCCCAATTCGCAGTACCATGTCAGCAGTTGGTTTTGTAAAGTAGCTTCAGTTGTAAGCAATATAGAAAGTATAAATACCTATTCTTATTATTTTCCTATTAACGAATATTGTAACTGCAAAAACTTACAGAAAAATACAGAAATTCATTTTCTTCTTCCTCAATATTTCGTTTCATCAGTTCTTCAAGATTTCATTTCCTCAGTTCTTATAAGATTGTTATGAATGACAATGGACATCTGATCTATTTTCACACCATCCCCCAAATAAAAATATAAGAAACTAATTTCTACCAATTTAAAATTGCCCGTGCTCAGTTTATCATGACTGCAGAAGAAAGTTCCAAACACTGAGCAGTCTGCTCACAGGACGTGTGTCCTAAGTACAAGTACATATTATACACAAAGTTATTCTTTTTGGCAAGATGAAAACAGATTTTCGTTTAGTTTGTATAACCCTAGCTCACAACTTGGTGTGAATGCATGCAATTGTTTTATCCTTCTGTTCTGTTTTGTTTTTCTCAGAGAGAGATAAAGATAGCGATTTACCCAATTCAAAACAGAAACAATATGGCAGGACCTAATAACCAAAAGCACTGATTTATATATTCGGATAGATCACTAGCAGATGATATGAATAATCTTTCGATAATTAAATGGCAGCCCCAAGACGCCATAAAAGTTAAACTTACAGGTACCGAAGCCATCTGATTCAATCTTCTCCCTACTTCACCATCAAGAGAAGATTCATCTGTTATGTCCAGCAAGTGCAAAAAGTCTTCCCCATTAATTGAGTATTCTCCTTCGCAGTGATCATTTGCTTCGTTGTTTCCAATTCTCCTTGGATCATGCGCCTCATGTTGCTTATTTCTATAATCATCGGTATCCATATTTCTGCCAAAGTAATTTACTGCATCCTGAACATTTTCAAGCCCTACAGATTTCCAACATTTCATCACAATAAGGAGAACAAATACAGAAACACAAATCAGAGAACTAAACGAGAATGTCAACTTGCGGTATCCCATACCAGTACCATTGTGCCTATTTGAAGCACCAAGCCAATCCTGCGCAAGAATTGACGCTTCTAACTGCCCATCTCCATAACCAGAAGCTCCTGACTTTTCTACAGAAGTGAGCCTTGACAACTCTTCTTGATAAGCTTGAGCTATAATCTCATCATTCTCCACATTACAAGGCTCAACATAACCTTCTCTAACATACTCTACTTGACTAAAATCCTGGTCGTATTGCGTAACAGTACTATGAGAATTATCATTCGACATCGTGCAAACATCCAAGAGATGGAGACCCCATCGAACCACGTCGGGATCAAGATTATATGTTGTCATCTGCTTGTGTAACATCTATATAGCAACACTACCTCTGCTCCTCAAGTACCTAGCAACCCCATTAAATTTCAATAACCGAAAAAAAACTCGAAAAGGGTATAAACATAACACTGGAAACAACATCATTTGCAATCTATTAAACTAAGTTCGCAATCATATAATCGATTTCCTCAAAATCTATCCACAATTTCAATCAAAAATGGGAACTTTATACCAACCCAACAGTAAAATCCAAAAGTAGAAACAAATAAATTGCGCATCAAGTCCTGAAAACTGAAATTCCACAGAGTAGAACATGAATCACAAAACCCTAATCCCAAAGAATCCAAATTGTTCAAATCGAATCCAGAAAAGCTTCAAACTTTGAATTTACAACGTACCCAGCAAACTAAAAAAAAAAAACCACCTTTGAATCCAAATTACGGTATTGGGGTCGGAAGAATCCAGGGAGCCAAACGGGAAGGGGTCGTGAATGCACACGCCACCTGGGGGGAGGAAGATAAGAAGGTGTTTGTTGAAATTAGAAACCGCCGTCGGGTTTGCGTGTTTTGTAGAAAATGGAAAATTCCCGTTGGGGTTTATGTACGGCTCGCTTTTTGTAATGGGAACCTGAAGCACAGGGAAACGAACCGGGCCCCATGATGATCTGACACGCGGACATTAGTCAACGGGATCTCCAGGTCCCCGTACTATGCCACGTGTTGGTTGTCAAGGTTGGTATGCGGAGTTCGTCCTTGGGCCTAGTAGTAGGAGATGAGAATATAATTGAGACAAGGGAGGTACAAATGTAGCCAAAATCTTTGACCCTTGTAACAATCGTCCTGAAAATCGAATAATTTAGGGTATCAAATGACATTCCAACAAAAACAAAAACAGTCACGTGTTGTAGTGACACGGATTGATGGTAAGGAGAAAGATTTTCTTTCAGCTTGGTGTTAATTTTTGTATTAATATTATAAAATAAAAAATAAAAAAATTAATAAAAAAAATGTTTGAAAATTTTTAGTTTTAACGATAAAAACAAAATAAAGGGTAAAATGAATAGTACCAGGTTTGAATTTTTAGTGTAAAATATGATTTTTCGTTAAAACTTTTCGTTAAAATTTCTTATAAAATAATAATACATGTGTTGAAAATTCTATAATGATGACTGCAAAGCATGAGAATTTTGTAATGATGACTCCAAAGCATGTTGGAGAAATGATTACATCATTATTTTGATAATCTTTTTTGTGCTTGATGAGTTATGTATATTATAAGATGTGTGTAATTATTAACACTTAATATCAAATCGAGTGGCATGAGAGAGAGAGAGGAGGAGAGGGGAGGGTGTTCGAGGATTTTAAAGTCAAAGATAGAGTTATCTGTTCATGTGTACATTAGTTTTTTTCAAATTGTAATATCATTTTACCACGTTTCACTACATTAAATAGCAATTTCAAAGATTTTAAGGTCAAATATATAGTTATATGTTCATGTGTACCTTAGTTTTTTCAAATTGTAATATTATTTTACCACGTTTCACTACATTAAATGGCAAGTTAATAAAATTTCTCACCGTCTGGCTGATTACAAGATATCACTAGTGAAACGTTTTGGTTTGAGGAACTTCTAGGTTTTCGTTAAGATGCTTTATTTGAGGATTGTAACCATGTTAACACCTGATTGGATTATCTTGACTCGTGTTCATAGGGGACAAGCATGGGGGTTTCTTCCATGGCCCGACCCCTTCCAATTGCTCTAAGTGGGGAGAAGGATACTTTAGAGTCTCTGTTGGAGCAGTTATGTTTTTATTTAATAATATATATATTTATATATTTATGTTTTGTTTTATTACCCATATTATATACATAGCATTTTTTTTATTATTATTATTATTCTATGCATAATAGCCAATTGATTTTGGCTTTTCAATGAGATAAGGAGTTACAGCTTTTTTGAAACATGCCATTGACTTTTCAATCAGTTAAGGAGTGATCTCCTTTTAAGTTTGAAAAGATGGGATTCCTTCTCTAAATAGAGAAGAAGATCAAGTCTATTTACATAATTGATTTGGACGTTTTAATTTTGTCTGTTTTGTTTTCTTCTGCATTTGATACCCTACGGTTTTGTTTTGATTTCCTACAGTTTTGCACCCCAAATAACTCCTTTTTCTTTCTTATGGTTTTTCCATTCCAACATCTCTTTCTTTACATTATATATATATATATATTAGTCCCAAGTATTGCAGAGAAAGAAATAAGAAAAAAATACAAGTTTTACATATATTGAGTTAATAGCAACATATTGAAAGGGTGTGAGTTCGAAGGTTCTTCCGGTGTGCAAGGAAGAATCTTATCAGAAGAAGAAGGTTCTGGGCTGTTTATCCTGGGGACGACGTGGTGTTTGTGAAACTGCTTGCACACTTTGGGCAGAGCCGCAAAACGTCTTAAAGAGAGCGACTTAGTCCGTGACTCATCCCAAGAATCATTCACCACTCAAGGCTTCTACATTTTTCGGGTAACTTTGTTCCTTTCTATTTCAGTTTACAACAATTTTAAGACGGTAACAATCTGCCATGGAATCTGAAAACAACACCACACTAGACCTTAACAAGCCTTCCAAGTTTGAGGGTCTCCACTTTAAGCGTTAGAGGCAGAAGATGTTATTTTTTCTCACCACAAAAAAAATTGGCTTCATTTTGCACCACCGTCAAACCAACTCTCCCTGAAGAGCCCACTATTGCACAAACCAAAGCTTCACAAACTTGGATTGAAAATGATTTTCTTGCTAAGAATTATATTCTTAATGGATTGTCTGATGACCTTTATGATTACTACTCTGATTATGGCACTGCTAAAGATTTATGGGAGGCACTTCAGAAAAAATATGACACTGAGGAAGCTGGGGCTAAGAAATTTGCTATTAGTCGTTATTTGAAATATCAGATGGTTGATGATAAATCTGTTGAAGCACAATCTCATGAATTACAGAAAATTGCTCATGAAATTATTTCTGAAGGCATGGTTTTAGATGATCAATTTCAGGTTGCTGTCATCATTGACAAATTGCCACTAACCTGGAAAATTTTCAAGAACTCACTCCGCTACAAGACAAAAGAGTTCTCCCTGGAAAGCTTGATCACTCGACTTCGCATTGAGGAAGAGGCCAGGAAACAAGAATTGAATGAGGAAATTCTGGTCGTGTCAAGCAACCAGAAGGCTACCAACTTCAACCAGAACCAGACTCTAGCTGTGCTAAAGCCAAATGGGAAGAACATGAAGATTTAGAACAAGAATAACAACAAACGCCTCAACAACAACACAAACAAGGTTCAGAATCAAAATCCCTCTCATCCTCAGAATAGGTACCAACCCCCCTCATGTGCTGTTTTTGATTCAAGACAGTTTGAATGATATAACTGGCACAAGCTGGGCCATCTTGCCCGGAATTGCAGAAATAAGAAAAACCCTGCTCCACAAGAAAATCTTGTTGAAGAGCATTTGATTGTAATGATATCAAAAATCAACTTTGTTGATGGATCCGAGGGGTGGTGGGTGGACACTGGCGCTTCTCGCCATGTTTGCTATGATCGTTCCCTTTTCAAGACCTATTTTGTGGCTGAGGGAAGGAAGGTGTTGTTGGGTGATTCACACTCAATTGATGTTGTTGGTACTGGAGAGGTGGAGCTGAGATTCACCTCTGGAAAAACCATGATACTGAAAGATGTGATGTATGCTCCAACGATAAGGAAGAATTTGGGCTCTGGCTTTCTTCTCAACAAAGTTGGATTTACTCAAACCATTGGAGCAGATATGTATACTCTTACTAAAAATGGGATTTTTGTGGGAAAGGGATATGCTACTGATGGAATGTTTAAATTGAATGTTGATGCTATTAAAATGTAATAATTGAGTCACTTGATGCTGATTTTTATGAGAATAAAGTTCCTTTAATCTTCAAAATAGTGGGGGTTCTAATTCTTCTAAAATTTATGAACATATTGATAGATAGCCCTTTATGGGAAGAAACTGATTCCATCAGTTTTGATCCATCGTGATAGCACAACGTAATCTCTTATGGAGCTGTAAGAGTGGATCATATATGGTCTGAAGAAAACTTGGCTGATCCTTTGACGAAAAGACTAGCATGAGAAAAGGTTTGGAAAACCTCGAAAGGGATGGGACTAAAACCCATAGAAAATTGAGTCATTTGTGATAATAACCCAACCTATAGATTGGAGATCCCAAGAAATAGGTTCAAAGGGTAATAACAAGTCACAAGTGATATGAGTGAAGTCTTGCTAATTTTAATTTGGAATATTATTCCATGTTCATCCCTAAGAAGCATGACATCCTGAAGCGTTTTTAGGTTGACAATTTTTCTCTTAGTAAGGTCTATACTCTATGTTGAGTAGGATATCTAGCTACAAGAATATCCTTGATAGTCTTACCTATGTGAATGTGGAAATGAGGCCGCTTCCTATGAAATCTTGGGCAAGTTTCTAGAGCGTTCACTATACTGGGATATAAGCACAAGGTTGTAATGTGCTGGCTTTTTGAACTTCACCTTAATAAAGTTATGTATGTGGTGTTGTCAGAGATAGAGTTCAAAACTATAAGTGACTCTAAGATATTCTAGATCACTAACACTATGTACAAGTTCAAGTTGAGAAACACGTTTACTTATGCATAGCTTTATGATATGTTGCTTTATATATATTTTTTTTTAAATTAAAACAAGTGGGGGATTGTTGGAGCAGTTATGTTTTTATTTAATAATATATATGTTTATATATTTATGTTTTGTTTTATTACCCATATTATATACATAACGTTTGTTTTATTATCATTATTCTATGCATAACAGTCAATTGATTTTGGCTTTTCAATGAGATAAGGAGTTACAGCTTTTTTGAAACATGCCATTGACTTTTCAATCAGATATGGAGTGATCTCCTTTTAAGTTTGAAAAGATGGGATTTCTTCTCTAAATAGAGAAGAAGATCAAGTCTATTTACATAATTGATTTGAACGTTTTGATTTTGTCCGTTTTGTTTTCTTCTGCATTTGATACCTTACAGTTTTGTTTTGATTTCCTACAGTTTTGCACCCCAAATAACTCCTTTGTCTTTCTTACGGTTTTTCCATTCCGACATCTCTTTCTTTACATAATATATATATATATATATATATATATATATATATATATATTAGTCCCAAGTATCGCAGAGAAAGAAATAAGAAAAAATACAAGTTTTACATATATTGAGTTAATAGCAACATATTGAAAGGGTGTGAGTTCAAAGGTTCTTTCGGCGTGTAAGGAAGAATCTTATCAGAAGAAGAAGGTTCTGGGCTGTTTTATCTTGGAGACGACGTGGTGTTTGTAAAACTGCTTGCACACTTTGGGCAGAGCCGCAAAACGTCTTCAAGAGAGCGACTTAGTCCGCGACTCATTCTAAGAATCATTCACCGCTAAAGGCTTCTACATTTTTCGGGTAACTTCGTTTCTTTCTATTTCAATTTACAATAGTCTTCACCACCGGTGTTAAGGACCGTTTTAAGGACTCAGCAAGAATATTCGGGTCCCTAAAAGAATATTTTCTCCAATGGAGAAGTCCCTATTGTAGAATTCCTAAATAAATAAATAAAAGGAAAAGAAACAAATTGAGAGTTTGAAAAGTAGTTGGTTGATCTCCAGCGATAAATACAAAAAACCATAAGAAACAATCCAATATGTTGATTTTGACGGAGCAAAAAAAGAAGGGTCGATAGCGTGTACCTTGTGGGGCCCACATTGATGTTGTGCTTTGCTACTTCAGCATTCACGTGCGTTCAAGCCCACTTTTTCCAATTTTTCAAACTAGGTCTCACCGGTTAGAGTCTCTATATCCGGATAATACTTAGACAATCATTAGTGAGTCTCATATATACTTATTTTTTTATTTCGTCAATCAAAAGATGACACGTGTTTATTGCTTTCAAAAATTCAAGAAAATTTAAATAACATGTGCACTATTTTTTAAAACAATAAAACATGTGTTAAAAAAATATTGGGTCAAATCTAAAATGTAAGTACCTAAGTATTATTCCCCGTTCGCAACCTTATATTTGAGGATTTTTATAGGAACTTCGACGAGTCCCTATACCTTTGTAGGGACTTTTTCGCCAGCCAATTGGAAACCTTTTGTTCCTAAATATTACGTTTATACGATGGTAGACTCTTTTAGGATCTCTATTAGAGATGCTCTTATGTACACACACAACAGATTGTACCATTCTATAAGCATGCTGTATTTGTTGGAACTTCACCATATAAACTGTTGTCGATCTGGACATTTTCTCTGCGGGGAGTGTGATTTCAGCAACAACAATAGAGCAGATTGCCATCACAAGATCACTTCACAAATTTTCCAAACAGTGCAACAACAGAAGGGTTGATTTTCACACTTTCATAACGTAAGCCTTAGCGGTACCAAATTGTTAACTGAGAACACATGTCCGTACATGTGTTCTCAGTTAGTATGTATTCGAAATTGATTAAGATGATAGTTTCACTGAAGCGTTATTCTTCCGATGGCGCCAAGAGCCTCTGGGAGGCCAATCAGAATAGTTCAAGTACCCATCTATATGTATATATATATGAGATCAATACAACTTTACACTTCCATTTCCCAATAAGTATACCATAGAGCAGATTTTCCATCACATGAGCAAAACAAAAAAGAAGCAAACGTTGTCACCTAATGAGGTCATCACCTGATCAAAATTAGCAATTCTGCCAATTCCCAGTATGCTCCTCAACTTCTTTCAACATGGATTTACAATCTTTGGTCTCCATATTGGCCAATTTAAGCAACCGTTCTCTCCGATGAATGGATCCACAAACCTCCTCATCAAATACTCTCTTTTGGATTCCGCAAAATAGTCTTCTTTGGAGTCCACACCCTGCAGAGGGAGTTCCGGGCTTCCCATGTCCGTTGTCTCCATGATTCGGTTCAACATCTCCAAGACTTCACTCATTTTGGGGCGCGATCTAGGGTGTCGCACCAAGCATCGGCTGGCTACAGCTGCTAGTTTTTGGGCTGCCTTGAGGGAATACTTTCCTTCGAGCCTTGGATCCAAAATCACCTGGAACTTTTTTAGGTCTGAAGAGAGGTGTGGCCTCACCCATTCCAAGAGTTTTTGCTCGTTCTTGGGTCGGTTTCTATCCAGAGGTCGTCTGCCTGTGATGAGTTCTAAAAGGAAAACTCCATAACTCCACACATCACTTTTTGTTGTGAGATGCCCAGTTTGAATGTATTCAGGAGCTGCATATCCAACTGTTCCAACAACCTGTAGAATGATCAATCGGAAAGTGAATACATAGAACTTATTGGAAACTGTTACATGGTTTTTGATTGCTCAATCAACTCTGCATGCTTAAGTCAGACATCTGTTTTGCCTATTGACGTGTCTAATTAGTACCAATTTGAGAATAGAGTCTAAAGTATATGAATTAATTATGCATACCGCGGTAGAGACGTGACTTAATCCGTCTGAAGGCCCAAGTCTGGCCAATCCAAAGTCCGATAACTTGGCATTCCATTGTTCATCCAAAAGTATGTTTGAAGACTTGAAATCCCTAAAGATAATCTGCCACAGAGATAACAATTTAGAAATGACAGTAAAGAATAAGTTAAAGCAGAATGGACACTCATTCGGGAGAATAACCATGAGCATCCTATTGAGATCTGTAGCACATAAGGGCTGGGGGAACTAGAAATTACCTGAAATTCCATCCCCTCATGGAGGTATGCTAAGCCACGGGCAGCATCCTGGGCTATTTTCATTCTTGTGCCCCATGGAAGAGCTATCTGAAATCGGCTTGATAAGTGGTCTTGCACACTTCTGTTGGGCATATATTCGTAAACCAGGAGCCGTTGAATCCCTCTTTCGTCATCCTCAGCACAGTAGCCTAACAGCTTGACAAGATTTGGATGTACAACAACCCCTAAAACATTGACTTCAGTCACCCACTCTTTATGGCCCTGTTATATGAAAGAGGGTAACAAAATTGAAAATATCAAACAACTTGAAGAAATGGGTTGCATAGGCACCCACTTTTTGTTTACATTCACATTGTTTTGTTTGTAGACTTCTGAACACAATAAATAACATTTTTCCGAGCTTTGAGCAACCTAACTTTGCAAGTCATTATCATTTGAGCAAGATAATTTACAAGTTATTATCATTTCATAGTTTGTTATTTGAGTATCGTATGCTAGGTTTTTATGAGAACATACTCATTCTTGTGTGAAATTGTGCAGTAGTCGTCAAAAGTTTAATAATGCATCGCATTCTTAACATACATAATCCACCTAAGTTTCACCGCAATGCTGCTATTAATTTCGTTTCAATAACTCCAGCAATTATTACCATACTATTATCATCAGATTAGTGTATATCTTATGCATATATACCAGCATAGAGGAAGAAGACTTGCCTGAAAACCCCGTTTACTCAGTTGTTTAACAGCGATATCTATTCTTTTATGTTGATCTTCTGCACTCCGGATATTACCCCTATACACACCGCCGAACCCACCCTCTCCAAGCATGAGGGAGAGGCTAAAGTTCTTTGTTGCTGCTTTTAACTCCGAGCATGTGAATTCTCTGAGATTATTACTCTGTCTCTGCGACAATGCTGCAAATGACTTAGTGGACGATGTTGTGCTAAGTTCTGCAGTGGTATTCTGGGAATTGAACTCAGAACTTGATTTTCTTGGGTCACGATCTAGTGAAAAGAATGAGGAAGCTGAACGAGTAGAGATAGACTTAGTAGTCTTTGGTTCATCATCCTTATCTCTGTTGGAGAATTTATAAAAACACTTCATTGCCGGCAGAAAGCGATGACCTCACTGCAATAGTTAAACAAAATTTTCATCAGGTCAAGAATTTCGGATATAAAACAAAAATCTTGCACTTTAATCAAAACTCAAGTGATTTATTCCGAAAATCCCTCTTCACACATTCAATTAGCAACCAGTCATATCTTAAACCAAAAATCTATCAAGTCTCAAAGAACTTTTGAGATTGCTCACAGAACTGTTCTCTTTTTCGATATATTCGGAAAAATTCCATCTCTCAAGTCTCAAGGAGACCAAAAATCTATTTAAATTGATACAAACACAACCTAAATTTTCATCTGATGTACCAGAAACTTCCTCAAACCTTGATCCTTTTATTTTTATTACAAGCGATATTTCTACTCTAAACTAGAGGCGGAGGGTTCGAACACAGGCTATGGTGGGATGAAGAGGAAGGCTCTAAGACAATCCACCACTTGCCCTCGAACCTTTGACTTTTAAGCATTCATGTTCCAACTCTGGTCAAATTTGCAGAAACCAATTCACTCAGGCAAAACATTAAGACACAAGAATACAAAAGTCAAACCAATTAACATAAAAATCCAAGGATTCAAATTCTTGAAGAAACCACCAAAATCTTGAAACCCCAGAATCCCAATTCCAGTCACCTGAATTATGGCCAACAGTTCAATTCATTGGCATGCACAAGAAAATAAAAAAATAAAAAAATAAAAAAAATAAAAATAAAAAACTAGAAAATTCAATTCACTTGGAAAAAAAAGAAAAAAACTTACCTCTCATATATCACTGCAGGAAAAGTCTGGCAACCTATGCAAACAGATCCTTGTAGCTTTCTGGTGTTGCTAAAGGGAGACCAGATATCCTGCAGAAAAATTTAGGAGCATCCAAGGAAAAAACGAGCTCCCCATGATCTAAGGCAAGTCAATACAAGGCAGCTGGGGTAAAGCTCAGCTCAACAGCTCAACAAATCAGAACCCCCGGCCGCACACCAACAAAAATAAATAAAAATTAAGAGAGAGAGAGAGAGAGAGAGAGAGAGAGAGAGAGAGAGACAGAAATATTGGTAAAGGGCGGAGAGAGAGCAAGAGATCCCAAATAATAATTTATAAAAATAGGATGTTGTTTTGTTTTTGTATTTGGAGGAGGGGGAAGGTGAAGAACATTTAATATTTTGTGCGTGTGAAAGCGAAGCGAAGACCGAGTGAGTGATGGATGGATAGCTTTGTTTTAAAGATAAAGGTTTATACTTCAAGGTGCTTTTCTGCCAAAGAACGAGTCATGATATGCTGCCAAAGCAAACAAAAGAAGAACCAGTCAAGTTCTGCACAGTGTTTTATCTGCATATAGATATATATATATATATATATTATATGACTTTATGTATTTATAATATATACACACACACACACGCATTTGTGCTGTATTTTACAGGGACGTTGTTGCAAGTTGGAAACCACACCCCCAACATTTGCCCATTTTGTGGGGTAGCTTAGACCATAAATAATCCAAAGTTACCGATAGTTTATATATAAATTAGAACAGATATCACAAGGGATATTTGTTAAAAGTGAGACTCATAATAGATTCGATATTTCTTAAACGCGAGACTCATAATAGATTATTTGCTACATTATAGTTTAACATTAATTTATGCATCCATATTATAAAACATGTGAAAAAATGGAGAGTTTATGAAGAATTTCACTTTCGCGAGAGTACCATTGACAATTCTCAAATTAGAGAAGTAATGTGTCCCTAAAACAGATGCAAGTTGCATAACATGCCCAAATGTTACCAACACTAAACATATTAAGTTTCTCATTTAAGAGGGAATATGCAGTATTTATGTATCATCTGTCTTTATCTCACTTATCATATAGCGAGTGGTCAAATTACTCGAGTGAAATAGAAACGAGAATATATCCCATCAAACTTTTTCTCATGGAATGAGCATTATGAGTGAAACTAATATAATCCATAGAATAAACTCTCATCACATGTAAGTTTTTCTCCTGACTTGATAACACGGCAAAACCAATTCAACAAGGTTATCAAATAATGTGGACACATTTCAGCTTCTGTTTTTATCAATCTGCCATGAACATGTTTTAGGTAGCTGAAATTGGAGTGAGGATCCTCACCGGATCCTCAAATGACATCTGTTCCACGTACATCGTATGGTCAGAAATCATTGCAAAATTTTTTTGTTTAAAATTGAATATAAATAGTACCTAATGAAAAATGACTGCACAATGTACGATGAATGAATGTAATTGGAGGATCCTGAGGATCCTCACAAGAAGAATCCGGCGAGAATCCTCTCTCTTGAAATTGTAAGAACTAGTAAAAACGAAGTTTAGATATACATAGTTATTCTAAACTTAAAAATGTACTGCGAGCCAGAGTATCGTAGTGTTACGGGACATTCATCACGAATTTGTATGATTAGTTTTGCTTGACAAATACATTAGATAAGGTTGTACGGTACAATTGTGCGATTAGGCCCTCTTAATAACTCTGCAAGGAAAGTCTAGGGATTTTACAAAGCCTTACAAAAAGAATCCGACGAAAATTCTCTCTCCTGAAATTGTAAGAACTAGTAAAAACGAAATTTAGATATACATAATTATTCCAAACTTAAAAATGTATTGCAATCCAAAGTATCGTAGTGTTACAAGATATTCATGACAAATTTGTATGATCAGTTTTGCTTGACAAATACATTAGATAAGGTTGTACGGTACAACTGTGCGAGTGGGCCCTCTTAATCTGCAAGGAAAGTCTAGGGATTTTACAAAGCCTTATTGTCCCGGACCATTTAAACTGGGGCAGGTCGCTAGCCAGAGGACTGGGATCCTTCTGACCCAAAATTTAAAAATTATATATTTATCCAATTATTCGATCAAAATAAATAAATCATGCAAATTCATGCGCATAAAATAATTTGGGTTCTCAGTAGAGCCGATCCGAGACAAAACTGACTTATCACTAAAAGTAATTCAGCAAAAGTCGCCCAAGAAGTGTTTGTATAATGTCTTCAAACGTGAAAGAGTTTTGTGAAAATTTGATAAACCTCAACGGGTGTTTGTATAGTTAACCTGATAAAGTAATACATTGATGGACTGGGCTCCAATATCTAATTTTGGACTTCGGAACAAAGGCCCAACAAAGTAGCTGAGGCTCACTAAACGGGCCTTAGAAAATACAGTTCACATTTTTTCAGTGGTTTTTTAATTTTTTGTACACCCACAACTCCTTCTGTGGACACTAATTACTTTGCGCACCCCAAATTAATTTTCAAGTTTCTCTGGACACCCTGATACGATTAAGAGCATATCAAAAACTGACCTTTAAAATAGTTTATTTAAAAAATAATAATTTAATGAAAATAATTGCAGCAAGGTCACAGTCTTGGGCCTACTCGCCCGCCCCTCTCCATTCTATTCACATTCAAAAACATGGTCATTGAATTCAAATTCTGTCCGAATACCAAATTAATTAGTGTTCTTTTCATCTTTGTTCTCTTTACAAGCTCATACTAAGAATTCGTCTCTAAAGTCATTGTCGGTTTTTTTTTGCTTTTTACTGCCAACTCCGGCCATCATGCTTGGAAAGACCCACATCTTAGCTAGCTCAAAAGCAAGAGGACTGGTCCTGAGAATTTTGAGGCCCGGGGTGACGCTAAAATGTACTCTACCTTCATATAAAAAAAACTATTTGTTTTCATACGTAAGATTTCAATAAAATTATACTTAGAAAAGCACTTCAAACTCAATAATTTAGAAATACGGAAAAACTAATTTATTTTGTATTGAGAGAAGGGAACCAAAAAACTCTGGGCTTACAGGTAGATAGATTATGAGTTTTGTTTTCCTTCTATATGAACTTTTAAAGTGTTTTCATATTAATCGTGATGTGTTTTTCTTATTTATTACCCTTGTCACTATGGGAATAAAAAAAATTAATCATATTTTCTAATTTTTAGTTGATATGTATAAGCAATGAATGAACACTAATTAAACTTGATGGAACTAAAAAAAATAATGATATTTTCTAATCCTTAATTGATACGCCGAACCTAAGACATCTCAATTACAAGTGAAAGGAATATCAGTAGATCGTAGTACTAATTGTGAGCGAAGGAAAACACTGGATACATCAAAGATACACCTAATCAATCTAGCAGCTCAGCTTATGTATCTTGGACATGTTGGCTCTAGCGTCGGTTGCAGCTAGCCCTTTTAGTGTTTGATGTGTGGATGCTAGTACCTCACTGTCCGATGAATTTTGTAGGTGGTCTTGGCCTGGGTGCCACTGGGAGTTGATTTGCGAATCCCTTCTGGAAGTAGTGTAGTTGTTTTTCACTCGCCTTATGTGCATTGTGGTGGCGCTATTTGTTTTGGCTAGATTGGTCTTCGCCTTTGTGCGATGTGTAATGTAGTCTCGTCTGTCAACGATGACTTGATGTGTCCTTATTCTACCGCGATGACTTTATGTGGCCTCGCTACTCAATGATGACCATTGTGGCTACCTGTATTTCTCTATTGTGGCTATCATTTATTGTGATAGATCTGTACTGGTGGCACTTGTGCATTTGGCAATTGTGTGTTCGTGGTTGTGGTAGTCTACTAGGGGTTTACTCTTATTTGTCTGTCTGCACAAATTCAATCCAGATCAATTTATTGGTCACTGGAGCTTTGTATTGTACCCAATCACACCCTTGTAATTGTTTGTGTTGATTAATGAAATACCACACTATCGTTTCTTGTCAAAAAAAAAGAAAAAAAAAAAAGAAAGAGTAAATGTTCACTAATAGAAAATAAGTACGGTAATCAACATTTGAATAATAATCTAATCACTAATAACAATGTCTTATAATTTACAAAGTATAATAAAACATTCTCCTTAATATTAGCTTGATGAAAACCCCAAAACTCTATCCTGCCAATAATTTTTAGATACGGACAATAAGACGAGACATGTCCGAAAGCCGTCACGAGGCAAAATCCGTGAGTTCAGACGTGCTTTCGTTTACTTCAACTCACAGGTCCCACCCCACTTCTTTTTCTTCCTTCAATCTCTCTCCCATGTTCTCTGCTCTCTCTGTACCTCCTTCAATCTCCACACCCAGCATTCAACCTCCAAACCCGGCATTCAACCTCCAAACCCAGCATTCAATCTCCAAACCCAGCATTCAATCCTCCCCAGATCCTTAAACCCAGCTCCATTTTTTTTCTACTGATAAATGCATGAGTTAATTTCCAAAACCCAGAACCCGATCCTTAAACCCAGCTCCATTTTTTTTCTACTAATAAATGCATGAGTTAATTTCCAAAACCCAGAACCCAATTTTTTTCTTCCACTTTTTTGCACTAAATTTGCAAAACGCTTTTGTAATTTGGTGTTAGAATTCCAAAAATGATCTCCAAAGGCGCCAACTTTGGCACATTTGTTTCGGTTGGGGTTTTGGTTCTGTGTTGGGTGCACTTTGTGGAGTGCCAGGATGTGGGGGACTATGACCAAATAGACAACCCAGCAGTTATTCCTCTCATCACTCAGATTGTCTACGGCCGTATCTCCAATGTCACTGCAGTCCTCAGCCGACAAATCAGCAATCGTTCCAGCTTCTGCGTGAAGGACCCGTAAGCTGCTTTGTTTTCAACTTTACTATTTTCTGTTTGGTTGCTGAGAATTCAAGTTGTGTAATTGGGGTGTGAATTTAAGTTGATTAATGGAAACATTGGTTAGCTGGTAGTTTATATGTAGATATATTGTTGGACTAGTTTCAATTTAGTTGTGTGACAGAGATTAGTTTGGATGATCAAATTTGTGTTTCAGGGAAGCCGATTGGAACGAGGCGTTTAATTTTTCATCCAATGTGGATTTCTTAACTTCCTGCATTCAAAAAACTAAAGGTATGTAAGTACTTTTGTAATTAGAATGAAGAATAAATTTGACTGTCTGGTTGTTTCTTAAGTAATGCAGGGAATCGAAAAATTGAAAAGATTTTTCATTCGTTTTGTATCTTGGCAATCGAATGTAGGTATTTGATTTGTTCAGTTTGATAATTTATGATGTTCAACAGGAGATGTTATGCGGCGGTTGTGTACAGCAGCTGAAATGAAGTTCTACTTCAATAGTTTCTTTGAAAAATCTGAGACTGCAAATTACTTAAGACCAAACAAGAACTGCAATTTGACCTCATGGATTTCTGGGTGTGAGCCAGGATGGGCTTGTCGTGTTGGCCCAAATGAGCAGGTTGACCTCGAAAATTCACAGGACATCCCTGCCAGGACTCAGAGCTGCCAACCTTGTTGTGAGGGTTTCTTTTGCCCCCATGGTCTTACATGCATGATACGTAAGGCCTTCTATCTTAATATATCCGAGTAATCAACTTATACTTTGTTTCTGTGCAATGTACTTTACCTAATTAAAGGATGCTTCTGATTATTTCGTTGTTTTCTTCCAATTGCCATCATGTTCTTGAAGCTTGCCCATCAGGTTCTTATTGTCCCCAAGCAACGCTGAACAAATCCACCGGTGTGTGTGAACCGTAAGTTCAGATTCTTGCTTTAATGATCTCTTGACTTATGGTGTTCAATAGCTTATTATGTGTAAAAGTTATATTGATATGTTTTTGCAGATACAATTACCAATTACCTCCGGGGCAACCAAATCATACTTGTGGAGGAGCAAATTTATGGGCTGATGTTGGTAGTAGTAGTGAAGTATTTTGTTCAGCTGGATCATATTGCCCAACCACCGTGAAAAGCATTCCTTGTAGTAGCGGGTATTGAATTTCATTCCTACGTCATTTATGGAACTTGTTCGATGTTTAGTTGATTGTGTTCTTGTTATGTTTTTCAGTTATTTTTTACAAGTCTGAACTCGGATCTGACTTATACACTTAGGATGATAAGTTAAAATTGGTCTATGCTACCTTCATATTCTATGTTCTTCCTATTAATCTTTTTTTTTTCTTTTCATTCAAGTGCAGACACTACTGCAGGATGGGTTCTACATCTGAGAAACGTTAGTTTTATTTCATTCTATTTCTCGAACAAAATTTTGATATGTTTCTGGTTGCAGCCCTTTTTTAAGTGGCCACGTCCCTTTTCCTTTAGCCCGGGATTTGCACTTTAATACAATCTGCAAGCATAAAGAAGCTAACCTTTTGCTATTTTATTTTATGTTTCAGGCTGCTTTGCTTTGACTTCCTGCAATCCAAACACTGCAAATCAAAATATGCATGCATATGGAATAATGCTAATTGTAAGCTGGCCATTTTACTTCCTAAACAAAAACCTTATTTTTCATTTTCATAGCTGCACGTTATTGATTGTTCATGTGAGGCGCACTGCTCATTTGAATCAAAGTGCGTATCTGAAATGAAGCAATGAAAAAATGAATTGAAATTTATGATTTTTAATTACTTATGCAGGCAGCTTTGAGTACTCTGCTACTTATTATATACAATTGTTCAGATCAAGTTCTCACCACTAGGGGGAGGAGACGGGCTAAATACCGAGAAGCAGCAGCCAGAAGTGCAAGGGAAACAGCAAAAGCACGCCAAAGATGGAAATCTGCAAAAGAAGCTGCTAAGAAGCATGCAAGTGGATTACAAGCTCACTTATCACGTACCTTTTCTCGAAAAAATGACAGCTCAGAACTTGAGAAACTTAAGATGTTGACTCAATCTAGATCTCACACAGATGATGACCTTTCAATATCACCACATCCAAGTAGATCCGGTGTTTCTCGGTCCTCACCTGTGCCATCAGAAGGAAAGAAAAAGGAACCTACTGAGCTCATGCAGATTATGCATAAAATTGAAGAAGACCCTGAGGGTTATGAAGGTTTCAGTATTGGAGCTGAGGATACGAATGTAGGAAATGTGCCAAAAGGAAAGACGATCAATACTCATAGCCAAATTTTCAAGTATGCTTATGGTCAACTTGAGAAAGAGAAGGCTCAGCTGCAAGAGTACAAGGACCTAACCTTCTCGGGGGTGGTTAAAATGGCAACTAATAACGAAATAAGGAAACGGCCTCTCATTGAGATTTCTTTCAAAGACCTAACGATTACTTTGAAAGCAAAAAACAAGCATCTACTGAGGTGTGTAACTGGTAAAATTAGGCCTGGCCGCATCACTGCTGTTATGGGTCCATCAGGGGCTGGAAAAACAACGTTTCTTTCTGCCCTAGCTGGAAAAGCAATTGGATGCAATACGACTGGTTTAATTCTCATAAATGGAAAGAATACATCAATCCATTCGTATAAAAAAATCGTAGGGTTTGTGCCGCAAGATGATATCGTGCATGGAAACTTGACTGTGGAAGAGAATCTATGGTTCAGTGCTAAGTGCAGGTAACATTCATCTCTTTACAGATTCCACTCTAACAGAATATATACTATTCACATGTTCGCCATCTTTGCTACTAATTTTTTGGTTGTGTGATAGTTTATTGTCAACCTGCAACTAAAAAGTTTACAATGAAGTGATGGTACACAATTCATGAACCCCAAGCAACCATTATAGTATTGTGTGGTTTTTCTGCAAAACGCTGCTACATCCTATAATTTTGACTGCTGCTACATCTTGATGATGAACTTGTGTTTTTTTTTTTTTTTTTTTTTTTGAAGATTATCCGTGGACTTACCACAAGCGGACAAAGTTTTAGTGGTTGAAAGAGTTATCGAGTCCTTGGGGCTTCAAACAGTACGTGGTTCCTTAGTTGGAACGGTGGAGAAGCGAGGAATTTCTGGAGGCCAGAGGAAACGAGTAAATGTTGGCTTGGAAATGGTTATGGAACCTTCACTTTTGATTTTGGATGAGCCCACATCCGGTCTAGACAGCGCCTCTTCTCAGCTACTTCTTAGAGCACTTAGACGGGAAGCTCTTGAAGGGGTAAATATCTGCATGGTGGTTCACCAGCCTAGGTAATCATTGAAAACAAGGTTCTTTACTCTTTATACTTTGAAAGTCCACCATTTCTCTCCTCTTTCGATGTGCATATAATTCTCATATACTTTCATTAATGCAAAACCTTTTTGCATCAGCTATGCCTTGTTCAAGATGTTTGATGATCTGGTACTCCTGGCAAAAGGTGGTCTGACTGTTTATCATGGACCAGCAAAGAAAGTAGAAGAATACTTTGCAGGCCTTGGGATCAATGTCCCAGACCGAGTCAACCCTCCAGACCACTTCATTGACATTTTAGAGGGTGTAGTCGCAACGGAAAGAAGCTCGGGAGTGAGTTATGATGAGCTTCCCATCAGATGGATGCTTCATAATGGGTACTCAGTACCTCCTGAGATGAGGCAGAGTGCCACCGGACTCGCAATGTCATCGATGGATGAAAATTCAAATCGTGAAACAAATTCTTCTGGTGATGATATGATGGAACGGTCTTTTGTCGGAGAGGTATGGCAAGATGTGAAAAGTACTGTGGATCTGCATCGTGATAAGATACAGCTTAATTTCTTGAAATCCAAGGATTTATCGAACCGGAGAATTCCAGGTTTATGTCTACAGTACAGATACTTCCTGGGCAGGTAAGGAATCAAGATTGTGCCAAGTTAAAAAATTTTATTCCACAGAAATTGCTTCATTATTGAAATCTTCAAAATTGAAAACATGGTGTTTTCTGCATTCTTATTGTAATGCTAATGGTTGATCCTCTTTATTTGACGTCATGACAGAGTTGGTAAGCAGAGACTACGGGAAGCTCGCATGCAAGCAGTGGATTATTTGATTTTATTTCTTGCTGGAGCCTGCTTAGGATCACTTTCAAACGTCAGAGATCAGACCTTTGGTGCAGGCGGTTACACTTATACTGTTATTGCAGTTTGTGAGTACAACCAATTATAGGTTTCTTTTTTGTAGACACAAATGCACAAAGCTTTTTTTGTTCCTAACGTCTTGAGTCTTGATTTGATTTCAGCTCTACTGTGCAAAATTGCGGCTTTGAGGTCTTTTTCTCTAGACAGATTACACTATTGGAGAGAGAGTGCTTCGGGGATGAGCAGCTTGGCTTATTTCCTGGCTAAGGATACTATTGATCATTTTAATACAGTGATAAAACCTGTAGTGTATTTGTCTATGTTCTACTTCTTTACCAACCCAAGATCTAGGTTTGCAGATAACTACGTTGTTCTGGTCTGCCTTGTGTATTGTGTAACTGGTATAGCCTACGCGTTAGCAGTCTCTTTCGAACAAGGTGCAGCCCAACTAGTAAGTATCTCATTTAACATATTCTCAGTTTCGCATTCAGTGAACTCCATTGATATTTTACTGACAAACGGATTGCTTGCAGTTATCGGTACTCCTTCCAGTTGTTTTGACTCTTATAGCAACACGGCAGCAAGATAGTGAATTTATGAAGATTTTAGCTAAGTTGTGCTACCCGAGGTGGGCGTTGGAGGCATTAGTGACTGCAAATGCTGAAAGGTACTCCACAAATTAATCTAAATGGAACATGGGAAATGTTTACGAGCTTTGTTTGTGAACTAGTATACAGATGTATGTACTTGGAACTTCTAGTCGATTGGTTAAAACTGTCATTTTGATCTGTATGCTTTTGTTTCCTTTTTGCTACAGGTATGCCGGAGTATGGCTGATAACTCGCTGCGGGTCACTTCTAAAAACCGGCTATAATCTTCATAACTGGAATCTTTGTATAATCATCCTAACATTCATCGGTGTAGTTAGTCGGGCGATAGCATTCTTTTGTATGGTGACCTTTCAGAAGAAGTGAGTGAGATCATAGATCAACAGTCAGCGTTGATAGGGAAGGCATTGTCCAAAGCAGATAAGGTAAAATGTATGTTAGGAGCTGTTGAGCACCACGCCTCGATGCTTTGTGTGGGTTCAGGTTTTGTTACTAGTAAGATGTATACATCTCCCATGAGATTGCTCTGGAAATTGAATCTGAATCTGAAGCTGTATATTTTTTATAGGTTAATCTTTTTTTAACTAGGTTTTCTTAGCTATTTCCCAACACAACCTCAGCAACCCCAAGACCTAAATTAAAGCCGACAAAATTCGCACAAACAACTCACAACACTAAAATCTGGTATAAATCATATCTAAGTCTCGATCAAAGCACGAGAAAAGATGAAAAGCAAATTGAATACTCAAAAATATTATTTTGTAGATTTTGTAGACAAAAATAATAAAGAAAACTACAAATTGTCAAAACGGTTACATAACTAAAGGACTACATCTTTACACAGTGGTTGTTATTTATTTTTCTTATTTACTCATATGAAAAAAAAAGTGGTTTCTAATATTTACTTGGCATTAAAAAGAGAACTAGCACCTGAAATAATTAAAATGTCAAACCAGTTACCTTCATGGGTTAAAAAATGTTCGCAATGTAAGGTTTTTGTTTGTAACCAACAAATTAATTAAGTACTTCGGTTTTATCGAAAACAAGAGTATAAAAAGATGTGCACTCTAGTCTCTCTACCATACTCAGATCCATTAACAAAGTGGTCGAGTAACATGAATGATAAATTATAGGATAGATTGAACTGTCAAACTGTGAATTCACTGCTTAAGAAAAACCACAGCCAAACTTTGGCAATTTCTTTGGATCAAGAGAATTATTTAGAGATTTTGATTTACACTCTTTCTATAGACATAGATCTATATATGCTTCCATATCTTAATTAGCCCTATTTCTCATCATTTTTTCATTTTTTTTGGTACACTCATGAGTCCATTCATGAAGTCGCCCTACCAATATTTCATTGTATTCATTGTTTGTTTATGTCCTCTATCCACTAACTCATCAACATTGATCAAAGTTCCTTTGCCGGTGTTCAAAAATTCATTGGAGAAAACCATGGATGTTGTACTAAATGTTGCATCCACCATGTCACATATGCATGTTGAAAAACATGATGATGGTCGAAATGCTAACGATGCTATTCCATATTGTGCGGATTTGCTTGGTTCAACGGCTCAAGTCTTGAATTGGTCCCTTTCAACAATTCATGATCTAAAAGGTGTCTTTTATTTTTCAATTTATTATCATATACCTCTAGCTCAATTTATCTCTTAGTTTTTTTTTTTTTTTTTCATTTGATACAGATATTTTTTTTAATCAATATTCGATTTGGATTACAACAAGTAAAAAACTGTTATGCTTAGGGATGGAATTTAATTATTTCATTGTAGCAACACAGACACATACAACATATATCATTATACAAGTGTAGGAACTTGAAAAAAAATAAAAAAATTCTTCCACTTGTATGATAATATATGGCGAACTGCCCCGTATTTCAAGTGCATTGAAAAATCTCTCCAACAAGAATGCACAATTCACAACAAGAAGTTGATAATTTATGTTGCAACTTTCTTCAAAGCTTATCGTAAATCCTATAAATTGAATTCATCCTCTACAACATAATTAGTTAAGTATAATAATCGATTACTAATGTATGAGAATATATTCCATTAATTAATTAACAAAAGGCTGTTCTTATTAACCTATCCAATGAAAAATTTATACAGATGATGTGATTTCACATATGGGAGCATGGTCGAACAGCTCTCTTTCAAGGCACAAGACATGCATGGAAGCCTTCGAAGGAACCAACTCCATTCTTGCAGGAAGCCTCAAACGAGTGACCACATCAATACATGGCCTCCTTGGCATGTTGCACGCTCACCAAACAGCTGATTTTGTTGGCTCTATTCGGACGTCTAAACACATTAGACCTTGGCTGCAGAGACCAAACTTAATCGTTTCTCACGACGGGAGTGGAGCTTTCAAGCTAATATCCGACGCCATCGCGGCTGCACCCGATCATAGCCGGCAGTACTATGTAATTTTTGTTAAGAGAGGAGTTTACTATGAGTACGTGAATATTGATGCCAAAAAGTCTAATCTGGTTTTGGTTGGAGAGGGCATGGACAATACTATCATATCTGGCAACAGAAGCAATGGGACTGGTTGGGTCACATCTGATTCAGCAACATTCAGTAAGAGGCCAAAACTTTATCAAATTGCTTTTACAAAACAAATAAAAACTTTCGCCAATGATCACAAGATTAGTAGAACACTTGGCATGTTCTAAGGTCACAGGTTGTGGAAACAGTCTCTTTGCATAGCAAGGGTAAGGTTGTGTACGATGGTTGTTTCCTCCGACTCTCACAAAATGGGAAACCTTGTTGGCTTGAAGTCATGCTTTTACTTGTATGTTATGTTTTGGTACCCATCATAAGTGTTCTATTAATAGGCTATTGGATTATCAATTTGAAGATCACTTTTAAGAGTCTAAGACAATGAATATCAATAGGCTAATGGGTAGCTAATTTGCAGCTCAACTTGTTAACCGAGTTACAAGGCCTTGCAGTAGTATCAATTGTTTGAGTTAGGGGTATTTTCATCCTTATAATTTCAACTCATTAAAATGAGTTATTCTCTGAATTTTTGGAGAAAATGTTTCTCTTTTACCATTGTTTCAAGATTGCCAAATACAGTGCTTATCATTTACTAACATTCAAACCTAATTATTGAAACTTCACATGAGCTATTCTAATATTTCTCCATAATTTTTGTGTGAATTAATTCCTTCTCTCCCTTTATGTAGCTGTAAAAGCCGACGGTTTCATTGCCGTCAACATTGGTTTTGTAAACACAGCAGGACCATACAACATGCAGGCAGTTGCACTCCGGTCCCAAGGAGATCGATCAGCTTTCTTCCGGTGCAGTTTAAGTGGGTACCAAGACACATTGCTAGTGCATGACGGCCGCCAGTTCTTCAGAATGTGCAAAATAAGTGGCACAGTTGACTTCATCTTTGGCTACGGCACTGCCGTTTTCCAAAAATGTACAATTATTTCCAAGCAAAACCGTAAAGGTGGCCAAAACGAGATCAGTGCTCATGGTCGTTTTAATCAAAACGATCCCACGGGCTTCTCTTTCCAGTTTTGTAATATTGTATGTGATAATTCATATGGTACTGTATCTGTTGAGAATCAAACTCCCACGTACTTGGGTCGACCTTGGGGAAATTGCTCACGTACCGTTTTCATGCAGTCACAATTAGATGCAGTTATAAGGCCAGAGGGTTGGCATGAATGGAGTGGAGATTTTGGGCTGAAAACTCTGTATTATGGTGAGTACATGAATGAGGGGCCGGGTTCGAACCTTACGCGCCGGATCAAATGGCCGGGTTACCATGTGATTACTGACCCATCCGTGGCTGATGAGTTTACAGTTGCCAAGTTTATTGGTGGCAATTCATGGCTGCCATCCACAGGCATCCCATATGCACCAGGGTTATTGAAGGATCGATAAGTTGAACCAAAGAATAAATTAACTGGAAGGAGATGCACGTTGGGAGGTTTGGTAAGGTTGGGAGGGTGAACCAAATCAACTTGCATTGGATCACAATTTCTTTTTTCTATATGCCCATTGGATCACAATTTTTTTTTTTAATGTAATTTACCCTTCAAGAGTATTTGCTTTGACTTTTCATAATATCTTTTTTTTTTTATCATTTTGGGGAGGAGGATTCAGACATCCTTCAACAATATAAAGAAAGTATGTATCCCAGAAAACAAGGAACATTAATAACACAAAATCAAACCCTAAATCTCTTGATTCTGAAAATATCAAGAACAAGGAGTGCAGTTTTCAGTTAGAGATATGACTTTGTGCATAAGAAAACTCTAATTCATTCAATATTCAAGAGAAATGCACAGAACAAGGATTACACCCCAACTTCTACTATTATTTAGAGGTAGCAGGAATACCACTTACATTGAATCAAGTCGACACCGTTATTTTAAACTACAAACTAGCATTTACCTACACATTTTGTGTGTATAAACACTTTTTTTTTTTTAAATGAGAAGAAGAGAGGGAGAGGGAAAGAGAACGTGGGGGGAGTGGGAAATTTTTGTGTTTGGTTTTTTTTTTTTTTTTTTTTTTTTTTTTAAATATTGGAGGTATTTTAACATCATTAGTAGGTAAGGTTTCAATAAAAAACAATAAAATTTGGACCCATAAAATTACATTATTGCCCATCATTTTTTTTTGTGTGATAGAAGACTAAATAGTATTTTCACTATTTTTTGGTTGACAAAGAGAATTTCATTAATTAAAAGAGATTAATAAGATTCTGGTTGTCAACCAAAACTCTACAAAATTACCATTCTAACCTCAAATTAAAACTGAATAGAAATAAAAATTATGAACAATCTAGTCATTACAAGAACACCAATTTTAACCTCACAGCCATGTAAACATAGCAGCTCTAATTAAAATAAAATTAAATAAAAAAACCCACTTCTCTCTTCTTCCTCTCTCTGCATCTCTCGCCAGAAAAATCCTCAATCGCTCCTCCAACGTCTCATCACGCTCAACTGATCCACTTTCTTAAAGCCACCCAATGGAGGTAGTTCACCGATGGATGACTAAGACTGAAAATTATGGTTTAGCTTTTTGTCGCAAGCCCTATATGAAAAGGATTGTTTTTGCTGATTTGTTGACCATGTTCAGCATCATATTCACAAATATCCCTAAAAAAAATGCATCTTTTTCTCACTTTATAAACTGAGTTGTAGTTTTGTGAATGCGACGAAACGTAGAAAATTAAAAGAAAATTTAATTGCCCATATATCGCGTGTGTGCCATGTTGGAATTAAATAGAATTTGGTTTTGATCTAATGGTTGAGAAGGAAGAAACCAACAGTTAAGTGAATGCTTAGTTTCATAGGACAAGTGTATGCTTTAGATTACTGTTTGTGAATCAAGGGCTGATATTGCTCTAGACTAGCTTGTAAGAGAAAAGTCCAATGTGTTGACATTTAATGAAAATATCTGTGCTTGCTCGACAAAGAGAGCACTGCACATTCCTCTGAAATTCTACTTCTTGTTCCTTGTCAATTTCCAGAAATACATGATACCAATTACAAATCAAACCACAAGAATTTATCATGGCCTCCGAGCTTAGGTTCTGATCAATTTTAGGACTGGGCGTTTTGTGCGCTTCGTATCTCTGAAAAGAAAAAGGGGAAAAACAAACCCAGATTTTGAAAAACCTCATCTGTTCTTACAAAGTCTCACATGGCTACCTCGAGCAATGGAGGAGATCTGAGGGCTCCTATCTTTAATGGGTCCAACTACGATTTTTGGTCCATCAAGATGAAGACCATATTCAAATCATATGATCTCTGGAATTTGGTGGACAAGGGTTTTGAAATCGTAGAAACTGAAGATGAGTCTAGCGATGAAGATCAAAAGTCTGTGAAGAGCTCAATGAAGGTTAATGAAACCAGAGATGCAAAAGCTCTTGGTATCATTCAAGGGGCAGTGTTTGATAAGATCTTTCCTCGAATCTCAAACTTTGAAACCTCCAAGACTGCGTGGGATGTTCTTCAACAAAAAATTTGTGGTGATAAAAAGGTTAGATCTGTCAAACTACAATGTTTAAGGAGAGATTTTGAGTACACTAGGATGAATGATGGAGAAGCTCTATCTGCTTATTTAACAAGAATGACTGACATTGTGAACCAAATGAAAACTCTTGGTGAAGAACTGTCAAACCAAAGATTAGTGCAGAAGAAACTTATTAGCTTGCCTAAATCCTATGATTCCATCACATCTATTATAGAAGAAACTAAGGACCTTGACTCTATTGAGGTTCAGGAAGTGATTGGCACATTGAAAGGCTATGAGCAAAGATTAAACATGCACTCTGAAAACTTAGCTGAAAAGACTTTTGCTAGCCTAAGTGTGACTGAGGGAGATAGCAGTTACAAGACTTAGGGGAATAACTCAAATTAAAAGAAATTCTGGAAAAGAAAAGGGAAGAAATGGGACAACAAGCATACTCCACAATCAAAATCAGAAACTAGCAGTGATTCTACCAAAACCAAGCGTAAAATCTGTGACAAATTACACTATGGTGTTTGTTGGTTCAAGGGAAAACCTAAATGCACCAAGTGTGACAGGTTTGGCCATTTAGCAAAAGATTATAATCCAAGAAGGAACCAAGCTGTCAACTATGCACATAGAGCAGAAGAAGAGGAAGTAAATGTCTTTTATGCCTATAGTGTTGCAAGAACTGAAAATAAGACAGGAATCTGGTATATTGACAGTGGATGCAGTAATCATATGACTGCATATGAATCCTTGTTAAACAACATTGACAGAAGCTTCAATTGCAGAGTTAAAATGGGGAATGGACAACTCGTGGAAGCTACTGGAAAAGGAACTCTTGTTCTAGAGACAAAGGGTGGAAGAAGATTCATCAAGGATGTGATACTTGTACTTGGCCTTGATAAGAATCTCCTTAGTATGGGACAGATGATTGCTCATGGTTATTTCTTACTTTTTGGAGACAATATGGTGGAGATCTTTGATGACAGAAGCCTCCAAAACTTGGTAACACAAGTTGGCATGATAGGAAACAAAAGTTTTCCACTTATGCTAGATTACAATGACTCAATTGCTCTAAAAACAAGCGTTGCAGAAAACTCTTGCTTATGGGACAAGAGGTTTGGACATCTCAACTTTCACAGTTTAAAGAGATTGGAGAAATTACAAATGGTGACTGGTCTTCCTGAGTTACAAGAGACTAAAGAACCTTGTGAAGGTTGCATATTGGGGAAGCATCATATGGACTCTTTCGAAATTGGAAATGCATGGAGAGCAAGCCAACCTCTAGAACTCATTCACACAGATGTGTGTGGTCCAATGAAGACACCTACACTCAGTGGAAACAGATACTTTCTGTTATTCATTGATGACTGCACCAGGATGGTTTGGGTATACTTTATGAGAAACAAGAGTGAAGTTTTTTCAATCTTCAAGAAATTCAAGGTGATGGTTGAACTTTAGAGTGGTCTCAAGATTAAAAGACTAAGAAGTGACAGAGGTGGTGAGTTTACTTCATTTGAGTTCCAAGAATTCTGTGAAGAAACAGGATTATAGAAGCAATTGACAGTGGCCTACACACCACAACAGAATGGTGTAGCTGAGAGGAAGAACAAGACTGTGGTTGAAATGACCAAGTCAATGCTGCATGATAAGAAAATGCCACTTTCCCTTTGGCGTGAGGCTGTCAATACATCTGTGTATCTTCTAAACAGGTGTCCAACTAAAGCACTTGAGAAGAAAACACCTTTTGAGGCATTTAGTGGTAGAAAACCAAGTGTGAAACACTTGAAGGTGTTCGGATCAATCTGCTATGCACAAATACCATCTCAATTAAGACACAAGCTTGAAATCAACAGTATCAAGTGTGTTCTTATAGGCTATGGAAGCTGTGAAAAGGGCTATAGGCTTTACAATATTGAGTCACATAAAGTAATTATCTCAAGAGATGTGGTGTTCAAGGAGAATGAAGCATGGAATTGGGAAACCAATAACATTGACACCATATCATTTCCATTAACTATGGAAGAAGCACAAGCTGATATGCAAATTGAGAATGAACCTGTTATACAGGATGGAAGTCAAAATAATTTTTCAACACCAACACAAGGATCTCAGCCCTCTACTTCAAATGCAGAAGGACAAGAATTGCAAGATTCCTCCCCAGAAACAACTCCATTAAGAATGAGGAGTTTAGATGAGATCTATGCAGTATGTAACTATTGTGTTGCTGAACCAAAGAGTTTTGAAGAAGCTGAAATGGATCAATCTTGGCAGAAAGCAATGAGTGAAGAAATTGCCATGATTGAGAAAAACTCTTCTTGAAAATTGGTAAATAGACCGAGTGATAAATCTGTGATAGGTTGAAATGGATCTATAAGACCAAACTGAATTTGGATGGATCTATACAGAAGAACAAAGCAAGATTGGTTGCCAAAGGCTACTCACAACAACCTAGGGTAGATTTCAATGAAACCTTTGCCCCAGTGGCAAGGTTAGATACCATTAGAATCTTGATTGCTCTTGCTGCTCAAAAGGGATGGAAACTTCACCAGTTAGATGTTAAATCTGCCTTTCTAAATGGCACTCTGGAAGAAGAAGTGTATGTGGATCAACCATAAGGATTTGAAGTTCCAAATGAAGAAGAGAATGTGTATAAGTTAAACAAGGCTCTGTATGGACTCAAGCAAGCCCCCAGGGCTTGGTACAGTGAGATAGACTCCTATTTCAGCAAAAGTGGATTTAACAAAAGTCCTAGTGAAGCTACCTTGTATACAAAAACTGGTGAGAACTCTGATATGCTTATTGTGTCTATATATGTTGATGATGTGGTCTTTACTGGTAATTGTGAAGAAATGATTGAAGAATTCAAAAAGGACATGATGAGACAATATGAGATGACGAATCTTGGCTTGTTGCATCGCTTCTTGGGAATTGGAGTAATACAAGAAGTTACTGGGATTTTCATACATCAACAGAAGTATGCACAATCATTGCTTGAAAGATTCAATCTGGAAGGATGCAAATCTATGGCAATACCATTGATCACAAATGAGAAACTTTGTAAAGTGGATGGTTCTGAACCTGTTGATGAAAGCCTATACAGAAAAATGGTTGGGAGTCTACTTTACTTGACTACCATAAGGCCTGACATTATGTATGCAGTCAGTTTCTTATCAAGGTTCATGCAGAATCCCACAAGAATTCACATGGGAACTGCCAAGAGAGTACTCAGGTATATCTCAAGGACCTTGGACTATGGAATCAAGTATGAAAAGGGAGAAGAAGCAATCCTAGTAGGCTTTTGTGACAGTGATTGGGGTGGTAATGAAGATGACATGAGAAGTACTTCAGGATATGCATTTGCATTTGGTTCTGTGATATTTTCTTGGGCCTCTGTCAAGCAACTAAGTGTTGCACTGTCTACGGCTGAGGCAGAGTATGTGAGTGCTGCAGTGGCTACCTCTCAAGCTATATGGTTGAGGTTTGTGTTAAAGGATTTTGGTGAAATGCAAGTGGATGCTACACCACTTATGTGTGACAACACATCATCAATAGCTATGACCAAAAATCCTATTTTTCACCAGAAAACCAAGCATATCAAAAGGAAGTTTCACTTCATAAGGGAAGCCTTGCAGGAGAATACCATTGAACTGATCTACTGCAAATCACAAGATCAAATGGCAGACATCTTTACCAAAGCTCTACCAAAGGAAAGATTTGTCTATCTCAGATGAATGACCATAATTCATTTAAAGGGGAGTGTTGGAATTAAATAGAATTTGGTTTTGATCTAATGGTTGAGAAGGAAGAAACCAACAGTTAAGTGAATGCTTAGTCTCATAGGATAAGTGTATGCTTTAGATTACTGTTTGTGAATCAGGGGCTGATATTGCTCTAGACTAGCTTGTAAGAGAAAAGTCCAATGTGTTGATATTTAATGAAAATATCTATGCTTGCTCGACAGAGAGAGCACTGCACATTCCTTTGAAATTCTACTTCTTGTTCCTTGTCAATTTCCAGAAATACATGATACCAACTACAAATTAAACCACAAGAATTTATCATGCCAGTTGCTAATTATAAATAAATAAATCATAAATGTAGCACACTACTATTTGAAACTTTTTAAATACAATTTATATTACCACTTTAATTTATACTAATGGGAGGGTTTGAATTCAGGATCCAACGAGTTTAAAAGGAGGATTCTAACCATTAGGTAAATCCATCACATGCAATATATGAATGGATTCCCCATGTGAAAATCTATCCCAATCCAATAGTCCATGTGGTTAACTTTTACTACCTAAATCATTAGTATTATGATTTAGTATTATTCTTCCTCACTTGTAATTGAAAAGTCATCGCTCTAGCCAATTTGACTAAACTTATGTATGCATGTGGTAGTGGCCATATCAAGGCACCCTCAAATTATAAAGGCTATTTTTTGTTATTTTTGCATAATTAAGATATTAATTAATGTTTATTTGAAAGCGATAGTAAATGTTTCAGGTTTTAACCATAAATCATAATCTACAATACATAAATATATCAGATTTGGCAACTCCTTTAATAAAACAAATTTGTAAACTCTTTAATATTTTTACAAAAAGGGAGCATTCTTCACAGTGTGTGTGTGTGTGTGTATAATTTCTTTGCTTCAACCTTATTTTCTCATGATTTGCATTTTCTGGTACATTCTGCCATATATGAGTCCATTGGTCATGAAGTCGTCCTTCCATTTTATCATCGTTTCCATGATTTTTTTCTGTTCCCTATCCATTAACATGAGCGCTAATAATGTCGATCCCCACTTGATAAATATTCCTTTGCCTGTATTCAAATATTCATTGGAGCAGACCATGGAAGCTGTGCAAAATGTAGCCTTAGCCATGTCAAATATGCATATTGGTGAAGATGCTAAAAGTTCTACTGATGTGGTCATTTCATATTGTGAGGATTTGCTTGTTGAAACTGCTGGAGTCTTGAATTGGTCCCTTTCGACAATTGATAATTTAAAAGGTTCACATACATAATGTCACATTTCATTTGTCTGTTTTAATTTTCTATTTTATATAATGCTATGCATTCGAACTTTAGACTTCTTCCCAATAGTATAGAGAATACCTAACAATAGCTAGTTGGTCAAGAATTAAATCAAAGAAATTGGATTTGGGGGGACAGAGAAAATGGGACAACCGCTCCCTACATAAAATTTATAGACTACGTACTTGCACTTTCATTTTTCCAATAAGAGAACAAAACTCGAACTAAGGATATTTTTCAGCATTGGATTTAATAGACATAGATACTACTTTGATTTTTTTTTTCATTGATTTATTTAGACTAATTAACCTAGCTAGCTTCATATAGTATTGTATATATGGCGCAGGTGATGTGGTTTTCCATATGAGAACATGGCTGAATACTTCTCAAACCAGAGAAATGACATGCATGGAAGCTTTTAAGAATGGTATTGACTCAAAGATTTCAGAAAGCCTCAGACAAGTGACCAGACTAATCGATGAGGTCATCGGCATGATCCAAGTGCAGCATCACCATCACCAAAATGGTGCTCAGCCTTTACTACTACCCGGCGGGACGAAATTCGAAGACGCAAAATTGTCCAGCACGCCAAATGCAACAGTTTCCCAGGATGGGAGTGGGAATTTTAATCGAATAATGGATGCCATTGCGGCTGCACCAAGTCATGGCCAACAGCGGTTTGTGATATTTATCAAGAAAGGAATTTACAAAGAATATGTGAAAATTGATGCCACAAAGACTAATCTGATGTTGATGGGAGAGGGCATGGACGTTACTACCATATCTGGCAACAGATGCAATGGTAGTGGTTGGCAAACACTTGATTCAGCAACATTTGGTAAGATATTTATCAGCAAACTGAATTAAACAGAGATGTGTAGTGTGATTTAAAAAAAAAAAGAAAAAGAAAAATGTATGATTATCATTTCCGTTAAAAATCTGTCATGTAATTAATATTATGCATGATTAATTTTGGTTGTCACACCGGTCGCTAATAAACCCCATAACAATTTTTTTTTATTTTTTATGATGAATTTATCATACTTCACCTATTCCTTATTTTGTGAGAAACAGAACCTCGCATATATAAGAAATGGATTAGATATGACAACCCAAAATAAAGTTATGCATTCGATCACTAGATTATCATCGTCGAATGTCCATGCATAGAAATCCATGCTTTGATACTTTTTTTTTTTTTTTTGAGTACATCGATATTTTTATATTAAGGGGAGGGGGAGTTCGGTTAAGCCACATAATGGGCAGTCTAATTTGGTATCGAATTCGTCATCTACGAGATTCGAACCTAAGACCTCTCACTTTCAAGTGAAGATGAATACTATCAGACCGTAACACTGAGTGATCTATGCTGTGATGCTTATTGTAGGAATTTAAGGCCCATTTGGATTGCAAACCTAGGGATTTAGATAATATTCATTCAATTAACCGTATATTATCTAGTATTTATAAGATAACTTTGTTGGCAAATTCAATCTTTTCTTTTTACTTCTTTTATATGTTCTAAAGTGTCCTTATACATTAATGAGTTATCATGTATCCACTTATTGACTTTTGTTGTGAATCAATTCCCTTATATATAGCTGTAGATGCCGAAGGGTTCGTAGCAATGGACATAGGGTTTGAGAACACTGCCGGGCCAAATAACATGCAAGCAGTTGCACTTTCATCCTGCGGCGACCAATCAGTTTTCTACAGGTGCAAGATGAGTGGATATCAAGACACATTGCTGGTGCAGTCCGGTCGCCAGTTCTACCGAGAATGCACGATCAGTGGCACCATCGACTTCATCTTCGGCTTCGGCACTGCCGTTTTCCAAAACTGTAACATTCTTGCCAGGAAAAACCTTGAAGGTGCACCAAACACTCTCACTGCGCACGGTCGATATGCGGCAGATTCTTCAGGCTTCTCATTTCAATTTTGCAACGTTGATGCAGACTCCGATCTAGGGGGTAATGTTACTTCTTCACCCACGTACTTAGGTCGACCTTGGGGAAAATATTCACGTACTATATTCATGCAGTCATACATGAGTGATGTAATAAGACCCGAGGGTTGGCTGGATTGGAATGGGGTTGGTGAGCTTGACACTTTGTATTATGCTGAGTACATGAACAATGGGACGGGTGCATCGACTGTAGGTCGGGTCAAGTGGCCCGGCTATCATGTAATTACCGAGGCATCCGATGCCGAATTTTTTACTGTGACCAAGTTTATTGATGGTGACTCATGGCTGCCATCCACCGGTGTCCCCTACGCACCAGGATTGGAGCAAGTTTGATCACCGTTTGTGAGCGAACAAGTTTAACCCAACCAAAAGTTTCATATTAATGCAAGCCTTGCAGAGTTTCCTGAATTCAACTGGCCTCATTGAATATAAATTCTATTTACCTCTTTTTAACCTCAATTTTCAATCCTAGGAACAAAATAATAGATTCCTACCCTCTTTTTACAATAATATTTTTTTTTTTCGGACAAACCATAGATATATTATTAAATTTGAATTGAAACATTTGTATTAGCCACTAAAGTATTAAAAAGTCAAATTGACTTTATATAATTCCATCTATGGTTACCGTTGTGTCAAGAAGCAAACGAAGACAAAGTGTGCAGCTCCATTACATGTTGCGGAGCCACACCAAAGGCTACAGTGGGCTGTAGCCTAGGGAGGATTTTTAGCAATATGTATGTAGTTTAGTGTATTGCCTAATATAATAGACAAAAAAAAAGTGCAAGAACAATTATGTTTAATGAAACTAGCTCGGTGAGTATTCAGCACAACTAAAAATATAAAAATTACCATAGAAATTGTGATATCATTCTTTTCAAGATTATTGTACTTTGATTTTGTGGGTTTTATATTGTTTTCAATCAATTTTTTAAAGATACTTTAGTTCAACTTTCATTTTTTTTTTGTTTTGTGCTAGTTGTTTTGTTGTAATTGAGATAGTCCATGTATCAAGTCTTTTATCTTCTTCTTGTGTTTGCATCTAAATATAGGTGAAACTAGATGATTTAATGTAATTTTTGCAGTTTGTAATCGTGAAGCTTATTGAGTTCATGCCAAGCGAATTTTAAAGTATACAAATACCAAAGTTAAACTTAAATTTTTGCATACAATACGTATGTAACCAAAAAAAAAAAAAAATCATTTGATTTTAGGGGTTTTTTTAAGCTAGTGATCCACCCATAAAAAAAATTCCTGAAAATATAATTTTAGCCCCTAAAACTTAATTTTCTCCATATAAAACCCAACATAAGTTTTTTACTCGAATAAAACCCATTTACTAGATTCCACATCAACAAATTATTAATTATATTTGACTTAAAACATTTAAAATTTTCTGAATGCCTAAAATACCCCTATTTGAATGTTTGATGTACACAATTAATGCCATGAGAATTATAAGAGAGAATTAATAATTTTACTAATAAAACTTTTGTCATAAATTCATTGCCTAATATATAATAACAATAAAAATGTCTAATATATTGACATGCTTAATTAAGTCACTAAAATTATATTTTACAGATTAATGTAGGTAAATTATTTCACACACATATGTAAAAAAATGACTAATATAAGTAAAACTTCATGCAAAATAAATTTACCTACAAAATATTATTAATTTACCTACAAAATATATTATTTACTAATCATAAATTTACAAATAGGTAAACTAATTACATATAATAATTTTTTAACATATATGTTAGTAGTGCACATATATATATTTGAACGTATGGTAGTACTATATACATATAGGTAAACTATATGTATATTGAACTTTTAGTAGTATGATATACTTTTGAACGTATTTTTGTATATATATATATATATATTTAAATATGTTAGGGGTAATAGTATGTGCAATAATTATTTGTTCATTATAATTAAGGTACGTAATAATATTTATTGATTTGATTTGAAATATTGTGGCACAAGTTGTAAATATTTTGTAATAATAGGTCAATTACTTTTCTATTTGGCAGTCTTTTTCAAATTTGGATTTTATTTTGATGTTTAGATTTAGGTGGATTTTTATTCAGGAAATAATAATTGCAAGGGTCTATATCTAAAAAACCCAAAAAATTATGGCTCCCATGCACGTTCTAGGAGCAAATGTAAACACTACAAACCTAAGTTGTGGTAATCTTTTAATGCCAAATTAACAACAATCCTTCCAAAATTACAGAAACCTTTCTTACAGAATCCCACCTAATGCAGTAATCAAACCCCATTTGTTTCTGATAGAGCTTGTAACCAACAGGAAAGAAATCCGTTTAAGATTTGCTTTTATGGTTTTTCTTTATTTCAATGGAAACGTTTCAAGTTCAATAGGAAAAGAATTATGGTTTCATTTCTTTGAAAGGAAACGTTTCATGTTCAACAGGAAATAAATCCATAAGAAAGAAAATGTTTATAAAAGATTGCCACCTCTTTTTATTTGCATATATTATTACACACACACACACACACACACACACACACATATATATATATATATATTTTTTTTTTTCTTCATAGTGCAACCGTAGCTTTATCTCACTCATCCTCTACATATTCTGGTAAACCCTAAAGCAATGAGTCCACTCATGAGATCGTCGTTGTCCAACTATCTCATGTTTTCATCTTTTATTTTACTTGTCCATCCACTGACACACTTGCTGAAAACACCAATCACTTTATCAAAGTTCCTTTGCCCGTATTCAAAAAGCAATTGGAGAAGACGAAGCTAGCTGCGCAAAGTGTGGCATCGACCTTGTCACATATGCATGTTAGTGCAGATGATCGAAATTCGACCAACCGGATCATCGTGGTTTGTGAGGAAATGCTTAATTCAGCTGCTGGAGTCTGTGGTTGGTTACTTTCTACGCTTCCTGATCTTAAAGGTTCTTGTCCATAACCTCCAACTTTAGTTTAATAATTCTCTCTTTTAATTAGCTTCCTAACATGCACATTGTGTCAATGGCACAGATAATATCTTTTCTGAAATGAAATCATGGTTAAGTCATTCTTCCCCAAGTATGTGCGCGTATCAATTTGAACATGGTATCGACTCAAATGTTGCAAAGAGGATCTACCAAGTGACCAAGTTAATTGATGACCTTCTTGATATTATCCGATGACAGCAACAATATTAAACTAAATGCAAAGGTCAAGTGAAAGTTTTTCTCCATATGGCAATACTATTTCACAAGTTGAGAGTCAGAATGTTAATCGAATAATTGATGAGACACTGGTTGCCAAGTGAAATCCTCTGTAGAAATTGTGGCTCAAATTTTTCTCCTTTTTTTTGGCTCAATTGTTCTTTTTAACATAAAGTAGTAATAATGGAAAATGGAAAATGACAATATATATATTTTCGTATAGAAACATTTGCATATTCTAGGGGATTTAGGCATAACGAGGAGGAAATAGATCACAAAGAATTAAATAGAAGGAATTATAAATTAATGTTGCAAATGCACTACATGAGCATTACAAAGATACGTAAACTCGTCTTCAAAAGAGATAAGTGTCAATAGAATAAAAGAAGTGTTATTGACATTTCAAAAATTTCATTTTACACCTCTCACAAGTATATATTTTTTTTAAATATAAAAAATTTAGAGTGTAAAATAAAAATTTTGAAGTATCAATAACAATTTCTTAAAATAAAAAGACAACAAATTTTTACCAACCCATAAGTTTTATCTGATATGCATTTGACGCCATTCTAGGCGTTTGTTTTGACAGCATAGCCCAAACGTCAAATCCCTTCTATTTGAATTGATTAATAAATGCTTCTCACAATCCACCGATGACATGGAAAGGCTGATTTTCGGATCTTTTCCATCAAATTTATTAAATTTATTAATTTGAATTTTTAAAATTTAATTTAAATGTTAAAATTATTATAATTTTTAAAGAAGATCCATATTTATAGCTGTTTAATCAAATTTCAAAAGTTCAGATTGATGAATTTGATGAAATGGATCAAGAGAACCCCAATTTTTTACAATTTTTTTAACAATAGGGATCCACAATATATAATAAAAAAAAATTGACTCATCCTTTAGAAAAAAGAAAATTTAGTATCTAACTTCCAAGTGTTTTGATATACATACATATATATATACATACATATATATATATATATATATATATATATATATATATATATATATATAAAAGCAAGCAAACAAACAAACAACTTTTAAATATCTTGTCAGCTCTCATTTAAAATTTGACAATCTAAATTTAATTTCTTCATTAGAAATTTAATTTCTCCATTAGATATGAGTGATTAAAAATGCATTTACATGAAAGTTATAAAAGTATGTGTAAAGAATTTGCAAATAACTCGTTTACAAATTTTTTTAAAGCATTTCTAATGGAGAAATTAAATTTAGATTGTCAAATTTTAAATGAGAGCTGACAAGATATTTAAAAGTTTGTTTGTTTGTTTGCTTGCTAATATATATATATATATACATTTTTAATCACTCATATCTAAATTTTCGTAAACAATTTCTTTATCACTTTGTTGTCTAAATTCCTTAAAATTCAAAAGTTCCTCACCCGATACCCTGAAGAAAGATTCCTAATCAACTTGGCAGGGTTTTTGTTTATATTTTTATTATTTAATTAGCTCTCTTGCAGCTCTGTGTTCTGAAGGAATCATTAGCCTTGAATAGTTTTCCAGTCTTGAATTTTTATTTAATGTCCACGGGTTTTACGTTCGAATTCTGTTCCTGTTTATAATTCGGAAAAAAAAAAAATGGCTTTACAATAAAAAGGAGAGGACATAAAATGATTGTATCTTAAGAGAATTAAACCCTCGGAAAAAAAATAAATTTTTCGTAAGCTTATAAATAGTTGGACAACTTCCAGATTGCTAATAATTATATGAGATCTGAATCAAAATAATCTACTGCCAAACCTACATAATGCTCGAATCCCCGGAACTATTAAGGAGAGGGAAAAAGCTTGAAACTATTACAAAATGATGCAATACTGTGTCAAAAGAAATTTTTAATTTTTTTTTGGCCCAGCGGAGTGGAATGCCACTAAACGAAGCATTCAAACGAATCAACCCAATTTCGGAGATACCGAATGCTATTGAATCGAATGAATGGATAAACAAAAAAGGTTATTTCTTTTATCATCATCTATTCTGTGCAAAAAAGATGTTCATTTCCAAATTATGTCTCCCAGAAATCTGAGGGCAGGAACGCCTCTGATCTCCACATCAACTAGTGGAGCCTGGATAACTGTCAAGCCAGAGAGCTCTGTATCCATCTGGATCATATCAAGAGCACGCATCTGATCCTGAGGTTACTCGGAAGAAAAATTAATTAGAATCCTGAGGTTATTCGAAAGAAACAGAATAAATTGAACAAAATCGTGGATCTGCATTAAAATCTAACGTAAAATTTGTACGCACGCACGCACATGAGATGAAAGTGCATTTTCCTAAAACACTATTTTTTGCACGGTTTGGACAAAACTTCACCATTTTACTTGTCAATAAGCATGCGTCTTGACGCGTTTGCTAAAACGAGAGTTGATATATTTGCTACCCAAACAAGTAAAAGGAGTCTCATTTACATACCTTTCTTTTAATTGAACAAAATTTGCAATCTGAGGCGGATGGGGGAAGAATCTGATTAACAATAAGTCGAGTCACAGGTACGCTTTCCTTCTTCAGAGAGGCATGCAACCTAGATGACTCACTAACGGCCATCACCTAAAGAACAAGAAAAAAAATTGCAAACAATCAATTGGAAGTGAAAAATGCTAGTTAGGGATGAAAAACGAGAATAGTATTATGCAGAGATCCATCTTTCATACAAGATTAGATTCTACATTGTAGAATGAATCATGTAAAGTGATTTCTATCAACGATTACTCGAGAAGGACCAAATTACAGCAGAAAGAGAAGTACGTCATATGACAAAGATCTTACCGTAGGTATTGTTACTATGACAAACTCTGTTGAATCAGTGTCACGAAAAAGTTCACGCACTTTAATCATCCTTTCCCTCAGTTTCTCTAATTTGTCAGCCTGGATTGAAGTTTTATGATAAAATATAAGTATACTTGTATTTGTATGCATAAAGTATAAAGGCAAGTAACGACATCAGGTTTACCGCGCCCATTTGGGGTTGCTCTTGCCCAAAAACAGATTTGATAGCTGAGGTGGCTGAAGATATCTTTTGTTTAAGCTGTATAACAGAGAACGTAATGATTAACATAAAATGTAAAATATTTGCAAATCAAGAGAATAACCAATTAGTAGCAAACATGTCTAGACATAACTTTACGTATATAAGAATGCTAACAGACTAGCCATATGCTTACAAGGAAATACAAGACGGTAAAAATCAAGTGATCTAAGGATTTTTCTTCTAAAAATGTTCAAAAGATGCAGCTTACCTATCAGGGAAGGATTAAACCGTATAAGTTATAACAAAGCAAAAATAAAATAACGCACCTATTAAATTGTATTGACTAATGCTACTAAAGGAAAAATTGTGGACACCAAGATATTGATGATACCATAAGCGTGGCAAACACTTAAGCTAAAAAAGATTTTAGAGAAGCACCAAGAAACTCTGAGCATCAACACCTGGCTCTACTTAGAGTAAAACTTCTAAGAAAACATTTAAAAAGTCAAAAACAACAAAAGATATGCACGTACATTTCCTCACCAACAATACTTCTCAAGAAGATCATCAAGCAACGCCGTCAATATTATAGTGTTTGTAAATAGAATCAAGTATATGGTGCATTTAACTCCAGAACAAGAAAGATGCCCGTGCACACACGCATATGCATCGTTATTCATTCTAAGTAGACATCATTACCTGCAATATCTTGCCAATTGATTGATCCAAAAAGTCTGGCAATGATAAAAGCCGCAATGTGTGACCCTGTTAACAATATCACATCTATAGCGAGCTATTTTTTATTTAAAAAGTCATTGAAGATAAAAAAAAGCAAGTATATTCTCTCACCGTGGGTGCAGTATCAAAAACTATGCGGGTAAACATGCTATATTCTGGGGATTCAAGAAATTGTATCACCTGGAAAGAGGATTAAACATTAATAGAAGAGCAAAAAAGATTTTGTGTTTGTTGGTGAGCCAGAAAATACTTACTTTGGAAATTGCTAGAGCTTCATCCAAACCAGGAGGAGGCGTGTCTAGTAATTCTCCCAGTTTTAAATCTCCTAACTTCGACCAGAAAAAGAAACACACAGGATGAAAAAGAAGCAAGGATTATCATAAGTGTGCATGCACATGTGTACAAACGATCAGTTAGGCCTTAATGCTCAAGAACATCTACACAACATCAAATGAGATCAGAAGACGATAAACACGATCTAAAGTTGCAATACCAATATCTCAAATAGAGCTTTACCTGTTCTGCAAGCATCCCAAGGCCCATACCATCCATGAAATCTTTGACTCCTGTTCCACCATTTTTCTGACTTACATTACGGAATTCTTCCCTTGCCTTCTCCGGGTTTATCTGTGGCATAGCTATTAGTTTAGCTACATACACCACGTATAAGATCACAAAACCATCTTAAGAAACAAAACAACAACTTTATCATTATAATGATCACCCCATCAAATAATAGCACAAACAGAAGTATGTGAAGAAATTAGCAAAAGCTTTTATGGGAAGCTAACACCACATACCTCAAGAGCAAAAAGTGGAGCTTCAGGCCCATCAACTGGTACAAGTGTCCCCCCAGCCAAATCCTACGACAAGATAACATGTATCATTATAATCTTGTGCACACACATGCATAGACATTATAACCAGTTAAATTCTGCTTTACAGGAAATGCAACTACTTCAAAACATTAATAAGTAGCGTTTTAAACCTGGGCAAAAGAATCACTCAAGGAATGTGCTGGATCAGTGGAAACCACAAGAGTGGGATGCCCATTGTTAGCGAATTTTACGGCAAGTGAAGCAGCACAACTTGTCTTCCCTACACCGCCCTTCCCGCCTAACATGTAATACTTTCTCTGAGTCCCAGCAACCATGTCATCAAACCCAGCAACAGCTTCTGCTGGAGTGGCCACTGATCTCACTGACAAAAATTAAGGAATAGTATAAGTGAAAAAGACTCATTCTGACAAACTCAAGTTTGAAATGAAAAACCCATGATAACATCACAGAACAAAACAAGTGCTGACGCCTTTAATCAGGGACAAACAATTCTACCAAGGGAACAGGATTCCATGACAGAAATAACAGTCAGTGTATGGAGTTGATTTTCCATACAAACAATTAAATATGTAGTTTGCTTGTCTAAACACGAGAGGGAGGGAGAAATAAGTCTCATTTTTTTTATATATTAGACTCACAATTATTTTCACCCACATAGGAAGTGGATGGTTTCAAAGAAAGAGAAAAAAATTCACAAAAGGGGAAAAATCTGATTCACGGGCTGCTTCCTAATACATATTTTGCAAGAGTACTCATCTTCTTTGCATCATTCCCATTTCTTATACACTGGATAGTGGATCATTCCAACTTATTGGTTATCAAAAATCAAGTTCTCAGACACGATCTTCACGGTTCCCTTCGATTTAGAGCCAAACATATTAACAGACTCCGGCATACATACATACCAAAGTTGAAGTTCTTTGAACAGAAACACTTATCCCCAAACTCGAACCATTCCAATTGGTTATTGCAATGAGCTACTTTTACTCCAACAAATATTACAACAAAAAGAACCATTTCCTCATTCGAATAATCAAACGAAAACCTCCAAAGTATGTATCCCGTGTCTCCTTATTCGTCCATTTCCCATTCAACACCAATTTCCACTTCAATTCCTACTATATGTAATCCAATCCATTTTCTCTCCACCAAGCAAAACCAGTTGCATAAAAACAATAATCAACAAAGCATCAACCAACTCGATACCGCTCTGAACCACACCAGTATTCAACCCATCAAAACCACCAATTCAAACAAAACCAATCCAAACATTCAAACCAACAAACTAACAAAACCGAAAAGTTTCGATCATTTTCCAAACCAGATAGTCAAACACATAAAAAAAAATAGACCCACATGACAAATAACAGTTGGTATTTGAAGATTCAAGAAAGAAACTACCTTGCAATTGGAAGAATTTTCTGGGGGGTTTTGTGGCGGTGGAAAGTAAGCTGAAACCAAAGCTTTTGGGGAGAGAGAGAGGTCTGAGGGTTTTGGGAGCATAAGATAGCAAACCCACCATTGTCATGGAGTTTCTGGCGGTTAAGTTGTGAAGAATTGGTGTGAAAGTGGAGGGAATACATGTGCTACTCGCCATGGTTTTCTGGTAGGAGAGTGGAGTTTCAGAGTAATTTCCATTGGTCGGTTGGTATTTATATAAGCTCGGATTGTAGCTGGATGGAGGCCCGAGTACTTGACCCATAAACCATAACCACTTGCCTCCCCTTTTTTTTTTTTTTGGTCAATAGAACTTTCGTAATAATAACTAGTACAAGGCTCAAAAGAGCCCGATAAACAACAATAGATAAAGTAACAGGGCCAAGCAAAGTGAGAGAAGCAACTCAATATACAACAAGAGACCCTTACAAATTTAGGCATGTAGGCTACGATAACAAACAACAAAAAAACCCTAGTCTCAGGCAGCATAAACAGACCATTGCCACAGCCACATCCTCAGAAGCCAAACTTCGAACCAAGAGAATAAACACCAGATGCAAGTCCCCTTCACAAACACTTGCAAATATATACAAACAAAATATCATATAGATAGATAGTGAGGCTAAGGGGTACTTGGCCTCGATGGGGATTCAACATGCCGGTTGGGAAGGGAAAGTGAAGAAGGGTAGTGGATCTAGAATCCAATTTCTGATTGGAGCCCGTTGATCCGAGTGCATGGTGGGACGGAGATGGAGTATCATTGTTAAAGAGGAAGGAGGAAAGAAAATTAAAAGACAGAAAGCAGTAAAAGTAGGCGAAAACTGCTAAATAAGGGGCATGAAGCCCAAATTTGAGACAAGTTCAGGGGATAGTTCAGACCCAACTCAACAGAAATTGAGATAAACTTAGGGGTAAATTGGGAATAAAAACGAAGGAATGAGACTGGAAAGGGGAGAGGAAGAGGAGGTGGATGCTAGGAAGGGGATGGCGCATAAGAGATGAGAGAGGAGGAAAATGATGGAGAAGGCAAAACCACTTGTCTTTTTTGTTTTCTCTATTAAAAAAGTGATATATACTTTTTTTTAACAAACTATATTATCCATACTAAAGGGGAGGGGGATAAACTTAGCCTCACGTGGGCTAGCAATAATTTGGTTCAAATTCGTCTTTGATGAGAATCAAACCTAAAACCTCTCCCTTACAAGTAAAAATGAATACCACTAGACCGTAGTACTAAGTGGCTACTTTTTTTCTATTGTCTTGTATTCTTGAAATTTTAACGGAACAAGTGAATATCACAAATGTGGGTTAGCTTAGTGATCAAAACAACATGCTCGACTAATGTAATTGGGTTTAAATCCACTTCCAACCTTATGTTGGATTAGAATAATTTTAAATATCGCTTTTGTAGGGTCAAAGGTCTAGTGGTTTTCCTCTTCACTTGTAAGTGAGAGATCTTAAGTTTGATTCTTGCCAATAACGAATTCAAACCAACTTATTATGGTTGATCCTTTGTGAAATTTAGCCCATTCCCCTTCTTGATAATGTAAATGGTATTCAAAAAATATTTACATTGTTTTAATTTAGATCAAATCAACCCTTTGCCTTTTCCTTAAACTCAGATTGACGGAAAAAGGCTTGCAGATATCATATAACAGCACCAATCAAAATCGAATTATACATATGTGGGTTGCTTTTCTTGTATTTGATCAAAAACACAACCACCAAATTATACTAAAATTAAAATAATACTACATATGGGTTAACGCCTAACCCAGAAGCATATTTGTCTTAAAGAAAACTCTAATCTACCTGCCATGAAGCTTCTGAGACTATTCAAATTGCTCAAGTTCAACCCTGAGGTCTCATTCCGGCTATGTCTTCGAGAGTCAGATTCAACGTATCAGCAGAACCTTTCTTCACCTCTTCCCCACGGGCAGCCAGAAATTGCTCAACGTTGGATGGTTTTCCAAAATACCCGAGATGATCAGCAATCAGGTGGAGATTGTTACACCCGCCACAGCGAGCTACCACCACACCTTTCTCGTATGATTCTCTACTGCACGTCTTCATGGATCTTGTTTCACAGACAGTGCAGGTAAAAAGCATGGCCAGGTCATGCCTTGGGGATATTTTCTGCTCGGAAGAAGCAGAAAATTTGGCATCGGAACTGTTGATAACATTCGCATCATTATTGGGTTTCGAACTGCCATCTTCAAGATTTGCCAGATCCTCATTAACCAGATTGGTTGGATTTGTTTGCGTTTGAAGATCTCTTTTGTCAAATCCATATCTTCTGAGTATAGAACTTGCAGAAGGAACAAATTGATCTGCCGCCAACAATTTGTATGAACAAAAACAAGAAAAGTTAAATGGAATAGTATACAGTTTAAGCATGAAAATATTTATCCTTAGAAGAAATCCATGGAGAACCTATAAATGACGGGCTGAACCAACAAGTTCTTCAGCATAAAGGGAGAAACAAACGGAGGACTTTGATGGAAATAGATCAACAAATTCAACTTAGTATCCAGTAACAAGAATAGTTTTATGTGTCTAAATTGATGGATAGCATTATCAGATACTATGGGTGTCCGTTTCTGTGTTTTGAGTGCAAACAAACAAGTAACGCCGATCTGTCCTAACACCATCAATAAAAGAGTAAACAATAGCCATCTACTTGATGAAAAATTTCTGAGGTTCCCATATATTTTCCACCATCACATTTCTTTTTCTTTTCTCGATTAGCAATCTTCCGCAAAAGAAATGAACCATTAGCATGAATGTCAAGCTAAGAGGTCAAAAAACAAGAACTAGTGTTAAAATCAATATCCAAAGTATTTCTAATGTTACGAGAACAGAACTTCCAGATCCACAACGACAATATCTAAACTTAGATTCTGAAATCACTGAAATCATATTTCTAACAACAACTTCAAGTCTTGTAAATATCACAAGTCTCCATTGCACACGCACAACCCTGTTATAAATGTATAAACTGCTAGGTATATCTTGCATTCTGCAATAGTGCAATGAATGTATGAGTTGAACCTCAAGTTCAAGGTTCGGGTTTTCTACACAAGAGTCAGTAGACTCCAAGTTACAGACATACAGAAACAGTGTAGGTGTTGTGGGAATTTCATTCTTGCGAAGCTTGAGAGCCTTCGTTTCTGTACAGATACAGTTTCTCTTGGAGCCTCAAGTAAAGAGAGCCACCATATATTCCAGTCGCATCTCTTTTCTGTAAATGGTTTTTTATTAATTAGACGTATAACGCTTCCACGAACGAGTTTGAGCTCCGATATTCAATTAAGTCCGACTAACTTGTTTAAAAGGATTTGCTTTAGACAGTTCTTAGAACTCTATTTCAAAAATTGTTCCACCAGCTTTCTAAGTGTTCCATGTTACTATGTTAGAGATACTAATACGTATTTACCTAATAAAATCATCCTCCTAATCAGGCATTCAAAACAACTAAACAAATACCCATCAACACAAATTAGAGAAGATGTTCATGAATTAATCCCTTCAACTTAGTCTCCTAATCCATCAGTAACCCAAGTTGTGATATGATCAATTTCCTTCATACACACCATAAATTTTCAAAATTTCTTACAATAGCAGTAAAATTTCATATTTTTCTGACGAAAAAAAGCATAAACAAAAAATCGACTACGAAAAGCGAAGAATCGATGAGCAAGATTTGTTGGGTTTTTGAGAGGGCGGGCCTAACCTTTGAAGAGATGGGAGTTAGGCTGCTGATTGCGGAGAAGGAGTGAGCCTAAGCGCCTCTGCAACATCCTAGCCGCCATGGTTGAGTTCTTGCTTGGATTGCTTGAGCTTGTCGGTTCGAGGTCGGTTTCTGTAAACGGTATTATGTAGGCGACGCCGCAGAGACAGAGTGCCCTCCAAGTTTTAAATGTCTTTGGATTATAATTCTATTAATCGGCCAAAAGGAAAAGGCATAAAAGTCCTTTTATTTGGTATAAATTTATTTTTTTTTTATACTTTTTATTTGGTGATCAAATTAAAAAAAAGAAAAAAATTTAGCCACATTGGTTATTGAGATTGACATAATTCTCACATTGGTCCTTAAGATGTGTAGATTTTGAAACTCGTGGAACACTATGAAAGAATATGAAACATATGAAAGATTTTTTTTTTTTTTTATAATTATTTTAGCCATTAGATTTAAATTTGGACTGTCATATCTTTTTTCTTATCGTTGAATTTGATCATATTAGATCTTTGTCATTGAATTCAATGACTTTATAATTATAAAATTAAAAAAAATACACATATATGGTGGGGCTAGCCCACTATCTCAAAGAAGAATTTTGGTCTAAATTTGTCCCAAAAATAAATTTCGGGTTAAAACTCATATTTGGCCCAAGGGTTAGAGTAAGTCTTATGGGTGTACCATCTTATTCATTTAGTTATGAATACAAATATCATTGGATTAAATATATATATATATATATATATCATAATCGAAATTCTATTTTGAAAACTAAAATGTTCAGAGTAATAAATTAAGATTAACCTTTTTATTTTTATTATTTTATAATATACCTTGTTAAAATGATTTAATGGTGTTTATACAAGCGTTAATTTACATGCACATAAAATGATAAAATATATATTGACGTTTCCTTCCCATCCTAACATATGTGTATGTTGTTTAGAAAGGATAAAATGGTAGAGTTGATACAAGTGAGCTTATTAATAAAAATACTTGGAGCACAGTTAATAAAAGTTATTTGTTTATTTATTTATTATAATAATGAGATTCGAACCTAGAGAACATTTTGTGTAAAAAAATACTCTTAACCAACTAATCTCTCCCTTAAACATCAATCTTATTCAAAATTGCAGCAATTCTTTTCCCGTTAGGTTAGGCTTTTCTCTTTTCATGATTCACCTATGCCACAATTGGTTGATTTTTATTGTATTTAATCATGATCTTCATCCGTGTTAGTGTAGAGCCTCACTAGCAATTTCACAAATAAACGACAGCCAACTGGTATCTCATACATGTGGAAACAAAATAAATAACAGCAAATTGACCCAGAAAACAAAATGATTTACTGTATACATATATGTTCACCAACGACCTGTGTTGCAATATATATATATATATATATGTTCACCAACGACTTTGCTAAAGATTTGGAAACCATCCCACCGATTTCATTGAACTTGTTTATATGTGTGGGTCAACATATTCAACAGCATGAAGGCGTTGGAAGAAAAATGCATCCATGTGTTATAACTCAGAAGTCCCATCGTAGACATTATGAGCTCATTTAGAAGTGCTTTCAAAATTATTGAAAGCTTTTACAAAAAAATTTTGACTTTCAAAATCACTTGATGTGCTTCTTACATGAAACACTAGTTATGTATTGCAGAAAGGCACTTCAAGTGTTTCTTCTAAAATTCGCTTGCATTTTTACTAAAGATACTAAAAATATTTTATCAAAAACGCTTTCAGCCATTTTGAAAACAATTTCAACTACAAACCTTCCCTAGGTCCGACTCACAAAAGGTCTCCCTCCCCAAGCTTTTGCTTGGGTTTTTACCTTAGTGTTTGGGCCCAAAAATAATATTGTTGGGCCGAGCAGCAGGTTGTGCTCGGCCCAAGGCTGTGTCAAATGCTATGGGCCGAGTGATAAATCCTGGGCCAGTTGGCAGGGTATGTCGAGTCCTATCCTAAGAAGTAGTCCAGATAAACAGAAAGGGTCGAGGAAGTCCTCGTGCGACCAGGATTCCCGGCCGGCAAAGAATAAAGCCTCGGAAGAGGGGAAAGTTCAAAGTCCTAGTTGGAGTAGGTTTGTTCGAAGTAGAGTTGAAACGGGACAAGGACTCCCAATCCAGATAAGGATGCAATTCGGTTTCAAGGAATGGGGTGCTATAAATACAAGAAATCATGCAACAAAAAGGGACCTTCAATTCAGCATACAATTGCCCTGCGCAAAGCCTCTCAAATACCTTGAGATATTTTCCTTTTCTTTTCTGCCGACATACCTTCAGTCTGGATAGACAGCACTGTGGAGGCACCCGGCGAACACCTTCAGTTTGGATAAACAGCACTGTTGCCGCAGAATCAGCCGACCGAGAAGCACCTTCAGTTTGGATAAACAGCATTGCGTCAAGGCCGACCGGTTACCTATCTAAGTCTCGGCCGAGAAGGGTTTTCGAACCCTTGTTGGTAGAGGTCACCTTGCTAGCCTTCTTGGCGTAGTAAGGTGTTACGAATTACGTTATTCGGTGTACTGAACGCCGAATGATTATATGATTGGATACTCACAAGTGAGTTTCAGAGTTCGGCATTCCGACGGCCGAACTACATTCACCATCAAGACATACATCACATTTGAGTACCTGTGTCCATACAGTTTGGTGCTGATTCGACGTGCCTATACTCTTACGAATATAATCACAGTGACTGAATCGGGCGTCGACGATTTGTGAACTTCACAGAATTAGTAGCCTTGTCTTCAGGCTCTAGAACCCAGAGACCGAGAGTGTTCCTTCCTCGGTCGCAGTCGCAAGATAAAGAAGTCAACAACGCGCTCAACGCAATATCAACGAATTTTACTCCTCGGCCGAGCTCGGCCGACGAGTTGGCACGCCCCGCATTCAACCGAAGGACGTAGTTAGCTTATTAGTTACTCGGCCTGCGCGCCACGTAGGTTTTTGTAATTTTTAGAACCAACACTTAGTAACCAAAAAGTACATTTATAAAATGGTAAAGTTGATAATTTGTTTTATACGCCCTAAAGTTTTCTATGGTAGGAGGAAAATATTCTCACCATTCATAATGTAATACAAAATAAGTTTTCAAAACTTGTAGTTGCATCCAACTTTTGTGGACATCCAATAAACTGGGTACTTGGTACGTCAGAAAAGTCCAACTTGAAATATCTGAACTGATGACTTATCTTAAGAAAATTGATCATGCCATAATATACGACATGCAATTACTTTTTAATTGTTGAATTTGAACTTTTTTCTTTGGTATATAGAAAACTGCCGTTTCTTACAAGAAGCGATAGAATGATATTTTTATTGAACTTCATAAACAATTATAAAAGTTATCAATTAGGTACATAAGTTCTAGTGACTAAGAAATTGATCTAGAGTAAATTTGCGCAATAAAATAAACTACAGCAAATCTCTATATGGCTACCAAGCACTGCCCTACCCTACCCTACACTACACTACCCTAGCCATCTATATGTGTGGGATAAGGAGAGAAGATGTTCTAGGTTAGTATGTTGTGGGTTTAAGGGGGTGGGTAAACTGAGATTGATTTGTTTGTTCTTTAGCTTAATTAGGTTAATTAAGCCCCTTAGGTTTGTTCGTCAACAGATGGATTCTTCATCAAAATAGTAAAGAGTGCAATAAAGTATATGTCAATTAACCTTCCAATTATAGCTCTCTTACCCTTCCCCTCCCTATGTGCATCCTATTTTGGAGTAGAATTCTCTCCCCTCCTATTTCCAACATCTTCCCTCCCCTCCTCTCAAACTTTGCTTTTTGTCTTATTGTCTATATAAAAAAATCAATATAAAATGTTAACGTGACTTAACCGTAACCATTCAAGTAGGAGGAGTGGGAAAGGGAAAGAGATTAGGAGGGGAGAGAATCCTCCTCCCCCTATTTTTGCACCACAAGCAGAAGAAAATATGATGTACGTACAATTACAGTCTTACACAGTTTCTACAAATAAACAACATCATTATGGCCCTGTTTGGCAGATCGGATAAAGGATCGGATATGATTAGTTATACGGACTCGGGTGTTTGGCGTTCACTCGTACTAAATAAGCGTCGGATTAATTTAAACGGTCTGATAGGATAACACAGTATACACCCGCTTAATAAAATCAACCAAAACGCCCGGATTATTTAGTCGGGGAAGAAGAATATGGGAGAGAAAGGGAGGGAGTTTGGGGGGTGTGGCGGAGAGAGCTGGGGAACAATTATTTGGGATTCTTCTGCAGTCGGGGGAGAAGAAGGGAGAGAGAGGGAGGGTGTTTGGGGGGTGCGGAGAGATCTGGGAACAAAAAAATGATTTCACTTTTTAAATTTTTTTTTTTTTTAAGTTTGATTCCTCCTATCTAGTATAATACCAAACACAATATAAATAATACGGTCACTAGTCCGATACTGCACCAAACACCTGACTAATTTAGTCAGTACTATCCGGTGGCTATTTATCCTATCCGACAGAAATAATCAGTATAATCCGAGCTGCCAAACGAGACCTATGTGTAAAAGTCATTGTACCTTTACATCACTCAGCTTACTATACATATGAGTAAACGAACATTACGTACGAAACCTTCGTAAGTAATATACATAGTATCGAAGCTACATCGATCATTACAAACATATGGAGCTATGGGTACGTAGTTAGTTGAATGAAATACGTGCCAAGTACGTACATATACATTGAAAGTTGAATGCAGTTTTGGAGTATTTCTAGTGCATGTAGGTGTAGCTAGTGTGAAGAGAGGCGGCCCTGCGGACAACCTTAACCATCATAGCAAACACATTTGAAAAGTACGCAAGCTCCAGTAGTCGCACCTTCTTTTGTGCATGCGTTGTTGCAGTTTGGACTCCATAGGCATGAACCCTGCCATGTGCTACTATACGACCAATCACGGCATCCTAAAAACCCGCTATCTGCATTGTGCAAGAAACATATATAGTCATGTTTGAAGATCGAAATAAAAGAAAAAGGAAAAAAAAGGAGAAAAAGTGTCAATGCAGTTTACTAGAGATTTTGCTGTGTACTTGAAACACTATCACGTGATATTACTATTTTACTCAAATTATAACACTTGTATTTGTTTTCTTGTTAATGCACTATGGAAGTAAGACATATATGTCTTCGTTCTTTCTTACCTGCAACAGCAAAGACGACGAACATAATAAAAAGCACAGATGGGCAGATTGACTTTGAAGTTTTACCCATCTTCTTCCTCAGTTTTTCAATAATTAGTAATTAAAATTACAATGGTTCAACTTGTTCGAGTTTTAGGGTACTGTATATATGTTTTTCTTGCGAGGGGGAATAAGTTAGGGCTTCTGTTATAAAGTTGGGTTTCAATTGAGGTCCACTCATTTCACCGTGTGGCCAGGTAAGCAAAGCTTTACCACATTTAGCCTATAAACATGTACAGTTCGATAGAAACGACAACTACACCAGAAACATTGCTAAAATGCACATCTCCTCTAATCATGCTTATGTTAACCTAATCTCTGTAGATCTCATGGTTTGTTAATTCAAAGTTTTGTGGGTTTAAAGTCAGGGTTGGAAACGCCGGACTTTCAGGCAGGCATGTAAGTTGGTTGGGTTATGTATATACCTGAGGTATAGCTATATTTCGGTTGTCTTCTTAAACTTTGATGCCTAAAATATTAAACAAGTCCTTTAAATAAAATTCCAAAAACGACACCCGACAAATGAAACTGTAAAAAGAAGATTTCATAAAAAAAAATAAAAATAAAAATAAAAAAAAGTAACCTTGCCAGCAATGGAACTGTCTTTTGTGAAAGGATCCAGATACCATCTTCGAACTCTCTTTTGTGAATGGACCCAGATCGAGGAGTGAGAAGGCTGCATCATGACTCATGAGTGAAGTCGAGATGTGTTATGGAATCATGGATCAATGTGTGTGTTGGGGGACCATTTGGACCGCACCAGACCGAGACATCATCTGTGCTTTTCGTTTTTTTGTTCGGTTTCTCCAAGGTACCATATCTTCTTAACCTAACCAAAGTTGTTTGTGTTAATTTTTCTTTTTAACAAGAAAAAAAAAGAAGAAGAAATTAGAGTAGTATATATATTACTCTGTGGGACTTTAACACTAACTACAAAATCACATAGTCATAAATAAGTGAATTTTTGAAATTACATCAACATGCCGCATGATCTTACAAGTAATAAGATCATGTGATCTTTTTGTAGTATGAAATTTTTGTAGAAACTAAAATAATATTAATAGGAGAGAGGAAAATCGAACTACGATCTTGTGTGCATAATTGATTGCATTTAACTTCTTCAGCTACAAATCTTTTACTTATTTAAATGGGGATGAAAGCACCAAAAAAAAAAAATGATGTGGAAATTTAGAAACGAACTTTTGATGAAACTGCGTGCGGGTAGTTTTTCGTTTTATTTCCATGAGATGGAGAGTGCAAGTGCAGTTATTTTATTTGACTCTTTTAAGTGATCTAGCTTATAGCAAGAAAACCTAGGATCAAATCTCACGTTCATGTAAACGGTGGGGTTTACTGCATGACTGAAGCATCCTCCCTTCATCAATCCAAGTTCTTACAATCGATGAAGGGAAAAACAAACGAATCACGAGAAAGTGGAAGAGACGAAAGAACCAGTATATAGCTGAAGGCAGCGGTTGAGGAAGTGTGTTTGAAAAGTAAAAATGCGTACGTGGATAGCATCACGCTAAAGAAACGGTAGCTAAACATAAGAAAATACCTATTAATTTTGTTGGAAAATAAAAAGAAAAGTACAGCCATTTAGTACTATAGTCTACTAGTCTATTGATATTCATCTTCACTTGTAAGTGAGAGGTCTTATGTTTGAATCTCGTGGATGATAAATTCGATACCAAATTAGATTGCCCATTGTGTGACTTAGCCGAAATCCCCCTCCCTTGTAAAATATATCTTGTACTAAAAAAACAAGGAAAGTATTTTGGGGATATGATTTATTTAGTGATTTTATATGATTTAATTAGGGTTTTGATATGATTTGATTTGATCAGGGTTTCCTTGTCTTGTAGACAAAGGATTGTATATTGATTTATTTCCTAGTATTGCTCTTTTGTAATCTTGTAAATACCTCCTTATGGAAAAGAATAAAGTAATTGAAGTTGTATTTGAGAATTGTGAGATTGTAGAGAATTCTAACTTTATCCTAAACCCTTTATTTTCAACTAATTTTTAATGTGTGTTCTAGTGTTGTAGTATTCTAGTTAAATGTTGAGGAGTGTTACGAAAACATATTTCTTATATAGTTCAATGAAATATATGTTATATATAAACATTTTTTTTTGTCAAATGGTAGATTTATTAGATTAGATATTAGATTAGGAAACCGACCGGGTTCAAACTCATGTTGTGGTGTAAGGACAACACTCATCTTCACCATTGTGATAAAGGGTCACTTGCTGTTATATATACTTGAATGTTGTCACTTGAACTAATAACTTTTGTTTTTTTAATTTTAATTCTTGAGATATGTATAACTTGATCAATCTCCCTAATAATGTTTTTCTTTGGAGACATGGTTTCGTGTATTTGATGAAATGTTTCAGGTAAAAATTCCTAAATTCCGTTAGAGTAGTGCTACATTTATGTAAATATATTTTTTAGGGTTAATTTTAGTTTACTATCCTAAAGTTTCTTAATTTTTCAATGTTTGGTATATGAAGTTTATTTTTATTTTTTTTTATCCCAGAGTGGTACCTAACGTCATAATTCTTATACACTTTCATACGTTAAGTTTTCCGACAGAATCTCTGTTACCACATGAAAAATGATTGAGCGCCATGAAAAATAATATAAATTAATATATTTAAAAAAAAAAATTACAAAGTCATCTTCCTCCCTTGCTCCCCCCTCCCGTCGTCTTCCCTGCTGTACAAATCTGTGACGGAGGGCATCATCTCTCATCCATATTTGCACTAGTCCGAACGACGAGCCCAAAGTCCCTTCTAGGACGAACACATACACAATCAACCTCCTCTCACATCTAAATCCATACCTTCCCCTCATTCCTCAACTTTGCCAGATTCAGTAATCCCAAAATCAACACCAAATTAAGAAATTTCAACACAAACTGAAAATGGAAACCCTAGAAACTGTGGAAAAATCCAATTTCCAAACCCCCTAGGATTGTTCGAAATTTGAAATTGGAAAACCCTAGGCTCTCTTTAGGAACGAGAGATTCATTAGGGCGACAGTTGCGGTGTCGGATTGGAGAAGTGGAAAGGAATTCAAAGAAGAGGGAGAGAGAGACACACACAAAGAGAAGAGGAGAGAGATGATCTCCTCATTGGCAGTGCAGGAAGTCGAGGAGGGAGGGGGGTTATGGGTGCAGAAGAGAGAAGGGACATGAGAAGAGAGGGAGAGTCGGGGTGGGTAACAGGGAAGGGGTTTGGATGGGTGTAGAAGAGAGAAAGGAGATGAGGGTCGAGGTGGGTATCTCAGAATAGTTCCACCTCTAACACAAATGCGCCAGCACCCAACGCATTTATCCACTTAGTGAACAATGATATGCTCAAATGAACAGTAATAGGCCAAATGCATCTCCACCCCTAAAACTAAATGGCCTAGTCAATTTTATTAAAATATTATTAATTTTTATTATAAAATAATAATTTGATCCCTTCTTCTTCTTCGCATTTTTCTCAAAAATGGTCTCTTTGGACTCCCTTCTTTTTTTTCTTCCCTGTTTCACCACTTTTTCTTCCCTTCTCCTTTTTCTTCTCTTCAAACCGCCAAAACCCATGTGAGATCAGCCAAGTTCGGCCTTACCCTGTGAACCGCAACCACCAAACGAACCAGGCGACCCATAATCCCACGAAACCCTCATCCCCGATCCCCTCACCCACTGGTGCGCCAACCAAAACTGTAACCCCTTCGCCACCGATCCTCTCGATCCCCAGAGCTCCTCCAATTGCGACTAGTCTCGATCAATGAAAGGTGGAGCAAGTCCGGCCTGGCAAGGTTCAGGGTTTGCTTGGTGGTCTGGAAGAGCTGGCCGCCTACGTCTATGGTGGCGATGTTGGGCTCCGACTTGGTATGCTTAGGAAGCCCCAAATTACCAGCAGGCGGCATAAACTTGAGCATGTTTTGTTCTCGAATTGCCCCGAAGAACCTAGTTTCTTAACGACCCAGAAGCGAAAATTGGTAGAGGAATAAAGGGTAGGATCGAAAATGTGGAAAAGAATGGCGGCGGTGGTCGCTTTAGAGGAGGTAGAGTTTGGTGGTGGGGTCTGGTCCTTCATTTTGTTCTCAGGGAGGCGTGGCGGTATCGCCTGGCGTCATGTAGTCTGGGCAAGGGCTTAGCACATTCTGAGCTGGCCTAGAGACCAGCTTGGGTTGGGTGCTAACCTAGCTGCTCGACTGGAATGGATTGGCTAGGTGCCAGGCCAATAATTTGGCTGGGTGTCGGCCTAAAGGTTCCCCAATGGAACTACTCTCAAGGAAGGGGAAGGTGAGGTGGGTGAGGGGACAGGATAGAGCCCAAGTTTTTAAATTTTTAAATTTTTTAATATCCACGTGGACTCATATTGACATGTGGCATCCAATCATTATTTACGTGGGTGTCACATCATCAGTTAACGATTAATTTAACAGCAACCTTAACGGATGTATGAAAATGTTCCAAAATTATAACTTTAGGAATTTCATGTACCAAATGTTAAAAACCAAGAAATTTTAGAGTAATAAATTGAGATTAATCCTAAAATTTATTTGTAAAGAATGGATCAAATTGGAGATCATATTGGAATAAACAACGGTCAATAAAATAATAATAATCCTATGAAAACTAATAATAATCTACCATTCTCTCTTCAAGACTTCAACTACATAAAAAGCAAATAAAATAAGTCACAATATAGTAATATACATTTAATCCTTGCAGAGGTGAAGCCACGAAGGGAGCAAAATGATCTTAGGTCTATTCTGACATTTATTTATTTATTTATTTTTTATGGTGAAAAGTTAGAGTTATGCCTATGATTTTGAAGGTTTTTTCTTAGACTCAGGGTCGTAATTCGACGTTTTCCCCTTCATTTCTTTCACTGTGTTTGTGTTGAGGTTGGTGACTCCTTTAGAGTTTAGGCAATTCATTACTTGTGAGCTTCGAGGAGGGTAAGGGTTAGTGGAGGGAGAGAGAAAGAAGGTAAGAGAGGTAAAAAAATTCCTTTGTTCAGTTTTTGATCCTTGAAATTTGTTAATGACACATCCCAACTCAGAATATTCACTTAGACTCTGAATCGAGCTATGCTCGCCGACACCAAGAAGGTGACAAAGCCATAAAGTGTATTGATGTGGAAAAGTATAAACAAATTTAAACCTAAAAGTGACTAAATACAAGAGTGTGTATGTGAGAGAGATTGAACGCATTCCACATGTGGTAGTAGAGCATAAGTCAAGTATAGTAAAAGTAAAATAACTCTGCCACTAAATCTTGGAAGGGCAAAAAACAAAGGTGAGTGGGCCGAAAAATAAAGTTTTGTACAACCTTTTCAAAAATGTATAACCATTCGCCGTAAAACAAGTATAGTTTTCAAATATATATATCGGTTTAGTTTTCAGTTTCGGCAAAAAACTAAACCAAATGGAATCGAACGCACCCTTAATAGGAAGATGGGTAGGATTTTGCCCTCAGAGACTGAGCAGTTGTCGAGTCCATGGAAATGGGACAAGAGGGACCCATTTGTGACCTAAATTTGGCTCCACCAAGTTTCGAGGTTGCCAGGGTTTACTTCGCAGCTGTCGAAGATATCTTTGGGGAGGTTGGCACTGGATTTGATATTCAGGTGAACGAGAATGTTGGGGGTGTTTAAGTTGAGGGACCCTTAGTGGATGTTGTAGAGTTGTTGAATGGGCATGTCGAGGGGGCGACTCTTGAGGAGAATACAGAGACTGGCTCGACGGGAATTAATGGTGTAAGCCAGATGAGCATTAGAGAGACTTAGATTTGGCAGTTATTGAATACTAGACTAACGTTTACGGGAAAAGAAATCCCTTATCCTGCTGTCATTCCTAATGACGAAGTTTATTAGTGCAACGCCCTTCCAAGCTAGACACCCATCTGGTTATCACGCCAGCCATGGATAAGGGTGTTTTGGCTAAAGGCACTAATGACTTGAATAATTCTACAGTGGCTCTGCATATATGAGGGTGGCATGCCCTCGTCAAGATCTCGACCTGGTGAAGTGGATAACGAATTTACCAAATTCGTCAAGACCTCGTCAAGATCTCGACCATGCTTAGTACTTGGTAAGCCCCCATCGGATCGTTGTTTTGTATTTACCATGGAGTCCTTCTAACTAGCTCTTTGTTTTGTAGGAAAATTTGTTCGCTGAGGTTAAAACAAGGAATTATCGTGCTGATATCTGCAGATTGGACAAGGAGGTTGTTAAATCGAATAGGAGGTTAACGGAGGAGAGAGCTCATACCAAGTCACTGGAGTTGCGTCTTGTTGCATTTCCGAGCTGTGCATAGCCAAGTTCGACAAGTTAAATCTGCATTTCAGACACGCTAACCCAACTTCGACTAAGAATGGAGAAATTGAATTTGGAAGTGGCTCAGTTCGTGTGGCGTTGGACTTCGTGCAAGATGACTGTAATAGACCAAGAGATAATGATTCACGTGAAACAGTTGTAGCTTCTAACCTCTTCTAGCTAAATTGCAAAGTTGGAGGAAGAGCTTAGAGTGAATGTTGTTGAATTCAGCAAGATGAAAGACTTTATGACGGGCTGGAAAAAGAGACTAAGATGATCTACGATGAGTAAGCTCGTGATGATATTTAAGATCTAAAGGAAAGGCTGAACCAATACGAATATGTCTCCAGCTTTTCCTCCACTAAGCCTTACATGACTCATCTAGAAGATACTGCTACGTTTGTGCGTTTTACGTAACCTTCGCTGCAGTAATGGTCCATCCCTTTTTTTGTGATACTGCAATAGCTTTTATTTTCTTTTTTTATGCCTTATGCCTATTTTTATATTAGAATGAATGTCTTTTGTTAATTGTTGGATTTTTATAGCTCTGTTCTAAGTTTTCTTCAAGCGAAGTAAAAAATGACTGGTTGGGTATTCCCTTTGCCCCTATCTATCCTGAGTGAATGCAACTAGTTGACTCCATATAGATAGTTTGGGGTGGGTTCAAAAAATCGAAAACTGAAAAAAATCGAACCGAACATTGAATCGAGATCGAAAAAACCAAACTGAATTGAAAAAACTGAGCCAAACCGAATTCTTTTGGTTCAATTTTGGTTTCAGTGGTGTAGAAATTGAACCGAACTGAATTAATTAAATTAATATTTTTTTTATTTTATTTATTTAATTATCTGTTTTGGGTATTATTTTCTAAACCCAATTTGTAAGCCCAAATTTGATAAGCCCAATGTGCTGCTAAACTTTAAGCCCAAAATATTAAAAAAAAAAAGCCTTTAGCAACTCTAAACCCTAACCTATTATTACTCCCCCTTCTTTTCTTTCACCCTAGCCGTACCTTACCATCTTTCCATCTTCTTTCTTTCTTTTTCTTTTCTATCTCTCTCTTTCATTTCTTTCTCCTAGACTCCAGCCGCACATTCATTCTTATCTCCCTTTTTTTTTCTCCCTAGCCGGACCATCATTATGTTTTTCTCTCTAATCATCCTCTTCTTTTTTTCTCCATCTTCGTATTTTGCTGCATCAATAGCAGCCTACAAGTCCTACAAGCCTTAAACTTTGCCCACACTTGCTGAGTGAAACCCCAAAGAAAAAGAGTAAGCCAGTTTGCAGATTTTGTTTGATTTTTGTTTATGTGGTTTTAATTAAATTTCAGCTAAATGAATATAATGGTTGTTGTGATTTGTTGATGAAGTTAGTGGTTTGATGAGTATTTGCGGTGTTGTTGTAGTTTTGTTTCCTTACCAATATCCAGATTAAAAAAAAAAAAAAAAAAAAAACAATTTTTATGAAAAAAACCAAACCGAACTGCAACTAAACCGAAAAAAAACTGAATCGAACAGTAACTTCGATTTGGTTTCCGGTTTCAGCCAAAAACCGAATCGAACCCACCCTTAGTTTAGATCTACCACTTGGGAATTTTTTGGTCAGCTGTAAAGCGAAGTGATAATTTTTCCTCTTAGGTGGTGTGATGACCCTGCGAGCTAGGGGGAGTGACATTTCTCACTCTTGAGCGGAGTGATGTCATCACATCATTAGACAACGTAGTGACTCTTGTTATTGGGCGAATCAACGACAACTTGTTACCCTTTTGTAAAATTACTTTAGTGTCCGATGGTTAGGAGTCAACATTTTATTTTTGAGGTCGACTTTGGTTTCGAGTGGTCCCATCACGAGTTGGAGAGTCAGACTGAATTTTAACTTTTGTAAGGGTGTTAAGTAATGTCCACTATAGAGTTTATGAACTCAGCTTGTAAGGATTCAACATTACCTGCTAGGATTTGACACGACCACCCTCACTTAGTGCTGGAGAAGTTCTCTTAATAGATGTCCACCAAGTACCCCCTAAGGAGAATTCCCACCGAGGTTTTGAATGAATCCTCCCCATTAGTGATTGTCCGCCTTAGGAAGTTGTGCCAAGGCTTGGATCTAGTCCACCTGCAGATGATACTCTTCTATACGAAAGCTTTTATGGCTGCCCCGATGATGCGGGAGAACAGTTCTGCCTAGATCCATTTAGTGAAATAATCAGTTGTGACCATCAAGTACTCTTTGTTGCCCTTACCTCGTTTAAAGGGTCCAACTAAATCAAGTCCCCACTGCATGAATGGCCATGTAGTCGTCATCAAATTTAACTTCTTAGCTAGTTGGTGAGTTATCGGGACGAACCTTTGACGTTTGCTGCATGTTTGGGCGCAATCGTGGGAGTCCCTTATCATGAGATCTGGAAATAGTCAATTGTGAGGGCTTTCTGGGCAAGTGTCTAGCCTGCAGAGTGATTACCGTAGACTCCGGAGTGTATATCCATCAGGATGCTTACTCCTTACAACAAAATAAGTGTAGGTTGGAGTAAGAACAACATTATAATTTGTCCTGAAAGATAAGATACTGAGATGCCCGTTGGACGACCTTCCTTGCCAAGCCCTGAATGACCATGACATTCCTGTACTACATGATATCGTCGGAGGGGTTAGAATCTCTCTTAAAGTATTTCACCATTTGTTGTGTGAATTTGTTTGGTGGGATCTCCCACACTAGATTATCAGATTATCAGAGAGAAGATCTCATTCGAAGTGTGACTATGTTATGCCCTCTGAGCACGTTTATTTGGGAATGCTAAGATCAAAGTTGAGCCATCTGGGTTGCTAAGAGAAGCTCTCATCTAGCTCTTTGGGCCACGAGATTGTAATGTAGGTGGCTAGCTCTTGCAAGGACTGCTCTTGTACGAATGGGTGTTTTTGTGACCATATGGTTAGGAGTAGGTTTTTCCATGGTATTCAAATAGCCCATATCGGTGACGAGAATTTTGGTGGTCTCGCAATGTAGCCCACATCAGAGATTCTTCATGTCACCGCTCATGTTCTCTAGCAACACCCACAATGTAGGTGAATGTGGTGTTGCGCGACTTCCTTGGATAAGTTGAATTGTTTAAGGAATATGAATTTGAATTCTCAATGAAAGCACCAAACTATTGGAGTAATTTATTGACAACTAAAGAGAACCCAACCTCCACAGACCAAAATCAAGTAAAAACCATTAGGCTAAGCACTGAGGCTGGGGGTTCCTAGTGTAAGTGCTCTGATGGTCAAGTCAAGCTATAAAGAGTGAGTGTTTAAGTGTTTGTGGGTTCATAGTACTTAACCCTTTGTGAGAAGTCGATTCTTCTATTTATAGGTCAACAAGAGTTGGTATAAGCTTTCTAACACTCATCTGAGTCGTCAGAACAGGTGGAGGGTTGGTAGCAGAACATGTCATGTTAGACATGTCCTCTGTTCAAAGCACAGACATCTGCTTCTTCTGAAGCATGGACTGGCATATCAGTCATGCCACTTAATCTACCCTTACACCCCACGTGAGTTAAAGGGTGTTGCCTTGATTTGACAAGACAATTTGTTGAGTAAGAGTAGTTGATGCAGATAAAACCCTAGAGACGACTAACTCCCTTGATAGTGGCTTGACTCAAAGGGTGGAAAGAGTAGGTAAGATCGTGCTAGAAACTACTTGAATGGCCTTCACTTCAAGTTTAAATGTTCACTGTTCCGGGAAGTTGAAAAATTGTGTTTTTGCATGGGGTATTGATTTCATGGGACGATTCCCATCATCTTATGGCAATCAATACATCCTTATGGCCATTGAATACATTTCTAAGTGGGTCGAGGCAATTGCAGCACTTAACCCATAAAAGGTCAGTGGTCTTAAACTTCCTCCAAAGTATGATTTTTTCGCGTTTCGATACTCCATGAGCAAGTATTAGTGATGAAGGCAAGCACTTTATGAATAAACCTTTTCGTTGCACTCTTTGCAAAATATAGGATCACCCATCTTGTAGCTACCACGTATTGTCTTTGAACATTTGGGGAAGTTGTCTCTAACAGACTAAAGAAAACTATCAGCTCCACTCACAAGGATTGGAGTCTGAAATTGAATGATGCTCGCTAGGCTTACAGAACATCATATAAAACTCTGATTGGGATGTCTCCCTTTCAGCTCGTCTATAAAGGGTTTAGGGTAATAAAGCATGTCATCTACCATGGAGCTAGAACATAAAACGTATTAGGCTATAAAGAGCTAAATTTTCCCCATGATGCTACAAAGGAAAAGTGTCACTTCCCGATCCGGGCCCCCACCACATCCCTGGCTCGACTTCATCGTAGTCACGATATTGTCTGCTTTGGGTCCCTACCACACCTTCACAGTTTTGTTTCTAGGAACTCACACGAGAACTTCCCAGTGGGTCACCAATCCTGGGATTGCTCTCACGCGAACTCGCTTAACTTCGGAGTTCCGACAGAACCTGAAGCCAAGAGCTCCTAAAAGACTTCGTGCTAGGTAGAGATGAGAATATACATATAAAACTTACAGGATCCACTCTTCTGGGCGATGTGGGATGTAACAATCCACCCCCTTTAAGGGCTCAACGTCCTCGTCGGCACACTTCCGGCCAGGGATTGGCTCTGATATCAAATTGTCACATCCTGACTCGGGCCCCCACCACATCCCGGGCTTGACTTCACTATAGCACAATATTGTCCGCTCTGGGCCTTTACCACACCCTCACGGTTTTGTTTCTAGGAACTCACACGAGAACTTCCCAATGGGTCACCCATCATGGGATTGCCCTCCCACAAACTCGCTTAACTTCGGAGTTCCGACGGAACTCACTTAACTTAGGAGTTCCGACGGAACCCACTTAACTTAGGAGTTCTGACGGAACCCGAAGCCAGTGAGCTCTCAAAAGGCCTTGTGCTAGGTAGAAATGAGAATATATATATAAGGCTTACAGGATCCACTCCCCTGGGCGATGTGGGATGTAACAAAAAGCGTATGGTGGAGTTCAAAAAAATTAACACAATTTATGAAAGCGCTCAAATGGTGGAGTTCAAAAATTGTGTTGTATAGTTCTTGGTTGAAGTTGTTTCCAAGAAAAATGGGGCATATTTGTTTAATAAATTAGTTTGTCCTCATGAGGTAATTGGTATTACTAGAGAGCTTCGAGGAAACATGTTTAAGGTGAATGGTCACAGACTTAAACCATAATTGGAGTGACCATTTGACCACTAGACTTCGGTTAAATCTACGTTAACCAAAACACTTGTTTGTCTTTCACTCTTTTATTTCGATTTTTTTACTTTGCATTTTTTCCTTAATTTTTATTTTTCCAATTTTTTTTAAACAAAAAAAAAAAAAAGAGTAAAGTCCAAAAATAGTATGCTTCCATTTTTTTTTTTTTAAATCTTTGTTTTGCTATTAAATGTTGTTATCCAATTATTTTGAAGAAGCATTTGTTGAATAAAAAACTTATCTTTTCAAAACAAATTTTGGCTTGTGAAAAGTATCTGTTGTGAAAATCCAATTTGATAAAAACATGCTTTGATGAAAAAAACTTGGGTAGCAAGTTGCAGTTGAAAACCAAGGCAAAAGGTTTTGCTATTTAGCTCATGATTGAAGTTGTTTTCAAGAAAAATGTGACCATTCAAGGTGAATGGTCACACGCATAAACCATAATTGGTGTTGCCCTTCAACATCATACACGAGTCATTGACTCTGATGAACCAAATGCAACCCAATCTTCTAACCCTAACTTTTTTCCTTCAAGTCTTCTTCTAATTCAATCTTTTAATTTGCATTTCTTTTCTTAATTTTTATTTTTCCAAAAATAGTTTGCTTTCAATTTTTCTAAAATCTTGGTTTTGCGATTAAATGTAACAATCCAATTATTTCGAAAATTGAATAAAAATCATAGCTTTTCAAAAAAAATTTGGCTTGCAAAAAATTTTTGTTGTGAAAAACTAATTTGTTAAACTTGGGTTTTTGCAAGTGGTAGTATATATAGGCCCTATTTTCATCTAAGATGTGTGAATGCAAATAAAGTAAAACTGGATCCTGCATCCACATTAATTACAACATTTCTAAAATACGATATGGGGTCCTAACCAGAGCAGAGTCAAAGCAAACAACCAGATATGGGGTCCTAACTAGCATTGAAATTCTACATCTTTAAGACCATCTCCAACATTTTGAGTAAAACCTAAAATTTTTAGCTCAGAAAATTTAGGTTTTAACCCAGAAACAGTTTTTCTGCTCTAACCCTAAAAATATTTAAATTCCAATAAATATTGAAAAATCACAAAATCGATATATGAAACACTGTGGACCAGAACACATATAAAGCACATACAAAACACATGATAGAGATGTATAACACATCAAACATGTGAAACACATGACACACATGAAACACATACCAAATACATACAAAACACATTATACACAAACCTATACACATGAAATGCAAACCTTCAATCATAGGTTGAATATCTAACCATCAATCACAAAACATATTTACCAATCATCCAACTTTCGAAGTGTTTTTGTTTCTTCAAAATCATCAATATCTCATCAATAGGTGATAGAAGAAGATGTATAGCTTGGCAATGTAGATGGCATAATACCAAGCAAGCCTTGTAACAACGAAGAAGCCAAATTTCCAAGCTTGCTTATGCAATATGAGCACCATGCCTAATCTAGCTATCGTGATTCTGTCATGGGGCGTTCATTTGTGCAACGTGATAGAGAAGAGTGTCATGACCAGATGATGAGATGAAATATTATTTCATCGAACATCTGAGATATCCTCTTCATGATTTTCGGAGGCGGTATCAGATGAAGAGAGAGCTATTGAGAAGAATCATGACCCTATTGGGAACCTCAAGCATTACTTAAAGGCAATGAAACCATATATGCCACATACCTTCCCGCAAACAAAATCGTGAAAACTTGAAGAGGCTTCATTGGCATGATAGGAAGTCTTGATTGTATGCATTGGGAATGGAAGAATTGTCCTACTGCTTGAGCCGGCCAATTCAAGGGCCACCACAACAAGCGAACCATCGTGCTCGAGGCTGTGGCGTCTTACAACACATGGATTTGGCATGCATTCTTCAACACTCCTGGATCAAACAACGATATCAACGTTCTTTGGTCTTCTCCTATGCTCGATGATGTTGTCAACCAGAATGGAGGTCTTGATTGTATGCATGAACTAGGTTCTTAACTGATGGTATTTATCCTACCTTTGTGAAAAGTTATTCTCATCCTGATAGTGTGAAGAAGAAATTATTTTTGCAGAAACAACAGGAAGGATGTGGAGAGAGGTTTAGGATCCTACAAGCTCGATGGGCCATTGTTAGAGGGGCTACACGATTGTGGAATGTGGAAGGCCTCTATTCAATCATGATGACGTGCATAATTTTGCACAATATGATTGTGGAAGATACTTGTAGAAATTGAAGAATATTCTGACGAAGATGTGAATGACCAACCAACATATGCGAGAGCTATGACAAGAAATGTTGAATATCTCGCTGCAACCACATATGAGACCTGACAGGATAGAGTCACACTGAGTGACTATATAAGATGTTTAAATAGAATTCAAGCTCCTCAAGGTCATGACACACTCCGCAAGGATTTGGTTGAGCATATATGGCGTCGAGAATGAGAACATTGATGATGGATAATGTGTTCTTGTATTAATTTAAGTGTGCTATGTTGTTATTTTCTGTAATAATTTTAAGTGTACTATGTTGGTATTTTCTAGTAATAAATTGAAGTGTTTTCTTGTGACAAGTCGTTTGTATTAAGTTTATGACTTCTTAATTATCATGTGCATTAAATTTATGGCTTATTAATTATTGCTTTTATTATTCTAGATGCCTTCAATAATTTTTGTACATATTGTTGCAGACTTTGATGTACAATAAATGCCTTCAATCATTCAAACGACCTTCAATAATTTTTTGACAACATACTAGACAAAAGACTTGTCACAAGAAAACACTTCAATTTATTACTAGAAAATACCAACATAGTACACTAAAAATTATTCCAGAAAATAACAACATAGTACAGTTAAATTTAATACAAGAACACATTATCCATCATCAACATTATCCCTCTCGGCGCCATATATGCTCAACCAAATCCTTGCAGAGTGTGTCATGACCTTGAGGAGCTTGAAGTCTATTTAAACGTCTCATATACTCACTCAAGTGTGACCCAATCATGTCAGGTCTCGCATGTGGTTGCAGCAAGATATTCAACATCTTTTGTCATAACTCTTGCATATGTTGGTTGGTCATCATCTACATCTTCGTCAGAATCTTCTTCAATTTCTACGTACTCATCTTCCACAATCATGTTGTGCAAAATTATGCACGTCATCATGATTGAATGGAGGTCTTCCACATTCCACAATCGTGCAGCCATTCTAACAATGACCCATCGAGCTTGTAAGATCCTGAATGCTCTCTCCACATCTTTCCTATAAGACTTTTGTTTATGCAAAAATAATTTCTCCTTCGCATTATCGGGATGGAAATAACTTTTCAGAAAGGTAGACCAAGTAGGATAAATACCATCAGTTAAGTAGTAACCTAGCTCATGCCTATTACCTTGTACCTTCATTTCGGTACCCATCCATTAACAACATCATCGAACAGAGGAGAAGACCAAAGAATGTTATTATCGTTGTTTGATCTAGGAGTGCCGAAGAATGCATGTCAAATCCATGTGTCGTAAGACGACATAACCTTAAGCATGATGATTGGCTTGTTGTGACGGCCCTTGAATTGGCCAGCCCAAGCAGTAGAACAATTATTCCACTCCAATACGTATATCGAGACTTCCTATCATGCCAGGAATGCTTCTTTTGTCTGCCTTGCATAGAAACCTTTTCAAGTCTTCACGATTTGGCTTGCGAAGGTATATGGCTCCATATATGGCTTCAATTACCTTACAGAAGCGTTTAAGGTTCTCATAAGGAAGATATCTTGAACGTTCAACGAAATAATCTTTCATCATCCGGTCATGACACTCTTTTCTATCACGCTGCACAAATGAACCCTAGTGACAGAACCACGATAACTAGATTCGACGTGGTGCTCATATTGCATAAGCAAGTTTGCAAATTCGGCTTCGTTGTTGTCCATTTCTGCATCCAGTGTTCTCTAGACGGCGATGCTCCGCCACGATTATCCCAAAATTGTTTACTAAATCGACAAAGCTATTAGGCGGCATAAGTCGGACGCCTAGGCGGGCTAAACGGTCGCTGGGTGGGCTAGCCGGAAGCTGGAAAATCTAGGTGGCCTGGGAAAATACTACCCAGAGAAGTAGGCTGACACTGGGAAATATGGGCGATGTGCGTCTCGCCGTCTCCTCTAGGTGTGATGATGGTCTACAAGAGAGAGAGAGAGAGAGAATCTGCAATTGCAGATATGGTGATAAGCATACGGCGACAATGGTTTTGGTTTTTTTTATTCTAATAGGATGACTTTGGGTTTTTTGTTAGGGTCCATTAAGCTCATCTATAAATGGACAACATTTCTACTCGAATGTAAAACAAGGAATACATGGCCCAACTTGCATTTCAAATATAGCCTTACCTAACAAAAAGAGTCTAAATTTTTACGTATTTTCATACATATATAATTTTCTTTTTAAGAAATAACATATTATATAGTAAATTTACTTAAATCTGCCTAGGCTCCCACTTAGCTGCCTAGTCCGCCGCCCGACTAGCGCCTAACATTTTTTAGAACATTGTCTGCATCCTCAGTTGCAAGGCTTGCTTGGTGTTGTGTCATGTGCATTGTCAAGCTACGCCTTCTTCTATCACTCATTGATGAGATATTGATGATTTTGAGAAAACAAAAACACTTTGAAAGTTGGATGATTGGTGAATACGTTGTGTGATGGTTAGATATTCAACCTATGCTTATATAGAGGACGATTGAAGGTTTGCGTTTCATGTGTGTAGGTTTGTGTTTCATGTGTTTTATATGTATTTGGTTGTGTGTGTCATGTGTTTCACATGTTTGGTGTGTTATACATCTCTATCATGTGTTTTGTATATGCTTCATATATGTGTTCTGTGTGTCTTGTGTATTTCAAGTATTTTGTGTTTATATGTATTTTGTGTTTATATATCTCTATCATGTCTTTCATATTTTTCCATAGTGTTTCATGTATCGATTTAGTGATTTTTCAATATTTATCGGAATTTAAATATTTCTACATAATTTTGTCGTTTAAAAGTTCATTTTTTTAAAAATAGCCTAAATTCATTCTTTAATAATCTTTAAAATTTTAAGCCAAAAGAATTGGAGTAGAAAAGTTGTTTCTGAGTTAAAACCTAAATTTTCTGAGCTAAAAATTTTAGGTTTTACTCTAAGGGTTGGAGATGGTCTAAGACCATTCCTACGTTTGCTTATTATCTAATCGATAAAGCCTAGGCTTGGTGTTGTGTCATGTGCCAAGCTACGCCTTCTTCTATCACTCATTGATGAGATATTGATGATTTTGAGAAAACAAAAACACTTTGAAAGTTGGATGATTGGTGAATACGTTGTGTGATGGTTAGATATTCAACCTATGCTTATATAGAGGATGATTGAAGGTTTGCGTTTCATGTGTGTAGGTTTGTGTTTCATGTGTTTTATATGTATTTGGTTGTGTGTGTCATGTGTTTCACATGTTTGGTGTGTTATACATCTCTATCATGTGTTTTGTATATGCTTCATATATGTAATCTGTGTGTCTTGTGTGTTTCAAGTATTTTGTGTTTATATGTATTTTGTGTTTATACATCTTTATTATGTTTTTCATATTTTTCCATAGTGTTTCATGTATCGATTTAGTGATTTTTCAATATTTATCGGAATTTAAATATTTCTACATAATTTTTTCGTTTAAAAGTTCATTTTTTTAAAAATAGCCTAAATTTATTCTTTAATAATCTTTAAAATTTTAAGCCAGAAGAATTGGAGTAGAAAAGCTGTTTCTGAATTCAAACCTAAATTTTCTGAGCTAAAAATTTTAGGTTTTACTCTAAGGGTTGGAGATGGTCTAAGACCATTCCTATGTTTGCTTATTATCTAATCGATAAAGCCTAGGCTTGGTGTTGTGTCATGTGCCAAGCTACGCCTTCTTCTATCACTCATTGATGAGATATTGATGATTTTGAGAAAACAAAAACACTTTGAAAGTTGGATGATTGGTGAATACGTTGTGTGATGGTTAGATATTCAACCTATGCTTATATAGAGGATGATTGAAGGTTTGCGTTTCATGTGTGTAGGTTTGTGTTTCATGTGTTTTATATGTATTTGGTTGTGTGTGTCATGTGTTTCACATGTTTGGTGTGTTATACATCTCTATCATGTGTTTTGTATATGCTTCATATATGTAATCTGTGTGTCTTGTGTGTTTCAAGTATTTTGTGTTTATACATCTTTATCATGTCTTTCATATTTTTCCATAGTGTTTCATGTATCGATTTAGTGATTTTTCAATATTTATCGAAATTTAAATATTTCTACATAATTTTTTCGTTTAAAAGTTCATTTTTTAAAAAATAGCCTAAATTTATTCTTTAATAATCTTTAAAATTTTAAGCCAGAAGAATTGGAGTAGAAAAGCTGTTTCTGAATTAAAACCTAAATTTTCTGAGCTAAAAATTTTAGGTTTTACTCTAAGGGTTGGTGATGGTCTAAGACCATTCCTATGTTTGCTTATTATCTAATCGATAAAGCCTAGGCTTGGTGTTGTGTCATGTGCCAAGCTACGCCTTCTTCTATCACTCATTGATGAGATATTGATGATTTTGAGAAAACAAAAACACTTTGAAAGTTGGATGATTGGTGAATACGTTGTGTGATGGTTAGATATTCAACCTATGCTTATATAGAGGATGATTGAAGGTTTGCGTTTCATGTGTGTAGGTTTGTGTTTCATGTGTTTTATACGTATTTGGTTGTGTGTGTCATGTGTTTCACATGTTTGGTGTGTTATACATCTCTATCATGTGTTTTGTATATGCTTCATATATGTAATCTGTGTGTCTTGTGTGTTTCAAGTATTTTGTGTTTATATGTATTTTGTGTTTATACATCTTTATCATGTCTTTCATATTTTTCCATAGTGTTTCATGTATCGATTTAGTGATTTTTCAATATTTATCAGAATTTAAATATTTCTACATAATTTTTTCGTTTAAAAGGTCATTTTTTTTAAAATAGCCTAAATTTATTCTTTAATAATCTTTAAAATTTTAAGCCAGAAAAATTGGAGTAGAAAAGCTGTTTCTGAATTAAAACCTAAATTTTCTGAGCTAAAAATTTTAGGTTTTACTCTAAGGGTTGGAGATGGTCTAAGACCATTCCTATGTTTGCTTATTATCTAATCGATAAAGCCTAGCCTTGGTGTTGTGTCATGTGCCAAGCTACGCCTTTTTCTATCACTCATTGATGAGATATTGATGATTTTGAAAAAACAAAAACACTTTGAAAGTTGGATGATTGGTGAATACGTTGTGTGATGGTTAGATATTCAACCTATGCTTATATAGAGAATGATTGAAGGTTTGCGTTTCATGTGTGTAGGTTTGTGTTTCATGTGTTTTATACGTATTTGGTTCTGTGTGTCATGTGTTTCACATGTTTGGTGTGTTATACATCTCTATCATGTGTTTTGTATATGCTTTATATATGTAATCTGTGTGTCTTGTGTGTTTCAAGTATTTTGTGTTTATATGTATTTTGTGTTTATACATCTTTATCATGTCTTTCATATTTTTCCATAGTGTTTCATGTATCGATTTAGTGATTTTTCAATATTTATCGGAATTTAAATATTTCTACATAATTTTTTCGTTTAAAAGTTCATTTTTTTTAAAATAGCCTAAATTCATTATTTAATAATCTTTAAAATTTTAAGCCAGAAGAATTGGAGTTGAAAAGCTGTTTCTGAGTTAAAACCTAAATTTTCTGAGCTAAAAATTTTAGGTTTTACTCTAAGGGTTGGAGATGGTCTAAGACCATTCGTACGTTTGCTTATTATCTAATCGATAAAGCCTAGGCTTGGTGTTGTGTCAAGTGCCAAGCTACGCCTTATTCTATCACTCATTGATGAGATATTGATGATTTTGAGAAAACAAAAACACTTTGAAAGTTGGATGATTGGTGAATACGTTGTGTGATGGTTAGATATTCAACCTATGCTTATATAGAGGATGATTGAAGGTTTGCGTTTCATGTGTGTAGGTTTGTGTTTCATGTGTTTTATACGTATTTGGTTGTGTGTGTCATGTGTTTCACATGTTTGGTGTGTTATACATCTCTATCATGTGTTTTGTGTGTTTCAAGTATTTTGTGTTTATATGTATTTTGTGTTTATACATCTTTATCATGTCTTTCATATTGTTCCATAGTGTTTCATGTATCGATTTAGTGATTTTTCAATATTTATCGGAATTTAAATATTTCTACATAATTTTTTCGTTTAAAAGTTCATTTTTTTAAAAATAGCCTAAATTTATTCTTTAATAATCTTTAAAATTTTAAGCCAGAAGAATTGGAGTAGAAAAGCTGTTTCTAAATTAAAACCTAAATTTTTTGAGCTAAAAATTTTAGGTTTTACTCTAAGGATTGGAGATGGTCTAAGACCATTCCTACGTTTGCTTATTATCTAATCGATAAAGCCTAGGCTTGGTGTTGTGTCATGTGCCAAGCTACGCCTTCTTCTATCACTCATTGATGAGATATTGATGATTTTGAGAAAACAAAAACACTTTGAAAGTTGGATGATTGGTGAATACGTTGTGTGATGGTTAGATATTCAACCTATGCTTATATAGAGGATGATTGAAGGTTTGCGTTTCATGTGTGTAGGTTTGTGTTTCATGTGTTTTATACGTATTTGGTTGTGTGTGTCATGTGTTTCACATGTTTGGTGTGTTATACATCTCTATCATGTGTTTTGTATATGCTTCATATATGTAATCTGTGTGTCTTGTGTGTTTCAAGTATTTTGTGTTTATATGTATTTTGTGTTTATACATCTTTATCATGTCTTTCATATTTTTCCATAGTGTTTCATGTATCGATTTAGTGATTTTTCAATATTTATCAGAATTTAAATATTTCTACATAATTTTTTCGTTTAAAAGGTCATTTTTTTTAAAATAGCCTAAATTTATTCTTTAATAATCTTTAAAATTTTAAGCCAGAAAAATTGGAGTAGAAAAGCTGTTTCTGAATTAAAACCTAAATTTTCTGAGCTAAAAATTTTAGGTTTTACTCTAAGGGTTGGAGATGGTCTAAGACCATTCCTATGTTTGCTTATTATCTAATCGATAAAGCCTAGCCTTGGTGTTGTGTCATGTGCCAAGCTACGCCTTTTTCTATCACTCATTGATGAGATATTGATGATTTTGAAAAAACAAAAACACTTTGAAAGTTGGATGATTGGTGAATACGTTGTGTGATGGTTAGATATTCAACCTATGCTTATATAGAGAATGATTGAAGGTTTGCGTTTCATGTGTGTAGGTTTGTGTTTCATGTGTTTTATACGTATTTGGTTCTGTGTGTCATGTGTTTCACATGTTTGGTGTGTTATACATCTCTATCATGTGTTTTGTATATGCTTCATATATGTAATCTGTGTGTCTTGTGTGTTTCAAGTATTTTGTGTTTATATGTATTTTGTGTTTATACATCTTTATCATGTCTTTCATATTTTTCCATAGTGTTTCATGTATCGATTTAGTGATTTTTCAATATTTATCGGAATTTAAATATTTCTACATAATTTTTTCGTTTAAAAGTTCATTTTTTTTAAAATAGCCTAAATTCATTATTTAATAATCTTTAAAATTTTAAGCCAGAAGAATTGGAGTAGAAAAGCTGTTTCTGAGTTAAAACCTAAATTTTCTGAGCTAAAAATTTTAGGTTTTACTCTAAGGGTTGGAGATGGTCTAAGACCATTCGTTCGTTTGCTTATTATCTAATCGATAAAGCCTAGGCTTGGTGTTGTGTCAAGTGCCAAGCGCCTTATTCTATCACTCATTGATGAGATATTGATGATTTTGAGAAAACAAAAACACTTTGAAAGTTGGATGATTGGTGAATACGTTGTGTGATGGTTAGATATTCAACCTATGCTTATATAGAGGATGATTGAAGGTTTGCGTTTCATGTGTGTAGGTTTGTGTTTCATGTGTTTTATACGTATTTGGTTGTGTGTGTCATGTGTTTCACATGTTTGGTGTGTTATACATCTCTATCATGTGTTTTGTGTGTTTCAAGTATTTTGTGTTTATATGTATTTTGTGTTTATACATCTTTATCATGTCTTTCATATTTTTCCATAGTGTTTCATGTATCGATTTAGTGATTTTTCAATATTTATCGGAATTTAAATATTTCTACATAATTTTTTCGTTTAAAAGTTCATTTTTTAAAAAATAGGCTAAATTCATTCTTTAATAATCTTTAAAATTTTAAGCCAGAAGAATTGGAGTAGAAAAGCTGTTTCTGAGTTAAAACCTAAATTTTCTGTGCTAAAAATTTTAGGTTTTACTCTAAGGGTTGGAGATGGTCTAAGACCATTCGTACGTTTGCTTATTATCTAATCGATAAAGCCTAGGCTTGGTGTTGTGTCATGTGCCAAGCTACGCCTTCTTCTATCACTCATTGATGAGATATTGATGATTTTGAGAAAACAAAAACACTTTGAAAGTTGGATGATTGGTGAATACGTTGTGTGATGGTTAGATATTCAACCTATGCTTATATAGAGGATGATTGAAGGTTTGCGTTTCATGTGTGTAGGTTTGTGTTTCATGTGTTTTATACGTATTTGGTTGTGTGTGTCATGTGTTTCACATGTTTGGTGTGTTATACATCTCTATCATGTGTTTTGTGTGTTTCAAGTATTTTGTGTTTATATGTATTTTGTGTTTATACATCTTTATCATGTCTTTCATATTGTTCCATAGTGTTTCATGTATCGATTTAGTGATTTTTCAATATTTATCGGAATTTAAATATTTCTACATAATTTTTTCGTTTAAAAGTTCATTTTTTTAAAAATAGCCTAAATTTATTCTTTAATAATCTTTAAAATTTTAAGCCAGAAGAATTGGAGTAGAAAAGCTGTTTCTAAATTAAAACCTAAATTTTTTGAGCTAAAAATTTTAGGTTTTACTCTAAGGGTTGGAGATGGTCTAAGACCATTCCTACGTTTGCTTATTATCTAATCGATAAAGCCTAGGCTTGGTGTTGTGTCATGTGCCAAGCTACGCCTTCTTCTATCACTCATTGATGAGATATTGATGATTTTGAGAAAACAAAAACACTTTGAAAGTTGGATGATTGGTGAATACGTTGTGTGATGGTTAGATATTCAACCTATGCTTATATAGAGGATGATTGAAGGTTTGTGTTTCATGTGTGTAGGTTTGTGTTTCATGTGTTTTATATGTATTTGGTGTGTGTGTCATGTGTTTCACATGTTTGGTGTGTTATACATCTCTATCATGTGTTTTGTATACGCTTCATATATGTGTTCTGTGTGTCTTGTGTGTTTCAAGTATTTTGTGTTTATATGTATTTTGTGTTTATACATCTCTATCATGTCTTTCATATTTTTCCATAGTGTTTCATATATCGATTTAGTGATTTTTCAATATTTATCGGAATTTAAATATTTTTACATAATTTTTTCGTTTAAAAGTTCATTTTTTAAAAAATAGCCTAAATTCATTCTTAATCTTTAAAATTTTAAGCCAGAAGAATTGGAGCAGAAAAGTTGTTTCTGAGTTAAAACCTAAATTTTCTGAGCTAAAAATTTTAGATTTTACTCTAAGGGTTGGAGATGGTCTAAGACCATTCCTACGTTTGCTTATTTAACCGATAAAGCCTAGGCATGTTTGTAAGCACCTTCAAAGCAAGCAGCAGTTATCTAGGGGTTGAAGAAATCGTACCAGGGGATATCTGATGAAGCTTTTGCATTTAGACCCCCATTCACTCCACTCATCTCACTCCCACCCCATAAATTAATAGACATTCATTTCGAATCCTATATATTATCCAAATTCGGGAGCCCAAATGCAGAGGGTCCACATTGCAGATCCAGTATATATTCGTTGTGTCTAATTTTATGCAAGCATGGCACTGCAACACAGATTTACATCAGTTTATCGGCAGCATCTTCAGTGAGTAACATGCATGATTAAGGACACAGAAACATGCACGGATCACACGTACACAGATTTACATCGAACGCTTGAAGATTTTTACATGCTCATATATGCTAAATCATGAAGAGACAGATCACATTCTTTTGACAGATGCATGATGAACAGAGATACAGGGTCCGAAGATATTCAGCTACAGTGAGGGTTGAAGTTTTATACCTTTATTTTGGATGATCTGTGTGTTTGGGGACCTTCTGATCCGAGCATACAAAAAGCCCATGAGTTTGCCCTCGGGATCCTACACAGAAGAACACATGAGAAATTTTCAGTTTTCTGGACCGAAATTTTGAATTTTCGAAGAGGAGAATTCTTAAGTTTTACCTTTTGTCTCTTCAGTTCTGGAAAAGCCAGCGGCCTTCTGTGCACTTTTGACCAGAGGATAGCCATTTCTGATCAAAGTTACCTGCCAAGAAAGCAACACATACGCCAGAAAGGAAATGGGCTGCATACATATAAAAGACACGATCTTTGCCAAGAACTGCAGACCCAAAAGGTTGAGGGTGAGTTTTACCTTTACTTTCCCGGATCCATGGATTTTGGGACCTCCGCTTTCTTTTCCGGTATATCTGAGGATCTCCGTTCATCTTTTTGTTCATAGCTTCTGATCCAACCCTACACAGAGAATGGAATACACATGCATGAGTTACAAATCGTTTCCATTTGACCTTCGGTCATGAAATCCAAGAAAAAGGTGGAATTCTTTACCTCTGCAGACACGCCATGGGTGAATCGGAGTCGCAAATTCCTGGATTAGGGTTTTTAATCCAAGTTTGGGGGTTGTTGGAGATCGTGGTTGGTTTCCCCACTCCCATGGCTGTGATCGCCGTTCGCGGAAATGGAGGTGCGACCTCTGATCATGGCGGCTATGTGATTTTGGAACAGGCATGAAGGATGGAGGTGAGGTTCTGGCTCTGTGCGGTTGAGAATGGCAGAGTTTTGGTCTGAGGCAGAGACATGGAGGGGAGAGAGACGCTTCGGAAATGATAAATGAAGCGGAGAGGGTCCGTGAGCCGACCAAAAGCAGGCACTGGGCCTACTTGTCATCGCACTCACACCCTCAGCAGTAGATGGTTTGTTCTCAGCCGTTAGATACCCAACGGCTATAATTTTGGACCGTTGGATTTCCAACGGTCAAAAAATTTAAAATTCAATTCTACTGTCAGATGACGTGTCAACTTATGGACCGTTAAATTTAAACTCAACGGTCCAGATTTTTCTAACCTTTTTTAGAAAAAAATCAAAAAAATATTTCAAAAGTTATACGTGGGAGGGCTGTCGGATTGCAAAAAAAAAAAAAAAAAAAAAAAAAAAACCAGATTTTTCTTGTTCCTTTTCTCCTTCTTCTTTCTTCTTCCGCCTCATTTAAAAGAAATTTTTCTTAATCAATTAAAGTCGTGATAGCGGTTTATTGTCGGTTTGGGATTTGGGTTTGCAAAAGAGGACGGCGCCATATTAGGCCCAAACGATGGTAGTTTGTGGCTCAAGACAGAAGAGCGTTTCGGACTGAAACTTTTATATTTCTTCTAGGTTAAAATTCTAGATCTGCCACTGAATCTTTTGAACATTTTTTTTTATTTTTTGAAACAAGGTACGATATTCATTAAGCAAACAAAGAATACGTACATCCTAAGGATAGTGTGCTCAATGGGCCTCGATAAAAACCTTGTCGGGGCTTTCAACTCGGTCTAAGGAAAAGAGTGTCCCGCACAAACTGGAAACATATCCCCAAACGAACAATTAACAACAAAAGGCAAAATGACAACTTACAAGCCCTCCTCGACTAATATATCCTGAATCAAATCTGGAGGTTCCTCTAACCACACAATCTCCTGAGAACTACTAAGACCCATTTTAGCAAGTCTATGCGCCGCCTCATTTCCTTCTCGTTGAACATGGTTGACTATCGAGTGCGCCATTTCTGCAAGCAAGCATCTCAAGTGATTAATTATAGGGCCACAAGTTGAAGAATCATCCCCCTGCCCTATCATAGTAGCTATCACCAAGCTCACATCACCCTCAAAATAAATTTGACCATCCTCCGGCCAATGGTTTTGTACTAGCAGCACCGCATAACGAGCAACCAAAAATTCTGCATGTATAGCAGAGGATGGGCTCACGATTGGACCTACAGCAGCTGCCAAAAATTTCCCCAAATGGTTTCTGATTACCACCCCGTATCCCCTCTTGATGTCCATTCTGACGCCATGCCCCATCAAAGTTGCATTTAATCCAATGCTCACCAAGCTTGCGCCACTTCTGGACCACTCAATTAACCTTCTGTCTCCCCGTCTTATGCCATTTGTGGAACTCGTGCAACCAACCCTCTGTTCTAATCATAATTTCATACGGTGATAACGAGCTACCATTCCATATCACATCATTTATATGCTTCCAAATGGTCCAAATCAGCATCAAGCAAAGATCAAACCCATTTAATGGAAAAAGCATGGAAATATTCTCCATCCATTGCATGAATGACATTCGGTTCCCCGTATCCACTCTTATGCCTAAACTACAAAACCACATCGCCCTTGCCATGCTGCACTCTTGTAACACATGTTCCGTTGACTCAACTTGCCCCCCACAAACCCCACACCTCTCTTCACTCGTTACCTAGTGTTTACTGAGATTTAAACGAGCAAGCAATGAATCCAAACACGCACGCCAAGCACAAATTTTCACTTTCCCCGGAACACAGGCATTCCATAATTTCTTCCATAACTTCTCCCCTATACCACTAGAGAAGGAAGACGACCCCAATGCGCCCTCTCCATTAGTTAAAATTAATCCCCGAGCAACATAATATGCACTTCTCACTGTGAACTTACCATTCCATTTGTAATTCCACATCCGACGATCCTTGACATCTCGAATGCTAAGTGGCAACCTTCTAATTAGTTCCACCTCCTCCGGTGAAAAATAATCATACAATAACGGAACATTCCACTGTTTCGGTTCCATCTAGAAGAGGCTACCCACAGAAGCCTCATTGTCCTAGTGCTCCGGTGGTGGGGTTAAAATATGGAGGAAAGACTCACGAGGCACCAAACTATCCCGCCATATATGAATACTTCTCCCATTACCCAGTTGCCATCGATAGCCTTTATGGATCACCAGTCTTGAGGCTGCAATACTTTTTTAAACATTTGAGCTATTGACCTTAACCTCTACATCCAGAAACTCGGACCTAGGGAAATAACGGGCTTTGAAAACCTGGAAAACAAGAGACTCCGAATTCTGGATAAATCGCTAAGCCTGTTTCGCCAATAATGCAAGATTAAAAGCATATAGGTCCCGAAAACCTAGCCCTCCCTCATTCTTAGGCTTACACAACCATTTCCAATTCAACCAATGTATTTTCCGTTTGCCCAAGTCACCACTTCTCCAGAATTTAGCGATCATCATATTCAACTCTTCATAAAACGATTTAGGGAGAAGAAAACATTGCATAGAGTATATAGGCAATGCTTGAGCCACCGTTTTCACCAATAATTCTTGACCTACACTACTCAATAGGCCACCCTTCCAACTTTGCAACTTTTTCCACAACCTATCTTTCACATATGCAAAGGTTTCCTTCTTTGATTGCCGTACTAACACCAGCAACCCCAAATATTTATCATGAAAATCCACCCGCCATATACCAAGACAATCCGCCAATAACTGTTGATTATGACCTGTAAGATTAGGGCTAAATGAGACATAACTCTTCTCCAAATTCATTGCTTGACCTGAAACCATTTAATACTTTCGTTAACACCTGTTTAATTTTCTAACATTCATTAAGAGTCCCTCGTGCAAATAAAAAGTTGTCATCAGCAAAGACCAGATGGTGAATACTAGAGGCATCATGACAGACTTTGATGCCCTAAAGAACTCTATCGATCTCTGCCTTGGTCAATAAGGCTGATAAACCTTCAGCACACATAACAAACAAGTAGGGGGATAGTGGATCACCTTGCCGTATTCCTCTCTTCGGATGCACATAACTAATGGGATAACCATTAAATTTGAAAGAATAAGAAACTGTCGTAACACATAACATAATCATCCTGATCCAACGATCTGAAAAACCCATTCGATGCATCATGGCCTCAAGAAAATTCCATTCCACTTGGTCATATGTCTTGCTAATATCTAACTTCAAAGGCATTAAACCATTAAACCCCGATGAGCGTTTATGCATATAATGAGCAACCTCAGCAGCAACTAAATAGTTATTAGAAATTAAACGCCTCAGAATAAAAGCACTCTGAGTAGGCGAAATAATATGGGGAAGAATAAGCTTCAGCCTATTCGTAAGTACCTTGGCCACAATTTTGTATAAGACATTATACAAACTTACTGGTTGAAGTTGTGTCATCATCGTGGCATCCTTAACCTTGGGAATCAAGGTAACATGTGTGTAGTTAATTTTTCGCAATATTTGCCCTGAAAAAAGCATACTCCTGACCCCTGTTACAAATATCCATCCCAACAACCCTCCAATGTTTTTGATAAAAACTAGGGGACATACCATCTGGACCTGGCGCTTTCGTGGGATGCATTTAGAAGACTGCATGTTTAATTTCCTCATCTGTGAACGAGCAATCAAGAGAATTGTTCATCTCCTCCATGACCAAAGGGTTTACATGGCATAAAATTTTATCAAAGTTTCCTTCCCCATTTGATGTGAAGAGCTTTTGGAAATATGACACCACAACTTCCTCTATTCCGCTTTGATCCTCACGCCAAATCCCGTCATCTTCCATTAACCCATACAAGCTATTACGCTGTTGCCTCCTATTTGCCTTCTGATCAAAATATCTAGTATTACGATCACCCAACTTAATCCAATTCTCCTTCGATCTTTGTCTCCAAAACTGCTCCTCCTCTTCCAGCAATTTATTCAACTTTACCACAAGCTCTTTCTTTTGTTTGATAGTTTCCTCAGTAAACGGTTGGCCTAACAACGTCGTCAATTTATCCTCCACTTCCCGAATCTCTCTTGGACCGGGCCTCACATTGCTACTAGCCCAATTATTTAGCGTCATCCACGTCATTTTAATCTCCTCGGTAACTTAGTACATTGGCAAACCCATAACTGGATGTTCCCACCTATTTCGTACAGCTTCAGAACAACCTTCTTACAAATGCCAAGCTTCCTTGTACTGGAATTGTTTCTTACCTCTCAATGGAGTGCGCCCTGACCAATTAAGCAGTACCGGAACATGATCAGAAGTAGATTTGTTCAAATGTAGCACTTTGAACAGTGGGAAGAAATCTACCCATTCTTGATTACTCAATGCTCGATCCAACCTTACCTTAATGCTACCTTTTCACGTAAATTTATTCCCTGAGAAACTAAGATCAAGAAGCCGGCAATGGTTCACTGCATTACGGAAGCCCTCCATTTGTCTATTATTTCGAATATTACCCCCTTCCTGCTCATTAGCTTGGAGGATTTCAGTAAAATCCCCTATGCATAACTAGGGTTTAGACTCATTGCTGCCAAGGGTCTCCAATAATTCGACTCCCCCGGTACACCCACATCAAAATCAATATGGTTCAAAGAATAAGATCGAAAACATAAATTTATTTCATCCTTCCATAAAACACATAGTCCTCTAGAGTTACCCCTACTATCAACGGTAAAAATACGATCAAAATTAAGCTTTAAACGTAAATGGTTCATGTGACGAGAATTACTTTTTGTCTCGCATAAGACCACTACAGTGGGGTCTTGCTTAGAGATTAAACGTTGAAGTACATGAACTGCCTGGAGGTTCCCAAGCCCCCGACAGTTCCAACTTAGGCAACTTATTGGTGCCAGCGAGGTTGACCCCTGTCAACCTCCGCCGATGAACTAGACAGAACCGAGCTATCAACCAATTTCCTTCGACCTTTACGCTACGTCCCCACAATCTCATCTCCACGAGCAGAACGTTTCCCTAGTAGAGGTAGAGATGCAACCCTCTGGGCCCGTGCACTAGACTGAGTACTGCTCGTACCCCCCACACATCTCCCTCTTCGGTGTCTCTTTTTACGAACTCTCTGATAATTTTCAATGATAGGTATCAGTTGGAACAAATCTGAACCTAACCTTGTGTCCTTAACACTTGATAGTAATGGGCCCCCTCCAATCTGTTCATCACCCACCAACTGTCCCAATGAACCCACCTGATGTATCACCAATAAACCTCATCTAACTCGAGGCCCAACATCAGTTACCCCGTTCCTGATTTGTGCATCAACTTGCTCTCCAAACTCTGAAATTGTTTGGACCTGCCCATGCTTTTCCTGCCCCACTGGTGGTGCATTCAAATTAATTCCAAACAAAGTCAAACCTACGTCTTCCTGTGTTGCTAGGATTTGTTGACATGCCATAACTGCCGAATTCTCTGCCACGTTATCTGCCATCATTTCCTCGAGCTCCAGCTCCGCATTCAAATCAGGCAGATTAATACCACCATTAATAATAATAGCGGCAAACCCAGCCCCGCTATGTTCGCTGAATGCCTGTCCTACTGCAGTCGTTAGGGGTGGTTCGGTATGGGATCCCATACCGAAACCATTGTCCCGATTCCCAAACCGAAATTTTTGGGAATCCCAAATTCAATCCCAATCCCAAACCAAATTTTCGGGAATCCCAATTTTCGGGAATCCCGAAATAATTTCGGGATTTCGGGACAAATTGGGAATCCCGAAATGTTTTTGGGCTTTTGGACTAAAATTTGACATATTATGTTTTTGGGCTAAAATTTGACATATTATAAAGTAATAAATAAAGTAACAAACTCAAAAGCAAAAATAGTAGTTACAAGCCAAGGTTTATAAATAAAGTAACAAACCCAAAATCAAAAAAATTAGTTATGAGCCAAAGTTTCAATAATTAAGTTACAAACCAAAAGCTAAAAAGCAGAGCTTAAAGTCTATAAATATTGTTGGCCTCTTCGGCCCCTTCGTCCCCTTGATCTTGTTGATGCTTGTGGTTGCTTCCTTCTTGTTGGTAATTGTATATATATATATATATATATATATACAGATTAAATCTAAAACAATGAACGGTTGAAATAATTATCTTATAATAAAAAAAATTATATATATATATAATATTTATTTCAATTCGGTATGGGAATACCGAAAAAATGGAGATGGAATACCGAATCCCATACCGAAAATTTTGGTTTGGTTCGGGATTACATACCGAAAATTTCGGGAATTTTGGTTTGGGATTTTTTTGGTTTGGGATCGGGATTTTTTCGGTTTGGTTTGGGATTTTTGGGATTTTTTTCCAGCCCTAGCAGTCGTCACTTGTTCATCCTCCAGCATTCCCTGTACCTCAATTGCAGAACTCTTCGTGCTCTTTCCTTCTTCCACATACAATGGCACTTTCATGGACTAGCCCTGCGATGACTCTAACCCAAACCTTTTACCTCGTGGCCTCCTATAATTATCCCCCAACACATCCTCTTAGAACCATCGTCTATACAGCTTCGAACGATCATCTTCATTCTTCCCTTGGAACTGACACATTGCTCTTCCATATGCCCAATAATCCCACAGATAAAACAAGTTACATGAAGCTTCTCATATCGTTTATCAATCCCCACCTCTGTGCCTTGGAATGAGAGTAACAAACTACGCTGTAATGGCTTTGAAATATCAATTTCAACCCTAATGCGCATAATGCTTCCAAATTGGTCCCCCTTTCGGCTTTGATCAGTCAGGACATGCACTCCAATCTAGTTCCCAATAATTGCCCCATATGACGAGTCATATATGCAAGGGGTAGTCCCTTCACTTGAATCCAGAACTCTTGAAACTTCAACGGGATACTAGCAGGATACGCTAGGCTGTCCGCCTCTGCCATCACCAAGAGGGCACCATCATACAACCATGGCCCTCCCTTCTACACTAACGAATGTTCTCGAATGTTTTCGAATCCAAACGAGAACAACCCATCGTCCATCTCCACTATCATAACCCTAGCCTTTGGGCTCAAAAGATTCACCATCTAATGCTTGAATCTCTCCTTGTTAATCGGCTTGCATGAGAGCACTCTCCCAACCAAAGAAAACCTTATTGGCTCGAAGCAAAACACCCTCCTTATCGTCAATCACAATAACTCTTTGCCCCTCCTCAGTGAGAGCCATTCATCACCATATCCTCCATCCGCCTTTGTACTGCTTGCAAACATGTCCAAAAGAACCCACTAATTTTCTCCCCCATATCTCATGCTAATCTGATAAACATCCACTCAATGACTAGAATCCACCAAAAACTAGACGGCCGACGCCGTAATTATCAACCCCACCGCTCTCCTAGCAAACCCTAGAGAGATGCTAGAGAGGAATTTAGAGACATTTCTTTCGAACACTTTTATGAAGATTTTCTACTGAACCTCACTTTGGCAATTTTCATGTAAAATTGTTGAGGGTATATTCTATTTTATTTTGTGCATCCTAGGTAGCAAAATAGTACAGTTCTCATAAGATTAGGTATGATTAGAGTAATTCATGTGAAACTTAAATTGTTGACGAAACTTGTAGTACAAGATTAGAAACATATCAATAACAACGCGTTTTGCTTTCCTCCCATTATGAAGATAAGTTCTCGGTGGAGGTAACATCTTTACCTCTCGTTGAAAAAAAAACTTGCATATGACGAGATGCATATACGCTCATGAGAAAGATATATATATATATGTAAGAGAATGTAATGGAGACAAGAATAAAATTATATATATACGATTACATGTAAGTCATTTAATTACATATTAGTGCGTTGTAAATTTGAAAGGAGTAGACCATTAGCCGATTAATTTGATAATTCTGAGTGAACAGCCAAGAGAGAAACCATGCATTCTTACTTGGTGTGCAAACAAAAATAATTAACAATGCTAATTAGTATTATATGATTTGATTAAGTCTTTTGTTAACGCAGCCTATTAATTAATATATCCAATTGTGGTAGTCAAAAATGCAATTTTATATAGTTGTGCTCTGCATTAAGTCTTTCTATCCAGTAGGAAGATCTAAGACTTGACTATGATCATCTGCATGTTCATCTATTTTTGCGCGCACACAGTTTTTTTATCATGAATAGTTGATATTTTAAGGAAAATGCATATGGAATTAACATGCTCCATATGAATTAGATTTAAGAGCAAATAATGAAAACCCTTTCGTTTCATCCAATCGAACTTAATATGTCTCAATAGTCGTTTCAATTTTATTTTCGAAGTTTTTTTTTTGTGGTATTGGTGGAAGGAAAGTACACGAGAGAAAATATAAATAAAATAGGGTGGAGGGAAAGTGAGTGATTGGAGGGCATTAGGGAGAAATGGAGCAACATAACACAAAAATGATGTGAGATCAATTTTCTGTAAATTCTTTGTTTCAATGAATCGTTTTGTATGTAAAATTATTCACATCATCATATAATTATTTACAATTTTAATCAATCAAATTGAACATAAAACCTCTAAATAAATAAATAAACTAATAAATTTCGAACCCCAGAAAAAAAAAAAAAAAAAAAAAAAAATCAGCGAGGGGCAAACGAAACAGAGATGTCAATAGGCACGCTCATCTTCTCCGCCCAACTATGCGACTCCAAAAACAGCTTCGATACCAAACCGGCAACCCGACCCATATCGGGCCGCCTATCCGGATCCTCCTCCACACACTCCAACGCCACAAATACCATCTCCTCCGCCACATCCATCGGAAACGAATCCTTTAGCCTCCCATCCACCCACCTCCGCACCCCGCCACATCCCCCACTCAACGCCTCCCTCGCCGACTCGATCAAACTCACCCTCCTATACCCGCCGCTCCCGCCATTTCCGTCCATTATGTACTTCAACGGCTCCGCCCCGGAGATTAACTCCAAGAGCACCACCCCAAAAGCGTAGACGTCGCACTTCTGGGTCACGATTCCGGTGAGCTGAAATTCTGGCGCCATGTACCCGCGCGTGCCCTCCATTTTGTTCGACCTAGCCTGGGTCTCGCCGCAGAGCTCTGCCGTACCGAAGTGGCAGATTTTGGCGCCGAGCACGAGGTGGTCCTGCTCGGAGACGATGATGCTGGAGCTCTTGATGTGGTTGTGGACGAAGGTAGAGTCGAGGCCGGAGCAGTGGTGGATGTAATCGAGGCCGTGGGCGAGGTCGGTGGCGATCTGCATCCTGGAGAGCCACGACGACAGGACGGTATAGCTCGGGTTCTTCGGGTTGCGGAGGCAGTCGGCGAGGTTGGCGCCGGCGACGAATTCGTAGACGAGGTAGACGTAGCTGCCGGAGAGGGAGGCGCCGAGGAGCTTGATGAGGCTGGAGTGGTGGGATTTAGAGATGAGGGAGAGGCGGCGGTGGAGGTCGGGGAGGGAGAGGGGGAGGCGGGACTTGCGCTGGAAGACGACGGCGTCTTCGGAGCGGATGGAGCAGCGCCAGGAGGAGGAGGTGGAGGAGGAGGAGAGGCGGCGGTGTGGGAGGAAGTTGGAGGTGGCGGAGCGGATCTCGGAGAGGTCGTAGATTTGGGGGTTTTGAGGGAGGGAGGATTTAAAGGATTTGAGGGAGGCGACCGAGGAGGAGGAGGAGGAGGTGGAGGATTTGGAGAAGTTGTAGCTGGAGTTGTCGATGGTGGTGCTGCAAATGGCGGAGTAGGGGTCGGGGAATGATGAGGAGGATTCTCGGTGTTTGATGAGGCTCTTGGGCTCAATCACCTGCGTCCTCTTTTTGGTCCAGAACATAGGGACGGCGGTGCAGGGGGCGGCGGAGGCGCGTCGATCATAGCAGAATTGGGGTTGGAAGAAGAAATGGAGTTGTGTATTTTTTGTTTTGGGTTGGGGGGCGGTGGGTGTTTAGAAATATGGGGGAGTACAGTCGTTGCCACGGCGCACAAAAGAACACGGGAGAAAACGAAAGCGATAGAACTGGAAAGAAAGAAACCATGTACTTTGTGTTTTTATCAAAAGCACTTTATAAGCTTTAATTATACACGTGATCAAAATTATTATTAGAGAATTTTAATAAAAAAACTCTCGGTACGGTTTATTTAACTGAAAATCATATTTTTACATTAAAAAGTTAATCCTGAAACTATTTACTTTATCCTTTATTTTGTCCTTATCGCTAAAACTCAAAATTTTCAAACTATTTCCATTAATTTTCCTTTATTATTATTAATCTTAAACATACAATATGATCAATCAAATATATCACTTAACCAACATGTGGTGGTCCGATTGAGAAAAAATTTAGATCCGTATTCTACACGGCATATTCTGTGTTCGATTCTTAATGCTAATGAATTATAAGATGATGATCATGAGATTTAAATGCCTCGATAAATCATTTTGGTTTTCAAAAGAATTCGGTCCTTTTTAAAATAAAATAAAAATATATCAATTATTTAATATTTAGTCACAAAATTTTATGTTAGAACCCAACGAGAACCTTTTGCTTATTCTTTCGCAAAGGCTGAATTATCAAATAGTGTGAATAAAATACTAATACTTTATTTTAATATGGACTAAACCACATAATAAATCAATCATAATAAATTCGTAGGACAAATGTTTGCTCAACTACTTATATTTTTAAGTTGAGTTCAACATAAAAAGAATGATCCGGTCTATCTATTTGTACGCTATTCAAGCAGCCCTTCATATATCATAATATAAGTGGAAAATTGATATATTTTTTCATGTTCCTTCACTTATCCATAACACACAAAACGACTGCTTGAGGGGCCAACGACATGCAGGGCTTATCTGGTGCTGGTCAAATGTCTGCGGAATGACAAACACAACATTTGGGTCAAGAGTCAAGAACATGAAAAGGATAATCAGAACCAAAATACCCTTTTTTCTTTTCATTTCTTTCTAATAATTCTTTAAAGTTATTTTAATTTACTTTTTACGAATAAAAATATCAAAAATAGAAACTAAAAAAACAATAATCAGCACAGCACCGTTGCCAAAATACGACTTAATTTTCTAGTAATTGTGTCTAATTACGGTGTAAATCCGGGATATTTTCATTAAATAATCGTAAAGTAGTTTTGTAGGTTGAGAAAATGAAGGCACTTTCCTATATCTCAGTCGGCACGCAAGGGCAGAAGAAGTTGTGTTCCGCAAGCTATGACGTCTCAATAAGAGCTTTGGATATTTCTAAATCTTAGGTGAAACGCTATGCACATTTGATTAGGACTGGGTTTGGTTCGGTTCAATTTCTTTCGGTTTTTTCTCGGTTCGGTTTTTTTTTTGGTTCAGTTTTGGTTTGGTTTCGGTTTTTTTTTTTTTTTTTTCCTCCCCCTCCAAAAAATGAAAAATTTTGAAATATGAAAAAATTTTAACATCTCCAAGATTCCAACAATCATAAGGGAAGTTACCGGTGATGTTTCCTTCTCTCCAGGGATGGGTTCACGGGGGAAGTTACTAATTAATCTAAAAACATAAAGTCTCATAAAAGTCTCAAAAAATGAAAAATTTTGAAATATGAAATTTTAACATCTCCAACAATCATAACATAAGAATTCCAACTAGAATCAAAGACAATGAAAATAAACATTTGAAGTCCAACTAGAATATAAAGTCTTCCAAAGCCCAAACTTAAAATAAACATCAAAATTTAAGTCTTCAAAAAGTCCTAATTTAAACATCACACAAGTCAAATAAAGTTAATAAACCTTCAAGGTTTCATCACTTCATGTCTTGCACAAATAAAATCTTCCAAGTCCTCAAGCTCAAGCTCAACACTTAGGCGGCCTAGGAGGCAACATAGCACCTTTCTTTGAGCTTCGACTTTCCATTTCTACATACAAATAAAAAAAGAAAGAACATGATGTAAAGCAAGCATGCAACATAGCATCTAATTAAAATAGTCTAACAAAACCAAATGCAATAAGTAAAATTACCTTTCTCAACTTCTTCACAAAACTCAATCTCCTCAATGGTTGGCTTATGATGTAATGCTACACAAATTGACCTAAGCCAATTTTGTGTACATATCAAAGCCTCCACCATTTTTGGACTCAAAGAACTATAATATGGATCAATTATTCGTCCACTTGTGCTAAAGGAGGATTCCGAAGCGATGGTTGATACGGGAATAGCTAAAATATCTTTTGCAACTCATGCCAAATAAGGATACTTAGAAAGCCCATTCATCCCCTTCAAGGATCCAAAAGATACCTATCCAAATCATTGTGCACAATACATGCTCTCTTTGTTTGTCTCATTTCACTTTTCTCATTCAACTTTCTTTCAATCTCTGTTATGCTTGATAAAGGATCTCTACTTGTAGTTGCCGATTGAGAACTACCACCACTACTTGTGCTTTGTTGTGTTTCAAAAGACAACTCTTTATGAATCTTGTAAAGATCAAACAACAAATCTTTCACCACATTGGTTGCACTTTCAACTTTTTACTCGTCCTCGCCATATAGTATCTCATAATAATCAACCACTTTCTCCAATTTATGGCGAGGATCAAGCACAAGTGCAACAAAAACATATTGATTCATATCCTCAATTGAACCCCAATATTTGTCATATTTTTCTTGCATCAACATGGAGATCATAGACAAGAATTCATTATCTTTGTTTTCAAGGAGGAGACTTTTGATCTTAAACAAATCACAAAAAGTAGTATGAATTGTTTAAGTATTAGAACAACACACTTTTAAAGTGACTTCATAGAAAGGTCTCAAAAAGGATGCAAATATTCCCGCCTCACTCCAATCATGAGTAAAAGGTGGCCCTTCCCTTATATTATCATGATTTTCTTTAGTAAAGTAAGGAAGGTAATGACCATCATCTACTTTCAACCTATCAAAAGCCATCTTGAACTTCAAAGCCAATTCCAATATTAAAAATGTGGAATTCCACCTAGTAGAGACATATAAAATCACAAGCCCTTTACTTTCTATTCTCACTTTCTCAACACACCTTTTAAAGCTCTCCAACCTTTGAGGGGAAAATCTTACATACCTAATTGCATTACGAATGCTTTGTATGGCGGTATTCAACATCTTTATCCCATCATTCACCACCAAATTAAGAATATGAGCAACACACCTCATGTACAAATATTTTCCATCGTGCAAAAGTGCATTAGGAATCCCCCACCCACTTATTCGGTGCACCAAATCCTTTAAGCCAGAAGCATTTGTTGAAGTATTGTCAACCGTAATAGTCAACACCTTTTCTATGCTCCACTCCACCAAACACTCCTTCAAAAGTTGAGCATGGATTCTCCTTTATGATTTGGAATGACACAAAAATTCAAAATTTTTTTATGTAACATCCAATCATCATCAATAAAATGAGCGGTGAGAACTATGTAATTTGTTTGTTGAATAGAAGTCCATGTATCTGTTGTTAGACACACCCTAAATGTCTTACAACTGACTTTTCAATTTCTCCTTTTCGGAGTAAAACAAGCCAAGTACATCTTTAGCTATTGTCTTACGACTAGACACTCTCCACAAAGAACACACATGCATGCAAAAATGACGAAAACACTCCCTCGACAAAGGAAAAAGGTAACTCATATATAATTATCATTTCAACGCAAGCCTTAGTAACTTCCACTTGAGAAAAGCCTATAACTTCCAACTTATCTTTTGTGCTGGCAAAGATTAAGATCTTTTGCCTATTGGCAGCAAATATTTCCTTATTAGGGCCGTAGCTCCTACATCTAGCTAAGTGATTTCTTATACTAGTTGTGCCATTTTTATCCGTGTCGGCCATATATGATTTGCTGCAATACTTGCACACTCCTTTAACTCAACCTCCCTCAATTGTCCTATCAAAGTGCTCCCAAATTGTAGATCTTTCATGACTTTTTAGTGAATCCAAGAAAGTGTCATCTTTACTTACTTGATCACTTAAGCAACCTTCTTTTGGAGTTGCATCAGAGGATTGTTTGGATGCATCATGAGTAAGAGGAGTTTGTTGAGTTGCCACCATGGGGAGTTAAGGTGGAGTTGATTCACCAACAATGTCCATCAAAAATAATAGAAAGAATCATTACAATTAATTATTAAATAAACTGAGACATAAGAACCATAGAGAAAGTATAGAGATGACAACTCACTTGCGATGGAGTAGACGTAGATTAGTTTATTTTTTCACGGGAGCTATTTGATGATCTCATTGAGTTTGAGCTTGAGCTCGAGGCCTTTGATGCACTTGACTTCATCTAATTAAGATACAAAACATATAATAAGTAAAGGTAGGATGCACATGGAAAAACTACGGATGCACATAATAAGCAAGGTCCATGACTATAATCCTTCTATATAAAAGCAAGGTCTGACTATAATCCTCAAAAGATACAAAACATATAAGATGGATTAAACTAGTTATTTACACTCTTAGACACAACAAACTTTAATCTTTCTGCTGTTGAGTGACAAATAATTAAAAGTCAAAATCAAACATATTTTGGTTCTCTTTGAAATTTAGTATTACTCAAAATACTAATTCATTTGACATTTGGAAAGTAATTTGCAACTCATAAGTCATAAAGCATTAATCTTAATATGCAACTAATTAATCCTAATCTGCAACTCATAACTTATAAGTCATAAGTCATAAAGCATTAATCCTAATATGCAACTAATTAATTCTCCTCCCCCTTCTGCCGCCCAATTTACCCAATTCAATAACCCTAATTTCCCCAACAACACCCCCCATGTCTCCAATAACCCACATCGACACTCTCCACTCGCTCCACGGAGTCGGAAAGACTCACATTATCCGAGAAAACCCTAGAGTGAAAGTGGCATAACCAAATCCAGCAGCATACCCAAAACAAATTAATCAAACCCTACGTACTCTCACAAATTAATCAAACCTCAACTAATAGTCTAATAGTGTTCAGAAATGAAGTTACCCAACCAAATCCAGCAAACCCAAAACAAATTGCAAAACCATGAAATTGAAAAGCTACATATCAGATTCAACAGAACCAATGAAATTGAAAAAAAAAAATTTGCAAAATGCATCTGGGGGGGGGGGGGTGGGGGTGAGAGACTAACCTTGCAAAAGAGGGAGTTTGTGGGTCAAGACTTAAGACTCGAAACGGCGAGAGGAAGTCGTGTGTCGCGAGTCACCAGTCACGGGGGTGAGAGACTGAGAGTGAGACGGCGATGGCGAGATGTGAGACAGGTCACAGGTCGCTGGGAAGGAAGAAGACGAACTGGAAGAGCAGTGAAGCTAGGAATGAGATGGTCCAAGTGAGAGTACGGACAAAGGGATAAGGGAAAGGGAATGGATCGATATGTTTAGGGTTTTCAACTGAAGAAGGCAGGCGCCATGTTACAAGTTTGACTGAAAGAAGCCATTCAAGGGAAAAAAATATTAATTTATAATTAAAAATATTAATTTATAATTAAATATGAAACGACGTCGTTTTGCCTATACTTCGGTTCAGTTCAGTTCGGTCCGGTTTTTGAACCCCTAGAAACCGAACTGAATTGAATCAGATTCGGTTCGGTTTGGTTTTTTTGGGCTTCGGTTAGGTGTTCGGTTCGGTTTTTTTCGGTTTTCGATTTTTCGAACCCACCCTTATATTTGATGTCAAAAGTTTATTCAATTGAAGTGTTGTTTGCTAACTGGATTTGAAAGCTTTGTAATATGTCAAATTTATTTTTAATTCATTTTAATAGTTTATCCCTTATTCCACTAACATTTCAACTAATAAAAATTTTGTTTCAGCTTTTTTGTAATATTTACAACCATTTAAAGATCTATTTAAATAAATAAAAATTAATATTTAACAATTCGGTTGAAGAAGTACAAAATTTGACATAAGACTTCAAATTGTCACATCATCCATCAATTATAATTTGACATCCCTCTTGAAAATGGTCTATGAGGCCAAACACATGCACCTACCGTACATAGGCTCTAGTATAGATGCGGAAAATAAGGAAAAGAAAAAGGGAAGAGAGGTGTAAAAAGAAGGGTAAATTACATTTTACCCTCTCAAGTTCCGGTGCAATTACAACCTCATATAATATCTTTAAAATATTTCAACCTCATACATTTAGTATTATTTTTTTTAATTTCATACAACCGTTAAAAAATATGTTAAGCTAACCGTTAAATGATGATGTGGCAAATTTAGGGTCCCCATTTGTGCTAACGTGGCTACCACTTTGTGCCACATGGCTAAACACTTAATAAAAAATTTAAAATATTAAAATAATTAATTAAAGAAAAGTAATATATATATATATATATATAAGCCCAAAAATCCCCTTCGTCTTCCCCACCCCCTTCTCCCATCCCCCATCACCCACCCCTTATCCCATTCCCCTACCTGAGCTACCCCTCCATCTACACCTTCATCTTCCCTACCCGAGCCACCCCTCCATCACCTTCACGATTCCAACCCGTTCCCCCATCACTTATGCACCTTTCTCTAATCACAGGCTGATCCATATCCACCCCCTTAACCCTCCAATCTTTAGGCCTATATGCACCTCCAACTTAAATCCATGTCCCAAAATCTAAGTAGCACCGTCTTTGAAACCTAGAGAAGACAGAGGGCATAATCTGCAGAATGATGGTGAATCGAGCTTGGACGACTTGGTTACAGAACTTGATCTGGAACTTGGTACCCAAATGCAACCACAACCTAGTGTGGAACGTCTTGCACGGCATTCAGAACTAGAAGCACGCCCTCCAATTCTTCAGGTGGGTCGAGTGGTCCGGGTTGTTCAAGCACGAAGGGGATTTTTTGGGGTGGGCTTAGGTGGGGAGAAAGGGATGGGGTAGATGGAGAGGTGGCTTGGGTAAGGGAATTTGAAATTTTGGGTTAGATGGAGGTGTAGAATTAATGGGGTCAGGGGTGGGTGATGGAGGATGGGGGATTGGAGAAGGGGGTGATGAAGACTGTTAGGGGGTTACGGGAGTTAGCATAGTTAAGGGTTCTTAAGGACAATTCATTATGGTTTTAGCTGTTATGTTGTTATTAGCATTTATCAGGATATAATTGTTTTTCCGTTTCATTGTAACACTAGGAAGGTATCTCATAGTCTGTGTATAAATATAGAGTGTAATACCTCAAATAATATAATTTTGAATATACAGTTTCTACATGGTATCAAGAGCCTGAAGTTTTTTTTTTTTTTTGAAATGGCTTCAGGTAGTGCGTCTTCTTCAGCCTTCTCCCCTATCTCTAATCCTAATATCTCTCATCTTGTCTCTGTCAAACTTTCTGATACCAATTATCTTGTGTGGGAAAGCCAAGTCAAACCTTTCTTGCTAGGCCAGAATCTTTGGCGCTTTGTTGATGGATCTTATCCCTGTCCTCCCTCTACTTTGTCCCCTTCTTCAAGCGATGACAAAACTACTCCTTCTCCATCACCCAATCCTGAATACACATCTTGGTTCCAAACCGATCAAAGCCTTATTAGTATTCTTCGTGCCACACTATCTGAAACTGTTCTTCCTCAAGTCATTGGGTTCTCCACCTCGAAAGATATATGGGATTGTCTCCAGCAAAATTTCTCGCAGCAATCATTAGCCAATGCTGCCCAACTAAAATTTCGTCTCTTCTCTCTCACCAAAGGCTCCAAAACTATTTCTGACTACCTTGCTCAGGCCAAAAGTTTGGCTGATGAACTCACTGTTATCCAAGAGCCTGTGTCCAATTCTGACTTGGTTACTTATGTACTCCGTGGTCTGGGCCCTGATTACCAGATGCTTGTGACGGCTCTTCTGAACTTTCCACCACTTCCACCTTTTTCGGACCTCCGCACCAAACTGCTTGCTTTTGAGGGGCAACAAGCTTTTGCCGCCCACCTCACTCCTACAAATTCCCATGCTGTCATGCTAGCAACACGTCCACCACGTGGCCCGCGCCATTTCCGTGCTCGTGATCCCTCTGCCCAAAGGCCACCCATCCGTCCCTTTAATGGGCCTGCACAAAACTTCTACCGTCCACAGCGACTTGCCTTCAATGCTCCAAGACTTCTGGGTCCTCCACCACCTCGTCCGCCGGTCCAATGTTGGCATTGCCATCAATTTGGACATGTTCAAGCCAAGTGCCCTCACTCTCGTCCCTTTGCTGGCATGCATGTTACTTCCTCTTCCGATCCTAACTGGTATTGGGACTCCGGTGCTACCAATCACATGACACATGATGCTAAGTTGTTTCCCCCCGGTGCCTCCTATACACCAACTGACAATGTTGTTATTGGTAATGGTGACACCCTCCCCATCACTCAGTCTGGTAATGTTTTGTTTTCTTCTGGCACTTATGTTTTTCGACTCTCTGATGTTCTTCGTGTTCCCTCTCTTCATAAACATCTTTTATCAGTGGCTCAGTTCACAAATGATATGCATGTAAGTATTACTTTCTTTCCTTGAGGTTATCACATTCGTGACTTACAAACTGGCGTTCTTCTATTTCAGGGCCTATGTAAAGATGGTCTTTATCCCATCTTTCCTACACTCTTGACTGGGCCCAAGACCGCTCTCTCTTCTGTTGCCGTGTCTTCGTCTCTTTGGCATCGTCGTCTTGGTCATCCTTCCAACAGAGTGCTTGATTCACTAGTTTCTAAGTCATTGTTAGGTTCTCCTTCTCGTTTATTGCATTCAAATTGTAGCCATTGTGCCTTATCTAAATCAATAAAACTTTCCTTTTCACCTCATGAACATCGTTCCCTTGCACCATTTGATTTAATACATTCTGATGTGTGGATGTCTCATGTTCTTTCCGTCTCTGGTTATCGATATTATGTCTTGTTTACTGATGATTCCACTCGCTATTCGTGGATTTTTCCCATGCGTTTGAAGTCCGAAGTCTTCGATCATTTTTCTGCTTTTGTTATTTATGTCCAAAATCAATTCTCTTTGTCTATTAAACAGTTCCAGAGTGATGGGGGTAAGGAATATGACAACTTGCAGTTTAAACATTTTTGTGCTACTAATGGAATTGTGCATCGTTTTTCTTGTCCTCATACACCTCAGCAAAATGGATTGGCTGAGCGTAAACATTGCCATATTGCTGATATGGGTCGTACTCTTTTACATACTGCTCACATGCCTCACACCTTATGGGCTGAATCTTTTTGTACGGCAGTTTATTTAATTAATCACCTTCCTACACCTGTTCTTCATGGAATCTCACCTTATCAATCCTTATTTGGTCATTCCCCAGATTATAAAATGTTTCGCATATTTGGGTGCTTGTGTTATCCCTATCTTGGAGATTATGTGTCTAACAAATTACAACCTCGTTCTCTCCAGTGTGTTTTTGTTGGTTACAGTGATAAACATCGTGGGTATCGGTGCTTCCATCCCCCTACTGGACGCCTTTATATTTCACGGCATGTCAAATTTCATGAAGATCAGTTTTATTATGCTGCTGCCCCTTTATCTGTTTCCTCTCCACCGCTTGCCGTCGTTTCCGTAGGCTTGTTGCCTAATCAAGCCTCTCCCCCATTTGTCCCACCACATGTCTCTCGGCCCGTGCCACAACAGCAAGCACCGCCAGCACCTGAAACAAGCACCGACAGCACCATGCCACTGCAGCAAGCCCCGACAGCACACGTGCCACTCGATGCCTCCAGCTGTCCTCCTACTGAACCATATGCAGCAGACCCGCCTGCAGTCAACCTGCCCGCATCTACAGCTATCCCGTCTGTCCCACCTCTCCCTGATCCCTCCCTATCAATCAATCAATACGGTTGGTTGCAAATGGGTTTTCAAAATTAAGCGGCGATCTGATGGCACACTTGAACGGTACAAGGCACGTCTCGTTGCCAAAGGGTTCCATCAACAGTCTGGCGTTGATTATTTTGATACTTTCAGCCCTGTCGTCAAGCCTACAACGATTCGCACCGTTCTTTGTTTGGCTGTTTCTTTTCAATGGTCCATTCGACAGCTTGATGTCAAAAATGCCTTCTTGCACGGCTCTCTTTCTGAAGAAGTTTACATGCGACAACCCCCGGGATTTGTTGATCCAGATCGTCCTCATCATGTGTGCAAACTTCATAAGGCCATCTACGGTCTCAAGCAGGCTCCACGGGCATGGTTTCAACGTTTTAGTTCTTTCCTTGTACAGTTTGGCTTTTGTCAAAGTCGGGCTGACACCTCCATGTTTGTTTATCAAGACAATTCTCGTGTTTTGATTTTATTATTGTATGTGGATGATATTATTCTCACCGGTAGTGATTCTTCTCATATTCAGACATTTATTAGCACCTTGGGAGCGGAATTTGACATCAAAGATTTGGGGCGTTTGCATTATTTTCTTGGGGTGGAGGTTCATTATCACACGGATTCAGTTCATCTTACTCAAAACAAATATACAGTTGATCTTCTCAAACGCATCAATCTCTTGGACTGTAAACCTGTTTCCACACCCATGGCTTCGAAAGGTACACTTTCTCATACTGATGGTACTAAACTTGCCGATCCTACACTTTATCGCCACATTGTTGGTGCCCTCCAATACCTTACCATGACCCGCCCCGACATCTCATATGCGGTTCAACATGTTGCTCAGTTTATGGGATCTCCCAGTGATGTTAATTTTGAATCTGTTAAGAGGATATTACGTTACCTTAAAGGCACTCTTGGTTTTGGTCTTCCTATTCGTAGTTCTCCTGACTGTTCTTTCCTAATTGCCTATTCCGATGCGGATTGGGTAGGATGCCCTGATACACGGCGGTCCACCTCCGGTTACTGTATATTTTTGGGACCCAATCTCATCTCATGGAGTGCCAAGAAACAGCCAACGGTTTCTCGTTCCAGTGCCGAAGCTGAATATCGAGCCCTTGCCTATGCATGCGCTGATACTATATGGATTCAAAATCTTTTAACTGAACTTTGTTGTCCGCTCACTCGTCCCGTGTTACTCAATTGTGACAACTTGTCTACCACGTACTTAGCTGCTAATCCCGTGTTTCATGCTCGCACCAAACACATTGGGATTGATTATCATTTTGTCCGTGAACGAGTCGCTTCTGGCAGTCACAAGGTTCAATTTATCCCGTCCACGTTTCAGCTTGCCGATGTCTTCACCAAAGGATTACCAGTTGACCGGTTTTCACGTCTTATTTCCAAACTTGTCACCTCTCCGGAGTCAAGTTTGCGGGGGAGTGTTAGGGGGTTACGGGAGTTAGCATAGTTAAGGGTCCTTAAGGACAATTCATTATTGTTTTAGCTGTTATGTTGTTATTAGCATTTATCAGGATATAATTGTTTTTCCGTTTCATTGTAACACTAGGAAGGTATCTCATAGTCTGTGTATAAATATAGAGTGTAATACCTCAAATAATATAATTTTGAATATACAGTTTCTACAAAGACAAAGGGGATTTTGGGTTTTTTATTTTCTTTTTATTTTTATTATTATTTTTTTACTTTGCTTTAGTTAATTATTTTAATATTTTAAAATTTTTATTAAGTGTTTAGCCATGTGGCACAAATATGACAGCCATGTCAGCGCAAATGGGGACTCTATATTTGCCATGTCATCACTTAATGGTTAACTTAACAGATTTTTAACGGTTGTATGAAATTGAAATGAAAAAAAAAATACTAAATGTATGAGATTGAAATGTTTTAAAGATGTTGTATGAGGTTGTAATTGCACCGAAACCTAAGGGGGCAAAATTTAATTTACCCTAAAAAGAATTCTAAGGAAGTTTCCAATATCTAATAATGGGAAAATGATCCTTGTCGGATTCTTTTCCTAGGAATCCTAGGGATCCTGTGATCGTGACTGTGCATCGTACATCGTGCGGTCAGAAATCATTTCAAAATTTAAAATTAAATATAAATAGTACATAACAAAAACTGACTGCATGATGTACAATGAACGGTCATGATCACATGATCCCTAGGATCCCTAGGATTTATGAACTACAAGACCAAATTATAGAAAATGGCATAAAATGGAGTATTTCATGACGTAATGAATTACAGATATATGTAATGCAGTTTAAATATACAACAATTACTTCCATGAAACTCGATGTCTCAGACTATTTATGGTAGCTTTTGAAAAGAAAAATCAACGTCTGAGATGGAAGGCCATTTTGTAAGGAGTATTCACCACATTTTTGGCCGGCTATTTGGCTCGGGGTGCAGTAGCCATAAACAAAACGAAGCCTCTTTAGGCCATTTCAGCGGCAATTGAGGAGGAAGAACTCGATGTCTCAGACTAGACATTGTTCTGCTCTTTTCTTCTCTTGAGTTGAGTGGACAGAATAACTGGTCACAAGCACCACCGCGTTAGTCCACGAAAACAAAAACAAAAGAACTCTGAACAAAATCAACTTTTACCATTACATAAAATGATAACTGAATGCTGAAGATCTTATTTAACTTATACTACAGATAAACAATTGAAAGCTTTTATTTACGAACCTCAAAAAGAAGAACCCCTAACCGATAAATGTCTGAAGCACATGAACTCGATCCAGCAGAAACCTCTTCGGGACTAGTATACCAACTGGTCTCCATAAGCAATATTTGTTTCATTGGAAACGGTTGTCTCTTATCTTCTAGTTCAACATTTCGGTCTCTGATTCTATTTTCACTCTCTTGTACCAACGATTCGCGTGCTGCATGGATTGAACTCGACTGCATGCAACTCGTTTCCGACAAGGCATTTGGAGTTGTCATAGACTGAAAATTTTCTCTTCCTAAGTTCCTTCGTTGCTGATGCAGATTACGATGCAAGAGAGAGGGAAAATCCTTAATTTCTTCAGTTGGGCTGTTTAACTCATCCTCGGGAGAATCAGTGCCAGAATCCGAACAAGATGCATACTCGATAAAGGAGATGTGGTTGAAAGATGACATGACGAAACTTGAAGGTCGCACATTATGAACAACAATCCCTTGCGAATGTGCTACACTAATAATTTCCACTATTTGCCTAAATACATGCAAGCATTCAAATACATCAACAAATCGATCCGGTTTATCCAACCGCTGTCTCAAGCTATGACCGTTCATCAGCTATGGCTGCACAAATTTCCGGTTTAATTAAAAAGTTTGATAACTTAATGACTATCAAATCTGTGAAATCTTTTGGTGTTGTTTGTGAAATTTGTGTAGGTATACATTCAAGTATCGAGTGTCCCATAATCAATTCTTTTCTAGAGTTTATTCAAGAAAGACAATCAAGTGAACAACTTCAACCACCAACAGTTTGATTCATTCTCAAATAAATATAATCCTGGTTGGCGTCATCATCCAAATTTTGGTTGGAAGAACAATTAGCAGAATCAAGTAAACCTACCTTTACTGTTCCAGAACAATGAAGCCAAAAAGAGTCCAATGAAAGATATGATGGCTCAATGTGCTCAAACTACCAACATTCTCGATCAAAACACGAATATATTCATGTAAGCAACTCAAACTTTTCTACAAAATCAGCAAGCATCCATACGCAAGCTAGAGGATCAGGTTGGTCAGATTGCCAATGCCATGGTTGAGAGAGAGAATGACAAGTTTCCAAGTCAAACTAAGATCAATCACAAGAATCAAGAGCAAGTCAAGGCCATCACACTCCGGAGTGGAAAGTTGTAGAACAAAGGATGAAGGAAAAGTGGACCCGGTTGAAAAGTTGGTAAATGGCATCACTGAACTGTAAGAGGAAGAGCAAGTACATGAGAAAAAAATTTCTCCACCTATTCCATATCCTCAACGGTTACAAAAGGCTAAGACAGATCAACACTTTTCTGATATTTTTCAAAAAAGTTCACATTAACATTCCTTTGCTTGATGCAAATGCAATGAAACAAATTTCAAGTTATACAAAATTTTTGAAAGACATATGCACCAAGAAGAGGAGGTTCATTGAGCATGAGACGGTGATGGTATCCAAAGAATGTAGTACGGTGCTACAAAAGAAATTGCCACCTAAGTTGAAAGATCCAAGGAGTTTTAGTATTCCTTGCACAATTAGAAATACTCATTTTGATAATTATTTATGTGATTTGGGTGAAAGTATTAATCTAATGTCATTCTCTATCTTTAAACAATTAGGTTTGGGAGAGATAAAACCAACATTAGTTTGTTTATGGATCGATCTGTCACATACCCACGAGGAATTTTTGAAGATGTATTGGTGCGGGTTGACAAGTTAATTCTCCTTGCAAATTTTGTCGTGAAATCCCAGTCATCCTAAGTAGGCCATTCTTGGCCACTGTGGATATTGTAATTGAAGTTCGAAAGGGCCTAGTTACAGTGAGAATACAAGGAAAGCATGTGGTGTTTAAAGTTTTTAAAGCTATTAAATGCTCAAGTGATGTAGAATGTTTTACAGTCGATGTTCACAACAAGAAGGTGAATGGGGATGTCAATTTCAACGCCACCAATTCTTCACCTCTTATCACTGATCCTGCTTAACCCATTCGTAGTTCGGCTAAAGACTATAAATTTAGCGCTTGTTGGGAGGCAACCTAATATTTCTATGTTCCTTTTAGTTTCTTGTTTTTTTTTTTTTTCTTTCTTGAATTTCTTGCATGTTATGCTGTATTATTTTATTTTCTATTGTAGGAGAACTGGATGTTGTCCACTCTTGGAGCTTATTGTAGAATCAAGTTTGTGGGTTACTTCTTGTTGGGGAACACAATGACCACCATGTGGTGCATAAACCAAGGAAGTTTCTTTGTCCAAATGTTTTTCCTCGTTCATTTTATTTTATTTCTTTATTTCATATGTTAAAAGACATTAGGGACAATGTCAATTTTAAGTTGGGGGTGAGGTTTAAAAACAAAGAAAAAATTGAAAATTTTCAAACCTTTTAACAAGATTTGAATTGCGTTGTCTTTATGTTGCTTTGTCAATTTTGAGTCCTTTCATTTTATTACTTTAGTTTGTCTTGTTCTTACTACTTAAAAAACAATAAAAATTAGAAAATTTAAAAAGAAAAAAAATTAGAAATTGACATAAAATTCAAAACATTTTCTTGTTTTTTTATTATTGTTTTGAATTTGTTTTTTGACACACTCCGACCCGAAATGTTCACATGGACTACGAATCGAGTTATGCTAGCCGACACCAGGAGGTGACGAAGCCATAAAGTGTAGTAATGAGGAAAATGTAAATAAATTTAAACCTAAAGTGCCTAAATATAAGAGTGCACTTGTGAGCGAGAATGAACCCATTTCACACGTGATATCAGAGCATAAGTAAAGTACAGTAAAGTAGGATGAGAATTATACCACCGAAGGCAACCACCTATACCAAGATTTGCCAAGAATCCTCGTTGACATGAAAGCTCAGCACTAAAACCTGGAGGGGCGAAATATAAGGGTGAGTGAGCCTAAAAATAAAGTTTTATAAAAACCTTTTTGAAAACATTATAACCCCTCGCTGTAAAACAAGTATAGTTTCCAAAATATACATATGACGTATAGTATGAAAATACTTATCATAGCCTGCAATATCTCAAGAATTCAATGCGTCACAAAATTTGTAATAAGCACCTAACGTCCAATAATCACATAATCTCGTATAAATAAACATATCATATCAAGTGCTTATCGACATATGCTAACACATGAGTTCATGCAGAGGTAATCTGAAATGAACTTGATTGGGTGTAATAATGATTTACGATCTAGTACTACAATCACGTGAAGACTGGCGCTATGCGCATTTCTTACGACTCCTAATTGCTATAACATTATAGGACAGGACTAGCACCTACAATGGATCCAAAGTGAGCGTACGGTGTGATGTGAACATATATGTGAAAGACTGGCCTTGGCCCGGGCAAATACTAACACCGGTGCAGCAACAATGAGCAAATAACGTAAATAAAATCATGCAGTGGTAAGTTGATAATTCATATTGCCATAATACTATTCATGGCCATAAATATAATTAAGGCATCAATAATAATACGCATACTTGTACATCCCGTAGGACATAGCATAATTTCATAATTTCTATCGACATGCTAAATCTTATAAACGTTAAGCTAATCTAGGCGTATCGTAGAAAATTCTTTATGAAATATATAAATGGAAACTAACAAATATATACACACACACACACTACATAAAAGAAAAGACCCACTCACAGTTACTTGTGATGTCACATCCGTTCAAGTTAGGAAGCCGGAATCTCCAATGGTAATTTCACCTAAGCATAATATTGGGACCCATTAATAAAACTCAACTAAAACGATTAAAATTGGGAAAATGGAGTGCGGATTTGGAATTAGAGTGTCGAGATACACTAAGAAGGGTCATGGGTAAATATTGTAAAAAGTCAATCGATCCACCCTGGCAGTCAACTACGTTAAAACTTTGAAATTTCACTAAATGGATGTCAAAAATGGACTCGAGGTGTCAAAATTAGCCTAGGAGGGTTTTCGAGAAAACTTTCAAAAAAGTCAATGCAAGGAATAGTCTAAGGAATATTCTAGAGAATATTCTAAAACATTCTAGGAATCCATTTAGGAACTGAGCTAGGTTGGATCCTCGGTTCGGATTCAAATCCGGGTTTATTGGATTTTTTTTTTTTAACCGTGTTGGGTCGACCCATTGTCTCGCATGTTGAACCCGTCGGACAAACGAAGAATAACATCGGTAGTTTGGCCTAGAAACTTCCCAAGCTCTGCTTAGCTTCGAATCTGAACCAAAATTCTCCATTTAAAAGCCAAATTAAAGCTAGGAAGGCAAAAGATGCAAAATATACCTAAAAGGGACTAAGTTGTGGCCAGAGTTGGCCGAAAAATGGCTTAAAGCTGCCGGATCTCCACTAGAAAACTAGGAAACTTCCCCTACGTTGTTTCTTGCGTCCAAACATCACCAAAATCCCCCAAAGTGACCCTAATTATACTACAAAACATGATCTACGAAGAACTTGGGGTTTTCGAGGTTCTCTTTTGTCAGAAAAATGAAGTTTCACAAGAGAAGGCGATGAACAGTGGCCAAAGCCACTGTGCAGCCACATCTCGAACCAAGGTGCACTGAACTGACTGGATAACGGTGATGGTAATCTCCCTTCGAGGCTAGTGGTCTAATTTCGATGGTTTTGATAGAAGACGACAATGCTCCGTCGTGGTAATGTCTGCATAGCTGCAGAGATTAGGAGAACGGGCGGGAAAGAGAGGTGAAAGATGATGGAGAGGAAATCATGGCAATCGGTGATGATTCATGACTAGCCTAGGTTCGTGGTGGTGGTGCTCGCCGGAATGGCTAGGGTAGTATGGTGCAGTTTCTCTGCACTTACAAAGAGAGAAAAACGAAACGGAGTTGATAGACGAGAGAGAGTGAAATGAGGGAGAGATGAGGTGGCAGCAAATGAGTTGAGAGTTGAAAAAAAGGGGATTTCTGGGAATTGGGAGACACATGAGAGAAGGAAAGAGTGGGGTGTGGGCCCCACATGGCTCACAAAACAAGCCACAAAATATCTTTAAAAAGGAAATTACCAAATTGCCCTTCAAGTTCATAAGTCCATAAAATCTCTATCGTAACTTCAAATTCGATTCCACTTGTGCCCACGCATTCGTATCATTGAGTACTACACAAATACGCTTAAAGAATAAGTCATACGTCTCTCTAAACAATGATCAACAGAAGTCAAAATTCTTACCTCTAGGGGCATTTTTGTTTAGTCACTCTTTTAAAATTAATAAAATCGTAAAATTAGGGACGGGTTGTCACATTTTTTGTTAGTTTCCTGACCCAATGATGTGATTGGTTGAATTCGAAACATGGTGATTGAGAAATTAGTAAGCATGTTTAGGTGAATTTCCTTCTCTTGTTAGTTTTGTACATGTTCAATCATCCTTGAAACAAGAATGCACATAGCCTTATTGATTTGAAACTAAAGCATGATTTAATGTTTCATATGTGAATATAGTGACCAAATGGAAAAATTGTGAGCTTTTGAGCCTAATATGATTGAACTATCATGCATCAATCACATTTATTCTTGTGCATATGATCTCATTCTTACATGTATCTCTAGAACTTGATTTGTACCTTTTGATTCATTCATCAATTCATGCAATAACTTGGAAAGGATAAAGGCCATTTTTGAATCGTTTGAGCCTTTCATGCCTACCTTATATGCTCCTTTTATCATTAGTAGCACTTTGAGCCTTAAATTAAGCCTTTTCTTTGCTAGCCATATCTCCCTACCATGCTCCAATATTGGAGTTGAGCCCTTATGCATATACCTATATTTTATTATTTTGAGAAAGTATTATAGAGGTTAGGCTATTGGGTTTAATTTATATAGAAAAATGGATGGAGAGTGTGTACTACATTGAAATGTGAAAACGAGGGGCGTTGTAGCTTTATATATTCGAGCATGATAAAAAGAGAGAAATGATTAAAAATCTACAGGAAGCTCGTTATTTTGTGCGGGTAGTATGGCTTTCGTTCATTTATGTAAATATTGAAAAAAAAAATTGGAGAGTGCTAATATTTGAAATGTGTTATGTACAAGCATACTTCTATTCTTAATGTTCATTGTTATTATACGTAAAAAGCTTGAGTGTGCAATTGCATAAGTTGGAGGGATAGCTTGTGATGCAAAATTCATATTTCCAGTTGAAATTGTGAGGGGATGTTATTGTCCTTGGTTTGCTCTAATGTACACTTTCTCAAAAAAGTTGAATTGCATATCGTTTCTTTATAGCTTATCACCTTTAGCCCCATTACAACCTGGCAAAAGACTTTTTTATCCAAGAAATTTCTTGAAATTGATACCAAGCTAGGTTGATAAGCAAGTATATGGCTGCATGTTTAATTAATGAGATCATTTAAGTGAAACATATTAACCCAGAAATATGTGTGAATGAGTGTATGTCCAGTGAGAAGGTCATTTGTTTGCATATGATGATTTTGATAAGCTTGGAATTGCATTGGCAAGGCTATATTATACACACTGCACCTCAAGGATGATAGAAAGGTTTTGGCTAACACATGGAATATGGTTGATTCAGTTGCTTTGTGCTTATGAAAATTCTTGATTATTATGAAATCTTAATTGAGATTCTTTGAGGTCATAGGGGGAAGCTAGCGTTTTCCATGCCTTTTTTTTATTTTTTTATTTTTTATGTTTTTCTTTCTTTTACTCGAGGACTAGGAAAACGTAAGTTTGGGGGTATTTATTGAGAACCTATTGTACTATTTATTTTACCCCGAAAGCTACATTTTCTTACGATATATTTGATTTTAACGAAAGGAACTACATGATTTTGTGTTCTCAAGCTAGATTAATGTGATGGAAATTATATTGGATCTCATTACTTTTAAATTGAGTTAAATGAGTCAAATTTCTCAATATTTTGCCTAAATAAACTGAGTGTGTGTGCTTTTGGCATATTTAAGATCACATGTTTTTCTTTCTTTTTGGGTTTCAAATACATTATGCTATTTAAATGTTATGCAGGGTGCATGGCCACTTCAAGAAGAATACGGCCTTTATCCTTTTATTGCACAGAAAAGAAAAATGAAAGCTTTGCCTTCTCTTCTATTCTCATGAGCAAGCCGACAGACACAATTGCAGCAGAATATGATCACTTACAGATTTTCTAGAAGTTAGACGGCGAGATGCAAGGATGCTATGACTGCAGCAAGTAAACTCAAGATAATAAGTTTGTGTTAAGCTTTCGTCGCTTTTTTTTTTTACAAGCAATGATAGATTGGTATTTCATTCAGCATCTCAAACAGTACATGGGTGCCTAAGCTTCGTCGGTTACACAGAAGGAAATGAAGGAAGACAAGAAGAAAAAGGAGTTTTGCTAGGCACTAATTTATCAATTATTAGGCTCTTGGAGAATAAAAGAGAAGACAAGAGAAGGGTTGGAGGTGGATCATTCAAGAAAGAAAAGGAACGGCTTGGTGTTTTGTTTTGGCATTAATTTTGCAATATGGGGCTGATCATTATGGAGCATTAAGGAAACAGAAGAATAGAGAATTTGAACCACATTATTACTAGTTCATTGTGAGGTTAAACCCATCTATTTTCTTTCGTGTAAACAATATCGTTTGTTAAACTGCGAAACATTTTTGCTAACTATTCTAAACCTTAGTGTATGGTCACATACATCTAATCATTTTTCATGTGCCATTTCACTTAACATTTGTTAATTTTTTTTGGGTAAATTACATAAAACTACCTCAACTATTGGGTCAGTCACAATTTCATGCCTTATCTTTAAAAAGTTTCAATGTCATACCTTATCTTACAATTTTTTACAATTTCATACCTTCCGTCAGTTTGTATATCAATTCTTCCGTCAAATAGTGATGTGGCCTAAAAAATTTAATAAAACTTTAAAATTTGAATTAAAGATTAAAAATTAAAAAACAATAAAATCATTTAATATTATTTCTTTTTCCATGGGGGACCCACCCCCCTAAACGACCTGTATCTCCTTCCTTCCCCACTTCTCTTTCTCGCCATGCCCATAACCCCCCCCCCCAACCCACCTAGGTTTTTTCATCCGCCATCCCTTTTCCTCCCATATTCTCTCTCCCTTTCTCCCTTTCATGCTGCAACAGTAGCCTCGTCAGCCCTGAATCCAGATCCCATCCCAAACCCAAATCCCACGCGCTCCCGTCTTCCCCCAACCCATGCCCCAAACTAATCAAATAAAATCAAATCCCAAATTTTCTCGGAAAATCCTTCACTGCAAACCTAATAACCCATCAGAAACATTTATTTTCCCTGGAACGAAATAGCCCCCAGAGAAATTTTTTGATTCAGATTAAGGGTTGCTTTCTTCAAATTTTCTTTTCTGGCTTTGGTAGTTCGATGGGTAGGGACTGATTCAAAAGATTGGTGGCGAAGATGATGAGGTGGCGACCATGGCTGCCTCTGACGACAAAGAAGTAGGAGGTAAGGCTGGTGGTGCAGAGGCTAGAAGGCTGGGATCTGGTGAGAGAGGGTGTAGACGGGGCCGGTCCACAAGACAAAGAAAAAAAGGACAAGTGGACGGCGGAGATTAGGTGGAAGGGATCCAAGGGGATGTCAGATGAAAAAACCCAAGTAGGTTAAGGGGTTCTGCGCACGGTGAGAGGGAGAAGTGGGGTAGGAAGGAGATACGAGTGGTTTAGGGGGTCGGTCCCCCATGGAAAAAGAAAAAATATTAAATGATTTTTTTTTTTAATTTTTAATATTTAATTAATTTTTTTGAATATTTTTTGAATTTTTTTAAGCCATGTGACTATTTAACGGAAGAATTGACAATTAAACTGACGGAATGTATGAAATTGTAACAAATCGTAAGATGAGGTATGAAATTGAAACTTTTTAAATACGAGGTATGAAACTGTGACTGCCCAATAGTTGAGGTAGTTTTATGTAATTTACCTTTTTTAAAAATAAAACAAAATTGAAAAAGTAACATTTAGTGTAAAAGTTAACTAGAGTTAGTTGAAATGACACGTGATAAATGATTAGGTGTATGGTGAGCAAAAATTATCTCATCCACCACTTTGATTTTGCTTTTCAAATTAAAATTCTAGAACCCACATTCCTTGAGTAATGGAACCACTTCTATGTGCTACACTTATACAAATGATTTATTTATTTTTTGATAGAACACTTATACAAATTATGGTAGAAATAAAAGTAAGAATGGCATTTTTTTTTCCATTCATTTCTTTTTTTTAATCTGAAATTTAGGAAAGGAAGCCCAAAATTAATTAATTATTTTTTTCTGGCATATTTTTTTTACTTCAACACATGTCCAATTCTCAGAGTCTAAAATCACAACACAAATAGCATTCCTTGGATAACAAGTCACAAAAAAACAACTAAGAACCCAAAAGCAAAAAATTAAACAAACATAACAACAATGCCATTGAGATAACAACAAGAGAAATTTCGAAACTAGATAGGATATAACCAGAATCCAAATGTTACACACACGACTCATGTAATTTCCTCAACTTTAAATCCCGGAAAAGAGCCATGGAAATTATCAAGTTAGGCATTGACATAAGCATTGAGAGGATCACCTATGAGCCTGCAAATCCTCCACTCACCGCATGTTTCGCCACTGCTGAAAGCAGCATCTTCCTGAGCCTTTTCCTCCTGTAGCAGTCCCTCACAAACAAGTCCTCAATGTAAAACTCTCACTTCCCCATAAGGGTGGAGTAATTTGGGAAAAACAGCACAAACCCAGCAACGACGACGTCCCTCGCCGTTGTACCTGAACAAATCGCATTCTGGGTCATCGATGAGGAGGTCCATATCAGGGTTTTGATGGTGGGTGCGTAGGTCGAGTTGTTGCACTCAAGGTGAAGGTGTTCCATGAAAGGTGTTTGAGAAACCTCGAGGATGAAAATGGTGAAGGACTGGAATGGAGGGGAGGTGAAGAGTCTTAACTGCAAGGAAGAACTTCATAGAAATCAAGAAATATGCAGACTAAGAAAGCTTAAAAAAGAAGAAAACCAAAGAATTTCTCAATATATTTCTGTAACTGTTTTTGTTATACACCGACTTAACCAAAATACAAGAGGAAATGAAATATTTATACTACTCTATATGTGCACATGTTCTGCATATGTACAATGATGACCTGGCATATTATTTACTTATCTAATACCCCCCTTCAATCTTAGCTTAGATAACCAAACTTAAGATTGAAACAGTGACAAAGAAAATCTGGACCATGAAGACCTTTGGTGAGCACATCGACAATCTGAGCTCTAGTACACACATATTCAACAGATAAGTCACCTTTTTGAACTTGTTCACGGACAAAGTGAAAATTCGTTTCCAAGTGCTTGATTCTAGAGTGTTGAACCGGATTTAAGCTCAAAGCTATTGCAGATTGATTATCGCAATACACCACCGAAAGATAAGATAAAAACTCATGTAAATCTTTGAGAATGAGACGAATCCAAGCAATATCAGCTGTAGTATGTGCTAAGGCTCGATATTCAGCCTCAATTGAACTTCGAGACATAGAGGACTGCTTTTTAGATTGCAAAGAAATAGGATTAGAGCCAAGATACACAACATAACCAGTGATAGAACTCCGAGTGTTCAAATGTGTAGCCTAATCCGAATCACTATATGCAGTCACATACACAGAACTCCCAAAAGTGTATGTTAAGCCATATTGAATAGTCCCTTGCAAATATCGAATTATTCTTTTAACCATAGCAAAGTGTACATCCATAGGAGCATTCATATATTAACATATAGTATTCATAGCAAAGGCAATGTCTGGACGTGTAAATGTAAGGTATTATAAAGCCCCAACCAAACTTCGATATGGAGTAGGATTAGTGAGTGAGGTACTTTCAGTAGTAAGAACCTGATTATGAGGCTTACAGGGTGTGGAGCACGGCTTACAATCATCCATGCTAGCCTTGTGAATCAGATCAATCACATATTTGGCTTGATTGATAAACAGATCACTATTTGTCTTATAAGTAACCTGTAGGTCAAGGAAATAAATTAACTTGCCCATATTCATAAGATCAAATACTTCATTGAGAGCTGTGATCACAGATTGTATCAATTGGGGATTAGAGCTTGTAATTATGATGTCATCGACGTACAGAAGTAAAATAACCACATAAGTTCCTTCGATTTTAACAAATAGACTAGAATCTGACATTGAAGCTTCAAATCCAATAGCCTGCAAATAGTTAGTAAATTTGGCATTCCAAGCTCGGCGAGCTTGTTTTAAACCATAAAGAGACTTAACTAATTTGCAGACGTGAGTAGGAACTAAGGATTGACAAAGCCTTAGGGTTGCTTTATATAAACTTCTTCATGCAATTCCTCGTGAAGAAAAGTGTTCTTCATGTCAAGTTGTCGAAGATCCCAATGATGTGTAGCGGCTAGTGCTAAGATTAAACGAATCGTAGTATGTCGAACCACAGGACTAAATGTTTCTGTATAATCCAACCTCTTTTCTTGGTTAAACCCCTGAGCAACCAAGCGTGCTTTATATCAGGAAATAGAACCATCATTTTTCTTTTTGATTTTATACACCCACTTGCTACCAATGACATTCTTATCACAAAAATTAGGAACAAGTGTCCAGGTACCTTGTGCTTGAAGAGCATCAAACCTATCTTGCATTGCCCTTTGTCACTGGGGAATATTAGATGCTTGTTTGATAGTTGATGGTTTTGAAGCATCCAGAATATCAGCAACAAAGGTGAAACCCCCTAAGAAATGATCATAATCCTCAAGAGTCAAATACTGCACTTCTGGGAATATAGCTATTAAGGCCGAGTAGTCTTTTCTGTTTATGATACCAGTTCTTAACCTTGTTTGAATTCCCTATGAAATAGATGTATTACTTGTGCTAGGAGAACTAGAAGAATTGAGAAGAGGTAACACAACTTGGACAGGCAACATAGGGCTGGAAAGAGTAGCATGTGTAGTAGAGTCCTGTGCATTTTCCAAAGAACTCTTAGAAACATGATGCTGTGATGTAAAACCAAGTGATTGAGTGACTGAAACCCGTGGGGAACATTGTTGGAATCAATACTAAAAGAATGATCCATTGAAGATGGTAACTTTACAATTATAGAACTTATAGTACTACTTTGACCAGAAGACATGTAAGAAGTGGCATCTGTAATAGTTGAACCAATATGTCTATAAGGAAAATATAGTTTCATCATGAATGACATAACGAGAAATAATAACTTTCCCAGTTGATATACTGTAGCAGATAACACCTTTATAACTTTGTGAATATCCCAAGAACACACATTGGGTTGATCGAGGCTGCAACTTATTAGTATTGTAGGGCCTAAGATAAGGATAAATGGCGGAACCAAAAACTTTGAGATTAGCTATGTCTGGTTTCTTGCCAAACAACTTCCCAAAAGGTGAAACCATATTAAGACCCTTACAAGGCATCCTATTAATAAAAAAGGCAACATGATTGATTGCATAAGACCAAAACTTGTTAGGTAACTTGGCCACATATAGCAATGTAATAGTTGTTTCAATAAGATGTCGATGCTTCCGCTCAACTAATCCATTCTGCTGAGGTGTGTAAGGACAAGAGATAAAATGTAATATACCATGTGTAAGCATGACTAAGAAATTCTCCACCACCATCAGATTGTAACACTTTTAACTCTAGTATGAAATTGATTCTCAATATATGCACAGAATTTGACAAAGGAACCAAAAACTTCTGATTTATTCATGATAGTAAATATCCATACAAATCGAGTAGCTTCATCTATAAAAGACATATAATATCGAAAACCTTTAACTAAAACAATTGGAGAAGGGCCTCCTACATCACTGTGTACTTTGTAAAAGGGAATATTTGCTCTATCAATCCTATCAGAAAAATGAAGTCTACTCATTTTCCCATCAAGACAATGAGAACAAAGTTTGACAGTTTCATCAGAAGTAACAGCTATATTTGATTCTCTAAGCATAGTTTTCAATATGTCATTCGAAGATGACCACAACGCTAATGCCACAAGGCAGATGTCACAGACTGTCCCAAATAAGCAGAGCATGCACCTTGATCCATTAAAGTGGGAAAAATATGCATGGGTACTCGAAACAACTCATGATCGCTACTCTTTCCGTGGTGGAGGCTCGCCCCTGTTATCTTGTCTTACACAAAAAACTGAATATCATCACAGATAAACCAACTATGATTGTCTTTGCACAACTTTTTAACAAACAACAAATCCACAGTCAACATTGGCACATGTAAAATGTTCTTAAGATGTAAAACATTAGAAGGAGTTTGCGAAGTGTTATGACCAATATTTTGAACTTTCAAACCTTCACCATTTCCCACTATTATCTTCTCGGATCCTGCATAAGGTGTAGATTGAGCAAGGACTGTCAAATCGGGTGTTATGTGGTGAGAAGCACCAGTATCAAGAATCCAGGAATCTCCATTTGCAATTGCAGCAGAATATTGTGCATTCATAGCTGGAAAACAGGGTAAAGATGACATAGATGGAGAGCTAAATTGTGGAGACTGATTGTAGTGCACAAATTGATGAGATTGACTATTATGCACATACTGAGGAGACTGACTATTATGCATAAACTGAAGAGTTTGATTGTTATTCACAAACTGAGATTGAAGAGATACCAATCCCATATTAGCTTGAGAAGACATAGGAAAACCTTGATATGCATAGTTGGCAGATAAGGAATGAGGAGGTTGAGCTCCTTGATAGGCATAATTGCCTCTATGCCTGCAGTTTAATGCAATATGACCACGTTTGCCATAAATTTGACACTCTTGTACAGACTGTCCACCATCATTTCTATAAAGACAAGTAACTGCAACATGACCTTTGCGAGAACATATTTGACACTCGGGGACAAGATCAAACCTGTTAGAAGTATTGCTTGACCATGATTGCCAATTTGGACCAGATCTGGAATTATTGAACCTGGGTTTATAGCTTCCATTACCTCATGGTCCATAGTTATTCATACCAAACATTCTGCCATTCTGATTCAAGCCTGAAAAACTATTCGAATGAAATTGATTACCAGATGGAGGATAACTTGTCTGAGAAGAATAACTACCAGATGAGCCATAGCCAAGATTTGGAGAAAACTGAGGAGGTGAGGGATTACTCGAATAACCTGAAGATCCCCCAACATGATCATTAGAAGAATTAGCATTCACAAACATAACAGACACCCCCTGAACCAAAGAATTCATTACTGCTTCAATACTCTTCTCTACACCGATTAATTGAGCTCGAAATTCCTTAAGAGTAATGGGTGACTCTTTGGCAAAAATAACAATTCTAATTGTATCATAATCAGAAGGTAGAACTGTGTGTGCAGCAATAATAAGATCATTATTTGACACTTTCTCTCCAGTAGCCTGTAATTGATCTTTTAGTGCTTTCAACCTTAGCAGATACTTATCAATAATATCCCCCCCTCATTTTTTTTGCATAGCATGTAGTTCAGCTCTTAGATGATTGACACTAGCTTTAGAAATAGACATATATCGATCATGTAAGGTAATCTAGGCCTCATGAGACGTCTTACAGCCAACCACATGCTCAATTGCATCATCACTAAGGGTAACAATCAACAAGCTTAACAATGCCATATCCATCTTCACCCAGTTCTTATACGTAGCATTAACCTCAGTAGTAACTCCTAATTCAGGGGTGAGAACAAACTTGGGAGGACATACAGAATCACTCGTGAAATGATCAAGATGATCATATCCACGCAAAACATAGCTAAACTAAAAACTCCATTTAAGAAAATTATCATCATTCAGTTTCATCGTAAGCATACCCAGCAAACCTTCAATTTTCACTTAATTAACCATGATTGGAATAACAAATTCACTGTAATATCAATAAATGTAACAAACATAAAAAAACAATGGACGAACCCAGAAAAACCCAGGTGAAACTTGAGTCGGTGGAAAGAACACAGATGAAAAATTTACAAAATTAACTTCAAACACAGAATCAAGAGCAACCAATCACTATACAATTTCAAGAATCACAAACAAACTTCATCACTCGACATCTGCCTTCAATCAATTCACTTAACGCAAGAAAACCCAAAATTCACACAAATTGGCATCGGCCTTTCATGAATGCAGCATATAAATCGTCAATTCAACAGAAACTATGGCAAATTGGCATTGGCCTTTCATGAACGCAGCATATAAATCGTCAATTCAATAGAAACTATGGCATCGGCCTTCAATTATACAAAGGTTCGGAAAAAAAATTCCAGATCTAAGCAAAATTCTTAAGAATTTGTGAAAGCCACAGAAACAATATCACCTTATCACCAATCGAAGCAGTGAAACCTATAAACCAGACCCATTGTGCAAGCAAGACTGGCTCTCGATACCATCTTAACTGCAAGGAAGAACTTCATAGAAATTAAGAAATATGCAGATTAAGAAAGCTTAAAGAAGAAGAAAACCAAAGAATTTCTCAATATATTTTTGTAACTGTTTTTGTTATACACCGACTTAACCAAAATACAAGAGGAAATGAACTATTTATACTACTCTATATGTGCACATGTACAATGATGACCTAGCATATTATTTACTTATCCAATAAAGAGGATAGAGAAGAGTGAGGACTTAATGGAGGCGAAGAGGTCAGTTAGGTGCTCAAAGACGGCTAGCTAGTAGATGAGCTTGTGGATGTATGGGACGTCGATCGGGAGAGCTAAGCGAATTCGGTAGAAAAGTGAGTGGCCCATTGGGGTCGAGCATTAGGGTACGTCGTTAAAGGCCTTTGGGGCTGAGGTGGGTGGCGGCGGTGCGGTGGCGACCATATTTGTGGTTGGGGTTTGGGTATTTGCTTGTTTTGCAACTGAGAAAAGTTGGCTACATTTTTCCAGGAAATGCGTGGGAAAATGGTACTGGTGTGTGAGTAGTGAGGACTAAGGTGGGGAGTGGGAGCGGTTTTATAATTGAGCTGGCGATCAGGTTTCAATCCTAATCATTTGTAAAAGAGAAAGCTTAGACGGTCTTCAATTTTTAAGTTAAAATGTAAAAATTTTAACTTAGAAATAGTTTTTTTTGTTACAAACCTTCTAGCTAAACTTTTAGTCTGAAATTATTAAAGAATGCATTTAGGATAATTTTTTTCTTGAAGTAACTTTAAAAAAATAAAAAAATAACGTAGACTATCATAATTTAATTTTATGAATATTTTAATCTAAAAATTTAAATTCTTATCAATATTGAAAAATCATAAAACCGACACCATAAAAATTGTGAAATACTATGAAAGAATATGAAACATATGAAATAATTTTTTAATTAGCCACTGGATTTAAATTTGTACCATAAGATCCTGTTTTTACCATTGAATATGGTCATATTAGATCTTAGTCGTTAGGTTCAATGAATTTATAAATATAAATCTAAAAAAAATAGACATATATGGTGGCTGTGTCACTAACTCAGGGAGAATTCAGGCCTAAATTTGCCCTCAAAATGAACTTTGGAGTCAAACCTATATTTGGCCTAAGACTTAGAATAAGTTAGGGTAGATTTAGAATCTAAAATTCGAGTTTTACGAGTTAGAGTAAGTCTAAAAAGACTATTAAAATAGGACTCTTCAGATGCTTTTGTCAACATATTTTTTTTCCCAATATTCAAGTTCCAGCTTACCATACTAAAGTCTCATTAACATTTATCTTCTCTTAGATATTTGGATAGGATACGAAAAGCTTCTGTCAATTTCGGTGAAAGTTGTCAAAAGCAAAAATCAATTTTGTTTGGATGATTGCAATGATTGGATAGGATACGAAAAGTTAGGGGCAATTTTGTAAATGGATGATTAAAGGAAAAAATAGGAAATCTCCGCGCAAGTTCCCAATTGTAAACATTTGAATAAAAAAAGTAGAAAATTTGAAAAAATAATGAAAATGTATTCGCTGGTGGAAGTTCGTTTATTTTTGAAAGCTCTTTGGTATATAACTATTAAGGAGTTTGTAGCTTAATTAACTACAAGTTAGTGGCGGAAATTTTTTTCTTTGAGTGGTGAATGACATTGTTTCCTTATGCTCGTTGGTAGATTGAGAGCTATGACTTTCTTGGACTTAGTGTTTGTTGAAAACTTTCGTTTAGGGATGAGTTCAGTTCACATTGGTTTGATTTTTGTCGAAAACGAAAAACCGAACCAAAATTATTGTGAGGTTCGTTTTGATTCGGATTTTCTTCCGATTTTTTCGGTTCGGTTTGCATTCAGTTCGGCTCGGTTTAAGGTTTAGGCAATGATGAACGGAGCATGATCTCAACATCTCATCATTAGCTAGACCAAATGTGGTTGCTGCAGATGAAGCATATATCTCTCAGCCGGAGAACAATGACGATAATTTCATGGGCATATTACTCGTTTGTGATCTTATCATTAGCTAGTCCAAACATACTTCGAACATGGGATGGCATATATTTCTTTCTTTCTTTTGGTTCCTCGAGATAGCGGCGAGACTTGTGGTTGTAATCTACTGATTGATAATTCATGGTGATATACATTTTCTCTAAGTTGTCCACAATTAATCATTTTGGTTATTTTGTGAAAACTTATGTTAAATAAAGATAAAATGATTGATGGTGAATAAAATTCAGAGACTACTCTTATCGATTTCAAATCTCAAGCACAAAAATGAGAAATTATGTCAATATTAAAAACCATTTTAGTTAAAAAGCGATAATTTAATAATTCATAGCAAATGGCCTTTTACCACAATGGTGGAAAGGTGTTGAGCTGTTCCATGACAGTGCGGGTTTGAATCTCGTTAATCATAGTTCAAAACATATCCTTTTTCCACGTTGGTTTTTAATTTTTTTAATCTTCGATTTTGGTTCCGTGTTCAATTTGATTTTTTTCGGGGTGGCCCCTGTCGAACCCACCTCTACTTTCCTCCTTGCTAAGTTCTGTTTCAACTCTTTTGTTTTACTAGTATCACTTGTATGAAATATAGATATTTGTACGACTACGACTAACCAAGAAAATAAACCAAAATACATTTAGGATGATCCATAGGGCCAAATTGTATGATAATTTAACGGAAAAAAGTACGTTTGGATTAAATTTGCTAAAAAACTACACCATAAAGATTTAAATTCTAATTTTTTTTTCTTTTTACCGTAAAGTTATCTTCCAATTACCTTATCACCATTTATTCGATGAAGGCAAAACTTTTATTGTTATAAAGGATTGTGAAAGAATACGAAATAATTATAATAAGAGTAAATTATAGTGATAGTCTCTTAACTTTAACTCAATTGGAGCAATGATCCCTCAACTAAAAATTCATTACCATTGATCCCTCAACTCATCAAAACGTGCAGCTATAGTCCCTAAACTAAAAATTCATTACCATTGGTCCCTCAACTTTAATCCAACTGGAGAAATTGTCACTCAACTTTAACCCAATTGTAGCAATGGTCCTTCCAACATAACTCATTTTGACAAAATTCTGACGAAATTGACGAAAATAACCATAGCTACACGTTTTGATGAGTTGAGGGACTCCAATTGTAGCAATGATACTTCCAACATAACTTATTTTGACAAAATTCTGACGAAGTTGACAAAAAGAGTCATAGCTACGTATTTTGATGAGTTAAGGAACCAATGGTAATGAATTTTTAGTTGAGGGACCATTGCTCTAATTTGATTAAAGTTGAAGAATCATTGCTATAATTTCCTCTTATAATAATTTACAAGTGATAAAATTTCAAACTCGAAATGAATAGATGAAAACTCAAAACCCTCTTCAATAATATAAAATGAGAAAGAAACTTCACTACTAGTTGGAGCAGTAATTTATGCAATGTAAGCATTTTTTTGGTCCCAAATTTATGGGAAACAATTTCTAATTATTCCCCAATTGATTAAAACCCTACAATTCCTAAAATTAAAAAATTATACGAGTGGGAAGCCATACTCTCACTCACGCCCCTTCCCAGCCACCTCTGCTCGAACCGGTGGCGCACTCGCCCTTCCAATCTCCGACCGAAAAATTTCCAAATTTCCCTCCCACATTTACCGGAATCACAGTCCCACTCCCGGACTCTCAGTCTGATGCAAAGCTCGGCAGCTTGGCCAGGTAGGGCAGCAGCAGAAGCATGACCGATAAGCCACCAGAAGCACCATCTCCGTCACCTCCGCCGTTGAGGCAACTCTCTCCCCAAGACTGGGAGTCGTTAATCGACGACTTCCAGCACGGCGGCGCACGCCAGGACAGATGGACCTCCGCTCAGCCGATACTCCTCTCCCTCCTCGACCAAGCCCTCTCCTCCATCGCCAAGCGCGACTTCCCCCTTAAGCTCCACGTCATCACCTTCCTCGAGGAGTTCTCCGACCCGCTATTCTCCACTGCCATCGCTAACGACGCCGTTTCCGGACGCAAAGTTCTCAACCGCCTCATCGAAACCCTACGCGCCCTGATCCAGACACCGCCCGATGGGGTCCACATCACGTTCGCTCTCAAGGAGCAGATGATGCTTTCCGTCACCTCAGTCGTTGTCTCTCTCGACGACGACGTCGTTTCGATCTCCACCGTCGAATCGCTGGTGGAGCTGCTGTTAACGGTGATCAACCGTCCCAATCATGGCGTCGACCGTCAGGCGCGTGCCCTGGCGTGCGAGTGCCTGCGCGAGATGGAGAAAGCTCGGCCCTCCTTGCTTTCTGAAATCGGCGGACATCTCTGGAGCTTGTGCCAGAACGAGAGGACTCACGCCGCTCAGAGCTACATTCTGTTGTTCACCACCGTCGTTCACAACATCGTCGTCGAAAATCTCAGCGTTTCGATTCTCAATACGACGGCACCTTTGGTGCCGTTCAGTTCGCCGCAGAACGGGTCAGGTAAGGAGGGTTCGGGTGGGTTGAATTACAAGGAGCTGAGGAGGGCAATGGCTTTTCTGCTAGAGTGGCCGCAAGTGTTGACGCCGTGTGCGATGGTTGAGTTCTTGGCTCTGGTAATGCCAATGGCGGCGGCATTGGAGCTCCAAGCTTCGATGCTCAAGGTCCAATTTTTTGGGATGGTTTATTCGTCTGATCCTATGCTCTGCCATGTTGTTTTGACCATGTTTCCTAGGTTCTGGGACGCGTTTGATGGGCAGGAAGGTGACATTGCATGGAGGCTTGTGCTGCTATCCAAAGAATCGCAGCACCACTTGGTTTTTCGATTGCTGGCGGTGCATTGGTTGCTTGGTTTTGGTCAGTTAGTATTGAGAAGGGAAGTAAAGAAAGTGAAGACCATTGTTGATATGGGTTCGAGATTCTATCCGAGTGTGTTCGATCCCCTTGCTTTGAAAGCCTTGAAGCTTGACCTTCTTGCCTTTTGCTCTGTTTGTGTTGATATCTTGAAACCAGAGAAGAGTGTTTCGGGCGAGGATGGTGAGGTGAATGATAAGTTGGTGGTGAAGTTGTTTGAAGATGGACTTGTTTGTGTATCAGCATTCAAATGGTTGCCTCCGGGAAGTACTGAAACCTCGGTGGCATTTCGAACTTTGCACAGGTTCTTGATTGGAGCTTCGTCTCATTCAGACAATGATCCTTCCACCACTAGAAGTCTCATGGACTCCACCATTTTCAGGAATATACAGGTAGTTTTCTCTCTTCCTCAGTCTCCATCTATGTGTCCTACTACAGTTATAAGCATTGGATATGAAATTTTCTGTTTATGGTTGAGGATATTTTAGGTTTGGACAACGATTAGTCCTCCCCTTAGCTTTGAGTTTGAATTGAATTATCAGAATTTTAGAAGGATAATTTTGCGCTGTTTTACTCGGATTACGGATTAGCTGATGTGTTTGGATTCGTCTCAGTTCTTGTTGAACATATATTATTTGTAAGGAATACTACAAGAACCAAATAATTGTTATCTGCTGATATGATAGTGTATGCATTGATGTAATAGTTATATCTAGCAACTAATAAGAAATTTTGAGGTCATCTACCTCAATAGTTGGTGTCTAAAATTTGGGCAAACTGTTGATGCTTCTAAAACTAATAGTATTTATGTCTAATATATTGACATTAGTAGTGACATTGTTTCTCCTAAAAATAATGGTTTTTCATAGATTTAGCGTGATGGACTTTTTGTATGGTCTTTTTCCCTTTTAAAGTATGAAGGATGATGTTCATGTAATTGAGTTTTTCTTTTTTCTCTAAATCCAATATCTCCTTGGAAGTGTTCGCTATGCTTGATGTTAAATAAAAAGTAGCTGTAAGCTTTCTCTTAACTATAGCTTGTGGCTTGTTAAGTGGTTGCATGATGTGGAATGCATGTCTTGGTCGCAATTAGATGTTAGAATGCTATGAAGTGATCGGTAAAGATCAATAGACATACATTTAATGTAACAGTAATGTGCCAGAGAAAAAGGTAAATCATTACTATTAGTGTCCGTTTGGCACCAGCAAGGATATTAAAGTCGCTTAATTTCCCAAGAATCTGATCACGAGCATTTGTTAAGCTTTTTATGGTCAAGGAAAAATTATTTGTGTAAGATGATTTTGATTGTTTTCTTGTTTGGTACTATTACTTTTTAATCTTAATTATGCAATTGCATCACTGGTCTTTAGTTCAGAGGGAAGTGGGAAGGCGTTTTCATCCTTGTGTCTGTGCCATTTTTAATGTCTTTAAATTTCTATGTCCAGGGGATGCTGGTGGACCTGATGTTGGAGTGTCGGAGATTGGTTCCTGTGGTAGTTGTTTTGACTGATCGCTTGTTGGGTTGTCAAAAGCACCGTTGGTTGGGAGAGCGCCTGCTTCAGGCATTTGATGAGCATTTGCTTCCAAAAGTGAAATTGGATTACAGTTTGGTTTCTTTTTTTCCAATATTTGATAGAATTGCTGAAAGTGATACAATTCCTCCTCGTGGATTGCTAGAGCTTCTCACCAAGTTCATGGCCTTCCTTGTTGGTAAACATGGCCCATATACAGGACTAAGATCATGGTCTCAGGGAAGCAGAGTTCTTGGCATCTGTCGAACCTTGTTGATGCATCACAAGAGCTCTCGATTGTTCCTTAGAATGTCTCGCCTTTTGGCATTTACTTGCCTTTACTTTCCTGATTTGGAGGTTCGTGACAATGCAAGGTATGATTAATAAACCTTCTTTTTCTCTTCTTGACTTTTTCCTTGAGAATCGTACCCTTTCTTTTGTTATGGGAACTATATACAATTTAGTAAGCTTGGCAATAGCCACGATTAGCTGATGACATGTTGGTTCGTTATGGTCTTTCTGCAGGATCTACCTTCGGCTTCTTATCTGCGTGCCGGGAAAGAAGATCAGGGACCTGCTGAATCTTGGGGAGCAACTCAGTATTTCACCATCTTCACATGCCAATTTCAATGTCCAAACTCCTCGCTTTTCTCATAGTCTCAAGAAGTCGAAGACCGTCTCCTCGTATGTCCACCTTGAGCGCGTAATCCCCCTACTAGTCAAACAGTCTTGGTCCTTGTCTTTATCATCTTTGGGTATTGGAAGTAGTGATCCTGGTTACTTAGGAGGCGTCAGGGACATTGAACCCATAGTAGAGGATAGTGATATTGATGACAGTAGTGATGTCCAGATTGCACCAGAAGCTCAAGCAATTGATGACAATGGTAATGTCCAAATTATCCCTGAAGATCGAAGAATTGATCGACCACCGGAGCCATTGCGTGTGACGGATTCAAAGATTTCGGAGATGTTAAGAATACTGAGGACGCATTTCTCATGCATTCCTGACTTCAGACATATGCCAGGAATTAAGGTTAGACTATCATGTAGTTTGAGGTTTGAATCTGAGCCTTTCAATCGAATATGGGGAGTTGATTGCCATGCTGGTGGTTCGAATGAATTAGATGCCCTTCCCGCTATATATGCAACAGTGCTAAAATTTTCATCCTCTGCAGCATACGGGTCCATTCCATCATATCATATACCTTTTCTTCTAGGTGAGCCTCCCAGAAAAACTAATGTACCTGATCAGACAGTCTCATTAGCTATTGTTCCTGTAGAAAATGCTTGTGGAGAAGATGAACGTTATAGAGCTCATGTAACGATTGAATTGGAACCACGGGAACCCACGCCTGGTCTAATTGATGTTTCAATTGAAACAAGTGCTGAAAATGGTCAGATAATCAGGGGACAGCTTCACACAATCACTGTTGGCATAGAGGATATGTTTCTCAAGGCTATTGTACCATCTGACATCCAGAATGATTCCATACCTGGTTATTACTTAGATTTGTTCAGTGCTCTTTGGGAGGCATGTGGCACTTCAAACACTGCACGGGAGACATTTCAGTTGAAAGGAGGCAAAGGGGTCACTGCTATCAGTGGTACTCGGTCGGTCAAGCTACTTGAAGTCCCTGCATCATCCTTGATTCAAGCTACTGAGCGCTATTTGGCACCCTTCGTTGTAAGTGTGATTGGTGAACCACTTGTTACTACTGTAAAGGAAGGAGGAATCATTAGGGATGTAATCTGGAAGGATGTGGCCTCAGATTCGTCCCTTGATATTACTAGCTCCGAGACCAATTTTCATAGAGGCCCACTTCATCTTACATACGGTGATGATGCAGAGGAAAGGGACAGTCCTGTCAATACCCGCAAAACAAACATGGGTAGCTTTCTTATTTTGATATTTCTTCCACCAAGGTATCATCTTCTCTTCCAAATGGAAGTATCTGATGTTTCAACGTTAGTACGAATTCGAACTGATCACTGGCCGTGCTTAGCGTATACTGATGATTATTTGGAAGCATTATTTTTGGCATAGGAATTCGTTTATTTCTACCGTGCAAGTACGAAACATGAGGATTCTCATCGGTGTGGCTCTAAGGTCATTGGCATTTTGTTCTATATCTTCTCTCCATATTTATCCGTACAGAGAAGGGTAAATTTTTTGCACCCAGAATAAACTCTGCTGTAAATTCATCTCGAGTTATTTTACCTTGTATTCTTTTGTTGTGTTGAGAATTTAGATGTGCAATTTTGGGGCGTTTTTCGTTGTGTAGGTAGGATTTTGTAACCAAAAGGTTGAAGTAATTTGTAAGCTGATTCTTTCATTGCAATCAATAGAAATCTTGTTGGCATATCTACTAGTAAATACCTTGTGAATTTCAAATTTGAGCAAAACAGTACTTTGCTCATTCATGCGAGAGAAACTTATATATGCGCGAGTTTCTCTTGCCTGAATGATCAGTCTCACGTGATGAATCATCTCGTGAGGAGGGAACCCCCGTAACTTGAGAATTCTTGTCCATTGAGGCAATAGGAGCGTCCGCGTATACTTTTGCACATCGAGAGCCTTTTGTAGAAAAATGAAATAAGTCATAAAAAAATAATGACCTAAAACTATTTGAGTGCATTCAAATAATTTGGTGAACTGCAATCTACAGAAAAGTTAGTTCGTTCCTCACCTACACCTAACCACAACATCCAAAGATTACACGAGATTTTAACCAAGAAAACAAGAAAATTGTTACATGAGATCCTGAAGTCCTCTTTGACCCCATAAGCCCCTTCTGCTTATGCCCACATATGTTACAAAAGCCAACCTCACCAAATTTCCTGGCAGGTTAGCTCACATAATGCCCTGTTTTGCGGCGGTGTACGGCTATAATCTGATACAAACCTGAAGAAGAGGCCACATCCCTCAACCTTGCACTGGTATGGCCGCTCTCCGGTGTGCACACGTAATGTGCTCAGTGCGGGCCCATGCCCACTTGAACGACATGGAGCAGCCTTTCCACGGGCACTTGAGGGGCCTATCATCGTCATGCACACGGCTGTGACTCACTGCGTACTTGTGAGAACTGAACCTCTTGCCACACCCTTCATGGGGGCAGCGGTTACGCTTGTGCAACATTAGCTCCGCCTTTGTTGCAAACCTCATCCGGCAGCTTTCTATGTCGCACCTGTGAGACTTCCTTGCGTGTTCCTTCTTAGGAGGAACAGGAACATCTGAAGGTTTCTTCACCTTCTTTGTCACCGGTTTCTCCTCCACCTCTTCTTGGATTTTGTCCATCCCACTTGTACTCAGTTGCATCTTTCCCAGCCCTTGGTCTCAACCCCTCACACGGCCCTCTAATAAATCCATTGAATTCGAGGTTATCATCTATTATTTGCTCCAGTTCTCTCTTTCTTTTTCTTCCCATTTCAGGACTTGGTGCAACCAGCATTTGAGGACCCGATGTTTTCCATTTCTTTATCATGTAGAGATAAGCAAACCTTACCACCATTGCGTAAGTCTGGAGCAGCACGAGGCTTTCTTTTAGCTCTAGAATATGTTTGGATTGAAGGAGATGGTTGACATTTTGAAGTATCTCGACTAGGAATGAGTTCCTCACTACCATTTGTAGTACGATTTTTCCACCCTTCATCCAAGGCCATAGAACCACTGATGTTTATTGTTTCATAGGTCACTCTGGGAACCTCAAATTCTTCAACCAAGCGAGGTGTGGCCTGCATTTCTGTTTCTATGATGAGACTAAGTATGGGTGCCTCTATAGCTTCATTTGTAGTCTGGACTTCTTGCTGCATTACAGTGTCTGAAGTCGCACCATCATCTGTGCCTTCCATAGAAGAGCCTCCCCTTGGCACTTCAGAAGATTCTTCCACTGAGATACAAGGTTGAATTATTTCCATTTGTGTCACTGAAGTCAAGACATGTTCTCCCCCACTCCTATCTGCAGTTAGAAATTCTTCACTGCGAGAAATTGTACCAGGGCAAAAATCTGCTGCAGCACAGAGCTCTCTTGGAGCTCCAGAAGTTCCTTCCACCGAAGCAAGAGAGGGCTCAATTAGTTGTCTTCGAGGACTTAAACTGGGTTCCTCATTTTCTCCTTTCGCAGTCTTAATTTCTTCTGCCAGTTCGAATACTAAAGATACATCATCATTTGAGTCTTCAGCATTATGGGAACTACATGGAACTGGCGCCTTGTCTTTACTTCTGTTGGTAGTTTCGATTTCTTGCTGCACTTCATCATCCGAAGTCATGGAATCACAAACTTCATTGCTTATGCAAGATTTCTCCAGGACTGTATTCACCATCTGTGGCTCAGAACTTGTAACAAATGAGTTGGCAGCACATAAGTTTGTTGTCTCAGCAAGAACAGATACGCCAGCCATAACTTGGGACTGCCCTTCCGATACTTGATTACAAAATTCACTGGTATTGTTGATTTTTTCCATTTGCTGCTCCTCTATTTGCATTGGAACCGTTTCATCAGCTGCAATGACAGGTGGAGTAGCAGACTTTCCTTGACTGGCTTCTTCAAGTATCCTTATCTCATCTTGCACATCAGAAATATTCCTTGATGCAAACTTACAACCTTCACCGTTCATGTTTCTTTCTTCAAAACTGTGATTATCAACCTGTGCCTCAACACTACCAGCTATTAACGTAGCAGTGGTAAGTGTATCTACAACTTGTGAAGGAGTAGAGTACAAACTGATATCCCTGGTTGCTTCAGACATCTGGACAACAGGATACATTTCAGACATTCCGCTTGACGCAGAGGAATCAAATCTTGCACAACTGCTCGTGGAATTCCCATTGTTGCAAATGTTGCTTTCTGATGCCATTCTACTATCTTTACCACCAACACCTGTAGCAGGGTGCCCACAGACCCTACCCACTCCTGTAGAACTCCCTGCTTTAAGCTTCAACTTCCTTCTTGAATATTGAATTATTTTTTCTTCCCTCTTAAAAGAGGTCCCATCTGACCTTCCACACACCACTTCATCCTTTTCCTCAATGTTCTCACATGGTTTATAATCCACTGGATGATTAAGCTTTTTAGAGCGAGATCTTCTTGATTGCCATTTGACGGCCAGAAAATCTGAGCTGGGACTTTGTTTGGAGAACAAACCACCCAATGTCAATGCATGCTGGACTTGCTTCAAGGACGAATTCTTTCTGACCTTGACACAGTAGTGTAGGTTGATACCCAACTTTGAGGTCCAGTCTTCTCCACATTCATCACGTTCATCATCAACAGCAAGCTCTATCAAATTCAGATCTTTCTGTGATGCATTATCCAATGAAACCTCATTATAATTGAAAGAGCAACCAATCTCCTCTGCAATTGCTGCAGCCGGGGCCTTTATTTTCTGATAGTCTGCAGAAATTCAAATAGTAAAGCATCAACTAACAAGAAGTAAAAACAACTTTGCAAATTAAGAGAGTATCAAATACTATTCTTCTAACGAATCTTACCAGAATGGCAAATTACAAGCATGTTCGCTCCACCTTTGCACTGCAACAGGTCCACAATTTCCACAGCGTGCTCAAGGCAGAAACTCCTTGGTCTCAGAAACTTATTAACAGTATTCCAACCCTTTTTTATATTGTCTGCGGAAGGAATTAGGGGATCTTTCGCAGGTGGCAAAAAGTTGGGAACAGAAACGAGGTCCTCTTCTGCAGAACAAAGAAAATAATAGATTTGAAAATTTGCTTTCATGAAAAACACCTGGAAACAATGTATAACTCCCCAGTTCCTACTACTACTCCAGAATTGAAAAACTTTAGAACATTAAGAAGCTATGAACCCCATTTACATGATACTATACAATAAAGAGAACGACTGATAAAGTTGACAATTAGCTGATTCAAGGTCCAAAATCAGAAACAGAAGCAGCAGGCCGTAAACATTGTGCACAGGAAGATCCCACAAATTAATCACAGAAGCTTCACAACTGGAAGTGTGAAGACTTTGAGGCAGTTCTTAGTACCCCAATGTCAAAACCTATACAGCTGACGGACAGAACATCACTAGACTCCCAAAAGACCTGAACACCATTATATAGGCAAATAGCTATTTTTGAGGGCTCCGATACTTTAAACTGTTAAGCTATATCCACCTTGAATTTTCTTTTCTCTCAATCACTAAAACTAAAACTAGGAAGTTAATTGTGAAAACCAAACACATGAGCAATGAAAATATGTAGATTGAAATTCCTATACCTGTAACAAATCCCATGACAGATGCATGACAGTCTGGAAACAAATGAGAATTTTCAAGTCCTGAAATGCCAGGGGAACCTTGAGCAGTAAAATTCTCAGTTTGCAGTTTCATTGATGCTTTCTCGGATGGTTGCACGACAGACATAAATGGAAACCCAAGTATACCACAAGCCACGCATGCCAATGTGCCTGAGTCGACTTGAAAGTCCCGTGATAAATCATCACTTCCCAAATACAAATCATTCATATTTTCCATATACAAACTCATCTCGTCAATCAGCACTTTCTGATCATTATCGTAATTTCCACACTGAATATGGGTAGCATCTTCCTTTGGATTCATATCAACAGCAGCACCACCACCGGGTGTTACGGAATCTTTACTTGTATATGGAAGTAAATCATGGTTCCATAATACTGCGTGGTAACTTGATTCTTTTCCAAGAAGGACAGACAACACATTGTTTTCCTTTACTATATCTTCAATAAAAGCCTTCTTCACTGAAAACTCCTTTTCTTCCTTTTGCCGATCTCTCCTACGCGAACTTCGCACACCTGGTAGTAGGGACCTTGGCACCCTGGAATAATAACAAAACCGCAAAAACAAACATAAGCAACAACTGCAACTGGCTGGCCTAGTTGACAACTTTATCAAGGCAAGCAAAGACACAATGCAGTTCTATCTAATTGAGGCATAGAAGAGTAAATACAAGGGAACAACTTTATCACAATCACTATTATCCATCATCAAAGAACAAGTTCCAAAAGCAGCATATGACATACTGAGACTATCTTGTGCTCAATGTAGTTTGAATAAGATGTTTAGCTGACCTCGAAACAAAAGACATGGTCAAGAGGTATAGCAGCTGTTGATGGGAGAGCATAGGAAGGTAATTCATAGCAGCTCTACGTACTGCAGCTTCTTTAGCTACTTTAAGCCATTGTGGTGTTCCAAAGTTAGCAGCTTCCCCACAGTTAAAACCTATAGTAATCCATCAAAGACTCAAGATGAGCAACAATGCTGAAGAGGCAATAAAAATTTGTTTCAAATAACACAAGAAAATTTATGAAAACCAAGGACTTGCAGACGAAAATGGGAAACATCATGTGCATGCAGAAAGAACCATGCCATTAGTACCATATAAGCTATGATTGAAACAATTGAATACAAAAAATTTTATTGCAAATTTGCAATTATCAGAAATCGAGTTTAAATATCTGCAATAGCAATTTGTTTTAATGGAAGAGGTCCATGACTTTGATTTTATCACAAAAGAATTAGGAAGAAAAGGTACTAAGGCACAAGTCCTTATCAAACTCATGTGGACTGAAGACCTTCACATTAGCAATCATGAGAAATACCAAAAAAAAGCCGGATGAAAGGAATAACGTTAACACAAAAATTGGAAAATAAAAACATGGTGTAGTTTTTGTGCAGAGTTAAGCCTTGACCACCTCCTGTCTATATCATCTATAAATCAGGACGAAAGGAATATGCTACAGCCTACATGAAACTGGGAGGATACCAACGCAACTAAAGCGTTAGTTATTTCCATCAATCTGGGGTTTAGCTACTAGGATTCCTTTATTCCATTTAGCCATATCCAAGGCCAAATTCTCTGATAATGCAAGAAGAGCATTACGGGGGAATATTTAACCTCTTTCTATAGTCCATTTATCCAAGGCACCTAACCTCCACTCTTCCTGATGACACAACAATCCAAGGTACTTCCTCACTTAAACTTCCAACTTTGTCTTCGGTACGTTTGAACTAATAGCTCAACAGAAAAGTGGAATAAAGTTTTCCAGATTAGTTGGAGGAGGTACTGTATACTCTCACTATAATGTAAAAGTGATACGTGCTTATGGTTCTAGATCAGCTCTTATGGTCAATAAATCTAAGTTAATAGACATTACTAGAGGATAAATTATTTGAAGCCTTTTGTCATTTCTGTTTCATCTATGGCTATTCAAATCAAGTTCGGGCTCAAAGGGCTACTTCTATCACAAAGGAATTGAATCCTTTAGGTACTTACCCCCCTTTTCTTGTAGGTTTGATAGATATGCCCTATTCTTTGTAGAACTTCTATACCCTATGTTTAGTGTCCAATGCACATGAAATTTCTTTCTGCAACAAATGCCAAGTTGTAAGCATTTACAAAGTAAAAACAGGGTTCAGGCCAAAATGTAAAAACTATCATATCCACCACTACGATAGCGATAAGTAATAAACAATGTACAGTAATTACCGTGGCTGAATCCTACATGGTAAGCCCTTGGAAAAGTCACAACAAATTCACCAGAGTTCTGTATTAACCTAAAGAAGAAACCAGAATGAACAAAATTAGAACATCAAAAAGACCCAACCCAACAGAGACTCAGATCCACAGATCAAATCCGAACATTCAGTATAAATAATAAATCCTCAACCGAGTTAACATTATAAATAAACAGTAGAAGTAACAAGAAGGGGCAAAAGAAAGACCACCTGCAACAAGGAATCCCTGCTGCAACAACAGCCTCAGGTGAAATTAAAGTTGTTTTATTGCCCAATAGTGAGAGAGCAGCTGGTAATAAGAGAAACTGGACCTGAGTTACAAAAAGGCTATGGAAGTAATAACAATAAACAAATGCTCAGAAGCTCAGAGGCTTTTAGTAAACAATGAATGAACCAACCATATAAGAATTCACATACCTAGGCGGTCAAGATTACTACCAAACGCCTCGGTGCGAATAAGTTCCTCAAAATCAAATGCATAATCGCCTGGAACAGAATACCAAGTCTTTGAAGATCCAGTGTGAAGAAAATTCATACTGTGAAGCTCATGATCTTCAACGTGCCAAGCAAACCAACTGAACAACATGCCAATGTAAACCATAGGAGAAGTAACACCCGGGATATCATCGGGCATGAAACGAGTAAGTGAACCAGGTGAACGTGCAATCACTTGTAAGTTCCAAGGACTGTTTGAAAGCTTCCAACCAGCAGTACCTTCCATATCACAACATGAATTTGGATTTTTTTGCCTAGATGATTGGGGCGTTTCATCTGCTGATAATATTTCTGGAGCAGTAGATGATTTGGATGCCTCTAAACATGTATCCGAAACATTCCTACGAGTAGCATTCTTAACTTCCTCATTATGGGAGTTTCTTTCGCTGATACTGATCATTTCACCTTTCTTGCTATCAGAGTTTTCATTTCTTCTCTGGTAGGAGTTCCTCTTCCGCCTCCGCCTGTGAGAAGAGCGGAATTGTCCCACAGGCTCTTCAAAAGCAGACCCGGGCACATCATTTGCATACTCAATATATATTGGCTTCTCAGAAGCTGCCTTCCAAAACATTTCCTCTATACCCAATGGGGTAACCTCCCTAATTGAACCTAGCATGCTCCTTGCAAAAGCCCTAGACTTAGTTTCAAACTGCTCCAAAGTATAAATTTCTCCACTTTGCCACACTTGCTTATCAACACCCGAAGGCGGATTCTGAACTGCTGCCCCTTTCACCTTTTTCACACTCTGACCCAATTCTTGGTGTCTTGTGGTAAAGACTGCCCTAGCCTCCCCATCATTACCACCATCCCCAGAACCCGTTCTCATCGGAGAACAACCCTCTAAAGAATTTACATCACTACCCAATTCTGGACACTTCAAAAGTGACTTATTCAAGTTGCTAAAAACATATCTTTTTGAGGGTTTTGGCAATGGTGGGATAATCTTGCAAATACCAAATCCACTAGCTTCCTTCTCGATTTTCGATATGTAAGCAATCGGGTCTGCGAATTCAGTATGCGTCGGCCGGAAGACGGGTGCCAATGGCAACCCTTCGAGCCAACTGGGTATTTCAACATCACCCATTTATAACCAAGATTCACATCCGCAGCATATCCTACTATACAAGCTAATGGCACATTGGTTTTCAATCACAAAAGCATTGTTCTTTGAAGTTCCAATACCAACCCAATAACCAAAACCCTATAAGTGCAAAGATTTGTGCAAAATTTTGACAGAATCGTAGAAATTCAGAACCTGTAAATTCAACGAGACTGGTTGATACGCATACGATTAGCCTTCAGAAGCAACAGCCAACTGCAACTGCAAATACAGAGAGAAAGTAGAGGGGAGAGAGAGAGAGGAGAAAGAGGGAGGAGAGGAAGGAGAGAGAGAGAGAAGAAGAGAGGAGGAGAGAAAGAGAGAGGGGGGGGGTTGTTTGTCTAGGTTTTGAGCAACATTCTTGAAGCTGAGTCTGGGAGAGGCGGGGAACGGCTAAATTGCGCGGCTAGGACACAGCGCACGAAGAGTCACTGTTATTTTCTGGCCGTACGACTCGGATAGGGATGGGGTCGCGTTGCGGTTAGTTTAGGTGTGACTTGCGCATAGGCGCCATTTTAGCACGAAGCCGTCCTAAAGCCTTCTACATTAGGCTGGAAAAATGAGGATGATATCAATTTATTAAGCTCATAAAGTTTATAGAGTAATCACACTTTTATAGGGTTAATATAATTAAAAAGAACTTTATTGCCTATCTATGAGAATAAGAACGACACATAAAATCGCATGAATCATAGGGTATTTTATTATGAGTCATACAAAAAAGCTTTGGGTTGAGCATAGACTAAGGAAAGGGATAGGGATCTCAAATAGTCAATTCAAGTTTATGTCATGCTCGACTATATGGAGCAATCTATCTTTTACAAAGATCGATAGAACGATATAGAGATATGCAAAGTATTTGCACATGGTTTTTATAGATTTGGAAAAAGTGAATGATAGGTTCCCAAGAGAAATTTTTTTTTTTTGGATTCTAGTGAAGAAAGGAGTATGAGTAGTATATGTCCAAGCAATAAAGAATATGTATGATGAAGTAAGGACTGTAGTAAGAACTCATGAAGGACAAACTGAAGGCTTTCCCATAATCATATATAGGGTTACTCCATGCCTCAACTTTAAGTCCTTACCTTTTTTGAATTGGTAATTGATGAGTTAACGGAACATATTCAACACATGCAAATAACAAGTGCCTCCGAGAAAAATATTATAGGATGGCAATAAGGCCAGCGATGTTTCATGGCACAAATGTTAGGCGGTCAAGTATCAACACGTGCACAAAAAGAGTGTAGCAGAGATGAGAATGCTTCGCAGGATGTGTGGGCACACGAGAAATGATATGATTAAGAACGAGGATATCCGACGTAAAGTAGGAGTTGGCCCAATTGAAGATAAGATGAGAGGGAATTGATTAAGGTGGTTTGCATATGTGAAACCAAAGACCTACATATGTTCTGGTTAGAAAATGCGATTACGAGATAGATGGTCAAGGAAAAAGGGTAGAGAAACACATAGGAAGATTTAGAAAAAGACCTTAAGAAAGATTTGGAGTACTTGGAGCTAACAGAAAATTAGACGCAAAATCGAGCGTAGTGACATTTTAGAATTCATATAACTAATCTCATTTAATGAGATAAAACCATATTTTTGTTGTTGTTTATATAATACTTGCAGCAGTGACCACCACATTTAAAAAAAATTATAATAAGAAATAAAAATGAGATGAAGATAATCAAAAGAAATTATGAATTGTGGAGAGAGCTAGAGTTTATAGAAAAAAGTTGGAAGAGTTAAGTTAAAACTTCTATGATCCACGTCGTCGATAAAAACAAGTTAACAAATTTTTAGCTTTGATCAAATTACATGGCATTGATATAGCATTGTTTCAACATTTTCCATATGATTAAATCCAGTTCAAATCAGAGAGTAAATAAATTATCTAGTCTTTTGTCTAATCCAAATGAAGGAGGAGAGGTGACATATCCAACTACACTTCCTTATTTCTATAAGAATGGTACTATCCACAAACTTATTTTTACTTTATACACATCTCTTGTTTAATTATATATTTTGATATTCTTTTATTCATTCAATTGGATAGTTAGAAATTGAAAATAGTGTGTGAAAGATAAAAATGCATGCGTGAGTTGTGCAATTGATTATTAACGGAAGGCAGCAGAGGCAGGGCCAAAGGAGCTTAAATTAGTTAACGATAATAGAGGATTCTCGCCGGATCCTCCAATCACATCCGTTCATTGTACATTGTATGATCATTTTTCATCAGCTACTATTTATATTTAATTTTAAATAAAAAAATTTACAATAATTTCTAATCGCACGATGTACGATAAATAAACGTTGATGATCTTTGAAATCCTTACAAAAAGGGTGAATCCTGACTCATTAATGATAATCTGCAGCAAGGTTATCTCAGAACGGAAGTACGTCAAGATCATGCATGGAATATGTAGAAAAACAAACAAGGACAGTACTTTCTTCAAATATCAAGTCGACGTGTTTCACTACGTACTACTTATATAGCTTTATTTGGAAAGTGAGGGAAGATTATGCAATCGTTGGGTCCAATCATGCCCAAAAAAGTATAAATAAAATGATAAGGATTCATTTGCACCAACTTTGTTCTCTCTTTTTTATTCATAGAATTCAAGTCATTCACCATTTGCGAAATGGCTCGATCTCAAGATTTTAGAGAGATTAATCAGCGGATTACTCCTAATTGTACAAAATTGTTATTAAATTGCATCAAGTCACGGGCTTTTATCACAAAAATTTTGTTGTAATTGTTAGTGAAACCACATAATATAACTTTATATTTTAATTTATTAATTTTTATATATGCTATTCTTGTATGCTTGTCACTCTAAATTTTTTATTTTGCAATCCAAAATTTTTTATACTTGAAAAGGAAAATACAATTATTAGAAGTGCAGAATAAGATTTTTGTATTGTCAATAATAATTTTGTAAAATAATCACAATTCAATATATAGTGACAGATTAAATCTCTCCTATTAAAATTCTGACTAATGAAATCTCTCACATTTAAAATAATCACAATTCAATATAGTGGAAGGAAAAAATGTTATTAAATGCTAATGTGTCCAATTTTTGAGAAAGGAAAGTTGTTTGTTTCTTTCTTTAGAGTTCTTTCTATTTCCTGCAGATCATAGTTTTACTGATATACAAAAATAACTCAATAAAAACGTTAACTTTATTTTTGTACAGTGAAAAACTATGATTTGCGGATAAATAAGATTAATAACATCTCATTACATGAAAGGATGCATTTATGTTAATATGTACATCCCAGAAACCCTAGAACTTAATACGATCATATCCATGATCTGCATCTCTAGCTAATTACAACTACCACGGAATATTCAGCTACCCTATATTTCTTGGTAATCAAAAAATAATTCCATGTACGTAGTCACATTATTGACCAACTTAAAAATTAAAAGTACGTAAATGAATCTAAAAACTGCAAGTACGTACGTACGTATATTGTACTTGCAGTTGAAAGGTACAATATCAATCATAGGTTATGCTTATTATTCCAGATCCAACCACCATTCCCAGAGACCTGTTTGCAGTAATTCTCACATGCAATCTCGCAGATGGGAATGTTTGCGCCTTCCTCTTTCAGGCACACTGGCATGCATGGCTTTGCACAGTCTGAGAGCGCTTCACTTCCCTTCATGCTGTAGCTGCACACCATAACAACTAGCAAACAGATAACAATGGCAGGAATTTTATTGGTTTTAGTATTGGCCATTTTGGTCTTTTAAAACTGGGTTTTTATTGGGTTTTTGGTATGATTTGTGAGGGAATTGGTCGACTTGCCGAAATATTCAGTCTGCGAATAAGAACTTGGATGTGGGATTGGTTTATATAAGGGGTGGGAAGTTGCGCATGCTTAGGAAAGAAAGATGCACCTATGGTTTAGGTGGTTTGGAGCAAAACATGGTGATGAAAAATGAGGTTGGGGTTAGAAATTAGGGTCATATATTTTTGGTTGGGCTAAAGAAAGATGGTTAGTTTTTTTTTTTTTTTTTTGCCAAGAATTGAGAGGTTCAAGTGCGTAATACTATTAACACTCCTCGTTTAAGTTCTGACTCCAAATCGAACTAGCAAAATGGCCACACACTGTGTGTGGAAAATAATTATGTTTTACTATGATTTTATAATTAGAACAAAAGAAGTTAAAATTCAAAAGAGAATAAATAAGATCCCCAAGCATAAATAAGCGCCACCAAAAAAACTAGTGTGCTCCTCTAGTCTTCCATGGTGTTTTCTTCTCCACTTGTTTCGATTACTCTTCTTCTTTTGGTTTTGTGATTCCGTTTTCCTCTAGCTGGAATGAAATTTTGTAGAACGTGGGATCATGAACAAGGAGGAAGTTTGATCACAAAATGAGAATAGAAGATAGACGTGGGTGGGTTGCTTTCTGCTGGTGGTTCACTCCTTTTTTCTTTAAATTTTTTATTTTGTAATTCTCTTATTTATTAGGATGTATTTTTAAAACATTTAATTAATTGTTGTTTCACATATATATTTATCCATGATTTATTAACTTGTTTTATTGGGGTGTAATCATATACAAAGGGTTATAATCCTTATGTTTTTTAGAATTTTGTTTGACAAAAAAAGTTTGCTTATAGATATTAGTTACTCATTTGCAAATTTATTATCCTAGTCGGAAGACTAAATAATGCATGATCCCTCATTCTTAAATTTAAAATTTAAATTTGAAATCGAACAGTTACAGGAATGGTCATTTATTAAAAATTGATATCAAATCAAAGATAAGTAACAATGAATTAAATATTCATTTGTAACTGTACAAAGTTTAATGAATTAAATTTGGAGTATGGTCTAATTAATGCTGTCACGCCTCGAAAAGTAACAGTGCTAGGCTTTATTGACAACGCAACGTTATAATGCCGCCCTAAAAAGAACTAAATTAAGTCATATATACTTCACAACTTATGAACATAATGTGAGGTTTTGGATTTTCGGGTTTCAATCAACAAAATGTGATTAATTTTGAAAGGGGTACTTTTTTTTTTTTTTTTTATTTTTCTTTTGGTATAGTTCACAAATGTAATTCACTCAAAAGCAAATCTGGAAACCCAAAAATAAATCTTCTCATGGGGTCCATAGCCTAATCGTATATAAAATATTAAAGTATTTTCAAATGAAATGTCAAAAAGTTCACATTAGCAATATTATGAACAAAAGACAACATATAGTGTTTTCCAACTGAAATGCTAATTCTTATGTGACATAACGAGAATTGACGGTAAATTCAACTCGCGCCAAGTTTGCCCAACACTTGACATACTTGGCGTGACGAAACACATCGTCGGGTAAAATACCTTAAGTTGACAAACTAAAATTTCGTCGGGCAAATGTTCACACAGAATACCCTAGAGTCGCGTTCCAGAATGGTCCTTATTAATGCAATCTGGCGTGCTCGAAACTCCCTTCTTTGGGAAGACAAATCTGCAAGTCCGGCCTTGGTGAGTCAATTAGCTGGTCTCTATCTCTCTCACTACCTTCGTGCTCAGCCTGCTCCTTTGCATCGACTTCAACAGTCTCCTTCCCATTGGTCTCCTCCTCCAGTTCATTGGATGAAGATTAATGTGGATGGTTCCTTTTGTTCGTCTACAAACTCTGGGGGAGTCCGATGTGGTGTTTCGCAATGGTGCCGGTAACTATGTTGGAGGTTTCATTTGCAAGATACCTTACGTGACTAACCACACGGTGGAGGTCCTAGCTGCTCTTGAAGGTCTCGAGCTGGCTGCCCAGAAAAACTGGCAGTGTATCATCTTGGAGTCTGATGCTTTATTGGTTGTTCAAGCCATAGGCAGCTTGCACAATCTTGGGAGTCTGATGCTTTATTGGTTGTTCAAGCCATGGGCAGCTTGCACAGTGGTTCGACTTCCAATGAGTTGCTAATTGATGACATTAAAACCCGTGTACGGGACTTTAATGAATCTAGAGTTTGTCATGTCTGCCGTTCTATCCATTCTGTAATGCATAGATTGGCCAAGTTGACCTTAATTTTGGATGTTCTTTAACTATTGGTTTGAGGAACCACTAGATGTACTCCGAAACATCCTCCATCATGATTGTATACTTTCTTAAGTTATTGAATAAAACGCTACCATCTCTTTTTCTTAAAAAATGAAAAAAAAAATCAGAACATAAACACATACATGCAACAAGGGAAAAGGTTAGGCAAAAAGATGCAACATCTGCAACAGGCAATGTTCTTTCATTGGTGACATTGTAACAAAGCAAAAATATATATCCAAAAGCTGACAGGCTGCCACCAATGGATAAAAAGATAATGCTTTTATAATATTTTCAAATTTTGTCCATGAACTGTCATATTTGACATTCCAACTTCTCTAAACGTAGAATCCAGAAACTCTCTCTCTCTCTCTCTCTCTCTCTCTCTCTCTCTCTCTCTCTCTCTCTCGAGGAATTTTTCAATGTGACCGTCACACGAGATGGTACATCACGTATCCTTATATAAATGATGAATTATGTATGTTAAAAGGGTAATAACTTTAAAATTAAAATTTTTCACCACTTGTATAAAAACACGTAATGTATCATCCGTATTCTCATTACAACTAAAAATTTCTCCCCTCTATGGGTGCATACTGCGTAGTGGAGCCAAATTGGCAAATCTCCTGTCGGCTGTTAAGTTGAATGATGTGTCATGTTCAGGGTCTCATTCTCCACGTATATATACCAACTTACGTACCCGGAAAGTTGTCTTAGTTGAATCTGTGTGCCAGATACATATACATATATATATAAATATATATATAGAGAGAGAGAGAGAGAGAGAGAGAGAGTCATGGCTCACAATTGACATGTCTTCCAATTGGTCACATGGATTTATCAAGAAAACTTCAAACAAAACTTTCTTTTTTTTAACAAACAATATTATATACATTAAAGGAAAGAGAGTATATTTAGCTTACAATGAGCTAACAATAAAGTCATTCAAATTCATTTTTGGCAAAAATTAAATGTAAAACCTCTTACTTATAAGTGCAGAGAAATACTATTAGACCGTGATACTAATTAAGTGGCACTTCAAAACAAAACTTATATAGTGAAATGCAATAGAATAAAAGAAACAAGTTACTCTTGAAGTTTAACACTTGATCATTAATCTATTGGTAATACCAGATAGTTTCACGGCCAACCCGAAGGAGGTGTAATGATTGATCAATCGCGACACACTCCGAATCAAATATCCAAAAAGACATCAAAATCAAGACATATTGGCCGACACTTAAAAGATGACGAAATCATATTATGTAATTTATGTATAAAAAGTACGAGTAAATTAAAACCAAAGTCTAGAAGTAAGTTAAACTAAGAGCAAGAGAGTGCAGTGTGGGTGAACTCTTATTACAAATGCATGCAGTATTAGATTATGGATAAAAGTGCATTATAGGTAAGAATATCTTCATCCTAAGTAGGATGGATATTATACAATTAACAGGAATAAATTTCCTACATTAATTATAGCGGATGCCAAAACCGCTAGTGATTCCTCACTTGCCATAGTATTCAGCTACTAAGTCTTGGAAGGGTGAAAAACATACTATGAATGGACCAAAATAAGGATTTACCAAAACTTTTGCTTTTCGTAACATAGTAACCTCTTGTTGTAATATGAAAACCAAAGCAAAATAGTATAAAAGCCATTATGCTTAAGATACAAGTAAATCGCAAATATCTTAAAGAAAGTAGCTACATGAACGGGCTGGGTGTAATAATCTACGCTCAAGTACTATAAACACATAAAATTGGCAACAAGGGCATCACATACAACCCCTAAATACAAAAGCAATTAGTATAGGTTAGCATGTACAATGGATCTAATGTGAACAAAGCGTTGCACATACATGTAAAGCTGATCCTGGTCCGAACGAGTACTAAAGACACCAGTTTAAGCCTGCATGATGAGTAGATAAAATATGTACTATCATACCATCATAATTTCATAACTCTCAACATCAACAAATAATATTTCTAAGTAAGATTGTGGCATGATGTAAAACATTCTTAAGCCATTAAAGAAACTATACATATAAGATAGGTTTGAAAACAAAACCCACTTACTGATACGTCATCAGATTATAACCACATTGCCTTGCCTGGCTTCTGAAATCCTCTTCCTATATGATTTCATTAACTGATGAGGAAACATGAAAATGATGGTTATGAACCTACTCTTCCTATTATAACACCAATAGCAAGTGACAGCGATCTAACTCACTAGCCCCCACCAAGTGTTTCAATTCTCTCTCAAATTGGAGAAAAATAATCTTATATATTTTTCAATTCTCTCTCAGTAACTACTAGTTACGAACATCGATATGATGCTATTCGACGCTAAGTTCCTCATCAAACAATTCTTTCGCAGATGCAGGAAACTTGGTGGTACAGTCCTAAGGCGTGCAATCCGGGGTCACATTAGCAATGCGAAGATGTGGTTCCGCCGTCATGAAGAGGACTACTGTGTACCCAAAAATGTCCAAAGAGGCCACCTTGTGGTGTATGTTGGTGAAGACTGCAAGAGATTTATCATCAAGGTTACATTACTCAGCCACCCTTTGTTCCAGCAATTGCTTGATCTCGCTGAAGAAGTTTTTCAGTTTGCAGCCAACACGAAACTCTGGATTCCTTGCAACGAATACATTTTCATCGACGTTCTTCATTGCATCAGTTATGAACTAGATCAAGGGCTTCATCATATTTGATGACGTTGCCTTTTTCTTCACAAGTTTTGTTATATGCTTGGAGCATTTAGATAAGATATGTTAGCAAGTGTGCAGCTAAATTTCTGTTGTACTCGTACATTGTGTTGTTTTGCAATTTCAATGCTCATAAGTCAAAGCTAATTTATGATCAAAATTGTGTCATTTTACAGGCTCCGCAAGTGTCCGCTATACTATATTTCAACTGTTTAGACTATTATTGAACTTTTCTGGTATGGGACTTACGCTTGCCCAAGCAATTCAGGCTAACTAGTCCATACAATATTCTCAAAAAATTTAAGCTTTCTTCTGACTACAATGCTAGTTAAACCCACCTCGTTCATAGACTTGATACATCTTAGTTTTCCTGGGAGAACTTCCTTAACCGTGACATGCAACATCTTTCGTTTCTTTCTCATCACCTAACGAAAGAGGCAGATGTTCCATGTCACAGTTGCAGGTAAGTCCTTTTCGAGTTTTCCAAGTCATACAGTGTGCTGCCGACTATGATTTGATCGGCATGACAGAGATGCAACTTCATGGGGAAATAGGAATAGCACAATTTCTCAAATTGCAAGTCCCACTCCACCATAGCTAGCCTAAACTACTCTGCGTAATGCTATAGTTAGTGTCATAATTCTTCGCCAAAAGCCTTGTTAATTATAACCATCTCCTAGATGCTGTTGTAGGATCTCTTTTACATATATTCGTGATGGTGAAGCAAATTAATTAGGCTAATATTCCAACTGAAAATATACTTTTGCATGCTCCAATTTCTAGTTTTAAATGGGCAGAGAGGCTCTTATAGGAGCCTAGCTAGCGATTCCCAAGCCAATTATACGACACAAATCCTGCTTGAAGTTAATGACATATATATAATTCTATCACTGTTTACATTGCCTTATCCGGTTGATTACCATCCTACGTCTACACGTACTTTTCAAATTTTCAGCATCAAGCAACAGTTTAAGTAATGTAGTATCGCGTTACACTTATCTTTTCAATGTTACAAGATGTATCAAGTTTGAATAAGAAAAAAGTGACGTATCCACTTTAAGATACTAACTTTACACTCCTATATTTTCTATCATATTCCCCTAAAAGAAAATTTCTGAGGGCATCAACCAAGTTTCAAGAGAATGCAATTCAATCGAATTCGACCATGAAAGTTCAAGCTTTTTTATATTAATAATGAAAATGTCTTTTAATAAACTTGCAATCCATGTCATCTTTATGTGACAAGGATCGCACAAAAGATAAACATAGATGGAACAAATAAACTGCTATACCAGATAAAACGGGTTCAGGAGATCAAAGCACTGCCGGCTGCCACAGTTACATCAGCAAGAAATCCAACTCTACCACAAAATGAATAGAAAGTACATGGAGCTCAACTGCCGAGAAATGACCCTAATGGAAAACGGGCTTTTCTGGGTACGTGCAGCCTGACCTTTGGATGACAACATTTGCTGCATAACAACCAGCTTTAACGCAGTTTTCAATTGGCTTCTCTTGAACCAGCTGTGACAAAAATCCCCCAACAAATGCATCTCCTGCCACAAGAAACATCATGATATTTTTTTTAGTTACAAGTTAGAACTAACAAGATTTCTTCTATTCTTCACTCGTAATCCTGATATCTCACTCAAGCATTTGACCAGTAATATAACATGAATAATTGTTTATAGCCTAGATCGATAGTTTATATGCTCAAGACTTTAGACTCCTGACTAAATGGCATTGGCAAGAATTATATCATTGCATGCTTTATATTTCCTTTTAAATAAGCAACTTAAGTCTCCCCCAGAACGGCAGGAAGAAAAAGGTAAAAGAATCCAATGACATTGACGGGTGAGATATCACATACCGGCTCCATTGGTATCAACCAGCTTCTCCTTCGGTAACAATATGACAGGAAATAGTTTCACCTTCCCATCCTCAGCAACTACAACAGGATCTGCACCTTGTGTGATAACAGTAATCCTCTTGTGTGTACCCGATGCTTTGGGCAACTGGGAAATCTTTATGGCGATCTCCTCAACATTTTCAGTCTGATTGAAAAAGGCATTATAGTTAGTGACTTGTAGAGGTTAGAAGTTCTTCAGTCAAATTTGAAAGAAGAAAGACTAAGCAATGTTACCTTCCAGCCATGAACCCTTGAAAAGGTTCTTGCTTCGGTCTCATTCCCAAAAACATAGTCCATGTACCTATACAAAAAGGCAATTCAGTACTCCACATTGATCATGAAATACAAAGAGATTTTAGTTTCATTTCTTTTCCTTTTCTGGGAGGAGGGACTTACGGAAGTGCTTTCTCCTGTACATCCTTGAAGAACTCACAAATGAAAGGAGCGGAAAGATTCATCGTGAATACCTGTAGATAAAAAAGAAGGCAGCTGAAGCTACTGAATTGGATAATAAAGAGAGAATCCAACCACACTGTCGATGCTAAGAAACACTCTATGGTTGATACCTTATTGTTTGCAGCAGCATGTTCTGCAACCAGTTGAATGGACTCAGGAGACACAGTAAGGAAAAACCCAGCAATGTAGTAATATTTTGCCTTTTCAACTGTTCAAGCATGAGTTTGCATAAGGTGAGTCGGAGAGGACATGTGACCAAAACCAAGGAAAGGATAAAATCTGAATTAACAAGAGAGCAAGGGAATTAATACCCAGAGCCCAATTTTCAGGTTGCTTTAAATGCTCAGTTTTGTAACAATTTGCAGCTGATAAGTTAGCAACAAGTGACCTGTACAATTATTTGTTACAAGACATTAATCCCTGCAAAGTTTTAATAAACTATAAGACTAATTCAGAAGAAAATGAAATATACAACTTTATGCAGGGGTCCTTTTGTTCCAACAATTTATGACAGATACAAGGATCCCTATGGGAGCAATGAATGAAATCAAAATGCATGATACAGGGTATTGACAGAAGTAAAAGAAGAAATGCCTAGGAAAATTTGCTTTATAAAACTATAAATCGGCAGACGACAATTTCAAATTCATCTTCCAAAGGAGATATAAAACTGACCTCTCACCACCAACTACACAAACAGCACATGTTCCTGTTGGAGCTTTGTCATCTTCATAATATTGCACCTGAACCCAAATGTAAATGAATATTTTTTGATCCAAAAAAATCAGAATAGCTGAGGGATAATAAGCAGGGTAGGTAAAGATGTAAAGAAACTCACATTAACACCAGCATGTTTACAATTTTTCTTCATCTCCTCACCATACTTGTCCTTGCCAATGGATCCAATGTAACTAGTTGCGCCAGGAGCTTGGAGCATCCACTATTGTAAAACAACACACAGATTGAGAAATTTTTGTCAGCATAATACAATTGAATCAGATCTTCATAAGATAAATAATGATAAAAAGTTCTGTTAAAAACATAAACAAACCTGCGCAACTTTGATTGAATTTTGAGTAGCACCTGAAAATAACACAATGAACATATACAACACTAGTCACTGGTTTGCAAAGGACAGAAAAATTAGGCATCGTTATCAGTAAATTTTCTAGACAAGATCATAAAGCATGGGATCACCAAATAACGAAGTGAACTACTTATCAAAATTACCTCCAGCAATATACTCTACATTGTACTTGGAAGACATTTCGTCGTACCTGTTAAAAACCACCCAAAAAAGATTGAATCAGAAAATGCAATATTTCAGGGAGTTGCAAACGCCAGAAACTAATCATGACCTTATGTTTGAACTATATTCTCACAAAAATTTACAAACAAGTAACTAAGAGATCGGAAAACTCAAAACCCTCTTAAACTCTTAAAGTTACACCCTTTCTAATCCAGGTGAAGTAATTACTAATTGAAAATCAAGGAAGCAAGGATAAGAACAAAAATGGATTACATGGGCAGGTGCTTATCCTCGGCAAGAATGGCATTGTTCGGCTTGATGTCATATCTGTAAAAAAACCACTCAATTTAGTTCTCCATACGATATAATGCATAGATCGAAAAAGAGAAGGAAAAAAAAATCTACCAAAATGCAGAAACACTTAAAATACAATATTAAAATCACACAATGAAACCAAACATGAACAGGAAATGAATCTTACAACAGAAAAAGAAAAGTAAATAAACTTTCAAATGCCTAATCATAGGAAAAGAAATTAGATAATTCAATAAATTAAGCAAGTAACCGTATTTTCCTTTTCTAAATCAAAGCAGATCCAACCAAAATAGTCACATATGATTTCACCAACAAAAACTCAACCAATGCTCATCTGGGTTTCAAATATAATCCGACTAATGAACCATGGGATTGGATTAATCCCAGAAAACAAACCAGAAACCAATAAAACCTGCAGATCTATTGACTTAATCACTTTCCTCTGTTTCTTAAATAAATCACAAAGTTTATGTCTTTCAGATCTATCGCAAAAACCCATTAAATTTAAGCAGAAAGGAAATCGAAAACTAAAAACAACAGATCGTATTCATCAGTTTTCCTGCAATTTCTGAGCATCCAAACAGTGAGAGAAGATGGGAAAATGTAATGAAAGAAGCTGATATGGGGGCTTACTTTGTCAAGAATTCTTCGTCGACGACGGCAGAGATGTCGAGAAGTGGATTGCCCATCCCCAGGAGGATCTGCTCGTGCGCCATTGATGAAATTTCCTAGGAGTTCTGAGAGTTGTTTTCAGAGGGAGGGAGGGAGGTCGGCTAAGTACCAAGTGAGTGAGATTGCGGACGAAAGTATTTATACCAGACGTGGGAATTATGGAGGTGAGATGTCTCTTATGTCACCAACCCCCAACGCCTTTTCCAATTTTCTCTTTTATTATTATATTTCATTTTAATAATTTTTTACTACTCACCAACCCACTCACAAATTGATTATCTATATTTATATCTCTACTGATTAATAAAACTCTCTTTGTAAACCAAAAGATGGTGAAAAAACAATTTAGTATTTTATCACACAAAAAAAAAATGATGGGTAATAATGTAATTTCACAGGTCTAAATTTTACTATTTTTTATTGAAACCTCACCTATAAGTGATGTTAAAATATCTCTAATATTTAAAATAAATAAATAAATAAAAACTCCCACTCCCTCACGTTCTCTCTCTCCCCCCTTCTCTCCTTCTCATTTCCTAAAAAATATGTTCATACACACAAATTATGTAGGCAAATGCTAGTATATATAAAGTGAGCATCCTAAAATGGTAAAACATTCAAAATACCATAAATTTCCCTTTAAGAATTTCATAAATTACAATTGAACCAAAAGAAGCTAAAGTATGTAATCATATTTTTATTTTGAATGATTTTAATATTTAAAATTATAGAAAAAAAAAACAAAACAAAACCTCCCACGTTAGTGGGTGGTTTCACATCTTTATTTCATTTCTTTTTTTTTAATAATTTTTAAAAAATATGTAAATTAAGTATTTAAATAAAAAAATATAAAAAGGCCAATTGACACACGCATAAGAGGCTAGTTTATTTTTATTTGTAGGTTCTACATTGGGATTTCATAAGTTAGTACTTCAAAAAATCGTAACTACATTTGAGGACCAATTTTGAAATTATAGAGGTTCTATGCCAAAACTTAATTTGATCGCCTCAAAATGTCAATTGGTTGTAGGTGTTTGTATTTTTTTATTTTTGGTTTTCACATATAAGTACATAAATGTTTACAAGCAAGTACAAAATAATCGAGAGTCTTGTGTAGTGGCACCACTCCCTGCAGTCACGTAACTGACCTTGCTTCATTAAAAAAAAAAAAAAAATATATATATATATATATATTTAAAGCACTATTTAAAAAAACATAAAAACTCAGTTAATATTGTGAGGGAGCAATAGGAAGGATGTTCATAACTTTCTTATAGGCATCCATTCTAGAAATATGATCTAATATCTGTTTATATACTTGTAACAATGAAGATTGGAAGATTCAAACTTGAAACCTCTCCTCATAGTTAATGTTGTGATCAGAAAATATGTCAACAAAAAATTACTGAAGTTCCTATTATCCCTTTTTATACATCACTGAAATAAAATATTAGAAAAAAATATTATAGGCATTGAAGTAATTTCGCATAAACAAGTTTTTGCTTGTTTTTCTTTCCCTCATCCCACATGTAATCATAATTTCACTCCTACACTTTTATCTAGTTTCAACTAACAAAACATTATCACATCCGTTGGGAACCGAGTATTTAAAATTTCAATTCTTAATGATATACTACTCTTTCAAATGACTGATGACTGATTTATTTTAGAATTAGATGAATACCGCACACTGTATGCGTGTGTAAATATAAAAGATTTAAAAGGAAAAAAATATATGGAAGACGGGAAAAGTTGGAGAAAAATGTGAAAGAGAGCGGATAGAGAGAGAAAACATGTGAATAGGAGGTTTTTATCTATTATTTTGAGGGACGTGCTCTGATGAGATATAGGTGAGGGAAGAAAGAAAAAAAAGTTTTATGCGAAATTGTTTTAATGTTCATGATTTTTCTTTTATGATAATTTCTTTCAATTATGCATGAAGAGTATAATAGAGACTAGCAAAGGCCACACATTTTATGTGTGAGAAATATAATATTATTTTTCACAAATATTGTTTTCAATAGACAGAGAAAGAGAGTAGTCATATGATGACATGGCTGTGAGGTTAAAAAAAAAAAAAAACTAATGAAAATGGTTTGAAAACTTTGAGTTTTAATGATAAGGACAGAATAAAGGGTACAGTGAATAGTACCAGGATTGACTTTTTAGTGTAAAAATGTGGTTTTTCGTTAAAGTGAACAATACCGTAGGCTTTTCGTTAAAACTCCCTAAAAAAAAAAAGCAAAAACTTGTTTGTGTGAAATTATTTTGATGCTCACATTTTTTCAGTTTCTAATATTTTTTTCCAATTATGTATTAAAAGTTATAATAGTATTTTCATTGGTTTTTTGTTGACAAGTAGAGTTTTATTAATATGTACTAGCATTTACCTACACACTTTGTGTGTATGAACATATTTTTTTAGAAAATGAAGGGAGAGAGAAAGAGAAAGAGAAAGAGAGAGAGAAAGATAACATAGGGGGAGTGGGAGGTTTTTGTTTGTTTTTTTTTTTTTTTTTAAATATTAGAGATATTTTTAACATCACCTGTAGGTGAGGTTTCAATAAAAAACAGTAAAATTTGAACCTGTGAGATTACATTATTGCCCATCATTTTTTTTTTTTTTTGTGTGATAGAATACTAAGTTATACTAAGTTATCTTTTCACCCTCTTTTGGTTGATAAAGAGGATTTCATTAATTAATAAAGATTTTTTTTTTTTTTATCAAACAATAGATTTTGTTAGATTAGTTACTAATGAGGTTGGAACTCACGTCATCATGCAAGGACTCATCAAATTTCTACTACTATGTTAAATGACCACTTGCTATTAATATGTAGTTTAGGTATAAAGTTTTTGGTTGACATCGAAGGGTATAATAATATTTTACTGCCTCTTACACATAAAATTAAAAAAAAAAAAAAAAAAAAAAAAAGAGCCCTTCACATTTCTCCTGCATGTTACAAGCAAAACATGATATGAACATATAGCAAAAAGAAACAAATCGTTTGTCAAATGTCACCTACTTTTACAGCATTTCATCTAATATCTTAATGGATAGGTTATTGAACTTCTACCCATGCGTCTCGAATTCGAACTCCTTCTTTTTTAAATTATTGTAATCGTTTCGAATTGTAGGAAAAATTCAAAATAAAAAACTATTGATAATACATAGCCATTCCTGATTGAGACAGTATGCTTAACCATTGCCTTCACCTACTTCACCAACCATGACCATATAGTTTTGAAGATTTACCACTTGATTTTAAACGCTATTGACATTTCCAAACAAACTTCAATTTTCCAACTTTATTTAATTTGACTTTATTTGAACAAGGTTCCAATTGTCACCTATTTTTCTTTTCAAAAATGTTAATCTGACTTATCATAGAAAAATTTCAATAAGCGAAAATTTAGAATGGACCGGTCACAAAATATCAGTCCGTGCTTTACCCATCATACTGGACAAACTCTCCAATCGGACTTGAACAGTAAAAAAGTACGTAGGTGTAGAATTATTCCAGACTCATAAAATTAAAAGTTTTATGACGAGTTTACTAATCCGTAATCAAATTGAGAGAAATTGAATTGAGGAGGAATTGAAATGAGGTGGAATCAGAATTGAATTTCTGTTGAAGTTGTTTACTAAAACTGTCTGGAATCAGAGTATGAATGATGTTGAGTCTATATGAGTTGTTTACTAATTCATTTCAATCATAATGAAAACTCAGTTGATTACTATATTGCCCTTACATAAATAAATTGTTTTCACACTAATTAATTAAATTAAATTCTTAATTAAATTTATATAATAAAATTCATCTATATAAAATATATAAATAGGTTTTATTTATTTATTAAAAGATGACATGAATGATGTTGAATCCATATAAATTGTTTACTAATTCACTTCAATCGGAATGAAAACTAAGTTGATTACTAAATTGCCCTTACATAAATAAATTATTTTCATTCTAATTAATTGAATTAAATTTATATAATAAAATTCATCTATATAAAAATATAAAAATATGTTTTATTTATTTATTAAAATATGGCACAATGAGTGTCAAATAAAGGGCAATGTTGGGATAATTAGAAACAAGTGAGGGGATAATTGGTAAATAAAATCCATGCCGGATTGCTCAAGTCACAAGGAATTGAAATACCTCCCTTATGTAGGGAGTCCAATTCCTCCAAAATTAGGAGTTGGATTCCTTAATGTGTGTGGACCCCACATGTATTTTGATTCTCTAAGATTACGTAAACAAAGGTGTATGCCGTAATCGGAATCCAATTCCGTTAATTGATTTCGATTACGGGTACGTAAACGTGCCATTATTTCTTCAGCATGTTGCATGCATGGATTTTAATACTTTATAAGAGAAAATTGTAGCATTGTTCTTAAACTTTGGTCTAGTTAGAGTTTTATTTTCTCAACAGATGGATGCATTTAAACATGTTTTTGTATTGATAATTCTGCATATATGTTTAGATATGTAAGTTTCTGAATACCTATATTTGTCCATAATTTAAAGAAGCTAATTAGAACTTCTTGTTGCTATTCCAAATGTGTTTGATTTCCTTGTTTCACATATCTATATATAGCAGACCGGGCGTGTGCCTGGTTGCAATGTTTTGTAACTTCGGATGATCCGGTAACGCAGCACTCTTCTTTGGCAACTTCGAAGCCTGCAGGAATTTATCAATACAAAGTTAAAAACAACATAAAAATAACTTTGCTATTATGTAACCAGCTGAGTCCGTTCGAACGAACAAAAGCATCTAAATATTTATATTCGGGCTCAATTCATCGCACGGAAAGAGCTCTCACAATCATCGCTTATGAGATTATCCAAAACTGCGCGCATGAACAGTTTCTTTTGATGCTACTCTTTGTATCATTGCTCTTCCAATTCGACTCTCCGATAGACTAATCTGTATAGATAAACATATCAGTGTGTCTTAACCTTTTTTGCAGATAATTTTTCTGTGGCTTCTTCCATAGTAAGTAACAATAGGTTAATTGTGCTTAAGTTCAAGCCTACATACGTATAATTTCGCATTGGTCATTCTTTCGCCTATAATGTCTTCATGTGTGAGTGTGACTCTGAGATCGTTTGGTTTACTTGCTTATACGTGCACATATGCTATTACGCATGCAATGTAGGTGAGTTTTCTGATAAAATCAGTGTTTTAAAAGACTCGCCTGGGCGCCCCTAGCCGGCCTTGGAGGCGGGGTTGCACCATTTTCGCCTTTGTTTTAAGGGAGTCGGCATAATACACACCTAGGCTTCTTGGGGTGCGCCTAGGCGCCTGAGGCGTGCATGAGGCGTCAATTGCACGTCCCTTTTTCTTTTTAAAGTTTCAAAACTCTGGAAATTTTTTAGAGTTGCAGAGCTGTTTTGAGTTGCACGCCATGAACACCAGCGAAGATGAATAAGACCGCTAGGATTTTTAGGCTGAGTTGGTGTTTTTAATTTTTTTTTCTTTTTTTAATGCTTAAACTGACCCCACTTTGCCACATTTATTACCTCATTATCTTTGCTTTTCTTAAAACTAATCCCACTTTAAAGAAATTTATTATCCCACTATCTCTTTTCTCTTCACTTTTTATTTCTAATATTTATTTACTCATACATACATACATACATATATATATATATATATATATATATATAAAAGATAAGAATTGTTTTGTTTTTGTTTTTTTTATTTTCTGAATATTTTCATGATTGACCGTAGAAAAGAAAACATCTTTTTATTTGGATTATTATTTCCTTAATGTTATATTATTCTTTTTTTTTTTAAATTCGTTATATTTTTTTCCTTATTTCTCTTTTCATAAGACTACCTATCCCATCTAAATATTATTCAAAACTCTCATATAAATAGGCACTTGCTTAAGTAGATGTTTTAAATTGATTAATTAGATTGCTTGATTAAACTTGGTTATGTGAGTTAAACTTGTTTGTGACTATTATATATATATATATATATATATATATATATATATATATATATAATATGTATTAAAAAATTAGGTCTCGTGAGGCTTGCGGCTTAAGGCTTTCGCCCAGGCGAGGCTATCCATCAAATGACTCACCGACGCCTTCGCCTTTTAAAATATTGATAAAATATACCGATCTGATCTTAGCAGAAAACGACTATGTATCCAAGGCATCTAAAAAGAACCTACCAAGTCACCTAATTTCATTTTTCTGTGATAGTTTGTGGGATCTTATGAATATCAGAAGATATATAACACAACTAATAATTCATATCAACAGTCAGCCTTAAAGAACAAAACTCATATGAAGAAGTACGGTTCGTAGATGGATATGCTTTCTGCAACTTTTCAAAAAAAAAAAAATTTACTACTCCTTCATACAGCAGCAGTAGCCAAGGAGCACTCGCACAAGAATTTCACTAGCTGCTGAAAATAACAATGATTTTGAATTTCAAAGGAGTTTTTGCTTTTGGAATTCATCCCCAAAAACTTGAGTCATGCCCGCAGCACTTGCTGCAGGCTACAGAGTTTTGTTACTGTACAGTATCGCGACACCCTTTATTCGCAACTTCAAAGCCCTGCGGGAATTCATCAATACAAAGTTGCAAACAACATTTTCATTGTATAATGGATCTAGCTAGTTACGCAGATTAAATCAATGTTGTACCATATTGAGCGGCGTTTAAAGGCATCAAGTAGTGAATTGTAGATGTCAATTTTCTTTGAATTCGACTAGTTTGCTCAAAGAAAATTAATGTTTGGATTCTCAAGTTTCAACTTAGCTGGTTTGGGATTAAAGTTGAAATCAAGCTCTTTTTGCAATATCAAACGATGTCAGCAGAAGAAAGATTCAAACATGAACCCTTGAAGAACTGGTTCTTAACCACTGTAACTACAATCTCTCACTACTTTTTGCAAGATTTGCAAGATTTATGTGTGTGTGTGTGAGAGAGAGAGAGGAGAGAGAGAGAGAAAGAGGGAGAGAGAGAGAGAGAGAGAGAGGTTGTTGAACAAATAAAGACACCTTTTGTGACTTGTTTATGATACATTTTGTTCATTTGTAGAAGATCCAGTACAATGCAAATAACATACATGCAATAAAATGTAAAGGTGAAAAAAATTATTTAAAGAAAAACATAGAATTTTCAGTTTCAAGGTCCTATAGCCTTGTAAAAGAGAACATAAACTTTTAACAAGTAAAAAAAAAATCCCCCAAAAACACTTTTAAGAAATAGGAAGAGGAGCACCATTCCACTCCTTCAAGCAATCCAGCAGAGGATCAATCAACTTCCCAGCACACATAGCACTGAAAACCTTGTCACATTCCTCCCCTGGTGATCTCACTTTATCACCAGTCAACAAATCAGTCCCCAACTCCTCCCTCACAAACTTGTACAATGGGTAAGACCTGCATTCCTTGATCCTGTTTGGGATTGCCGTTTTCCCGTTCTCGTACTCAGCCCAAGCATTGTCGACCTCTTTCGGCAAAAGGGTTTTCAATTCCTCCTCAAAAGCTGTAATCTTTTGGAAAATGGAAGTGCTTGTACTTATCTCATTCTCACCATTGCTCAATGCATGCTCAACTAGTACATGCCTTAGTTTTTGCATTAGAGGATATGTAGCACTGCAGGGATCATCGATGTAGGCGAAAACATACTCACGATCGACAACCTTGAGGAGGTCCTTTTCGCAGAACCGAGAGGGATGAAGCTCGCCGTTCAAGCCACATGTGAGGACTCTCTTGGCAACCTGACTGACAGTGGTCTTCACTGTGCTTTTCAAATTCTCCTCCAAATGCCTTAAATCAATAGCTTGGCATAATGCAACTAGGAAAGTAGATGACATGAGCTTCAATATGTCAACAGCCTCAGCAGTTTTTCGGGAAGAAATCAATCCCAAGGAGTTGACATCTTGGTTGTGTTGCTCTGCACTCTGGACATGGTTTGTGACAGGGTTGCCAAGGAACTGGAGCTCTGAGCAGTAAGACGCCATGGCGATTTCAGCCCCTTTGAACCCGTAATCCAAGCTGGGATTGTTGCTTGCCGTGAGATTTGAAGGCAACCCATTGTTGTAAAAGTCATTAACAAGCTCAGAGAATTGAGCAAACATAAGCTTTCCAATTGCAGCAATGGCTAATCTGGTGTTGTCCATGGCAACACCAATCGGGGTGCCCTGAAAGTTTCCTCCATGTAATGCCTTGTTTCTTGAGACATCGATCAAAGGGTTGTCATTCACTGAGTTGATCTCCCTCTCAATCATCTTCGTTGCTGCTCTGATTACCTCAATCTGTGGGCCCAGCCATTGGGGAGATGTTCTAAGAGCATACCGGTCCTGCTTTGGCTTCTGAAGAGGGTCCATCTCATGCACCTTTTCAGCTGCTTTTACATAATCACTTCCAGCTAAAATGTGTTCCATTATTGCTGCAGCTTCAATTTGGCCAGGGTGGTGCTTTAACTTGTGAGTCAAGTGATCTGTAAACTCAGGCTTTCCTTGCATAACTTCGGCGAAAATTGCCGACAACACTTCTGATAAAAGTGCTTGTGTGTTGGCCTCAAACAGAACCATAGAAGCTAAACCAGACCCAACTGCAGTTCCATTGACCAATGCAAGCCCTTCCTTTGGCTGCAACTCAAAGAACCCGCCATCAATTCCAGCTAGCTTGAAGGTATCAGAAGCGGTTAGGGTTTCGCCATTAGGCCCGGTGGACTTGGAATTTGGCCTGCCTATCAAAAGCCCGGCAATGTACGAGAGCGGAACCAAGTCCCCTGAGGCAGTGATTGTGCCCCTAAGGGGAAGGCAAGGGGTGACATTGTTGTTGAGGAACTTGGTGATGGCTTCCAAGATTTCGAATCTAATTCCAGAGTAGCCTTGGAGGAGGGTGTTGATCCTCACCAGCATTGCTGCTCTTGTTGCTGTGTGAGGCAGAATGTGGGTTGATTCTGTGTTGCTGCCAAAGATTCCAGCATTCAAGAATCTGTTCAACAAAAATGACATACAAGTCAGCTTAAGTAGCAACTAATACAAACAATTATTAAAGCATATGTGCTCCCTATGCACCCGAGTCAAATGTGCCTCTTTGTAATTTAAACTAAAGTGAAATTTTGTCCTTCAGACAAAACACAACTATTTTAGAAGAAGGAAGGGGATACGACACGAGAACTTTACACAATTATTATTAACTATTAAAAATGACAATAAACATTAGTAAAATGAATTTTTATTTTTTAATACAAAACAAGTGTTGTTAATCGCTTGAGCTACGTGCGGTAGGATGCGTTTTGGTTATGTTTAGTAATGAGCTGAACAGAGCTACGTGGGCAGCACATTTTGGTGGACTTGGAGAAAACCAAAAAAACAGAGGCATGTTGTTGTCAGTTATGTTATATGGACCAGATTATTTGGGACCAAAATGGAATAAATGCACCACAATTATATTGGATGTTGACTCTCTTGCAACCACGTGCTAGGCACGCAAATTCTACTAATGGGAATATATTTTAATTTGATTACATCATTTTTTTTTTCATTTTTTTCCTTTTTATTTGGTAAGGTTATTTCAAATAATACAATCACCAAACACCTATACCGACATCAACAAATTACATAAGGTGAGATAATGCTGGTAACCAATTTTGCGGCCATACCATATAATTATGCAATTTAATCGTAAATTCCACCAAATATAGCAAAGTAGACACCTCGTTCTTTATCGAGCCATATCTTCTTACCAACCCCTCAAGGTCAGAACTTTTCATTTTGTACGTTTTATGAGCTATTTATGCATATATGTCGGGTTGCGACTCTTTAAACAAGTGGAGTTTAGTGCCACTTAAGGTCTCATAAGTGTGCAAATTTTTCATTTTGTGCCGTTTATGAGTTAGCCCTAACACAGAAGAAATTCATTTAAGAAACAACTGGAGAAATTTTTTAGTATGTTGAAAATACGGCACTGTATACCAAGTGTTATAATATAACTGGTTAGAAACTTAAAAGAATAGTTTTCAACCAATTGTATTCCTATACCTGGTGTACATGATCATATTGTTAGCACATTGAAAAATCTCTTGAACAACCGACAGAGTCAACTATCAAAGTTAATTTTGTTTAAAAAAAAAAAAACTATCAAAGTTAATTAACTACTTGCCTTGAATGGATCCCCAAGCAAAGATGATAGATATAATTCTATTTCAATGGAAGCATTAACTAATTAGAGAATCGTAGGTTAATTAATTACCTAATTAGCTCCCTCTGAAGAGCTCCACCTTGCTTGGTTCTCCTATGAGAGGTTGCACCAAAGCCAGTGGTCACACCATAGCTGTCTGTGCCTTTGCCCATGCTATCCATAACCCAATCACTGCTGGCCTTTACCCCAGCCCTTTTCTCCTCCGACAGCTCCACCTTGGCACCGTCATGGTAGGCAATCGCAGCCACCTGAGCCACCGTCAGGCTCTCCCCACCAAGCTTCACCACTGGCTTCCTGTAATCGTTGACCATCCGTTTGAACTCGTCCAGATGGCTCCCTTTCAGTGCTTCAGCTGCCATCCCCCAGTTCAATGGGTCATGTGTCGCAAGTACCTTCTCATGCCCTACGCAAAACGACTCCAGGGAGCTGTTTTCGTTGACGTTTTGGTTATTTCCCGGTTCCATTTGCTTCCCCGATCACAAGCAATACCAAAGTAGGGATACGAAAGAATGGAAATGAAATGGAGCCAAGGAAAACCTTGCTGGGAAAAACTCAGTGGGATAAAAGCCTGGTCGAAGAGAATGAATAAGGAAATGAGAATTGCGAAAGGAAAGGAATGGAAAGAGGTGGCGCTCTAAGTTTCGGGTGGAAGGAAAATTTACTGTTATTTTCCTGAGTTGGTTCACCCGTAATTGCCTTGTTTATATAGAGGACGTCCCACATCGAGTGCTGGGGTTGGTAGGCCGACGGGTTAGTTGAAAACTCCAGGTAGCCCTTGGATCTTCATGATCTACGACCGTTCACGTGATGACACGTGGCGTGTAAGTCTGCTTCAGAACAACGTGTGGAGTTTAGGTGGGGTTCCAAAACGCGGGCTTTTACTTGTCAATGATAACCGGATGGGAAGGGAAGAGAGGGGAGAGGGGGTTGGTGAGTAAGCAGGCTCCCTGAAAGGAATGGCACGAAAGCAGCACGTCACCCTATTTCTCTGCCAAAACAATTGTTCGTATGACAAGTAAAATTCCTTGTAAAAGGTGGCGTGGTATTGTCTTGTGATCGATGTAAACGATAGCGGTTTTATAGAACGTTTAAGGAAATGTGCAAACTGTAAAGAGAGCGTCTTAAATTAAATTCGAATGTAACAGGTTAATGTTGTAAAACTTTAAATGTAAATGTAAATTGTTGATGATGTAAATTTGTGTTTGATTATGTAAACCACACCATTCATGCGATGACACGTGGCGTACAAATGTGTTCTAGAACAACATATGTAGTTTATGATGAGGTAAATGTAAATTATCAAGTTTTCAAGTTTTACGGTTTAGTAGCATTAAAATAATAAGATTTGGATATCTATCTAACAGATGGATTCTTTTTCTGCAAACTTTTTATGAACTTATCTAATGGTTGAATACAATTGGTTGAATACAATTGGTTGAAACAAGGTAATTCTGTCATCTTTTAAGGTGATTATTCTATCATTTTTAACTCAATAATTATTGTTTTCCTCCTCTATTATAATTTATTGAATTCGCTACTAGTATATTAATTATGATATACTCATATTTGTTTGCATTTGTAAGTGAAAGATTTTAAATTCGATTCATACAAAATCGATACCTAATTATATTATGGATGACTTATTGTGTGTTTTAGTCTAATCTCTGAACCCCTAAAAAAAAATATCGTAGAGGGACTTATACTCATTAATTACGAATAGTTAACTCTTCAGTCAGACCTCGTTTGTTTGACTGAAATGTTAGAATTAGAACATTCAATTCCTTGACTATTTAGGAATATTGGAATGGTTTTGCAAATTCCGTTCAAAGTTATATCCGATTATCCCTCTCTTAAATTGATTGCATTAATAAAGTAACTCGCAATTCCATACAAGCAATGCATGTTGAATAAAAAGTAGAAGAAAGAAAGAAATATATAAATTAATTTAATATAATTTTCATATTTTAGATGTATAATTATTATTTTAGTTTACATTTTTTGTTGAAATATAAGATTTATTGAATTAGGTGAGAGTTTTAGCTTCGAATCTTGCGAATGCCGAATTCGATATTAATTCATTCTCGCACCCTTTTGTGTAAATATATCGTTAATTGTATAGAAAAATAAAATAAATCTTAAACTAAAATTCAAAAATTCAAAAAAATAAAATAAATTTTTTAAAGTTAGTTTTGATTTCTTCACTTATATTTTCTTTTGCTTTTGTATTTTTTTATTACAAAGGTGCTTGACGCAATCACTTTGGAAATTGACACAATTTCGTGCCCCTAAATCTCAAACAAATCTATATGACTATGTGCCTTTAGTTACTTGTGCACGCAAATTACTTGTGGGGTATTTTGCTTCAGCTGCCTTTATTGAATAATCATTTGATATATTTATTGGCTAGTGCTATTAGTGGTGGATCCAGGAAATAATATTAAGAGGGGTCAGTAAGAATAGCGAGCACATCGATTAAATTTTTTTTTACCAAAAATAGCATGCATATTGTCATTTCATCGAGTCTTTGTAGGCTTAAAGTCATTTAGAAAGGTATACTGCACACCTATTAATGCTTCATTTGTGAGGGTAACTGACATGTTCTAAGGCTGCTCTCATATGAATGCGTAACAAAGAAACAAACTTGTCATGAACACACTAACAATGTTTGATATCATTGCATCCCATTAATATGTTTGTCCAAGAATGATGATGCTTTGTTATTTACTGAGATCACCATTTCATTCACTCTTCTTTCAGACATTTTATCAAATAGTTGGAGGGCATATATGAAGCCTAATCTAATCTTCAAAAGGGCAGCACCCAAGGTATCCATAGACATTCACCGAAGTTCGGAGGGTCAACTCCCAAGGTATCTATGGACGTTCACCGAAGTTCGGGAGTCAACTGACCCCCTGCCCCTCAATGCATCCGCCACTGAGTGCTATCCACACACTCATTTTAACTTCTCACATATCACTCTCAATTTTTGATCGTCGTATTGAATGAATTGAAGAAGATCAATGACAAAAAATTAACAAGGATGTGTGGGAGGTAAAGATGAGTGTGTGGGCAACACAATCATATCTATTTTTCTGTTTGATTTTTGCAGCACTAGTACGTTCCTATTATTTCTTGGGTAGTGCTATTCACACACTTCTTTTTACGTCTCATATACTCTTGTTAATTTTTGTTCATTGATCTTCTTCAATTCATTCGATCTGATGATCGAAAATTGAGAATAACGAGTGAGGTAAAAATAGGTGGTGTGCACCGGCCTATTTCTTTTATGCACCAAATTTTAGTGGAAAGCTTACCAACCCCATTTTATGATTGGATGTTATTGGTATGTGTTTGGTAGGATATTCGCAATGGATCTCTCATGTCTTTTTTCTTTCCCCCAAATCCATATCTTATTAGTTATTTCCTTACATTAATAATTGGATTGGGAAAATTTTAACTAGTTTTATTTCTACCCAAATTCAAGATGGCCCTCGTATTAGCGTCACAGTATTTATAAGGTCCTCCTTGTGGCAGAATTTAGGGAGGCAGCTTCGCCCTTATATATGGACAGTCGGACAGGATTTGGCCAAATGAGTTGCACAAACAACCACCAAAATAAAGTAGTCATTAATCGCATTTGAGAGTTGTATCACGGCTGATTTTGAGCGTCTGCATTTAGCATCGGTATCTTTTTAAAATGTAAAACCAATGCTTTAGGGTTTTTATATATCCTAAAAGAAGCAATCTTGTGTTAAGCTAAGAAACGTGTTACTGACAAAGAAATTAGACGATCGAAGGTATATCTAGATGAATTCCAGACAGTAACATTTAAATAAAAGAAGTTATGCTTATGATGCTAGTCCTGAAATGTTTATTGGTAGCAAAATGCAGTAGGGTTTTTAATACCAACTGATGTAATACATAACATGTTTATTGGTAGTAAAATGCAAAAGGCACAAACCTTTTAATACCAATTGATGTTCAAGATGAACGAAAACATAAGCAAATTAAATACCACAATATCAAGATATGAATTGGTATCTCTAAGATCACTATCCAAATAAAATGTTAAGTTGTTGAAAGTATGGCACGATTTAGCATAAAAATTGATATATAATTCTGTTCATCCCCCTCGCTTTCCTTTCTTTTTAGTTTTTGAATCAGAACATGCGATGCAAGTAAGAAGCCATGAAAGGTACATATTGTTCTCTTCATCCCACTTCCCTTCCTTAAGGTATGCATTCCCATCCTTAATGGTATTACAATATCTAGCCATGCAGTTTCTGTGCGTACCTTATCACACACACATATTTATACATCCACGTGATTCATGTCGACAATCATTGAATATACCCAAAAAGATGTTTTATTTTATTTTATTTTATTTTATTTTTTATGTATTGCTTGTTATCATTCATACAACAGATCTTTAGATCCGATCGATGATAATATATCGATGCATGTCGAAAAATGAACATCCATGTAATTTGCTATGCCCAAAAATGCTTATTATTTATTATTTATTGGACACGCATGTTCTCATTGAGGCATATAACATGATTAGGTTTCGATGATTTTAAACAAATTCGACAAAAGAATTTAAAACAGAACTTTGAGACTGAATCCTTGACAAGAAGAAAATTTTCAATGTAGTAGAAATACTGTTCGACATCAAGTGTAATAATATAAATGGTTGAGATTTTTTTTTTAAATATACAACTAATTATATTATGATACATTAGACCGTGTTTTTGATACACTGAAAAATTTCTCATTGACCAGGCAAAGCTGACGCTGACGATGCCGAAAACTTTTGGTTCTTGACCTACTTACAACAGTATAGAAAAAACTAAACAAAAGTCTAGTGAAGATAATGCATCATTAACTTTGCAACAAGAAAAATTAAAAACAAAATTTAGGGGAATTTATGGATAAGTCATGCGCCCACTACCAACCACCGCTTCTTTTGAGAAGGGGGGTTGGTGAAAGCAAAACGAGAAATTCATAGGGGTGTTGGATCTTTGCATGGTATTTACTCCAAATTATTATATTGATAATAGCGGCTGCAATTTCTCCAATTTGAGTCTTACATTTGCATCTAAATACATGTATCCGGTTTTAGGCAAACAACCTGCGCGAATGACTGTTGTTAACGAAGTCATATTTTGAATTAATTATTTTACACAAGTGATCCTCTATTACAGTGATGAAGAAGAGTATTGCTTTTATACCACGACGTGGGTTCAAATCACGTCAACTCCTAATCTAACATCTAATCTAACAATCTATCGTTTGACATTAAAAAAAAAAAAAAAATTATTTTACGAATATTCCAAGCACTGCAATTTTATTAATCTTCCCCTAAAAATTATCCAAGCTCAAATTAGACCGATGATTAGCTAATTGTGGCAATCTGATTGAAGTTAACACCAACAAAATTCATGACTTCATTCTAAAGTACTATGATTTTGTGATGATCTAATTAACCAAAACATTTCCTTAATTGTAAAATGAAACATCCAAGGTTGCCACTTGGGGATGAACTAAAACAACATCATCAAAAAAATGAAAGCATTTCAACAAGTGGTAAGTAAGTGGCCAAGTAGTAAGGGTGCGGACTGCTACTCTCCAATAAACAAAAAAATGTGAAAGGTTTCAGGTTCGATGCTTTGAGCTGGTGGGTCTGCTTGATTATAGCTACGGATAGGGTAAAATTCCCCATAACCTCTCGGACTTGAAATGAGTGGATAACCGTGACTCATCACCAGTATTTCCTTACAAAAAAAAGAGTGGTAAGCAAGAAAATTAAAGAAACGTTCACTTTAAAAATATAAAAAAATATAAAAAAAAAACCCAATTTATCAACTAATTTCTTATGAGAGAGAGACACCTAACGAAACTGTGGACGAAGGATCTTATAGGGAGGTTGGACAAGACTACGACTTCTTATCCATTGACGGATGTCATTTTTTTATTTTTTTAATACATTTGTGTATGGTACTGAAGCGTTGTCACCAACCCATTTAAGTTTTTAGCAATTTGTAGGCCAATGAGAATGTAAAAGACTGACCAATGCCATCAAATTGGTGAGATTAGATCTTCATCTTCTTTCCAACCCCACCACACCCACTGGCCCCCTTTTAATTTTTTAATTTGTCTATGACGACAGACGACATACGACATACAAACAAATTCTTAAATATTCAATACTTAAATAAGTCGTCTTGTTTTTCTAAGTCAACAAACGTTTAGGCCTCGACGAGAGGATTAATTTAGCTAGGACGATTCATTATATTTGAAGATATTTGAAGAGATTTTAAAGAAAGTAATGGATGATAATTTATTTTATTTTATTTAAGTTGAAGATTACTCATGAAGAAAAGTTGTTCGTTTTAATTTTACTATTTTTGTGGAAACTAGTAAGTATATATTTTCTTCACGAGTAACTTTCAAATTCGACAAAATATGAAATTTCATTAATCTCTTCTTTCAAAATGCTTTCAATGTAATGAATAGTCTTATCCAAGTTAGTCCTCCTTATCAAACGAGGCCTTATGGTGAAATATATGCTCTACAACTATAACTAAAAACCCTCACTTTTCAATTAAGAATTCAATAACACCTGTGAAAAATATATAGGATTGGCAATGATACACTTAGCGTAGAATTTACATAAATCTATATATGTTAGGATATGAGGATCCATGTTTTTTATACATGTTTTTGTGGAGTCGATTTCGTAATGTATTTTAATGATCCAACCATTTATCTTTTATGTCTTACCTCAAAGATCAGGTCTACCCAAAGTCACCCAAATTTGTAACCATATTACCATTGGATTAAATTTAGTGTTTCTTTATAAAACCGCATTTGTCCATTTTCTTCACTACAAATAAATATCTTAATAGTTTTGGATTTTCTAATTTTTTTTTTTTTTATAAGGATGCTCTATGAATGATGTATTAAAATATAAACGGTTTGAATTTTTGAAATACGTATTATGAAGTGGACCTTACAAAATGGTTGTCAAAAGCATATGTTCCTAGAATCTAACCACACACGCACGAACTGTTGGTAGGTAAATCAAGTTGGATTTACATCAATCGTAGCCCAAGGCAAGGTGGATTGATTATGAATTTGGTTATGGAAGGCAGCTCAACCATTGGAACAGTCAAGGAGCGTATAACCACTATGGAAACCAGCAGTAGAAAGGCAATTTTGACCCACCACAACCATAATACCAACCAAACCCATGGAGGGTTGCTCACTAAAAAGGGTAAAGAGACAAGGAAGGGGGAGGTGCAAGGCAGTGAGTGAAGGTTGAAGAAGAGGGCGTAGAGGAAGAAGGAAAAAGGGTTGTCGCCGTTCCTAAGAAGTAGCAAGGGGGCCGGATGCTTGGAGAAGAAAAAAATTAGGGTTCAGTTTGGATCACATGAGGAGAGAGAGAATATGGGCGATATTTTTATTTTGGAAATACAAGTCCTTAAAAATGGCTCTTTATTGCTATTGTATGATTTTCTATTTCATTCAATCAAATTAAATCAGGTGACTTATACTCATGTGACATACTTTAGAGGATAACATCGTTATTTTCTTTTTTATAAGCTCTTGACGTTGAATATGGGTGCATAACTAATAGCCTATTTACCCTCCAAAGTAAACTACTATTTTTTAAAAAAAAATATTATTATACTCATTAAAAATTGTCAATTTAGCTTCACATCCACATCTCATGACTTAAATTGAGGAAAATTTTGATGAATAGCTTCAAATCGTACAGCATGGATTTTAGAATTTAGGTAGAATTGTTTTACATTCAAAATATTTTAGAATTTATGTAGAATTGTTAGTACTCTATTTAAGGGAGAATGACAATTTGGTGAAACATCCAATATAAAAAAATAAAAAATCCTTATTTAATTATAATTAAAAAAAAAAAAAAGGAATGATGGGGTGATCCATAAAATATACCATTTAAAAAAGTTAACTAAAAACTTTGAGAATTGAAAAACTCCGTGGGATAGTTGTGTGTGTGTGTGTGTTTTTTAATCAATTTTTAAATGACAATTTTGTAAGAAAAAAAAAAATAGAGCCGCCCGTGTGCCAGTGTGCTAGTTGAAAAGTAAGGCAATACAATTATATTCTAGCTATTGGCAAGAACATTGCCATAAGGGAGGCATGCAAAACTCAGAAGTCATAAGACGCCGTTGCCTAAAGAATAATAGTTAGACGATGATAATGGCCAACACAATGTCCATGCCAAGTAGTATTCCAAATGCATACGATCGAACCTCCCAACTCCCCAAAGATCATTGCTTATTGGCTATTTCGAGAAGTCTACATCCTCTCTTGTTGGAGCACAAAGGTATAGTTGTCCATATACACCGGTGACAGAAGTGCAGAATTTTTGTAGAGTCTGTATAGGCGTTCTTTTCGCCATTTTAACTTGGGGATTAATTTTCAGTAAACGTTACCTTGACTTTGGGATGATTTTTCTTATAGAAAAAATGACTGAGATTAGTTCTATACTTGTTAAAGGTCAAATGTTCAACAATTAGTATTTTAATTTTTCTTAAAACTTGTTTCAATATACAACGATAGTTTCACTAAAGGGGTGAAAAATTTAGGCTAAGTCATACATTGTATCAGCATAACAATTTGGTGTATATTAAACTCTCCATTGACAGAAGTTTGACCTAAAATTTTTCATTGACAAGTAAAGAACAAAAACACTATAGCTTACTATTAGTAACCTTTTTTTTGGGTTTTTGAAGAGAAAATTATACTGATTTTGTTATAGGAAGTGATTTTCACACATCTCTTTTAGCCTCTTACACCCTTGTTTAATTCTAGAAGTTGATTCCGGTTAATTTATTCAAATTAACGACCATAAATAAAGAGACGTGTTTAAGAAGCTTAAAAGGGTGTGTGAAAATCACTTCCTTTATTATAATATAAGAGCTAATACAAACATCAAAGAGCACATTCTAGAAAAAAAAATCCGAGAGGTTGTCCTTAATCCAAAGAGACTTCAACAAAACATAAAAGGCGAACTTGGCCAAAGTAGTTGTCACCATACTGGTGAATTGAGGAGTGAGATAAGCCTGAGATTAAGTACAGGAAATCATCCAAGTCTTGGAATCATCAACACCCAAACTTAAAAGATTGAGACAACACTCCAAAGCCAAAGGAACTTAATGCCTAATGAAAAAGTCAAACACTTCATGAATTGGCACATGAGAAATTTTAAGGACAAAAACTTCAATATCACAAGCAAAATGACACTCTTTGACAATGAGCAGAGCCGGCCGACTCCAAAGAAGACCTGACAAGGAACCAACTAATGTCCATACATACCAATATGAACTTTGTGTCAACACCATCAACGAAATTACTAGAAATTGCGGAGTAGACCTAGGAGGAGCTGATAGCTATCAAGATTAAAAAAAGAATACTGGCACAGTCTTTATATTTATTTTTGGCCTTCAAGGAGTTGTACGAGATGGAAAATCTCATGTACGGTTCTATCATTAGTACAAAAAAACACTTTGCGCGACACATGTCCTTCGTCGCGCAAAGTCAAAAAACGTCGCACAAAGTCAAAAAACGTCACGCAAAACTTAGACCAACGCACCTTCGTCACACGCTAACCATCACGGCAAGGCAGTGACAGAAGGGTTTGCGCGACGAAGAAGAAAATGCGTCGCGCAAAAAGGCTTTGGGCGACGTAGCCTACGTCGTGCAAAACCACTTTGCACGATGCGTGTGGCTAGGTTGCTTAAAGAGGCTTTGTGCGATGTAGGTTGCATTGCGCAAAGCCTTTTTGCGAGACGTAGACTGCATTGCACAAAGCCTCTTTGCGCGACGCAGGGACATGCGTCTCGCAAAGTGGCTTATGTGCCTTTGCGCGACGTAGGTAGAATCTTCGTTGTGTGAACCCTTTTTTTTTTGTTTTGGTCAAAAATATTATTTTTAAAATTTTTAATAAATATTGTAATTAAATTCTAAACAATAATTAATTAACCAAGGTAAAGTATTTAATTATAAAATATATGAAAATGTACATACAAGATGCCCGAACAAAAAAAGAAAAAACTACAAGTAGTATTCTAGGTTTGATACATCAGCCTATTGGGTATTGGCATGGCGATGTGGCTCGGAGGTTGAAGGTGTAGCAAGATCAAGTACTAGTAGTAAGATTTGGAGGTCGGATATCTGTATGGCTCGTACAAGGTATCTTACGTGCCTGACATAGGCCTTCATCTCCTCGCCCTGGGTTCTAATCTGCTCGCCCTGGGCCCTCATCTGCTCATCCTAGGCCCTCATCTACTCGCCCTAGACCATAAGCTGACCCTTTCGGGTTGTCACTTCCTCCTTCAATGCACTGACCTCTGCTGTGTTCGATTTGGAAGAAGAGGCACCAATCTCACGAACTCGCGCTTTCCCCATACACCGAACAACCTTGCCATGACGACGATCGAAGTTCTTACCCATGACATTAGTCAGCAGCTGAAAACCTGCATCCTTGGGTACTGTGACGTCCTCGATTGGGTCTTCGGGGGAAGCTGCGATGTTGCTTCTTGGAGAATAGCAGTGCGCTATTCCACCATAGCAGCCTGTAATAATAAAGAAAAAAAAACATATAATGTTTAATAACAGAATATAAATAATATTTGAACGATTCATACATATAAGAATAATAACAATTACATATCCTTACAAGAAGCTGCTCAGCGGTCTCATCACTAGGTCAAACGTAAACATCCATGAACATGTCGATCTCTGGGAACTTAGAACCCTCCTGAAGAAAAAAACATTAAGAAAATTTTATTAATCAATAATTATAAATAAATTGTATAAATTTTCAAATTGTAAAAATTAATATACTTTTACCTGACATCGTGCCTTAAGCCTATATGAAAAGGGCTTCGAACAGGAATGGTGGAGAAGTGTCTTTGACTCCCGAGCTTTCTGGCCAGCTATAGATTTCTTCTGTTAAACACACAATATACATCTTAGTGTGACTACTTGAAATAAATTAATAAAGGAAGCTTAACAAAATAACTAAAACAATAATAAATTATTATTAAAATATTATGTACATACCGCAAATTTTGGGTCCGTAAAATGTTTGTAGAGCCACTCCCAATCCTCCGGTCGATCCTACAACTCAGTTGGGCAACCATGTAGGCGAGCAAACTCCGGATCATCCCATAGCTTAAAATGCATGTGAAGATTGTTCTTCTAATGTTTGTACCGAGTTGCCAAGGTCTCTTCTAAGTAGGCCATGGCCTTAGGGGATATGTCCTCAAGATTAAAATTGACCTACGAATATGAAAAATAATAAAATAAAGTAAGAAATTTAATAATATTAAGATAATATATTTTGGTTTTCAATATTTGTAAACAAAATTAAAAAAATGATAAAGGCAAAAAAATTAATATACTAACTGACAACTTTTCTTGCACCAATTTTTTCGTCCCCTCGGGAATTTCTGCCCAAGACTCCCACTACATAGGACACTTTTGTTTAATAACAACACCACAGCTACTAGCTACGCTTCTATGCTGCTGTGAGGTAGCCCTTCCACAATGTTGCAAGTCATACTCAATCTTGATCCTGAAGCCGGTCAGACGTACGCTCTGTGCCTGCTTCAACATTCGACTAGGCCCCCTGGTGTTTTTTTTAGCTGGCCAAAAATAATTAAATGGTGAAAACCCTAAGCTTAAATTTGTACAGAAATTTGACATAACCTCCCCAAATAGTATAGCATTTCCCAAAACCTTAAAACAGTAAAATAACAGTAATTCACAACCCCCATCACATTTTCACAATCCAGCAAATTTTCACCATAAAAAAAAAAAATTTAAAATGAAAAAAAAAAAATACAACATAGTGATCGAGAATTAGAAAAGAAAAAAAACCTGGCTGGGAGGCCTCACCCTCGACTCTGGATGCCGAGGAAGTGTGATCAAAAGGCTCCGGCTCACGGCGGCGCCGATGAGGCTGTCGTGCAATGTGTGGCTGAACCTGACATTGATGATGTCGATGAGACGGGTACCTAGGACGCTGTAGGAGTAGCCTCAGTAAGGGGTGTAGGCTCCTCAATCAATGGAGCACTCACGCCTGAAGCAGTAGATGCTGATAATGCAAGAGGCTCATTGGTCACACTCCGACGATGAGTGATCAATTGCGACATCTATACACTTTTTGAACCATAAAATTATAACATTAGAAACTAATCATTTCTTGCATTTGAAACTAATCAATTAGCAGCCAAAGTAATAAGTAAGTAGGTTACCAACATTCTTAATTTCAAAATAAGAGGAACTACCTATCCATTTTCATAGCCAATAAAAAAAAGTGCATCAAGTGAAACAAAAAAGAATGGGTAACCCAACACTGGGATTACCAAACATTGTAATCAATCAAAGGTACCAAAACTTCATTAGACTAATTGATATGATCAAAGTACCGTACAAAAACAGTTTACTTTGTACAATTCATTCAACCAGACACATGACCATAGAGACTAACTAGTAAACAGGTAGGAAGGTAAAAGAAGAAACTCCAAATGTTGTTATCTGACGGAAACAATATGTGGTAGGTAGCAGTTAATTGAAGAGAAAACATCTAAGTAATCGATTCGATTTGGTGAATCTTCTATAGTATGGTTGCACTAAATATGCACATGCATAGAATCTACTATTAGCAACTCCTTTGACCATATGATTTTTTCCACTTGTTAAATATCAAGAGAAACACTGGCCTGGACGAGCATCTCTACTATGTTTGATATATTAAGTTGCACCCTTTGGACCTTTGAATATGTCCTTGGGTAACAACTCAACTAGAAAGTCTATCTTTAACCCTAAAGTATCTTGAACTGGAATTTGAAGATGTACGTAATAACCAGAATAAAAAATGTTTCAAAAATAATTGATTCAAGATAATTTATTAACAAACAGTTCTTTACTAAATCAAAAAGCATCGAGATTACTATTCTATTCCTATATCTCTGCCTAGATCAAAACTTTAGTTTCATCTTGAAGAATAAGTTTCCCCTTCCTATCCTATGATTTTTCTTCACCACACTAAGACCACCTATTCATACTGAAATCGACGCAGCGTGAGATATTAAACAGGGAAATCCAACGAAAACCCTAACCTAAATCCATTAGAAATCTGGAATCCATCATAAATACATCGAAAATGTCACCAGGGTAGGAATGTTCCTAGAAAGGATAAAGTTAACTTTCTTGTAAAAACTGTAAGGATACATATCTCAAGCTTACACTTCATGAATTGTAGGGTGTGATAAAGAGATTACATTAATGTGCTATATCGTCAATATCTTAAGCATTTCATAGCATCATGTTTCAATATTACATATTTGACGATATATATTAAGAAGCACTATGTTGATGATATTAAACTTAGAAAAGTGCACCAATTAATTAAAATCAGAAATCGAAAGAACACACAAAATATCATATGCAAGTTCGTTCATAGCCTTGTTAATATAAGCTAGACCTAACAACATACGATATCCTTATAGCATAAGCTTAACCAAGAGTGAAACTTTACATAGATATGACTACTCCTATCCCTTTTCTTTCAGTTTCTACAAGCTTAAAGGATAGTAGTTTCCTAAAAAAAAAAAAAAAAAAAACTAACAAGAACACCTAATTCTTCAAATTCCACTACCTTCTTGCGACATTCTTGGCTCATGTTTCCGTGGAAACAATAAAGGGATTTTCATTCAAATAAAAAGCAAAAACACCTAAATTATCAAATTCCAAAACCTAGTTGCGATTTTCCTAACTCAATCTGTTTCGTTATATGTTGAAGGATCCGTTTGCTAAATTTACACAAGTATAAACCAAACCTTATGTTGAAAGAACACCTAAATTCTCGAGCCTTTCGTCAGTAAGGTTGACATGCTCTTTCCCAATATCTGGAGAGTATCCCAGAATAGGAAGGCTCAGCAAATATGCAACTATTCAGAGAGAAAATTTTAACCAAATCAATATGAGAACCATTCTCATAAAGTGGAAAATGGGATACAGGGTACACTTAAAGCTTTCAAGAACACAACAGCTTAAAAAGAATAGGAAAATTAAATAGTACAAATGATGAACTAATTTAAACTGAGACTTAAATTTAAGTCATTTTTCAGTACGAGGGATGAAGACTCAAATTCAAGTTATATTTTCGGTGATCTAGTTATGTAGTTAAGAACTTTGATATCAAGCAAAGTAGGAAACCCATTAATCCATTTAAAAAGCAAAACTTAAATTACTGATATGGTTAAACTAATCAAACTATTATAAAAGTTAAAATAGAATAAGAAATGGAAATTAAAACTTTGATATCTATTATCTAGATGCAGAGATACCAATTAATTAACCCATTAACTTTATCTTTCTGTAATATCAAATCAGATGTTTCCATTGCAGATGCAGAAGTACCTGGAGACCGTGGTGCAAACCTACCAAACTGGAGATGCAAGTTTGTATTTGCCAGAGAACTTTAACTTTATCAAACAAAAACGCTAATAAGAAACGTACTCAAGTGGAATGCAAACCTGCCAAACTGGAGATGCGACTTTGTATTTGCCAAAGAACTTGCACAAATTGTACAATCAGATGAGAGTTAGACGGAGTTGGAGACGGCTTATGACAAGAGCTGGAGTTGGAGACTTGCACAGATAATACACAAAACACACATACAGATCAACAAAATTGCAAAAACTTCAGACAATCAACTCGAATCACATCACGAAAAAAGCAATTTGACAAAAACCCAACATGCAATTTGAGCCTAAACCCTAAATAGCAAAAACCCATCAAAAATTAGAAACCCTCACCTTGATTTTGGGACTTGATTCGCATCGGCTTTGATATTCACGTGGCTGCCCGTCGTTTAGAATGACAGGGTAGTGGTAGTGGTTGGATTTGAGATTGTGAAGAGGAAGGCTTGCAAAGAGGAGAAAGATGTCTACGGGAAGGAGAGAAGGAGAGATGAGCGAGAGGGAAGAGAGTGGTCTATACGGGAAAAAGGGAAAAAGGGAAACGAGATGTCTACGGGAAAGAGGTCCAAACTTGAAAAATTGAAAAAAAGCACATATTTTTAACTGTTGCGGCGCCAAAATTATCATAACTTGTGCGATGTAGGTATACAATTTGACGTCGTGCAAAGTGGTTTTGCACAACGACCACGTTAAGGCGTCGCGCAAGGTTTTTTTTTTTTTTTTTTTAAATTATTATAAAAATTACTGAAAATACGACTTTACTCCTTTCAAATTCAAATTTTTTTTACATAAACACCACAATAATATATTTTTCTAGCCAAAACCCACAATATTTTTTTTTACATATATATCATTCAATTTCTTAAGTGTTATAATTACAAAATAAATAAATTAAAATCTACTTAGTAAATATATATACCATTGAACTTGATGGGAAATGCATTGTACGAAATTAGTTTCAACGATCCAACCGTCAAACTTGTTTGTATATGCTTTGAGATCGCATATGCCAAAAACTGCAAAAAACAAACATTCAGAGATCAAGTAACAGGACAAACATTTTCGACGGCAATAAATGAAAAATCATGATTTAACGGTTATTTTAACTCTGATTTTGATGATTTTTTACATCTACATTCTTTAACCCTATATGAATACAATAAATTAATTCGATCGTCAATTTAAAACATTTACACAAGTGGATACCACAAAATCTTTATGTTATACTTGATTAAAGTATAAATAAAATCTAAGTGTTAGGGAATCTATCGTTTTAAAGGGATACGCATTGTACGAAACTAGTTTCAATGATTCAACAGTCAAACTTATTTGTGTATGCTTTGATATCACATACACCAAAAATCGTAAACAAAAAGCATTCAAAGATCAAGTAACGGGACATACCTTTTCGACGGCAATAAATGAAAAATCATGATTTAACGGTTATTTTAACTCTGACTTTGATGATTTTTTACATCTACACTCTTTAACCCTATATGAATACAATAAATTAATTTGGTCATCAATTTAAAACATTTACACAAGTAGATACCACAAAATCTTATGTTATACTTCATGAAAGTACAAATAAAATCTAAGTATTAGGGAATCTATCGTTTTAATGGGATACGCATTGTACAAACTAGTTTCAACTATCTAATCGTCAAACTTATTTGTATATGCTTTAGAGATTGCATACACCAAAAATCGCAAAAAACAAACATTCAGAGATCAAGTGACGGGACAAACCTTTTCGACGACAATGAATGAAAAATCACGATTTAATGGTTATTTTAACTCTGATTTTGATGATTTTTTACATCTACACTCTTTAACCCTATATGAATACAATGAATTAATTCGATCATCAATTTAAAACTTTTACACAAGTGAATACCACAAAATCTTATGTTATACTTGATGAAAGTATAAATAAACTCTTAAGTGTTAGTGAATGTATTGTTTTGATGGCAAACACATTATACGAAACTAGTTTCACCAATCCAACCGTCAAACTTGTTTGTATATGCTTTGAGACCGCGTATGCCAAAAATCGTAAAAAACAAACCTTTAGATATCAAGTAATGGGATAAAACTTTTCGACGGTTATAAACAAAAAAGCACAATTTAACGGTAGCTTTAACTCCGATTTTGATGATTTTTTAGAGCTACACTACTTGACCCTATATAAATACAATGAACTAATTCGATCTTCAATTTTAAATATTTGCACTAGTGGATACCACAAAGTCTTATGTTATACTTGATGAAAGTATAAATAAACTCTAAGTGTTAGTGAATGCATCATTTTGATGGCAAACGCATTGTACGAAACTAGTTGAACGATCCAACCGTCAAACTTGTTTGTATATGCTTCAAGATCGTGTACGCCAAAAATCACAAAAAACAAACATTCAGAGATCAAGTAATGGGACAAAACTTTTCGACAGTTATAAACGAAAAAGCATGATTGAACGGTAGTTTTAACTCCGATTTTGATGATTTTTTTACAGCTACACTGTTTAACCCTATATGAATACAATGAACTAATTTGATCGTCAATTTAAAACGTTTACACATGTGGATACCACAAAAGAAAAAGGCAATGCAAGAACCCCTAAAGAAAAGCAAAAGGATAAAGAAAAAAAAAAAAAAAAAAAAACTTTGCGCAACGTAGGTACACCTGTGTCCCGCAAAACAGCTTTGTGCAACGCATGTCTTCGTTATGCAAAGATTTTTTGTGCGGTGTAGGTGTACCTATGTCACACAAAGTTGTTTTGCATGACGCAGGTGTACCTAGGTCTCGTAAAGGTTTTTTTTTTTTTTTTTTTTGCTTATGAGTACAAAATAAATAAATTAAAATCTACTTGCTAAATATATATATACCATTGAACTTGATCGGAAACACATTGTACAAAATTAGTTTCAACGATCAAACCGTCAAACTTTTTTGTACATATTTCGAGATCACATACACCAAAAATCGCGAAAAACAAACATTCAGAGATCAAGTAACAGGATAAAATTTTTTGACGGTTATAAACAAAAAATCACGATTTAACGGTTATTTTAACTTCGATTTTGATGATTTTTTAGAGCTACACTCCTTGATCCTATATGAATACAACGAAATGATTTGATAGTCAATTTAAAATATTTACACAAGTGGATACCACAAAATCCAATCATGTTAACAACTCAACAACTTAAGATAATTAAAATCCTTCAACTCAACAACTTAAGCTTTTGTTTCCCTAAACCTATCAAAATCCTTCATACTCCTAGTCATTCATTCTACTCATTCAATTGTTCAAAACCAAAACTCAACTTGTTAAAAATAAACATTGGCAAAGATAACTAAAGAAAAACATAAATACACAAAAATAAAAAAAACCAAACATAAATGTAATCAATAAATAAATAAATAATTAATCAAATAAATACAATACTTGAAGGTGAAGATGGTGAGGGTTGAGAGAGATAGAGAGTCTGAAAGAGAGTGAAAGAGAGAGGTTGAGTGTGAAGAAAAAGGCCCCTGTGTGTGGTTATTTTAGAAAAAAAAAAAAAGTCATCGACTTTGTGCAACGCCACCTATGTCGCGCAAAACAGCTTTGAGAGACGCAGGTTCAACTACGTTGCGCAAAGCTGTTTTGTGCGATGTAGGTGCACCTGCGTTGCGCAAAGTTGAGAAAAAAAGCGGTAAAGCATTCTTGGTTTGGCGTCAAAATCTTGCACGACGCACAAAACGTTGTGCAAACATACTTTGCGTGACGAAATTTGTTGCGTCGTGCAAGTTTTCGTTGCACAAACATGTTTTTGTACTAGTGTATAATAGTGATGGTAACAACAATAGTATCACCGACTATAATTTTCTAACAGTTAAAGTACAACTAATATTGCAACACAAAATTAAAATGCTCATTATGAGAGACTCACAAATAATCTCATTAAAGAGATGCTCATAAACATAAATACTAATATGAGAAGAAACTAAGAAACTAAGAGCAAGTGGCCCTTTACCACAATGGTGGAAATAAGTTGAGCCCTTACATGATGACGTAGGTTCGAACTTCGTCGGTGGCTAATCTAAGATCTAATCTATCAAAATCTATTGTTTGACAAAAAAAGAAGAAAAAAACTAAGAGAAGGAGAAGAGAGGCTGCCACCAACCCCAAACCAGAGCAAGAAGCCAGCGATGGCTATAGTTTTTTGAATTAAAAAAACTTTTAAGATTTAATTTTATACTTAGTTAAACGGTCAAACATGATCAACAAAAATTAATCGAACTTTGAAGATGAATTCCGGCTTAAACACAACACTGAGGACATTTACTTGTTGAACGGTCGAATGATTATAATTGTTGTTGACCGGTCACGTATTGTATCAAATACTTATGTTACTTCTTGGTGGTCACATTAAACTATAGTACTATTGTAAAATTAAAAATAACACTTTACTAAAATAATATTTCGATTACATTAAATTGCAAATAAAATACCACTGTAATAGTATGAAAACGAAAACTCTAGTAACAATATTATTGAAAATCAAATACTACAACGTTAGTATTGAAATGGCATACAACAACGTTAAGATTCGAAGTACTTCGATTATATTATTAAAACTGAACACAGAATAAATATCAATTTTGAGATGAAATTTCTGGACTCCATAGTCAAAATCTAATACACGTGTTGTGCTTTTTCGTCAATGTTTCTTGTATTTTCATATTTTCTCCATTAAATTCGTAGTTAATTCGAAAATATTTGTTCAAAAAACAAAAAAACCCAAAATGTCATTATCATACTTGTGTTTTCTTGACTAGCTAGGAGTGTTTTTCCCTTCATGGCATTGCTAGGAGTGTTTTGGCTGATTGATCCACCACAATTTTTTTTTTTCTTTCTACTTTTCTTTCCTTTGGCCTTTTATATACGGTAAAGTTTTGATAATTTAATGCCTGATAAATTAATAATTTTAGTTATAAATATCTTTGGTTGGTTTTGACTTGGGATAGCATGCTAAATTAATAGTTCGTTAAACTTATAGGATATTACATTATAAAAAATTCATATAGATCCCACGCAGCATACAAATTAATAATTTCATGATACATACTGCTTTTGCTTGGTTAATAAAATAGAATAATGTAATACATTGAATAATGTACAATCTATTTTTTGCAAAATAAGTAGATTCGTAAATTTTACTTGGTAAACAAATAAAAACAATTGTTAGTTCGTAAAATGAGACACTAAATACACTGTACAATATTTAAAATGTTAAGAAATGACTTGATAAAATAATAAGTTATTAATTAATTAAATATTAATAAATTATTAGTTTATTGATTGTTTAGTATTTGTTAAATTAATAAATCTTCTTTAGTCCCTAGTCTATTTATTTACCAATAGGAATTTTTTTTAGTGAGGATTCTAAGAATTCGTAAAACATGTCCGTTCATTGTATATCGTGCGGTCAGTTTTAGTCAAGTATTGTTTGTATTTAATTTTAAATAAAAAGATTTAAAATGATTTCTAACCGCATGATGAACGATGAATGTATATATTTCACGGATTCTTAGGATCCTCACAAAGAGGATCTGGCGAGGTTTCGGATTTATTTATTTATAAAGGTTTAACTGTAATGAACTTGAATTGCACAGGTGGTGGTTTCTCCAAAAGGACAAGGATTGTTTGCCCTCCCGTGCCTTCCTATTTGTGTGGTCACGGTTAAACCACGTCAATATTTTATATTACTATTCATTTTTGTCTTATTATCTCTATAAAAAAAAAACAATATAAAATATTGACGTGGTTTAACCGTGACCACACAAACAGGAGAGCACGGAAGGGCACTAGAAGTGAGAGGGCAGACAATCTTTGTCCTCTCCAAAATGGGCATGCGACAACGTCATCATCAATTCGGAAGAGATTTGTTCACTCATAATTTGTTGGATTTGATACAATTCGCAATCAAAGTCGCAACAGGTCAGTAGAATCTAGCCTCGTATGGGGCAAATTGACTTTTTTACCCTTTGAATGTTTCACACGTGGTAACAAAGATTACCAAATGTTAGATAGAACCATAAAAACTTTACAAAATAAAAAGAAATTGGCTAATTATAAAAGTTCAAAAGAGTAATCAACTAAAACTAAAGTTAATAGAAAAACCGGCAACGCATCATCGACGACCTCTTATTATAATGGAAACTCACATGGTCTTCATAATTCACAATTCACACCATCGCATTACACAAACAGAATAACATATATGGTTTCATGGTTCAAATCAGTTTCTATCATTTGAATATCCAATAACAGAAGGCAAAAATTTAAATAACTAAAAAAAAAACAACCCAAGAATTGGGTCGTTGAAAATGTGATTGAAGTCTTGACCTAATTGAATTGAACATGCATGCATGCAGCTGTGCTCTAACTTAGTCTCAACTCTTTATATTAGCAAATTGCAGGCTTCATATGGCAGCGAGCTAGCAAGCTCAAACCTACAAAAGAAGAGGGCTACACACTCTTATATAAAATTTCTGTTTGAATCTTAGGTAATGAATAGTTAAATTGAATTTATCCAAGTTCGTTTTTTATAATAGTTAAATTGAATACTGGTTTTGTCTACTTCTAGAAGCAGAGATAATAGATTAAACTTCAATTGTTTTTTTTTTAGAGACCATTAGGTAACTATTTCGTTTTCACCTTTTATTTATTTATTTATTTTTTTTTTTGCAAATGAAAACTGAAAATTCGTTTGTTAACTACTTTTATTAAAAAAAAAATGAAATTGAAACACCAAATTTTGAAAACTCAAAAAAGTGTTTGACTTTTTGGTTTTTCAATTTTCATTTTTCTGAAATTTGAAGGTAGTTACCAAATGAGTTTTCAAAAAGAGTGAAAATAAAAACTGAAATTATCAAACGGCCCCTAGATTTTCATGCTTTCTAATTAGGGGTGTGATATTCACAGATTCCTTTTTACTTCTCACACACCCTTCTAATTTTCAGGTGTCCAATTGGATGAATTGAAGAATATCAAGGGACATAAATTAACCAAGAGCGTGTGGATAGCACACCCCTATAGTTATTGCAAGATTGTTTAAGAAAATCATGGTGGATATAATTCAATTAGGTTTGTTGAATTGCTAATTAAAGTGCAAGTAATTTTATTTATTTATTTTAACAAACAATATTATCTACACGATGGAGGAGGGTGTGAGCTTAGTCTCACAATATACTAGCAATAATGTGGTTCAAATTCGTCTTTAGTGAGAATCGAACCTAGGACCTTTCACTTACAAATGAAGATGAATACTATTAGACCATAATGATCGGGAGCTCGGTACGTATGACCAACGATCGAGAAATCATTTGTAAGCGCTTAATGCATGCCTCTGCTAAGCCGTTCTGGGTGTTAACATGGGGTACTAGATGTTCAACTTCAACCCCAACCAACATGCAATAGTCATCAAAAGTTTTAGATGTGAATTCTCCAACATTATCTAATCAAATAAATTTAATCAGATAATTAGGGTGGTGAACCCTAAGCTTGATAACCTGAACCAACAGTTTGGAGAATGCAACGTTCCTCGTGGACAATAAGCACACGTGTGACCAACGTATGGAAGCGTTAACCAAAATCATAAAATTTCTATATTGTCCGCAGGGAGGGTGAGTCAATTCACAAATGTCCCCCTAAATCTTTTGTGGAAAAATAGAAGGATTCAAATGAATATTGTCATAAGAAGGCTTAATAATAAGCTTTCCTATAAAGCATGTTTTGCATGCGATTCCTTGAATCGAACCTAAATCTCGGGTTAGTGGATGCCCATGTGAAGATTTAAAGATACAACGCATCGTTGTTGGTCTAAGGTGTCCCAAACTTGCAAGTGCACAAGATAGTCATAATATAGCGTCTTACAAGTCTAAGTATCGTTCCCTTGAGGATTCTAATTCAATCTCCAATTTGATAAACTAAATCAAATCTAATTATATCAAAGACACACAAACACAAAAATTTAAACCCAAACAACGAACTAGACTCGATCTTAATTAATAATTCAATAAAGATGTGAAGAGTTTGTTGCAAGTGATGAAAAAGTTCAGGGATTTGGAATCAACCACAATCAATCTAGTTTAGGTTTCAATGCATTCAATGGATCTTTCAATTATTTAGACCATAGTTTTCCTTAATTGAATGATTCTCTCGTAGAGAGATCGTATATCCTAACATGCAGTTTATCCTAATTAAGGCATAAATTTAACAAGTAAGACTCTTTACGCTCTAGAAAACAAGGGAACCAAGCAAACCATTATTCTTTGTCAAGCAATAATTTAATTTACCACACTTAACCACAAGAAGCTGATTGAATTATATTGCTAGTTCAGCCTCAAATTCATCTTCCAATCTTACTAGATGCAAAGTCCTAAGGTGATCAATCAAAGAACTCAAACAAAAAGTAACAATTCAAACAGTGATTAAGAATTCATCTAAAAGAAACTAGAAATCCAATGAATAACATTAAAAACCATAAATATCCATGCTAAGGGCATCATCCTAACCCTAGAAAAAGAGTTAGTTACTCATAGAATACGAAAACATAATTAGGAATCTTAAAAACATGAAAAACTTCCGAAAGATGAAGATGGAATAACAAAGATGGCCGGTGGCTGCTCCTTCTTCGAAAAATACGCAGAGAATTCCCCCCAAAATAACCCCCCCCCTTTTTTTCTCCTTGGACTCCCTTTATATAGTAGACAAATCCTAACATAATTAGGTCTTGTGATATCCTTTGTATTGCATGACTGATGATGTGGCGAATCAACTTCCCAATTAATTACTTCAAAACCATTTGAAATAGGATTAAAGTTAGTTAAACATGTTCTATCTTGGGCTTTGGGCTTTGACTGAATGAATACTTGAAAAACCCAACAGACTTTGCAATTTCCGCGTAGACTTGGCTAACAGACGTCTTGTACGAAAATCTTCATAACATCATTTAGAAAACTCAAAGTCACAAATTGTAAAATTCTCTGAAATCTAACTTCCACATCTTTCCAATGGTACAAGGCTCAACCACTGGTTCATTATGAGGAAATACAGTTTAATCCGTAAAGTTGACTGATATGCATAAACAGCTTATGCTTCCAACATGCCAAACTCATTTCAATAGCAAAAGTGCTCATTTTTTTTCTTTCTTCCTCTTCACTCTTCAAATCTAATAAAAACATAAAACTAAGTGAAACAAACTAAATTCACTCAAAAGCATAACAAGAATCTAAACAAAAAAGCATTAAAATGTATGCAATATTGATCGTATCAGCAGTCCCTGAGGTAGGGCTGGCCACGTAGTGGGTTTATATAAGGCATATGGTTGTAGTATACAGACCACTCGGGATACGTTCCATATTCTCTAGAATACGCTTCTGATCATATTCATAGAAAGTGATGCACAGAAATTCAACTCCATTTTCTACATAGGTTTCAAAGTGGTAATTATTGTCTCGAATGTCCTTGAAACTCAACAATGTTCTTCCGGAATGTAGAGAATAAAGTGCCTCAGCAATGGTTAAGATTATATCATTGGACAACATTATATGTGCCTTACCGTATCCTTCAACAAGTTTGATGGGCCTGAGAGGGTTATTAGAGGTGCATTCTTAGGTATGAAGTTAGTGAAATAAATGTGTTTGAACGGTGTGCGTGGTTGCATTATCTACCAGACAACTAACTTTCTCACTAGTCATACCTAGAAATAAATATTAATTTGAATCGGCCACATGCATAAAAGATCTAAAAAACAAATATCCATTCAAAATAATTTAAGTATTCAAGGATGGTAATTAAAAAAACTTAATATCCAACAACAAATCACCAGCAAAAAATCCAAACATAAAGGAAAATTGTTCAAACTTAAACAAAAAACAAGGGGTGTTCGGCCACTAGGTGGAATTCGGCCCCTAGTGTTCTAAAATTCAACTAAAAATAGTTCATGTCTAAGGTTCTAATCTTCCATAGGGGTAATAGCCTCTTGAAAGTCATAAACCTTCATCTTGTTACTCTCCAGTTCATCCACTTGCACAAATTTTGATTCAAACTTCTTACGACGAGAATGATATTTAGCTCCAACCTTTCAGGGGAGCACGGCAAACATGGGACCAATGGTCTTTTGAACCACATCGGTAGCACATGTCCGCATCCATGGTGTCAGGTTGCCCTTATTCTTGAAATTCGAGGCCTTGGCAGCGAGGTTAGGACACTTCTAAGCTCAGTTTCCTCCCTTAGATGGGCCTTGGCTTTGTTGACCTTGACGGGATGGCTTCTGGCCGATCCTACCGCGCCTATGTTGGCGTTGGCGTTGGTTTGTGCTATAATGTGCTTTAGGCACAACAGTCGCCTTAGTAGGTCAAGCTTGATGATTCTTCATTAACAGCTGATTATGCTTTTCAACGAGAAGTAAAACAGAGATCAAATCTGAAAACTTAGTGAACTTCTGAGTTTTATATTGTTGCTGCAAGACAATATTGGTGGCAGAGAAGGTCGAATAGGTATTCTTCAGGATTATATTCCTTCACAAACTTCAAGTCTTGAAAGCACAGATGTTGGCAGTTATGTCTTGCTTCAGGTAAGAAGATGTCATTTTGGTGATCGAAGCGATTAGCCAAAGCAACCCAAAGTGCTTGTGGATCTTTCTCATCAAGGTACTCGGTTTGCAGTGTATCATGAATGTGTCTTCGGATGAAGCCCATTGTAGTGGCTTTCTCCGCTTTGCCAACCAGGTTGTTCGTCTCATCTTCAATGGTGGGACGCAAATTCTTTGCAGTAAGATAGAGCTTTACATCTTGGACCCACTTGAGGTAGTTTCTTCTGAAAACCTCTAAAGCAGTGAAGTCGAGTTTGTTCAATTTCAACATGTCACTATCACAAAATAAATGGACAAGAATGTGGTTAGTTTAATGGAGAAAAAAAATCAATCCATTCACATAGGAGTAGAACATCAGGTTCTAATAGACATATATTGGTTTAAAGTTACATGAAAAAGCTTCGGGTTTTTCATGGGTGATGTTTTTAAGGAAAACTTCAAGTTTGCAAACAAGGCATGTTTCTAGAAACTTCAAGTTTTGAAATAATTATGAACTTCAGGCTTATATGTTTTTGCAGACAAACACAAATATATATATATATATAGAAATATGCAACAAGAAATATACAAATAGATCTTCTGGTTTAGAATTATAACTGAATTAATTATTTGGACTTTGGCCAAAACTTAAAGTGTGGGTGAAAAATTATAAAACCCTAATTATCTAAAAAAATAGGTAATTAAACTTGGGGCCCAAAATGAATTGACCAAAACATACAGGTGGGCTAAGTAATTATGGCTGTGCGGCCCAGGCCTAAGAATTGGGTTGGGATAGGTACTGGTAGCAAGCCCAAGAACAGAGGCCCAAAAAAGAATCTTTAATCTGGTGCGGCGAGGAGTACATGAGGGCTGCAGGCCCTATACGGAGGTGTGCTATGCTGCTTCGCAGCATACCTGTACTCGAGGGATGCAATCATATGCGTGGCAACATATGGGAACACCAAAGCCATGAGGGGCTATGATTAGGTGCATTCCGGTACAGGTGCATCGAGTCACAAATTACGGGCTAGGATCTGGTGCGGTTTCGTGCATGGGGACACCATAGCCCTACGGCGAGCCTAGAAAGAGAGAAGAAAAAACAAATTTTTTTTTCTTGGTATGCATTGTTGGGCAGAGGCCATGGGTGTCCAAAGAACATCCCAGCCGCTGTTGGGTTTATTCGTCGGGAAAGATGATCGGTACCGCCGCTTTAGGCGGCCATGTTTTGGGACAAAAACCTTGGGGGCGAGTTCGTAAATCAACAAGGATCATGAATATGAATGGAGATAGGGAAATCTCAACGTTTCAACCAAAACCTTAGAAATTGAAATTGGAATTTCGAAAAATCCGATGAGATTCGAAGGAATCTTGATCAAACGACGTCGGGGACGAGCTTGCAGGCCGTTAGGACGGTGATCCATGGGCAAGGATTAGCTGTAGGGACACCATGGAAGACGTCGAGGTTTCTAGGTTTGAACTGGTTGCAGGCCTAGTACTGGTGGCTCAGGCGGCAACTCGAGACAGCCACACAAGTTGCAGGCCTAGTGCTGGTGGCTCAATACGACGCGACTGGAAGCCAACGGCTTGTGGCATGGTGGTGACGGGATGGGTTTCTAGAAAAACCCTAATTTTAATTTTAATTTTTTTTAGATTATAATTAATTGAGATTTTATGCATGTTCAACATATAGTTTAATGCATGAGCAAATAAATTATGCAATTCATGGCAATACAAATTCACATAATTTAAGTTTCCACGTTATCATTTTTCCATGATTAAAGTCAGATGTAATTATAAAGGCTGCTGCCTCCATTTGAAATAACCTTTTCAACGAAAAGGATCCCCTCCGGATCGCTTCCATTAAGTTCTTCAAGTCTACTCATATGGGCCATTGAAATTTGATCTAACGGCTACAAACAGAGAAGCTCTTTAAAAGTTATAATAACTTTAACCGTTGGATCAAATTTCAATAACCTGGATGAGTGGACTTGGTGAACTTGATAGAAGGGGAAGAGGACCCCTTTCCCTTTTCGACATTGTCTACAGGGTGGTGGAAGCAGAACTATGACCTAATTTTTTCTTGGTCTCAGATGGCCTGATCAAAGTCTCCTGTATATGTTTTGGTGCTTTTTGTCTCATGTCAACTTTCATGATTCATAAATATGAGCAAAGCAGCTTATTTTTATGTGGCAATTGCAGCCTCTTATTTTCTTTGCATGTAACACACCTTGTGTCGTGCGGGTATGGCATTGAAATTGATAGAGCTGGGAATGCAGGAAGGAAATCATTGGGTATTGCGTGGCTACAGCAGCTTTATGTGGCATGAATATGTCTAACTATTGTGTGCTTTTGCAATTTAAGACGGAAAGTAAGAGGAATTCTCTCACGACAACGCAAGGTTTCGCCCAAAATACCAATTTTTTGAACAAAGAAAGTTGTTAACTGTGACAATACAACCGTTACGTTTCATTTTGGTCCCTATCCTTTTAAAGTCTTATTTGGTGTGATATCCAAAATATTCGAATTTAAGAGATTACACTAGCATGGGTAGAAAAATATCACTAAACTATAGTAGTAAATGACATCATGATGATGAATAGAACAAAATAAACCGCAATTGAAACTCACTAGCACGACTGATTTCAAACACAATTTATCAAACACTCAATTATTTTACTTCACAGTCGAGTACTCTCTTATAGGGATTTTTACCACCTGCAAAAATAGGGTTAAAACACTTAAAAATACTTGCAAGAGAACAAGGTAGTTGTAGTATAAACGGCTCAATCAATGTCGTTTTCCGCAGGGATTGAATGAATAATATGTATTTAAACTAATTCTTAGCTAATTATTTAAAAACAACGATTGGAAAAGGTTGATTTTGAATTTAAAAATAATAAAAACGAATTTAATTAAAATGATCAAAGAAATTAGCAAAGTAAAGAAAACAAAGGAAAACGTTTTGAAAACCAAATTGTAAAAGCCTAGGATTCCGCCGTCTCCTTAATACTTCTATGTAGATTTACCAATTACTTATAAACTACCCATACAACTTTGAATGTTAGGTTTTCCTAATGCATATTCTACTCGTGGCATTAAAGCTATAACGTATATCAAACATGCAATTCATCTGGGGTATTCAGATCAAATATAAACATGCCTCACTCATTACTCTTTGTGACAACCTTTTGAAAAACCATGCAACCCTTAAGATGTGGTATCACCTTTGGTGAAATTATAACTATGAATCACAAGAAGCAATACTCAATCCTCCGGTGGTATTCCGACCCAATTGCATCCGATTACTTATCTAAACATTCTAATAGTAGCTAAGCATTAAGATATAGAGACAATTTAAACACAGTGATTAATAATTAAAAGTATGCATGTATAATATCATAAGCTCAAAAGGAATCGCCCTAGCAAGGCTCAAGGCATCGCCCTAGCAAACGGAAATTAATTATGAACAACCATAAAACAAAAGGAATTTTATTGAAATAGAAAAATGATAGAAAACACCTTCAAATACAAAATGTCAAAGCCTAGCTAAGTTTTCCAAATTGATACCCCTTTTCTAATGGCTAAAAAGCCTTATTTATACTACTAGAAGATAAAATCTTCCTACAAAGGGTCTTCTAAAACTTAGGAAACATAATAGAATAAGATAACTAGGAAATAAAAGGTTTCCCATTTGAACTGAAATTCGGACTTCTTAAAAAATTAGATTTTTGACCGACCAAATCAATTATGATTTGGTTTCAAAAGGTCTCTCTTTTAAAGCTTGAAAAGTCCCCTTAACAAATCATCAGAAAGAATCTTCCTCAAAAGATGCCATCTTAACCTTCAAAATGCCCAAAACGTCCAGAAACGTCAATATGGAAAAGATGCACACTGGGCCTTCTTTTCATTGCAACGGTCAAACGGCAATCATCTTGAAAGACTCACGAACATCCTCCAATTGGAATTACTCCAAAATTCATCTGTTTGATTACTTTTTGCTCCAAAGGAAGTCGAATGTCCTACATTGAAAATATATAACAAAGTATCAAAATTTTACCAAAATTACCAATAAACTAATACTAAGATTAGGGTAAAATATATAGTATAATATATACACATCAAATATCATCAAACTTAGCTTTTTGCTTGTCCTCAAGCAAAACAAAACTAGAAAAGAAAAACAAAAATTAACAAACCACGAACTTACACAAAACTAACAAAGCCAATTTTCACCTTCAAGTTGCAAGCCATAGAAAACATTAAAAATTAGAACATCTTTTCAAAATTCCAACTAATCCCACCACAGAGTCTAAGCCATTTAGAATCAACTAGAAAAGAATTCATGAACTTCATTTGGTGTAAAGTGAACCAACATGGTTAAAGAGACTCAACTAAAAACCCTTACCAGTCGTCCTTTTATTTAACACTTCACACATAATAACTTGATGTGTGTGTGTGTGTATATATATATATATATTTTCCGCCTTTTGTCTCTTTTCTTTTTTTTTATTTTTTTATTTTTTTTTATTTTTTATTTTTCTAGTAATAGTAGTGGTCATGCAATGCCAGTTTCCTTAAGCTTTCGATCCAACCCATGTAACAAGCTTTAGGTCAATGACTCCCAAACCACTAAGGCTTTAGGGCACTAGGTGTAGAACACCCCTAAGGACTTATTAACTCGAGCAAGAAAGGCTACGAAACCAACTAACCATCCTGCCCCGTGCCAAGACTCTACCGTTTGACGCGAGAATCACTATTGATCAGGTAGGACTGGCCCGGTTACTAAGCAAAGCCTCGGGTGGAACAATTATTACTTTATTTGTAACACATACTAAACTTTACTTTATTTAGAACATAAAAAATTAAAAATTACTAGGTGAAAAGTAAATGTTTCAATCTCACTCCCCACAAACTATGTTGATGTGAAAGTGCAAATTTTCAAAGTATAACTCATGAATTAGTATCTAAGCAATGATAAATAGAAAAGATTCTACTATGGGATTAACTTTCACCATGTTCATTTCCTCTAACGTTTAAAATAATCTATGGATATTAACTTCAAAAGAATGAAAATTTTATTTGACTCAAAAATTAAAAGTCTAAAAATTCTAGTTCCCACCCCCAAACTTAAATCACACATTGTCTTCAAGGTGTGGAAAATCTATAGAAACTGAATAACACAAAGATGAACTGTAAAAGATAAACAAAAGCCTAAGATAAATAAACTAGAAGAAAGGAGAAGCATAAAAGAAAAAAATAAATTAAAAAAAACAAATAATAAAACAAAAAGAAAAGAAGAAAAAGGAAAGGGATCACCTGGATTCGAAATAAGGACCTGGAGCCATGGGAGAGACACTGGAAACAAAACAGAAAAATAATGCACAAATTTCCCGGGCGCTGGAAGGAACTCGTGTCCTGGGAGCATGAACCAAAGGCGTTGAGCGTTGCACGTGCAGAAGCACTTGTGTGAAAACCCTTGGACTTTTAGTTATATAAGCGAAGCTAACAACTTTATTCTTCATTTCCAACCTAACCCTTAGCCATTGAGAGCTTATAACCTCAAGCCTAGCGCCAAGAGCGCTATCTCTTACGTCCTCATCGTTTCTTCTGGAGCTTATGAGTACATCAAACCCTAACCCCCATTGCTCTTCTCCGCTCATCTCTAAACCCTTTAAAAAAATCAACCCTTACTGAAAAGTAAGAATCCTCATTTTGTCTGAAAAATTTCTAGTCCATTGGCATTTTAATGGTGGAAATATGCAAAACCTCATGCTTATGCATGTGTTGGTCTGTTTCGGGAAGGATCCAAAAGAGACATGACGATGGAGCTACGGATCCAACCCCAAATCGCAATGCAAGAAAGGAACCACGAAGTTCCTCTCAGCTCAGATCCGTAATCTCAAGGTATAACCCACGATTTTCATCTTTGTTCTTGTTCAAAGAGTGCAGCAGTTTGAAAAACATAAAAGAAAATCATTGCATGTCTGATCTATATGCAAGGTGATGAAATTGAGGTTTCACCGTTAAATCAATTGGCAATATAGGGAATAGTCCAAGATCATAGAAACAGATAGCAAACCTTGTCCTTCACGGATGTGGGAAAACTCTCAACAGGCCCCTGCATGTGTAGGGGATTTTCAAGCCTACACGTGGACAACAACTGGGTGATGTGGAGCACGTGTGGCTGTTTGGCTTCACACGAGAACAACCTGCTCTGATACCATGATGAAATTGATGTTCCACCATAAAACCAATTGGCAATATAAGGAGTAACCCAAGATCATATAAGCACATATCAAACCTTGTCCCTCATGGATGTGGGACAACTCTCAACAAATTGTCACATCCTGACCCGAGCTTCACCACATCCCGGACTTGATTCCACCGTAGCACGATACTGTCCGTTTTGGGCTCCGACCACGCCCTCATGATTTTGTTTCTGGGAACTCACACGAGAACTTTCCAGTGAGTCACTCATCATGGGATTGCTCTCGCGCACTACTCATTTAACTTTAGAGTTTTGATAAACTCCGAAGCTAGTGAGCTCCCAAAAGGCCTCAAGCTAGGTAGAGATGGGAACTTACATGATCATCACCCATGGGTGATGCGGGATCTTACAATCCACCCCCCTTAGGGGCCCAACGTCCTCGTTGACATACTTCCGGCCAAGGATTGGCTTTGATACCAAATTGTCATATCCCGACCTAGGCTCGACTTCGTCGTAGCACAATATTATCTGCTTTGGGCCTCAACCACGTCTTCACGGTTTTGTTTTTGAGAACTCACACGAGAACTTCCCAATGGGTCACCCATCATGGGATTGCTCTCGCGCGCTTCCTTTTCACACGTCCAGACATCGCCTTTGCCGTAAATCAGGTATGCCAATACATGCATTCTCCCACTACCATTCATTGGGCAGTAGTGAAGAGAATTCTTCGATATTTAAAAGGCACTCATGATCATGCTCTAGTCTACACACCCAGTTCCTTGGCGCTCACGGCCTTTGCCAATGCTGACTATGCAGGTAATCTTGATAATCGCCGATCCACAGGTGGCTATTGTATTTTTTGTGGGTATAATCTTATTTCATGGAGTTCCAAGAAGCAACGGGGTGTATCTAGGTCCAGCATAGAAGCCGAATATCATCAATTAGCATACACAACAGCAACTTTATTAATCTCAAGGTATAACCCACGATTTTCATCTTTGTTCTCGTTCAGAGAGTGCAACAGTTTGAAAAACATAAAAGAAAATCATTGCATGTCTGATCTATGTGGAAGGAAGTTTGAGCTGACGTCTGTACCATGGAAGAGATAACGGAATTGCTACAACATCTCAGATATGGCGATGCATTGGAAAACAAAACAAGGAATGCTGGGATCCAAAGTCAAAGGTATAATTTATGAGCCCCCCATCTTCAATCTATTCTAGCATGTGTTAGATCAATAAATTCTATATGCTCATGTATCGCTTTCCCATGTGCTTCCAAGTTCCATGTACCATATGATGAATATTTGAGAAATTTCTATGCTTGATACTAAATTTGGTCTCTGCTGAAATACTACGTCCTTCATGCTACTTGGATTCCTCCCTCAAACTTATATTGTAGTGTGTGTGTGTGTGTATCTTTTTTTTTTTTTTTTAAACAAATGTGAGAGCGAATAAGTGGAGTGGGTCCAAGGTACAAAGTCTTCTTTGCAAACCCACTGTAACGTTTCTGAAACTCAAACTCCAGTTGATTTCTTTTAAATTTCTGCACTTTAATGCTGATATTGAATGCAAAGTTGTGATGAATGGATGGTTGAATGCATATATACTTAGATGAATGGAAATATGTATGAATCCACCAGTAGTTGAGATTAGACTGAATCAGTTCCGAATGCAGCCTGCAATCACAAATAAAAAACCTCATTAGATAAGTAAAGAAAAATAACAATAGTTAAAAATTGCAAATTTTTTTTTCTTTTCAATTTTCTGATTTTTTTTTTTTTTTTTTTGTGATTTTTGTTATTAGGAATAAAAGCAGGAAAATAAAATAAATGAAATAAAAAGAAAAGAGTTAGAAAAATTGGGTTGCCTTTCAATAAGCACTTTAGTTAATGTCTATAGCTAGACGGAGTGGAAAGTTAGTGATCAAGTCACTTGTTCTTGTAGAGTCAACCAATCTTTAATAGCAGCATAGGGCAATATTATGTAATGAGTGACTCGATGTTTATTGACCGAGTGTTTAAATGTTGTGGTTGAGTCCTTAATGTCTGCCCTTCTATGTGAATGAATCTTTGCAATGAAATAGGGTCTTCTCTAGTAGGGCTTCCGTCTCCTGTTGATTGACTTAAACCTTGTATTTAACACCCACAATCTTTGTATTGGCCGAATTTCTTGATGAGGAATTTGGCTGCCATTAAGCTTTATCTTCTTCCACTTGTAAATATTAGCCTTCTTGAAGGACTTGTCCAGATTCTCTTTAGAGTTGATGGACTGTGTTGTTGGCTGGACTATGTTGTTGGCGTGTCCAATACAACCTTTAAAATTTTCTCATCACCACCCATCTGCCATAAATCCAAATATGTTTGAATATTCATGCATTCCTGCTACTTAGCGGGTTGACTTGGAGCCTTAGATAAATTGAAATTTAGTGATTGCTTTGGAGCTAGGGATGGGCAACAGTCATGGCGGGCGAGTAATTACAGTTATCTCCCGATAACCGTTTAAGTCCTTCATCGTATAACCATTGGATAATTGTATAAACGGTTATACTCATACCTATAATCGTTTATAAACAGTTAATCATACCGATAACGCATACTCATTTAACCGTAACCGCATATCTGTTTACCCTGTTTTTTACTCATTTACCTTTGTTTTACCTGTCTACACATTTTTTACCCATTTATAAGTGCATTTAGCATGCATTTCCGTATTTTACGAAGCAACCTTTGTAGAAAGAGGTTGCAACATATTTTTTATTGATATACTCATTTGGCTGGTTCGTCACCACACACACATATACTATTCGAATATTGGATCCTTAGATTTTTTGTTTACTTAACTCCAAATTTTCTTTCTTCTTCCATCGATACTCATGAAAGTTTCATCTCAATGATTAGTTTTAGAGACGGAGTATTGTTTTCTAACACAGAAATATGATAATGTCAAGTTCGAAAAGGGCATATTTGGAACTTGAGCAAGACATAAACGAGCTTCACTAAAATGCTTCAACTTTTCTAAATAATGGAGGCCCCATGTTCCCACCCAGATTTGTTAGAAGGTTAGGCAATCATATAAGAAATTCATCAGGCAAAACTAGTGCAAAATTTCCACTAGCATTAGTATTAAATGGATGGTTAACCGCGGTTAACCATACCCGATGGGTATTTGCCCATCCCTATTTGGAGTTGTCGCATGCCATAGCGGCAGATTAATGTGCACTTTTGCATTTGTCTGCAGAGAATCTTGAGTATGCTGATCTATTGTGGTCTGCTGCAGCCTTTGGGAAATCAGGCATAGGTGGCTCAATAACTTGGGTAATAACAGATTCAGGGGAAAGTTCAGGGTCAGCTGGCGCTGTTTCCTCTGTTGGGCATATGTCATTGCCTGATGGCTCTTCTATTTCATATTCTTCTATCCAAGTATCGTTGGTTTTTTCCCATCTCAATGTTTGATCTGTTGGGCACTCCTTTGAACCCTGCGAGTTTGCAATTGGTTGATTATGATATTGGAATTGGAATCGTTTTGAAAAATCATGCAACCCCTAAAACGTGGTATTCACCCTAGGTGAAAATTACAACTATCAATCACAAGAAGTAATACTCAATTCTTCGGTGGTATTCCGACCGAATTGCACCTAATTACTTATCTAAACATCCTAATAGTAGTTAAGTATTAAGACATAAAGACAGTTTAAACACAGTGTTTAACAATTCAAAGTATGCATGTATAATATCATAAGCAATTAAATAAAGACTACATATTCATGCTAAGACTCAAGACTCGCCCTAGTAAACGAAAATTAGTTACGAACAACCATAAAACAAAAGGAATTTTATTGAAATAGAAAAATGATAGAAAACATCTTGAAATACAAAACGTCAAAGCCTAGCTAAGTTTTCCAAATTGATACCCCTTTTCTAATGGCTAAAAGGCCTTATTTATACTACTAGAAAATAAAATCCTTCCTACAAAAGATCTTCTAAAAACTAGGAAACATAATATAATAAGATAACTAGGAAATAAAAGATTTCCTGTTTGAACTAAAATTCGGAATTCTCAGAAAATCAGATTTTTGATCAACCAAATCAATTCTGATGTGGTCCCAAAAGGTCTCTTTTGAGATGTCCCCTTACAAATCCTTAGATGGAATCTTCCTCAAAATATGTCATCTTGACCTTCAAAATACCCAAAATATCCAGAAACATCAATATGGGAAAGCTGTATGCTGGGCCTTCTTTTCATTGCCACCGTCAAACAGCTTAGTAGAAAAATCTAAAACTTTGACACAATCATCTTGAAAGACTGAAGAACATCCTCCAATTAGAATCACTCAAAAATTCATCTGTTTGATTAGTTTTTGCTCCAGAGGAAGTCGAATATCCTATATTGAAAATATATAACAAAGTATCAAAATTCTATCAAAATAACCAATAAACTAATACTAAGATTAGGTTAAATATAGTATAATATTGACACATCACTCTCCCATCAATTTTTTTTTTTTTTTGAACAAACGATAGTATCTACACTAAGGGACTAGGGGTGTGGGCTAAGTCTTACAATGTGCTTACCATAATAATGTGGTTCAACTTCACCTTTAGTGAAAATCAAACCTAAGACCTCACATTTACAAGTGAAAAGAATACCACTAAATCATAATACCAAGCGTCAATTTTTTTTTTTTTTTAAATGCACAATAATATCCAACTGTCATTTAATACAACAGTTTAGTAGTATTCATCTTTATTTGTAAGTGTGAGGTCTTAGGTTCAATTCTTGCCAAAAACAAATTTGAACCATATTATTGTTAGACGATTGTAATATTTAGCCCACTCTCCCATCCTTTTAGTGTAGATAAGATCATTCGTTCAAAAAAAAAAATATATATATATATATATATAACCGTTCTTAAGTCCCATCCAATTGGCGAATAGCACAGTGGCTAATACAAGGTTGGGCAGACGCTGTAGATCTTCCAAGTTTGTTTTATCTAAAACGAAAAGAACAAATAAAGCTGCATATGGAATGTAAAGCCCATTTATAGATGTCGAAGTGATTTTAGCGTCCTATTGAAGTTGGAGGAGGCCCAAATTCTATTTCTGGTTAATATCGTTTGCGACATAAGTTTTTGATTACTTTTCCAAATTTACCTTCAAACATGACCACACCTCAAAGACTATTCAACTAATTGTGGATGGTTGGCCGCACCAAAATGCTGACGGGGCCAGTGAGACTTTTTCAATATTTGCAAGCAAAGTTAAGAAGGTTCTAAGTTTGGATTGCTAATTTCTTCAAAACCAATAAATAAATCAATTTTAATCTAACAAGAAAACAATACTTGCAAGGTCTCACTGTAATTTTTATATTGATATTTTATTTGTTAGAAATGAGTGGTCTCACGTGCAAAAAATGAGTGTAGCAAATATGAAAATACTTCGTTGGATGTGTGGGTACACAAAAAAAGACAGAATTAAGAACGAGAATATCCAAGGTAAAGTAGGAGTTGCCACAATTAAAGAGGAAATCGGTTCATGTGGTTTGGACATGTGAACAGTAAACCTACAGATGCTCGGTTAGAAAATGTGATTATGAGATAAAGCTCAAGTAAAACGGGTAGAGCAAGACTTAGGAAGACTTGGAAAGTGATTCTAAGAAAAAAAACATGGATAACTTATAGCTAATGGAAGACTTGGCGCAAAACCAAATACAGTGATGTTCTAAGATTCATATAGCCAACCCACATATTAGAATAAGGCTTTATTGTTGATGTATATGTTAGAAAGAAAAAAAAAAAAAATCAAAGATGGATGCCCCCGAAAACAAGAAAATGTCCTCAGGGATAAAAGGAAAAGAAAGAAACAATGAACAGTTTAGTAATGCTAAGAACAAGAAAATAATAGTTGATGGGCATCTTTTCTGTTGGCTTCTATAGATATGTTTTCTTGCTTTGTACCGTTTGCATAGTGCGTATAGATGATAGAAACAATGTAAAAATGAAAAACATTTTGGTTAAGGTTGATTCACTATTTTGTGGTTAATGTTTGTGCCCAAATTCAAATGACTAATGCTATTTTTATGTTTTCGAAGAGTATATTCTGAGAATTGCATAATTTGACCCATCGTAAATATTATCCCATCAAACATACAAATTGTTAAGGTTACCAAATATAATAAAATAAATATCATATACTTTGCCTCGATTGGTGTATCCAACCAAGTATTGTCCTTAATTAAACTTTTTCTAGCCAATCAAAGACCTAGTTTGTAATTAAGTAGAAATAATTTTCCACTAATTAAATAAAGAATTGTTATTAGCACTTCAAAAATCTTATTTTACACTACGTGTATTTTTCTTTTTAATTCTAGAAGTTTAGAATGCAAAATAAAATTTTTGGAGTGACAATAACAATCCTCAATAAATAATTTGTAGAAATAGAATTTCATATGACTCATATTGTGTTTTATCGGTAGCAACACACTCCTTAAAACGTATTACATATAATAGTCAATATGATTCTTGAATTAGCAAACAACGATTCCAACGAAACTAAGGTATATATTGTGATTTTCTACATAAATCTAAAAGACTAAATCCAATATAATTTTTTGACCGAAAACAAAAACCAAAAGAATTTTCGACAGCCTGAAAACAACCCATAATACCTATAATATATAAATGCCACAAAAGAAAAAGAAAATGAGATCATCCATATATACACTTTGAGATTTACGTGGCCTTCAAGCTGTAACATATACAAGATATAACAACGATTTCATTAGATCATTTCATAGTATGTGTTTAGAGTTACAGCTTACGTTTCTTCTGTTTTGGCGGTTTGAGTTGTAGAGTTTATTCGAAACGCTTCTGATCAGCATATTCTCTCCTTAGAAATCTATCGCTGAAGCAGTTGTTGTTTGTTGGGAAAGTTTCCAGCGGCTTAGTTGCCATTAATGCATGTGGCTTCTCTGAGTTTTTTAGGGAGGTTTTAGAAGATGGGATTTGTGAGCAGTTTATTGGGAATTCTTGGTTTTGGAATTGGAATTTCTCTTGGACTCTTGGTGGGGTTTATCCTTTATGTTTATTCAAAGCCCGAAGAAGTTGAGGTAAGTCTATTTTGTTATTGTTCTTCGTTTGATCATTCATTTATTTGATAAGATTTATACTTGTTGAATTATTTACCTGTCTTGCATAATTTACTTTCTTTTCAAATTGATTTTTAGCTGGTTTCCGGTCAGATTTTGACTTTTCCAGATCGGCAATTCAAACTGTATGTTCTCATGGAACTTCTATTTTCCATGCGAAAGTTCAGATGGAAAGCAAAGATATCTAATTGTTTCTTTTTATACAAGCAATATCAGGGGAGGGCCAATCAAACTTAGGAACTCTTAGTAACCAACTAGTAGATGGCTAACTGTATTTTTCTTTATTTCACCAGCTCAGTCTTAATTTTAAAATGTTGTGAAGCTCTCATCCTGGATTTATTTTCACACTCAAAATTTTCAATTTATTTTACGTTCCAATGTGAGAATGCAATGGTATTAACTGTTCTTTTTGAAAGTTGAAAAACAAGCAGCTGAACACATTTGGAAGACTCTGCAAAGATGATAGAATAGTTTCATAATGTGGATGTTTTTAAACTCGGATTCTTATAGTTGTTAAGAGGAATTATTCTTACTTTTTCATTCTAGTAATGACTATGATTGTCGCATTAGCAGTCAGACATCAACCTTCTCAGTAAATTACTTCAAAAGATCAATTAAATAAAATTCTGTGTGTACTAGTGAAATTCAAAAAGGGTCAAAGACTAAGTTTATAACCCGAAGAAGGTTAACTCATGTCAAACATGTACTATGCAGGATCCAGTTTGCAGACCAGTTTATGATTTGGATGAATTTGCCTTGCTAGATCTTCTTCCTGAAATTCCACCATGGGTGAAGAACCCTAATTATCATAGAGTTAGCATTGCCTTCCAATCTCCACCGTAGATTTTCAATTATTGTTTCTCTAGCTGTTCCTAAGCTCTATCTTTATCCATTTTGTGTTGGTTATAATCACAACTTTGCAGGTAGACTGGTTGAATAAATTTATTGCAGATTTATGGCCTTACCTTGAGAAGGTGATATATATTCTAATCTTTGGTCACTTTATATTCCTTTTGATTATCGTTATTGTTGTTAGTTTGATATGTGATTTTAACATTATTTATAGGAAATTGCGGGAACAATAAGAAGCGTTGCTCAACCTATATTTGATGAGTACATTGGGAAGTTTCAGATTGAATCAATTGAGTTTGAGAGAATAGATATGGGAACCCTTCCTCCTATTCTTAATGGTGAGTCTTTACTCACAGCAATATCTAATTCGATTTACTGCATAATTGGCGTGCGCAAATAGTTTTCAATTTTATAGATCAGTACTTTCGGTTCTCTTCTGAATAATTCATTCAGTCTTTGTCACATCGCTGATTACTTAAGTCTCAGTATTAGGCTACATAACTTAATTCCCCCAACAAGAAAGAAAGAAAGTACGATATATAATACCTGAAATTCAGGAAATTTTGAGCAACGCTTGTGACCAAGAAAACATATTGATGCATAAATGTACACATTATAGTGGAAAAAGTTCATTCCTAGTAGCAAACAAACATCGTTTGTTTGTCCTTGTGGTGCTATCATTTATTTTTGTGTACAACATTTCAGGTCTTGAAGTCTTCGAGACGAACGATAATGAATTAATCATGGAACCATCAATTAAATGGGCAGGAAATCCCAACATAATTCTGGTGTTAAAAGTTCTGTCTCTACGAATCACAGTTCAGGTAAGAACCTAAGGAAACATTTCTTGACAGAGGAACAAAGACTTTTTGTAATTTGTTTCCTCAATGTGGATGCATTTGTTCAGAAACTTGACTAAACTTCATTTCAGTTAGTAGATATACAAGTATTTTTGGCGCCAAGGATAGCTTTCAAACCGCTCGTGCCTTCCTTTCCATGCTTTGCTAACATTGTGGTGTCTTTGATGGAGAAGGTGAGCAGAAGACACCAATTAACGCATATTTTTTTTCGTGCCTTAAAAGGTTGGATATATAAGATCTGTTTTGTATGCTGAATTTCTCTCAACTATCTGCAGCCTCGTGTAGATTTTGGAATGAAAATATTGGGAGCCGATATCATGTCCATACCCGGCCTCTATCGTTTTGTTCAGGTGCTGCACTGGTAATACTTTCATGTTGAAGTTGGGATTTTATTTAATTGTCTGACATTTGAATGGTTGGTTGGATTTGAATCAATTATGTGATATAATTTCCTGCAGGAGACTATTAAAAAGCAAGTTGCAAGCCTCTACCTCTGGCCTCGGACTCTTGAAATACCTATCCTTGATGTTTCAACGTAAGTTGATCTGAGATGATACAGCTTTCTGCTCTGGTCACTTTCTCTGAAGTTTATGAATTTTTCATTTATACAGAGTGGCTGTAAAGAAGCCGGTGGGAATACTACACGTGAATGTTGTTCACGCGGTTAAACTCTTGAAGAAGATATCATAGGATCATCCGATCCTTATGTCAAGCTCAGCCTGACTGGAGATGGGTTGCCAGCAAAGAAAACAACTATCAAGAAGAAAAACCTGAACCCCGAGTGGAACGAGAAGTTCAAGTTTCTTGTGAAGGATCCCAAGACCCAACTTCTTCGGTTACAAGTCTTTGACTGGGACAAGGTATCATCTCTTACCCCCTTTACTTCTTTCACCAGATCAATGGAAGCTAAAAAAAAACCGCGTAGTTATGCTTAGACGGCTGTTTCTGATCATTCTAGTTTGCTCTTCCTGCAGGTTGGTGGGCATGATAGGATAGGAATGCAGTTAGTTCCTCTCAAACAACTTACACCCCATGAGTTGCAAGAGTTTAAACTTGATTTGCTCAAGGACACGAATATTAGCAATTGTACAAACAAGAAGCAAAGAGGGCAGCTTGTGGTGGAACTAACTTTTGTGCCTTTCAAAGAAGACATAAGCAGGTTTAGTGGTGGATTTAGTGGACCTATTGATTCAGTACATAGGAGAAACGAAAGCGGAATTGACATGTCAATGTCATCAGATGAGGGAACCCTATGTGGAGCAGGTTTACTATCGGTTATTATTCAAGGAGCCGAGAATGTGGAAGGGAAGTCCCACAACAATCCTTATGCCATCCTCCTATTTAGAGGAGAACACAAGAAAACACATGTAAGTTTTGGTTTTAGTATGGTTAGCAGCAACTTAATAATCCCTCTGGTAACATATGATTCAATTTGGCTTCTTCAGATGCTTCGGAAAACTCGTGATCCCCGATGGAGCGAGGAATTCCCTTTCATGCTAGATGAGCCACCTTTGAGTGAGAAAGTTCATATTGAGGTTGTGAGCAAGAGGACCGGAATTAGTTTCCGTAGGAAGGTGTGAACTAGTTCAACCATTTATACTTCCATTTACACAATTAGTATCAGTAAACAAGTAATCTCTGCACATAATTGACAACATTTTAACTTATGATTTTCTTTCAACTCTTACGCGTAGGAATCTTTGGGATATGTAGAAATCAATCTACGAGACATTGTGCACAACGGTCGGATCAACCAGAAATACCACTTAATCAATTCAAAGAATGGAGTGATACATGTTGAGATTAGCTGGAAGATCGTTTGAGGAAGGGAAAATGCAAAGCTCAGAAATAGAGAGGGAAGGTGGATTTGCCTAGCTCATACTAGGGCTGAAGCTGTGAATTTATAACAGTGTTAATATACAAAAATTGTATACGAATTCAAAAATAATTTAAGTTCATTTTTGGTTAATGATTTTAATTGTCTCAAATTTGGATCTTGTAGTTTAGCAAACGATGCAATTCAAGAACATGTTGCATTTTTCATCCATTTAGTACGTGAAGGGAAAAAAAAACAAAGTGCTTCTCAAATGCATGGGCATTTTAGTACCTTTCACAATTGTATTGAGTGTGTTAACCATCTTCGACTTCAGTACATACCACATTACAATAAAAGAAACTTATTCATACGCTACACCATCATTTAAGAAAAAATGAAGCAAAAGCTCCAGAAAAAACCAGAGACGTGTTCAACTTTCATTTAGATTTCAATGTTAGGTTTTCCGGATATAACAGTACAAAGTCTTTCAAAAATTGATTTTTTTTTTCTTATAAGAAAGCCATGAAAGTTCCTTACCGAGAAACTCACTTTTTGCATCCCCAATGTCTTCTATATCTGAGAGGTCCGAGAAAGAGGCCCTATTTGTACTTTTTTATGATACTTAAACAGGCGGTAGCCCTGCAGAGATCTTTTTGGGTGAGAAAAACAATTCATTCTACTAAAAAGGAATAACCAGAGGAACACCTGGCTATAGCTATACCTCTCCCGATTAACAGAGCGTGAGGAAGGGGCAAAGTAACTCAACTAGAGCAAGGGGCTGCGCAGTTCATGCTTGGACAACGACTCAAGGAAGCTTTCTCTCGTTACGAAGTTCGCTCGTACGAAAATTCATATCCTTCTTGTCCCGACTTGGGTGCTCTCACTAAGTCAATTCCAAGAAAAGACTAAGACTTCAACAGCAGCTAGGTCTAGAGGGACATTATGAGCATTACGTTCATGCATAACTTCCCTACTATTGGATTGTGTTAATATTCTTGATTTTTTTTAATTAATATTATTGATTATATTCTTGATTATGTTTAGTGTGTAATGAGCATTGACAAACCAATCTCAAAGTGCAGATTTTGTTTCTTGATTATAAAAGCGATTTAATATTGAGGGTTTCAAGCACATAATTTAGCACATGGAGTTTCCTTCAATGCTAATGTTTCAGCCTGTAAAGCACACCAATCGAAAGAGAATCTACAATGTTGGTTTGTCCAAAATAATTTCTAATTAAAAATTCAAAAAAGCACGGATAAATCAAAGTACATATATTTTGCAGGTAATGTTATTCATACCATGTTTTTGTACCATATTTTTATACCACCTTAGATGACATTTGATGTGGAGAGCCATATTATTTGAATTAATCAAATTTTTAAATTTAGTTCATTATTTAATAAACTAATAATTAACAAAAACTAGTTAGTTAAATGATGATTGTAGTATACGAGGAGTCTTTATCCTTCTTTTCCTTGGGTTTTACAAATTTTTCAAATGATGTAGCTATCCACATCAGATACCACCTAAGGTAGTATAAAAACATGGTACGAATAACATTACTCTATTTTGCATTATCCTAGGTATCTCTCCAAGCTAAAAGATTACTTCAGTTTGTACTCACCAGATTTAATATATTTTTCTTGGTCGACAAGGGGCATATGCCTACAAGAAAAAAAAAGATTACATAAGAATATCATAAGGTTACGAAATACATCTGCAATGAGCAACTGACAACAAGAAGGAGAAGCTTGATAAAAAAAAGACTAGACTCAAACTGCAGCACAAGTCACAAACCCTAATAAGTTCTTTTCACGGTCAATATGTCGAATTTCACAAAACGAACTTTAGTGCATAAGAGCACGACAATTTAATACCAAACTTCCCAGAAAATGATCATCTACTTTAGCATCTAAACCTAATTTAATATTTTGCCAACCCATCAAGCAACATTGTAAACCGAACATGTTAATGTACTATTCGAACACTTGTGGCAATCTCTAAATGTTAAAATTTTATATTCTCTATCTTTGCAGATAGGTTAAGCTTTTTTTGTTTATTATTGGAAAACACCTTGTCTTGTCCTACCTTTTTTTTTTTTTGTTTGGTTGGTTTTTCTTGTTGTTGTTTGCATTCAGTTATGATAGCAAATTTTATTTACCGAAAGATAGAAATCAAGGTTTAGTAATGCTTAATCCATTGCATTTCGAAGTAGAGCAAATTACAGATTGAGATCCACTCTGAATTTCAGTATTCAAAGCCTCTTGGACCGGGAGATTCAGACCATCCAATCTTAATCCTACAACTCTTGTTAGCCCATCGCACTCACTTTACAAAAAACCTAAAAACTTGATGATCTGAATCTATTTCTCTGTCTTTTGAACGGTTTGAATCTCATGATCCGCAGACTCTGGACGTAGAAATCCGAACTGGATCTCATTCTGCAAATTACCATATGCTCCCGAGAAACTTTGAGTTAGTTATTTTGATATCCTAAATAATACATACATGTTCTATCATTTTTTATGAAATATATTTTTGTCTATTTCACTTTTAAGTATGAACAATATCATTTTAAGTTATTAAGAAAATAGAAATTGTTATCACACAAGAAAGTTGGGTTTATTTCGGGTCACAAGCTTTATCAAAAGGGGAGGACAAGTTGTTCGGATAGGTAGATGGAATGACCGATAACCATAGGGGTGCAATTTGGGTTGGTCAACCTGAATCCGCCCATGCCAATTTAATTTAAACCCGATCGAGCGGGTTAGAACAAAGTAAAAATCTATCCAAATCCAACCTTTGGGTTGATTTTTTGCCCGTCCATGTCAACCCAAACCCAACCCGATTTCTAGCCTGAATTGCGTATGTACATATTAACCATCCCACTTCATATTATATATAAGCTAGATACAAGTTTGCGAGGGCAATACTTGAAGATTGTTGTTTGGTTTTCACTTGAACAATGAACGATTGTGCTGATTTTATGTTTCTTTTGGTTAAAACGTTGGTATTGTCTGTGTAAAATTGAATTTAAATATTTTTGATGTTATTTGGTTCAAAATTTGAGATTTATCTTATAAAATAATGTGTTACAAGATTGAAATTAATAAAGTTAGACAAACTCAAACCCAATCTGAGTTTGCCCAAACCCTAATTTAAACTCGAACCCAAAGAAACTAGCATGAACCCCAAGCCAACCCAAGCCCGAATTAAGAATGCTGAGTTAGGGTTGAGTTGACCATCTAACCCGCCTAAGTTGCACCCCTAGATAACCACAATCACAAAAAAATGTGTCTGCATAATTATTAATTTCTGATGGAATGTCTTCATAATTATCTGTAACAATAATATAGAGTTCGCTTGAAAGTGTATTTAAAATAGCTGAAAGGGTTTTTGGTGAAAATATTTTTAGAAACAATCCTTAATAAAAATGCAATTTATCTAAAAGTGTTTTCAATCATTTTAAAAAATAATTCCAAACGAATCTATAGCATGTCCTATTAAAAAGATAGCTCTTATTTCTTTTTAGAAGTATAACATTTGGTTGCATAAAATGCTAATTTTCCAACTCCTTTTCGAACCTTTATGCATAAGAATGGACAAAAGGAAATCTCCTTCTATTTTTAAAGAAGAATGAAAATTTTTTATTTTACAAATGATATTGTTAGTAGGTTAAGTTGTTAGTTGTTAGGGGAAAATGGAGACCAGTAGGGATCAAACCCCCACCAGTATGCATAAACATAATTGCTTTTTGACGATGCAATAAAATGCTATTTACAAAGAATATAATTTAATTGATATCCAAGATAATTAAATCCAAAGTAAATAAAATACTTAAATGGATAAAATATCAATAATTATTGCAAGGTCCCTGATTTTATGTAAGTGTAATATACAAACGATAACATATTAATCTAATTAAAAGTTTCATTTATTCACAAATAACTAGTTGTCTTGCACAATACTAAAGAGTAGTTTGAACTTTTACACTATGTTTGGATGAGGCAAGATTTGGGTACAAGTCAGAATTTATAAATTGATATGCACCAATTTCCTTATTTGGATTTATAAACATAGAAATTTAAAATTTCCACGTAGAAAAAAACTTGGAATTTGGGACCTCCAATTCCCAAGTTTAAATTTCATGTAAATAGACGTCATTTCCTATGATTAAAAGTTTAAAAATAATAAATTCCATATTCAATTCCTTTGTTCTTTTAGATTAACCAAACAAGACAATTAACAAATTCTAGAAATTAAAATCCCATCATTTCAATTTCCGTTATTTTAAAATTCTTTAATAATCTTAAATTTCTTCATCCATACATATTATTATGGTGATTTATTTTATGAACTCCATATCTTTGGGTGCAGAGCTCAGAAATAGAGAGGGAAGCTGGATTTGCCTAGCTCGTACAAAAGCAAAAGCTTTGATTTAGAACAATGTTAATATACAAAAAATTGTATGCGAATTCAAAAAAAATTTGCTTGCTATTTTTACAAATTAATGTACAACTATTTATTTATTTACTTATTTTTTGGTGAACTGGAGATTTTCATAACCAGGGCAAAAGTCAAGAGTACAAAGGAAGCCCACAGAGAGCCAAGCAACAAGAAAATAAAGACATAAATAAGGTAATGAAGGAGGGTACATAGGTAAAAGACGCTACAACAAATGCTAAAATGCCGTCCCCTTCACTAGCAATTACAAGAAAGTAGAGAGGATAAGGTAACCCATCATTGTTGAGAACATGAACCAACGAAGATGAGAATTTGTTAACCTAAGTGGAATCGCTCATCTCTTTTTTTTTTTTTCAACGCCAACTAGTTCGCCGCTATGTTGGCCGATTTTGAAACCCAAGACCAGCAACAAGCCTAAAATGACTCCCCAAGCCACATGATTTTGACCAATGTAGAAAGGTCTCCCAGTTGCCAGTTATTGAGGCATCTAACAAGCAATAAATATTTTCCTTCGAGTCAGACTCAACAATAATCGTTTTCATACCCATCGAACTGGCAAGTTCGCAGCTGTATAAAATTGTCAGTGCCTCATTGCTGCAGCACTTGCGCCTTGATCTTCAACTTTCTCACCGCCACAAACAAGCCATCATCATTTCTTGCTATAACCCTAGCATGCCGATTACCAGTAGCAGCAACCCAACTTGCATCCACATTGAATTTCGTAAAAGGGGAGAAAGGAGGAGACCAATGAGCTAGCGTAGCAGACATCGACTGATCTGTCCAAGTGTTCACCTGTAGGTCCACGAGAGGCCTCCAAAAAAACTCTAGCCGTAGTAGAGATTGTCATAAGGACCTGTTGTCGGTGAAATACCTTCTGGTTGAAAAGGTAGCTACACCTAGCCTTCCAGATATGCGAACATGTGAAAACAGCATATGACAAGATCCCTCGAATATCCCCCTTCAAGCTCAGATTATAGTTTATAAGAGAAGATAAACAGTTTTCCATGGTGGAAATTCCAGCCCGATTCACTTTGTAATTTAGAAACCCACCAAACCAGTTGCTCTCAACCCACGGGCACAAAAGGAGTAAGTGTTCCACCGATTCATCATGTGCATTGCATATAGGGCACATTGGAGAAGGTGAGCTTCGCCGCTTAAAGAGGTCTGCCATGGTGGCCATAACCTAATTCAATGCTCTCCACATGAAGCTGTGAATTTTCAAGGGGTCTTCGGCTTCCAGATGAAGTTCCAAACATGGCTTGGAGTCGATAAGGAGGAAGAGGCAACCCGACCAGCTAAAGACACCTGCCCTAGAATGCTTACAATGATATCTCGACCTCACAGAATAGATACCATTCCGATTAATGTCCGGCGATACAATTCTATCCTTCCTCAAAGGGTCACCAATGCTAGTATCCAAAATTGCATTATATTCCACTTCAGAAATAAAGGGCATAAGGAAATTGATGTCCCAATTCCCTGAAGTCCAGCATATTAGTGTTTCCACACGTGTATTCCTAGATACCGACCTATCACATTGCAGAGTAGGGTGCTCGATAGGAAGAGAAGGGATCCATCTATCCAACCAAAGCCTAACGTTACTTCCATTCATTATTTGCCAATGGGTCCCTTGAAGCAGTGTATCTCTCCTTACCAATAAACTTGTACAAACCCACGAGGCCCTACCTCCCCGTTTAGCATAAAAAAACGGCAACAATGTGGGAAGTATCGAGCTTTAAGTACCTGTCCCCGTTTGCAAAGTAGGCATCAATAATTTTGACCAGGCTACAACAGTTCTGTTTATCAGCCCAGTAGAAAGATCAATGTGTCATCCGCGAAGAAAATATGTGAGATGATAGGTCCAAGAGGATTAGTGCGAATACTCATGAGATGCCTCCTCTCAACCGCCGTCTGGATAAGTCTTGATAAGGCCTCACTAATAAGAAGGAAGAGATACGGGGATAAAGGGTCACCCTGACTGAATACCCTGTGACGGGACAAACTTCTTCCCCAGCTGCCCATTCAAGATCATCGCAAAATCCACCAATTTGACACAACCCATAACAAGATTCCTCCACCTGGTACAGCACCTCATCTTTTCCATTACTAGCCTCCAAAAAATCCCACTCACTCTATCGTATGCCTTGTGCATATCAAGCTTGATTCCCAACTCAAATTTTCGTTTTGTACAGAACAAATATTACTGTTGATAGTTTCAATATATGTTTTTCACAAGACAACATACAGAGAAATTGGACAAGCCACTGTCAACACATTTTTATATCTAGGATCTACCAATTCTAATATTTATATAAGGTCAAATCACACTTTTGGTTCCTTAGTTTAGTTGAAGTTCCTTGATTTGATTTCAATTGTCTCTATTGTAGTTATTCATCCATTTAGTTAACTGAAAAAATCATGTGTCACTCACATGCATTAGCATTTTAGATCTTCACAAACTCGGCTAACCATTTTTAACTCCGGTACATACTGCATCATAATAACAGAAGCTTATTCATCAACACTATTATTTAAGAAAAATGATGAAGAAACAGCTTAAGAAAAAGAGAGAAAACCAAGAACCGTATTCAACTTTCATTTCAAATTTCAATGTTAGGTTTTCCTGATATAATATAATAGTACGAAGTCTTCCAAACTTTCAACTTTTTCTTTCTTTCTACATATTAATATTCTTGATTTTTTTATTATTAATATCCTTGATTATGTTTAGTGTGCAATGAGGAGAGAGGATCCTTTCAGTGAGAATTCCAGAAATCCTTCAAATATATCCGTTCATGATATATTGTGCGTCTAATTTTTGTCAGGTACTATTTATATTTAACTTTAAATAAAAAAAATTACAATAATTTTTAATCGTATGATGTACAATAAATGAATATGATTAGATGATCCGTCGAGAATCTTGCTGATGCAATGAGCATTGACATACCAATCTCAAAGTGCCAAGCTTGTTTCTTAATAATGAGGGTTGCCAGCACATAATTTAACAGATACAGAGTTTTCTTCGACGCTAATATTATAGCCTGTAAAGCACACCAATATAAACAGAATCTACACATTTAGTTTGTCAAAAAAAATTAAAATCACAGATAAATCAAAAGTGCATCTCCCATATTTTGTTGTTTATTAGCAATATTATCCCTCCAAAGTTGAAGGATTCCTTGTACTCATATTCTAACAGGCATATTTTATTAATTTTTCATACTGACTAAATTTAATATTTTGTCAGAACATGTAAAAAAGATTAATCTTTGTTTTTTGTTGGAATATATTTAAAAGAAGCTCCAAATAATAAAGTTTTAAATTTTCTACCCTTCTATAGATCAAGTTTTTTGTATTTTGTTATTATTTAATTGAAACCCAAATGGAAAACCACTTGTTCTACTTCCTACCTTATTTTTGTTGGTTTTTCTTGGTGTTGTTTTCATATTTTCTACCTTTGCATGCAGGTCTAGTTTTTTTGTGTTTTATTATACTTAGCTGAAAGCCGAATGAAAAACCACTAGTTCTACCTTCTACCTTTTTTTGTTGGTTTTTCTTGGTGTTGTATGTATCATATTTTGTATCCTTGCAGACAAGTCAAATTTTTTGTGTTTTATTATTATTTAGCTGAAAGCAAAACGGAAAACCACTGTCCTCCTACCTATTTTTTTTGGTTGGTTTTTTTGGTGTTGTATGTATTCATATGATCTATCCTTGCAGACAGGTCAAGTTTTTTGTATTTTATTATTATTTAGATGAAAGCTGAATGGAAAACCACGTGTCCTCTACCTCCTACCTTTTTTCTGGTTAGGTTTTCTTGGTGTTGTATATATGTATTTCACTTATAAATTTATAATTGCAATTTTTTATTTCCCGAAAGATAGAAATGAAGGTTTAGTTGTACTTAATCCATAGCATTTCCAAGTAGAGTAAATTACCGTTTGCTCCGAAACATTTGTATTTAGTTGTTTTGATATCCTCAACAATACATACCTGTTCTAACATTTTTTTATGAAATATATTTTTGATATCCTAAATAAGTACAAAGACAGATATGGTCTTTTATGTGAGTCTCGATAAAAATTTTGTCAGGAATTTCAACGGATCGAAGAAAAATAAGAGTGTTTCGTACTAAAATTACAATGTGCTTCTATCCTCTAATAACAAAATAACAATCACATCATCAAGTTCCTCAAACCAGAAGACACATATGTAGTTAAAGACTATGGCACACTAAACATCCTCTCCTAAATTTGAAACTAAGGAGTGTGGCTACAGTGGTACGTGTCACTCAATGCTACGAATTTATGATATTTATGCAAGATTTAACAATTGCAAAGATCTATTAGAGGCCTACATATAAGATCTAATCGTTGATCTTTCTAACAGCTCAATGCTACATATCATAGAATAAAAAATCCCAAAAGAAGACAAACCAAATAAAGTAAAATGAAATATTGAATCTCTAGACAAATTATGAATTGCCCATAGTGGGCAAAAATGTCATTTCAAATATTGAGAACGTAAACATGTTAAGTCAGGATTTACACGTACAAGTAGTGAGTATTGAGAGGCACTGTTTTCTTTGAAGCAAAGCAAAGAAACAAAACAAATTCAAAGTCTCATACTTTAAAGAAGATGAAGAAAGCCAGAATAATTTCAGGTGAAACGACATTGCTTTGTTTATGTTTGGGTAAATATTTGAATACTAGGCCTTAATGAAGGAAACCCCAAGGACGCCAACTAAAAGGGAAATTTGCCTGAAGGCCAGCATCGAGCCCAAAAGCAAATTGAAGCCTTTTCAGCCATCATACAAGCCACGTATCTATAATTGAAATGACAAGTGATGGAGACTAACCTATTACCAGCCAAATAACACTTTCCAGTGGCATTGCTAGTAAAAAGTTGATGACTCACTACCCTCCAAGTGCTTTCGGGCAAGAGCAAAAGCTACAACAGTTGGGTCAAATTGTCTATAAAAAGAAAGACAGGCCCCAGAGTTAAGGACACTCAACCAATCCAACAAATAAACATACAAACTCTGATCTCAAGCCAGATTTCCATCCAAAAGCTGTAATCAACCCAGATTCAGTCCTTTTTAGCGATAGTTCTTTGAGAAAACTATCTCTTGTCTAGTATAAAAGCTCTACTACCTCCCCTAGTGTTGTAGTATCAATTCCCTTATGTGAACTTGCTTACCACCCATCCCTTTTTAGCCAGTGTTCTAAAAAACGCCTAGGCGGTGCCTTGGAACCGAGGCGATTTTGTGCAAAATGGCTGGAAAAATTGGGGTGGCTCTAGGTCGCCTGCCTAGGCGGGCTAGGCGGCTAGGTGGTGCTAGGCAGCTGGGTGGTTTTTTTTTTTTTTTTTTTTTTTTGTGAAATTTGTTTAAAGTCTAAGTTCTAATTATACCTTGAAATTTTATTAATTTTATAGAATATGTGTGTTGTGTATCAACTTAAATTCCGGGATGCTAAAGATAAGTAGCTTGCATTACTAAATTTCCTTATTTTCCTCCTATTTTCCATTTTATGTTGTTTTAAATTGTGAACTTGTTTTACATGTGTCATCCTACAACACTTCTCACTATGGTTATATGGCATATATGCTTAATGTGTTTTTAAATTTTGGACTTGTTGGATACTCTTTTTGCATTTTATCCTTCTTTTATTATCTTATCCATGAATTTAATACAAGTATAATTTTTTGTAAATGTCAATATGCACTTATTTACAAGATATACAAGAAACTTACCTAAATCCATCTGGGCACCGCCTAGCCGCCTAGGCGTTAGGCACTAGCCCGCCGCCCGACTAGCGCCTAGCGTTTTTTAGAATCTTGTTTTTAGCATATAAAAATTCAAAGAGAAGTGACTACAAGAAGTTCAACCTTGCCAAACAAGGTGAAATCTTGCTCGCAGCTCTTTGTTTGCTTTCTAAATTAGTAAATCTATTGCTTAATCCATTATCCAGCATGTATTCAAGTTATTTCCACCTGTTTTTCTATTCTAAGAGTCCTATTTGTATTTGGATCTTGTTAGCTTAATGGATATGTTTCCATTAAGATTAGTTTATGATCAAACAAATAACTTAAGGGGCTCTGGACTCCCTTCATTCAAACATACAAGACTATGAACTAAAAGTCCTTGTTTACAAGGCAAGAAAAAGAACTTAATGTGAACTTAACCCATCCACGACAATCCTTTGATAACAAGAAGTTTAAGTAACTTTGGGAGCAAGTAATCAACTTAAAACACACTTGTTCTACATCTGCTATGCTGAGATAGCAGTGGCACGCCTAGCACTCGGTTAGTTTTGATTGTGAGCCTCAAGGCCTACACCTAAGGCCCCATAAAGGCACATTTTAGAACTAACTTTGTTCTCTTCTTGTAGCACTTCAACAAGCAAAAGCCCGACTACACAGGCAATGTGCCAATCCCTTGGAAAGCTATGTGGAGGTTCGAGGATCCTTCTCTAGAGAAATCTTTGCCCGAACATAGTTTTGGCACGCCCGGTGGGATAACGTTAGTCTTATATGCAAAGAAGAAGAAGGAAAGAGAGAACCTTTAGGTGGAATACAGAATATGGGCCACCCCAGTATCTACCAAGATCAAGCATGACAGATTATCTAGAAGATTTTCCCTCCTCACGAGGACCAATTATTCTGGAAAGCCCGACTTCATCTGAGAAGTTAGGAAGAAAGGTGACTAAAGAAGACTTACAAGCCACCATGGTACAAGTATTGAAAAGTATGGAAAAAATTACTCTAGAGACTAGAGGAGAAGTGAGTAGACTCTATTCCTTAACAGGGAGTCTATAAAAAAGATTAGATCTGGAGTACTTTATCAGAGAGGAAAGCCCTGAGAAAGAACTAGTTATTCCCCTATTTCCTTTGCTTGAGGAAGAGAATGATAAAGGGAAAAACAAGGAAGGATCGGGAGTTAGTCAGCCAGTATTAAAGGAGATTCTGGAAGCAGAATTGCCCGACCCCCTATTATTTTCACTAGTTAATAGGGGTCAGAGTAGGCAAGAAAGAAAGAAGTACGGGATGCTCTAATTAATCGGAGAATCTAGCGGGAAAGGTGAGCTCACAATTGTGGACAAACCTCCCCCTTATAGGCCACCACGATTGGCTAATAAGAGAGGAGGGGCCAAATGGAGGAAACCTGAACTAAAAAAAGACAGGGAAGATGAATTTGCCTATCTCATACTAAAGCTGAAGCTATGAATTTAGAACACTATTAATATACAAAAATTGTATACGAATTCAAAATTGTTTGCCTACTATTTGTACAAATTAATGTAACCATTTTTTTTTTTTTTTTGTTACGGGAAAATGTTTTTAGAGAAATGCTAAGGAGACTCTCAAGGTGAGACTTTCTGTGGACTCTCCACTAGTTCACAGTTTAACATCAATTTCCGAGCCAACAATATAAAAATTATGCAAAAACACGAGGTGTCATATAGTCCATGAAGAATCGCACTTCTGAGAAAGTCTCCTTAGCATTTCTCATGCTTTTATTAACTATTGATAGTTTCAATATTTGTATTTTAGAAGACAACAATTGGAAATGCCTATGTGAACACATTTTTATATCTAGGATCTAGCAATTCTAATATTATATATAAGGCCAAAGCTCACTTTTGGTTCTGTAGTTTAGTTGAAGTTCATTATTGGTTCATGTGATTTCAATTGTCTTAAAGTTCTTGTAGTGTGGCAAATGATGCAATTTAAGATATGTTATATATTATATATATTAGGCTCTTTATGCAAAGGATCTCATTTTTTTAAAAAAAATGGGGATTAGGTATAGGGTCCATTCTACATTGAATTTCAATGATTTGAACCATTTATTTTGTAAGTCTCGATTCATAGTCATCCTTGCAAAAGTTCAATTCAATCAGAAATCATTTGCCTATTTAATTATCATGATAAAATTTCATTGTTTTTTATATAATAGAGTATTCGTTAATTTTTTTGAACCCGATTAGATGTCTTAAATATTTTCGATTTGACTAATATTTTGCAAGGATGATCTATGAGTAGACCTGACAATTTCTTACAAGACTTGTTAACACGACACGAAAATAACGGATTAATAACGGATCCTTAATAGGTTTACACGAAGGTGACGCGTAGGTAACCTGTTTCGACACGTTAATTTTGATGATTTTAATTTTTTAAGCTACTAAAAAAACCTTATATAAAATACAATAGTCATAGTGTATATATATGTATTGTATATTAAATATTTATTATTGTATTATTATTCTATATAAATTTAAAAAATTTAAGTTTTATTTATTTATTTTTAAGTATACTATATGCAAAGAGTGAGATTAGAAAATTATAAAACACATTAAAAATAAAAGTATCAAGTAATTTAAAACCAAACACATTAAAAAATAATAATAATTACTTTACAAATGCGAAAAAATGTGATATAAATATGCAAAGGCTCGTGATCGCATCCTTTACACTATGAGTATGGGTACATTGTCGCTTGAATTTTTAAAACCATACAAACCATCATGAATAGTATTTTTAAGGGAGTTTAAAATAAATAAAATTCATAATAATGAATGTACAAGTCTAAAAAATGTGAAAGCATATATAAACGTGCAAGGTTCCTTAACCTTGAAACGTCATTCCTTCATTTTGCATATCCTTGAACATTTAGTTTTTTATAGTAATGTACTAATGCTCTCTTATTTTGGAGTATGTAATACTTGAAAAGCAAATGGTTTTTTTTTTTGGCTTTTTTTCAATGTTTTGAAGTAATATTTATGCGACAATGTGGTATGCATATATACTAATTTAATATTATGTTATTGGGTCATATTACCCTTTTACTTTAATAGGTGTTACACGACAAGACCTGTTAAGATATCGAGCATGACACGACTACGGAAAACACGACACGAATGCCAGATCTATCTATGAGGTGCAACTTGAAAAATAGACGGTTCGGATCGTTAAGATTCGATGTAGAGTGGACCCTACAACTAATCTTTGTTTTTATTAAAAAAAATGAAAACTAATGAAAGGGCTCCAATCTTTGCATTTTACTCAAAAACCATCCACTAACTTTATTTAATGATAAGGGACAAAATAATAAATAAAATAAAAAACATAAAAAAACACCACATGCGCTGGCGTGCATACACCCTACCCCACCCCTCATTTCCACTCTGTTTTCTCCCCATTGTTAGTTATCATTAGACATTATTTTTTTTATTTTTCTTTTGCTTAGAATAAGAGAAAGACTTCAAATTGAATTACATTTTTCCAGTTTTATTTTTGTGGTGTTGTTTCCCACTAGTAGTCAAGATGACAAGAGATTTTTCAATGTACCCTGAACATAGAGTGATACACCACGTCTCTATACAAGTGATGAGATTCTTATGTTAAAAAATAAAATTTCCCAAAACTTGCATAATAACACATGGTATAGAAAGTTAAGATTGTAGGTGGAGAAGAAAAGGAAGCCGCAGATGGGCGGACAATAGAAGAAAATTAAGTAATTGGTGTAGAAAGTTAAGAAATTGAAGAGATACAGAGAAAATTTGATGAGTATTGAAGAAAATTAGAAGAAGAAATTGTGTTTGGAATGTGAGAATATGCCAAGAAAATTCAAGAAGAGTGGAGAGAAGAATGTAGTACCGTTAAGTTTCATAAACAGTATAGTACTATTAAGTTTCATAAACAGTGTAGCATCGTTAAATTTCATAAACTGTGTAGTGCCGTTAAGAAGTTTCATGAACAGTGTAGTAAGTTTCATAAACAACGTTGTAAGTTTCATAAACAATGTAGTACCATTAAGTTTTATAAAAAGTGTAGAATATTTCATAAACAATTTGTGCGAGGACTCGTGGGTCCAGGCGTCAGATTTTTTTTTTAATTTTTTTAATATTAAAATTATGTCATTTTCGTTAAAATTTAAGTTTTTTTTAATTAAATAAAATTATAGCATGGTTTTTTTATTAAAATAAACTTAGCTCAAACCCTTTCCATGAAAGTTTCAAAAAAAAAAAAAAAAAAAGGGAATCTCATCCCTTAAAAGCTTCATTATATATACAAGTTTGTTAAAAAAAAAAAGGATATGTTATATTTTTCATCCATTAGTTGACGGAAAAAATTATGTGCCACTCATATGCATGGACATTTTAGTAATTTCACAAACTATGTTTGGTGTGTTAATCATCTTTAACTCCGGTTATATTAAGAAAAACTTATTCTTCAACGCCATCATTTGAGGAAAAAGATGAAGAAGAAGCTTAAAAAAAAAGGAGAGAAATTAGAGTCATATTCAACTTTCATTCCAAATTCTAATGTTAGGTTTTCCCTTATATAAAATAATAATACATAGTCTTCCAAAGTACCAAGTTTGTTTCTTGGTTATAGAACCGATTTATTATGAGAGTTTCGAGCACATAATTTATGCACATCATTTTTACCTCTCATACATCATTTTAATATTCAGCCACTGGATTGAATAAATTAAAAAATAACAAATGACATAAATTAATAAAGGATGTATGAGAAGTAAAAAAGAATATATAGATATCATACCCTTTTAACAGATGGAGTTTTCTTTAACACTAAGTTTCAGCCTGTAAAGCACACCAAGATGTCCACAAAAAAGTTCTAATTAAAAAATCAGAAAATTGTTGCTATCCTAGGTATCCACAAACCTAAAAGATTAGTTCAGAACAGTGTAAAAAGATTATTTTTCTGTTGTTGGAAAATATAAGTAATATTCCAACACTTGCAAGAAGCTCCAAATATTAGTTTTATATTTTTTTATCCATGTGGAGTCGTGGACAAGAGATTTTCAATATGCTCATAACAGAGTAAATAAGTTATATATCATTATACGAACTTCCTCTTAATTCTATAATAACATAGGTAAACTGTTAATTTAGTCTATGAATTATCACTTCAGTGAAAATTAGGTCCCTAAACTTTTTTTTTTAAATTAGTTATTGAATTATAAAAATCTGCCAATTACATCCCTAATATTATATTTGAAGCTACTATATTCGATTTTCCATCAATTTAAGTCACGTAACTTGTATGTGATACACATTGAAGGGTAGATTTGTAGTTTTTCATAAAGAAATAGTGTATGCAGTTAACTTTGAAGAGTAAATTGGTAGATTTTCATAAGAAATAGTGTAAGTTAACTTTGGAGGGTAAATTAGACGTTAGACTCGCAACTTATGTGAAATGTTAAAGGCTTATAGGCAAGAAAATGAAGGTATTACTCTAAAGTGTGTCAAGTAACTTAAGTTGACGAAAAATTGAATAAAATAACCTTGAATATAATAGTAAGGATGAAATTAGCAATTTTTAATGAATTTTGGGACTTATTTTACCCAAAAAATAATTCAAGAACCTAATTTTCACTGAGATGATAGTTCAAAGACTAAGTCGGCACTTCACCTAATAACATATAGTGTACCACTCCGTGTTCTGGACACATTGAAAATCAAGCTTTTTGTGTTTTATTATTATTTAGCTGAAAAGCTGAATAGAAAGCACCCTGCCTAGTCCTACCTTGGTTTTTTTGTTGGTTTTTTTGTTGTTGTATGTTTTCACTTATGATATCAATTTTTTATTTCTTGAAAAATAGAAAATTAATTGTTTATATTAACTGTTGAGAGTTTTAATATATGTGTTTCACAAGACGATAAACAAAGACATTTGACAAGCAAATGTCAACACATTTTTACGCTTAATTAGGTTTTTTTTGGGTGTCTGAGAAGGTGTCTTTTGATGAAGGACCCTTATGGAAACGTGTTTGGGACAACTTAAGCTTCAAGAAGAGCTATCTTGGGTCTGTTTTGGAGTTGCATAGGGTCCAAAACATGGCCGTTTTATCTACTGCTAGATTCTCTTTGTCAACTAGGGATTATGTTTACTACTTTCTCTTAATTTATTTTGTTTATTAGTCTTATTCTAAAACCTTTTCTAGGAAGGATTTATAATGTAGTAGTATAAATAAAGCCTTGGGCCGGCCTTAGTTTTCTTCTTCTGGATGCAATTTTTTAAAGGGGAATTTGGCCAAAGCTTAGAGATTTCAGATTTTTACATTCAAGGTGTTTTCAATCTTTTCTTTCTTTCCTTTTTTTTTTTCAATAAAAATTCATTTGATTTTAATTATTAATATGCATAACTAATCTCTTTTGCTAAGTTGAGGTCAGAAATTGTTTTCTTTTCCTTCTATTTAATATTGCAGAATTTTTTTAAAAATTTTTTAATTAAATTCTTTTTTTATTAAATTAGGTCATAAATCAATCTTTCCAAAACTTTGTTTTTAAATAATTAATTGGGATTTTTTTTTTCTTTTAAAAAGGGAGACAACAGGTGGTAGGCCACAGTTATCCAACCCTTCCATGGGTCGGGAAGACTCACAGAGGCATTTTAGCCTCCCTCTGGCCACAAGCCTGGCTTCACACCAACAGCGGGTTTCGAACTCTGAGACCTCCAGTTTTTAGTTTTAAGAATGCCTCGTCATCCACTGGACCACAAGCTCATGGTTAATTAATAATCCTTGTGGAGAACGATAACCTTGTTTCTCTTGCAAATATTTTACGTATTTTTAACCCTTTTTGTGCATATGATAAAAATCCTATCAACTATAATAAGAGAAGCTTGTTCATCAACGCTTTATCACCCTATCAACTATAATAAGAGAAGCTTGTTCATCAACGCTATCCTTTAAGGAAAAAATGAAGAAGAAGCTTCAAAAAAAGATAAAAAAAACAAATCAGAGTCGTATTCAACTTTCATTTCAAATTTCAATGTTAGATTTTCCCTCATGCAATATAATAGTACAAAGTCTTCTAAAATTTCAACCTTGTTTTCTTCCTACATATTAATAATCTTGATTTTTTTTAAATTAATATTCTTATTATGTTTAGTGTGCAATGAGCATTGACAAACCAACCGCAAAGTGTCGAGTTTATGGGCTTATTTGGATGTACTTTTAAAATAATTGAAAGTACTTTTAGTGAAAATGTTTTTGGAATCAATCCTTAGTAAAAATGCAAGTAAATCCTAGAAAAGCACTTAAAGTACTTCCTGGAAGAATCACATAACTAGTGCTTCTTGCAGAAAGCACTTAAAGTACTTTTGGAACCTAAAAACATTTTCTTTAAAAACGCTTTCAGCCATATTAAAAGCACATTTAAACAAGTCATATTTCTTTGTTGTAGAAATGCATTTGCGTGTATGGAGTTTCCTGTAAAGCACACCAATGAGAAGAGCGTCTACAAAGTTGGTTTGTCCAAAAGAATTTCTAATTAAAATAAAAAAAAAAAAAAAATAAAAAAGGCACGGATAAATCAAGGGTACATATATTTTGTTGTTCATTAGAAGTATCCTAGGTTTCTCTCCCAACCTAAAAGATTCATTCGGTTTGTACTCACAGGCATATTCTATTAATTTTTCTTACTGACCAAATTATTATTATTTTTTTTTGTTGGCAAGGGGGGCATAAGCCAGAAAAAAAAAAAAAAAAAAAAAAAAAAAAAAAAAAGATTACATAAGATTATCATGAAGTTATGAAATCCGAGCAATATCTATAACTAATAACCGACAACAAGAAGGAAGAGTTTGCTTAAAAAAAAAAAACCTAAACTGCATGACAAGCCACAAATCCAAATAAGCCAAATTACCAACGACAAAATCTTTCACCGTAAAAATGTCAAATTTACAAAACTAGTTTTAGTGCATGAGAGCACAATAATTCAATACCAAACTTCACATAAGAAGATTATCGACTTTAGCATCTAAACCAAATTTAATATTTTGCCAACCCATCAAGCAATATAGTAAGCAGAACACGTTAAAAATATATATATATTTTTTTGTTGGATACGTAATATTCGAACACTTGGAAAGAAGCTCCAAATATTAAAGTTTTGTATTTTGTATCCTTGAAGACATGTTTTTTTTTTGTGTTTTATTATTATTTAGCTGAAAAATCGAATGGAAAACACCTTGACTAGTCCTACCCTTTTTTTGTTTGTTGGTTTTTCTTGGTGTTGTATGTATTCACTTATGATATCAATTTTTTGTTTTCATTGAAAGATAGAAATCAAGGTCTAGGTGTACTTAATCTCTTGCATTTTGAAGTAGAGCAAATTACAGAGTGAGATTCACTTTGAATCTTTATGTCCAAAGCCTACGAGCCAAGAGATTCGAACGACTCAATTCTTGTTGTTGTTGAAAGTTATGTTATAGTCAAACACTTACAAAGAAGCTCCAAATATTAAAGTTTTAAATTTGGTATCCTTGCAGACTGATCAAGCTTTTTGTATTTTATTATTATTTAGTTGAAAAACCGAATGGAAAACACCTTGTCTAGTCCTACCTTCTTTTTTGTTGGTTTTTCTTGGTGTTTTATGGAAATAGATTCTCTCCTGATCACTCCCTTTAAAGTCTAAGGATCAAGTAATTTGGGACTTTAAAATTTGACTCAACGGCTAAAAATTATTATAGTTTTAAAAAGTTTTTACTAACTTCTCTATTTTTAGCCATTAGATCAAATTTCAAAGCCCTGGATCACTTGATCCTTGAGCGTTGGAGGAAGAGATCTAGAAAGATCTCTTTCCATGTTTTATGTATTCAATTATGATATCAATTTTTATTTTCCTGAAAGATAGAAATCATAGGTTTAGTTGTGCTTAATCCATTGCATTTCAAAGTAGAGCAAATTACGGATTGAGATCCACTTTGGATCTTTGTGTCCGGAGTTTGTGGACCGAAAGATCTAGACCACTCATTTTTTGTTGAAAGATGTGTAATATTCCAACACTTACAAAGAAACTCCAAACATTAAAGTTCTATATTTTATATCCTTACCGATCAAGCATTTTGTGTTTTATTATAATTTAGCTGAAAAGCCGAATGAAAAACACCTTGTCTAGTCCTACCTTTTTTTGGTGTCGTATGTATTCACTTATGGTATCAATTTTTTATTTACTGAAAGATAGAAAATAGGAAGTTTTAACGAAACACTCATAGTACTGTTCACTTTTAACGAAAATGACATTTTTACTCTAAAAAGTCACTCTTGGTATTATTCACTTACAACACCTTTTTGTCATTTTGATTAAAATTTAAAATTTTCAAACCATTTTTATTAGTTTTCCTAGAAAATATAGGTTAGTTGTACTTAATCCCTTGCATTTCGAAGTATAGCAAATTACAATATGCTCCCAAAACACTTGTATTTAGTTGTTTTGATATCCTAAATAATACAGACCTGTTCCATCATTTTTATGAAATATATTTTTGTCTATTTGTCTTTGAAGTATGAACAATATCCTTTTAAGTTATTAAGAAAATAGAGATTGTTATTCCATAAAAAGTTGGGTCTATTTCGGGCCACAAGCTTCAAGAGAATGAGATTCATTCTTGATTTTTGTGTTAGGAGGCCGTGAGCAAGAGATTTAAACTGTTCAAAAGAGAGAGAAAGAGATCCAAATAGTTCAAATTTTTGAATTTTGATGAATTAAAACAGTGAATTGAGCTAATAAAAATTGTAAAATCAAAACTAAATGGTTCGAGAAAACTAAATGGTTCGAATCTCTCAATCGACTTCAACACATAAATCTAGAGTCCTCAATATCATCAAAACGAGGACAAGTTGTCTAGATAGGCTGATGGAATTACAGATAAGCACAAACAAAGAAAATGTGTCTGCATTATTATTTATTTCTGATGGGATGTCTTCATAATTATTTATGGATCAGGATCCTCTCCTGATCTTTGTATGGGGATCCTCATGACCAACAAGTGTGGACAGTTGGATGAAAATCCAACGGCTACAAACAGGGAGTCCCTTTAAAGTTATAATAATTATAGTCGTTGGATTTTCATCCAACGGCCCACACTTGTTAGTTAAAAGGATCCCCATACAAAGATGAGGAGAGGATCCTGATCCATTATTTATAACAATGACAAAGCAATGCTTATTAAAAAGATAGCTCTTATTTCTTTTTTAGAAGTGTAACATTTATTACACAAAATGCTAAATTTCCAGAATGGTCAAAAATAAAATCTTCTTTTATTGTTAAAGAAGGATGTAATTTTATTCTTTTGACAAACTATATATTAGTGAGTTAAATTGTTAATTGTTAAGAGAGATAAATTAGTAGGGATCAAACCCACATCAAGATGATAGACATAATTACTTTTCATTACTGCAATAAAGCGTAATCTGCGAAGAATGAAATTTAATTACTATCCAAGATAATTAAATTTATTATTTGTAAATAAAATACTTAAATGGATACAAATCTCGATAATTATTGCAAGATCCCTGATTTAATGTAAATGTAATGTACATGGGATTACATAAATAGTTTTGAAGACAAAGACGGACAGGGAGCTTTTATGTGAGCCTTGATAAAAATATTGTCAAGAATTTCAACTAATTGAAGGGAAAAATGAGTGCCTTTATACTAAAATTACAATGTGTCTCTATCCTCTAATAACAAAATAAAAATCAAGTCATCAAGTTCCTGATCCAAAATACACTTATGTAGTTAAATACTCTGACACACTACACATTATATCCTAAATTTGAAAATTAGGAGTGCGGCTACAATGGCACGTGTCACTCAGTGCTACGATATTTATACAACATTTGACCGTTGCACAAATCTATTAGATCTTGAGGTGTGATATCCACACACCCCATTTTACTTCTCACACACCTTTTTAATTTTTGGCCATCAGATCGGATGAATTGAAGAAGATCAATGGACAAAAATTATCAAGGAGTGTGTGAGAAGTAAAATGGGATGTGTGGATAGCACACCCCTAGATCTTTATATGTAAGATACAATCTTTTGATATTACTGTAAGAAGAATGAAGTACAAAACAGTGATCCAAGTGAGAAGGATATCAATGGTTAAAACAAAGCCACTTGTTAAGAGATTAAATACGCTGTTATGATAGTTAGAATATTGATGGTTAGAGATATAGTTAATTGGGATAGGGAGATAGTTAATTGGTTTAAGGAGGTAGTTAAAAGAAGATTAGTTGCTCAGTAAAATTGGTATGGAAAACACCTATATAGGTAAAGATTGTAAACCAACACAGATTGATGAAGTAAAAGTTTTACTGCTATACATTTCTCTCAATATTTCTCTGTTCTTTTCTCTTAAAGTTCTTCGATTATGTCAACTTTACAATTACGACCACTCATTGTTATTTGTCATGGAAGAAAAATTGCAGAATAAGACATCCCAAACCAAATAATAAAATAAATTAAAAAGGAATTATCGAATTTGTAGACAAATTATGAATTGGCCAGTGTGGGCATAAATGTCATTTCAACATTGAGAACGTAAAGCAAAGCAAAAACATGTTAAGTCAGGACTAACACGTAGCGACTACTGAGAGGCGTTGATGATCAGCCAAATGGCCGTTTCCTTCGAGGCAATTCAAAGAAATAAAACAAATTCAAAGTTTCAAACGTAGAAGAAACAGAAGAAGCTGCTTCAGTACCCACCCTCCCAAGTTAATTCTCAACTTCAAAAACAACCGATCGCCATTAAATCTTATTGTAAACTAAAACTGAGTTTATTGCTCTTCTTTTTGTTCTGCATCTTCTTGGAAGTAGCAGAGAAAAAAAATGGGAATTTTAAGCACTCTCTTTGGAATTGTCGGCTTTGGCATTGGAAGTCTGGTGGGACTCTTGGTGGGTTTCTATCTCTTCATCTATTCAGAGCCTGGGGAAGTGAAGGTAAAGTCTTTTATTATTTGAAGCTTTTGATTTCTGGGTTTTTGAGATGGTGCAAGAATCTTTAAGTGGGAAAAGTCCTTGCGGTTTTTTTGTTGTTCATGGTGTTTGCTTAATTAATGGGGTATTTTGTGTTCAGAGAGATTTTGGATTAAACAATTGGTTAAACTTGCCTGTCCTGCATCTCACATGAACTTCTGAATTTCAGAAGAAACTGGGAATCTGCAAATTCCAGTTTTTAAGTTATTTTTGAATTTTGAGCTTTATGTCTTCAATTAGTTGAGAGAAAAGTTTATGCTGATTCAAAAGCAAAGTAATTGGTTTTCCGTTTACCCTTTTGTTTCTTGACTGCAATCAATATGCCGGCTGCATTCGGTTGCCTTTGAATCTCTTCTTAAGAATCACGTGAAGTTTTCATCTTTCACGTCACTAATTAAATTAATTTCACCTCCCCTGCTTTCCCCTCGAGTCTATAAGCATCAAACACTGCTAAACAAAAGTACCGTGAAGTGTTACGTACGTATAGTGCTCAACCTACTTACTGTTGCAGGATCCAGTTATCAGGCCGCTGCACGAATTAGATTCTAGCACTTTGCAAGGTCTTCTACCTGAAATACCAATGTGGGTTAAATTTTCCGATTTTGAACGAGTTAGTATCCCCTCTCAATCTTATTACATTGAGCTTTTGCCCTTTCTTTCTCTCGTTGCTGCTAACTCTTCACCTCTATGTTGGTTATATGCATCCTGTGCAGGTAGACTGGCTAAACAAGTTTCTCTCCGACATTTGGCCTTACCTTGACAAGGTGATAATCTAGTTAACACGTTTTTTTTTTTTACACTGCTTTTTGAGACTTGGTTTATTTATTGCGCAGGCACTTTGTTGTACAATAAGAAACACGGCAGAACCTATCTTCGCAGAGTACATTGGGAAGTATCGCGTTGAGGCAATTGAATTTGACAAGTTAAGTCTTGGAAGTCTGCCACCCATAATCTATGGTTAGTCTACTCACTTTCATATCCTAATCATGAATACTTGTTACTTTTCGAGCATAAAAGGCATTTTGGTTGCCTTATATAGCACTTATTAATCCTCTTAGTTAAATTTTAAATGCAATGAATCTTCAGAAGTTTAGGGCACTTTCATTGATGGCATAATGTATACAAATCATGGATAAAATTCAAAAAGAATTTTCGTTTATGCATTAACCCTTCCAGATTTACTATTATATAATTTTCGTTTTTTTTTAATCTTTCAGGTCTAAAAGTTTATGAGACTAATGAGAATGAATTAATCATAGAACCGGCATTTAGATGGGCTGGCAATCCCAACATAGTTGTGGTGTTAAAGTTATTGTCTCTAAGAATTACGGTTCAGGTAAAAGCAATCCTTAAAGAGAAGAAACTGTTCATTTTTATTATGATATGCTTGATTCATTCTGTTCAGAATACTGATTGTTGTTAGTATCAGTTAGTGGATTTGCAAGTATTTGCAGCACCACGGGTTACTCTGAAACCTCTTGTGCCAACGTTTCCATGTTTTGCAAGCATTATCGTGTCTTTATTGGAGAAGGTCCGATAAGAGCAAACTTTTCTTTTCATCTTTTTCCCTTTTTATTTTAGATTGCATTTTTCTTGACTGGTTTAGATAGCTTACATTTAAACGATGATTTTCTCCCGTTATCTGCAGCCACATGTCGATTTTGGAATCAAAATATTGGGAGGGGACGTCATGGCCATACCAGGCCTCTATCGGTTTGTTCAGGTGCTTCACCAGTAATCCTTTTCTGGGTAGGATTGTGATTATACATTAGCTGAGTTTTGGATAGCTGTTTAGATGATTTATGTTTGCTCAGATGTTGATTTGATTTGCTTTAACTAATCGTCTACGTGTTTGCAGGAGACCATTAAAAAGCAAGTTGCAAGCCTCTACCTATGGCCCCAAACACTGGAAATACCTGTTCTTGATGCTTCAATGTGAGTATTTATGAGATGGCATAGCTGGCCTTGAGACATCTAGCTCAGTCTTTCACCTTAAATTTTTTTAGTTCTATATATTATTTTACTTATACCTATTTTAATCAATGAATCAATCATCTGGAACCAGGCTTCGCAGACGTGGAGCCATCACAAGATGACGGGAATAAATTTACTTCTATCAATGATCTATAAATATACTTTTTGTTTCACAAAAATGATTTTCCTTTAAATCTTTTAACAGGGTGGCCAAGAAGCCTGTAGGGATACTTCATGTAAAGGTCGTCCGAGCACTGAAACTTTTGAAGATGGACATCTTGGGAAGTTCCGATCCTTACGTCAAACTAAACCTCACTGAAGATAAGTTGCCCGCAAAGCAAACCACCGTCAAGATGAATAAGTTGAATCCTGAGTGGAATGAGAAGTTCAGGCTTATTGTGAAAGACCCCCAAACTCAAGCTCTTGAGTTACAACTCTATGATTGGGACAAGGTTTTCCCCTCGCATTTTCTTTTGGCTCAAATACTACATAATAATATTCTGATATTTCATCCATTTGATTTTGTTATTTTCTGCAATAATGTGAACCCTTGTTAGCATTGACCTCTGCTTAATGCTAACTGCTACGGAATATGAAGCTTATCAATGATGTAGCCGTATGTCCTTTTAGAAAAGGGATGTCTTGTTCGTATGTCAGTATAGGTTCTCAAGCCCTTTTGGTCTCTAGCGTGTGTGTTTGAAGGCATATTCGTGGAACAATAATTCGGAATATCATCAGAGTTCGTTATACTTGTTCTTGCAAAGTTGGTCGTTAATAAGCTTCTACCAACGTCTACTGAATAAGAGTAAAATCATTATCTTTTCTCTATTAATCATTAGTACTTAAATGGTGTCTCCATAAGTTACTCTTAAATCTGCTCTGAGTCTGTAGGTAAGATTTAGACGAAAGATTTTGTTTGTTAATTTCTGAATTTGTGAACAAGGTGCAGTTTCAGTTTTGATCATTTTTTGTGTTGACAGGTTGGTAGACATGACAAATTGGGAATGCAGTTAGTTCCTCTGAAAGTGCTAACACCCGGTGCGACAAAGGAATTTGTGCTAGATTTGGTCAAGAACACAAATATCAATGATCCTCAAAACAAGAAGCGTCGGGGGCAAGTTATAGTGGAGGTTGCTTTTGTTCCCTTCAAATCAGAAAGCAGTAAGCATAATGGAACTAGTAATGGATATGGGAAAAGCGAAAGTGGAAAGTCATTAGAGAGTGATGAGTCCCTCAGCGGAGCTGGTGTACTATCCATTTTGATCCAGGGAGCTGAGGACGTAGAAGGGGAGCATCACAGCAATCCTTATGCTTTGGTTTGCTTTAGAGGAGAAGTAAAGAAAACTAAGGTGAACTTTCACTTTGATTACTTTCAGCTCCTTTTTAACTTGAACAACATCTTGTGAACGTAGATTTCTCATGGTTCCAAAACAGGGATTTGAAAAATCTCGTAAGCATTCTCGTGGTTCCAGTTACCCATTTTCTTAACTTACGGTACTTCTATTTGTTGGCAGATGATAAGAAAATCCCGCAATCCACTTTGGAATGAAGATTTCCAATTTATGCTTGATGAGCCTCCTTTGCATGACAAGATTCGTATCGAGCTCAAGAGCAAAAGCAGAGCCCTAATCCGAGCAAAGGTATGAAAATACCATTGTTCCCTTATATTTATAAATGCCGTAATCTTCTCCACATGCTTTACAATGCTCAGATTCCTCTGTATCATCTCCTCATGCGTAGGAATCACTAGGATACGTGGAAATTAATCTTGCCGATGTGGTACACAACGGACGCATCAATGAAAAGTTCCATTTGATTGACTCCCACAATGGAAGGATACATGCAGAGCTAAGTTGGACAAAGGCCTGAAAACATGGGATTAGAAAACAATGAGTTGCAAGTACTCTCAAGTCTCGACTAACATTTCCATTTGTTCCGACCGATGATTGCGCGATTAAATAGGAGGAAGAGAAGAGGAGAGGGAGAGAGAGTTTTGAATCTCGTAGATTGTTTTGATATTTCAATCTTTATAGTAAATAGGGTTTGACATTTCCGTTTTCATCCCAATAATTTTGAAGTAGATTTTGGTGATTTTGCTTTGGGTTAGAGTGGGCTGGAAGCTTACTCTTTTTAAAATCAGAGTCCAATTTCAATTGTGCTAGCTAGACCAGGCTAGTTGGTAAGGGGTTGAGGCTTGGGTTAAACCCTCTGCAAGCTTAGGCCAGACCAAGTCCAAGTCACATTTTCTATTTTCTTTTGTTTAATCCACATAGTGCCTTTTAATTCGAGTTATGGGACCCACACGCGTGCTACGTCAGTATATTAACATAAGTTTTGTTATTAGGAGTTTTAATGAAAAGTCTATAGTATTGTTCACTTTAACAAAAAATCATATTTTTATACTAAAATGTCAAACCTGGTACTATTCACTTTACCCTTTATTTTGTTAAAACTCAAAGTTTTCAAGTCATTTTCATTAGTTTTCCTTTATTTGGATGGCAGGGAGTGTGGGATAAACATGGATGACAACACTGATAGATTTTCAAAGTGAGAGACCAAACCAATCAGTTTCGAAAACGTCAGAGATCATATGTGAGAAGAATACCACTTCTATTGAGTCTACAATACGAAAAGAACATGTTAACAAATTAAAGGCAAAGAAGAAGAAAAATTGACTACAGAGTCTGATTCTTATTTATTACCAAAAAAAAATAAGAATACTACATATTGCCAAGACTGGTTACATAATCAAAATACTACATCTTCTCAAGATTTAATTCTTCTACTAAGTTACAAGATGCATTTATAAAGATTGAATTCTAGACAAACAAGGTGCAATAGTAAACTCTTAAGATGTAGGTACTAAAAATACCCCAACATAAAAAATAAAATAAAAAAAATAAAAAAACCAAACTACTAAGCTCTAACTTTTCTAGCAAAACTTAAGACATACATACTGCATGATAGGTTTGGATTACCGACGCCGAGAATTCTCTCAAGTTGAGCATGTAATATGCATGTCTAGTGGCAAATCTTGTATATATTGATGCCTTTTTTATTTGAGCTATGCAAAATGAAAATATTGTTCTGTAATTTCATAACTGAGACCGAATAAGCCACTTTTTGGATATGAAATGAAACTATGATTTGCTAAATCTTTTAACTGTTGCTTCCCCAATTGTATAGCACAAGTAAAGCAATGTTCGCTGAAGAGATTGAAACGAACAAGTAATTGCAGCACGTCAAAGAGAAGCAGCGCCTCCATTTTCTCATTAATCTTATTTAGGGTTTTGTTCATAATAGTTGAATGCGCTGAAGGTGTTGCATCAGCTTTCCTTTTTGAATTAACAAGATTATTATTTTATAATCTCTATGTTTCTTATTGACGCTGAGAGCTTTCTTGCAATTGAAATGTTGTACGATCAAAATTTAAATCAATCACGGACTACGTTACGTTAAAATATGGAGTGCTGCAACCACGACATTACAAATACAAATAAAATTCTATCCCACATGTACATAAGCACATCAACATACATGAATATGCTTAAAAAGATACAAATAAACAGTGAAAAAGTTTGAAAGCGACTTGCACAAACTCCAAATTAGGCATGATCTTAAACATATGGAGCCCACTGAATGCATGGATTAGGTTTGACTTGCAGATGATCAATTACATGTAACATCATAATTAAGGAAAGCTGCTCGGGCGATTTGTTTGTTCCCTGTCGTGGATATGCATGTTTAACCTCCATCTAATATTATCTTAGTTAAAGAGAGTATAAAAGAAAAGCATACATGTAATAATTAATGTTCCAATCTACCAAGTAAAAGAATTCTCGACTTTTGCATAAATATGCTTTTGGTACATAATCTCTGTCTACCCACTAAAGTAAACGTAGCATATAATATATATATTCTCTAAATTCTTTAGTTGACACAGTAAGTTGTTATGTGTGTATGCGTTCTATGAGAAACGAGAATAAAAAACCAATATGCCTCAAGAAATTTGATCTCTCAATTGATTTGATATGCCAAAATATTCGTGGATAATTGAGAACTATTGATCGAGTTGATTAAACGGTAAATTCAACTTAATGTATATATTTAGTATACTTTTAAAAAAAAAAAATTAGACAGTACCAAAGAATTTTATCGATAACAAAAAAAATATATATACCTAGTGAGAGGACATAAACTTAACCCTTCATAATACAAGAAAAAAGAATTAAAAAATACATAAAAAAAGAAAAGTCTAAACCTGCAAAACAGAAAGCAACATCATAAGGTTAAGAAAAACTAAGAAAGTGAGACAATTATTAATTTAAGAAGCGAAAGCCTGTAAAACAAAGCAGGACGAGCCACCAATGAAGGGAATATTTAGTATACTTAATTTATCCAATAAGAGAGAGAGAGAGAGAGAGAGAGAGAGAGAGAGAGAGAGAGAGAGAGAGAGAGAGAGAGAATATGAGTTATCTAAGCAATGGATGCATGATTTTGAGTATTTTCTAATGCAAGACATCGAATGCCCTTAATCACTTTCACTACCCAAGTGGGGAGCACCATAAGAGAAGGGATTATTATTCCCCTTGGATATTAAAAAAGGTCAGCTTTCTCGTTGACTTGCCCCAGAAAGTATGGCAAATTTTAGAGATAGTAAAGGGAATCCTATACCCTCCCCACAAAGGGTTTTTATGAGGATTCTTTCTTTGTTATAATGCATCTCCACTCAATGCAATAGGAAGCCCTTCATGTCTCTCTCTCTCTCTCTCTGGTTCTCACTCAGTAGCTAGCTAGGGCTAGTTGTTGTGTGAGGCATGCATGTGTGCTCTCAAAAGGAGGTGGGAAATGAAAAGGGTTCACTTTCTTGGTTCTTTATTGATGTTCTTTTGTGGGGGAAAGAATAACTTTTGCATTTCTAAAAAGCTACAGGATTTGAATTTTCCTTTTAAAAAGGTATATTATCTTGTGATGTATGAGAGGAGGCCATGGCAAAGTGGCGGGAAAAGGGAGCTCCACTCACCTCATTATATGATGGTTAAGTCTTTTGATTATTTGGATTTAGTGTTTGGTGCTTGGATGCCTTGGGGCACCGCTGTGCTGTGTGCACTCTCAGTTTCAGAAGCTGATCCATGAGGTGTCACGTCTTTAAGGTTCTTGTGATTGAGATAGAGCAAGATGTTGAGAGCAAATCTCACGTCGGAATGTTAATAGATTTTGTATATGTTTATAAGAAATTAAATTATTCTCTATATTTTTAATTGATTTTATAATGGAACTTGTGTACTTCCTTAGTAGAGAGAACAACTGGACAAAAATTCTTGATGCCTCAGTAGACCTTTACCAAATGATTGAAATAATGGGAGATACAAATTCTCTGAGCACTCAGCTCCCTCCAACCCACATTTTCAAACTTGCAATAACCCCACTTCCCAATTGACACTATAGATAGAGATGAAAGAATGTATTTGCATAGAGAGACCAAAGTTGTGTATGTGCCTGTACTTTCCTGTTATACTATTCCAAACGTAATGGGAAGGGGAATATTTGATTTTTGACCTAATTTCAATTTTCAACCAAGGCCACCCCTATTGATAAACCTCATTTTTTTTGGTCAATTTGGGGAATACATAAAGGGGTTTTTGAAGATTAGTCTTTGAAAAAGATTGAAATTAAAAGAAAAATAGTTTTAGATTACATATTGATTTTAATCTTTTGAAGTGTATTTTTATTAAAATTCACATTCTTTTTTTGTTATTTAATGTCTCCATAATAAAATTTTGATTTTATTAATATGTACATTTTAATTCTTAAAACTATAAATAAATCTAAATGAGAAAACATAAAAAAAAAAAAAAATTGATACATAAGAAAAGTATGTAAATACATAATTGTACAAAAATAATTGTACCAAAATATATCAAATTGACTTGTTTGTACCGAACTATATTATAATAAATTTTAAACACATTAATGTAAAGGAAAAAGTAAAGCGTGGATGAATATTTTCGCTAAACAATTTTCGGACAGAAGAATCAATCAATACAAAGCCCCCGATGCATGAAAAAAATATTAAACGAATGTATATCATATTAAGACAATTTACTCGGTCAACTCAGTGCGTAGTCTTCCAAGAAGAGTATATATCATATATGTAATTTCAAGAACGAGTTTCCTCGAAGAACACGTGCATGCATGGTTGCCCATAGCCTACTATTATTAGTCAGGGTTTTGTTGAATATTCCCAAGTGCCAGTTTTTGACCATTGAATCGATATGCCAATTTCTAGAGGTTGATGATGTGCATGGTTCACCGACCCAAGGTTTGTATGTTTTGGAATAGACACGAAACCGAGTAACATATTTGTTTATAAAAACAGAAGCGAGTATTTCAAGTTCTGGAACTTTGAATACACCGTTTTGGGAAATTTGTTTAACAATTTATTTACTGTTCTAGCTAGGAAAATGAAACATGCATGCATGGTTGGTTTACAATTGTTTTATTTTGTATTATTATTTTAAGAAATCGACAGTCCAAGATGATTGTCTAGGCATACCTAAACCTACTTTGTCGCGAAAAGTTTCTTCTATTTATTTCTTTTCGTCCTTTTCTTGTTGATTATAATAAGAAGAAACCATATAATTAAAAAAGATGGGGTGAAAGAAAATTTTGCTCTTGGAGGCAAGAGGCAAGAGGATGTTCACACCAATATTTTGGCTGGTTGCTCTTGGAAGAAAGGCTTTTTCAGCTTTACCCCATGGTACCCAAGAAAAACATCAAAGAAACATTCAATAATTTTATGCGCTTGTTAATATTTGAAAATTGAAAGTATTTATCAAATAATGAGTTTTCAGTTCAAAAAAAAAAAAAAAAAAGAATGAAAAAAATTTGAAAACAATTATCAAATGACCCCTATATAAACATGTCATTCTCTTTATGTGTTTCGCAATTGTGTAAGGCTCATTTGGTTGTTGAAGGAATCTATAGAAAATAAAACAATTTGGGAATATAAACAAATTTCATCTGTGGAATATTTTAGAAATTTGTATTTGATATTCTTCCAAAAAATATGACCATTTCTAGGTCCAAATGTTTTTTTCTACTTTATGAAAAATCCCAATGGAATGTGATGAAAAATTCACCAAAAGATCAATAACCCATATTAACTGAAAAACGATATATCATTCTAATGATGTTTTTCTTTAGTTAAATTTCATTTTCATTTGCTATTAAAGTCAAAGAGGAAAAAGCTAAATAAAAAGGAAAAGTAAAGGAAAATACAGAAAAGAGAAAACAAAAGAGAAATCCAACTCATGTGATGATAAGATTTAAGTCGTAATGTCAACAGAGTTGACATGAGAACCCACAAAACGACTGCTGTCATGATGTGCACGTGTGGCAAACTTATCATATCATCTCATGTGTAGGAATATAAAAAGAAGGTATTTTTGCTCTCCACTTTTAAGGGATGATAATACTTATAACTCTACTAATTATTATTAGATGAGTTTAAATTTTGAGATTTATATCTATTTACTGGACATATTTAGAAATTTATACTCATCCAACGACAATAAATAAGGTAACAAACATTACTATCACTTAACAACAGGTGATTAGAAATATTCCTAATTAAAATAAAACAAAATGTAAAAATTGCATGATTAAAAGAAATGGCACCATTTGACTCCATGGCCAACAATGATTCATCATGATGATGCATAATAAGCAGCACGGGGGCCATGGCCCCCAACTCCATTATTCATGATACAAAATTGATTCATACATTTTGTAATGGGGGATTTCTTTTTGTCAAGTAAATTATGATCCACTCAACATTTTGATCTTATTTTATCAGCCAAAGTAAAAGATATGTTTCAGAGATCATGGAGAAAAGAGGGATTTGACAACCAGCCACTAACACTAAATCTTGCTGCATAAATATTGTCATTTGTTTATATTTATATATAAAATGAACCGTATTAATTTACAGTACTTAATATATTATCAAAATTTAATTAACTACTCTATTAAAATATGATAATATCGGCTAATATTAACGTAGTAATACAGAATGTAAATGCTATCAAAAGGTACTAATCTATTTTTGTTCCAATAACAATCCTTAATTATTTCTCACCAAAATTGACAATGCAAGATAAAAATAACATATTTATAAATGTTGAGAAAAAAAAAATGGTCATGGTCGACAATTTTTATTTTTTGGCTAGTCATAAAATGCTTGTTTGGAAATGTTTTTAAAATAACTGAAAGTATTTTTTGTGAAAATATTTTTAAAACCAATCCTTATCCAGGTAGATTTTGGAAAGCACTCAAAATGTTTTTAAAACCCAAAATCAATTTCACTAAAAATGATTTCAGTCATTTTAAAAGCACTGTCAAACGAGTTCTAATTAGCCATTCTTCGTGAACTTAGTTAGAGATTTTTTAGGTTTCAAGGTTCTTATAACTTAATTCTTTTACGAAATATAAGAGGCAATTTTTAACGGTGCAATATATTTTCTCTTTTACAGCAACCAGTATTTTATTTTACCCCCAAGAAGATTAAAAATGAATTTCTTTTGTTTTTAATGAAAGGCAAAACTTGAAGTTGACTATACATACAACATTTTATTTTTCAAGTTACTGTTCTAATCAACTAAATATACATTAGCACTTTTAAGATATACTTTTCTTTTTCTTGTTATGCAGAAAATTCACGGAAACTGAAAGATATAATATTAAATGAGAAAAAAAAGAGAAAAAAAAGTTAGGTTCAATAAATGATAATTCGACGAAAAATAAAGTGAGATATAATACAGAAGCACCCAACTTTGCCCAACTCAACCAAAACGTGCTTTTACATTTGACAAATATTGGCCCGACTTTCTTTTTAAGAGTGAATCACGTGCTGGTTACGTGTTAGTATTTGACGGTAAAATAAGTAAAATTTCATCAATTTAACGGTTAGGGATTAATTGTCTAATATCAAATAGTTTAGAGGTTAATTTACTAAAAAATAGTTTAGAAAATCAATTTCAACTAAAGTAATAATTTAGGTGATCAAACAACAATTTACTCTTTTCCACCATTCTCTCTCTTTCTTTTCTCCTTTCTCTCAGGAGTTCACCATTGGATTTTATTATTTTTTTATATTTAGCAAAATAATTACTCTTTAAATTTAAAGAATGACAATTTATTTTAGGAGTTTTAACGAAATACTTCTGGTATTATTTACTTTTAACGAAAAATACATTTTTACTTTAAAATTCACTCTTGGTACTATTTACTTACAATACTTTTTTGTTATTTTGATTAAAACTCAAAGTTTTCAAGCTATTTTCATTAATTTTTTTATATTTTACTATAATAAAGAGAGTATTTTTTAATTTTGACTATTTTGATTAAAACTTTAATTGTTTTACAACATCTTCATGCTCATAGCATTTCTCTTTATATTTAAGTACGTGTAACTCCTTTTACCGTTTTTTAACTGAAGTTTTTTTTTTTTTTTTTTTTTTGGTTCAAACAACTTAAAGCTCATTTTCTAATAAAACCCACAAAAGGACCAAACCAAGGTCAAGATCTTCTCAATAAACACACACACACACACACACTAATGCCAAAGCAAAATCAATCTCTCTCTCTCTCTCTCTCTCTCTCTCTCTCTCTCTCTCTAAGGCGGCCACGGACACCAACAAGAAGACTAGTACAACTATGTCGGTTGCGCTGTATTGACATTTAGCTTCTGTTTTCTGCAAATACAATTCAACCCCAGTTTCTTCTAGTTTTCCCTCTAAACACCTCCATTAAATACATCTCTCTTTCTCTCTCTCGATTTTCGTGTTCCATTTCAGCTTTTGTTAAAGCCCACTATCTCTCTCTCGTTCCAACAACTCTCTCCCAGCTGGGGGAAAGACCAAAAAAGCAGCTTAATTTAAGCACTTTGAGATCTGGGATTTGTGAGTTTTGCTTACATTTTCAGTCTTTTTTGTGCTATCTCTTAAGTTTCTTTGAGCCTCAGCTCAAAGCAGAGATTTTGGGTTCCGGGTTTTAACCTTTGAAACATTTTAAGTTAAAAATGGGGAGCAAATGGAGGAAAGTAAAGCTTGCACTGGGGCTGAATCTGTGTTTATATCTTCCCAAAACACTAGAGGATTCATCTCCCTCCTCTGTGGACTCAGCTGAGAGGTTGTCTGATGCTGCCTTGCTTTCACCTGCCAATTGGGCCAATGGCTCCTCCAGGCCTACCACTCCAACTCCATCCTCTCATGGTTTGAATCTCTCCAGAAATGGAAGCAAATCCTCAAAGGTTTGTCTTTTTATCTAATTGTCACAAATGAAATGGATTTTCCTCCTTTGTGTGAGCTTATAATTGATGGGTTCTTATCAGTTTTAGTTTATTCTGTTTGGTTGCTGAGAAATTGAAGTTTTTGTGGTTCCTTTGTGTTAGTTTAGAGAAGTCAGGCATAAATTTCAGCTCAGAAGCAAAATGGCTTACAAATGGTGCCTAATTTAGACTTTGGTTCCAAAAATTATGCATCTTGACCTCCTCCATATTTTCATGAATATCATTTCTAGAATTTACAGATCAGGTCTCAATTCTTTTGGCCTCAAAAGACATCAGGTCTTTGATAAGATCATATTTTAGCAGATTTTGAGGAAACAATTAAATCTTTGAATGTGAATATTAATGTTTATGTTGTTTTCCTGTGTTGAGCATGTGGGGTTAATGCACAATTCACTTTAAGGACCATTCTTGTTTGCCTAAATGGTAAAAAAAAGACTAAAGGGTTTACCTTTCCTTTTCCTCCTTCTCTGTTGACTGATCATCTGCAAGCTTTCTGGCAGTGGCAGTAAATTTCCTCAAACAAGTAAAAAAAGAAGGGGAAAGTAGTCCCATAAAGCATCTTATTAATTCCCTTTTGTTTGATATATTGGTTTCTCTGGCTCTTTTCAGAGCTCTGGTTTGGTCTAACGGTTAAAAACCCCGAACTACAGGATACTCCGGAGCACCATAAAAATCGTTCTTAAAAATTGTTTTTCCTTTTCACTTGTTGTGTTTTTTCTTTTTTCAACTTCGTTTTCACTTTTCTCAAATTAAGTGGAGGGTATTTATTCTTTCCTGTTTGATTTTCAAGGCATAAAATTGAGCAAATTGTTGGGTTTAGTTACCTGTACAATGGCTTCCATGATAAATTTGGATGCTTTCCTATTATGCCCCTTGCATGTTGGGAACTTGGATACCTAACTTTGACTTTTATCAGCTTACCAGTGGATCTATCACTCCCTTTTATTTATCTGTTTGTGATAATTCCACTTGCTTAACCTATCCTATGTAAAAAGGCATCTCTTACCACACAATTATGAGAATGTACAGCAAACTTAAGACGAAATTGAAAAAATTTCCTTCCTTTTTGTTGGCATGACAAGTTATTGATGTACTGATCGTTTTTGCCCCCGCTTTACTTGCTGCGACGTATCATGATCTTACTTAGCCTTTTCTGTATAATTTTTGTTTAATAATTAAGTCAATGTGTTGTGTGTGTATGTCGATACTATAGCTGTCCTTGTACTCATCACAATACTGTTGAATTCCTCAATGTACTGGAACCCTCACACCGTTGATAAATGATAATTTCTTTGAGATTGTTTAAATTTTCAAAGTTCCACGATACCAGTGCGATAATCTATACTGGTTGATTGATATGGCTTATTTATGCTCTCTTTCTGACACTTGTTTTGTGTTTTCAGCAAACGTGCTCGATATGCTTAACCAAAATGAAACAAGGAGGTGGCCATGCTCTTTTCACCGCTGAGTGTTCACATTCTTTTCATTTTCACTGCATCACATCAAACGTGAAACATGGCAACCAAATTTGCCCAGTTTGTAGGGCAAAGTGGAAAGAAATCCCAGATCAGGGTCCTAGTTTGGATCCTCCCCCTGGAAGGGCAGCTATTGGTCCGGTAGGTTGGCCCCAAAATGATGCTTTGATGACTCTGGTTCGCCGACTTCCTCCTCCTCGAAGAGACTTGAGCCGACCACACATCATGCCACTTTACCAGGCCCATGAGCCAGCTGTATTTAATGATGATGAATCCTTAGACCAACCTGTGTTTGCTGAGAGAAGCTTGTGCGATAAAAATGGTGCAGATGACAATTTGGTTAGGACGATAGAGATCAAAACATTCCCAGAGGTTTCAGCTGTTTCAAAATCCAATTCTTGCGGCAATTTTACAGTTTTGATCCATCTGAAAGCGGCTACTTCAATTACAAGACAAAATCCTAGCAGAAATCAGTCCACTTTGCCTCCTCAGTTTTCTCAGAATCATCGTGCTCCAGTAGACCTAGTCACAGTGCTTGACACCAGTGGTAGCATGGCAGGAACCAAGCTTGCATTGCTAAAAAGGGCTATGGGGTTCGTAATACAGAATCTTGGCTCCAATGACAGACTCTCGGTTATTGCATTCTCTTCAACAGCACGTCGCCTCTTTCCCCTCCGCCGGATGACTGATGCTGGACGCCAGCAGGCATTGCAAGCTGTTAATTCTCTGGTCGCAAATGGTGGGACCAACATTGCCGAGGGCCTAAGGAAGGGTGGCAAGGTATTGGAAGATCGAAGGGGAAAGAATCCTGTTGCCAGTATAATACTGTTGTCAGATGGGCAGGACACTTATACTGTCAGTGGCTCTGGGCCTAACCAATCTCAGCCAAATTATAAGTTGCTCCTCCCTTTGTCTATTCATGGTGGTGACAATACAGGCTTCCAGATTCCAGTGCATGCATTTGGATTTGGTGCAGATCATGATGCATCATCGATGCACTCGATTTCAGAGATATCTGGGGGAACATTTTCTTTCATTGAGACAGAAGCTGTCATCCAGGATGCATTTGCACAATGCATTGGGGGGCTTTTGAGTGTTGTGGTGCAAGAGCTGCGGGTGGCAGTTGAATGTGTGAACACAAGTCTCCGCCTCGGTTCACTAAAAGCAGGAAGCTACCCAAGTTGTGTGATGGCTGATGGGCAGAAAGGGGTTATTGATGTTGGAGGTATGTATGCTGATGAAGAGAGGGATTTTCTGGTTTCAGTAAATGTCCCAACAGAGTCTTGTAGCAATGTAACGTCATTGATAAAGGTGAAATGCATTTACAAGGATCCTTAAATAAAGAAATGGCGACAATAGAGAGTGAAGAAGTTAGAATTGAGAGACCTGATGTAGTTGGGCAAGCAGTAGTGTCAATAGAAGTGGACAGACAACGTAATAGGCTCCAGGCGGCCGAGGCAATGGCTCAAGCACGAGCTGCAGCTGAGCTGGGAGACTTAGCTGGTGCAGTTTCAACCCTTGAACATTGTCGAAGGGTATTGTCAGACACCGTGTCAGCAAAATCCCAAGACCGTCTGTGTGTAGCATTGGACGCTGAGCTCAAGGAAATGCAAGAGAGGATGGCAAGCAGGCAGGTGTACGAGGCATCTGGCAGAGCATACATCCTTTCGGGATTAAGCTCACACTCATGGCAACGAGCGACAGCTAGAGGTGACTCTACTGACGGTTCGAGTCTTGTTCAGGCTTATCAAACCCCATCAATGGTCGAGATGCTTACTAGATCTCAAGCTACATTGTTGGGCAGTCCATCAGCCCAGCGGCTAGTCCGACCAACCAAGGCCGAGGTAATCATATAGGGTTGCTGTGTGCTCATCCTTTGTTAATCATTTTTTATTGGGGAGAGGGAGATAAATTGAAGAGAAAAGGAGAGGTTTTTTTGGATGTGGTTTGGCCTCCTGCCTTGTATATGTAAATCAATAAAAACCGAAAAAAGAGAATGAGATGTTGAAAAAAGGTATAATTGGGAAGGAAAGAAGAAAAGGAAGAGTAGGGTTTAGGGTTTATAACATCATGTATTTCTTCTTGTGTTTTTATTGGGTGGCGTACAAAAAGAAAAATGGTACGGAAAGTATGTAATTGTCAAAATGGTATTGTAATTTACACTGCTCTCAATTCATTTGACAAAGTTTTGTTCAATTCATGAGTAATTTTGTTTTGTGTTTTTTATTTATTTATTTTTATTTTTTTGAAGGAAGACAAGTGATGATAAGTCACGGTTATCCACCCTTTTGAGAGCAGGGAATAAAATGTGATTTATATACACAAGGAATCATCCTCAAACCAGATATTTAAAAGGAAACGATTGTCAAAAGATGGTCAAAAGTGGGCAGGGGAATCGGCACACTGCCGTACTACATTTTTCTCGCGTAAGCAAAAATGTAAATACAATTTGTTGTACAAACATGCTCTACCAAAATCGTTTTTTTCGATGGACAACAGACAGTCAAAATGTCATACACAAAATCAGATGAAGGCTAAGAACACAAGAAATTCTAGTGATTAGGTGAATCGTGCTTACATTCAATCTGATGTTAATCGAGATATCTCACTAGTATGGAAAGCCCCTTTGATTACATAAAAACCTCATTTGCTCCTGTTAACCCTAGTTTATCTAACACTTGTCACAATAAAACTCCAAACCAACCCTAAATGGAGAAATTTTTTCTTGTTACCGAAATACGGGTCGTACATCACATGTATCTATATAAGTGGTGGAAAATTATATTTTTTTAAGTTATTAACCTTTTAACACATATATCCTACTATTTAAATAGTGACACGTGGTGTATCATCCTGTATTTTGATCACACCGAAAAATCTCTCCTCTAAATTAGCTTTAAAAATACGAAAGAAAATAGGTAACGTGCGAAACCGATCGGCCGGCTAGTCAGACCAATCGGTCTCCCGAGGCAGCAACTTTCTTCCTTGTGGTGCTGCTACGTGCTGCTTGTTTCTGTCCTTCCGACCAGTTGCTCAACTGATTGTCCGTTCTAGAAACTTGTTCATCACACTTCAGAAAATTTAATGACTAAGCTCACGTAACAAAATATTAGAAGTGTTTAAGTTGTAGAAGGAAATAATTTAATGACAAAAAAAATTTGTGGCATTATACTTTCTTTGTTGTAATCTTATTAGATTAGGAATGTGATTGTGTAAATCCTAGTATATCTTGGATATTTCTTATATTCCTATGAGGAGTTGATTATCTATTAAAAGTTGTAATCATAAAAGGGTAAGGAATTAACCTTTCCTACTACTATAAATAAAAACACAATGAGATGTAATAGAACACACCTTACAATTACATATCTCTCTTCTCTCTTTATGCCGCACCTTCCCTCTCTCTATGGCCTCCATAATTGTTCAGTAAATTATGCCTACAATACGTTATCAGCACACTCCTGAAGCTGCGCTAACAAGAGAGTTTTATCTTCAATTAGAGGAGTATTACGTTTTTAATCATTCTTTTTGTGATTAATTTATTATTTTGAATTGATCTACATGCTATTGATTCAATTTAATTTTTCTGTGTTGAACGTGATACAACGCATTAAAGATGCAATTCCGGCTTTTCGAGATGGATCTTCTACAAATTCAAAGGCTTTTGTTGTTTTTTGCCAATCAGGTACGCTTAAAATAAAGGAAGATATTTGAAACGACCTTGAAGCATGAAAACGTTCTCCCTTACATTTATATTTACCTTTTGATATGTGTGTGTGTGTGTGTGTGTGTGTATATATATTGTATATGTTTCATATATTTGTCAATATATATGTACACACACACGTTTCATGCATTATGTAATTTTAGTATGTGGAATATGTGAGTCAAAGAATTGAAAAAAAATTAGAAGCAATTTTGGGTTTTTTCAAACCCCAGAAATTAGAAGTAAAAAAGAGAAAAGTATATGGGCTTGCAGTGACAAACCAGGCCAAACGCCTAGGTTCTTCACGATTAGGCCTGCAGCATCCCAATCTGTGCCAGCCTTATAAGAAGCCAGTTTGTTGGGCTTCTGCCTTCGGCCCACATGTGACTCAGCAGCCTGCAGCTGCATCCCCATGTGACTTGGCACAATCTACAGTTGTTATTGGGTTTGCAACTCCAGCAGCCAGCACCAATCCGACCTAAGTTCTTTTCTCCTCTGCTGACTGGGCTATTCCTCCCGACCCACTACCACTTGCAGCCATTTGGGTTGCTTTGTAACCATGACCCGAGCCTACCATGTAGCCCTTGATGCAGGGCCTTATTTTGGACAGCAACCAGCAATTTTTTGTTTGGCTACCTTTTGTTCTTGGCCCAAAGCCATTTTTGGCTTGATTTTTTTTTTTTCAGCTCGCACGCATATTTTTGGTGCTCAATTAACCAATTTTTAGGGCTTTTCTTTCGAATGGCCCGTAGCTGTCTAGCCCAAAATATCATCTGAAACTTTGTATTATTGTGCTTCTACGATCGACCTCGAATGGTCCTGATCTATTGAATTAATTAAAAGTGACTAGCAGTCCATTAATCTGATAATTAATCCAAAATTATTGGTTGAAGCACACTTTTGGACATTAACGATTCAATAATTTATTTCTCTTCTTAGAATCGTTGACTCACTTTCGTAGTCCCGAAGCGCTCACACATGAGTTCCTAAAGCAACTCAAATTCACTATACTTAAATCAGCATATTGCATTATATGTTCTTGCAGGAACTTCTCTTTTATGAACTAAACGTTCATAAACTAAATTGAACCTTTAGTTTCAAATTTAGTGCCTTTGAAACCTGAAGTTTTCATAAAACAATACACCTATGAAAACTTGACGTTTTCATGAAAACCATGTCTTCGAACTTGAATGTTCTAACTTTGATGCTTATGGATGATTTGTTCCCATAACACCAATCACAGTCTTGTTCCTTCCAATTCAGTGGATTGTCGAACCATCACAAGTTTGATTTCCCTATAGTACCTAGGATCGTTAACGCGATTCATCTCTTTAGGGCGCTTGCATTCGGGTAGCTCGATCACCTTCTTTTCCAGCAAGTTGTCTAACATTTTAGCCACGTCAGAGTCCGGAAAAGGGTAGGTCTTCTGCTTCAGCTCTCTCAAGGTGTTTTTGTACCTGTCTTGGGTGCAAGAAGGCTCACTTCTCTTCATCTCCTTCATTTTGTTCTTGGAAGAGATCTTGACGGGCACAAATGAGGTATTGACTGTAAAAGTTTCCTTGGCGGGATTCTTCCCAATCTTATACACCTTTAGAGAAAACACCTTGTTCTTCTTGAAGTCGGCGATTAGCTCATTTTTCCCATGATTGACGATACTCAGCTTCATGTCGTGGGAACGAGTTGCTAGCTCCTCAAATATCCTCGGCTTTATGCCTGGGAGGATGTAGTATAGCCCCCAGTGCATGCCTTGAATACACATCTCAATGGCGGAGGTTTCAGAAAGTCGATCCTTGCAATCTAGACTTAATGAACACCACCTATTGATGTAGTCGATAACAGGTTCATCCTTCCACTGCTTTATACTTGTTAGCTTCAGCATGCTTACTGTGGATGCAAATTTCCGCCTTCTTCTTCTTGAAAAAAATTGCACCTACTAAACAATTAACACCTTAGGTCAAGGCCAAGGGCCTCACGCGCCCACGATGAATTGAGGGGGGCTTTGGCCGAAGAACCTCCAATGCCAAAGTTAGAATTTAGAGAGAAAAGTGTTTGGAGAGTTTTTGGGAGTTTTGCAAGAGTGTGAAACTAGTCTTTCAAAGAAAATGGAGTCATATTTATAGAGCATGGTTGGCCCTTGGATGTTTTTTGGGGTGTAATGGTGATTAATTTGGTGATTAATAGATTAATTAGGAATTAATCCATTAATTAGCCTAATTAATTTAATTTATATGGAAGGTTTTAAAGGTTGTGAAATGATTTCCTTGTAAAGGATATGGAGTAAAGATGGATGAGATAAATTTGAACTTGTTACATATTTTGGGTACTCTTGACTCGGTTGATGGATGATTCTTTACTGCTCGCATGTAGGAAACCCGGTGTGTCTCGAGGGTAATTTTGTCCTCTTCACCTAAAAATCCACGTGTCGCCTCTTGATTACTCTTGGCTCCACAAATGCCCCCACACCTGTTGGGCTGCTCGTAGGAAAAAGTAGGAGTTATAGAGATCTTCTTGCTTTAGGATTGCTTCATATTTTGATTTAGATTCCCTATTTAATATGAAATTAGATCCTTCTAGGAAAGGGAAATAAATTTCTCTCAAAGCCTATTTAAGTCCACCTTAAGTGGGTTGTTAAATCAACTTTGGAGAGCGATTTATTCTACCCTACAAGAGAGAGAAAGCTTAGAGGATATTTGTTCTCCCTCCTCAAGCAATCTTTTACATCTTGCCCGTGCAAAAGATCATCTTTCGTTGCTTGCTTCGTCTCCACGCCGCACCGATGTAAAAAAATTAATTTCCTTGTCTTTTTCTTGGATAGTGCTGTCGCGGTGCAGCCGTAGGGGTGATGCGGCAAGTCGGCTGGCAGGGGCCAAGAATCGGATTGGCATGAGCCGTGGAGGTAGTGTGGCAGGGGCTATTGCTTGTGATGCTCGACTTGATTGAAGCCAAGGATTGGCTCGGCATAGGCTGAGGAAATGACGTGGCATGGGTTACGACTTGGGCTGCTTGTCGAAAATGAGGAAACTGCTTGAGTTTGATTTCTCAGTTGCTATAGATGAAGCAGTCAAGGATAGAACTACCAAGATCGGAGCTACTGAAGATGAAGTGTTGGATGAGCAAATTGTTGAGTGCAAAAAATGGCTGCTGCCCCCTGACCATTTTGCTTCCTACTTGATCTTCAAGCATTCGATCCTTTGAGCTATGTGGCTTTCTTGCACTGGAGAGCTTACCCAGATGGGTGTTGGAGAATTAGTTTACCTTATCGCACTGGAGAGCAATTAGTTTATCCTCTCGCACTGGAGAGCAGACCCATATAGGTGTCAGGGAATTAGTTTACCCTCTCGCATTGGAGAGCAATTAGTTTATTCTCTCGCACTAGAAAGCAGACCCTTTCGGATGTCGGGGAATTGGTTTACCCTCTCGCACCAGAGAGCAATTAGTTTATCCTTTCGCATTGGAGAGCAGACCCTTTTGGGTGTCGGGGAATTGGTTTACCCTCTCACATTGGAGAGCAATTAGTTTATCCTTTCACATTGGAAAGCAGATCCATATGGGTGTCGGGAATTGGTTTACCCTCTCGTATTGGAGAGCAATTAGTTTATCCTTTCGCGCTGGAGAGACCTTTTTGGGTGTTGGGGAATTGGTTTACCCTCTGGTACGAGAGAGCAATTAGTTTATTCTCTCGCGCTGGAGAGCATGGAAATCATTGTCTGAGTGCAAATGAGGAAAGCTGGACTGCTAGGACAACCAAAATAATCCTTAGCCTACCCCTGGTTCTTGGTAGTTGGGCTAGTGTGTCTTTTTAGTACTCGTATGCCCCAGGCGTGCCATTAGGCTGAACCGCTACATTTTTCGGAACAAAAGTAGTCTTTATATCCAGCAATCTATATGAGGTAGTCCTGTCTGCTCGATCTTATCATTGAAAGATGACTCGCTCATGTTGGTTATGTCTTATCGGAACGCATTATCAATAGCTTCGTTGCGCGGGAAATTGCGCAATCGCCAGGTCGGGAGTATTTCTACTTCTTCCTGAATTTTCTTTTGTTGGGAGTGGCAGAGTTCTCGGCTGTCCTAGTCTTGACCTGCTGGTCTAAGCTGCTCTTCTACATGTTTGGCTCATCTATGCCGCGGGAGCAGTGCATATGGTGGATTCCTAACAGGCGAGCGATTTCGCAGGCTGCTGGTTGAACTTGAGCTGGATTGAGTGACTACTTCTCTCCCCCCGTCATGCTGCCTACTCCGATGTGATATAGAGGATGCTCCTTGCGGGCCTAGCTGCGAATGAACACTTCGCTTGGAAGGCTGCTCATGTTGATTATTAGAGTGTGGCCCCAACCATGAGTGTATGCTCGTCCGTGGGCCTAGTCGAGAGTGCACACTCCTCTACGCGCTAAAAAGGGATTATACACTATCTTAGGGGCCCAATCGGGAGTGTACTCTGCCCAAATGCTCAATTTGTGGCAGGTCGAGTGGTTGCTTGTCAAGACAATGCTAGAGAGGTTCTTCGTCTGCCCTTGTCTTTCTTCGGAACACCTCATTTGGAACATGTTGCATCTTCATGCGCTGCAAGAGCTGGCTCACCAAGGTCGTTTGCTGTGCTAGGGTGTTTGTCAACTCTATGACTTGTCGAGACAAGTGTTGTTCACCATTTGGATTGGAAGAGCTTGGAAGAAATGTTTCTCCATGAGCAGTGGAAATGTGGTAGACTCTGGGTGCCATATTTGAGCTAGGAAATGTCAAATCCGTAGAAAAATATGGTGAAAATGCTCCCGGTTTGATCATTAGTCCGGAAATTTAGAGCCAAGACGGTTGAACTAGTCTTGGACCAATTTGGGCTGCTTGGAAGGTCACGAGAGCAGACTGGGCTGTGGGAGCAGGCTGCTCGATAGGAGCAGGTTAGACCACGGGAGTAGGCTGGGCCACGAGAGCAGACTGCTCAACGGGAGTAGGCTAGGCCACGAGAGTAAGCTGCTTAGTGGAAACAAGTTGGAACACGAGAGTGAGCTGCTCGGTGTGTGGCACACGTGGGTGCGAGGCTAGGGCTTGGAGTGACATGGCTTGGGTCATGACCTTGGTGCCATGAGCCTTGGATGACACGACTTAGGCTTGCTTTGATGGCACGGCTCGGCCTGTGGTAGTGGTGCCATGGACCTCGTCGCAGGTGGCCACTGCGGTGGTTCCCATGATGGAACCTTGTGGTGGTGGTGCAGCTCCCCTTAGGATCACATTTAGTCTTGTGGATCGCCGCGGTCCCATTTCTTTTATATTGGAATTTTCATGGAATTTTCTAAATTTCTAACCATTGTATTTCTCTTTTTCGTTTTATTAAAAAATCTTTGCAAATAAAGAATTCTAATAGTAAGAATGTACGAAAAATACAAGTGGACTAGAAAATAGAGAAAAAACCTTTTTACGAGTGTGAATTTCAACTCTCAATGAAAGCACCAATTTGTGGATGCAAATTTTTACCTTCTTCTTCTTGGACAAATTGCACCTACAAAACAATTAACACCTTAGGTCAAGGCCAAGAGCCTTACGCGCCCACGATGAATTGGGGGAGGGGGGAGGGGAGCTTTGGCTGAAGAACCTCCGATGCCAAAGTTAGAATTTAGAAAGAAAAGTGTTTGGAGAGTTTTTGGGAGTTTTGCAAGAGTGTGGAACTAGTCTTTCAAAGAAAATGGAGTCTTATTTATAGAGTATGGTTAGCCCTTGGATGTTTTTTGGGGTGTAATGGTGATTAATTTGGTGATTAATGGATTAATTAGGAATTAATCCATTAATTAGCCTAATTAATTTAATTTATATTGAAGGTTTTAAAGGTTGTGGAATGATTTCCTTATAGATGATATGGAGTAAAGATGAATGAGATAAATTTGAACTTGTTACCTATTTTGGGCACTCTTGACTCGGTTGATGGATGATTCTCCACTGCTCGCGTGTAAGAAACCCGGTGTGTCTCAAGGGTAATTTTGTCATCTGCACCTAAAAATTCACGTGTCGCCTCTTGATTATTCTTTGCTCCACACTTACGGTGCGGCAGATGTTGTAGAAGCGGTTGAGGAATTCCCTTTCAAGCTGGTCTCAGCTGTTGATGGATTCGAGCTTAAGGTCGGTGTATCAGTCAAAGAAGTTACCTTTTAGCAAGCGTACGAATTGCTTGGCAAGATAGTCTCCTTTCGTATTAGAATTGTTGCAGGTTTCAATGAAATTGGCAATATGTTGCTTAGGATTGCCTTTTCCATCGAATTGCATTGGGTGGTTGATAACCCATTGGCATCCTCAAGGCCTCAATCTTCTTGGAGTAAGGCTTTAAGTACAGCATGGAGTACCGTGAGCTTCCTTCGTATTGCACCTTGACGGTGCTTGCGATCATCTCTTGCAACTGTTGGATAGAGAGATATCTTATGAATGATGTTGCTTGGTTAAGCTTTTCCTCGGCTTGCTCCATCAAAGGCTCATTTTTTCCTCGGCTTGATCAATCTTCAGGTCAGCTTTGTTGTCATGATGCGCCTCTAGCCGGTTGATGAGTGTAGCAATCTGCAAGTCCATTTCCTCTATGGTTTTGGCAACCTCGTAATCACTTCGCTCATTTCAGCCAGTTGCTCCTCGATGGAAGTCGTACTAGTAGTCATGACTTGCATGGCTACGAGATACGGGCTAGTGTTTGAGTCGGCATTGGAAGTCAATGACTCAGAGTACTTTCTCGGGCTTTCTTCTCTTGGCGCCCTTAGTGAGGCCAAGGTGATTATGGGCTTGTGACTTGGATACTCTTGCTCATTCGGCAGAGTTGGTGTAGGGGTGGAAGGCACGACAAAGAGAGTTCTTGCCTTGCTTCGGGTTATGACATCCAAATTGCCACCACTTACGGTAAGGCGCCCTTGTTCTTCGCATTGATTGCAGGAACAACTTGATCCTTTTTTTATGCCATTTGTGTTTCTTGTGGATTTGAAGATAGAGATCAGAGGCAAAGATGTCTTAATGGGCGTGCCAAATTTGTAAACGCGAAAATTCTAGATTGAATGAAACAAAAACACGTGTACAAAGTAGGTTTGTATTGATTTGAATTTGTAGGTTACAATCTCTGTTTACAACTTTTCCTGTAATTTAGTCTTCAAATTTGATGTAGATGGTTGATTGTTGATCCAAGGGTCACGATAACTTGATCTTGGATGAACGATTCAACGATTGCTTTAAGTTTTGAGCTTGAAACAATACGTGGATGGTCTTCACCTCATGGCTTGTGTGACTTGCGACAAAAGTGGTGTTGATGCAGGATTTCATTGATTCAAAAGGTCTTGACGACTTGATCTTGAAACGAATGTCGTTACAAGTTTTGAGCTTGCAACAAGGTCTTGAAGGAATCGGCACAAATGCTTGTTGATTCTTCAAGGGAATGCTTCGGCTTTGGTTGAAAGAAAGCTTTGGCTTTGGTTGTGCGTTCTTCAAAGAGAGCTTTGGCAGCGTATTAGTCTTCAAAGATTTGTGCAGAGGTTCTTCTAAATGTAAAAAAATTTTGACCCTTATGCTTGTCTAAGGACTTTTTATTTATAGACTTCCAAAGCCATACCTTTGGGTGGATTTGGCTTTGATTTGTGTCTTTATTCATCTAAGGGAGAATTTAGGCATATTTTGTGGCTTAACTTCCCTTGCGTGGTCGAAGTATAGGGCTTGTTGCCTATTTTGTGAGCAATCTTCAATTTTTGCTTGTTTTGTGAAGATACCTTAGTTTTCTTCCCAGTTTTAGGAGCAATTTGGGCCCCTTGCCGATTTTAAGAAGGATTTCCTCTTGCCAAGTTTTAGGAAGGTTTTGTACTTCCTTTGCTTGATTTATGCCACATATCATTGATAACTTGTCCATTTGTGATGAGTCATATGCCACGTGGAGCTTTGTAATGCATCATCTGTATGCAACAAAATTTACATGTCTACAATACCGATGGCTGATTTGTTAGGTTCGTTAAGCAAGTGGACAAATAAGCCGTCTACTATAGTAATTATTAATTAGTTATTTTTTGGACTCATCTCAAGACACACACATTCTTGGAGTACGTGATGTTTCGAATGCTTGGGCGAGACCCATTTTCATTTTCGGTTTTAATTTTCAGTATTAAGTATTTTTAACTTACATTATTACATTATTATTATTATTATTATATTCGAATCAATGACTAAATATATGGTGGGCTACATTCAAAAATCACTAAAAATTACATGTAAAATTTTACTTTCTACCGAAAACTACCTGGCTATAGCCCAGGGTAGCCCTTAATGTGGCTTTACCGGTGCCTCTGAGATACGTCTAGGATTGACATATGACATCACCAAAAACCTTTGAGGTCCGATTGGGACACCCGTCCAACCTATACACAAAAACCCATCCCACCGGACACAAGACTGCCGCCTCGTGCTTTTGATTTTCTGATGATAGATATATAATTTGCTTCTTGTTTGTTGATCTAGTTTAGCCTCATGTCTCAGTGGATGGTTAGCTACTCGGGTAGCAAAATATAATTTTCAGGTTATGGTGTCGCGCAGAAGAGGCTGGGGCACTTAAAAAGTTAAGAAAAAAATAGTAAAATATTCAATTTGAAGTGCAAATGACTAAATGTGGAGCCCGAATCGCTATGGAGGATACAAAAGAGGAAGGTGTAGTTTTTTTTTTTTTTTTTTGGTTGAAAATAAAGCTTATGTAAACGTGAGTTATTAAAATAAGTATGTAAATATATTGTAAATATTAGGAGTCCTTTATTAGGAAGGATTAATTGTTGTGTCCTTTATTGATTACTCTTTCCATATAGAATAAGGATTGTATTTGTATATATTTCAAGGAAGTAATACAATGAAAATTATCCCGTAAAATTCTATTTGGCATCAGAGCCAAGGCTGCAGTAACCCTAGCTTTTTTTTTCCGCTATGCTTAGTCGACTAGTTTTCTATAACTCTTCCCGCAAAACTCAGTTCGGCGGTGTGTGTGTAATATTGCCCCGTGTGTGTGTAGCAGCATGATGTGTCACCGTTTCAACATGAGAGTACCAAGTCGGCTGTCCAGATTTGTGTAAGGCAAAATGGCGTCTGCGAAAGGCAGTGGTATTTTGAAATTGGAGGGCAGTGCTCATAACCCAACCAATAATCCAGTATTGAATCATGTCGTTATTCAGAATGATGCGTCTGCTGTACCAAACACCGTGAAACTAAATGGATCAAATTATCATCTTTGGCCCAGGGTTTCAGAGATGTACATCGTTGGACGCAGTAGGAAGGGCTTTATGATTGGGAGTACCAATGAGCCTACTGAGGACAATGCTGAGTATGAAACGTGGGAGACAAGGAATGCAATAGTAAAAGGGTGGTTGATCAATTCCATGGAACCTGCTGTCATGGGATTTTTTATTCACCTGCGTACTGCTAAAGAAGTTTAGGAAGAGGTGGCTCAGACCTATTATGATGGTTCAGATATTTCTCAAATTTATGAATTGAAGGTTAAATTTTTCAAACTCCGTCAAGAGGGTTAGTCGGTTGGTGTGTATTACACTGACCTCAAGTTCGTTTGGCAAAAGTTAGATCAAAAGAGACCACTCAAGATGGAGTGTGTTGCGGATCTCAAGACCCTTCTAGAAGAAATTCAAATTGATCATGTTTATGTTTTTTTGGCGGGTTTGGATGATATCTTTGATAAAGTACGGAGTGAAATTCTACGTACTCAACCTGTACCATCTGTTGAGGAGGTGTTTTCTGTTGTTCAGCATGAAACACAACGACATGCCACTATGATGGATGAGAGTCACAACCAAGAAGGGTTGCCGTCCATGGCCATGGCCTTTCGGCTAACTGCTGCCCTCGTCCTAATAATCTTTCTAATCAATCTTTAAATTCTTGTCCCTTTACCCAAGAAAATAAAGATAATTTGAAGTGTACTTTCTATGGACAAACCTGTCATACTAAGGATATGTGTTTTGCCAAGCATGGGGTGCCTGATTGGTTTCCAGAATTGAAGAAAAAGTTACGTACAAAGAAGCGTGGGAGTGCGCGAAATAATGGAGGTCGTGCCTCCTTGGCTACTACTCCACCAAAAGCTAAGGAGGCCGAGACTACCTCTAATGACCCGAGTCAAACTTTGTTGACTCATCCTACCCATTGTGACTCGTCTTCCACCGTAGATACTGTAAAACATGTTCTTTTGGCCTCCGATATTGAGCTTCATACTGGTTGGATTCTAGACTCTGGTATAATGGATCATATGACATACGATAAGAATATGTTTCAATATATGACAACATCTCATAAGGAATATATTGCAACCGCCAATGGTACCCATGCCCCTGTTGTTGGTGCTGGCACCGTGTATCTCACAGCCTCTCTCCTTTTACACCGATATTTACTTGTTCCATCTTTATCACATCATTTGCTTTCCATACCACAGGTTACTGAACAATTGGATTGTGCTGTTCTAACGTATCCGTCCTTTTGTCGACTTCGTCATATTTAGACCAAGGAGATAATTGGACGTGGCACTAAGAGATATGGGTTGTACTATGTGGATGATGTCGTTCCTAGCAGAGTTTATGCAGTACCAATGTTCCGTGATAGTAATTTACAAGAAGTATGATTATTGCATCATCAATTAGGGCATGCATCTTTTAAATATGACCTTTTCCTTTTGATCTTGTTCATTCCGATGTTTGGGGGCCTTTTCCAGTTACTACTTTTTCAGGGATTAGGTGGTTTGTTACATTTGTTGATGATTGCACTCATATGACTTGGCTTTATGTGTTGAAAAATAAACGTGATGTTAGTGCCATATTTCGATCCTTTGCTCAGATGATTCAGATCTAATATTCTTCCATTATTAAAGTTCTCCGTTCTGATAACGGAGGAGAATACATCAATTTTGAGTTGTCAGCGTTTCTCTGTGATCAATGAATTTTCCATGAAACCACATGTCCACATACCCCACAACAAAATGGGGTTGCGGAACATAAAAATCGCCACATTTTGGAAACAGCTCATGCTTTGCTTATTGGGGGCTTGGTTCCTCAGTGTTTTTGGCCTGAACCTGTTACCTATGTCGTGTACGTCATTAATCATATACCCTCTCGAGTGGTTAGTTTTCAAACACCTCTTCAAGTCTTCACTCAACATGCTCCAATGGTGTCCAGTAATACTCTCACCCCTTGAGTCTTTGGTTTTGTGGCTTATGTTCATATTCAAAAAATACATTGTAGTAAATTGGATATGTGTGCACTACGGTGTGTCTTTATGGGCTTCTCGTCTCACCAAAAGAGGTATAAGTGTTACCATCCTAAGACCCGGCATATGTATGTAACCATGGATGTGACCTTCTCTGAAACGAAATATTTTTACACTTCCGTACCTTCAACTTCATATAACTAGGGGGAAAACACTGTTGATAATATGAGTTGGTTGGATCTAGAAGGACATGTGATTGTTGAGCAATGTGCGGAACCTAGAACTGTTAGTGCCTAATGTACAATGGGTACTGAGTGTACAGACCATTCGGTCGTAGGTGCTGTGGCTGATGTTGATGATTTACGGTTGAGTCTAACGGAACCCATATGAGAGTCTCGGCCAGCTACTATTGAGGAAAGCCCTGTTGTTCAGCAGCCTCTTGCCGAGCCCAATACACCCTCTCTCTCTAGTTCTAAAGTGTCGCCCAATATATCATTTCTGAATATGCCTGAGGTAAGTATCGTAAATGATTGTGTAATTAATCCAAGTAATAATGTGAGTACTTATAAATTGCCACCAAGACAAATTGAGGTGTGCCTTCTGATTGGTTTTCTCCTGAAGGGAAGGTGAAGTATCTGATAGCCAACTACGTATCATGCAACAAGCTTGCATCAGAGTGTCAAACTTTGGTGAGTAATATGGAGTCTATTCAGGTACCAACTCGACCGGAGGAAGCTCTAAAAGATCCAAAGTGGGCAAAAGCAATGGATGAGGAAATGTTGGCATTGCAGAAAAATAATACTTGGGAGGTGATGATACTACTCGTAGGAAAGAAGACAGTGGGATGCCGGTAGTTATTTACAGTTAAATATAAGGTTGATGGAATGGTAGACAGATACAAAGCAAGGTTGGTGGCTAAAGGGTATACCCAAACATATAGGGTGGATTACCAAGAGACTTTCTCCCCAGTTGCCAAGATGAATACGATATATGTTCTCATCTCTTTAACTGCAAACATGGACTGGCCATTAAAATAGTTTGATGTGAAGAATGCGTTTCTCCATGGGAATTTAGAGGAAGAAGAATATATGGATTTTCCTTCGGGATATAGCAATGGTGGGAACACCAGAGTATGTGGGTTGCATAAGTCACTCTATGGACTTAAGCAATCGCCTCGTGCATGGTTTGATAGATTTACTCAAGTCATGAAAATGAATGGATATTGTCAGAGTCATTCTGATAATACTTTATTTGTGAAGCGTAGACAGAATAAGGTGACAGCCTTAATTATATATGGAGATGACATGATTATAATAAGAGACAATGTTGTTGAGATGTCCAAGTTACAAGGAAACCTTACGTCCGAATTTGGGATGAAGAACTTAGGAGATTTGAAGTATTTTCTAGAAGTTGAAATTGCTCGATCGTCTAAAGGTATCTTCTTGTCTCAATGTAAGTATGTACTGGATTTATTAAAAGAGACTGATATGCTAAAATGTAAGCCGATATAGACTCATATTGTTGAGAAACATCATTTGTGTTTGGATCCAAATCAAAAACTGGTTGATAAAGGTAGATATCAGAGGCTTGTAGGGAGACTGATTTATTCGGCGCATACTCGTCCTGATATTACCTATGATGTGAGTGTTATGAGTCAGTTCGTGCATTCACTGAATGTGGATCATATGGCTGCTGCTATGTGTATCTTGGCATACTTGAAGTCGGCACCTGGAAAATGAGTCTTGTATGAAAAAAAGGGCATTTGAGAATTGAAGGGTTTACTTATACAAATTGGGCAGGTGATGTAACTAATAGACAGTCTACTTTTGGGTACTTTACCTTTGTTAGAGGGAATTTGGTGACATGGTGAAGTAAAAAATAGAAGGTGGTGTCACGATCTTCAGCTAAGGCCGAATATAGAGGTATGGCTCAAGGAATCTATGAAATCCTTTGGCTACGAAAACTTTTTTGGGGACTTGGGTTTAAGCCGAAGGATACCATGATGTTGTATTGTGATAACAAGTCAGCAAGAGATATAGCTAATAATCTGGTACAACATGATAGAACGAAACATGTAGAGGTTGATCGTATTTTATCAAAGAGAAGCTTGAAAAGAAGATTGTATCAATACCATTTGTGGATTCAGAGGAGCAACTTGCGGATGTTCTTACTCATGCAGTGTGTAGTCGAAAGTTTGGTGACTCACTAGGCCTGGCAATTCTTGACACGACCCGATAACCCGACACGACACGACACGAAATTAACAGGTGTTCGGGTTGACACGATAACAATCGGGTCGTTATCGGGTAACCCGATAAGCACCTGTTAAGATAACGGGTTGGTTCGGGTATACACGTGGGTAACACAATACACGATAAGCAAAATATTACTTTTATATTTTTATAACCCTAAAAAAATATTATAATAATTATATATATATATATTAATTTAACAATTTTATACCCCTAAAAACCACAATAATTTTATATATATATATATATATATATATATATATATATTAAATTAAATATTAAAAATTGGTGACCACTAGATCGGCTTAAATATACGTACCATTCAATTTCTTAAGTGTTATACATACAAAATAAATAAATTTAAATCTACTTAATAAATATATATATATATATATATAGAGACACCATTGAACTTGATGGGATACAAATTCTACGAAACTAATTTGAACGATCCAACCGTCAAACTTGTTTGTATATGCATCAAGATCGCATCAGCAAAAAATCGTAAAAAAAAAAACATTCAGAGATCAAGTAACTGGACAAAACATTTCGACGACTATCAACGAAAAATCATGATTTAACGGTTATTTTAACTCCGATCTTGATGATTTTTTACAGCTAAACTCCTTGACCCTATATGAATATAATGAATGAACTCGATCTTCATTTTAAAATATTTACACTAGTGGATACCACAAAATATTATGTTATACTTAATGAAAGTATAAATAAACTCTTAAGTGTTAGTGAATCTATTATTTTGATGGGATACACATTCTATGAAACTAGTTTCAACGATCCAACCGTCAAACTTGTTTGAATATACTTCGAGATCGTATACGCCAAAAATTGAAAAAAATAAACATTTAGATATCAAGTAACGGGACAAAACTTTTCGATGGTTATCAAAGGAAAATCATGATTTAACGGTTATTTTAACTCCGATTTTGATGATTTTTTATAGCTACAGTCCTTGACCCCATATGAATACAATGAATGAACTTGATCTTCAATTTAAAATATTTACAATAGTGGAAACCACAAAAGCTTATGCTATACTTAATGAAAGTATGAATAAACTCTTAAGTGTTAGTGAATCTATTGTTTTGATGGGATATGCATTCTACGAAACTAGTTTCAATGATCCAACCGTCAAACATGTTTGTATATGCTTCGAGATCGCATATGCCAAAAATTGCAGAAAACAAACATTCAGAGATCAAGTAACGGGACAACACTTTTCGACGGTTATCAACAAAAAATCACAATTTAACGGTTATTTTAATTCTGATCTTGATGATTTTTTATAGCTACACTCCTTGACCCTATATGAATACAATGAATGAACTCGATCTTCAATTTAAAATATTTATACTAGTGGATACCATAAAATCTTATGTTATACTTAATGAAAGTATGAATAAACTCTTAAGTGTTAGTGAATCCATTATTTTGATGGGATACGCATTCTACGAAACTAGTTTCAATGATCCAACCGTCAAACTTGTTTGAATATACTTCTAGATTGTATATGCGAAAAATTGCAAAAAAATAAACATTCAGATATCAAGTAATAGGACAAAACTTTTCAACGGTTATCAACGAAAAATCACGATTTAACGGTTATTTTAACTCCGATTTTGATGATTTTTTATATCTACACTCCTTAACCCTATATGAATACAATGAATGAACTTGATCTTCAATTTAAAATATTTACACTAGTGGATACCACAAAATCTTACGTTATACTTAATGAAAGTATGAATAAACTCTTAAGTGTTAGTGAATCTATTATTTTGATGGGATATGCATTCTACGAAACTAGTTTCAACGATCCAACCATCAAACTTGTTTGAATATACTTCGAGATCGTATACGCCAAAAATTGCAAAAAATAAACATTCAAATATCAAGTAACAGGACAAAACGTTTTGATGGTTATCAACAAAAAATCATGATTTAACAGTTATTTTACCTCCGATTTTGATGATTTTTTATAGCTACACTCCTTGACCCTATATGAATATAGTGAATGAACTTGATCTTCAATTTAAAATATTTACACTAGTGGATATCACAAAATCTTATGCTATACTTAATGAAAGTATGAATAAACTTTGAAGTGTTAGTGAATCTATTGTTTTGATGGGATACACATTCTACGAAACTAGTTTCAACGATCCAACCGTCAAACATGTCTGTATATACTTCGAGATCGCATACGCCAAAAATTGAAAAAAATAAACATTTAAAGATCAAGTAATGGGACAAAACGTTTCAACGATTATCAACGAAAAATCACGATTTAATGGTTATTTTAACTTCGATTTGGATGATTTTTTACAGCTACACTCCTTAACCTTATTTGAATACAATGAATGAATTTGATCTTCAATTTAAAATATTTACCCTAGTGGATCTTATGTTATACTTGATGAAATTATAAATAAACTCTAGGTGTTAGTGAATTTATCGTTTTGATGGGATACGCATTATATGAAAATAATTTCAATGATCCAACCGTCAAAGTTGTTTGTATATGCTTCAAGATCGCATACGCCAAAAATCGCAAAAAAAAAAAACATTCAGAGATCAAGTAACGGGACAAAACTTTTCAACGGTTATCAACGAAAAATCATGATTTAACGGTTATTTTAACTCTGATTTTGTTGATTTTTTACAGCTACACTCCTTGACCCCATATGAATACAATGAATGAATTCGATCTTCAATTTAAAATATTTGCACAAGTAGATACCACAAAATCTTATGTCATGATGATCGATGAAAATTGAGGATTTTGTAAAAGGAATTACATTCAAGCTTTGAGTTCCATTGACAAGGTTTAAACTTTTGAGAAAAGCTTCACAACCTTGAATATCCTTTTGCATATCCTTGCACATTTAATATTTTGTATATCCTTGCACATTTTGCATATCTTTGCACATTTAATATTTTGTAATAGACTAGCAGTGTATAGATGTTTGTTTATTAGACTCTTATTTTCAAGTGTAGATATAGTACTTAAATGAAAAATGTGCTTTAATGTTTTGAAGTAATATTTATGTGGCAATGTGTGGTATGTGCAAGTTTAAGAAAAAAAATACATTTTTCTTAACGGGTCATAGCGGGTCATAACAGTTGGGTAAAGTGACCCGACCTGTTAAGGACCCGTTAAGATAACAAGTGTTACACGAAAACGACACGAACACGATAGACACGACCTGTTTGCCAAGCCTATGACTCACTTGTCAAGTTGGGCATGTGTGATATTTTTTGGACCCAAAATTACATCATCGGTCCAAGTAATCGAGACCGTTGAATGAGCAAAATTTTAGACCATTGAATAACAAAGTGGTTGAAATGATTTTCAATTATTATTGAGAAATAATATTATGATTTTAATCATGATATTATCTCTTAGTAATATATTAAATTATTTAAACCTAATATTTGTCTAAATCCCAATTGATTTGAATGATGATGGAATATGGGGATATGCATTAAGGCATGGCGTTAGAAAACAGCATGCAAAGATATCGGGGATACATTTTGCATATGTGGTATTGCTTTGGCCACGTGACACATGCATAACTAGGACTCCTATGCAAAGTGGTATTTGATGGAAGATGGCATCTCAAGTGATTCGCTGATATTGCAATTAAATTGCATGCATGGTTGCACCTGGACAGGTGTCGTGGGAAAGAAGCTTTATAGTATGCATTGGGAGTCTTGACTATGCATGACAGCTTAATGGGATAAAGTAAGGCTACTGATGGAGTTTTGATGATGAGATAAGAAGCCTAGGTGGGCTAAGCTTCTGATGTGATGTGATAAGCCTATATAGGTTTTTATCTTGTTTAAAAAGTCACGAACAGCAATCTGAAGGATATTCTTTGGCCTCTGACACATATCAATTTCAAGTCTGCGAATTAGAGTTGTAATTGGACTCTAGAAAATTATCTGGTTGTGCCAAGTAGAAGATATGAGTGCTATAAATACAGAGTCGCAGACAACATTTGAAAGCCTCCTCAAAATCAACGCACAAATTACCCTGCGCAAAACTTCTTAACAATCCTAAGATTTTTATCCTTCTCCCATTTCTTTCGCTAACACATCTTCAGTTTGGATAAACAGTATTGGAGGCATAAAATCAGCCGATCAAGGAGCACCTTCAGTTTGGATAAACAACACTGCTTTGAGACCGACTGGTTATTTATCCAAGTCTTGGTCGACAAGGATTTTCGAGTCCTTGTTGGTAGAGGTCATCTCATAAGCCTTCTCGACGATGTGAGGTGTTACAGGTTACTACATTCAGCACATTGAAAGCCGAATTTGATATTGAACTTCGTAGAAGCCTTGTCTTCAGGCTCTAGAAGCCGAATTTGATATTAAGAAGTCAATAGCACGCCCAACGCCACATCAATATATTTTACTCCTTGGCCGAACTCGGCCGACGAGTTGGCACGCCCCAGACATAATCGAAAGACGTAGTTAGCTCATTAGTTACTCAGCCTGTGTGCCACGTAGGCTTGGTAGTTTTTAGGGTCAATAGATATCTATGCACCAACTTAAGGAGGAGTGTAAACGTGAGTTGTTAAAATAAGTATGTAAATATATTGTAAATATTAAGAATCCTTTATTAGGAAGGATTAATTGTTGTGTCCTTTATTGATTATTGTTTTCATATAGAATAAGGATTGTATTTGTATATATTTCAAAGAAGTAATACAATGAAAATTATCCCGTAAAATTCCATTGCTTCATTCATGGAAGGGAGAATACAATTTGTGCAAGATAGGCCTAAACCCAACCAAAATATAAAAACATAAAATCCTACATAAGAAAAGCAAGACTTAAAATAAAAACAGGCCCAAGCAAAGAGAGAGCAACAACCCAATACATAATGGGAGGCTCACATACACTTAGGCTTGTAGACAAAGTAAGAAAACACAACATCAAAACCCTAATCTCCATCAGCACAACGGTAGCCACGTCGCTGCCACCACCGCAACAGCCGCCATGAAGGAATACATCGCCCCAAACTGAAGAAAGCACCCTAACCAAAAGCTAGATCTAAGAAGGTTGTGCAGAATCCATCCTGGAAGGTGTAGTTGAGAGAATGAAACATCAAACATCATGTTAAATTGTTAATTGCTTATTGATTGGGCAAAAAACTTGAACTAATTCCCGCCAATCACATAAACAAAACAAAACCACATGGTAATCAGTCATTTATTTATTGCTTTCAATTGAGCGAGGAATCGGCTTGTAATTGTACTTGTTAATGTCCACCTTCTGCTACAAAACCTACAAAATCGAATTGGTAACTGCCAAAATCAATCAAAAAGCTCTCAAAAACACTTTTCAACTGCTTATGGCTTTTGGCTTATTTGAAAGCTTGTACCCTGAGCTCTTCCTCGAGAGACGTCTTCTTTGGTTTGTAGGCGTCAACGGGTCCCGTTCTGGAAAGTGCATTTCGGCTCTCGTTGATCTCCCACTCCATCGTCCTTCACCTTCGCGATGTCCTTGCTTCCTTGAATCCTGTGACCGAGCCCCACCATGCCCCACACTGTGAGATCATCGGAAGGCCGTACCAGATAAATGGGTGTCTTCCTCAAGGGCAGTGTTGAGGGGAAGCGAAACGTGCAATCACACTAGACCCCAAATTTGAAGGGACACCAAATTTAAAGGGCCCCCAATATTTTTTGACATCTGAAATTTATATGTAACAATGGTATATATTAAAAAATTACTTTTATTAGTACTTTAAAATCTCGTTGTACACTTTTTATAAGTGTAAATTTTTTTTCTTTCTAATGTAAAAATTTGGAGTGCACAATGAGATATTTGAAGTGCCAACAATAATACTCTAAAGATGATTTACAATCAGTGAGTCCTGAAGTTTGTTGTGATTTAGGTTGTCTTCTAGCAATTATTTTTGAAAATCATTTTAAGGATGGGTCCTTTTATAAATTTCACACAAGACTCTAAAAATCTCAAAGACGGTCCTGGTCTCTGCCCCTATTGCTTGTACGTCGATGATTTGAGTGCAGTCATGGCAGCTTTTGTTTTGTTGATGCTTGTAATCGCCACGCTCATCGGACCCAAAACCATTGCTAAAATGCCATTTGGCTTTGTTCAACAGTAAACCTTAAAAAAAAGGGTGTGATATCCACACACCCCATTTTACTTCTCACACACCTCTTTAATTTTCGGCCGTCGGATCAGATAAATTGATGAAGATCAACAGACATAAATTATCAAGGAGTGTGTGAGAAGTAAAATAAGATGTATGGATAGCATACCCCTACAAAAAACTACTATATGATTTAGATAACACACGAACTTGGATATGGTAGATTTCGAACACACAACTTTAACCAACCGATCAAACTCACGTCTATGGTCCATTTGCATATTAAAATAACGAAATGAATAATAATAAAACTAAAAAAGTCCAGTCTTTTATTTATTCCGATTTGGTCGGTATAGAACTGGTACACTCTTCTCTTTTTTAGCAATCTCGCTGACTAATCCAGGGCAATGACATGAACCAATGACCCATCCGACATACGCAACAGGTGCTCCTGGGCACAAATCCTCGCCCCCCGACACAGAAACGTAGGAATCTCCGAAGCCAGCCGCAAAATCTCCTCGTCCTGCTGGTCGAACCCTACACACTCCCTCACGTCCAACAGCGCCAGGTTCTTCATCTCCTTGAGCAGCATCACCATCAACTCCCTCGGGATCTGCGACCCCCTCAGAGACAGAAAGCTCAGGTTGGGCACGAATGTCACGATCGCCTCCACCACGCTTGGCCCGATCGCTGCATTTGTCAGCTGCATCCCAGCGAAGTTCTTGCAGCACTTGCCGACGTGCTGGAGGGTTTTGTGGATCGCGAACATGTAGTGGCTGAGGAGGCCAGGGATTTTCAGGAACCGGAGGCTGCCACCGCTGCGGTCGATGACCATTTTCATGAAATTCGTGATCGAGAAGTGTCGCCACAGAATGTCATTTTCGCGCGCGAATGTCCGGATGAAGACGTCGAAACGCTGATTTTCGGTTCGATTCGCCGTGGTCCAGGGGCGGTCCAAGACGGCGTCGTTGAGGCTGAAAGGATCGGTGACGTCGTCATTGGCGTCGGGGAAAATGATGCGCTCCCAGCAGGCGGGGTTTTTGGTGGCGCGGTACCAGGATTTGCACACGAACGGGATGAAAAGGAGGAGCGACTCCAGTCCGACTCGGATGAACACTTGAGCCAAACAGTTCTGTTCCATGTCCTCCCAGCTGCGGTTGAGGTTCCGCCGGTGGTTGCGCTTCCTCGGTCTGTCCATGGCGGAAATTGGGGGTTGTTGGATTTGGGGATTTGGGAAAATGGATTCCCGTGTCTGTCGCTGTCTAGGTTTGTTTTACTCGAGACAGTCAAGATTATGATAAGACGGCTGCTGGGTGCTAAAAACATATAAATACTCGGTCTTGTCGGAAACTTACCCACTAAGTTCGGCTAATTAGGGTTTTAGGTTTTTTTTTAATTATCTCACTGTGTCTGAATTTCCCCAGTCGAGTTACTAATTTTCATAATTGGAAAAGTTCAAGGTTTATGTGTCATGGACATAGAGTATAATATTAATCAGTGGATAAATTAGTTATAATTAATCAGTGGATAAATTACTTCTTTGTGCCGTATCAGAAACTTAAAGTGGGTATTGACGGCATTTTTAATTTATTGGATTCTTTTAAACGCTTGTATCAAGCTTATGTAATTAGGTTTTGATGGCATTTTTAATTTGCTGGATTCCTTTAAACGCTTGTATCAAGTTTCGAATTTTCTTTTTTAAAACAGAAGATAAGTTGTATAAGAAGAATTACCTCTTCAATTGAGTCACGTGGTGAGATTGATTGAAAAAACTCTGAGTGGGTTTCATGAACATATTGTAAAAGTCCATTGAATGGATACACATGCTATAATATGAGTACGTCTGCAGGACATGGCGACTTAAATATGCAACCGCATTTAAATCTCCCTCTCAATTTACATCTGTTTGGACAAGTTTTGTAGTTTTTATTTAATGTGCATGTTCATATGGCTAGAGCGGATATGTAGCTGCATTTGAATCTCCCTTATACTATGTTTAGATGAGGAAATTTAAAACTAATTAATAAGAAATTACGCTTAAGGGAAGAAATGTTCTTGGTGGATGCAGCACATGGGACCCCCAGAATTTGTATGCAAGATGAGCCTACCAAAGTGCCAATCAACCGAGCCGCCAGGTTTGAGAATAAGGTGGGATCCCTGAATGTAGTGGGCGGTGAATCACTGATCAAAAAGCAGATTCTGGAGAGTTTCTTCATCGATGTAGTGGCCGGTGAATCACTAACCAAAGAGCGAGCAACCACCAGGTTCAAAATGATGGAAATAGAATTGACGGAATTCTATATTTTAGAATTTGTGAATTTCCTTGTTTGGCTAACCCAAAAAAAAAAAAAATAAATAAATAAAAATAAAATATTTGGAAATGACACCTATTTACATGAAGCTTAAACTTGGGAACTAGAGGTCCCAAATTCCAAGTTTTTTTTTTCATGTGAAAATTTTAAATTTCTATGTTTATGAATCCAAACAATACAATTGAAGCATGTCAATTTATAAATTCTGATTTTTGTCAAAATTTCATGTTTATTTTCTTTGTCCAAACATATTGTTAGTTAGGAGTGAAATTTATGCCAAATTACTATGCTAGCCGTATCATGCCGATTTTGTGCCAATTGGTAATGGCATGGTATTGTACTAAACCAAAATTTTTTGGCACGATATTGTATTCGATACCATTACTGATCGTATAACCGCACCTTATAATATATATATATATATATATATATATATATATATATATTTATAATATTTAAGAAAAAGCCCTTCATTGCCTCTCATTCCTTCCACACTTTCTCTCTTCAACACACTCTATCTCTCATTCTCTACGAGGATTGGTGTTGGTCTTCTTGCCTTTGCTTGTTGCCTGTGGTTTCTCACTGCAGGGATTCTATTTGGGTTTTGTAATTTAGGCGACCATATATGAGACAAAGCCATAAAAATAGAAAGAAAAAAAAAGTTTGCGCCCTGAATTCGATAGAAAAAAAAAAATCAAAATTGGGCCTAAAACAAAGTGGCAATTACCATTATTTTGCCAACCGAACTAGTTGTCATATTGAAATTCGATATACTGAAAGTTTGGTATGGTAATGATAATAGATTTTGCCATATCAAAAGTTTGGTATGGTAATTGGTACGGGAATTTAGGTACGGTAACCATACCGAAACCACCCCTAATGTTGGTTTATATTTCACCTAGACAACTTTGGTAGGTTTCATTAACGGGTACAACCACATTAGTTAGAATTGAAATGCTACCGTGTTTGAATTTTTCTCTCTTCAACATATACTCGTTAGAGTGAAATAATGTATGAACAAGAAATCTGATTACGAAATTAAAATATTAGGCATAATTGGAAGAAAATAAAATCCCAACATGACCAAGGTGGTCATTTTCAATTTTATTTATCAAGACGAATAAACAAATAAGTAATTGTTCAATTAATAAAACAATGGTTTTGGGGGCTGAAATTAAGAAAAGAAAAAAAAAAATTGGCGTATTGAAAGAACATACATTGGCAGATGAACATTATATAATTGAGAATGAGAAAATTATATGTAATACAAAAAGTATAATTACAGAGGCATATCCTAGAGCAAACACTACACTAATCATTAAATAAATAGAACAAAAAGGGGTAGGAAAAAATGAATAAGAAATTATCCCAAATAAATAAAAACAAAGTTGAATTAAAATTCGAGTTTTTTAAATATCAATCTCTTAATTTATTATTTTCATAATTTTGTTTTCCATTCACAAGTGGACCTATAGATGTTGGTTGTTCTTTGGAATTACTGCAGGGTTTGGGTGCTTTTTTTGCATCAGATTTTAACTTGAGACTCAAACCAAACCTCTTCAAGAATGTGTTCCAACTCCCCTTTGTCTTCACCAGCTTCTCAATCTCTTGCTTCATGCTCAAGCACTCTTTCTCAAGCTCCAAAACTCGTTCCCTCATGTCATCAACTGTTACAACATGATCGCGCACAGTGCCAGCTTGAGCAGGTGCCTCATTTCGAGCAAGCGCAAGATTTCTACTTTGGTTTTGTGAGTTCTCGACGTTCTCAGATACAAAGAACCAACCGAAATTGATGTGCGCAGGCGAAGCTGTTCGAAGAATAGAACTTGGACAATGACGCGAAGCGGTAGCCTCTCATTCTGCGCTGCGTGCGTGCTGGCTTCCAATGAGAGCTTCTGGCAGTTCACGAGCCGGCAGATTTGTTCCCTCTCGGAGTCTGTCAGACAAGGATGGGCCTGAACTTGAGAAAAATGTAAGCAATGGAATGCTAAGTCAGAAAAAGTTATCAAACAGATTAAATATGTTGAAGAAGTAATTAAATATGAACATTTCAATGGATGCAATATCCAAAAGTGAACATGTTTTCAAGTCCCTGTAGTACGCAATGTTTCCACTTTCGTTCCTGTATTTTTCAATTGCAAAACTACAAGAACCAAACATGCGCAGCGCTTAAGTTATCAAATAATCTTGAGTATGAACAGAATTTAGAGCATCTTTACCTTGAGGTATATATCAATGGCACGATAAATTCCATCATCTAATGGTCTGGCATATTCCGGGATAACAGCAGCTAGCGACTGAAATTTCTGCAGTTTCAAGTTAACATCAGGTGCAACTTCAGCCAGATATCCATCAACCAGGTTAGCCACCGAGGTTATTGCAGTCGGCGAATGAGAAACGCCCTCATCAACAATACAGCTAGAAGTATAATCAATTGAATCACGGTCCATGAGAATGAAGTGGTCAAGAATCCGCTGAATGCAGTCAATATCATATAGGGTCTCCACTGAGTACCCCATGTTTGGTATCAGAAGATCTTCAAGAACTGCTTGATCCAATTGAGCCCCAACTCGTTTCTCTAAGCTTTCACAACATGATGCACTAGCTTGCAAAATCATAGATGTTCGGAGAAGCCTAAGCAGGAAGTTCGTTGGCACAACGCCCTTCTGAGCAGGAAGTAATCCCACAATCTCCTCAAGGAGAGTCCTTTGCTCTCCATCAGATGCAGCAGGAACAGTTGATAACGGGGCAGCACGATTTCCATTATGGAAACTCGATTGCCTACCCAACAAGGAAAGGTGCCTCTTTGCATAGTGCATTATGGAGCCAGCCTTCCTCTCTTGGTTCATGCCTCCTAATTCAACCGCTCGAATCAGCCTCTTGAAAAATGGAAACTTCAGAAATGAGACATCTTCATACCACCAATCTTCACTGACTGGATGTGGCTTTGCTGTTGTGCATATTCCATTCCAAAACACCGCACCCTCTGAGCTCTGCAAGGCATCCTTTCCCGACACAGGCCAACTAAATAAACCTGGATCGGTACTCGCTTTCATTGCCAATGAATTGATGCATCTCGAAACAAGATGAAGCTCTTCTGCATGAGGCAAGACCTCTTCGCAGGTTTCAAGTGCTTTAATGGAGTCACTCCAATTGCTGAAGATTTCGTTTAGAAAATCCTCTGCTTGTGTGATGAGGTTTCCCTCTCCATATTCTTCACTCATGTGAAGATGCTCAGCAGCGCACCTCACACTAACTACATTCAACGCGTTCAGTTCTATTCTTACACCGTAACAAAATTTGGCTACCAGCAAGAAAATTTTGGCTCCACCTGGAATGTCATGCAGTTGCACTATGCATTTCTGATCATCCTCGCTCGAAAGTTCTCCAATAATGTTTTCTAGTAATCCACATCTGGATAGCAATGGAAACTGGTGGATATATCGAACAAGGTAGAAAAATTAAAGCTCATGAGCATAGGCACGAAAGAAAACACAGAGCCGCCTATATAGTCAATGGAATAAAATCTACAATAATTTGAGAGGCAAGGTAAAGGATAGGCGTTTAATTTTCAAAACGAACTCTTAGTACTAATATATTGTGTAGAGTTCATGATGAGAAACGAAAGAACAACATAATTTTAAGCTTGAACAAGTAAATTTCACCTTGTGGAGATGGAAGGACGTTTCTTCAACTTCAACAATGACATCACTAGCAAGTCCAGTTGAGCAAAGCCTGCCAAAGAGAATATTATTCTCAAGTACAGAAGACAAAGGACATAGAGGTCGAACTTATTAACAAAGGCATAACTGTTACGTATTTTTTTAATAGTAAGAGAGCAACAAGGTATGCACAAACATTGACATCAATGCAGAAATAATATTTGTCTCGTCGAAGTTTGGTTTTCACTCGTCTGTTTCACTTGTGTTACATTGCCTGAAATCTTTTTCTCTGTATGCTAATTAGGCTTTCTTTTTTTGTAAATCAAGGAGAATGTACATTGATCTCACCATTCAAATCAACTGCTATCGGAAACTTATCTTTTATCCTCAAAAAAAGGCCATTGAGGGATCTTCTGACAGAAAAATGACGACTACGATGTGCAGATGTGCATATAACAATCGCTACATGAAGCAAAAGTGGGCAACAGGTTTCAAGCAGGCCAGTGACCTCAAAAGGATCAAGGATGAAGGAGTTTTAACAGCAGAGAGCAGAAAATTATGTGACAAAAGAATACAAAAATTCAATTTCAATCCCAAACCACATAAAACCCGCCTGGCAAGAAAGCATTAGCAAAAAACTAGCAAGGTTAAGTCATACACTTTACGATAGGGTAGTGCTATCCACACCCCCCTTGTTACACACTTTTCAATTTCCGGCCTTCGAATTGAATAATTGACGAGGATCAAATAATAGAAATTAACAGGGGTGTGTGGAAGGTAAAAAGAGATGTGTAGATAGCACCACCCTTTTGATATTACTTAAGTCAACAATTTTCAGAGAAGATTGAAACAGATGAATGTAAGTACATAAGGCATTGCTCTTAAAAAAAAAAAAAAAAAGACAGTTTCTTGTCACAATGATACAAGTCTCGATGTGGAAATTTCTACGGTTCTGCAGTTGTTCATAAGACTCAGTCCATGCTTTGGTTTCCTCTTGAACACAAACAATTTATAAAGCAAAAAACTTATACTTCTAAATCTCTGTATGAACTAAATCAATGCACCTTCCTCTTATCCTTGTCTACTCGTGAGAACATTCTACATTGTATCTTTGAAGTTGTACATTATGCTTAACCATATCAGTTCACCCTGCAACCACTGGTAAATTTTCAAACATTTCTTCACAAGAAAACAATTGATCACAGATCCCGGCTTACATATGACAGATTCCTTTGAGTGACTTTACAGAAAAATAACAAAGTACAACGGAGTGAAATTTTTTTACAATGCCGGGAAATGATACTGGAAGGAAGGTGCTTTACTATAAGAAAGCTTTCTTATGATTAGTCATAGGTAAATATATCAGAATACACAATTTACGCGTACAATGTGCAGAGTCACACACACACACACACACACAATGATGCTCACAGTCCACAGTCCCGGATCAATGAAACAGTGAAATGTATCTACCTCAGCATATCAAAAGTATTGGTAAAACGAAATTAACCATCAATTAATCATCCTCAGTATTAGCAGAAGTCAGTAATTCAACAAATAATGTTTGATTAATTCATAAATCATTGACCAAAAAAGAAACCCAATTGAGCAATTTTCTACAAGAAACTAACGGGAATGAGAAAATCCCAGAAACCAGAAATTAAAAATGCAAATAATTAAAGCCAAACCATCAAAATATTTTCAGTCGTACATATGAATATATGATAAACCCTGAAGCACCAGAAATGTGGTAGCAATAAATAGAAACAAATGAAAACCCTGAAGCACCAGAAAAAAAAAAAGGTACCAAGTTTTGCCATCAAGGTAAAACGCTTCAGATTTGGATCCCAGCTTCACGCACGCCATGTCCGACTCAGTAATCTCACTGTTCTCTCTCAAATATCACTCAGAACAGTCCAACGTACCAAACGAGGCCGCTAAGCGTAGAATATCATACAAAAATGTGATGGCAATGATGAAAGGCAGGTTGGAGATGGTCCCGAGTCCAAAGGGGAGGATCTAATCTAAGAGAGATAATTCAGTTCAGTTGCTGCTGTTACGGGAAAAGGGCATTGTTTGGTGCATCACTCTCTAGAACACATTTATTTTATTTTTATTTTTTTCGTAACTTCCAAAGTTGGTTGAGTACCTACACTGCATATGGGAAATTTGGAAAAATATAGAATTATAGCCATCATTTTAGTTTTATGATAATTCTAATCAAAACTTAATTTAAAAGTACTAATATACCCTTAATGACAAAAAATTCCCCATTGCTCTTAACCATGAAAAAACAACAATTAGTTGAGATCTTGAAGCATAAAAGAGGTAGCCTCTTGAATACTACCAAGTACCCCTTCTCTCGAAACCCTCCATTTCTTACACTTTTTTTTTTTTTATCAATATATATATATATAGAGAGAGAGAGAGAGAGAGAGAGAGAGAGAGAGAGAGAGTAGATATAGATATTCAATTGTAATCAGAGAACATGAAAATTGAAGATATAACCCAGTAAACTAAACATAAAAATTAATCAAAAACTGAATCTTCGAAGCAAAATTTGAATCTAAAAATAGAGGAGCGAAAACCCTTTTAATCTAAAATATGTGTGAGGTTTTTCTGCTAAACTGGTGATTGAAAATATAAAAGCCAATAATGTAATAAATCCCGAATAATATAAAAGCCAATAATGTAATAAATTCCAAAGAAAAACATTTACATCATGCGTTGGAATGGAGTCTAATTGGATTCTTGCAAGTTTGACGATTGTGGCATGTCCCACCATAGCAACTGCACTTTTTCACTATCCTTTCCCCACTTTGAGATGGGATTATGTTTGTCTTGCGTCTTCCAAATACAACTTGTCTAATTGGAGGTAACACAACTTTATTCTGCACCTCTTCCGGCACACTCCATTCACTCTTGTTTCCAACCGGCCAAATGGGCTCCGCATACGGTAGCACAACTGCATCGGCTGTGTAGAATTTGGAGCAAATATTGTACATTGATGTGTTGTGAATTCGACATGTGGCAGTTGCATGGACACATGGAAGTTGGTCGAGATCAAACCTTCTACATGTGCATGTCTTGGCATTTAGGGCAACTATATGATATAAGTCTGCCTCATGTACTTGCAATGCATAATGATTAATGGAAGATACCTGCATAGTTGTCAACCATGTGAAAAAAAAAAAATTAAAAAATTCACACACAATACCTTGAAGAAACACCAAAACCGAGAATATGTCTAACTCAAAACTCACATCTATTGAAGTCTCACTAACCTGGGCATTGTCTTGAAGAACTTGACTTGGTTGTTCATCACCCAAAATGTCATCATTCTCTTGAATTGCCACTGTTGGTGATGCGGAATTGCATGCAATTGGGTGTTCATCTTCAAGTTCATTTAGAGGATATGTTGTGACATATAACGGAATCTTGTCGGTTTTGCAGAAAGACTTTCACATACCCAACTATTCACATCGTCATTGTCTACAATCTCCATCATATTTTGCATCCCTAAGTTGCTCATGTGTTGATAATATAATGAGATTCTAAATTCACTCAGACTAACACGAAGACGTTTATATATACCATGTATAAGATCTTGATGAGTAACTTTGGTTGACATTACCATTGCTTTCGCTTGACCATCTGTGTATTGGCTATTAACACTCTTCCAGCCGCAGTGGACCACGGTCACAAATTGAGTCATATTCTGAAGAAAAAAAAATTAATTAGCATGTCTAACTAACCTGCAAATATATTAAAATTAGGAAAAAGTTTTAGAGAAAAATTAATTAGCACATACTAACATGCTTATGCAAAGTGTCAAATAAACACTGATATGGTTGCTTTATAGGAGCTTCTAATTCTTAAATCAACTTGTTGATTTGTCGAAGGATTCATAATATATTCACCTGCATTGGAACATGAAAATCATTAAAGTTTTGACTAAAACCATGATATGAAATATCAAAATTTTGAAAAGGCTGCTGCGTCCTGCTGCCTTTTTTTTTTTTTTTTTTATGTCAAAACATCCCTGCTGCTTAATTATGCAAAATGGGCAAAGAGTGCTCTTTTGGTTTAAACTGAGAAACCAGAAGGTTGCAAGAGAGTTTAAAAAATGGTTTGTTTTTGTTATGAGAAACCCTAATATTAAAGATATATTAGTACTTTTACATCTATTTTTATTAGAATTATCATAAAACTAAAATAATGGCTATAATTCTATTTAGAATCTAAAATATGGTTAATTTTCCAAATTTCCCTAAAAATATCCGACTGTCCTGAACTCATTAAAAATTGTCTAAACTGCTTCGAATTCTCTTCTGTACGTACACTGTACTGTGTTCATCAAATCATAAATAAAATTATTCTCTTCCCTTTTGTAATATTTTATAAATGGTTACGGTTGTTATCCATTTTTAGAATTTGCAATGGTCGACTGTTCTCCCTTCTCAACAGTTTATATTTTTTACGTTATGGTTGGTTTTTGAACTGCCTAATTCTACACCCTACTTAGTACTTAGCAAGTTAGCATATAACAACTATTTAAGTTTTGATTTCGGTTGAAATACCGTTACTCGTAATTGAGAGAAATATCAATAAACATATTGATATACTAAGAAAATTTAAACATAAAAGATTGGAAATTTGTGGTAAAACATAAAAGTTACGTTTCATACTTCTATAAATTTCAAAATCAACAAATAATGCATCAATGTAACAATATAAACTTCATAAAATTTACTGTGAATGTAAGGAGGAAAAAATGACATTAGCCATATACTTTGGGCTCAATTTTTTTTTTATCTTATTGATAGTAAAAATTTCTATATCACTGATTGTATACAATTATGTATGACGTGATATGTAATAATTGAAATAGACACATAATTTTTTACTGATCATCGATTCTAAATAATCATGTATCACATGACATATAGTGACAATTTAGTCAAGTAATTATGCCATACAAAATATCACTCGTTGTATACAAATTGTGTATTATGACATATAATGATAAAAGAATTAAGAACCATAATAATTACAGACCAAAATATCACTTTTTTACGCTCTAAAAACGTTTTTCACTGTCGATTTGCCTCAATAAAGTCGGAAAATAAAAGTACTGAAACTAATAAGAGGAGCCAGTCAATTGCAACTCATTATTATGGTCCACGATAATTCTCTTTATTTATAATTAAGAGGTCTAATATTCGAATATTATGAATGACGAATTTGATACTAATTTATTATAAATATCGTTTGATCAAAAATAAAAATAAAAAAGGGCCAGCCAAAAACAGGTCCATCTAAGCCCAAGACCCATGAAACCCAAGGTCAAGGCTTGAATACCGTGGAATAGCCCTGCTCCCCACACTATACACCACGATCAGTCGTCGCTGGAGGTCAAGCTAAGCTAACACTCTTTCCCCGGAAGCCATGGAAGCACTGCGAAGCTTAGGTCAGCTAGTCATAGCCTTGTCGATCTTCTCCCATCTCTCTCTGCTCGCTTATTCCTCTTCCCCTCAGGATCTCCAGATCCTTAACGCCGAGCGCAGAGTAAGCTCCTTCCTTTCATTTCCGCTCCATCAATACTCAAATTTGATTTGATTATATCTAATTACGTTTGATTTGATCAATTTATTGGGTTGCAGATTGACTTGACCTCCCATATTGTGAAGGTTTTCTTGACGTTAAAGGTATGGATTTTTCTGTATTGTTGGATTTTCTGTGTAGTGAATTGAACCCAATTTGTGAAAATTTCGAAACTTTGATGGGTTAGGAATTTTAAATCTTTATCATGGTTTGAGATTTTGTGCATGTTTTTCATTTATCGTATTCGACATGAATGTGGATGCTTGAGCTTAGGTTCAGTCTTTGATTTGAATTTTCATGCTGCACTCAGATCGTTTTTTGCCCAAATCTGGCATAATGTGGATGAATGAACTACTTTTTATTTTGGATTCTGGAAACTGTGGGTCGTTATGTTTACAAATTGGCATGCTAAATGTACTTTGTACGATTGTCTGTCTATTGTCTACATGACTATAAACTACTTTTTTTTTTTTTTTTTTTTTTGAATACCGGAAGATGTGAGTCGTTATGTTTATAAACCATGGTCTTAACTCTTAAGAAGCATTTTTCTGACAAATAAAGGTTTGATTTAAGTTGTCATGCTCCACTGCATTGTTTTTGGCCCAAATATGGCTTAATGTGGATAATAGATTTACAATATGAGAGTTTTGAGTTTTAGTCTTTACTAATTGGTATGCCACCTACGAGTTTGGGACACTATGCTTGTAACGGTAACCAACTTGACACTGTAGACAGGCATACTTTATGATCATACGGATTAGCCATTTTGAAAGTAATAATTTTCTCATGGTACTCGACTGGGATGTTTATATTTTATTAAATTGATGGAGTTGTCTTTCAGGTTGAAAACACTGGCACATCTCCTGTTTCAGAAGTACTTCTTGCTTTTCCACCCACACAGGTTGATCACCTAGCATTGCTCAAAGCAGCTATCACTGTTGGAAAAAAGAAAAAGAAAAGTTATGTTCCCCTGGAAGTCAATCCCACTGAGCTACCTGATGCACCAAATGGGGCTAAATCGTTTTCTATCTCGTTGCTCAACCCACTAAATTCAGGTGAAACTGCAACACTAGAGGTGCTTTACATATTGACACATTCTCTGGAGCCTTTCCCAGCGGAGATAAGCCAATCAGAGTCTCAGTTGGTCTATTACCGCGATAGTGCAATAATATTGTCACCGTATTATATCAAGCAGCAGACTACTTTTATAAGAACGCCTAGTACTAGGGTGGAGTCATTTACAAGAGTGGAGTCCACTAACCGTGCTGGTTCCGAAATAAAGTATGGGCCATACAAGGATCGTCCAGCATACTCTTATTCTCCAATAATTGTTCATTTTGAGAATAACAATGCCTTTGCTGTTGTTGAGGAGCTTGTACGCGAAGTGGAAGTATCTCACTGGGGCAATCTTCAGATCACAGAGCATTACAAGTTGGCACATGCTGGTGCTCGACACAAAGGAATATTTTCGAGGTAAGCTCTGCTGCTGGTCGTATCTTGTGTATTTAATGTAAAGGGTTGCAGTCGGTGAAAAAAGTTTGATACAATAAAATTGAATGAGTAAAATTTTTGTAGGATAAGTTGATCATAAATGTCTCTATTTCTTCATTATTTGATGAGTTGCAAATCCTGCTTTCTGTACAAGTATGTGGATCCATGTATGACATGGATATAAATAAATACAAACACCCTACTTAAAAGAAAAACTGAGTCTCCAATATATGGTCAAGGTTGATCTTGAGCCTTTTGGGGCCTAAGACAAACTGAAAGGGGCCTCTTACTAGACAACCAATCTCATACAAGAAAGTCATCCTCATTTAATTTCTGGAAGACATAACAGTATGTGAATGGTTTTAAAATTTTGAATAAGCTACTTATATTTGCAAAATAAATAATTCATAAATCGTAAGGACTATGCAAGTGAATATCAAAAGGCGAACTTTAGAGACTTATCATTAGACACCTGAGTTTGAAGAATGCAAAAGATAGCAATTACTTTGTGTAATAGATGACCAATGTTAAAACAGCCTTTAGTTTGTCTTATGCTTATTAGGAAGAATAACAGAAATAAATATGTATGTTGATGCCCATAAAAAAACTGTATGTTTGTTCATTCTTAAAATTAATCTTCTAAGGCTTCCTTTTGGCAGGGTTGACTATCAATCTAGGCCACATGCTGGTGGCGTCTCTTCATTCAAACATCTTCTAGCCAGACTACCTCCTAGGGTTCATTCTGTCTACTACCGAGATGAAATCGGAAACATCTCATCCTCACATTTACGTACAGATTATCTAAAGGTAGCTTTGGTCCACAGCAATGAAACAATTTATATATGCAATGATGCTATCCTTGTACATATGTTTTACTTGCTTGTTGCCATACTCGTAGGCTCTCTCTTTATCTGTCCATTGGAAGCATAATATCCTTATAGCAAATGGATGGGGAAGTTCACACAGAAAAACAATGCAGAATAATATCCCCACGTTTTGCATATACAACTCTGATTTTGGTTCTATTAATCATGACTATTTCAATACCTTCTTTTCAGTCGGATCTTGAAATTGAGCCACGCTATCCTTTATTTGGTGGTTGGAAAGCTACATTTGTAATTGGGTATGGGTTACCACTGGAAGACTTCCTTTTTGAGTCACCTGATGGCAGGCGATACCTCAATTTCACTTTTGGTTGTCCTCTTGCTGAGACGGTGGTAGACAAGTTAACTGTAAAAGTGGGTTTAGTACTATGTTTTTGCATTTATGTTCTATATTTTGCAGATTTGTCAGATCTTTTTTCCATTTTGTTTGCCCTTAGACGTGGGAATATTAATTTACTGATTCAGGAACTGTTGTATTTCAGGTTGTGCTACCAGAGGGATCAAAAAATCCTTCTGCTGTGGTTCCTTTTTCAGTTGAGCAACATCTAGAGGTAATCCGATAGTAGGCCTTTATTGATGTCCAAAAACACCATTATATAATATAATTCTAAACCTTCTCTATACAGCTGAGTAATTGTAAAGTGCATTGAAGCAATTTTAACTCTATTTTTCGTTGCCAAGAAAATGTTTTTTTTTTTTTTAATTATTTTTGGAATTATCTAAATCGCACAACAATTTTGTTTTTTGATGCAAGTAAAATAATTTTTCTTTCTATATGATAGTGATTAAGTGCATATCTTTCATTCTTATATCTGCAGACCAAATATTCATACCTTGATGTTGCTGGAAGGACTGTGGTGGTTCTTGAAAAGAGAAATGTAGTTCCAGAACACAACTCTCATTTCCAGGTGGCTATTCTATCACTCACTTGGTTGGAGTTTACCAAGTATTATAATTACTTATTGAGGCATTTTGCTACTCTGAACTCTAAAATTATAATTTTGGCTCTCCTTATATTGGCATTAAGTTTTGAGGTTGATCTGACCACTTGGAGAACTTAATGCCCTTTAAATTCATGTAAAGTGTGTGCAGGACTTTTCAAGGCTTGACTTTGTCTCTGTGTCATTCGTGGGAGCGTATCTAGGATCAGTTATGCTCACCTAATAGTATCCTATGATAGAAATATGCCTCATAGATTAGCATGTATTTTAGTTTGCAAGGTTAGGGCATTGGTCCTAGTATATATATGTTCACCCTTGAAATGGCCATACAACTTGTGCTGAACCACTAGGTTGTTTAGTATTGAAGCTGTGTAGTGACAGAATTAAATTTCCTAGATTCGTGTTCTTTATATATTGTCCCGATACATGTATGCTCTGCACAACCCTTAAAATATTATGTATATTAGTGGCTGAACCTATCTCTCTCCTTTGCTTTATTTGGCAGGTTTACTACACCTTTAACCCAGTCTTTATGCTGGCAGAACCACTGATGTTGGTGTCTACGTTTTTCTTCGTTTTCATGGCCAGTGTAGCTTACCTACACATAGATTTTTCCATATGCAAATCATCTTGATTCACAAAGGTAGGGTTTCTACAACCTGGAATTACACTCTTACCGAAAAGAATCTTTACATTTCAAACCCATGTTTTGTAGCTTATCTGATGAAACTGTTTTGACTTGTAGATCACTGTGGAGGAGAGGAGCCAGGACTTTGAGCGTGAACGTTTCCAGTCACTTTCGGTTCTAAAGTTATAAACTACCTTATATAATGTTGGTTACCATGAGGAAAATTTTGTTGCGCGTTGACCCTCTCACTTTATGTAGCTGGATGTAAGCTCCCTTTCCCAAAGAGGGGGTTATATTATTGTCGTAGTTTTACACACACAAGGATTCAGAAGTGCTTCGATAGCGAAAATACCGTGTTATAAATCTTGTTTAGATAATGTGACAGAAGACTTGAAGCTCATTCTGATTGCCCAGAATGTGGATGCATGGAACTTCCAAGCTGCAGTCTCTTGTTATAAATCCCGCAGCCGCCGCAGAGTTCTTAACAGAGCCATCGAAGTTCAGTTGAAGAAATCACCACGAGGGGGTTGCTATCTAATCAGCCCCCGTTGCTTCCTGCTAGCTATAAGATTTTTCTTATTGGCATTCGTGTAGTCATTCGCTTTGGCATTATTAAAAATAACTCGATTCCTCATCTTCCAGATTTGCCAACATATGAGGAGGGCTAAACTAAGACTTGACAAGGTCTCATTATCTTGGTAATGAAGGGAACGCAGCCACTCAAACAGGCTACAATTACTTTGATTAGCAGGAGGTTTCACTTTCGGACTATACGTCCAAACTTGCTTGGTACACTCACAAGGGATAAATCCTGATTTTGGTCTTCAGGGCACACATTACATAACAAGCAAATATCACAGATCGTGTTAATGAATTTATGAATTTTACTCCTGGTTTGAAGCTTATTTAGGATTAAGAGCCAACTAAAGATTTTAATTTTATTAGGGATATTTAACTTCCACATTCTTTTTAGCAGCTTATTCTTCATATCATCATTGATCATGGTGTTTTGAATCCAAGTTGCAGACTTCACGCTCAAAGCACCATTTGCATTTAAGCTTATTCTTCATAATAAACTGGCGCACCTTAAGACTTAAATCTAGATAAGTTAATTGATTCTCCTGAAAAAGGTTAAGGATAGGGAAAGGAAAAACTGAGTTTTGGGTCCAGAACAGAATGTTCCTCCCATTTCCCACAATCCATTGTAATTCTTTTTCAATCACTTATCTCGCGTTAAAAATTCATTTCCAGGCCACCAATTGATTTTGTCCGGCCTTAGCCTCCATAAAATTCTCCCTCCTTAAATATTTGTTTAACTACTTGAACCCACTAATTTTGATAATCTGTGAGCACCTTCCAACCAAGCTTCGTAAGACAAGTATTGTTGAAGATATCACTTTTCCTAATACCCAAACCCCTCTTGCATTTGGGCTGGCACACCTCATTCCAAGCCACAAGGTTCATTTTACTTTCCCTCCCACAAAGGAACTTCCTATTCTCCTTATCAAGCATCCTTTGTATATACTAGGTCTTTCCAACAAATAATATTGTTTATTCCCAAATATTTACCAATTGTAGTTTTGTGTTGGATTTTGATAATATTAGCGACCTCATTATGAATGTGATTAGTAGTATTCTTCGAGAAATATAGAGAAGATTTATTAAAATTTATCTTTTGTCCAGAAGCGGACGCAAACGTATTTAAAACATTCAAAATAATCCTAGCAACACCTTTTGACGCTTTAGCAAAAATGAGACAAAGGTCAGCAAACATTAAATTGGAAACCTTAAAACCTGTAGGCGAAGTCAAAAGCCCAACGCTAGTTCTAGGAGAGAAGGCCAGAGCATTAAAATGCCTGATTAAAGGTTCCATGCATAAAATGAAAATATACAGAGACAAGGGATCCCCTTGCCTAATTCCCCTTGAAGGATAGAAATACCCGTGGGCCTTACCATTAATCAAAATAGACAAAGAGGTGGAAGTAATACACTCCATAATGAGATTGATCCAGTGATTGTTAAATCCAAATCTATCAAGCACCAACCTAATGAAATCCTAACTCAGCATATCGTAAGCCTTTTCAACATCTAATTTAACCGCCATCGCTCCCGTTCTCCCTTTTTTACGTTTAAACGTCGAAAGGATTTCATAAGCAATGAGGATGCTATCATGAATGGACCTATTAGAAGCAAAAGCCCCATTGTTATTGGAAATGCAAGTTTCTAGGATCGGTTTAAGTCTATTAACCATCAACTTCGTAATTATTCTATACGCCACGTTGCAGAAGCTAATAAGTCTAAAATTAACCACTGTTTCTGGATTTTCTACTTTACGAATGAGCGCAATGTTCGTATGGTTAATTAACCTTAGGCTTGATCCATTCTTAAAGAAATCTTTGAGTAAACTTATGACTGAAGGACCAACAACATCCCAGCACTTATTGTAAAACAAGGCACGGAAGCCATCAGGGCCTGGGGCCTTCAAAGCTCCAATGCCATTAACAGTCTTCCAAATCTCGTCATCACTAACTGGGCTAAGCAAAGCCCTGTTCTGGTCTTCAATGATGCAAGTATCAATTATGTCAGTGAAACTTGTAATCATAGTATTATTCAAACCAGGATAACCAGTGAAACACAATTTAAAATCATGCACAAAAACCTGTTCCATTTCTTCCCCCTTCAACCAACCCTATATTATCCTTAATTTTCAAAGTTTCATTCCTCTTTTGTCTAACACATTCGTCATCGTTTGGAAAAATTTAGTGTTCTGATCACCAAGTTGGAGCTAGTTGACTCGAGGTCTTTGACCCCAAAGGATTTCCTCATTACTAAGAGCTCTATTCAACTCATTTCATAACATTGCCTCTTCGGCTAGTAAATGAAGGTTGTTCGGATCATTCATACTCTAGGCTTGGAGTACATTAATTTGCTCAAAAAAGTTCACGCACTCTTTCATGGACATTACCAAAGACCTCTTTGTTCCAAACTCTAGCCAGAGATTTCAAAGCTCATAGACAACCCCTCAGCTTATCATTAGGGTTGCCATTAAAATCCATACTCCAAGCTTTTTTAACAATATTAATAAAATCTGGGTGATTCAACCACATAGCCATAAACTTGAAGTCACAACTTCCAACGACAATACACTGGTTATTTGGAAGGCAATCTAACATAATAGGACTATGGTTCGAGCAAAAAATCGGATAATTGTGGAGATTAGCATTTGGAAATGTGTTCAACCAGGTTGCATTTACAAGAACCCTATCTAATCTTTCAAAAATTAAAGTGTTATCTTTGTGCCCATTAGTCCAAGTAAATGGAACCCCAAAAGCAGAGAAAGAAACAAGGCCTCCATCTTTCCAAAACTCAGCAAAGTTAACCATGTGCACATTTGTATTTCTATCTACCCCCACCTTTTCACTGAGACTTAAAATGTTATTAAAGTCTCCAATCAACATCCAGGGTTGCAAGTTAGTATTGATACCATAAAAGCTCAATAAATCCTCCTATAGTTGAGATTGCATGCATTTTTGTGGAAAGGCATAAGTAAAAATGCATAAAAAAGTAACTCCCGACTTTAAGATATTAATACTACAATGGATAAATCTAGGGCAGGAGGCAATTACATTAATAGATAAGTTCTGGTCATGCCAGAACAGGCAAAGCCCACCGGTTTCCCATTCCCCTCTGCAAAAAACATTCCATTAAACCACTTACAAAAAAACATTCTTGGAAATTTTACTAAGACCAGACCTAGGTTCTAGAACACAAAAGACATCAAGCTTAATTAAACTACAAAGAAATTTAAACTGAGGGACAAAATCAGGTCTGCCCCATCCCCTGTAATTCTAGACAAGACAATTCATCAATCAACATCCTCAACGACATAGCTAGCCCCAACATCACCATTGCCACTGTTTCTACCCCTCTTCCTACTCCCTAGATACTGCATATGCTCATTGTTTTCCTTTTCAGCCTCCATGAACTCCTCATCCTCCTCCATCGTGTTTTTACCCTTGTCAGCATCTGCCTCAATCTCAGCTCCACCCCTCACAATTGCACCAGAGGTCAAAGCACAATTAGGCATCCACTTGGACATTAAGTCTGCCTTCGAGACCCAAGTCTTGTTGCCCCTTACTATATTGTCATAAGTCCTACCATCCCTTCGTGCACCACTACGACCCCTGCCAGTATACCTATTCTTCCAAGAAACCACAGTATTCCAACCCTCACTTATATTCTCTTCCCGGTTTCTAACTTGTTCTCTCGCCTCTAACACCGATTGAGGAAATACCAGCATAGCCCCTTCATGCAGCTCCTGCCTGGTTTCCTCAGAAATTTCAACATCAGCTGAATAAACCAGCAGCTCATCCTCAAATAACCTATCCATCAGCAACCACCCATCTCTATCCTCAATAGTCGGGCGTTTGTGGCCCCCCGACCTCCTACGGCCACAATAAAAACAATCTTCGAACAACTTCTCATAACTCAGCAACACCGGGGTATCTTCCTCATCAATGATAACCATCACTTTCTTCAAAGGTAGCCTCAGATCCACCTCAAGCAACACGCTCACAAACAAACCATTCAGACCCGACAGAGAATTCTCATCAACCCTAATGAAAGTGCCCACAAGTTGCATAATCACCTCCAGGATTTTAGCATCCCGATACTGCACCGGAAGTCTTAGAATCCGAACCCAGACTATAAGACTAGAAATCATCTCCGCATCACGAAAAAAAGTGGTCCACTTCTCCAGATGGAAGATTTAATCCCTAACATACCAAGGTTTGTTGTCTAACACATACTCAAGCTCTTTTGGTCAGTAAACTCCACTGCATATTAATGGTGACCAAAGTGGTCAAGATAAAAGGGATTCTTGACCCTTGTACCCCAAGTAAGCCCTAACTTCGACTTAATGGTTCTAGCTTCAATCTACTTCCCCACAAGCTTTTCTATGAGTATCCTGCTCTCCATATGTTCCACATTGAGGTTCAAGTAGAAACTAGTCGAAACCCTAGTAACTCCACTCTCCAGAGTAAAGGTGCCCCTAGAACCCTCAACAACCACAGAGGGTTGGCCAGGTTGAGGAGAAACGAATATATTAACCCATGAAGGTAAATTGGGACTAGAGGGAATCCTAGGTGTCTAGAGGATGAAGCTTCAAGTTGGGAGATAATAGTCATTTTGGGGAGGAACGTTAAAGGCTCAGCTTTCAGAAACAAAGCAAAGGTAAGAAAACCCTTTAACAGCAACTAATTTATAAACAACAAGATGAGAGATGGGCATGCATACAAACCAATGAGAAAATTAAACGTCAGAAATAAAGAGAAGCAACACACAACGCAAATTACACTACTCTTAACCAAGCACAAGTAATTAGCAGCAATGATTGACGAGCTAGACTAGCCCAACCGACTCAACAAGCCACATTTCACAAGATAAAGTAATTTTAAAAAACATTAAGACAATATCGAGATAATAATTACCCTCAAGCTTAGTGTTCTGGCCACTCTTACACCATCGATTTAAATTCCCCATACTTAGATCTAGGCACTTGAGATTACTTCTCCAACCATCACTCATCAGGGCTATGCAACCATTAATCAGTATTCATCCAATTAAATCCTATTCCTCCAAACACAACACCCAATCCCAATGTGCGCATGGAGGAATGATGCAATCAACGGAAGAAAGCTTCAGCCCAGCACCCCAAGTGTGAAAGAAAAGACCTTCCCTCAACCCAGAGGTCACTAAGCTAAACATAATTACCAAATTTCATTACATCATTTGCCCGCAAAGCGCCCTAAATCATTATCTCAACCCCTATTAACCAACTGATTAGCCATCCCACTAGCTTGTAGGGGGCCAAAATCAAGAAATTGGTTACCCCCAAAAATAACCATAACCCTATGCGGCCCCTCTTTCCTTTATTGACTCTCATCCTCTGAGAGAGCAACTTATATCGAACAAATACACTGTCATTCTGGTGTTTCATGTTTATGAAACGACGTCATTTGTCACATAAAAGGAAACTTATACTGTTACACGTGATGATATATTTTTGGCACAAAATGTTGTCGTGATAAAGTCCTCTATATGTGTTCACATTGCTAAACCTCCCTACCAAATGTTCAAAAATACAAAAACTGCTCGACTGTATGAAATAATTAAACTTCTTTGCGGTAGATTATTGGCACAAAATGCCATTGTATCTCGAGATTCAAACTCTCCGTCCTTTTTGTAATTTTTATAATTTTAATGTAGATTATCCTATCGTCTGTCAAATAAAATAAAAAGCTTAGTTAATTAAGCTAATTTGATGAACATTAAAAGTGTCCCAACTGAGAAACTTTCAAGAATCATTCTAAATGTGACCTACAAGAATAAAACTAGAAAAAGGGGTAGATATTCAAAAAAGTCAATCCAAAAACCTCCCATGCATGGATAGTAAAAGTTATGGACTCTGAATATGAATATCTTATACTATGAAGTACTCTCATAGACTCATAGTGTGGACTTTGAACATTAATTAATATCTCACAATTGTAATTTGAAATTATGTGGAGCAATAACAGTTGGTTTGTTGCATGAATTTTTTCACTAAGAGTGGACTGTTACCTGAACTATTACCTCAGTAAAAATTAGGTCCTTAAATTAATTTTTTGGTAAAATAAGTTCCTAAATTCATTAAAAATGCTAATTTTCATCCCTACTATTATATTCAAAGTTATTTTATCTAATTTTTACTCAACTTAAGTCACTTGACACACTTTATAGTGTAATACCGTCATTTCTTGCCTATAACCCCTTAAAATTTTATATAGGTTGCAAATATAACATCTAATTTACCCTCCAAAGTTAACTCCATACTCTATTTCTTTATGAAAAATTACCAATCTACTCTCCAATATGTATCACAATTCACATGCAGGTAATGTGACTTAAATTGACGGAAATTGAATATAGTAATTTTGAATCTAATATTAGGAATGTAATTAGTAGATTTTTATAATTAAGTTTTTCTGAAAAAAAAATAGGTTAGAAACCTAATTTTCACTTAGGTGATAATTTAAGAACTAAATTAATTGGCAGTTCACCCAATTTTATCTGTTACATTAAATATTGATCCATTAGTTGTTGAAGTTGGGGGTTTTTTTTGTTAAAAGGTAGAGCAATTCATTAAACAAAATCCAAACAGACATATAACAACTTACAATGAACCCTAGAAAGGACCAGCCTACGAAAAGAATGCCACTGAAGCAAACAAAGCATAAGTAATTATTTCTTCCTGCAGAGATTTCAAAACGGTGAATAATAGAAATGTATAAAGGGTTTCAACCCAAAATAAATCACCTCCTAATTAAGTGGCCAAACCGATAGATACCCAAAAGCGGCTAGTTGGAAACATAACTCTCTATGTTTCATGGCAAGCTTCTGTCATTTTAAATCTTTACCCACATTTCTATTGATATCTATTTGTCTTTGATACTTCTCTGAATTTGACTAATCGATATACCTGCAAAATTGAAACTTAATTACAAAGTATTGCACAACAGAGAAATTAAATTTAGATGTGCAACTCCTACACGACAACTATTTTCTTCATCAAACTGGGAAATGATAGAATGTGAGGATGTCTAGATAAAAAAGGAACAAATCAATCGACGAAAAAGAAAAAGAAAACAAGACAGTACTGAGAGCTCATGTTCTACAGATTTGAATCTCATCTTGATTCAAAAATCATTGTGAATTTCTTTATTTAAAATTAAACAAAAATAATATTTAATAAAAACTGATTCTACGATATATAATAAATAGATAAAATGTGAGGATTCCTATAATTCTTACAAAAAGGATCCACAAAGCATCCTCATCCATATTCTACACCTATCTCACTCGCAAAAAGGATCCGCAGAGTATCCTCGTCCATCCGCAGGGCATCCTCATCCATATTCTACACCTGTCTCACTCACAAAAAGGATCCGCAGAGCATCCTTGTCCCAATTCTACACCTATCTCACTCAGTACGTAAACACGTAATTAAGATAGGAAAAAGTGGTTGGAAGCAATAAGTTGAGAAAATAGTTGGATCACTGTAGCATTAGAAGAAAATAATATATGAGCTGCTAACATGTCTGACCTTGATTAAATATTCTAGGTTCACACTTCGATAGATATGAATGCTTGCAGTGATTGCTTCTGGTTCAGCGTTCCTTGAATACTATAGGCTAGGTACACCAAATGTTATAAAACAAGTGGTTAAAAAAAAAAATATTCAAATATCCAACCAATTGTATTATAACATCTGCACCAAGTCATATTTCGGACATATTAAAAAATTTCTCCATAGATGACAATATATATATGGGGAGAGAAAGCATGCATATATATGATCTGGAAAAAGGAAAATCATAATGATCCGGAATACAAATTTCAAATTCCCCTTCACACTTTGTATAATGCATTGTCGTTTCAACCTTAAATCCCAGCAAGCTGGCAGCAGCACAAAAACTGAAAGAGAAAAGTCTGAAATCACGCATTCAATCTAGCACAGCCATCCCATCAAGAAAAATCAATCTGTTTTGCAAGCATATTCCAGCACAGCCATCCCACCAAGAAAAATCAATGTGTTTTGCTTCCCCATTTCATTCCTCACCAGTCACTGTACCAACCAACCCTATCTACCTAAAACAAACTAGTAAGTTCCTTTAGCATTCCCATAACGAAACCCATGCATGCATTCTGACAAGGGCTTAACAACACATCTTTCTTAACTTATCCAATTTTGCTGACTTTAGGTTACGATTTCTTTCAACTTTTATCAACTTTGTAAAGAACAGTATACGATGCTTGAACCTAATTTAATTTACTGGTTTATGACTTGAATTAGATAGGATGACTTAAACAAGACCGCCTCCTAACTATATTCTTCATACTTAATTAGAGTCCTTACTAAGTATGTTTAGTTGATATTAATCATAAAGTTCTGAACATTTTAAAGACAAGACAACAATATATTTTGGGAGAGGTATTATGTTCGATTCTTTCCAAAGACAAATTTAAACTTACATTATTGATAGGCCATTGTGAGGCTAAGCTTACTCTCTCTCTCCCTTAGTGTAGATAATATCGTTTGTTCAAACAAAAAATGGTGAACGAAAATGCTAATAATTAAAAGCAATACTCTACACTTTTTTGGACATCTCAACTGTGGAGCCTAAATAATCCCAAAAATTCTAGAGGCGACATGTGAACTTTTATTCAAAAAAAACAAGATTGCCCTCAATAAATGGGCAGGTTTCTCAGATACTCCTACGAGCAGCTCACACCTCTAGAGGTCTCAGCAACTGAATATGATTGCCCACAACTCACCTGCCATTGGCAAGGAATTAAAGATAAGAATTAATTACCCAAATCCTATATTTAATACATTCTCAATTGAAGATTGACTCCAATCAAGTAATAAATTAGGATTATTACATCATTATCTCAAGATATTATTTCCTATTTAATATCTTGAGAATATTTAGAGAATATCTCTCCATTAAACACTATGGTCGGCCCTATCCCTATAAATACCCCATATTTTATCAAATTTTCAAAGCTTTTGCAACCCTAAAAAAACCCTAAACACTTTACTCTCTAAGATAAACTAACTTAGGCATCGGAGATCCATTGACCTAACCCCCCCTCCCCACCTCATGGGTGCGTGAGGCTTAGGTCTCTGATCAAAGGTGTTGATTGTTTTGCAGGTGCATTTTCATCAAGACTGAAGACGGCGGAAATTTACATCAACAAATTGGTGTTTTCATTAAGAGCTGATTCAAATACTCGAAAAAGCCTCTCACATTAGTTTCTTGAATTTTCTGTTACGTTGAATTTCCCACACGTCGTATCAATTAATTTTTCCTAGAAAAGTTTCTTGATCAATCCTTGGAGAAAGGATACAATGGTAGGAAATTTAGAAACTACGACGAACGGAATCTCGTACGTGCAAGATTTGGACTGGAGAGTGAAGACGAGGATATAGCCCCACGACAGAGGTCCTCAAGGCTCAACGCGACAGCAGGAGGAGCCCCACCGCCACGGAGCCATGCCACTATCATCACCATCGTTACCCATCAGCCACGACAAGGCCACCAAGCCATGGCACCACTCCCACCTCCGTTACCCTTGCAGCGCCGCACCCAACCAAGCCCTAGGCAGGAAGCCTAAGTCCATTTCCAAGCCCATGGGTAGGAGGCCCAAAACTTGGCAGCTACCACAGCAGGCCTAGGGCAGAAAGCCCTGCCTAATGCAACAACAGGCCTTGCTGCACAACAGGCCCAAACTTGAGCCTAAAACGTGGCAACTGCTGCTAGCCAGGCAGCTCAACGGGCCCAAGCCTAAGCCACCTAGCCAGTAGGCCATGATGTGGCAAACCAATGGCCAAGATAGCCCACTGCTATGTAGGCCCAAGGCGAGCAGGAGGAGGTCCAACATGCCCAACGACCCGCTCTGATGACCTATCCGCAACCCAGTCCATTCTAAGGCCACCTACAGTGATCCAAATTCTAACCATTGGTCCTACGATCGATTCAAGGTTAGTTTCACCCCATTTTTCTACAAGAATACCCGTTTTGGGCTCAAGCTTTATACCTGCAGTCCACTATACTTCCACCACACATAGAGACGCCCATTTTCCAGACTCTTCCAATCTAAATGACGAGCATTACCTGCCCTCACAGGTCACCAATTTGACAAACGCCCTCACGCAGTAGACCACCTTGGTGAACCAACTCCTTGAACGTATCGAGATGCAGCGCGCCCCATACGAGGTGTCCCGAAGCAGGACAATGGCAGAAGAACGTGACTCATTCCAACGGCGTCCCGGCAAAGAGCAGCTTAGCCCGTCACGAACTGTGCATTCGAGTAGTGTGCACTCTCGTTTGGGTCCTCGGGGAAACGTCTTCTCCTGCCTAGATACGCAGAGAAGTGTTTATTCTCGACTCAGCTCACAAGTCAGTGTGCATTCGAGGTTGGGTCCACACTCCGTCAAGCACTCAAGATATTCCAGAAGAAGTGTCTACGCAAAGTTAGGCCCACAAGGAGATCCTCCTACGAGGCAACAGAGCAGGCAGCCGCATGATGCCCAGCGAAAAGTACGTGAGTAGTCCAGCTCAAGTTCCACTGGTAGACCCCGCCAAGAGTAACGGTGAGCAGAACAGGGCGAACCGCGTGCACCGCAACCGCAGCACAGACAAGCAGGACACGCCGAAGAGCAACATGGACTAGCAGGTCAACACTGGGGGCAGCTCGAGGCTCCGCTGCTCCACCAGCTGCAAATCCAGGAGGAAATACAAAGGCTCGTAGCAAAGTAGCTGCGCAGATTCCAACGCATTGACACTACCGATGATGCCCTTCGGAAATACATGGCCAACCTGAGCAGGTCACCCTTTACAGATGAGATCGAGTAGACGGAACCACCACAGAAGTTTAGCCCGCCACATTTCACCTTGTTCAAAAGAGATAAAAATCCGAATAGACACTTGATGCACTACCGAAACGCCATGACCCTTTACACTAACAATGACTCCCAAGTGCAAAATCTTTGCTACTATGCTCCAAGGCAAAGCTCAAGACTGGTTCCACACCCTGTCACCACGTTCAATCTGGAACTTCAGTGAATTTTCCTTAGTTTTCACTAAGGAATATTCGTTATACCGCTCGATAAAAAAAAAGTCTGACCACCTCTTCAACATAAAGAATGACCTGAATGAGTCACTCTGCACTTACATCAAGAGATTCAAGGTGGAGAATGCGAAGATTGTCGGATGCGATGACAGCATCGCATGCTCAATTTTCTGAAAGGGGCTCCCAGCAAATCACCCACTTTTGGGAGAATTAATTATAGGAGAGAACCTGTCCTTGGCAAACTCTTATGCTTTAGCAGAAAAGCATTCCCTCTGGGATGAGGAAAAGTGCTCCCAGAAGCCGCCTGAACAGCCGCGCAAAGACGTGGAACCGACTTAAAAGAAGACAAGTGATAAACTGCTCAATAACAAAAGCAAGCCAGAAGACAGACACAGGGACCGGTCCTTAGCACAGGGAGGCACATTTCGCAAGACGTACACCAAGTTCTCAATCCCAATCAACCAGATCCTTCGCGAACTCAAGGACAAGCCATAGTTCCAGCCACCACTACCCATAAGGAACGACACCTCTAAGATAGACTAGACCAAGTACTATGCATTCCACAAAAGCCTTAGGCACACAACCAATGACTACACCATATGGAGAAGGTACCTTGAGCAATTCATGAAAGAAGGCAAGTACGACCAGTATATCGATAGACCAGTTACCCAACCAAGGTGAGAAGCAGACGCCAATGCCGAACTCCTAACCAAGATAATCTGAATCAACAGAATATTTGCCAAATTCGAGCATCTGGGGGCCACCAGTAACTCCAAGAAAAAGAAGATCTAACAGGCGAGATCGGTCTAGCAGGTTCAAGCTATAGATACTGTGCCAAGACCAATCATCGGCTTTAGCGAACAAGACGCTGAGAGAGTAGATTTTCCCCACGATGACGCTCTGGTGATTTCTGTACAACTGGCCCATGCCATGGTTGATAGAATCATGGTGGACAACGGCAGCTCAGTCAACATCTTATAACTGTCAGTCATCCAAAAGATAAGCCTGGAAAGCATGATCAAACGCAAAGCAGAGGTCTTGACCAGATTCAACAGACTCACCTCAACTGCCATTGGCACCATCACGCTCGACGTAAACAGCCTACCGATTATCTCATCACAGACCTTCATGATCGTCAACGACCCATCTCCCCATAACAAGATATTAGGCTGACCCTGGCTAGTGAAGAATGGAGCTATGACCTCGATCGAGTATCAGAAAATCTGATTTTGCATCCCGGAATGAGCAATCAGAGAGATCAAAAGCGACCATGCCATATCCAATTGATGCATTGTACAAGTTTTTAAGGAGACGAGAAAGAAGTATTTCGCCCTAGTAGTAGCAACTGAAGTACAGAAATACGACTCTACCTCTGCCTAATACTAATCACAGCATGCAGGTCAAGAAGATGGCGTCAAGGTCGACAATGCCTTGGTAGATGAATCAGGATGGAAACCTAAAAAAAATGCTGAGCACATATTCCTTGACCCTAAACAGCGATCAGGCCATGCTAAACACACATCCAAAAAGATCTAAGCTACCCCGGATATGAAGTCCCCCACTACTCTAAAGAAGATCTAAGGTCTGACCTAACGAGCAGCCTGCACTCAATCGTTTCTTCTCGCGATCCACTAACCGATGCAAGCCCTTTTTCAAGGCAATCAAAAAGGCGCAGAAAAACGAGTGGGACGATGAGTGTGAGAAAGCATTTCAAGACTTGAAGCAGTACCTGACATCACCTCCACTACTGTCCAAGCCAGAAGTAGGGGAAAACTTGTACATCCATCTGGCAGTATCAGAAGTAACAGTAAGCTCTGCCCTCATACAAGAAAAGTTGGGGGCCCAACTGCATGTATTCTATACATCCAAAGCTCTCCTTGATGCAGAAACCAAATACCCAAAGATTGAAAAGCTAATTTTGGCGCTAGTTATTGCAGCTCGGAATCTCAGACCCTACTTTCAAGGGCATATGGTCATCATCATGACCCAGTACCTACTGCAATCAGTTTTGCATTGTCCAAACGCTTTTTAATGAGTGATGAAGTAGGTGTTGGAACTCGGTCAATACGACCTAGCATACCAACCCCGCACGGTGATAAAAGCCCAAGCGTTGGCGGACTTCATAGCAGAATTCACCCCAAACCTGAAAATGAAGCAGCATAGCCTGAGAACGCCTCAGAGGCAGCTAAGCACGCCATAACCGTACCAGCCCCACCTGATGGAGATTTTTGGCATTTGCACGTTAACGGATCATCCAACTACTAAGGATCAAGGGCTAGTTCTTATTACCCCAGACGGCTCGATGCTCGAACAGGCGATCATTCTAAGCTTCAAGGTATCAAACAATGAAGCAGAGTCTAAAGCCCTATTAGCAGGTCTCTGATTAGCAAAAGACCTAGCAATGAAGAAGCTCGCAATCTATTCCGATTTCCAGCTGATCACCAACCAAACCTCAGGGGAGTACACAGCAAAGCATCCAAAGATGGCCTGATATCTCGAGAAGGTATGAGAGCAGCTAGCGACGTTCCAAGTGTACACACTTACTCAGGTTCCACGAGCAGAAAATGCCCACGCAGACGCACTAGCAAGCCTAGGCTCCGTACTAGATCATCAGCTCAAGCACTCCATCCTAATCAAGTACTTGGAAAAGCTAAGCATAGATGAGGAACCAACAGTTGAGGTAGCGCAGATCAACACAACCCCGAGTTGGCAAGATCTCATCATCGACTGCAGTCAATAGAACGCTCCCCGCAAACAGACTGGAGTCCAGAAAGCTCTAGATGAAGGCAGCACGCTACTACATGTGGAATGACATACTCGTTCGAAGATCATTTTCATGACTATATTTCCGCTGCCTATCGCCTCTCGATGACCTGAAGATTCTCAGCTTAATCCACGAAGACATATGTGGAAACCATTCTAGAGGTCGCTCCCTAGCCCAAAAAGCTTTCAACACTACTATTACTGGTCAACCATGCATCAAGATGCAAAGGAGTATGTACAAAGATGCGATAGCTATCAACGCTTCAAGCCCGTGCCTGCACCACCTGCCAGCGAACTCAACCCACAAACGAGCCATTGGCCATTCATGCAGTGGGCAATTGACCTGGTAAGACCAGTGCCGCTTTCTGCTAGGGGCAGATGCATGATGATCGTAGCGACTGACTACTTCACAAAATTGGTCGAAGCTGAACCCATGACTACAACCACCCAAACAGATATAGAGCGCTTCATATGGAAGAACATCATCTGTCGCTTTGGCTTCCCACACTCCATAGTCATCGACAATGGTCCACAGTTCGTGGGTAAAGTATGACATCAAGCAGCACATGTCCATGCCCCAGTATTCGCAGGGCAACAGGCAGGCCGAGGCGTCCAACAAGGCCATCCTCGACTGCCTTAAGAAGACCCTCTTAGATAAGAATGACAATTAGCCAAACGAGCTTCTCGGTGTTCTATGGGCATATCGCACCACCAAAATTCTAGCAACCGACGAAACGACATTCTCCCTAATGTATGGTTCTAAGGCAATTATTTCTCCCAACGCATAGTGCCAAGCAATAGCACTGTACTACCAAATTTTAAGTAGAACAAAAAAGAGATGACCATCAACTTAGACCTGGCAGAGGAAGAGTGCAAGAAAGTTATCACCTGCATTGCGACATATCAGCAGCAGCTCCTTTCCTGACGGGAAGGCTCCAAAAAGATGGCTTTCATCTAGGAAGGTCTGTACACAATCAGCCGAGTAGGCAGAAGGGGCAGCTACACCCTTACCACTATGAGCGACAAAGAAATCGACAAGCAGTGGAATGCCTACAACCTAATAAATTACTACGTGTGACCCCCCCCACCATTCATTAGACCTCGTTCAAGACAAAAAAAGTTTGAAAACTCAAGCAGCTCGATAAACAAGACCTCGCATGCCAAGAATTATCAGTTGTTATGCTAGTACTGCCTACGAGCAAAGTTAATAAAAGCCTTTATTTTCAATGAAAATTGAATGAATTATTCACAAACCTAGGCTAAATGCATAAACAAACTAACCAACCATGTGATAAGCAGAAGATGCCCAATGCCTTGCAGATATGACGTAAGCGCTTCAGCGCGAAAGGGTAAACTAATTCCTTAACCAACCCTATGACAAGCAAAAGACAACCATTGCCCTGCAAACATGGCGTAAGCACTCCAACATCAGAGGGTAAACTAATTCCTCAACCACCCCTATGATAAGCAAAATACAACCTATGCTTGTTCAGACATGGCGTGTGATCTCCAATACGAGAAGGTAAACTAATCCCGAATATCCAGATGTGGATGGGTGGTATGACTGCTCAGTTTCCCCTGAATACAACGACTACCTAAGCCAAATGACTCCTAGAATTGGCCACAATCTTTCCACTGGAATAGACTTAGCCAACTAAATGATTAAATTCTACGGGATCCCGGGTCTCTAACCAAAAATATGTTAAGTGCGGGACCCTTGCCCATGAAAGAATTCGCGTGACAAGATGGTTCGTCCTCAACGTGCAAATCTTCATGAATTGACTTGGTTTTAAAATGTTGCAATACTAGTTAAGCAACCTGCGGAATCAAAGTTGCGACTTGAAAGGATATGGCCTCTGAGGCGCGATTTCACCTACACCTCATGCCTAAAACACCTCTGAGAGCCAGAGACGACACCTGAAGTGATTACGCGGGTCATCTACTTCTGTAAGTAAGACGCCTGGCCAATGACCTAACGGCTGGCAGCCCGAGGCAATCTGTAAGCTGAGACTTATGCTGAACTATACGGACTTGCCTACTTACTTAAAAGCACTGCTTCCGGCCGACTGTCTACAGTTTAAGTTTTACTGGGACAAAGCCGAGGTATGACTATAGCAACTACGCGGACTTCCTCTGCTTCCTACGAGAAACATGAGTCCAACTGACGGCTCTATAAGTTAAAAATCTCGCAACATACCCCGGGATAGCCAAAGCTCAAGAAGCCGCTCGAAAGCTGGAATACAACCATAGTGGCCCCACGAACTCATCTGCTTTTTATGCAAAGTACATGCTCGATCGCTGACTCTATAGGTTAAAAATTTCGCAATACACCTCAGAAGGGCTAAAGCTCACGAAGCTAAACAAAGCCGAAATTCACAGCTATAATAGCTTCGCAAACTCGCCTGCTTCCTACGGAGGCAACGAGTTCGGCCGCCGGCTCTATAAGTTAGAAATCACACATTTTTCCTCTTGCAAGTAAAGCTCTAGAAGCCCCGAAGACAAAGCTGAAACCTAAGTAACGATGTAGGATCGGCTACTTTATTGAGGCAGCTCACCCTGCAGAACATCCTAGGATAAAGTTTTGCAAAAAACATGGCAAAACTAAAAGATTGAAGCAAAACAAGGAAAGCTATTTATAAAATTTCTAGCAAATTAAGAAACCGGCTTAAAGATCAACAAAGCTCAAATAAAGCAGAACAAAAAGGAAAAGAAGAAAATTCCTAAGTCTAAGCAAAAAGACAACTCTTTGGCAACCTGCGCAACCACTGGTTCCTCAACTGCCATGCCTTCGACAGCCACATCGCTCCCAGCAACCAAAGCTTCCATCAGCTCATCCTCAGCTGCCCCTGCCTGAACTGCCTGACCCTCAGTTACTCCACCAAAGGCCGCCTCAAATGAGAAATCAAGTAGATCAACTAGAGAAATGGAAAAAGTCTTAAAGTCCTTCTTAGAAAACTCATAATCTGACGGCCTGCCCTAAAGATGGTCTACATAGCCAAGCTTGTAAAAATCGGCCTGACAAGAAGCAAGTCTTATTCTTCAGCTGCACACTCTTCTCAACAAGCCTAGTATAAGCACCATGCAGCCCATCCAATTCTTTGTTCAGGTTCCCGCTAACAGACAGCGCAACTTGCAGATCCACCTCATTTGACTCAAGCTTACTGGCAACCTCCTTGAGATGAGACACTTCAGCATTCATGAAGATAAGTTCTTCGTCCTTGGAAAAACAAGCAGATCGTAGCTACAAATTGACACACTCAAGGTCCTCGACCACTGGAAAAACACGACTGACTTTCTTCTCTGCAGCTTCTAACATCGCCTGAGTCACGCTAAGCCTAGCATTCAAATAGGCGACCTCCTATGAGCGATCTCCAACTGCAAAGACATCAAACCCCTTCAAAACGACGAGTTCAGATTCGAGCTTCTCGATCTTTTCAGCAACCGAGCGAAGCTGAGCCACCAATGCCACTTCGGTCTCCTTAGCACACTTGACAGCATCCTAATCAATGTGCATAAACTCAGCTGCTAGGATCAAAGTCTTATGCATTGTAGCAATCAGAGAGGACCTCCTCAAGTAGGCAGGACGCTTCGTAAAAGAGTCTGAGCGGATGACAGTTTTCCTAACTCTATCTACAAACTTGGCGCATACATCGACGTCCTCAAGCAGGTTAGCTTTCAGCAGCGCACAATCCTCGGGAAACTCTCCAGCCTCAGACTCAGTGGATCTCTCACAATTGCCCATGCGAGCAGATTTCCCCTTCTCAGCAGACGAATCAGTCACAGCAGAATGAGGAACAGGCCCAGGCGTCACCTTAGCAGTAGAATCCACATTCCCGCTCTTCATAGCGGCAAGCCTCTTAGAAGCCGATCTAGACTTCGCTTCCGACGAACGCTTCGATACAAACCCAGACACTGGAGGCATCACCGAACCCTTCTGCTAGGCAAGTCTCTCAGCAACATACGCGATCACCTTCGACGCAGCAGGTTTCACAAGCTCAAGCTTAACAGTTTTCTCCGCCCTCTTAGGGGAAGTTAGATTAATGACAAGCTTCTCAGTAACAGACAAGCTCCCACGAGCAGTAGAAGAAGTCATTGGCTTCTTCTCAGCCGAAGGCTCACAAGTAGGTGAGGAATACCTTTTCTTTCCACCATCATTGGCAACAGGCTCTACAGCAGCGATCAGGCAAGCCAACACCTGATCCTTTATTCACTTTATCTCTTCCTTCAGAGGTAAGCCACCTCTCTCCCGATGAAGAGGGCTGAGCAGCCAGCGTCACTCATGGTACTTAGCAGGAATACCCAAAGCGATGTGCGATTTCTTCATATCTATCGAAATCCTTAGAGTTAAGCCAAACTCTGAATCTAAGCAAAGTAAGAAAGACGATCAAAAAATTGAAGTCATGGAGCAACTCAACAAAAATTCAAGCAAGACAAAAATGAAGCAGTTCACTTACCACTGATAAAGGTAGTCAGGACACGCAACTCAAGAGAAGAGTCAGACTCCCACTCTTCGCTTACCTCCAAGGTATCTTTCGCCCACCTTGATCACCTTTGCTAGAAGCATCGAGCATCCTATGGCAAGATCTTAGCTACCCCACACCTTCCTTGTGGCCAATCTCAAAGAAATACCAATACTCATTTATGGTCAAAGCCAAGATCAAAGAACCTGCTCAAGTTCGAGAATCCCACCATCGCATGAATTGCATTTGGGGAACACTGAGTAGGCACGCATTTCATAGAGCATATCACCTCTTGGAAAAAACACGGCATGGGAAAAGTAAATCCCAACACAAAGTAGTACGGATGGAATTTGATGGCCTTCTTTTAGCAATGGCGTCCTCGTCACATGGTTCATGGCCGCTGTCATCTTTCACACGCTTGACGCAAACCCCTGATGGAATCGCATGCTTGTACGCCTTATGAAAATCCCGAAATAGCTCGTTGGAATTAATCTTGACATGTGCAGCTTTGAAATAGCCCACCTTGCCGGAAGAACCACCTTGATGATACAAGTGTGGAGGATAGTCGTCACTTTTGCAATCAAAGGAAGACATCTTAAAGTCTCTGCAAAAAGTATGAGAAAAATATTTAGAAGGCAACTCGCGAGAAGAGAATAAAAACTAAAATAAAAAGAAGTACCGCAATCCCAGCGCCCCCGCGCCAAGCCTCTCGGCCCTCATGCTCTCTCTCATGCCCAACATTCCACGACTCAAGTCGTTTCGGCCCAACATAGGGGAGAGGCCCTCGCCTCCTTCCCCTTTCTCTTCCTCATACGCAAGCAGCCCAGTGAGGCCCAAGGCCTCTCATCCTCTCTCTCTTGCATGCAGACCGACCTAAAGCGGGGGAAAGCCCACACCTCCTCCTCCTATTTTCGCTCGCGCGCTAGGCGCCCCAAAAGCAAGGTCGACTTATGCGACCCAGGCCACCAAAGACCGAGAGCCAGCTTAAGCTGGACTCTCCCTCTCTCTCGCCTCTATGTTGCACTAGGCCCTTGCCCATCCACCCACAAGGTCCGACCCATGCCAACCTTTCAGCGTCCCAGCATCGCCGACACCTTTGCCAAGCCGAGCCAACCCTGCTTGCCGCACCACCTACAGCCCTGTGGCATCCCTACCATGCCATTCACACCTTCTTGGCACCCACCAAGCCAATTTTTCAAGTCCTAAGACTCCCAAAAAATTCAAGAAGAAGAAAATTCAAATTTTTCTTACCTTGTAGCGGCACAGAGAAGAAGAAGAACAACGAGAAACGACTCTTTGCAAGGGCAAGAAAAGAAGAACGCTAGGGGTGGGGGAATAAAGATTTCCTGTGACTTCTCTTTCTTGTTGGAATAATAATTGTTCTCCAAATTTATTTAATCCATTGCTTAAGGCAAAATTAAATAGGTATTGGGGGCAATTATTTTCCTTTTCTAGAAGAAGTCTATCTTCAAATCAAGAAAGAAGATCAATTTCAAATTGGGAAACAATTTTACAAGCCTAAGCAGCTTGGGATTCCTACACCTATTATCATTTTCCTGCATGCAGCACAGTAGGTGTGGGGGTATTTGTGGAGCCTAAAATAATCCCAAAAATTCTAGAGGCGACACGTGAACTTTTATTCAAGAAAGACAAGATTGCCCTCAATAAATGGGCATGGTTTCTCAGATGCTCCCACACGCAGCTCACACCCCAGGAGGTCTCAGCAGCTGAATACAACTGCCCACAGCTCACCTGCCCTTAGCAAGGAATTAAAGATAAGGATTAATTACCCAAATCCTATCTTTAATACATTCCCAATTGAAGATTAACTCCAATCAAGTAATAAATTAGGATTATTACATCATTATCTCAAGATATTATTTCCTATTTAAATCTTGAGAATATTTAGAGAATATCTCTCCATTAAACACTATGGCTAGCCCTATTCCTATAAATACCCCATATTTTATCAAATTTTCAGAGCTTTTGCAACCCTAAAAAAGGCCTAAACACTTTACTCTTTGAGAGAAACTAACTTAGGCATCGGAAATTCGTTGACTTAACCCCAAACCCCACCCCCCCCCCCCCCCAACACCTCATGGGCGAATGAGGCTTAGGTCTCTGATCAAAGGTATTGATTGTTTTGCAGGTGCATTTTCGTCAAAACTGAAGATGGCGAAATTTGCATCAACATCAACAGTGAAATTTTTAGTCTTATTCTTGAGGATGTATATTTTCATGGTAGTGAGATTGGTTTATAAGCTGAAAATTTTGACATGTAATCACGAATATTATCTTTCGTTAATATCACTCCTGTCACGTAACTAATAAAGAAAAACTAGTGTTAACATTGATGAGTATTGTATTCAAGAATCTACTCTCGTAAACACATGATCTTCCTAGCCTTTGGTGTGATTGTGAAGCTGTACATAGGGCTATAAACACTTTCTTTTTCCTTTTCTTCCCTTTTCCATTTTTTATTGATTTAAAGAAGATTTTGCGAATGGATAGGGTTTTGACCTGGTAAAAGGACCGAGGAAGGGAGGAAAAGCCAGAGAAGCACTTTGGGGGAGGAACTGCCAGAAAAGCCTTTGGAGAGGCTTTGGAATCCATTTGATCTAAACAGCTCAATTTTCTTATTTTAAGCAAAACAAAAGCACACAGAATCTTGTCTCTTCCAACCAATAAACAAATAAAAATCGTACTCAAAAGAAGCTCTTGAGAGTTGAGAGTAACTTAATTAAGCTTAACTATGGTTTTTTCCACCATTAATCACTCTACAACTCATCATCTTTTTTTATGGATTAGAGTGTCACACCTACATGGTGTTTTTAAATAAATAAAAAAAAGTGATCAAATATTCCAAATTTACCTTTTTCCCGTTCTGATTGGTACCATTTATATTTTGTCATTAAATTATTGGAAATTTAATTAATGCATCGTAACTTTACAATCCTACTTAATTTTCTATTTTTGTCTAAAAGAGAAAAACTTACATGATAGAAATACATTACAACTGTTGCGTTCTATATTAAAACAACATTATGTCTAAAGAAACCTACATATGGAATATATCATTAGCATAAAACACCACCGTAACGATATATTCGTATCATTGAAAAGCCTTCTCCTTCTTAAGTGTGCACATGGCTAAAACAACCTACCAAATGTTCATCAATACAAAGTTACAAACTGCTCAACTGTATCGGCAATTATCTTAAATCAAGCTTGAAAATCCATGATATATGATAGTGACAAGTATCTTCCTTCATGATGTATGATAATGAAATGTATCCTCCTTCATGATGTATGATAGTGACATGTATCTTCCATCTAATATATGATAGTGACAACTGACAAGCATCTTCAGTCAAGCTTGAAAACCCAGAATCCACAACGGACTGGCTTGTCTGCCCTCTCACCTTCTATTCACTCTTATCATTTTCTATTTGTGCGGTTACGATTAAATTACGTCAACATTTTATATTACTATTATTAATATAAAATTTTAACATAACTTAATCGTGATCGCACAAAATAGAAAGATATAAAAGTGTATGGAAAGCGGAATGACAGAGAAGCCACAACACATAGAAGGTACTTATATATGTCCTTTTGGGAATATAATATACATTTTATATTTGTTTGAAATGCATAATATGCAATTATTTTGTAAGCAAATCATAAAATTTAGAAAATTTAAGTTCAAATTTTCCATGGAGGAAGAATAATATTTTCAAATTATGTAAGAGGATGGAGAGAAATAATATATTTTATTTTATTTTTTCCCAAAAAATAAAAAAAAAAACAAAACAAAGAAATAGGGGTAAAACAGTAATCTCACAACCAAACTCTGAATCGTACAAAGTATAAATACCCCAAAGTCAGTTGTTCTCAAACCGGGAGAGGAGAAACAGAGAAGGAAATATACAGAAAAGAAAGAAAAAAGTGGCACGAAAGGCAAGCGCAGAGCATTGCTCTGAGAATTCAGCTCTGAAATTTCTGTATTGATTCTCTGATTCCCTTTGCTGGGATCAGAGGTTCATCTTTCCTGCCCCACTGGGCACATTCCCTTTTTTTGTTTTTTTTTTTTCGGATTCTACTGGTTCTGGCATTACAAATTGGATTAAGGAGAAAGGAAACAAAAAAAAAATCACGCAATTTTGATAAGCTAAAAGCCGCTTCCGACGACAAGTGATTTTGGGAAATCAAAAGCGCGCGTCTTGTGATTTCTGCTCAAATGGGTATCTCACAGAATGATGGTAAAATGGAAGGTTGGCTTTATGTCATCGGGTCCAATCGATTTGGGCTGCAACACTCTCGCAAAAGGTACTTTATTCTGGAGGATAATTGCCTCAGGAGCTTCAAAGCCAAACCTTCTTCGGACTCGGTGGTACAGTTCTTTTGTTCTTCTTCGTCTCATTGTGCTTTTTGTTCTTCTCTGGCCTGTCTTTGAAAAGTTCTAAGTTGAAGTGAAAACCATGTTGCAGAATCATTGTTGTCTTTGTTTGTGTTGTTATGACATGTTGCCTATGACATGTGATGATAGTGTATGTGCGGTGAAAATTCGTTGATGTGGAATTCCATGTCCCATTGATTTTTGGTTTTGTGCAGATGTAATATGTGGTTTGATAATTTGATTAGATGGTTTTGTGCCGATCTGGAATTCATTTTTTTTCCTTACATGCTCGATGACAGTGACATCTTACCTCCGGTGACGCTTTTCAGCATTCCTTAATTTTGCAATTTCAGCAAGGGTTTTGTTGGTACAAAATCAGTAGAAATGCTCACTGAAAACTTTCCTTGATCAGGAACCAGTTACAAGTGCGGTAATAGATAGCTGCATTCGGGCTACGGATAATGGAAGGGCAAGCATTCATAGAAAAGTATGGACCTTAGTACCCTATGATTTTCAGAGATTCTGGATAAATTATTGTTGCAATGTGACAGATACATTTTTTTAACTCAGCATTAAATATCTAATGATTTGGGCAACCTGCAGGGCTTCTTTGTTTTCACGCTCTACAATACTTCCAATAACAACGATAGGCTCAAGGTAGGGTGTATTCCAAGTCATACATCATTACTTGGATTTTTCGTTGTATTGATACGTAATTGAAATTTGAACTTTTGATAGTTGGGAGCAAGTAGTTCAGAAGAAGCAGCAAAATGGATTCGTTCATGGCAGGATGCAGCATTAAAGGTTTCATGCTGCGAAGTCACTCCATTGGTATAGTAGTTATATTTTCATGATATGTATAATAAGTTTTATATATTTTCAGGTGTGTCCGAATACAGCACAGGATTTTGTGGCTCGTTCCAAGAGAAGATGGCCATCTTTGAGGTATATATTGGTTGCACCTTGGACACATTTCATCTCATAGTTACTAACTTATATTCCCGTACAAATTCATTGTAACAATTATACACGCCTGTGCGGTTATAACTTTTTTTCAGGATTGAATATCTCGGTCTTAAAAGCTACAATAAAATTGCTTGAACTATATTCTATCTGCAAACCTGAACTATATTCTGTTCTGAATTGATTGAACTACTGTGCATTTTTACATGTCACATAGGTTGTAGGAATCTCCAAGTGCTTTACTTATAAAGAAAGAAAAACAATATTAATTGGAGGTAGTAGCGAGTACAATTAACATGTTCTTTTAGATTTGAAGAAGTCGGCTGAACTTTTTTGTGTAACTCTGTATCACTTTGCAAATCTACAGTCACAGTTCTTTTCATACTTTAATTGTTTTGACAGAATGAGTGGTTCCAGGAGGACATGAATGCAAAAACTCTGTTGACCGGACTTTTAGCTCATTGATGCACACAGAAAGAATGACATCTGATGTTATTGCTCCCTCACCATGGAAAATTTTTGGTTGTCAGAATGGTAAGACTTCATGTTCTTATCTGCATTGCAAGTGACTGAATGTGTATGTGTGAAAACTTCATCTCTTCTGCTGCAGGACTACGGTTTTTCAAAGAAGCAAAAGATTGGGATTCCTGTGGAAGGGTGAGCTTCTCTTATGATATACAAATTCTTGATTTTTGTACTTTTTTGTCTACTTTTCTTACCTCAATGACGTCCATAACTTCAGCACTGGGATGATCATCCGGCTATAATGGCAGTAGGAGTAGTTGATGGAACTTCGGAGGCCATTTTCCGGACTCTTTTGTCTCTTGGCCCCTCAAGATCAGAGTAAGATCACTGACATGTATTTCAACATTTTTATACAGTGGAGTTTCTGATGACATTGTATTGGTTTATATAATTATATAAATAAAAATATGCTGTTATTCAAACCAAGCGTCTTGCAGATGGGATTTCTGTTACTACCGGGGTAGCGTGGTTGAGAGCCTTGATGGTCATACAGATATTATTCACCAGCAGTTATACATTGATTGGCTACCTGGTTAGATTTCAAACCGTGTTAAAGAGAGTTATATAAAATATATATGCTGTTATATGACACATCATGGTTTACAGGGGGATGAAACGAAGAGATCTACTGATGCGTCGCTATTGGAGAAGGGAGGATGATGGAACATATGGTAATGAAATTCTTCAAAAATCTAAACCATAACATGAAGCTATTGAGCCACTTTATAGCTGCCCCTGACCTTCTGTATCTGGTTTTGTCACAGTAATCCTCTACCATTCTGCGTCTCACAAGAAATGTCCACCAAAAAGAGGCTATGTCCGTGCTTGCCTTAAAAGTAATGTATGCTTTGAGCTAGAGATACTTATTGACTTACATATATGGCTTGATATTTGCTAAATGCTCTTCTGTTTTCCGTATCGTGAACTATTTTCAACTGCTAAATAAATGTCAACACAGCATACATGATTGTTCTTCTTTTCTTCCTTCCTTTATTCCATTCATCTGCAACTCAATTGTTCTTTTTTAGGTTTACTTTTCATCCTAGATAACTTCTATATGAATATTATTTCTGTAAAAATGCAGGTGGAGGATATGTTATAACTCCTGTGAACGAAGGGAAACAATCACTTGTGAGACACATGCTTGCTATTGATTGGAAATTCTGGAAATCATATCTACATCCGTCATCAGCAAGATGCATTACCATCCGTATGCTTGAGATAGTTGCTGGTACCCTTCCATTCTTTGCTTAGGATTGCATTTTTTGTTCCCTCTCCATTTTCAGGTTCTTGTCGATGCAAACCTTCATTGTTTCCATAATTCGCAGCATTAAGAGAGCTGTTCAGAGCAAAAGCTGGAACTAGCTCCCCTGAATTCTCATCCGGAGACATGTCAGGAGAGATCAGATTATCTCAAAGTGGACAGCAGAATATCAGGACCGAGGTTCAGCACCCTGGAGAAGTCAAAGAGATGGAGGAGGGTGTTCTCATGGAAGATGAGGTGGAAAAACCAGAAGGTCGCACAAGTTTGAAGGGGCTGCACGATGCTGCAGACGAGTTCTTTGATATTCCAGAACCAACAGAGTATGACCAGTTCGAGAACGAGTGGCCTTCAGATATGAGCATGGAACAGAACCCCACGGTAACTTCACTGATCACCAAGACTATCTCGTAGATATCCAAATTTTCAGACTCAATATTCGCTTCCAATTGCTCCTGTCAAGTTTTATATTCTGTCATGCACACTGTTGCAATACAATCTATTATCTTCTGACCATGTGTGTCAACACTGGATCTGCAGAGTATACAACATCCCAAATTGTCATCAGCTGCCGTTCTCGTGAAGAGATTGCATGAACTTAGAGGTCAGTTTGTTTCATCAGCATAAGTTGCTCTGGATGGATGGGGATGTCTAGTGTATTCGGTTGTATTTTGATTATTTTGGCCTAAAATTTCTTACACTGCAGTTCAAAAGAAGGGTTGTACGGACTTACAAGAGGTGTCCAAGGAAAATAATGTATGCCCTTATGGGGAAACCCTTCAAAAGGATCCAAGTTGTGCTCTACCTTGCAGCTGGGGATCAGCCGATCCTTCTTCATTTTTGATACGCGGGCCAAATTATTTACAACATCGTCAGAAGGTAACTATTTATTTTTCAGTTAGGCTATGTTTTAGAAGAAGCCAAAGAATTTGAAATACAACAAGATTCCTTGAAGGTTCTAGATTAGGTGTAGTAATTTTGACTTGCATAGAACCTGTTGTAAATTGTAATTCAATTACACACCAACCAAATTTGATGAAGCATAATTTGACTGCAAACCTGATCTACTCTGTTGGATGGGGTAAATAATATCTAAGAGTTGATTAAGATGGTCTTATTGAACGATGCGTTGAGCATCTTACCATTAAGAGGTTAAGGAAATGCAGATGTGAAGAAGAAACTCAGATTATGTACCATGTGATGCTTGATTTTCCAAGTCGAAGTGAACTTTTTCAAAAATACATGATGTGGTTCGAACGAGTGTTAGTATTGTGGTCAATCTTTAATTGCAGAAGGTGGTGGAAAAAGTTTTAGGCACCTCTGTAAAAGGTAAGATATACGCGTAGCTCTGCTGGCCGGATCAATATCATAGTTTCCTCTCAACTGAGAAAATTTGGAAGAGAGTAATCATGCAAAGGCTCCGCTGGAATTGGAAAACAAGAATTTCTGAGAAGTTGGTTAAGTTTATGACAGGACGGTTTATTAGGGAAGTAGAGGTGACCATTCTGATCGATGTATTTAAAAGGGGGGAAGAGGGGGGGGGCGGGCATGAGGCATGAGGTGTGAGGTGAAGCCTCACGGAACCTAAAATTTTAATCTATATTAATATATAATTATATTTATAACCGTATAATACTTTGTAAAAACAATTATAACCATAACTAAATCAAAAATAATATCATCTTCTTTATTACTAGGTCTAGTTGTACTTGGAAACTATGTCATATAGTCTCAAAATGTTATAATTATTTATTTTATTGTAAGCCATTATAGAGAACTTCAAAGAAAATAAGGATGAATGATCACAATTATAGGAAAATTTCAAGCAAAATAAAGGTTGAATGTTGCAATTATAAGTAATTTAAAAGGAAATAAAGGCCGAGTAAAGTAGTTATAGGGTATTTAAAATGATATAAAACAATAATTATGGAAATTTAAAGGAAAATAAAGGGTTGAGTGCAGTATTAATAGGGTATTTAAATGAAATAAATGGGGTGGAGTATTTATAGGGTATTTAAAATGAAACAAATGGTGAAAATAAAGGGTTGAATGGAGTATTTATAGGGTATTTAAAATGAAATAAAGACTAAGTGGAGCAATTATTATGGAAATTTATGGGATTTGGAGAGAGAAGGTATCTCCTTCTTCATTGAAATTAAAACGGCAAAATACATTTCAGAGAGCCTGGATTTTGAAGTAAAAAACGCCCAGATGAACGCCTCAGACGCCCTGAGGCGCACCTCTACCGCCCAGACGCGCTCTGGTGAAGCCCTCCGCCCACTCCCTCAAAACAAAGGCGGGAACACTGACACCCAACCTTAGAGGCCGCCTAGGCGAGCCTTTTAAAACAATGATTCTGATGTAAAAAGTAAATGAAGGGCATGCACATTCTTGCTAGTTCATGCCTTGATCTTGATAATTAAGTGAACGCAGATTCCCCCGGATGGAGTTAATAGCAAAACAGATACAGAATACGATTTGCATAACCTACTCCAAATAGATGGGATAAATCAGTGGTAATGTCATATACTGATTTTGCTGGTGCTGATGCTCTAGTTAGGACATGTCTTGAAATATTGTTTTCGGATCCTTTTCTTTCAAAGATCAAAGAGCCAATTTATCTATTCCGAAAGTGAACTTGGTGTTAGCTTTCTTTAATTTATGAACTGAGTAATTTTTCTTTGTGACAGATCAAGGCAAAAAGCACCTTGATGCAACTGGTTGGTGTAGATTGGCTAAGATCTGACAAGCGAGAAGATGATATTAGCAGCCGTTATGGTAGTATTGTTCAGGTCCGATCCATCAATTCTTCTAGTACCTTTTATTTTTTATACATGAACTTTTCGGCAACCTGATTCCACATACCTGCATATAAAGTACTAATTATACAAGCTATTGGATGGATGCATGCAGAAATATGCAGAACGAGGTGGATCAGAGTTTTTCTTTATTGTTAATATACAAGTAAGTTTTGATTCGAGTTTCATAAAGTAATAGCACTGCAATCATCATCAAGGAGCAGATAACTCAGTACACATTTTGATAAATCAGATACCCGGAACAACCATGCATACCTTGGCGTTTTATTACATGATGAAAACTCCTCTGGAGGAAACTCCTTTGCTACATGACTTTGTCAATGGAGATGATTCCTATAGGAACTCGAGATTTAAGCTAATACCATACATTTCTAAGGTCAGTACCTCAAGAACATTATATTCGTATAACACGTATATCTTTCATATTCAACTGTTTAACCATACATTTCTAAGGTCAGTACCTCAAGAACATATATTCGTATAACACTTATATTTTTCATATTTAACCGTTTACTTTGGTCTATTTGTTTTCTTAGGGATCATGGATAGTCAAGCAGAGTGTAGGGAAGAAAGCCTGCTTGGTAGGGCAACGGCTCGAAGTGCATTATTTCCGTGGGATGAACTATCTTGAGGTAAGTTACCACTTTACCAAACCCTTTATCGTGTTAAGTGACAGTTGAATATGCTAATGACATTTCAGATTAAGGCCGAATCATGGTATTTTATCTAATTCTAACTTATGAGATTTCTGATACCAGCTTGAGATCAATGTCGGGTCTTCAACAGTGGCGAGGGGGGTGGCAAGTCTTGTTCTAGGCTACCTCAACAATTTGGTCATGGAAATGGCATTTCTGATACAGGTAAACGACGTTCTCAAAATTTCATTGTACCTTTGTGATACAAGCTACCGTGAGTGATTCCTAAGTAAGAAAAAATTTTGCAGGCCAACACCGAAGAAGAACTGCCGGAAGTACTTCTTGGAACATGTAGACTTAACCAATTGGATGCATCGAAATCAGTTCCTGTAAAACCGTGATTTTCTTCACGCAGAAAATCTACATAAATCAAATCCTTATGAGGAAGGTGCCCAAAATATGAACTCCCAGCAAGTTAAAAAAAAAATGGAAAAAAAAATTATGTAAAAAGAGAGGTGCACCATGTTCTTGAAATGATATAATTTTTTAGGACTAGTCGTTTGGAGCTTGATCCGTTGTGGTGTGATTGAATTGTTATCCAACTCAAAAAAAGAAAATCCAGCTCATCACAGAAGGCAAATTGTAGTTTGTTTTCGATAGAATGGGTTTTGTAGATGAGTGTTTATTAGCGTTTACTCCTAAATTCGGAGGTTCTGTATTTGAATCTCACCCTCCCAGATATAGCTCAAAACATATTACTATTTCCGTTGCTGCGTCCATACAGTCTATTCGAAGTTTGTTATCTGTAAAAGTTACTCATCAAAAACACAAGGGAAAATTTATGCTCACATATCAAATAGTGTATTCTTTGCAAGGAGGATGTCTCCTTACACAAATGGCATTTCTTAATTTGTATGCAAGCGCCACCTTCTCGAACTTCCTTGGAACCTTATCATGTTTAAATTTTCCTACTCACCGTTGTATTTTCATAAAATATCACGTAACTAATAATTAGTTGGTTTCGACATTAGATACACTTGTAAGTAAGAAATTTTATGTTCGACTCTTATGAATGACAAGCTCGATACTTGGTTATGGATGTCTTATTGCATGGCTTAGTATGAATCGTCGTCCGCTAATATGGTGGTATACAAATAGAAATAAAAAAATTAGTTGGTTCTTGGGTGCGTTTCAAAATGCATAAAACATGAGGATGGTTAGCTCAAATATGTTGAATATGTAGCAGCTTGAAAATTGGGCCAAGTTTGCAAAGGCTTTAACCTGGCTTGGGTTTGTAACAAGTAATCTTAAGTGATTAGCGTAGTATTAGATTAGGGATGATAATTTATAATACGAAACGAATCAAAGCTAACACGAAATTAGCAAGTTTGTGTCAACACTTTACACAAGCTCCTACACTCAAAAATTTGATTAACTTAAACCATGGCTTTGATGAGGTCATTCATGCTCATCTCCTCTTGTACGATATTTTCTTATAAATGAATACCATACTATTTTTCTCAAAAAAATGATGACAAAGTCGAGTCAGTGTCAAACACAAATCAACTGACATACAACATGTTTAGCTAAAATTCATACAAACTCAAAATTACAATGTTTTAACCTAACCCATAAGGTCATACGGAGTTACAATTTAGTATCAGACTCAATTCTTATATATCGTCCTCTAATCCCTAGATGCTGCATGCACGAACTAGTAGTAGGGTTTCCTAGGACCTGTCACTTCATACCAAACGCAACTTCAAAATTTTCCACAAAATATTTTAATCAATCATGCAACCAATCTCGGCAATGATCAAACCCAGGTCAAGTTAGCACAACCCTTGAAAAATACATTCTCTCTACAACATTATGTATAGAATTCCCGACATATTATCTGAGTCCCTACAATCAAAACATAACGAGAAATCCAAAGAAACGCTTCTGAAAATTCAATTATATAGTACAAATTACAATTGTGGTTGGAATTTAATGGCATGTTTTAAGACTGGTTTGGAAGTGTTTTTGAAATGATTGAAACCGTTTTCAGTGAGAATATTTTTGGGTTCTAAAATCACTTAAATGTTTCCTACGAGAAACATTAGTATGTATTTTTTACAGGAAGCACTTCAAATGCTTTTCTAAGATTCATTTGCATTTTTATTAAGAATTGGTTTCAAAAACACTTTCAGCCATTTTAAAAACACTTACAAACAATTCATTCACACGCTACTATTACTTACATGGTTATCAAATCAAATAATAACAACAATAATACGAAGGAAATTGTTATTAGCACTCTAAATTTTTCATTCTACACTCCAAATTTTCTATATTTAGAAAGAAAAATACATTTATGAGGAGTGTAGAATGAGATTTTTAGAGTCTTTCCTAAGATGAATAAGCCAAAATACAAAGTATAAACTAAAATTAAAAAATGACAATAAAAAAAAAGAAATTAATTATTTTTTAAAGGGATTGAGTTGCCTATTTCTGAGGACTGGCTTACTGTTAATATAACAAGTCCAATTTGAATTTTAAGTGACGAAACAAAAAAACGAACTAACTGAGCACAAGCGGACTTTTTTCGATTTTTTTAACACCGTTCACATATTCATTGTTCAAATGCCCACCTCTTAAAGAAATTTTATTTTAGAAAGGTTGACACTGTGACAACAACTAACAAACAACTAATTTACTATTTAAAATACATAACAATTATTTATTCATGAGTAATGCTAGAACAATACATTTTTATTTTTCACACACGCCTTTCAATTTTTTTAACTGTCGAACGAATAAATTAAAGAAAATCAATGAACAAAAATTATCAAAAGTGTGTGAATAGCACTACCGTACATTTTAAAACAATATATTTTTATTTTTTACACAAGCCTCTCAATTTTTTTTAACTGTCGAACAAATAAATTAAAAAAAATCAATAAACAAAAATGATAAAAAAATGTATGAATAGTACTGGCGTACATTTTAACTTAAGATAGTTCCTCTCCATGGAGTAGGATTCCCTTCCTTCTTCTTTTTTTCTCCCCTTCCCTTCCCTCCTAATTGAACGATCACGGTTAAACCACGTCAATATCTTATATTAATTTTTTTATAACAAAAGAAAGACAAAATAAAATAATATGAAAAGAGAGGATGAAAAAAAAGAGATAAGACAGTCCTAGTTCTCTCTCCACATTCCCCCTTGTACGAAGACTTCACTAGCCCAATATACAAAAAACAAAAACAGATGTCCCTTTTATGTCAAATGTAAGTCACGTGACGAACAAATAGCTTAACATATGGTCCCCCACTCCCACCAATCAATGCATTTACTATGGGCACTTACGAGACAATAGATTTTTCAATATGATCGGAATATGGAATAGTACATCATGTGTTACTATACAAATAGTGATATGTGTGTTAATAACTTAATAATTTAAAAAATATAATTTCCTACCATTTATATAAAAATACATGATGTACCATCCGTGTTCCGGTCAGCAATGACAAATTTCTCCCACGACACCACTCTACAATGAACCACACCCAATCCCTCGCCCTCAACCCCATCGGTTTTCCTGTACTTTCAGCACAAATCCCAACAAGTTCCACGTCATCTGTGTGTAACGTACAACGACAACCAACGAAAAATTAAGCACATTTTACCGTCCAAATATGTATCAGAGTCAAAATATCCAACCGGAAAATATATAAATAGAATGTAACCGGGAATGGAGCTGGCGTGTCGGTGCCGATAGCAGGTTTGAAGTTTGAGTGGGGAGAGTAACCGGGAGTGAGAGGTGAACGGGTCTGACAAATTTTGTGTCTTACCCGTTACGGAAGGTTTTGATGGGCCCCAATACCGATACACTGGGGATCCTAAATCGTCGGTGAGTTTATTTTTGACTCTCGTGACAGACTCTGTATCTCTAACGGTTTTCAGTTGTTTTTCTTACTAAATGTACAATTATGTATGTCAAAGGTTTAAAATATCTATAAAATTATCAATTTTCAACGAAGTATTTGAAAAAGTAAAGATCGATTAAAGAAAGTGATTCACTATTAAAGATCAATTAAAATTAAAGAAAGTGAAATGAAAACTTCACCTTTTATTGGTGAGATATAAAAAAATTAATTAATATTAATGACATGTACTGATTCACTATAAAAAATTTGATAAAACTCATTACAAATTTCAAACTTTTGAATTATACCATCTATTGCAATTTTCATAATTTTCATCAAAGACAACCGATATCAATATCGATATTTCCATAAATTTGCATATCAATATTCCAACTATATTAATATTTTAAACATTGTGTGTGTTTTACTTAAAAGTAATTTAATAATGAAATTCAACATCTGATTTATATAACTTAAATGATTAAGAACGTTAGTTATATGCTTAATATGCTTATTTCAATCTCATTAAAGAAGTACAAAGGGACGTAAGTCACGAAACTCTTCATGCTAAATTCCAACACAAAGTTCTATTCTCTTTAACTTTTTCTATGTATGTTTGTTCGTTATAACCCTAACTTGGTTAAATCCTCCCGTCCAATAGGGCAACTTGGTGTAGGAGAATCGGGTTAGGATTCTAATTACGGTAGGTTTTGTAATCCTTATTACCTTACTTACAAGATGGGCACATGCCATTAAAAAACATACAAATTTTTGTTTATTTGGTGAGAAAACCCTTGAAAACGACCTAAGCAACCGACGATTTCGACCACATGTCACAAATTGAATCCCTGGGCATATGATGATTCATCTGATTTCCAAATTAACTTAATTAAGAACACTAGCCTATAGTACGACCTAAGGAACAAACAATTAATCATCTGTTAATTCAAGTTTAATATGTGTTTTTTTTTAATATGATTTGTCCTCGCATTCAAACTTCAGGTTGACTTTAGATAGAATGGTTCAAACTGAACATTTCTCTACACAGTTTTGTATAGGTTTTTACATAGTTGGTATACGCATAATGTCGAACATTATGCACATGGTTAGAGTCCTGTTCTTAGAAAAACAACCTTTTTCTTTATACAACTATTTTGAATAGCGAATCAATCAAACAATCCCTTAATAAAACAAAATAAAATAGGAACACTTTGCAGAACCCACGATATTTCGGGGTAAATAAAAGAGTAATGCTATCAACACATTTATTTTATTTCTCGCACGCTCATTTTAATTTTCAAGTAAATATAAGTGAGCAGAGAAGAGCTTTAATTGCTATCAACACGAAAAAAGCTATTTGTTACAAATCATGTGCAAATACAAGCAGGCATTCAATAAGAGCCCATTCTCTGGTAAAAACTTTGCTTGCCTTATTAGCTCAATTGTTACGAGCATAAGACGTAAAATACCAAAAAAAGAGTGAGTAATACTTTTCATAAATAACTCTCCAAAACTACGAACTGATTTTTTTTAGATATGGCCCACATATGGGCCCTACGTCACAATTTAGTCGCCAACAATGCATTGTACGGCAGTTCTGTCCGGGCCCACAAAGCCTTGTGCTCATGGCCCACTGCCCATCTAAAACAAGGACAATGATTGTCTGCCCTCCCACTTCCGATGCCCTCCCATGCCCCTCGTATTTTGTGTGGTCACGGTTAAGCCACGTCAATATTTTATATTATTTTTTTTTATATAGAGATAATAAGACAAAAATGAATAGTAATATAAAATGTTGACGTGGTTTAACCGTGACCACACAAACAGGAGAACACGGGAGGGCAGAGAATCCTTGTCCCTAAAACAATGAGGATCTTCTCCGGATCTTCATTGTGATTATCTTGGGGATCCTCCAATTACATCCGTTTATTGTATATCATCCGGTTAGAAATCATTGTAAATCTTTTTATTTAAAGTTAAATATAAACAATACCTGATAAAAATTAATCGCACGATGTACAATAAACGGATGTGATTGGAAGATTCCCGGAATCTTCACAAAGAGGATCCGGAGAGGATCCTCATTCCATCTAAAATGAAAAGGGAAATTAAAAAGAGAATCTTAACGAAAAACTTTTGATACTATTAACTTTTAACGTTAAATACATTTTTACTTTAAAAAGTCATTTATAGTACTATTTACTCATAATACTTTTTTATCTTTTTTATTAAAACTCAAAGTTTTTAAATTTTTTTTCATTAATTTTCCTAATTAAAAATTAAAAAAGGAAAAAGCAATTCCAATGGTACGCGACGCTTTCGTCTCAGAAAAGTAAGACCGTTCAACGTGGCGGGCAATGATAAGTCCAAGTAGGCAAAGAAGTGAGTGTGCAAGGGAAGACGAATCCCGAGGCAGAGTCACGTGACCCGACCCCACGTCTCGTGCTCTCTTTTAGTTAGAACTTGCACACAGCCAAGTTGGCATTGAGCAGTTGATTCCCTGCGTGGGCTCCACCGTATGCAGTCAAACCCATCAGCGCCACGTCATAAGCGTTCAAGGTAGACCATGTTATGTGGGTCCTGCCCCAACATGGGCTCTTTCTACATGCTCGCACGCAAATTGCGTATGACTGTTTGGATATTACGACTTTCACCCCCACACCCGCCTGTCGCGCCGGGCCGGGTCGCCACCTTAGCGAGCAGGAGAGAATTTATGTTAATAGTCGCGTATCAACAATGAGAAGCTGCAGAGTTCGAGGGCAAATATGTCCTTTTGAAAATGGAAGGTTACGCGGTCTTTTCGAGTAACTACTCCATGGGTACATGACAACCAACACTTAACCCCAAAACTGTGATTTGTTGGTGCGTGAAATACAAATGTGTAGCAGATTAATGTTTGACTTTAGAGACAGTGAATGACCAACTACACAGTGCAATATTAATATTAACTACTTTGTGTCATGAGAGTTGAATTCGATAAATTCTACACTGTTCCTGAAAATTTTCGCCTAATGTCAACACAAAATATATGATTGTTCTTCTTTTCTTCCTTCCTTTAGTCCATTCATCAGCAAGATGCATTACCATCCGTATGCTTGAGATAGTTGCCGGTACCCTTCCATTCTTTGCTTAGGATTGCACTTTTTGTTCCCTTTCCATTTTCAGGTTCTTGTCGATGCAAACCTTCATTGTTTCCGTAATTCGCAGCATTAAGAGAGCTGTTCAGAGCAAAAGCTGGAACTAGCTCCCCTGAATTCTTGTCCGGAGACATGTCAGGAGAGATCAGATTATCTCAAAGTGGACAGCAGAATATCAGGACCGAAGTTCAGCACCCTGGAGAAGTCAAAGAGATAGAGGAGGGTGTTCTCGTGGAAGATGAGGTGGAAAAACCAGAAGGTCACACAAGTTTGAAGGGGCTGCACGATGCTGCAGACGAGTTCTTTGATGTTCCAGAACCAACAGAGTATGACCAGTTCGAGAACGAGTGGCCTTCAGATATGAGCATGGAACAGAACCCCCCGGTAACTTCACTGATCACCAAGACTATCTCTTAGATATCCAAATTTTCAGACTCAATATTCGCTTCCAATTGTTCCTGTCAAGTTTTATATTCTGTCATGCACACTGTTGCAATACAATCTATTATCTTCTGACTATGTGTGTCAACACTGGATCTGCAGAGTATACAACATCCCAAATTGTCATCAGCTGCCATTCTCGTGAAGAGATTGCATGAACTTAGAGGTCAGTTTGTTTCATCAGCATAAGTTGCTCTGGATGGATGGGGATGTCTAGTGTATTCGGTTATATTTTGATTATTTTGGCCTAAAATTTCTTACACTGCAGTTCAAAAGAAGGGTTGTACGGACTTACAAGAGGTGTCCAAGGAAAATAATGTCTGCCCTTATGGGGCAACCCTTCAAAGGATCCAAGTTGTGCTCTACCTTGCAGCTGGGGATCAGCCGATCCTTCTTCATTTTTGATACGCGGGCCAAATTATTTACAACATCGTCAGAAGGTAACTATTTATTTTTCAGTTAGGCTATGTTTTAGAAGAAGCCAAAGAATTTGAAATACAACAAGATTCCTTGAAAGTTCTAGATTATGTGTAGTAATTTTGACTTGCATAGAACCTGTTGTAAATTGTAATTCAATTACTACACACCAACCAAATTTGATGAAGCATAATTTGACTGCAAACCTGATCTACTCTGTTAGATGGAGTAAATAATATCTAAGAGTTGATTAAGATGGTCTTATTGCACGATGCGTTGAGCATCTTACCATTAAGAGGTTAAGGAAATGCAGATGTGAAGAAGAAACTCAGATTATGTACCATGTGATGCTTGATTTTCCAAGTAGAAGTGAACTTTTTCAAAAATACATGATGTGGTTCGAACGAGTGTTAGTATTTTGGTCAATCTTCAATTGCAGAAGGTGGTGGAAAAAGTTTTAGGCACCTCTGTAAAAGGTAAGATATACGCGTAGCTCTGCTGGCCGGATCAATATCATAGTTTCCTCTCAACTGAGAAAATTTGGAAGAGAGTAATCATGCAAAGACTCCGCTGGAATTGGAAAACAAGAATTTCTGAGAAGTTGGTTAAGTTTATGACAGGACGGTTTATTAGGGAAGTGAACCTCACGGAACCTAAAATTTTAATCTATATTGATATAAAATTATAATTATAACAATATAATACTTTGTAAAAACAATTATAACTATAACTAAATCAAAGATAATATCATCTTCTTTATTACTAGGTCTAGTTGTACTTGGAAACTATGTCATAGAGTCTCAAAATGTTATAATTATTTATTTGATTGTAAGGAATTATAGAGAACTTCAAGGAAAATAAGGATGAATGATCACAATTACAGGAAAATTTCAAGCAAAATAAAGGCTGAATGTTGCAATTATAAGTAATTTAAAAGGAAATAAAGGCTGAGTAAAGTAGTGATAGGGTATTTAAATGATATAAAACAATAATTATGGGAATTTAAAGGAAAATAAAGGGTTGAGTGGTGTACTAATAGGGTATTTAAATGAAATAAATGGGGCGGAGCATTTATAGGGTATTTAAAATGAAATAAATGGCGAAAATAAAGGGTTGAGTGGAGTATTTATTGGGTATTTAAAATGAAATAAAGACTAAGTAGAGCAATTATTATGGAAATTTATGGGATTTGGAGAGATAAGGTCTCTCATTCTTCGTTGAAACTAGAATGGCAGAAAACATTTCAGAAAACCTGGATTTTGAAGAAAGAAAACGCTCAAATGAACACCCCACACGCCCTGAGGCGCGCCTCTGCCACCCAGGCATGCTCCGGCGAAGCCCTCCGCCCACTCCCTCAAAACAAAGGCGGGAACACTAACGCCCAGCCTCAGAGGCCACCTAGGCGTGCCCTGAGGCGAGCCTTTTAAAACAATGATTCTGATGTAAGAAGTAAATGAAAGACATGCACATTCTTGCTAGTTCATACCTTGATCTTGATAATTAAGTGAACGCAGATTCCCCGGATGGAGTTAATAGCAAAACAGATACAGAATACGATTTGCATAACCTACTCCAAATAGATGGGATAAATCGGTGGTAATATCATATACTGATTTTGCTGGTGCTGATGCTCTAGTTAGGACATGTCTTGAAATATTGCTTTCGGATCCTTTTCTTTCAAAGATCTAAGAGCCAATTTATCTATTCCGAAAGTGAACTTGGTGTTAGCTTTCTTTAATTTATGAACTGAGTAATTTTTCTTTGTGACAGATCAAGGCAAAAAGCACCTTGATGCAACTGGTTGGTGTAGATTGGCTAAGATCTGACAAGCGAGAAGATGATATTAGCAGCCGTTATGGTAGTATTGTTCAGGTCCGATCCATCAATTCTTCTAGTACCTTTTATTTTTTATACATGAACTTTTCGGCAACCTGATTCCACATACCTGCATATAAAGTACTAATTATACAAGCTATTGGATGGATGCATGCAGAAATATGCAGAACGAGGTGGATCAGAGTTTTTCTTTATTGTTAATATGCAAGTAAGTTTTGATTCGAGTTTCATAAAGTAATAGCACTGCAATCATCATCAAGTAGCAGATAACTCAGTACACATTTTGATAAATCAGATACCCGGAACAAGCATGCATACCTTGGCCTTTTATTACATGATGAAAACTCCTCTGGAGGAAACTCCTTTGCTACATGACTTTGTCAATGGAGATGATTCCTATAGGAACTCGAGATTTAAGCTAATACCATACATTTCTAAGGTCAGTACCTCAAGAACATTATATTCGTATAACACGTATATCTTTCATATTCAACTGTTTAACCATACATTTCTAAGGTCAGTACCTCAAGAACATATATTCGTATAACACTTATATTTTTCATATTTAACCGTTTACTTTGGTCTATTTGTGTTCTTAGGGATCATGGATAGTCAAGCAGAGTGTAGGGAAGAAAGCCTGCTTGGTAGGGCAACGGCTCGAAGTGCATTATTTCCGTGGGATGAACTATCTTGAGGTAAGTTACCACTTTACCAAACCCTTTATCGTGTTAAGTGACAGTTGAATATGCTAATGACATTTCAGATTAAGGCCGAATCATGGCATTTTATCTAATTCTAACTTATGAGATTTCTGATACCAGCTTCAGATCAATGTCGGGTCTTCAACAGTGGCAAGGGGGGTGGCAAATCTTGTTCTAGGCTACCTCAACAATTTGGTCATGGAAATGGCATTTCTGATACAGGTAAACGATGTTCTCAAAATTTCATTGTACCTTGTGATACAAGCTACCGTGAGTGATTCCTAAGTAAGAAAAAATTTTGCAGGCCAACACTGAAGAAGAACTGCCGAAGTACTTCTTGGAACATGTAGACTTAACCAATTGGATGCATCGAAATCAGTTCTTGTAAAACCGTGATTTTCTTCACACAGAAAATCTAAATAAATCAAATCCTTATGAGGAGGGTGCCCAAACTATGAACTCCCAGCAAGTAAAAAAAAATGGAAAAAAAATTATGTAAAAAGAGAGGTGCACCATGTTCTTGAAATGATATAATTTCTTAGGACTAGTCGTGTGAAGCGTGATCCGTTGTGGTGTGATTGAATTGTTATCCAACTCAAAAAAAGAAAATCCAGCCCATCACAAAAGGCAAATTGTAGTTTTTTTTCGGTTTGTAGATGAGTGTTTATTAGCGTTTACTCCTAAATTCGGAGGTTCTATATTTGAATCTCACCCTCCCAAATATAGCTCAAAACATGTTACTATTTTCGTTGCTGCGTCCATACGGTCTATTCGAAGTCTGTTATCTGTAAAAGTTACTCATCAAAAACACAAGGGAAAATTTATGCTCACATATCAAATAGTGTATTCTTTGCAAGGAGGATGGCTCCTTACAGAAATGCCATTTCTTAATTTGTATGCAAGCGCCAACTTCTTGAACTTCCTTGGAACCTTATCATGTTTAAATTTTCTTGCTCACCGTTGTATTTTCATAAAATATCATGTAACTAATAATTAGTTGGTTTCGTCATTAGATTCACTTATAAGTAAGAAACTTTATGTTCGACTCTTATGAATGACAAGCTCGATACTGGTTATGGATGTCTTATTGCATGGCTTAGTCTGAATCGTCGTCCGCTAATATGGTGGTAGAAATTAGTTGGTTCTTGGGTGCGTTTCAAAATGCATAAAACATGAGGATGGTTAGCTCAAATATGTTGAACACGTAGCAGCTTGAAAATTGGGCCAAGTTTGCAAAGGCTTTAACCTGGCTTGGGTTTGAAACAAGTAATCTTAAGTGATTAGCGTAGTATTAGATTAGGGATGATAATTTATAATACGAAACGAATCAAAGCTAACACGAAATTAGCAAGTTTGTGTTAACACTTACACAGGCTCCTACACTCAAAAATTTGATTAACTTAAACCATGGTTTTGATGAGGTCATTCATGCTCATCTCCTCTTGTACTATAGTTTCTTATAAATGAATACCGTACTGTTTTTCTCAAAAAAATAATGACAAAGTCGAGTTAGTGTCAAACACAAATCAACTGACATACAACATGTTTAGCTAGAATTCGTACAAACTCAAAATTACAATATGTTAACCTAACCGACAGGATCATACGAAGTTACAATTTAGTATCAGACCCAATATTTATATATCGTCCTCTCATCCCTAGATGCTGCATGCACGAACTGGTAGTAGGGTTTCCAAGGACCTGTCACTTCATACCAAACGCAAGTTCAAAATTTTCCACAAAATATTTTAATCAATCATGCAACCAATCTCGCCAATGATCAAACCCAGGTCAAGTTAGCACAACCCTTGAAAAATACATTCTCTCTACAACATTATGTATAGAATTACCGACATATTATCTGAGTCCCTACAATCAAAACATAACGAGAAATCCAAAGAAACGCTTCTGAAAATTCAAATATATAGTACAAATTACAATTGTGGTTGGAATTTAATGGCATGTCTTAAACTCGTTGGGAAGTGTTTTTGAAATAATTGAAACCGTTTTTAGTGAGAATATTTTTGGGTTTTAAAATAATTTAAATGCTTCCTACGAGAAACATCAGTATGTATGTACTTTTTGCAAGAAGCACTTCAAATGCTTTTCTAAGATTCATTTGCATTTTTATTAAGAATTGGTTCCAAAAACACTTTCAGACATTTTAAAAACACTTACAAACAATCCATTCACACGCTAGTGTTACTTACATGGTTATCAAATCAAATAATAACAACAATAATACGAAGGGAATTGTTATTGACACTCCAAATTTCTTATTCTACATTTCAAGCTTTTTATATTTAGAAAGAAAAATACACTTATAAGGAGTGTATAATGTGATTTTTAAAATGCCAATAACATTTCCTAATACGAATAAGCCAAAATACAAAGTATAAACTAAAATTAAAAAATGACAATAAAAAAAAAAGAAATTAATTATTTTTTAAATGCCATAAATTTGTGGGGAACCATACGCTTTTAACGAAAGCTGGTAGGAGTGATAGGCACACTGCTCCCACTCCCACATGAACAAAATATTCAACAATAAAAATAATAAATAAAATAAAAATAATTAAGAGGTGTGACAAGCCACTCTCCAATTTTATTTTATTTTTACTCGAATCATGAAATGACCACAATGCCCTTCTTAAGAACACTGCATCATAGCATGGTTTGAATGTTTGATTGATAATTTAAACTGATGAAAAAGTTAAAATACCAAACGCTGTCCCCACGTTGTGTCACCTGATTGAGGCGCCCACGTGGCACGTGGCCACAATCAAAGACTCAAAATTCTATATTTTTTCCAACCAAAAAAAAAAGAAATTTGTTGGGTGCTTTTTGAATTCATTAGTTACTCATTTTGTGTGATTTATTTATCTGACAAAAACTTCACATGTGAGCATCGCTTTCATATTCCACCTGTTCCCGGCGCTTATAACGCGCCCAATCCAAATGCTTAAATAATTTTCCACACCACTATCAGTCCCTCACCTTATAAATTCCAACGCGTTATTCCTTATCTTTTTTTGAAAATATGTTATGTATTTTCGTTTCATAGCGCTACGTGGTATTTCTTCTCAATTCTAAATCAGAAATTTTAAGTTCATTCCCATGAATTGAAGTTAGAGAATGAATTATTAGTTGATACATTAGGTAGCTTAGCCCATATCTCTTATTGTTTAATGTAAATATATTGTTGTATTGAAAGATATACACATATATACAGTTTCAAAGCAAACAGTGAGTCATTGGTTGCTCATGACCCCAATAGTTTCATAATTTCAATGTATATTTATCTGTATATTTGTGTATGAAACCTATACATAACTCTAACAAACTGAAAGAATGAATCGAAAACACTGAATTACAAACTATTGCTTCTTTTGTGCAACCCCATGTATTGTAGATTTTCCTCTTTCTTTTCTTTGTCTTTCTTCTCCTATTTCTCGTGTTCGATAAAAAAACTTCCCATGATAGGCCTCACTAGAAGCTTCACGAAATAATCCAATGAAGTTTTTTTTGCTACAATTATATGACCCCATTATCGTAAAGTTTTGGCTCCGCTACTGCGTATAACGTGTGTATTTGTCTAAGGTCATATCGTAGCCACTGTGGTACGAGTACGACCACGTGGATGAGTATGTATCATTCTTGGAATTGGCCTCTGCCATACATATAATTCCAGCTGCACATGTATGAATATGAATATGAATATATGAATAAAAGAATATGTTTGTTGCATGACAGCCATGTTGCAAGATCGATCGCTTCCAGCTGAATTATTGACCTATTATTTATCCTTATTATCTGACAAAAATGGCCATAAAGACAGTAGAGTAGTTGTGGTTAAAATAGATGACACCATGACATTGTCCCTAAATATATGGGAAGTGCATATCTCTTGATTGACGACTTTCGAAGATATTATGTATCAGATATTAACTGATGACTCTTAGTCTATTGTTTTGTTTTTAAATTTAAACGACGTCTTATAATATATTTTGGTTGCCTTCTGTTAGTACTAGTAATCGAACTTCGATCTTGTCTTAGTGCTATCCCATAAACTTATCATCCCTACCACTTAGATTAACTCAAGGATAAAGGAGCAAAGATTTAAGATATAAAAGTGAAGATCTAGGGGTGAGCACGTCGAATTCAGTTCAATTTAGTCGAAAAAATTGAAAATTAAGCCGCATAAAATAATCCGTTATGTTCAATTTAGATCAGTTTGATCGGTTTTGTTCAGTTTGGCCTTGGGCTCATTTTATGCTCTTCTTAGCCTTTTTACAACATCATGGAAGCTCATGCCTAAATAAATAAAATTATGTATCCATACATTTGTTGACATAAGAGCAACTCCACCGTTGCTTATTGCCTTGGGGATAAGCAACCCAGTCCCCCCCCCCTCCCCACCCCAAAACACTCCAGCCTACTCAGGCAATTGGGCTCAAGGGGAGCCGGATGGAGAAGTTAGGCAATAATCACTTAGCCCAGTGCTCTACGTATGACATCGTTCACAATTTGAATTATCAAAAAAACTAAAAAATATTATTTTTTTGTATAAATATCTAATCATGTTCTTCCACTTTACAGTGCATTTCAATATTTTCAATACCTTCAACCAATCTTTTATTATTATCCGAAATTGAAAATAAAGTTATCTATTATTATTTTATAAAGTAAAAATTACTAATATTTTAATACAAATTATCTGGACTATATATTCAGTTTAGGGATGGAGATATGCTTAGACACTTACTGTTCATTTAAATGAATTGAATTGCTTATTTCCGAGGGCGGGCTTACTGTTAATATAACAAGTCCGATTTGAATTTTAAGTGACGAAACAAAAAAACGAACTAACTGAGCACAAGCGGACTTTTTTCGATTTTTTTAACACCATTCACATATTCATTGTTCAAATGCCCACTTCTTAAAGAAATTTTCTTTTAGAAAGGTTGACACTGTGACAACGACTAACAAACAAATAATTTACTATTTAAAATACATAATAATTATTTATTCATGAGTAATGCTAGAACAATATATTTTTATTTTTCACACACGCCTTTCAATTTTTTTAACTGTCGAACGAATAAATTAAAGAAAATCAATGAACAAAAATTATCAAAAGTGTGTGAATAGCACCACTATACATTTTAAAACAATACATTTTTATTTTTTACACAAGCCTCTCAATTTTTTTTAACTGTTGAACAAATAAATTAAAAAAAAAATCAATGAACAAAAATAATAAAAAAATGTGTGAGTAGCACTGCCCTACATTTTAACTTAAGAGAGTTCCTCTCCACGGAGTAGGATTCTCTCCGTTCTTTTTTTCCTCCCCTTCCCTCCCCACCTAATTGAACAATCACAGTTAAACCACGTCACTAGCTTATATTAATTTTTTTATAACAAAAGAAAGATAAAATAAAATAATATGAAAGGAGAGAATGAAAAAAAGAGATAAGAGAATCCTAGGTCTCTCTCCACATTCCCCTTTGTACGAAGACTGCACTAGGCCCAATATGCAAAAAAACAAAAAGAGATGACCCTTTTTGGTCAGCTGTAAGTAACGTGACGAACAAATAGCTTAACATATGGTCCCCCACTCCCACCAATCAATGCATTTACTATGGGCACTTGCGAGACGATAAATTTTTCAATGTGATCGGAATACAGAATAGTACATCATGTGTTACTATACAAATAGTAGGATATGTGTGTTAATAACTTAATAACTTAAAAAATATAATTTCCTATTATTTATATAAAAATACATAATGTACCACCCGTGTTCCGGTCAGAAATGACAAATTTCTCCCACGACACCACCCTACAGCGAACCACACGCAATCCCTTGCCCTCAACCCCATCAGTTTTCCTATACCTTCAACACAAATCCCAACAAGTTCCACATCATCTGTGTGTAACGTACAATGACAACCAATGGAAAAGTAAGCACATTCTACCGTCCAAAGATGTGGCAAAGTAAAAATATCCAATCGGAAAATATATAAATAGAATGTAACCGGGAATGGAGCTGGCGTGTCGGTGCCGACAGCAGGTTTGAAGTTTGAGTGGGGAGAGTAACCGAGAGTGAGAGGTGAACGGGTCTGATAAATTTTGTGTCTTACCCGTTACGGAAGGTTTTGATGGACCCCAATACCGATACACGGGGATCCTAAAATCGTCGATGAGTTTATTTTTGACTCTCGTGACAGACTCTGGTATCTCTAACGGTTTTCAGTTGTTTTTCTTACTAAATGTACGATTATGTATGTCAAAGGTTTAAAATATCTATAAAATTATTAATCTTCATCGAAGTATTTGAAAAATTAAAGATCGATTTAGAAAAGAAAGTGAAATGAAAACTTCACCTTTTAATTAATATTGATGGCATGTATTGATTCACTATAGAAAATTTGATAAAACTCATTACAAATTTCAAACTTTTGAATTATACCATCTATTGCAAATTTTCATAATTTTCGTCAAAGACAACCGATATCAATATCGATATTTCCATAAATTTGTATATCGATATTCCAACCATAATAATGTTTTAAACATTGTGTGTGTTTTACTTAAAAGTAATTTAATAATGAAATTCAACATCCAATTTATATAACTTAAATGATTAAAAATGTTAGTTATATGCTTATTTCAATCTCATTAAAGAAGTACAAAGGGACGTAAGTCACGAAACTCTTCATGCTAAATTCCAACAGAAAGTTCTATTCTCTTTAACTTTTTCTATGTATGTTTGTTCGTTATAACCCTAACTTGGTTAAATCCTCCCGTCCAATAGGGCAACTTGGTGTAGGAGAATCGGGTTAGGATTCTAATTACGCTAGGTTTTGTAATCCTTATTACCTTACTTACAAGATGGGCACATGCTATTAAAAAAATACAAATTTTTGTTTATTTGGTGAGAAAACCCTTGAAAACGACCTAAGCAACCGACGATTTCGACCACATGTCACAAATTGAATCCCTGCGCATATGATAATTCATCTGATTTCCAAATTAACTTAATTAAGAACACTAGCCTATAGTACGACCTAAGGAACGAACAATTAATCATCTGTTAATTCAAGTTTAATATGTGTTTTTTTTTAATATGATTTGTCCGTGCATTCAAACTTCAGGTTGACTTTAGATAGAATGGTTCAAACTGTACATTTCTCTACACAGTTTTGTATAGGTTTTTACATAGTTGGTATACGCATAATGTCGAACATTATGGACATGGTTAGAGTCCTGTTCTTAGAAAACAACCTTTTTGCTTTATACAACTATTTTGAATAGCGAATCAATCAAACAATCCCTTAATAAAACAAAATAAAATAGGAACACTTTGCAGAACCCACGATATTTCGGGGTAAATAAAAGAGTAATGCTATCAACACATTTATTTTATTTCTCGCACGCTCATTTAATTTTCAAGTAAATATAAGTGAGCAGAGAAGAGCTTTAATTGCTATCAACACGAAAAAAGCTATTTGTTACAAATCATGTGCAAATACAAGCAGGCATTCAATAAGAGCCCATTCTCTGGTAAAAACTTTGCTTGCCTTATTAGCTATTAGCTCAATTGTTACGAGCATAAGACGTAAAAGACAAAAAAAAGGAGTGAGTAATACTTTTCATAAATAACTCTCCAAAACTACGAACTGATTTTTTTAGATATGGCCCACATATGGGCCCCACGTCACAATTTAGTCGCCAACAATGCACTGTACGACAGTTCTGTCCAGGCCCACAAAGCCTTGTGCTCATGGCCCACCGCCCATCTAAAACAATGAGGATCTTCTTCGGATCCTCATTGTAATTATCTTGGGAATTCTCCAATTACATCCGTTTATCGTATATCGTTCGGTCATAAATTATTGTAAATTTTTTTATTTAAAGTTAAATATAAACAGTACTTGATAAAAATTGATTGCACGATGTACAATAAACGGATGCGATTGGAAGATTCTGGAAATCCTCACAAAATGGATCTGGAGAGGATCCTCTTTCCATCTAAAATGTCTTGGTCATGAATAGTAGAAGGTGTGAAAAGGGAAATTAAAAAGGAAGTCTTAACGAAAAACTTTTGATATTGTTAACTTTTCACGTTAAATACATTTTTACTTTAAAACTATTCACTCATAATACCTTTTTATCTTTTTTTTATTAAAACTTAAAGTTTTTAAATTTTTTTTTCATTAATTTTCGTAATTAAAAATTAAAAAAGGAAAAGCAATTCCAACGGTACGCGACGCTTTCGTTTCAGAAAAGTAAGATCGTGCAACGTGGCGGGCAATGATAAGTCCAAGTAGGCAAAGCAGTGAGTGTGTGCAAGGGAAGACAAATCCCGAGGCAGAGTCACGTGACCCGACCCCACGTCTCATGCCCTCTTTTAGTTAGAACTTGCTCACCGCCAAGCTGGCATTGAGCAGTTGATTCCCTGCGTGGGCTCCACCGTATGCAGTCAAACCCACCAGCGCCACGTCATAAGCGTTCAATGTAGACCATTTTATGTGGGTCTCGCCCCAACATGGGCTCTTTCTACATGCTCGCACGCAAATTGCGTATGACTGTTTGGACATTACGACTTTCACCCCCACCCCTGCCTGTCGCATCGGGCCGGGTCACCACCTCAGCAAGCAGGAGCGAATTTACGTTAATAGCCGCGTATCAACAATGAGAAGCTGCAGAGTTCGAGGGCAAATATTGTAAATGGAAGGTTACGCGGTCTTTTCGAGTAACTACTCCATGGGTATGTGACAACCAACACTTAAAACCAAAACTGTGATTTGTTGGCGCGTGAAATATAACTGTGTAGCAGATTAATGTTGGACTTTAGAGACAGTGAATGACCAACTACACAGTGCAATATTTAATATTAACATTAATTTGTGTCATGATAGTTGAATTAGTTAAATTCTACATTGTTCTAAAAATTTCCGCGTAGTGTTTAGGCGGGGTAGCGTTAGGCAGTTGGACACCGTCCCGATTAATGCCTAGAGCGTCTAGACTTACTGAGGCACCCACCTAGTCCGCCCAAACCTGCTTAGGCGCCCGCCTAGGTTGCAACTTACTTAGACAGAAAATAGATAACTTTTATGTTGCATTTTTTTAAAAATAAATTGTAAGAGATTTGTTGCATATTTAAATGAACACACATTATATGCGTGTCCCATGTTTTCATTATGTTCAAATATTTCATAATATATCTGTTATTTTATTTTGTAGTTTATAATGAAATGAAAAAACCCCCAGAAATCCCATTGAACCACCCAATCTATAAAGCAATACCATATATACTCCAAGAATTTTCCCAGGAAATGTAAAACCAATCAGCAACAAAATCCGATGAAAAATCGATTGCAGGAAAGAAAAACCAGAGAGCCCCTCCTGAGAATAAAAACAAAAACCACAACAAATGGTTCTCTGAACAATTTAAAACCGAAACCGAACCGAGTGTGTTCGAATTTTTACAATTTTGGTTTTGGTGAACCGTTCGGTTTTTTTTATTTTCTTTCAGTTTTCAGTTTTTTGAGCCCACTCTTATTGATTAGAATTGGACTCAATATGCACTGACGTATCAATAAAATCAGCAAATTAAGATACAAATTATGAAGTCAAGGAATAAGAAGGGCTTTTCGAGCACACATCAGCGCATGCATAAAATATAGTATAAATAAAAAGGATATGTTTTATATACATTGACGAGTTAATCAAGCTTCAACTCACCAAATACCAATGAGTCTCACTTTGTTTCGATTACCGTTGCACTCGATGTTTTCAACGTAATATGTAAGTTTAGCAAAGACAGACACCAATTATGAAGCGGGGGATGTACAAGAATCAAAATTAAGTCCTTTTTTAGGGTGATTTGTTGCTAATCAAAGCTACAATGACTTGATATTAATATGATATTCTTATTCTTGGGTATTTTTGTTAAAACAAAATAATAATAATAATAATAATAATTTATGCATGGTTACGTAGTCACCTCATAGTGCCATTTGGGCACAATGGCATGTGCATAGTAGCCGATGTGTTATTTCCCTAAACATTTTTCTCACCGACACATTGTCGATCACAGAGAGCAACTAGCAAGATTGTGATTTGCTTTTATTCTTATTAATTTCTAATATGGCTAATTAATATTAATTTAGGTTAAATCGTGACAACGACACATGATCTTATTGTGATTAATTTGGTCTTCTCTCGGGATCGATCAGTAATTTGGGGACATTGTAGATGTTACTTTCACAATGTTGATCGACACGACGTCGTGCCGGTAAATGGCTATCGAATGTAATTAATGGAGCACTGGGTCTCTCATGTGTGCCCATTTCCATGCACGTTGCCTTATTTATCCATGCATTTTGTCGGTGCAACAATCTTAGGGCTTCATTGGTTCCTAATTTGTTATATTTTCATATATTTTACATTTAAAAAAAGGTTTACTTTTAATTTAATTCGCGCACGTATGTATGATTACATATACATATATATATATATAGCCAAGGGACCCAAAAAAATGGGGTCTTGTGAGACCCATTCCACATCAAACTTCAACGATTCGAACCATCTATTTCTTTGAACTAAATTCTATGTCTCAAATATTTCTGATTTTGCTAATATTTTGTAAGGATGATCTATGAGATGCAACTTGAAAAATAAACGATTTAGATTATTGAAGTTTGATGTGATGTGTGCCCCACAACTAATCCCATTTAAAAAAAATATATATATATATATATATATGTAAATAATGGTATCACAAAATCTATAGTTTCCTTATCTTTGAAGGGAAGAAATAATCTGTCATTTATCAGTTTCTTTGGTTTGTATATACTGAAATGCTTGTCCTTGGACGTCCTTGCAATATTGTTTAAACATTAATTGTGAGAGGTCATGTTGGAGTGCATTTTATAAATGAGGAAACAAAAACCCCCAAAAGCTTTCAAAGATTTGGCATATATCCCAAAACATGTTTTTAGACTTGTTAATATGAAGATTGGCCAATAAGGCTTCTTTTAATTAGTTTGACCTAGTATTTTCTTAGAATAATGTTGTTTAGGCACACACACATACGACTGATCATCTTGTTTAACGCACTATCTGATTCAAACAAGTGTTATTTACGATTGTATGACCTATCATTAACATAGATGTGACATCAAATTGAATTAGTTTTTACTGTCTAAATAGCGTTTCAGAAATTGTCATATCTATTTCCAAGTCCACTACATGTTCATGGTGCTAGAAGCCTAAACCATGACAGACTAAAAGTCAATATGGATTTTAACCAAATTCACTTTTTTGAACATGGAAAAAGTCTCTCAGAAGGAAGTGATACAAAGAGTGAAATCCAAGTTAAACATAAAAGAAAAGGGTTCATGGAACACAACACCTTTCTTCTTCTTTTTTTCTTTGTTTTTAATTAGTAAAATATGCTTAATTTTAGACTGAATCACGACCCCTTTTCCCCTACTGAATTTGGGGAGAGAGAGAGAGAGAGAGAGAGAGAGAGAGAGAGTATTTTAGAAGGGATTGATGCAAAGAGTAGAGCTCAAGTCAGTGTTAAAAAGAGAGTGAAAGAAGATGATGATGTGAGTGAAGCCCATCATTACCCATGAGGCCCAAATGCAACATGCTTCGGTTGTGGAGTCACTTTAATTAACCTTTTTTCTCAATATTTTATTTTTATTTTTTAATTAATTCCAAAATAAACACATTTGATTTGCTGGTTTACTTAACTTGGTCAAGGCTTTTTAAAATTTAAGCACAATGGAGGTGCACTATCGAGCTGGTGATTACCTACTTTACATAAAGTCCCTGTTGGATTTTCCATTTAGGCATTTTACCACTGTGTGACCATTTAGTAGGCATGAAATTTGGGTTGGATCAATCCGTATTTGACCATATTCAATTCAATTTTCAACTCGATCGTGCAATTTGGGTTGGGTTAATTTGAATTTGATCATATTCAATTCAGTTTCCAACTTGACTGAGAGGGTTAGGATAGAAAAAAAAACTCTTCCAAACCCAATCCAACCTCAATTCGACCACTATTGGGGTTGGGTCGGGTTGATGCATTATTTGCTCATGTCAACCCAAACTCAATCCAACTTTGAGCTCGACGCTTATGCACATATTACCAATTCGACTTCATATGATATAAGTTATGTATAAATTTTGGAATGACTACATAGTTTATTGTCGTTTTTCATATAGATCATGAGTGATAGTGTTACTTTTACAATTCTTTTGGTTAAAGCTTGATATACGTCTTTTATTTAATTTCAACTTTGTACAATTGAAACATTAGAAATAGTATTCAAGTGTGGATGGTGATATGTAAATGAAATTTTAACTAATATTGAGGTTGTTTAGTCCAAATTTTGTAAAATCATACAAAGTAAGATGTTATAAGATTAAACTTGATAAAGTCGGGCAAACATAAACCCAACGTGAATAAAAGATGAAACTCCTAAAATAGAGAATGTTAGAGAAGCCACAAGCAAAAGCGATGACAGCAGCTTTTTAGTCATTTTGAAGAGTTTGGGGTGCATTGTCCCTCGACGAATGATCGACTACTAAAGACCTTGAATAAAGCATTGATAGGTTTGTTTGAACAAAATTATAATTCGAACCCGACTAGATCCACATGAACTCGAACTCAATTCAAATCCGAATTGTGAAGATTACGTTGGGATTGGGTTGATTATCCAACCTATCCGAGTTGCACCCCTATTATTTATGTTTTATCATGAATTTTGTTAACGTCAATCGTTTATGCTCATGGCTATTTTGAAAGATGGATCAAATGTTAGTTTTACAATGATTAACAATTTGAAACTACCATGTACACGTATCAAATTTCTTGTGATAATACTAAACGTAAGCTTGACGATCATTTATGTGCATTAACAATTGACTGTAACATAATTTTCTTCGACTAATAGTAGGGACATTACCATTACCCCTAGAGTGGACCCAAAAGATTTTTATCCGCGTGGACCTAACACTAAAGCTATGTGGTGTCAAGACTGAAAGCACAAAAATTAATCATTCACCTTTTGTTCCACCAAAAGAAGAAGTGTCGATTAAGTGAAACCCTAAATTACTGAGGTCGCATTGCACCAACCGAGCATTTGTAATTTAGTAATGTTTGTTTCTTTCTAGTTGTACGTATGGATGCAATCGATGGGGTACGCTACAACTGCAGCCAGTTGCATTATTTTGGGTCACAAACAGTCTTTCAATTAAAATCCAACATTTTCAATTTTGGGTAATTGTTAAGAATATCAGGAATTACGTGAGAATGACACCTGTACGTTGGATATGAACCATATGATGAAAATTGGATGGTGTGAGATTATCTATCACACTCACTCATTAGTTACATAACATGCATATATATATATATATATATATATATTTAGGGGTGTGTACTTCTCACACAACCCTTGTTAATTTCTATCATTTGATCTTCTTCAATTCATTTAATTCTACGGCTGAAAATTAAGAGGATGTGTGAGAAGTAAAAATGGATGTACGGATAGCACACCTTTATATTTATGGGCTCTTGAGGCCTATTTTTGTATATCAATTCACTTATTCATATTCTTATCAAGTGCTAATTAAGAGTAAAAACATGGCTATTGCATTAATAAATTAGATCATATTGGCTAGTTAACATGAAATTATAGAGTTATTATTTATGAGTTCAACCAATACGAGTAGAGTCATCGAGACATCGTATAGGCCGATAATTATTTAGTTTAGTGGCATTCAGTTTTCATCATGTATCGAGTAATTATTAAATAATAATACAGCCCTAAACACTAAATCGTAAACCCTAAACATTAAACACAAGTACATGAAAACCTTGTAAGTCGAGCAGGTTTGCAGCTAGCGAGGAGGGCTGGATGCAATCAATACACGTGGAATCTAACTCTTTAGAGGTTATGGCTGCCAGCAATGGAAGTACAACGGATTTTTCAGGTCTTGAGTTTGTTGCTTCTCAGAGATCAAGGAGTTGGTTTCCTAGTTACAAGAGTGTACAATATCATATATTCCGCAAAATGATTGGAGATGCTCTTAGAAAATAAACACATTTTAAAACGTATTTGTATGCTGTATAAGTTTATACCAAATAAGTTTTTGTAATTAATGTTTGAATAATAACGATACGTTATCTGAACCTTTGAACTAATCATTCTATGAGTTTCCTTAATTTAACTGTCTTATTGACTCTCGAAATTAAGCTACTGCGTGTGTTATATGTGTGTGTCACTCGCATTGCGCCGACTTATGTAATAATCTTTTTACTTTCCAGATCATGTAACATGCTCTTATAAACTCACAAATCTCTAATTTAACAATTACTCTCACTGTATGAACGTGCATATTTGTTTTGCAACCTGTTACTAAATCAAGACGTACGTAATTATACACCTAACAAATATTGAAAACCAAATCATATCCTCTTAATTAATTTGATTAATTTACCAAACTTGACCTAATAGCAATTTGACCTAGGCAAAAATAATAAAATAAAGAAATAAAGCCAGAAAAAAATTTACATATAAGAAATTAATTAAGTAACCTTCCAATTAAGGTTCCTAATGAATTTGTGCGGGAAAAAACAAAACATTTATGGCATTGAAAAAAAAACACGAAAAAAGAAATAGAAAAAGAAAATAAAGAAAGCATGTGTTGTGATGGATATAATGCCAAAAATGCCCACTCGTTTAAAATTTAATACGTTTCCATGTGGAGGCGGGTCGTAATTTTCCAAGCGTAACCGCGTAACGGGGAGGAAATCTAACGGCGTAACGCGGTAAAGGTCTTGTAAGAAAACGACAACGCAGCCCTAGGTTGACACAAAACGGAGGGCCAAACAAACTTACTTACATCTAGAATGACACTGTGATAACATTTCAAACCAATCAAACGCTGCCATGTGTTAAATTCTTTACAAAATTATAATAATTGGTTTAAAATAACTTCATCGTCACGTACAAACTGTAATTAAGATTTTCCGGGGACCGAAGAAAGGTAAAAAGTAAGAAGTAACGGCGGTTAAAGGCGGAGAGAGGGTTCTATAAGACTGTAATCTGCTGTCTCAATCTCTTCACACGCAAAGGACAGGAGGAGGAAGAAAAGCAGAAGTTCCAGCAGAGAGAGATAGAGAGAGAGAAACTGAAAGCGAAAAAGTAAGCGGATTCACAAAACCCAAATCCCCACCTCCATTTTTTTATTTCGAATAATTATTTTCCTCTGTTCATACTTTCTCTGTGTAATTTTCAATTTTCGCGGTGAAAATTCGTGTCGAAATTTAAAAACTTTTGGCAGAAAAAAAAAAGGTGTGAGAGGGAGAGAGCGGTGGGGGGCGTGTGGGGCCCGGGTGGAGGGAGAGGGAGGCTTGAAGGTGACGATGGTAAGAGACAGCTAGCAATGAAGAAGGAGGCTCACCTACCATGTTGCCCACATCTTCACTCTCTTCCTCCTTCCTTTTTAGCCTTCCCCATCCCCCCCCTCTCTCTCTTAAATTCACTCTCTTTCTCTCTCCTCGCTCTCTCACTCTCTCACTCCTTATAATTGAGAAGAATTAGGGCTTTGGTAGTTTTAGTAGCACCAGCAGCTGTAGGAGGAGGATTTTGGGGTTTCTTCTTCTTCTGCTTCTTCCGGTTTTGTTTAGGCGGAGAGTGAAATTAGAGTTCGAAACCGAAACAACTCACAGGTTTGGATCTGCATTTCTCCACTCTCTCTCTCTGTACTTTTCTCTCGAGTTTCAGAACTGTCGGCAATGGCTATTTTCTGTTTGGTTGCTCCGAAAATGAGGGGAAGAAAACGCACAATTCCCTCCAGTTTTAGGAATTTCTCCTCTTTTCGCCCAATTTCAATTCGGAAAATTGAACTTCTTTCGTTTTCCTTCGTATTCGCTTTAGAAATTCAACTCTTTTGAAAGCTCAAATGTGAACTGGTTTTCAAATTTTCAAATTTCAAATTTTAAATTCTCTGTTTCCTCGAAATTCTGGAGGTTCGCTTGAAATTCATGCTCTCATAATCTCCTCTTCTTCTTCTATTATTTTTTTTTCTCAAAAAGGGAGAAGAAAAAAAGTGAAAATTCGAGTTGGAGTTTACTGAAAAGCTCCAAATTCACCTTATTTCGGCTCCATTTAATTTTTTTTGAATTTGTTTATTTTTTTTTAATTCATCAGTGTGAAATACAAGTAAAGTCGAACCAGAAGAATCTTCAACCTTTACGTTTAATTGCTTATCCCTGCTAAAATGCGCCACACGCTTTATGCCGCCCCATTGCCATGAACATTTACATTTTAGAATTTAACGTCGCTGATTATATTTTCTGGCCTTTCGTGTTTCCTCAGGACAATTTGTGACGGAGAAAATGATGGGACCGAGCTTTATCGACGATATAGACTGCGGGAGCCTGTTCGACACCATCGACGACCTCCTCGATTTCCCAACCGACGACGTGGAGTCTGCCCTGGCCCCGCCCCCGACTGCGACGCCCCTTTCAACTCCTCCTCCCCCTGGCCCAGCCAGTCCGGCTCCCTCCAGCCACCCAATGAAGCAGTCTTGTCTGGCAACACAGCCTCAGACCTCTCCGCCGAGCTCGACGTTCCGGTGAGTCACCCTCCCCACGCTCCTTCTGTTTTTGTCTCTCTTGTAGCTCACGCGGCGTGTCGGTTTCACGGGATTTCCGTGAATTGAATGTGGGGATGACGTCATACGTTGAAATTAGGACATGCTTTATTTTTATTTTTTTAATTCATGGTTTTATTTATTTATTTTACTTGAGTAAAATTAGAAATTGACGTGCCAGGCTGGCAGGTCCCGCGGAAAGGAGATATTCTTTAGTACTTCCGAAACATGAATACATCTGTTATTATACAAGTAGTGGCATTTGAAAAACACTTTTCTTCGTATGGTGGTCTTGTGTTCCGAACATATTTAAAAATCTCTCGGAGTAAAAGTGGACATAGTCCTTGGGTTGCCCCGCATGTGCTGATCATGTGGTGGGTGGGTATTCTTTAGAAGATAGCGTTGTGTTCCTTGAATAATTTGGTGGGTTAAAAAAGCAAAAATGGACCGTTGAAATAATTGAACTCACAAATCCCTCCTTTGTGGGGGTATTTCGGTCAATTACGCAGTGTAACGACACCGTTTCGGTTGTCGGTGGTGGGGTTATGAACGGTAAAAACCATCATAATTGCATGGTGAAAATTTTGGAACATGGGACATGTCTGCAATGAGTACCTCCAAATTTCCAAAAGCGTGATTTTCTGCTGGATTTTTCTTCATCAAAATTATGGAACTAAATTATTTAATTAATTAAAATTTGGAAGCTTTAATTTTGTCTGAATTTCTTTGATGTATTTGTTTGACAGATTGAAGACATTGTTCAATTGGAATGGCTGTCAAACTTCTGTGAGGATTCCTTCTCTGGAGGAAGCCTAACGATCAACAAACCGGACAACCCCTTCGTCAACAACGAATCATCCCACCAGCAGTTCCAGACCTCCAGCCCTATTTCCGTCCTCGACAGCAGCAGCTCCTGCTCCGTCGAGAAGACTGTGCCGCAAAGCCCTGGCCAGGTGGTTCCTGGCAAGCGCGGACGCGCTCGCAGCAAGCGTCCCCGCCCAGCTACATTCAACCCTCGTCCCGCAATTCAACTCATTTCCCCTGCTCCTCTGTTACTGAAGCCGAGGCCCTTCAGCATCAGCCTTTGCTCCCTCTGAAGGTCCATTCGGATTCTGAGAATTTCGCAGAGTCCCGTCCTGTGATCAAGATACCGAAGCAAGCTTCCGGGGAGCAGAAGAAGAAAAAGAAGATCAAGTTGACGCTTCCCCAGGCTCCGGCAGAGGGAAATCAAAGTTCCGGCACCACTCAGGGAGCAGTGAGAAAGTGCTTGCATTGTGAGATTACTAAGACACCCCAGTGGAGGGCAGGTCCAATGGGGCCAAAAACTCTTTGCAATGCCTGTGGCGTCCGCTACAAGTCAGGCCGGCTCTTCCCTGAGTACCGGCCTGCTGCCAGCCCTACCTTTGTCCCAGCCTTGCACTCCAATTCCCACAAGAAGGTTCTCGAGATGAGAAACAAAGGCGGCGAGCTGGTCCCTTTTGGAGAGACCACAACAGCAATGACCGAAACTCCAGAGCTCATCCCCAATGCTAACCACAGCATTTCGCTGGATTATATGTGAGGGGGAGGAGGATGCAGTAGAGGATAACGTTCCCTAGCCGGAACACTCCACAGTCCACAGCGCTTCGTTCTCTCTGTCGTCAGTTTATGTTATTTGCCGTAGCGTCGTTTCATTTCTTTGTTCATTGGTTTTTTGTACAGGGATGCAAAATGGGGGGTGGTAAAATAGGAGCCAAATTAGATGACCATATATTCCATATATTTAGCTAAGTAGAAGGAGAGACCGAACAAAAAAAGAAGTTGAAGGGTTAGAGAGATGCAAGTTTAATGGTAGACTTTTAGATGTTAGTGACGATGATGATGGCAAGTAGGTCCTTAAGGTTTTTAAGAGTCTGTTGTCTCCTTTTGCATTCTTCTTTTTTCGCCTTTTTCTTCCTTTCGCAAGGGAATTCTTTTTGCAGTTCATTTGTAGTAGACAAAATTCTGAAATGAGTACTCGAATTTGAGATTTGTTATGCTTCGTATCGGTTTCATTCGCTCTTGTTTTTGGTTTTTCGTTCTTCGGGTGTACCTAATTTTCTTCCCTTCTGGTTGAAGCACTCAAATTTCCACAAAAGTTTGGCTTGAAGAAGAAGGAAAGCTTAATGATTAATGATGGCAATTGGTGGTTGTTGTTTCCATCAAAATTTTTTGCACATTTGAGTAATCATTTTCTGTTGCTATGAGGTCGTCGTTCCACATTTGAAGTTTGCAATTGAGGAGAACAATTTGTGTCATAATCTATGCACCCATCTACTTGACTTCCTACATTTTCAAAACTATAAGAGAAAAGCACATGGTTCTCTTGGATAACGATGTGATAATGCAAATACGAAAGAAAACTCACCTGCAACCGGTGTATACTCCTCCTATTTCTCTCTCCTCCCTTGATACTCTCACACATCCTTCTCTTGAACACCGATACAAGAACGCAAATCTCACCTGCTACAAGGTGTAAATGTTATTTTCTGTGTCACTCTCCACATGTACGACAAAGAAAAGAAAGTATACATCCCGTTTCAAACACGTACTCTAGTTGGTATAATGGAAATGTACCTTCAATCCATTAAACCCCTAGCACATGATTTTCCCCATTAATTCCACTTGTTCTGAAATGTCATGTTCATGAAGTGAGCGTTACAAAGTGGTCCTAGATGAATTTGTTATAGTTGCTAGTGCTACATATTATTTCATTCATCTTTCAAACTAATCAAGCACAAAAATAGCATATATGTATCATCGAACAATATTTAGCTACTCAAAAAATGAGTTGGTGTTCCTATTCAAATTTGTTTGTTGTTGATTTAGAGAACTTCGTGTTCATGATCGGAACTGTCCATAATATAAATCACTCTACAAAGGTTGCCTCTGCAAAAAGTCAATTAAACTAAGGTCGTTTACTCATCGAATTGTATAAGAACAGATGAACGAAATTGGTAAAAGCATTACAAACCATCTATGTATTTTACTACAATAGATTGACTAAACGACCATAGTTTTAATTTAATTTTTGCAGAGATGGTTTGTATAAAGTGATCCATAATATGAACGGTTCTAATAATAAGAACAAAGCTATGTGATTCAAACACATTGAGTTTTGAATAGAAGTTCCTACTTATTCTTAAGTAGCCAAGCATTGTTCTATATCAACTGCAAAAGTCTTCAAATTTTTAGAGAGATTTCAATTCCTCTTTCCCCCTAAAACCCAAATTTCTCCTTTTGGGATGATTCAAATTGGGACTAATTTTAAATTCTTGGTCTGGTTTTTTAGGGTTTTTGTTAGGAGGTTGGAAGATTTGCAATCCATATATATTTTTACTTTTTGCTGGATTTGACTCTGATTTTCTCAGTTGGGCACTTGCGTAACGTTATTTTAAGGTTTATGTTTTGCCAATTTGACTAAGTGATGCTAACAATGTGCTAATTAATTAATATTAATCTTTCTGCAACAACGTTGCTTAAAGGTTAATTAACCCCTAATGATCAGAACAATAAGGATTTTATTTAGTTATGTGCACAATTTTTAAAAATTTAAGTGGCAGCAGAAAACCAGTGGATTCAAGTCATTTTATAAATAAGGATTGAAGGTTATCATTAATTTATGGTGAAATATTCACATGCCAATCTGACAAAAACAAGCTCATAAACAAATTGGGCAAAAAATTTTAAGGGGTAAAATCGAAAACTCGGTAAGTTGTAAAGGTCGGACTAAGCTTATTAGGCTGATTTGATATTGAATTTTATCTTAAATATTAAATAAAGTTAGTTGAATGATTTTTTTGTTTTGTTAAGCTTTAGGTTTTTTAAGCCATTTTATTAGTTTTCCTACGAAATATTAAAACTTTCGTAGAAGTTTTCTTGTCATGTGGCCGGCTGAATGACACACTATCCAATTAGAATTTACCGCATATTATAAGTTTTTGATAATAATTAAGATTCGTAACATATGTTCGAACTTGTCTTTTAACCTGTCACGTAACAGAAAGTCCATGCAAACTTGTTTTCTGAATTACATACATTGGGTTTGGCTAGTTTGGGAGGAAAATAGATCCTCTCCGGATCTCTTCCACCAAGGCCACTGGATCAAGTGATCCAGGCCTTTGAAATTTCATCCAACGGCAAAAAACTATTATAGCTTTTATGAGTCAAAATAGGTGGACCGTTGGATAAAGTTTCAAAGACCTAAATCACTTAATCTGGTGATCTTGGTGGAAGAGATCTGGAGAGGATCTCTTCTCCTTTGGGAGGGGTTAGAAATTCTTATAAGGTTGTGTGTCAAAAGACTTAGGCAACGCGTCTCAATCTGACCAAACGCGAACCAAATGAAGAAAAATATCAACTTTATATTACCAAACAATGATAGTATTTATTATGCGCATAATAAACCAAATAAATAGGATTACCATCAATCATTTCATAATATCCTGCTGTTAATTACTGTCATTTTTGTTATTAACCTGCTGACTGGACTAATCATATGAAATGCATGTTTTAAAGTTTGATTGGACATTTCAATTACATTACAAATTTAATTAAAACCTTTTAAAAAAAATGGGTGTATTTTTGCTCACCAGTCTATTTATAATTGTTAGATGAGTTATAATCCACAAATATCAAAATTTAAACTCATCTAATGATCATAAATAAGATGGTGAGTAAAAATATTCCTAAAAAATATTGGGTGAAAAACGAGATTTGTATGGCGTCTATTTTCCCTGTAAAATGAATAGTCTGGGCAACCTAATGAGTTTGGTTTAAAACTCAAATAATGTGGGGTAGTTACTTAAACTACTTGCAAATTTTGGATTATGGGTTGGCCTGAAAATTGACTTTGTGGAAATGGTGACCCAAAAATTGGACCAAAAATAGTCTTTAGAAAGTCCAAACTGGCAACTATTGAGGTGGATAGGATTAGGCCCAATGCATTTCAAATGCAACCGAAAAAAGCTGATTGCGCACCCAAAAAAAAAGTGTCATTATTAAAAATAGTCATAAGGTTGATTACGTAGGATTGAATTGAAATGGATAACTTTTTAACTTCAAGGCATATTAGAATAAGAGTGAATGCTTTTTCATATGGCAGGTATTAGAAGAGGATTAGCATTCAGAAAAACTCATCATTTCTTGTCCTCCTATTTTAGAGAGGATTGAAATACGAAAGTTTTCTTCAAAGTGCAAATTTGCTCACACCTTAAAGTGACGGTGATGCTCAAACCCCTCCATTAATTGTCTAGATTAGTTTGGTTTAATTGGTTTAATACACAACTCTCGAAACTTAAACTAATCTAACGGTAATTAATAGGGGTGAGCAAAACTGCACTATTTTCTTCACGAACCCTTACCCCATAATTAGACAATTTTTTCATTTCTCTCCCCAACATACCTTGAAATTAGAGAGAGATTAAGTTTAGTTCAATCCTACAAACCAAACAAGGCCATAATCTCTACTCTGATTATTACCTGATCGTAAACCAAGTAATTTAGAGATTTCATACGTTGAATTCAAACTCACAAATTCAGTCAGAAAATTTAAGTACAATATACATAAGTGAATTTAATCAATGATGGATCTCATGAGTTTGATTTTTATTAAATACTTTGCCAAGTTAATTAAATTTACAGCACTATGAAAACAGTGCTATAAGAATCAAAGCTCAAGCAACTTGATTCTTAAGTTGATATTCAAGTTCGCATAAACCATTGTGGAAAACTTTCTTTTTCATTTTCTATTAGTTTGATTGGAAGATGGACATGTTTCGAAGTCCAATTGTATTGCTAAGCCCAAAAGTCCACTTCCTAATATGCCCAAACCTACCAAGTGTCTTATAAGCTCATAACACATAGAAATGGAAGAACAATGTCGTCGCGATGTTTTGATATCCAGATGTTACGTTACCCACTCTTATTAACAAAAACTCGCATAAAATGTGCGGAGCAAGAGCAACTGCATTATGAAGGGCCATGCAGCATAAAAAGTGAGATTGATGGTATTGTGTAAACCTTCAATGTACTTCTCGACAAAAATTTGCATAAGCGATATGGCAGTTGTTCCTATATACCCATCACGTGACTTAATAGCGCAGTTGTTTCTATAACATTTATAACGGGATTTCTCACATAATGAGTACAACAATAACAATTGTCTCATTATTTTGTTTCGTAAACCCTGATTTGTTGGTGACTACACGTACAACACACTCAGAAAGAGGTGGAATTAGAAATGAAGATAAAAATCTCATTAATATGGTTGATATTGGTACGATCCGACCTATTATCAGAGGTTAATCCCTAACCTAATGGATCATTCCTTTTTCGGATGTACGAAGTATGGGATTTCACTAAGTTGATACTTAGGAAATCTTGAATCAGACCAGTTGCACTTACTTCAATAAAGGAAGAACGGGCCTCCTCGATAGAAGAATTTTTTTTATCTTGGTCTCAGTTCAATAGTAAACAGGTTCGAACTAATTGAATACTTGTGCTCGAAATTCCCCAAATTGGTTTACCATTTCCATAAAGTATATAATTTACAACTCTAAGTTCTAGATTATCCCTTTCCCGCAATGGATCCGGGGGGACTATAAATTTTAATTTTTAATTTAAAAAATTAGTAACATACATAGAAATAAATTATCACATTAATTTTAAGGACTTCGAAAAAAAATTAAAAACCAACAAGGTTTCAGTCAAAGAATAGTCATAACTAGGGACAACATCCAAAGTCTCCCTATGTTATATCTCAATATTTTTGAGTATGATAAACATGCAACAACCATATCTAAAACTTTTTCCAACTTTTGTGTGATTTGATATGAGCTGTTTTTGGCATGTGAACCAACTACTTGATCACCCACACATTTTAAGCTCTAATAAACCAAGTCATTCCATTTTTCTGTATACATATACGGATGTGTGTGTGTGTAGGATGGATCCGAGATATCATTTTTTTTCCTTAATTTTTTACACCCGTTTGTCTTTTAAGTCTTCCCTTAAAGGTCATGTCTACCAAAAATCACCCAAATTTGAAATCATATGACCGTTGGACTAAAGGTTTATGGTTTCTTTGTAGAATTGTATTTGTCTATTTTCTTCACTACAAATGAATATCTTCATGGTTTTGGAGTTGTTAATTTTTTGCAAGAATGATCTATGAATAATATTATAAAAGATAAGCGTTTTGAATCAGTTAAAATACATTACAGAGTGGGCCCTACAAATACTTTGTAAAAAAAATAGTGTCACGGATTTGCCCTAAACACACACACACACACACACACACACACACACATATATATATATATATATATATTATGCACCCTTTAGTTTGTAGGACTCAAAACTCTCAAGCCTCAAATTATGGCCGGCATTCACATTTTTGATAAAATGATCGAGAGACCAAGCTCACGTGTGACAAGTTTCTTTTGATTCTCAAAGCAATTGCTTCATCAAAATAAACATACAACATTAATTAATTGAAGAAAACATTGTAATTAACAATGTTATTAGACTCGGGATCATGAATCAAACCATTTAATTATCGAGTCAATGACTCAATAGCATTGATGTTTGTCAGTCTTATTCATTAAACAAACAAAACCTAGTGGATAATTAATTAGTTAATTAAATAAGAGCAGTGCTAGCTAACGAGTTGACCAATTGAAAGTTAAAGCTCCCAAACGAAGGAAGAATCGAGGGCAGCGGCCGTGGCTAGCGGAGCGGCATGTGAGCAGGAGCTGCCGCTGCCTATGTGCCCGCCATGTGTAGCAGCACCAGCCCCCATCAATGTTGCTCAAGTTGAAGCCTCCGATGTTCATGCAAATTTCCAACCACTCCGCCGCTTAATTTCGACTAAATATTTACTGCATCTGCTTTGCTTTGCAGCCCCTTAATGTTATTGTAAACCCCAATTATTGCGGCTCCTCACCCACGCTACGAGCTTACTTACAAATAATGACACTACTATATCCACTTGACTAGTTCACACTTCGCACTTGTATAGGAATTAGCATTTATTATTTAAAATTGATCACCAAAATAAAGAATAAAGAAAGAGTGCAATAACCTAACCTACATGATCCGATTATGACTACACGTGTCAAATGGGCAAAATCAAGCCGAAAAAATAATGCTTAATATTTACCTCGTTATATGAAACATTATACTAGTAATGACAATCGACAAATAGTTTTTTTGCGTCACATAAATTAATGATTTTATTTCATCATATCAGAAAGAAAGAAAAAAGCTGATATTCTTAAAAATACTCAAACCCCGTTTATTAAGTATTTAAAAGTGAAAAGAGTCAGCCTCCGAAACAGCTTTCAGCTTTTTCATCTGGTGTTTTTGACATTTTCACTGTTGTAGGGCCAACAGAAGAAACGACAGAGATTCGGTCAGGGGCCCCACTTCCCCCAGACGCGTCATGTCCCCATCTTTCCCATTATCCCATCCCCATCATCTCACTGACGAGATTTACAGCAGCAGTGTAGGGCCCATTCCCCTGTAACCATATACTGTTGGATGCTGGCCACATGACGATGAACTGTGGTTGAAGAATTACACGTTATAGCCGGCTCCGGCAGCGGACTGCTTGCATGACTTGTGACTCTGGTTGTCAGTTGTTGCTGATCACCTCTTTTACATGATGCCAATTCATTCAAAGGGTAAAACAGAAAAATAACACTATTATCACAACTGAGTGATTAAATCTACCTTTTTTCTTTGATTGATCGCGTTATTAACATAATTTTTGTACCGTCAAGGGCTTTGATTAATAAAACTCATTAAATTCAATGCATGTAAAGTAAAAAATGAATGTCAATACTCAAACTTTGTCTAAGTTAGAAGTAGAAGATCAAATGAAATGAAATTTTAACACTTACACTGTCAGTTCCATCCAGTAAAAATGATAAATTTTCTTCATAACTAATCCATCTTTTACCTTATAGTCAAACAAAACTTTTGGAAATTGACATATTCTTTCTTCAACATAAATTAAATCTGAAGAGTTATCTAATTCAATTTCAATTAATGCTAGACCACAAGCGAGACTTAGTTGGAAAGAAAAACACAAAAAGAGTCAAGCACCATCCTCGGACAATAAAATGTCAAGGAGGATATCGGGTGGTTCCTCAAACCAGGAGGATATGGGGTGGTTACCAAAAACAACAAACGCATCTCACACAAAACACCTCTTAGTTTATGTGAATTACATCAAAAGTTTTGCTTCCATTATTACTAAATGAAAACAAGTTAGTTTTCCTTACACGTGAATTAATTTCCTAGCAAGAACCAAGAAGTAGTGCATTTGACTTTTTGAGCACTCATCACCCCATCGATGCCATATAAATTATAACGTTAACTGCATGTTGGAAAGTCCTTCTCAAAGACCCCCAAGTGAGAGGGACAATTAGCCCAAAGTGACTAGACAACCTCCAGTTAGTTAGAGACCCTTAAATGAATGGGGCTTAGGGTTAGTTAGGAACTCGTGTTCTGGCGTATATAGAAGACCTAGAAGCGTGGCCGACCACATATATGAGAGGCCAACTAATTAGAATAATAAATTGTGGGGGTCAAGTCGTAAAGTTTGTTGAGAAATAGGTTTAGGGTTGATGAATTTTGACACAATTAGTGTAGTTGTTAGTGTTTGCATATCCTCCAACTATTTACGGTCTGAACTTTTCGTGTCCATTTGTAGAACACATGTCTGGTTAAGGTCACTTTCTACGTCTACTTTTAACAGCTTTGGCTCTCAAGAATGTCTGCTAGGTGTTTATCAAGATGGAGGCAATTTGATGGTATTTGAGATTCGGATGATGAGTCTGTAACCCTTATTCAGCTCTGCACGGTTCCCATTTTTTCAGTAACGCTAATCCATGCATGACAAGTTATCATGAGGCACAACTCAATATCAAACTTGCTATAGATATATCGTTTTCATATCCGTCTAAATCAATCTTATAAGACCTTCTCTATGACTAAGTAAAGACCAAATGTTGTTAAACTTATGCGTTATTCATGGTTTTGATTAATGTCCTACAATGTGCTTGATATTTCTATTTTTGCAGTTTCTGGTTACATTTACAGTTGGACCAATTACTCAATATTAAAAGTTATAAATCCATAATTATTAATTAGTACTATAAATCCTTCATATGGTGTAGAATGGACTAAAACTCATGATATATTTACAGTTGTATCATGGACTTAATCACATGAATCCTTCAATAAGACCGACCGAGGTGATAGCGGAACGATTTGGCTTATCTTTAAATCCCATCCCATTGTCATATTAATTTGTCCTAGTGTTTTAACAAGTCCATTCTCAAATCCAAATTTAATCCCATTATTTTTTTGCCATAATCGCAATTTTTATTAACTATTTTGCGATATATGTGGGCTAAATTGTCATTGGATGAAATTTTCATTAACAATGTAATTTTCTAGTTTTCTCCAATATCTCAACCTAAATAAACTAGCAAGTGTGGTGAAAAAAATGCATGCATTATGTGATATTATCTAAAAGTCTTTTGATAATTTTATCTATGCAAATTTCCATTTCATGTTTTTTAGATGAGAAAGGAAACAAGGTTGAAATAACACTTGGAAAGGGTGTAAACTAAGTGTGTGATTGTTTCATTAGGTAGTGTGACATTTCATCCTTACATTCTACTATACATAAAAATTCATGGTTTTATCCTTATAAATGGTATATTTTATGAAGTATTACTTCATAAAATAAACACTTAAAATGCACCTCACAAATGATCCATTTTCAATTTTTCAAGGCTGAACTTTGAATTTTATAAAAGAGAGCAATTGTGTTTTTGGGTGTATTGTGGTGTTATATGGATGTATAATTACGTTAATGTGAACATCATGTTATGTCAATGACTAGTGGGGGTCAAGTCGTAAAGTTTGTTGAGAAATAGATTAGGATTTGATGAATTTTGACACAATTGGTGAACTTGTCAGTGTTTGCATCTCTTACAACTATTTAGGTCTGAACTGTTCGTGTCCATTTGTTGAACATATGTCTGGTGAAGGTCACTTTCTACGTCTACTTTTAACAGTTTTGGTTCTCAAGAATGTCTGCTTGGTGTTTATCAAGTTGGAGGCAGTTTGATGGTACCTTGAGATTCGGATGATGTTGTTCCCATTTTTTCAGTAAGATTAATCCATAAATGATGACTTATAATCATGAGACACAACTTAATATCAAACTCATTATATATATCGTTCTCATATCCGTCTAAGTCGATCTTATAGGACTTCCTCTATAACTAAGTGAAGATCGAATGCTGCTAAACTTATCATGCGCACTATTCATGGTTTTGATTAATATCCTACGTTGTGCTTGATTATATTTGTGCAGTTTCTGGTTTCATTTACAGTTGGGTCAAAACTCAATATTAAATGTTAAAACTCATAACTAAATATTAATTTGTCCTATATAAATCCTTCATATAGCCGAATAAGATCGACGGAAGTGATTAGCCGAATGATTTGTCTTTTCTTTAAATCTCATCCCATTGTCATATTAATTTGTCCTAGTGCCTTAATATCGCTTTTGGTACATTATCGACTACATTCTCTAATCCCAAATTAATCCCATTAATTCTTTACCATAATCTCCCATCAAAATCAAAATTTAGCATTTTGTATCATGACTTGGCTACGATCCAAATGCTAATTCTAATCAATTCTCTCTGTTTTCTTTGTAATTATATATGATATATAGAGTTTATAGCAAACAAGTCAATAGTTTTTTTTTGTTGTTGTTGTTGTGAAAGATTAATATATCGAAGTAAAGAGAAATACAAGGCACTACAACTACCAGTCCCGCGGGAAGGAAAAGAGAAATATAAGTCAATAGTATATTTGCCAGTGAAAACCCTAAAAATTTATCTAGGTCAACTTTTCTCCGCCATCCTCACCACTTGAGCAAACCCTAAAAATTTTAAAGTTAAGACATTCTATTTCAACAGTAACATGCATATCCGATAAAATTTCATTTTTCTTTCTTTTACATGAATGCATTTTTAATGTTTTTTTTTAATGTTGTTCTTATCCTTAGAATCAAATAGCACGACAAGACCATGTCCAGAAGCAAAAATTCAGGAACACAAATAACAACCAGTGAAAATGTTAGGGGAGTAAACTAAGAACTACTGATCATATGGTTTATAGTACACACTGAACTGTACTTAACCATGGTTAATCCCAAAGAGTTAGGGCATCGGACAAGATAAACTTGATTATAGTCCATGTAATTTGGTTAAACCCACTGCCTTGATTTCAGAGTTGTGCACGAAACTCGCAATTTTTAAAAACTATTTTGCGATATATGTGCAAACTCAACTTCTAAGCGCACTTAGGTTATACACACAATGTTGGTGTTTAGCAATCGATCTAGCATAAAAGATGGGAAAAGAGTTGGAAGAAGTAACCCTTATTTTACTTTTAATCCAATAGTCCAACATTTCCTAAATTTTTGGGCACGAGTTTGGATACCACTTCGATGAAAAAAAACGTTGTCAATGTTATATCACAAAAAATTCGTGAGAGAATTCAAAACGGAGCATGATTTTTACGGATGTTGTACTACTTAAATCGTAAATTTTACGAATTAATGTATCAATAGAAGACATATTTTCTCTTGTGCATTAATTAAGGAGATTTAGTGAGAAAATAAAATTGAAATGTCAACATAAACCATGCATAAACCTATAGAAAAACGATGAAATGTATGTTTTAGAACGCACACAAAATCATTAGGCGCATAAGTTGGAATTAATCCGGTGGATTTATAGAAGAAAAGCAGAAATCTACAAACAAACTAATTAATAAGGAAACATATTTGTTCAGTTTCCCTCAACTTTGACTTGCGTTTTCAAGCCTTCCAAAGTGTGTTTTTGTGACCTTGACATAAAATAAATGGCCTTGATTGCTGTGGGGAAGCCTTCAGTAATGCATGAACTTAAAATAATTGGAATGTTTAATGCCACTTAATTGGCTTACTTTGTTTAATGCATGGCCACGAGCCTTGTGCCTTCCAAGCAAGATTGGCTTTTCTTAGCACATGTATCATTAAAATCTCACACATGTGCATGAATCGTGTGCGGAAAGATTAGTATATATAAAATAAAAGCGTAATATATTGGTGAGTTGTGAAGACCTTTGCGATCCGAAACCATGGAAAAAATCGCGCAAATCTCTTGCCCGACTGAAATAAACAGAACATAAAGTAAAAAGGAAAATAATAATAATAAACATGAATTTAAAAAGGGTGGCTTTAACCTTTTGGTATGCGTGTGTGTCCCTTGTCTAAGTCTCTCTTTCCACACACGCTCCCAACTGTCTGCTCTGGTCGGCAACGAAGCTTCAACCTCAGCACCTTCCAACAGCAACAACTGCCTTCTTTTTTCACCCAGAAAACCCAGTTCAGTTTTCTAGAGAGAGAGAGAGGAGACAGAGGCCGACCCTTTACAGTTCACACTTACAAAGTCACAGGGGCCACACCAACAACCCTCTTGATATTTCAGGGGAATCCAAATCGTGGTGGAGTTTTCGTCTCTCGTATCGTTATCTTAGCTTGTTCTGAAACGCAGGTAAATTATATGCACTTGTTGTCTCTCTTTAATCTAAAGTTTCTGCTGTTGTTTCTGAAATTTTTCATCTTTTGGTGTTTTTTCATAAATCCCAGAAATTATACTCGTAAATGTCCTGGATTTTTCATTGATGATTAACTCAAGATTGAAACTTTTCTTCTGTAGTTTTCAGTTTTGTTTTGTGATTTTAAAATCAGAATTTTTGTGAGCTTTTTTCTGTAGAAAAAATGGGGTTTTCCCTGGCCACTGCTATATCTGACTTGATTATTTTTCTGTAAATTTGTTTTGTTAACAGCTGCATTTTACTGAGGAAAGCAGTCAGACATAAAGAGGGTCATAGATTGTTTGACACAATGATTACAGTTATGGATTCTGTAAGAGAACCATTGAGGAGCAACTCAGAGAAATGGCTGGATTCTCAATTCTGGCACGCCTGCGCCGGCGGCATGGTTCAAATGCCGCCCATTAACTCTAAAGTCTTCTACTTTCCTCAGGGCCATGCTGAGTACACCCATGGGAAAGTGGATTTTGGGAATTCTAGAATTCCACCACTCATTCTCTCCAAGATATCTGCTATCAGATACATGGCAGATCCCGAAACGGATGAGGTTTTTGCGAAAATGAGGCTGATTCCGGTGAGAGAGAGTGGTTTTGATCTTGAGGATGATGGGTTTGTGGGAAACAATGGAACAGTTGAGAATCCGGAGAAACCCACATCATTTGCCAAGACATTGACCCAATCTGATGCTAACAATGGGGGAGGCTTCTCTGTGCCTCGTTACTGTGCGGAGACCATCTTCCCGCGCTTGGATTACTCGGCTGAGCCTCCTGTTCAGACCATTCTTGCAAAGGATGTGCATGGCGAGATTTGGAAGTTTAGGCATATCTATAGAGGTACTCCTCGGCGTCACCTTTTGACAACGGGGTGGAGTAATTTCGTGAATCAGAAGAAGCTTGTTGCTGGGGATTCCATTGTGTTTTTCAGAGCGGAAAATGGTGATCTCTGTGTTGGGATTAGAAGGGCTAAGAGGGGAATTGGCGGTGGACCTGAATACCCATCTGGATGGAATACTACTGCTGGAAATTCTGGCTCTGAATATGGGGGTTATTCTGGCTTTTCAAGGGAGAATGGTAATAAAGTGTTTGAAAAAGGTTCGAGTGATGACGCCAAGGGAAAAATGAGGGCTGAATATGTTATAGAAGCTACAACTCTTGCTGCCAATGGCCAGCCCTTTGAGGTTGTGTACTATCCCCGTGAAAGCACACCGGAGTTTTGTGTTAAGGCTTCAGCTGTGAGAGATGCAATGCAAATACGGTGGTGCTCAGGAATGAGGTTCAAAATGCCCTTTGAAACTGAGGATTCTTCTCGGATAAGCTGGTTCATGGGAACCGTATCTTCTGTTCAGGTTGCACATCCCATCTGTTGGCCCGAGTCTCCATGGCGTCTTCTACAGGTAGGTTACATACATACTACATAGTTTTTATCATATTGAGTTTAATCTTCCAAAACCAAAACTATGTAATTGATCTTCACTACTACTTCCCAAATTATTGCTAAATTGTCATCCTATAACATAAATGTGCATCTGTGATTCAATAGATACCTTTTTTAGCAAGTCAAATTATATTTTTTTGTGAGTAAATTGTATTCATACATTCATGGCTGATACTGATAATAGTATGTTGAATATAAATATGAAATTATCATTTGTTAGACATTAAACAAAATATTTTTTTTTTTAGGTTTCATGGGATGAGCCAGATTTGCTCCAAAATGTGAAACGTGTTAGCCCATGGTTGGTTGAATTGGTACCGAGCGTACCATCCATCCATCCATCTCCCTTTTCGCCTCCAAGAAAGAAGTTGCGGCTTCAACATAACCCAGACTATTCCCTTGTTGGCCAACTTTCCGTGCCATCAGTTTGTAGCAACTTCCTAAATTCGAGCAACCCCTTATGTAATGTATCGGACAACCAATCTGCAGGCATACAGGGAGCCAGGCAAGCTCAGTTTGGACTATCTTCATCGGAGCTCTTCTTCAACAAATTGCAATCGGGTCTGTTTCCAATTGGGTTTCAACAACTTCGTCATTTTGCCCCTCTTGAAACCATTGGGGGCAGCTTTATGCGCAAAGCTGAAAGCAATGATAATATCTCTTGTTGTCCCACTCAAAGTTTGAAGGATAATGATGAGATAAAGACACCTCACATAGTATTATTCGGTCAGCTAATTGTTACAGGGCAACATATATCTAAGAGCTCATCCGGTGATGATTCAGATGGACATCCAAAGAAAACAACAAATTGTTCTGATGGCTCTGGTTCTACGTCACATCGCCATGGTTCAGTGGAAAATTGTTCTGATGGAGGGTCTCCTTGGAAGACAGATGACAGCGATCTTAGTTTGGAGACTGGTTATTGCAAAGTGTGTATTGATTCAGGGGATGTGGGGACTCTTGATCTCTCTGTCCTTAGATCATACCAAGAATTGTATGGAAAGCTAGCTGGTATGTTTGGCAAAGAAAGTTCAAAGATGTTAAGAAATGTGCTCTACCGAGATGCATCAGGTGTTGTTAAACACACCGGAGACGAGCCATTCGGGTATTTTTACGCATGCTTTATTGCCTTTCAAATCATTTACTTGAATGAGCATTATTTTCTTCTAGGTTTTTCATTATCTATATGATCACCACTTACAATCTTGTTTGTATTGTTTGTTTTGGCAGTGACTTTTTGAAGACGGCAAAAAGACTTTATATGGCGTAACTGTGATAGCCTCATGCTTGTCTTTGCACCAATGCACCAATGCACGGATCTTGAAGAGACCATAAAAATTCATGCTTTTATCCTTACAAATGGATATTTTATGAAGTTTTACTTCACAAAATATACATTTACAAGCACTTCATAAATGATCCATTTTAAAATTTTCAAAGGCTGCACTTTTAATTTTATACAAGTGGGCAAATATTTTTTTTGGGTGTATTGTTGTGTAATATGGATCTATAATTACGTAATGTGAAGAACATGTCGTTTCTTCTTCGGGGAGGGTTGGTGCCTCGCACACGATTGTTGATAAAGAGCTATCTCGCCTAATCCTTCTCTACAAAATTTTCTACAAAAAAACAGCATTTTATGCCAATAACTCGGCATCAAAGTGAAGCACGCAAGTGTGTCTTATGTTGCCTCTTGGCCAAAGAAAGCAAGATTTGCATTCCCCCTTTTACTCCTTTCCTTCACACCTAGTTGATGAGTTATATTTTTTATTCACACTGTCATGCGGCGTGACTACTTCAGGCAAATTATCACATTTGATGTTATCACAAAGTTCATAAAATATCAATCACATTGTTCACTCATATTATAACACGTGACACTATGATACTGTAATCGTAAATTAGTCATATCTTTCAAATTTTAATTTGCAACTTAACATGAAGAGAGAAGATAACCAATAATGTGACATCCCACATCGTCCAGGAGAGTGATCCTTATATGTATATTCCCATCTCTACCTAGCACGAGACCTTTTGGGAGCTCACTGGCTTTGGGTTCCGTAGGAACTCCGAAGTTAAGCGAGAATGGGGCTAGAGCAATCCCATGATGGGTGACCCACTGGGAAGTTGCTCGTGAGTTCCCAAAAACAAAACCGTGAGGGAATGGTAAGCCCAAAGCGGACAATATCGTGCTACGGTAGTGGAGCGGGGCCGGGAAGTGATCCGTCCCGGGCCGGGATGTGACAAATAACAGGTGTCGATTTTAGTTTTTAACAATTTTTCATATACCAGAGATCTTGAAGGATTTCTTGTTTAGATGAGTTGAACCATTGATCCATGTTTTGAGCATTGAAAATCATGAACCCAAATACACTCTTGGGAGTTTTGATAACTGTAAACATGACAAGTTTCAGAATCCTAACCATTTTAATCTACTATTCTGCCACAAATATAAGTTTTGGGATTTGAACTATTTTTCTTTTAAAGCTTGAGATCATAAAAAATCAGTCAAATGAGGATTTCTGTTCTCCACTTAACATTTCATAAAAATTTGATCTTTTCTTTTTAAAACTAAATAAATAAATAAATAAAATCAAACAGACAAAGATTCATGAGCCAAGTAATTCCAACCCAATGCTTACTTTGAATTGTTCATACGAAATTTTTTAATTTTTTTATTTTTCAAATATAAAATTAAGATTAGGTTGACATTTTACAAATCTCACAAGATGGACAAATCCACATGACAAACCAAATTATTAAAAGACAGCAAAAGATGCTGAGACATCACACATTCTTTCTGCGTGGAATTTGGATCTTCATTTGACAAAAGAAAACATTTTTATGTCAAATAATGTTAAACGTCTCGCATCAATCATCTTTTAAAACAAATTATAATTTATAGTAAATAGTTTTATTTTTTATTGTACAAAAACTTTTTGTGATAAAAACTTCATACCTTAAAATTAGCATAAGTGATTAAGTCAAGGATTCAACATCAATATGATTATTGATGAAACATCGATATATTTCCCTGAAATATTATCGGTGTATTTGTACAACAAAATTCCAAATAAATAAAATCCATGTTGGTCAACAATAATAATAGACAACATTGAAAATTAGAACTCGTTTTTGGGATTACAAATGTAAAACGATGATGTGGTTCTCAATATTATGTTATATTTTAGTGACCAAGATCCAAGATTTCCCACGTTTGCTTGCGTCCCTACTCCCCTTATTAGTCAACTGTATCGATCGGATTTCTGACACGGGTTTTTGCAAACAAATTCCAACCTGTGTTTCCGTTTGGATCTTAATTAATTTTGCCTTTTCTAATCACCCGCACGCATCGCATGAGAACGTAAAATATAATTAAGTTTAACACCAGAGTTTAAGCCATTGATTAATCTCAAAGTCAACACAAAGAACATCATGAAGCAAATGTTGAGGAAAAGCATGTGACATAATGTTTTATTTAGTCAGTAAACATGTTACGTTGATTTCTAACTACATATAGAGTCAATGCACAATGGTTACAATACATAGGGTTGAGTTTACTTGATATACAAGAAACATTAACTAATAAGGAGAATCCAGAAATGAGAATTCTACTTTAACAATCACACTAAAGCAACAAAACGGTGAGTATGAAATTACTGGATTCTTATCAAACTCGCGTAAATTTACTTGATACGTGTGATTTACAAGTGATTGCACATTTCAAAGTTTAGTTTAAGATTCTATACATAATAAGAGAGTGAACCGTAAAATTTTTTCAGACAAACAAAAACCTATTTGTACCACATTTATGAACCACATGTGAGATTTAGGTAAGAATGAATCCTAATTCCATCTATCTACGATACATGTAATCAACATATGAAGCATTGTACATGCACTAAAAAGGAAAAATGTTCTAGAGCATTGGGTCAAATACTCAGAAAAATAGCCAACATATCAGCCCATTAGATGCATAGTGACTTTAGTCCAATTTTGCCAATTGAGCTAATTGGGTTGGGTTACTATGTTGTCTTGGAACTGGTTCACCTCTCGAGCTAGGCTCTTTCTCTATGCGGACCCAATTTTTTGGAGAATAATTTTTTCCAAATCAAAACGTTATGATGACGATGAATATAAGAAAACACAAGACTCCAACACTATGATATGTGATGTACTACTTGGGTATTATATTAATTAGGAAAACTTTTTAATTCAGTTCGTAACTTCATCTATTCTAAATGAGTAAGCATGCCAACAATAAAGACTCAATGTTGCGACATCGTATCATCATTTGCATGCTAAAGGTGGTTGTTTCTTGGTAAATCGTATGATTGAAGGTTGTTCTAGACTAGATTATAATTTGTAGTAGTGCTATCAAAACACTAGATTGCAATACAACTTTGTAGGTAGTAGATAATGTCTTGTGAAATTAAACTCATAAAACAGTACCTAAATTCCATAGAATATAAAGTGATGTTTCCTCTATTTTTTAAGAATAATTTTTAAAATAATAGAAAACAAAATACACTTTATAATAAAAAATTAAAAATCATTTATGCCATTACTACCGTTGCCATAACCAAAACCACTGCCACAACGTTCTCTACCATCTTACAATCATGATCACCGCCGCCACCACCACCACCACCTCCACCACCCCATCCCACCATTACCGCAACCTACCCTACCATTACCATCTCATCCTAACCACCACCACATGCACCTACGCTGCCACTACCACCATATTATCCGCCAATATCACCCCCACTACCATGGCCATCAACACGTCCATCGTCTCGCCGCTATGGCCCCACCAGCACCTCCCACCACCATCAGCACATTCTCCACTTCATTACCCTCACCATGGCCACTCCTATTACCCTTACAATTACCAACACTTTAATCACCATTACTACTAACACGATTCTCATCTCAACTATCATTACAACCAAACACAAAGTTATATATATATATATATTACGTTTTACATATTGATATCAAACACGTTTTCAAAGTTCGTATTTCCAAAATCATTCTCAAAATAAACAATCAGAAGTATTTTCAAATCATAAAAATACAAAATCCTATTTGTCGTTTGTTTTTTTTTTTTTTACAAAACAGTTGTTAAAAAATTGTTTTGGAAAACATAACCGAGTCCTAAATAGCTGGCGATGGCCTTCTATTATTCCTTGAATAATATTTAGATGTTGTAAAATCGACGGTGTGTGCAGTGAAATAAATAAACAAGACACAAAATTTACGAGGTTCCTCTACAGTCAGTGTGACTGGAGTACGTCTTCAGAGCAACCGTGATGCTTTCATTTATAATATGAAGTAATAAGATTACAAAGATAACTCTCTCTATTCTCTCCTCTACTTTTCTTCTCTCTCCCCATGAGCCTTGTGGCATCTCTCTTCTTCCTTCTTTCTTCTCTTTCTTTTTAGTTGTAAGGCTTTGTGTTTTTATGTGTGATTTTATATAGAAGGATGAAGCAGCAAGTGGATTAGTGGACAAACATGTAGAGTTGTAGTGGTTTGGCCATCCACACATTGAATGACTTATCAGATTACAACACTCCCCCTTTGATGACCACAAGCCTTCAATTGACTTGTTAAAATCTTGATCCGTTCTGGATGCTCCCCCTGATGAGTATCTCCTCCTGATTTCAAATTCTTTAGGCTGATCATTGATCCTTCTGCTTTAGTCTCTTAGCGGGGAAAGTTGCCGAAATAGGTACTTCACTTGTTGTTAACTTTCCACAGGCTTGGTCTTGAACTGGACTGGAGGGCCTTCTACTAGACTTCTTCCAAAGATCTAAATTTACTCATTTTATATGGAGCTTAATTTGATTCAATGGTGGTGGACACTTGATCTTGAATCGGACTTGTGATTCCTTCAAATGTCGTCGAGGCTTGATCTTGAATGAAATTGGACCACGAGGAGCTTCACGTGACAAGTGATATTTTAGCTTTATCCAGGATGAATCAACACGTGTTTATTGCACTTGTTGATTTTCCACGAGCTTCAATGTATCATTTTCACTTGCCTTATCTATTCCCCTTGCAGAAGTGGTTTTTTCCCTATGCAGGTGTGACATCTTTTCTTGCAGTATTTGTCCCCTGATGCAGGAGTGGAATGCAAACCTTGCATTTGAATGGTCCTTCAGAACATCATTTCTCAGCGACTCATCATGCTTGGTAGCTTCAATGTAAATAGCCAACATCATACCAACAGTTGAAGATGAATACTCAAAGAGAAATGCAAGGTAAGCAATCAGGGAAGGGTTCTAGACAATCAGTTCCAGATCGAAAGCTTGATTTCAGGTTTCGACTGATTTCTTTCTTTCTCTTTGTCTTGCAGATAAGAGCAACAACAAAGAAAAAGGACAAGGAAAAAGCATGATATGAGATACTTTTGCTTTCAACCCTGATGATATGAGATACTCTTGCTATGGTGTGACTTGTTTAAAGAGGTATTCTTGGAGAGGAAGAAAACTGAGTATTTTGAGATGCTTTGTTGAAGATGCATTCTCAGAGAGGAGGAAAAGTTTAGGCATTTTTGCAAGTTTGTCTTGCCATGGAGGACGAATGTCGACATATATAGAGTTCTCTCAATAGCAAGTAATGGTACTGTGCATGTACTCTTGTTAGCAACTATGGTGTAATTAGAACAATAAGATTCACGCGTTTTCAGCTTTAGTCAGAGATTTTTGATAAAGTTGCACGTGATATCCAAAAAAGCTGAGATTGAGTGTGAAAGGTACCGACAAACTTTCATCCAGGAAATCCAACTTTTGAAATTCAGAGAGCGGTGTCTCTTCGATTACCGCTCTTCGATTTTTGAACAAGTGGCCCTGTTGTTTCTTTTTTTATAGAGGCATCAATTATGTTCAAAACGTACACTCGGAAAAGCTGTTGCCTGTAGAATTTTCTCTTTCTTGCACTTTTGAGATTTTATATGACCTCATTTTTCTTTCATCATTTTTGAAAATGGCTTGCCCATCTAACCTTTGTTTAGATTTAAGTCTCGAGAAGGATACAGATGAGCCGCGTCAGGATAATATATGGCGTTCATCCTTCTTATCTTCTAATAACCCTCTTACAGTTAGAGACTCTGTGATGAAGAATAACATAACCCCTACAGTAGTAGTTAGGAATCTTCTCACTCCAAAGGATAATAGAATCATTTCAAAATGGTCTGATGAGTTAGCCTTTCAGGACTCCTTGGCTCTCAGTGTTCAATATGTTGGCTCCGTTTCCAGTATGGGCCAATGCCTACTTGCTCGAACTCGCCAAGTTGAATCATTGATGGTTGAGGTGGCAAGTCTTAAGCAAAATATCAGAGGGCTTAAGCACGAGAATAGAATGTTACATGTGCTTGCAAATAATTCCTCAACAAGCATGAAAATAAAGCTCGACCAACTACTGGAATCCGAAAGTCGGACTCAAACGACAAGCAGAGGTTTAGTGGCTTTATTCCAAATGCACCTATTGCCTTCACCATCTAGAGTTTTACCAAGTATTGAGGTTCCAAATAATCAACCTCTGGTGCCTCCCTCTTCTGGGGTACTTTCGAGTACTGAGGCTTCACATAAGCAACCTTTGTGAAGGTTCCCTCCTGTTTGTTCATTTTAACTCATGTGTATATGTACATGTCTGTAATTTCTTAGAGATATTAATAGATAAGCTTTATTTCATTCAATGTATTGTGTAAATACAATAAAGCATAAACTTCACTAAGATGTGGTACTTCTGGACCAAACATCCATTCATCTTTTCCTTACGAAGATGAATGATTTTTCTTAGTGTATAAATATTAATTAACCACTTGAGTGTTCAACTCATGATCATCAATCCATATGGTTCTTTAATACTATAAACATCATAGATAAGATTCGTGTTGGCATATTGTTTGATCTGCAGCCTGAGCCAATATTTCTCTCAAAATTTTATAATCTCTCTTAACTCTTCAGGAGTTCCAATTTAATAATATCAAAAGATTTTAGTATGTTGCAACAATATCAGAATGATAGTACTTACTACGGCAATTCATATCATCCATTGGTATTGAGTACATAATTTATGCTTTACCCTTCTAGGGCTTACTTCAAGCAATTTGAATCCTTCAGGGATTTTCTACACTTCATGACACATTCTCCTTTGAAATTTATAAAGTAGCAACTTGCTTTCATATATACTTAAGGGATTTACTTGGGAGATACGCTTCAAGCATCTCATAAAGCTTCATAATGAGAAATCATGTTTCCAAGAGTGTACTACAATTTCAGGTTTCAACTAAGAACCTTGTGTCATATTATTTGAGTGTAGCTCACTGTAGTACAAATGCCCTATGTAACTTCTGGGTTCAACATCATTTGACGATTTGTACAATAGGTCCATTTTCCACGTTCTTGGTAAATTGATATGGAGTTGCCTTTCTCCATTTTTTGGCCAATAATTTTTCCTTTTGTCGACGAACAAATAATGCACCTCAATATCAACACAGCTCATTGATGAATTTAGTAGCTACTTGTAAAAACCAAAATTACCATTGGTTATCATCAATCCTAGATCCCATATTCTCATGTTCATGTGCTATGCATAAAAGCTTTTTATTCTTTGGATATCCATTGCCTCTTCAAGGACATTACACTATCTCTTTCAAGATAGTCATAATTTAGAGAATGTGGATCTTAACCTCTTTTGGAGCGTTATAGAGCTTAGATTTTAATCTCCACTTCTAGGAGTTGAGTCATTGGAACCTATACGTCTATCATGTTTCATGCATAAGATATCAAAATTCCCATGTCCGCGAATTGTCCTTTCTGGGACGTGTATCCATGCGGCGAATGCAACAATTATGTTTCAGGAATGCAATAGTTTAGTAGTGTCATATTCTTCTTCTTTCGAATGACTGAACCTTTTGAATCAAAGGGTCTGCTACGCTTCAGGCGTAACAGATAATTATTAGCTACCACATTATTTTGTCCAACAGGGACATCAATTCTTGTAGGCACATTTGTAGCAAGTATATTGATTTTATCACTTTCGTTACATCATTCAATTATTCTTACTTCATTTTCTCATTGATTGCTTCGTGAATCAAAATAAGACAAATTATCTTCGTTCTTCTAGAACGGTATTTTCTCATTATTCTTCTGGAATGATATTTTCTCATCGTTCTTTTGGAACGATATTATTTTCTCCCCCTAACGGCGGGAAAACTATCTTATCAAAATCATAGTCCGTAAATTATGCAGTAAATATGTCACACCCCGATCCTAACATACGTCTAGATCGACACGTGATGTCACCAAATACCCGTCTCTAACATACCCTACCTCCGGAAAAAGGCAAAACATAACTTAAGATCCAACTATACAATAATTCTTCGTAGACTTTATGGCTGCATCTAACATCCTCGTTAAACTGCCTACGTACTCTAAATAGGGATCAAGTCATTCGTAGTTCATTACTTCACTACACTCGAACATTCATCACATAAGTCGTTATCTCCCAACAAAATACCACAATGCATATCATGCAATATTTCAAAGAACAAACGACAAAGCACAATCATATTCTCTCGCCATATTTATCAACAAGTCTAATCATAACAATAACAATGATATCCAACATAATAATCCCACATGATGAATAACATTTCCACTTCATCCATCACATAAATCATCACGTTTTCCACATAAAATCACAATCCATAGCGTGTAACATATTAAAGAATTAACAATGCACAATATTATTCTCTAGAAACATTAATTAACTAAAATAATCATAATAACAACACTCATATCCAACGTCATTCCACAATCCCGTCAATTAATCAATTTGTGAATCAAAGATGCACAATCTTAGCATTTAATTGCGTTAATCAAACAATGCGATAACAAAACATTTCACGAATTTAACCAAGGAACTCTATATAATTCCCCACTTGGATTATGAGTAATAAACATGGTAATTCTGATTTATATTCAAATTATCTATTGTGGGTAATTCCCATCCACTCAAATTTAGGATTCTAAGATAACCTTACGAAATGAATAAGAGCAAGGATTCTGGACCACTTAACAGAATTCAACAACATCGGGTTCCAGATCACTCAACGGAACCAAAATATCAAGCGGTTTCTTGTAATCTACCCAGACCTGTCATATGTAAAATCAATGCTTACATCATAGGAATGGTACACTGGCAAATCAGGCACTCATATAAGCTGCGAGGCTTAGATGAGTGACAATAATACAAGTATGTGATATACAATAAAAACAAACCAACGATCACAATCTATAAATATCAAGTATAGAATCATACTTTATGGAATCATAATCAAGTCGCTGAAAACTCCAGTAAAAGTCACTTAGATATCCAACGGTTTTCCAATTCAAAACACAAGATTCCCAAAAACCATCGTTTATATATACATTAAAAACTAGGGCTAGAGGAACGCAGTTCGGCCGAAGACTACATCTCTGGAAAAAGTCGATTTCAGACCACCCAACGAAACAAAGACATCAAAGGGGATTCTGGACCATCACTCAATGAAATCCAAACTAGGATACAATTTTGGACCATCACTCAACGAAATCCAAACCAGGATACGATTCCAGACCATCACTCAACTGGAATTGCGAAGTAGAAGGGATTTCGGACCACCACTCAACGACTCCACACCAGGATACAATTCCAGGATCATCACTTAACAGAATCAGCGAAGTAGAATGTATAACACCAATCAATGAAACATGACATGGATCAAGTTAGCTTACTCAAGTTACAAAGACTTACCAAAACAAGAAATGAAATAATGACACGAGGGGTGAAACACGTTTCGAAGCAACAAACCCCATGCCAATGGGTAACAGTTCACTACTAGCCCTCACATTTCATCACATCAATCCAATCATACAATACAAATCATATTTCCAATGTACAAGTCAAATCATACTTAATAAAAATAGATCGATGACTAGAAATAAAAATAACACTTTAATAAAAAGCACATTTAATAAACAAGTATAACTCAATATGGTGCCACAAATACATATAGTGAGACACACGTCAACTGGGAACGACACGTCATCATGATGAGTCAACTAAGCTCCATCAAGCCTCAACAACAAACTAGAGATAAACAACACTCTAGAGTAGAGCCTGTTGACTAGAACGTCAACCGTTGATAAGGTACGGTCCATTAAGGTCAACAATCTAAGGTTATTCAATCTGGAAGATCCACACATCGGATTTCTGATCTGTAAGTTCTCAAAGGTCTAACAACTGATAACTAGGTGCTCACAAAATTGTACGACGATCCAACGATCAGATTGTCGTCAATCACACAAACAAGTGGTGGTCCATTTTGATCACCACACCAAACAATTGAATTTCGGGAAACTGAGCTAGACGTAGGTTCATAGGGTCACTAAAAGGTATTTGGTACTTAGACAACAATCGTGGACGGTCTCACGCACCGCCATACGTGGTGGTAGCCAAAGTGGAGGGTTTAGAAACCCCGAATTTTCAACATTAACTAGGTGAGCTCAAATTTATGTGGTAGTTAGAGCTCAACAAGGAAAACACTTTTCACAACTAGGTCGACGATAAATTCTAACCGAAAACCATCCAAATTCACTGAAGAATACCGGATTTCTAGGGTTCTAAACACCCAACTCTAAAATGAATACGAAAGCACAAACTGAGCCTACCAACTCAAGGATTATGAAGAGTAGATGAAGTTTCATACCTCACTCGAAGGAAATGGTTGCCGGAATCATTGGAAAAATGATAAAACCATCGGAAAAGTCGTGGGCTTTGTGGCTTCGAACTGCAAAGATGGAAAAGAAAATGGGAAATCTAACACTACAAAGATGTAGGGCTCGTCAAAGAGCTTTCCATGGACACCAAGATCACCCAAAACAGAGCTCAGATGAAGGAGATGCAAGCGGGTCAAGTTGTAGGTTAACGAGTCCAATTAGCCCCTAAAACGGGTGAGCAACAGCCCCTCCCCATTTTGCAGAAAACCTCCCCCCCCCTTTCTGGAGGTTTCACACCAATTATAGCATTTTGGTCAAATTACCAAAATGCCACCAACTTCAAACGACTCTAACTTCTCCGTTCTGACTCATAATTAAGATCCGTTTACGCCTACGCGCTCATGGAATCGAACTCTACCTAAACAACTCAAGAGTTGACCGAAAAGGTTGAGAAAATTAGAAACGATTAAGGTACCCCTCGCTTTGATTTTCTCAAATTTGGAGAATTAACGAACAAATTTCAATTAAATCTCCAAAATACGTTAAGAATAAAATAAAATACTAATTTTGGGGACGGGATGTCACAAAATATATCCCCAGTCAAGGGTTCCAAATATTGAATGATAAATGGTGAATCAAACCCAACATAAATTCCCAGTTTGTATTGATGCCTTATCAATACAACAGACATATGGATAACACAACCAAAAACTTGTAAATGTGTAATGTTTGGTTGGTACCCAAACACGAGTTATATTGAGAAATATTGATGGTTGGCAACTGGTCTCAACCGAACTTAATAATGAAGTATGTAAAATGGTATGTACCTATCTTACAATTTCTTTTTCATAAGCAGAGCACGAGTAATCAATTTTATCTGGTTAATAAATGCTTCCGCTAAACCATTTTTGGGTATAGACATGAGGAACATGGCGTTGAACATCAATGCCCAGTGATATGCAATAATGCAATAATCATCAAGACTTTGAGATGTGAACTCTCTAGCAAATATGCATTATATCATCATATACATACATAAAAAAACTTCTAGTCCTTATTTAATAGTCAGTGGACTGAGACTCTTATGTCCTTTATTACAATTAAGTTGTGGCACTTCGGCTCTTCAAACTTAAGGTACTTATCAAGGAACTTCATAGTCTAATCTTGAGGATCTATGGACTTCATGCCTGATCTTTTTGCATGATGGAACTTCGGGTCCAATCATTTTATGTGATGAGGATCAAGAAACTTCAGGTTCTAATCTGATAAGGAACTTCGAGTCCAATATGCACTCATCGTAACAAAAAGAAGTACAATAAATAAATTAAAGCAATAAGCTGGTAATTCCAGTCGTGATAAATAAATTGCTTTTAAGTAAATAAAGCTTATGACAAGGGCTTTGATTCAGCACCATTCACATAAATATCGAAGCTTTAAAGCAAAGGGTAATAATTCTACTCACTATAAATAAATAGAACTTGTGATAGGGCTTTAAACCAACACCATGCACATAAATATGCTAAAACAGAAAATGCAATGATTAAATCATCATGTTTTGCTTTTTCTTTTTCTTGGTCTGCCACTTCTTTTGTTTCATTTTTTTATTTTATTATTATTATTATTTTTTTTTTCATTTCACAACTTTAAGTCCTTTTAGTTACTCAGGAAGTAATAGTAACAATAAGTTCCAATTGTTGTTCCTCCTCTAGTGAATTTTGAAAAAGTCGAAACGGTTACCATAAGTTTTGGAGTCAAGAGTGTCTGCAACTTATGAGAAGATCAAACCGTTAGATTTAGCTCAAATTTTAGTATGATATGGATAAGAGGATACCGAACAACTTTTGTGAAGAAACAATTTCGATCTGAGTCACGGAAATGGAGTTTTGGTACTCATAAGGTGCTTGTCCAATTTTATGCGGAAATTAGAAACTGGTTTCGTATTTCAGGCATCTGCAATGATTGCACCGTTGGAATTTTCTGAAAATTTGATATGTTGTAGGTACTGGGCGTACGAACAACTTTAAAGAAGAAAGTATTTCAATCTGAGGTCTACAATTGGAGTTCCGAGACCATTTATATGGCTGTCAGATTCTTTACGAATTTTGAGTATGTACTCTTTTGTTTCTGCAAATGATGATATACAGTCATACAACAACATATATATATTTACTTCAGGAAAATCAGTAGTATAAAGATTTTAAGATGAAATGAAAAGATTTTCTTATCTGTGAGATTCTAGGCAACAGAGGTGAACAGGATTTGTGGCGTTGTGCTTTCCACTGACACCAAAGCTTCTCGTGCTGATAACGTATCGTAAAATCGACGGTGTGTGTAGTGGAATAAATAATCAAGACACAAAATTTACGAGGTTTCTCTACAGTCAGTGTGACTGAAGTACGTCCTCGGAGCAATAGTAATGCTTTCATTTATAATATGAAGTAATAAGATTACAAAGATAACTTCTCTATTTTCTTCTCTCTTTTTCTTCCCTTTGCCATGAGCTTTGTGGCTTCTCTCTTTTTCCTCTCTTCTTCTTTCTTCTCTCTCTTTTCAGCTATAAGGCTTTGTGTTTTTGTGTGTGATTGTTTATGGAAGAATGAGGCAGCAAGTTGATTAGTGGACAAACAAGTAGAGTTGTAGTAGGTTGGCCATCCATACATTGAATGACTTATAAGATTACAACATTAGATACTTAAAGGATAAATAGAAGTTCTAACTCAAAATTATTCGTGGCTGATTTATAAAATATAATCAGAATAGTTTATATTATAAATCACTTCTATAAAAATCGTGTCCATAAAAAAAATTAATTAAAAGTAAGGTCACGTAATTGTATAGTAAAAACAGATGAACAGAACTGATAGAAGTACAGACTCTGATTCAAACCGGAATTTTGAGTAGGAAGCATTGTTCTTAGTCGTTCACCTACCCTTCCACCACCGTGTTCTACTTGCATGTATCAGTTTCTCCGCTCCCTCTCTCAACAAACGCAGCTTGTTTCATAAGATGGAAGGTAAAATTTTGCTTCTTTCTGTGAAATTTGAACTAATATCAATCTTCCCATTTAATAAAAATTTATTCTTTTTTTTGTAAGTTTTTCTCAGCTCTGTGAGCTTTGTGAAAGTGACGATTGATGCATAAAATCAATTCTTTTCAGTCGGGATTGACGCAATTAGAGAATGTAGAATTTGGGTTCTTTGGTAATTTTGTTTTCAATTGGTATTCTGAAGTGCAATCCCAACAGTTACTCTGCTAGATTATTGAACATGAAACTGGCGTTTTTTTTTTTGTTTTTATTAATAAATGTGAATCTGAAGTTGGTTTGGATTAATGGTGAATGTAATTGTTCTTAATAAGTAGATTATATTGATGAAAGATAACGAAAATACGCATTGAGTCGTTGTTTAGATTGTGAGCTGTGTTTTGCTGACAACTATATGAACTGCAGTTTATATATTCTGCCCAGCAGATCGAATCCTAATTCTATCTATTATCTGTTATGCGCTTTGTTGATATTATGCAAGTTTTGATCAAGTAGTTATCACATTGTATCGCATTTCGTAAATAAATTTAGATGAAACCCTCTTCTACTCAGAATGTCAGTTCTCCGATGTTGTAGTTTGAAATAACAAAAGATTGCACTGTTTTGTAGAATTGACCCTTCTTAGCTCACAAGGAAATAATATTGATGAAATTTGGAAATGGGTTTCAAGGCTCACAAACACTGCTGATGAACAAACTCTCTTGATTAAAATTTTATGACTTTGAATCTGATAAAATTGTGAACCATCTATGCAGCAATGTCTGATAAAATTAGGATCCACTCCCGCAATGTTTAATAGCACAATTACTGAAGATAATTCTTTCTTAGGCCCCGCCGATGGGTCTATTATGATAACAGGTAGGGTATGCATGTTCATTTGTAAACTATGTGATATCATACCCCCTAGAGTTCTGGCCTTATTGTCTCCCTATGTGATCTCATCTTTGTTGGCTTCCCCTGATGTAAAGTCTAATATATATTATATATTGTGTTATTCCAACAGCAAGTCATTTGCCTTACAACAGGAATGGGTTCAAATTTTTCACAAACTCCAGAGGTCTTGGGAAACCTGACATTAAGAACATCTTAGAGCGTGCTGCAGATATATATGATAAATTTACAGTAGAAGGTTTGACAAACTCAAAACAAAAATTGCTTGCCTCCGTAAAGAGAGTTGATTACATGAATGTATATACATCTGATCTTGCAAAGGCAGTCCGCAAAGCTGCAAGAAACATAGATATGACTTCCTATGAAATCTTCAACGTGGTGGAAATGTACTGAGATACATCTTTTCATCCTATCACGAAGTGCAATATTGGTTGTAGTTTACTTCTCTGTTCAGTGTCCAACACCAACTCCTTCATTTTGTAAAACCTAGTTTTTATTATTAGTTCCTCCTTTAATTTTCTGTAAGCAGCTCTTTTATTGCCCTTCCATTTAAATTTTTGTCCTCTGACTGCGCTTTCATCTTTTTTTTTTTTTTCTACTTTGTTTTGTGTTGTATAATCTCAGAGAAGCCACTTGAAGGGTTCCATATTGTAGTTGACGCAGGGAATGGAGCAGGAGGATTTTTCGCTGTAAGTTTTCTTGTTTTGGACGTTGATATTTGCTTCCTACCTGTACTGTTAGCCTTTTTTATTTCGTATTTATTCTCTAATTTGAAGGCAGTATGCATACTCAAGTTAATCATAAGTGTTTTATTTCAATTTTATTAGGCAAAAGTGCTTGGACCTCTTGGTGCAGTCACTACTGGTAGTCAGTTCTTGGAGCCAGATGGTAATATTGGTGGTTGAACGCAAAACTATTGAAGTTGTACATAAATTATTGAAATTTTTAATGAAATTGATGTTCTTGGATCAGGTATGTTCCCAAATCATATACCCTACCCAGAGGACAAAACAGCAATGAAAGCTGTCACCCAGGCAGTCCTTGATAACAAAGCTGATTTGGGGATCATCTTTGATACAGATGTCAATAGGTACATTTTCTTGCGACCCGTAGATCTATTTTATATTCACACTGTTTGCTTCTTTCTAATTAGTGTTGCCCTTAGATCTGCTGCTGTGGATTCTACCGGCCTTGAGTTCAACTGGAATCGTCTGATTGCCTTTATGTCTGCAATTGTCCTTGAGGAGGTAAGATTTTTCTTCTTTTTTTGCACCAAGGCTCGTGTCAAATATTGTTTATGGTTTTACTTTTCCTAGCATCCGTGAACAACTATTATCACAGACAGTGTCACTTCAGATGGTCTCACCACATTTATTGAGAAGAAACTTGGTACGAAAAAACCGAAAATGGTATACTTCTCTGATTGTAGTGAATGTCTTATAATTTTAGCAATTTCTTGTAGGGGGAAAGCACCACCGTTTCAGAAGAAGCTACAAAAATGTCATTGATGAAGCTATTCGTTTGGTAAGAAAAACGGTCTAGTTATCCTTCTTACACTGTTTATTACTTGTACAAAATCAATAACGAAGAACTAACAGAAAATCTTGCATCGAAGTGCTCGTAGCGTTAGAAGCCCCACAATGCTTCTAGACATGTTTTTGCGCATTAGAAAGGACGACTCAATGGGGTTCTTCTTCCACTGTTTATTACTTGTACAAAATCAATAAGGAAGAACTAATAGAAAATCTTGCATCGAAATGCTCGTAGCTTTAGAAGCCCCACAATGCTTCTAGACATGTTTTTGCGCATTAGGAGAAATATGGTCCTTCTAGACATGGTTTGCACGTTAAAATCTAGGAACTATCAATGAACCAAATAAAATTTTTCTAACCAATCAAGTTGTAGCTACCCATCGACAATTAGAACAGCTGCTGGCAATGAAATCCTTTTCTTCTTTTCTTTACACCCATTCCCTTTTTGTAAATATTTTCTGTCCAAGCCATAGATCTTTTGTGCATAGTGTTTGCATTTTATATATTGTTTTCTATATACTAAACATACCCGTGAAATAAACAGTTATATCTTTCTTTCTAGCCAGCATTGTGTTAATAATTCTTGTCTAATTGTGCATCTTCTTTTTCTTGTCAACTAAGTATATATGGTGATACAGAACTCGATCGGAGAGGAATCACATCTGGCTATTGAGACAAGTGGCCATGGAGCTCTCAAGGAAAACCACTGGCTTGATGATGGCGCGTACCTCATGGTAGGCTTTTGATTTAACACTGCAGCAGGGTCTCTCTACACTTTAGATTGACATACGGCTCATGATTTGTGAAATTTGCTCAACTTTCTTTATCTTTTCCGGTTCAAAATTTTAAATAAACTTGCTTCAGCACGCGCTTCAGGGCAAAGTGGCGGCAGTAAAGTTTTAACCGGTCTTTTATAAGGTATTGAGGAACCAGAAATTTCAGTGGAGTTGAGATTAAAAGATTCATCAGTTATCCAGATCTTAAAGGAGGGTATGTTACTGTATACGTTTATCCTCTTCTAAGTGTTTCTTCTGCGTGTGTATATGCTATGAAGTTGCTGATAAATTGCTTTCAGAACTTTCCGAGACTATGGAGAAGCAGTACTGAAACATTTGGAGAACTACGTCGACTCTGATCCAAAGCTTCAAAAAGCCCCTGTTAACTACGAAGGAGTAAGATTACTTCTCTTCACGCCGAGTTTCTGGCAATGACGGATGGTTTCTTCTTATTAGACTCACTTCATGATCCTGTACTTCCCCTTAACATCGAGGTAGGCAAAAACTCATCACCACTTGCAATCATTTCTTAATGTACTGCAACTGATACAAAGTTTTACACTGCAGGCACTGAGCAACAGCGATGCCGTGTTACTTGGAAATGTTGTGCTTGGTGCTGTGAAGGAGTTCCCAGCTTTTGGATACATCTGCTTTAGACAAATTTGTCCAAGCATCATAAAATTTACATCTATCCAAGTGGAAAATCCTTTGGCTTCTTCGGCAACTTCATGCCTCGAGAACTGTTTTCTGGCATTGGTTGTTAGGCACCATAGGATCTCGAAGACATTTGTTTACCTATATAATACCACTGTACAACGATTGAGTTTCCCGTACTTTGGCGGGCGGTTTAGAACTATAAACACGTCGAATAACGTGGAATTCTAAGGGGCATATTATGAGAGCATCTGATTGTCCATGGTAAAACGTTGCAATTTTGATTTCGTTTGAAATGTGAACCTTTAGACATCACTAGTATGTTTTGTGATCAATGTCTCTGTTTTAGAAATTGTATACGAGCAACAGCAATTTATTTTTTTCCGTCTGGTACCATGGCTGTATTTCGTTCCGCCATGACGATGGCCATGGCCTTGGCCTTTGATGGAGGTCATGGCTGTTCAGTTACTAGGTTGCATATTCAGCGATGAATACGAGCGGTGTAAACATCAGGGGAGGCAATTTCTGGCACGACACGTTACACAACTTTGAAAAAATTAAACTATAAAACGGGCAGAAATATACCTTCACAAGACAATTGGGCAAAGGATGCTGCGACCTACCCCAAATATCTACAAAATTACGTTTTATCCAATGAAAAATACAAGTTCTTGGCACAGATGCATCTTTCCATGTATGTAATTATATACAACCTATTCTCAAACATCCTAGTTTCTGTTCCTCATTCTTTTTTGTCTTTCCAAATGTTTTCTTCTTTTGTCTGTCTCCCTTGTTAGTTTCTTCACATGTTCCTAAAGGAGTCTAAGCAGAAGTCTTGGGTTCAAAAGCTTCATCATGAAGTTGAACCGAACATCCGGACCGGTCTTGGGCTGGGGCCAGTTTGCTCCTTCAGGCACCTTGATGCTTTTGAAACCCTGGCCTTTGTACAGCTTTACGGCTCCGGGATTGTTCAAGTCGCAGTGCAATGCAATGGCACGGCAATCCCAGCTCCTGGCTTGGGCTTCTGCTTTAGCTATTAGCTTTTTAGCTATTCCTCTTCGCCTAAAACTCTCCCGGACAGCAACGTTTGACACGTACGCAACTCCTTTCCTGCAAACAAAAGAAAAAAGAACGTATACCAGATGAGCATATATCTTATCAAATTTTACAATGAACATCTAATGTCATGGGATTAATGATTTGCAGAATTGAACTCTCGTTAATTACAACTGAATAGAATGGTCAGTCTACAAACGGGGCTAGCCATCACTGTATTATTTCCAACTTCCAAGGTACCATATGAATCTAAGAATTTCTCTTCGTCAGCGCTGAGCCTATGTATATAAGAAATATTCCCACTCTCAGAATATATCATTTATGCATGCACAACAGAAGAAATTTGAGCGGCAACAGCTGATGCGATGAAGAGAAATTCAGAAGAGACACGGAAAAGGTCTATGAAAGGAAAGGCGGGGGTTGAGGCTGGCTTGGTTGCCGCTCCCACTCTTGCCCTTTGCCTCCGTTTAGGATGAGGCTCTCTCTAAACAGGCCAAGGGATCTGATGAGGATCTCTATAAACAGGCCGAGGGGTCTGAAGTCGGAGATCAAAAGAAGTAGGAGTGAAACCAAACAAGGCCAAAGATGAGGGCTAAATGTGGTTCCACACTATCAGTGAAGAAAGTAACAAATCAACCCTCTTAGTCTAATAATTGTGTTATGAAAGGCTTCTGGTTTACGATCAAAGTTAAAGATGATAAACCGTTCATATGAAGTTGCACAAAGTCGAGGAAAATACCCTTTTTTCATAGAAGACAACACTGATGATTATCAAGTCTGTAACCAAATAAGTTTTAACCAAAATTCAACTCTACTAGTAAGTAGTAAAGTAAAAGCTGCTCAAGGCTTTTAAGACATTATGAACTCACCTTCTCTGCCGAAGAGGCCCTTTTCTCGGAAGAAAATCAGCAACAGTATCCACAGTCAATATTCCAGCCACATACCTCCTATTGAGACTGAACTTCCCATCAAAACTGCCAACCTTAAAATCATCCCTCCCGAAGAGGATCGTTTCATCACCAGCATTACCAATCACAGCAACCAGACAAATCCTCTTACGACCATTTGGTAAAGAAAATCCGGCCAGCATTGCCACCAGCCGGTCAATCCTCAGAACAAAATCTAACGGGAAAGAATACTCGGGGAAGAAGGAGCTGCAATGTGTCTCAGCCACCTCCCAACAGTCCTCTACCCGCGCCTCCCGGACCACAATCTCAGGAGACACCGTGGGAAATAAATCAGCCACTTGACTGGCTCTGCAGACTCCTACATCCAAAAACCAGAAAATGGGACCTCAAAAACCCAAATTTCCTCATTTAGCTATGTAATACACAATCACTCAGCTGAATCAAACCACCAAAAGGGCTTCTAGACATGTTTGACGGAAGAGGTTAAAAGTGCTTATAGATCATAGCAGGTGCTTCCTCGGTAACCCCTTGCAAGTTCTTTTGTAGGAAGCACTTGAACACAAGTGCTTCCTACAGAAGTCGCAATCCGGGAAAATCTCTCTTTGATTGCCAAAATAATCAGAAAAAAAAAAACCCAAAGGGAAATGGAATCCAAGCTTTTGATTATCCATATTAACATGTGTGATTTAAGTTTAACCCAATTGAGCAGTCAACTCAAAACTGAAATTTACAGATTACCCAAACACAGTCTTACGTAGAAATTAAGGAAATTGAAGTAAAACAAGTAAAAAGGTAAAAAAGGTAAAAACTTTGGGATTACCCACCAGATTTGGAGAAGTTAAGGAAAGAGAGGTCATCAGCGGAAGTGTAGACAGGAACAGGAACCCTGGAAGAAGTGGAATTAGTAAGAGGAACAAGAGGGTTTGGTCTGTTGAGGTTGAGACTGTTGAGGAAGGAGCTGTTTAAGAAGGTTGGGGATGCTGCTGATATTCCCAACGGTATCGTCCGCATTTCTTGGACCCTGTTTCTCTCTCTCTCTCTCTCAGATTCTTTCTTTTTTGGGAGTGGGGCTTGTTTCAGCAAGATGACACCTGATGAGGAAGCCACTGTGTGTTTGACGCCAAAAGTAACTGAGTTACCTAACTTTCCGTCCACACGTGTCTTGTGTTGGGGACCGTGCCGTTTCTCTCATTTCACTTCGGGTAAAAGTAAAACCCATGTTTTTTTTACTTTGTTGGAGTAAATCACTAAATGACCATGATTTTTTTGGTGCAAGTTAAGCCTGTAAACGGTAAAGATTATGCCGTTTTTTCACATGTAAATCTTGTTTGTGAATGTAAACAGATGATGTCTGCAGAATAGCCAGAGGTTTTAATGGCAGTTGGACACTATTTCGGCTATGGAACGAGATAATGTATCAATACTATCGTCATCAAGAAAATGTAACGACGTATTATTAAAATACATTTTCAATAGTATCGATGAATGTATGTTCTTTAATAAAGAATGAGCATCTCTGTATATAGGATTTCTACTGGACAATTCGACTTTAGGGCTTCAGGTAGAGCAACCTGTCACTATAAACACAATTTTATTTGACGATATCTTAATACAAAACTTAATAACACTTGAAAATGATAATGGTAATGCTATATTAAAACCCATATATCCTTGGACAAACCAATTTGTGTGTCTGCTTACATATAATTCATTTTCTTTTCTTCAATCTGAAATTTCCTATGTTATTGCAAGTAAAACGTATAAATTAAACTCGAAGCACCTAAAAATTAACAGGAAGATTGCTCAAAAATGCAAGGGTGTGGGGGGACGTCGACTTGCCAAACAGCGAACACCAAGGAGGAAGCTTCGATAGAACTCTTTCGACTTTAGGAGTCACTATGTCCATATCAGTTCTTAACCTTAGAAGGGGAGCGTGCTCGTCTCTCTTCCCTTCAACATCGTGAGCCAGCCGGGTAGAGTTTTGAGACCAGAAGAGTGCAAGATCGAACCTTGTTGGTGCATTTTGTCCTCCGGAATACTGGATAACGTGCCATCCATCTACGCTACTCATGTCACCCAAAGAAGCCAATTCCTCCGAGCTTCCTGCAACTGAGGTTAAAAGCTCGTGAGAGAAAGCTAAAAACAACATAAGGGATAAAGCTAAGTGACTAAGTCCATGTATACGTGGTACAAACATGAACTTTTCAGCTTAGCACTTCATTTACGAATCACAAGTATGGAAATAGCGAGGTCAAATAATGCACATGGTTAAGGTTTAGTTTACCTTTGAATGTGAAATCTTCTATGTCATCAGCGTTGATAGCAAGTGTCCAGCGTGTTGAACCTTTTGTATCAAGTAGTACTCGTGTTGTTCTTTCATTACCATGAGTATCGCTACCAACGTTCATTGTGGGTATATCTGATTTGCTCCATCCACTGTCACTGTCATCATAAGTCCAACAACTGTACTTGGCTGAAAAGGTTACAAGATCAACAACTTTGTCTCTACCACATCTGAAACCTTCATTAATTTGCTCAGCCTCCTTTGTCAACTTTCCAGGAGTGAAAGAAAACAAAGACACATATGATCTAGGATCTTGGTTTCCATCAATGCTTCCTGTCGTATCTACAACATGCACAACCTGAAAACCATAAAGTATTTGTAAACATGCATACATCTAGACATTCTATGTTAACAGGACAAATAAAGTATTCCTAGTTAGTGATATTTCAATAACATAATGGATTATGCACAGAAAAAGTAAAGAGTTTCATTGGTAACCTTACAAAATTAGGAATTAAGAGGTAAGGACACTCTAAGAGGTAGGTGCTAACAGAAACTTACATTTACAGCTCTGGATGTGTCTGCGGTAAATGGTGGAACGATACCCAACAATACAACAGCAAGTGAGAGGCCGAACAGCATGCAAGTTGAAAGGACAATCGATCTCTTGGCACCTATAGAGCAATTGTGATGAATCATCCAAGTTAGTTTAAAGATAAAACAAGGCAGTGAAGTTCTCTCCATAAAAATTAATGACATCGATGGCACCATACACTTGAGAACTCAACACCACCTTAAAAAATCCAACTGCTTTGAGATAAACAAAAACCTGAAAGATGAATATATGACAGGAGATACACCAAAGTCAGGCACACAACAATAGCAACAAAAACAGCAACTATAACATTCGCTAGCCACTCGGGGGTGCCACCTGGGTTCCTGTAAGCCAATACAAGGCAAGGTAAACAGTTATTTTCCAAATTTTTGGAGAATTAACAAAAAGATTAAATTTTGAACGTTGTCATGGACAGATCACAATGCGGAAAAGCTTGCTGAATGGGCAAATAGCTACAAAAAATAATTTACACAAACAGACCATGGACTCTTGTTCTGCAGGATTTTGTAAAGTATTAATTACAAAGCCATACAAATAAATAAGTCGCATTACCTGTCAAGTCGAACCACAGTCCCAATTACCATTCCAGCCAGCCGAATAAATCCGCCGGAAGAAATTAATATTGGTACAGCTAATCCTATCAGCAGGGTTGCAAGTCTGAGTGGCTTGGGGAATCGAGCTGGGGTTAGAGTCGCTTCAAGAAAGCCATCTGAACAGAAGTATTTAAAATTAGTTGAAAGCAAATCCTATAACCTCGTCAAAAACATGGTTAAATCAAACATAGGTCCAGCAAAGGTGGTCGTAAATATAAACTCACATGCGAATGCTGGTGGGACCAACCAAGCAAGAGCCAAATAAGTTGATCCAATTTTGTAATAGGTTCCCAAAATGAGGAGAACGAGCCACTGAAGAGATCCAGATTTGTAGAGCCATCTTTCAGCCTCTAATTTAACCAAACCAGCTTGTATATCAGGTGAGAGTTGTTTTTTCTTGGCGTATACTTTTGACAAATACGTATGCAGACCAAGATAACCCAGATATTGACCACTTAACGCCCCAATAAGAGCAGGTGCGCCAAATAACCCAATTACTAGCCATGGGTTTGCAACATATGGCACTGGTGAAGAAGATATTAGTGATATAATGAAGGCAGGAAGAAGAGCGAAACTTATTGCGAATATCCACATTAATATGATACTCAAACATGACAAGGTCAATGAAATTGCAGCCGGATAACCACCCATAAGCAATGACGTAGTCCATATCAGAAGTGATTGCGCTATCACTGAATTATGAAGCATATTTGCAAAGCGTTGACGATACACGATCATATACGACCCCTACAATTTCCACAACGGTTAGAACCACATTGCAAACCTGGACTATCAGGGCAACTGAACACTACAGGTTTAAAATCCAAAACCATCTCGGAAAAGAAACAAAGAAAAAGATGTAACGAAGAAATCCAAAGGGTTGAGTGTCAAGAATCAAAGCATAAAAATGATAAAGTTTCTGCAGTTATAATATACCAATATGTCAAAATATATGGCAGCAGTCTCGCCCTTATTCTCTTCTACCACTGCACTGGCTTTTGGAAGATGAGAGGAAGCAGCAATCTTTAGCAGAAAAGCAAGCATATTTTCTCCAAGATGCTGAAGAGATCCTAATGTATGAAGCTCGATTTTGTCATTCTGCATGATAAGAAAAATTTAGATCATAAACAACAATCAACATGGAGAACCAACTTAAGTCCCAGTGCCCTTCCCCATCTGGCAGGTCTGTTAGTTTGTATACTATTGGTTAACATTCATAATTACATAGGTGGAAGCACATTAAAACCATCCTATCTCCACAAGCCAATAAAGTTACATGCATACGCAAAGGCTAAGCACTAATTAACCCCTCCTGTAAATCTCACACCTATGCTCCGAATAGATTTTAGAACTATATCCCAAAAAAGGGGCAAAAGAGAAGAAAAAAACCTTTGTATGGTATACTGCAGTGTTATCTGTGTACGCGAAGTCGAGCCCTGGAAGGCCCGCAACCTCCTTATATACTTGGAAATCTGTTGCAGATTTTATGGCTCCAGAAGAAAATATATCCTGCAGCATTAAAATCATTAAGACTTAAAAGCACTTTTCCCAAGTGAATACACATGAAAAGTATCAAAGAGAAAACGAGAAAAAAACTATCAAAAAAGAATTACAAACCTGTCCTATAATTTGGCCAGACGGGTATTTTGCTACCGAGGCAAAATTCTCAATAGACCAAGCATCAGCCTATCAGATGAAGAAATATTCATAAGGGAAAAAGTAAGCTTAAACAGGATTTTATATGTACGATCTCACTTAAAAAAGTATAAAAATAAGAATAAAAGATTTACAGTAACCAGATTGTATCAGCAATTTAGAGCATCTTAAGGTAGAGTAAGCTATAAACTCCAAGTTTTAGGACAATAAAGAATGGACAACCATAAGTGAACTATCTGCTCAATTCCAGACCGTGATGATGCACAAGCACTTTGAAGTTAGATGCAGCCTGTCATGGGTACCCGCGATTGTGTTTACAATGGTCCATATCAGGGCACTTGGCAACATTGATAGAGGGAATAAATTACAAGTTCCCTGTTTTCTTCATTTTGGTTCTCCAGATGTTGGTCTTTAACACAGTGATAAAATACATATATAGCAATGTTATGACACTAGAAAGATTTGGTAAGTTCAGCATGTCCCACACTTTCTGGAACTACATAAATTTGACTTGACACACCTGCTTGACACAGCTTATACAGAGGTCATTTAGCTAGACTCTACAGTACCAAGAGCATATAGTCATGACTCATATCTCATAAGCCATGTAAAATTGTAAAAGCAAGTGAATTATCATTACAAACCTGACCTGAAATATGCCAGACTTCCCTCCAATACCCATAGCCTCCAAATCAACAGCCAGACGAATAGTTGTACTCCACGGATGCTGCACCAAAAAAGTCAGAAACAAATGTAAGACAGAAGTTCTATAAACAACAATCTTTAAGAACAGAGCAGAGAGAGAGAGAGAGAGAGAGAGAGAGAGAGAGAGAGTCCACGTTAACCTGAGTTATAAAGCTATGAGCACCATTTAGACCCTCCTCCTCCCCAGTATTAAACAAAAATATAACAGCATGCTTAAATCCATGAGCCCACTGGGAAACCCCACGAGCAAGTTCCAACATGACGGCTACACACGAACTGCAATCTCCAGCCCCTCCCCTGAAATGCGTCAAAAAATTTCCTTCAAGTATCACATAAAGCCTATACAACTTGTAAGAGTGATAGTTCAAATAACATGCCATCAAATTCAGCTACTGAAGGTGTGTGTCAAAACCCGTAATTGTTCAAACTTACATCGCATATTAAATTGAAAATCCAAAAACAATATAGCTTCTATTCGCACAATTCACCAACATGGATACTTCAGCTAGCAACAAATATGATCACCTTGACAAACGAAACTGAAAAAGGCAATAAAATTGAGATTATATAAGCTGAAGAGACATACGTTGAGAAGACAGTGTCGATGTGGGAAGAGACCAGAATCGCATTATCTACTGATTCAGGCGCATACTTTGGCAAAACTCTTACAACAATATGATTTAGATCCGCATATACAAGTGTTCTTCCCTTGAACAGGCCACCAACCATTCGATTTGCTCCCAATTCGACATGGAACGAGTCCACTTCAACATCAACCTCCCAGTGAGCAGTTTTCTTGATCTTCTCAGCTTCTGCCAAAACATACTGTGGGGGTGAAAACCCATGTTAATAAAACCCAAAGATTGCTTCTTTCACAAGAATTTAAGAAATCCAAGATTGCTTTTTCTATAAGAATTAAAAAGAATTGGGGATATGGGATTCGATGAATCAATAAGTGAGAACCTGGAGAGCTAGGTTGAGAGCATTGGAGCCGACAGAGTGAGGGCCCAATTGGGTCAAGGCCTCGACGTGTTTGAGAGCTGAAAACTCAGAGAAGCCGCGCTTTCCGGCCTGGTCCGCCGTGAGCGGCTCGGGCAAGCTCTCAAACTGGTATTGGTAAACTCCATAAGAACAGTATCCGATGGCCAGGAACAAGGTGAGCCAAACGAATGGTGACCGCCGAGGCCTCTGCTGTCCGACCCATGAAGTGGAAACTGGTTCTGCTCCGGTGGGTGATGGATTGGCGGTGGCGGGTGCCGGAGTCTGCTGGGGCCTCCGTCGCATTGCGAAGTGTCGTCGGAGAAAGTAGGAAAAACTGTGATTGGATATTGGTTGCAGTCTGAATAAATCTAAAAAGTCAGACCATCGTGGCTTTTGCTTTATCAACACTTGTAAGTGGACTGAGATTTCGATTTCATAATTCGGTTACGATGCCTACACTTTTAACCGTTAAATTTTATTTTTGTATTTTTATCAAAGATTTAGAAAATTTAGAGTATCTGATGCACTGGAACACCGGATAAATCCTATATGATGTAAATTTGATGATAATAATTCAATTAGAATTGCTCTTATGGTGCTCATTTTGAGGACATGTGTGGTCGTTTTTCATATGAATCATCAAATTAATCTTATTGTAGATTAAGAGGGTGTATTCAATTGAGAATTTGAGAGATTTTAATGGATTTATAAATCTATGGATTTTTATAGAGTTTAACTGATTTGTAGAGATTTCATGTAAAATTTTGATTCAATTCCCTCGATCTCATGGGGAGAGGTGAAATTTGTAGATGCTTAAAATACACTATAAAATCTCTCCAATTCCCTCTAATTCCTCAACTTTTCCAAATTCTTTAAATTAAAATTCTAATTGAATACACCTGGAATGTTATAAACTTCTTTAAAATTCTAATTGAATACACCCAGATTTCTAAGGATTTTAATAAATTATTTTAAAATCCTAATTGAATACACATTGAATTTCAGAGAATCATTTAAAATCCTGAATTTCAGATAATCATTTAAAATCCTGATTGAATACCCCTAGATTCATTAAAAGAATTAAAATCCCTCAAAATCCCAATTGAATACACCCCCTAAGCTATTAACTTAAATAATCCACCAAAACATAATAATTCTGCAAAGGGATTGAATTAAAATAAAATTATTGCGTGAAACCTTTCGTCTTCTTCCCCTAGTGTGTCTCTCCTCCACATCCCCTTCCTCTCTTCACTGTTGCTAGAAAATTTCATATGACAAGAGTTCACTCGTTCAAGAAGAAAGGGATCCATTTTTGAAACCACACGATCTGTCACATCTCATCACATCCCGGGCTTGACTCCACTGTAGCACGATATTGTCCACTTTGGGCCCTGACCACGCCCTCACGGTTTTGTTTGGTTTTGTTTTTCGGAACTCACATGAGAACTTCCCAGTGGGTCACCCATCCTGGGATTGCTCTCAGGCGAACTCGATCAACTTCGGAGTTTTTATGGAACCTGAAGCCAGTGAGCTCCCAAAAGATCTCGTGCTAGGTAGAGATGAGAATATACATATAAGGGCTTACAGGATCCACTCCCCTGGACGATGTGAGATGTAACACGATCTCAATTATTTGGTGATTTTGTAACTAACTGAGTCTGAATATTGTTGATAAAAATTGGATGAAATTGGATGTGTAAAGTTATTAGGGTTTTATGCAATTGGATTTGTTGGGTTTAGATATTCGATGAGGAGACTAAGTTTTTCAGATGGAAGAGATTCAATATGACGTGAAACCTTTTTACCTCTTTTTTTTTTTTTAATTTATTATTTTATCAATTAGTATTTTGTTTCGTGTACAAGAATTATTTAAATTAATAACTAATATAACATAAGATTAATCTGATAGTTTATATAAAAAAGGCCTCATAGGTCCTTAAATAGCAGCTCTCATAATCCAATTGTATATATTTGTTGTAAATACGTCATGAGTAAAATTTTGTTGGTACAATGATGTAGTTATATCAGAATATTAAATTGGTATCAAATTTATTAGTCACTATATTTGACCTCAAGACCATTGAAGAACATCACTAACAGTCGGACTAGGTCGTAAGGACGTTTTTAAATGCCAACAAATGTAGATGTCAATGACAACCAAAAATATTGTAATATTAAAATGAAGGTTTTTTTTTTTATTTTTTTTATTTTTTTTTTAATATACTCTAGGATATCATAGTTTCAATAACGTGTTTGTTTTAACTTTTGTTTAGTAAATTTTTGTTAATATGAAACCTTTTTTTTTTTGTACCAAACTCTACAACTTAGTTTCATGATTTCATCGTCTATTGTTCATGATTATTCTTAAATCTAATCATGATTGATTGATCAATTAATCATCATTATGGTTCTCTCCGTATTTTTAAAAAAAAAAATTTAAATTAAAAAAAAGGTGCAAAAAATGGATGATTTTATTTTTTTTATATATAACATATATATGAGATACAAAATAGTGAGCTTGGCATACAAGAACAAAGTTGCAAAAATAAAATGTCGATATACAAAGAAAAATGTTGTTGATTTTTCATATAAAAGGGATCATCTTTTAATGCAATTGGATAGTAATTAGGTATGAATTGATAAGTTGAATATGATGCCAAATATGATCGACATTTGGTAATTTAATTATGTAAACTACCAAGACAAACACTCTCAAGAACTTAATTATGACCATCGTTTTATATTTTCCAACTTTTTAAACTTTTTTCAATCATAAAGTAGATGATTCGAACTTGAGATACCTTTCAATATTTGGAAAGTTGGTCCCAGTTTATAGTCTTTATATGTTTTTATATAGGGATGGATTCGTGACACCACTTTTTTTTACATAACTTTTGACACAAGTTTTTGTGGGGTCCGCTTTGTAATGTATTTCAACCCAAATCGTCTATCTTTAGTCTTTCCTCAAAAATCATGTCTATCAAAAATACCAAAATCTGAAACCATATGACTGTTGAATTAAGGGTTTCTTTGTAGAAATATATTCGTTCATTTTCTTCACTACAAAACGAATATCTTAATGGTTTTGGATTTATCTAATTTTTTGTAAAGATGATCTATGAATAATGTCCTAAAAGATAGACGGTTCGGATCGCTAAAATACATTACGAAGTAGACCCCACAAAAACTTATACAAAATAAGTGGTACCACGAATCAGCCCATTTTTATATAAAGCTAAATTGTAGCAATAATCTTTGCTTGCGTTGTACTATTAGTTATTTACGTTAACTACATTACTATTCTCATAAACTGGGAGAGTAAATAAGGATCTCCTTCTAATAAAATTAAGAAAAATGCAACAATGTTTAGAATTTATGACAAAAAATTAACTCGAATATAAATGAGAAACGAAGAATAAGTTAATGGTGAAAGTATTTTTCCTCTTTCAAATAAGAAAAAGAGAAAATTATAGCATTGGTCCCTTAACTTTAACTTAATTGGAACAATAGTCCCTCAACTAAAAATTCATGACTATTTGTCTCTTAACTCATCAAAACGTACAAATATGGTCATTTTCGTCGACTCCATCAAAATGACTCATGTTGGAAGGACCATTGCTATAATTGAGTTAAAGTTGGGGGATTATTACTCCAATTAGGTTAAGTTGAAGACCATTGCTATAAAAAAATTTCATTTGGTTTTCCATATTTGCCCCTAGATTTAGCCTCATGTGCGTGACATGTGACTATTTTGACAGAAGTTTTAACAGAGTTAACAAAAATGACTATAGTTGCATGTTTTGATGAGTTAAGGGACCAATAGTCATCAATTTTTAATTGAATAACCATTGCTCCAATTAGGTTAAAGTTGAAGGATCATTGCTACATAAAAGAAAAATAAGACGAGCGTTGAGCATTTGACACACGCGATATTTTCCAAGAACGTCACGTATTACATTACATATAGAGACCGCCCTCCGCATCTTCGTCTCGTCAAAAAACAAAAAAGGACTCAACTTCGCTACCTAAAAGAACTCAACAGAAACAAAAAATTATGAACCCGGCCCGCCCTCTAGCGCACCCGGTTGAGATGCTGATGTCGCAGACTAGCCGAATGGCCACAGGGAATCCCCTGCCTTGCGGAATAATGAACAACCTCTCCGGCATGCCGGGCAGGCGCGGAGGCCTGACCTTGCGCCTCAACCAGTTCACCTTTTGCTTTCATCTCCCTCTGCATCATGGCTTCCACTAATGACATGTGCATCTGGGACGGACCTTGTAGAAGAATCAGTTTATGTTGGTGGATAAGCATGGAAGCTGGATCAGATGCACTGCAGCTGAAGAATGAAAGAAGGAAATGGAGTTCGAATGGTCTAGGTGTTAGATTAGTTGAATTTCAAATAATGTAATGAACATACAAGATTATAACATCTCCATGGCGTATATCTTGCCACGTGTCTAGTTTGTTAGGAGTTAAATGAAAGTATGTGATGTGCACGTGATCATAGTCACGTTGCAAGTGTGTGTGTGTGGGTATGCAACGACTATAAATCCCACCATGTATGCCGATTTTCATGGATCGAATCCAATGTAGATTCGAGGAGCAATGTACTCCTTCTCTCTCTAAAGTTCATCTCTAATATTCAATCTTTGAATTCATTTCAATTACTTGTTGAATTGATTACAAATACATAGAAGAATTTAGCTCAAAAGTAGCTCAAACTCTAACATTTTAACAAGTGCTAGAATGAATTATGATGGTATGATTCGGAGGTCATTTGTCAGAAGTTACCGTGCCATTTCTAAGCATTAGTTATATCTTAATCGAATCACGTTCTGGCTAGTCGGTCTTGTCCTAAAAAGTGGAAAACTTTCCTAGGATTAGTAGCTAATACTCGTAGATTAGTAAAGAACTAATTTTCTTCTTTCTGTTTTTAAGTGCTATGTTTTTTGCCAGATTGTTTTAGAAGCCACTCATGTTTTGCCGAAAATTGTCCCGCAAGCAAGCTGCTTGCATATTAGCATTAACTAATTTCTTTCGTTTTCTCAATCCTAACTAGCTACGGCTTATCTGAGTTGGTTGGTTGTTTCGTCATCATTAGCTATGGCTTATCTGAGTTGGTTGGTTGTTTTGTCATCATTTATTCTGAATTACTGGACTTTGGCATCCAAGCAAAATCGTTGAAGCTTCAAGGCCTTTCCCGTTATGTTTTTGGTGGAATTTTTTTGAAGGCTGTCTTCGATTAAGTGCCCGAGTATTTTTACACCTTATATATCGCGCTTCAGCGGCGATTGAGTAGCTGGGAAAGCTCACAAATTGTAAATGCTTTGATAGATTTATCATATTATCGGGGTTATATTTTTGGGAAATACCGAGAAATAGGACAGTTTTTAAATCTCGGGGACAGAAATAAGACATTTCAAATATACACACGGAACGTACACGCCTGGCACAAAAATCAGACATAAATATGATTTTTCTACACCTTGAAATAACTTAATTGTCCTTATATATAAATGAGTTTTTTGCTCCCATTTTCGTTTTTCTCTCCCTCCCTCCCTCCCTCCCTCTCTTATCTCACTTTCTCCCCTAAGCACTCTCTCCCCCTTTCTCATTGTGCACACACAGTGCACTGTCATCCCACACATAGTACATTGTCATCCTGACCAACACCGTCCAAATCGAAGCCACCACCAATTTCATCTTGTCATCATGAATCCAAAACACCTAACATTGTACAAATCTCATCCCCGATCGTTGAGATCGAAACTCAAGTAGGTTGCGAGTTGTTTGACCATTTTACAACAAACACGCAAACAATCGAGGCTCGAAACCACCACCACTAGACTCACATTGAGGGTGGGAACCAAGCCCATTCATTAAATGTTGGTGTTTTGTTTGATGAATTTTTCAAGATTTGGCCACTGTATGTACACGACATGCACATGATATGCTCACAAATCTGAGCCAACCCAAAAACCCAGATGAATTAATACTTAGAAGTTAAATTAGGGTTTGTGTTTCATGTTAGGGCCTATAGGCTGTGGAATAAATTTCAAGTTTTGACGTGGTACAAAACTGGGATAGAACAACTTCTGGTTCAATTGTCTATTTGCAAAAATTTGTAAATTTTTTTTCATAATGTGCATGTGGTGTGCATGGCTACATCTTAATATAAGAAGCAGGAATGTTCACTAGTTATGATGCATGTATGTTGTGCCTCATAATTTGGCGAGTATGACCACAACCTAGTTGGTCTAGGCAAAAAAAAAAAAAAAAAAGAAAAAAAAAAAAACTAAGAAAAAGCTTAGATGATGTTGAGGATCATGCGTGTCCAAGAAATAACGACAACGAGTATCATGTTTTCCACATGCACGGTTAAGCAATGATTGATATACGTAACAAGACTTTCAAACTGCCACTGTAACCTTATATACATAACAATTATGTTTTAATTGTATCCATTATACCAATAAGTTGCCATTAAAGTTTCTTATTAATGCGAAAAGCAGCTCGTTGCTCGATCTCCAGTTTTGTGCATATCACGTGTGTCATGCCCCAATCCTGACATACATCTGGGATCGACATGTGACGTCACTAAATACTCGTATATCTCACATACCCTGCCTCCGGGATATGGACAAAGCACAACTCAATATTCGAATTGCATAGTAATTTTTCGTATACTTTATGGTTGCATCTAACCGCCTTAGTTAGACTGCCTACGTACCCTAAAAAGGGATCAAGCCATTCATAGTTCACCATTTACTACACTCCGACGTTTATTACAGTACGTTTAAGTAGAAAAGCATAGCATTCCTCAATCATTTATTAGAACTTGACAAGCATGAAATTACTACGTCCAAAGCTGCATAACAAACCCATATGACATTCAAGATTTCCATTCCATCCATCATATAAATCACTATATTTCAACATGATACCTCAATCCACAACATGTAACATATCAAAGAACCAATGAAGCACAATATACCACATTGATCTATTAATCCATTCATAATAATAACAATTATATTCAACGACATTCCACAATCACATCAATTAATCAATTCCATGAATCAAAGATGCACGATATTAATGTCTGACTACATTAATCAATCAATGAAATAACATATCATTTCATGAATTTAATTAAAGAACTCTACATAATTCCCTACTTGGATTATAAGTAATAACATGGTAAATTTCATTTATATTCACAAGATCTAGTGTGGTTAATCCCCATTCCTCGAATCTAGGGTTCCACACTAACTTATGAAAATAAGCAAGAGCAAGGATTCTGGACCACTCAACGGAATCCAACTAGAATATGGCACCTACCGAAATGTTCCAAGTACCACTAATCCTCATCACCTCTGGTATGCGTATGATCCCTCATTGTGGATATACCAAGCAGAAACATAAGCATAATCTAAGCGTGCGGGCAGTGATCACCCATCGCGGATATACCAAACATGATCACCCCTATAACACGTATGGTCCCCCATTGCAGATATACCAAGCAGGACTACCTATCGTGGGTATACCAAGTAGGACCACATCTTAACTCTAGGTAGTGATCACCCATAGTGGATATACCAAGTATGATCACTCCTAGAATGCGTATGGTCCCTCATCGCAAATAAACCAAGCAGAACCATAGGCATAGTCTAATAACGTAGGTATTGATCACCCATTGTGAATATGCCAAGCAGGATTGTATCCTATAGCTCTAGGTAGTGATCACCCATCGCGAATATACCAAGCATGATCACTCCTAGAATGCATATGGTCCCCCATCGTGGATATACCAAGCGGAACCATAAGCATAGTCTATTCATGCAGACGATGATCACCATTGTGGTACCAAACATGATCACGCCTGAAATACGCATAGTCCCCCTTCGCGGATATAACAAGCAGAACCATCCATGTACCTCTACTACATGGTGCAGTTAGATTAACACACAATCCACTTATCCTTATCTCAACCTCTATGATTTACATTGTAATCACTTGCACTCTCAATGCCTCATGATCATTAACTACCATGTCACACAAGCCTACATGTTCTACATAACACTTCTAATAGGATTTTAGGCTCACAATGTCATAACATTTAACATACATATCATTCATATTATCAAGAAGGTAAATAAACACATATATAACACAATATGACCATATAACACAACATGACGTCCCATACATGTAAACTAATGTATATACTATATGGGATAACTCACTAACCAATATAGGCCCACTAAGTCCTACAGTCTCTAGTAATACTAATTTTAATATTTAAGATCAATTCGTAGCATATTGACCAAAACTCGAGTCTTTGTCAATGGTGGGGTCCATAACCCTATACAAGTCAATCTGGAACATCCGCCAATGGATGTCCAATCTATAACTTTCCAAGGGTCTCATTTATCTTTTAGAACAATATCCTAAAGTTTCAGAACGATCTAATGGTCGAATCTCCGCCAATCGCAAATTCAAGTGGCGGTTAACGTTTGATTTTACAACTTTGAAATCCAATTCGGGAAGATCCGTACGTCAGATTCCTGATCTGTCATTTTCTAATGTCATCAAATATTACATACTACTTTGTGTTAAAGTTTGGCACCGATCCAATGGTCGGATCGTCAATTCATATAATAACCAAATGGCGGCCGAATAGGCGATCAACTACGAAACTATACTAAAACATCAGACTTCCACTAAATGGATGTCAAATATGGAATTGAGGCATCAAAATTTAGCCTAGAAAGGTCATGTGGGGTCTCAGCCCACGCGCTGCCTCGACTCGCTGGAAAATTCAACTATTTCAAAAAATTACCGAATTTCACCAGAATGTAGAGCAAGCCCTAGAATTGGGTGTTTCTTGATTCATCCTCAAATCGACTTTGACACTCCAACCAATGATTAGGCATTATTCTTGAGCTCAAGGGAAGTTGTTTGATGGTGGGGATCGATGGGGAAGGTTGTAGAAAACGGCGAATCATCGTCGGGTGTCCTCGAAACCCACGGGTTCTATTCTTCATGATTTCGGGGTTAAAGCTAGTGAAGTTTGGTTGAAAATGGAAGAGGGGACTATGATGGTTCATTTTCAGGTAGTGGCGAGGTTCAAATTGCCGGAAAAGTGGATGGGAAACCCGTCGGAAATTGTTATAGTGGCTCGGGTCGGGTCGGGGTTGGGTTAAATGGGAAAAGGTTTGGGTTTGGTGCTTCTCACTTCCCTCCTTTCTCTCCCTGATCTCCCCTCTATGTTGCTGCCACCTGGCAGCTTCTAATCTTTTTATTTTTTTATTTTTTTCAAACAACTAAAACATCTCTAATTTCTTCGTTTCAACTCTGATTCGCAAACGGTTTTCGCCTACACACTCGTAGGATCAAACTCCATCCAATTATACTTAGTGTGACCCCATAAAGTCCACGAATTTTTAATGATTACTGACCAAAATTCAAACTTCGTAATTAGTTTAATTAAAATCTAAAGTTAATATAAATTCCCAAAAATAATAATAAAATCTCCTTGATACAAATATGTAGTTTGCAATAGTGAAATCCAAGAATAGGATTTCACAATGTGCATGTGGTGCGCATATAGTGTATATGGAATTTTTCTGATTTAAAAAAAAAAAAGTTGTGAGCTCTGAGTTTTTGGAGTTGGAATATTATTATGAAGTTAGCCATGCACACCACACACACATTACCAAAAAAAATTTCACAAATTTTAGCAATTTGACAGTTGAACCAGAAATTGTTCGAACCTAGTTTTGTAGCACGTCAAAACTTGAAATTTATTCCACAACCCATAAGGCCATAGGCCCCAACATGAAACAGAGACCCTAATTTAACTTCTAAGTATTAATTCATCTGGGTTTTTGGGTTGACTCAGATCTGTGAACATATCATGTGCATGTCATGTACATACAGTGGGCAAATCCTAAAAAAAAATCATCCAACAAAACACCAACATTCAATGACTGGGCTTTGTTCCCACCCTTAATGCAAGTCTAGTGGTGGTGGTCTCGAGCCTCGGTTGTTTGCGTTGTTGCCAGAAAATGGTTGGAAAATTTGCAGCCTGCTTGAGTTTCGATCCCAATGATCGGGGATGAGATTCGTGACAAGGTTAGGTGTTTTGGACTTGTGAGGACGAGATGAAATTGGTGGTGGCATCGATTTGGATAGTGTTGATAGGGATGACAGGGGCACCATGTGTGCACAATGAGTGCACAATGAGAAAGGGAGAAAGTGCGCGAGGGAGAAAGTGAGAGAAGAGAGAGAGGGAGAGAGGGAGTAGAGAGAGAAATAAGAAAATGGGAGCAAATAACTCATTTATATGTGGGTATTTTAGTAATTTCAGTTTTGTGCATGGTGTGCATGGTCGATTTGTCCTATTTTTGTCCCAAGATTAAGAAATTGTCTCATTTTAGAGTATTTTCCTATATTTTTTGTGTAGCGTAATTAGTTTTAAATGGATGGCTGTTCGGTTTTTGTACTTGGTTAATAGTTGCTTGAATTAAGCAGATTAGTTTGTTCATCAATTAAGCTGAATTGGTAAAGCTTCATTCTCTTTACCAATGATCAGATTTCATTGTAGCCTTTTTGGTTTTCGGTTCACTCGATCTAAATGAGATTGTGAAAGTCAGCCTTTTTGGTTTTCGGCTTTAATCCTCAAATGCTACCTGTATTTTATAAATTATACTAAGTTGTGCTCATTTCTGGTACAATTATCACCCCAAATTGTCTCAGATCATCAAATTAAAAAAAAAAAAAAATTGTGCATAAAAGAGCCTCACTTTTGCCTCCCACAAACCCCCAATTAATTTTTTATTATTGATTTTCTTTTATTTATTTGACCAGCGGTCGAAAATTTAGAAGGGTGTGCGAGATGTTAAATGAGTATGTGGATAACACTATCCTAAAATCAATTGGCAATATAAGAAGTAGCTCAATAACTAATAAGCACATGCAAAGTTCATTTTTTAATGTGAGATTTATAGTCTCAACATGACCCCTTACATGTGACAAATGCTCAAGTCAAACACATGGACAATACGAACTGGGTGACTTGAAGCACATGCGGTCGTAGACTTGACACGAGAGACAACCTTATCTGATATGATAAAGAAACTTGAGATCCCACCATACCTAATTGGTAATATGAGAAATAACTCAACTACATATAAGTACATGTCCACACTAAATATTCAGTCAAGGTGTCCAATTAACAAAAATATTAGACAAGAAAATAAAATGAAATTGGGGACAGATATATAAAGTGTAGTTTTTTTCACGACTAGGCACTCGGTACTCACACAGGCACAGTGAGACTGAGTCCCGCTCTGCAAAATCCACCTCCTCCTTCTTCGCAAAGTCCCTCCAATAAACTCTGCAACTGTATCCACAGCTCCCTCGACCAAACTCACCAACAAGGTATCTTCTCCCTCCCTTCAATTCTCTCTTTCTCTGCAATTTTGGTCAGTTACTGGCGCGAGATCTCGGCCACTGCAAACGAGGACGTTGGAAAGCAGTGGGATGGCTACTGTAGAAATTTCTTAGAATTATGCCTATAGGTTGATTGGATTTGGTGGTAAAGATAATCCGTTGAATCATGGTTGTTGTTGAATTCAGTCAGCTTGGCTTACTCACAGTCAGAGGTGATTGATTGTACTGAAATCTAGGGCTCTCTGGGTATTATTTGCCTCATTTGTATATTTCTACAATACGTATGTTTGTTATTTCACTACAAAATTTGTCACTAATGTTATAATTCTGCAATTTGGGCTGTAATTGTATTGATGTATGCATGAAATGAATGTAATTTACGGGGAAAATGATTGTACTTATATAAAATCAATCAGAAATTGATTAAACCCAAGTAAACAAGTTATTTAATATGGGTGTTTTGATAAATTTCAAGGGAATAATTTGTAGAGCTTGTAAGTGTACTTTTGTGTGTTTTCGGGTGTTAGTGCATTGTTTTTCAAAACATATTAAAGGTGAAGAATGCCCATCATCGTAACTGCAATATCCGTATACTTATAATTAAAAGATGCGCTTCAATGTATTAATGGAACTAAAGACCTTTCCTTTTTAGTTTCATTTTACTTTGCTTAGCTAGGTTGCGAATTTTGAATGTTGGAGCATTTCCTAAACTACCCACATTTACATTTGTTTTGCTTTTAAATATGTCAGGAACCAAAACAAGAAGCAAAGAGGGAAGCCATGTCTGGCCTCCCTCGGTCATCAAGTGCTCCACTGAAGAATGGCCTTCCTCCCCAAGAACTCCTTGATGATCTGTGCAGGTCCATAAATACTCGCTCTTTTCATATTAATATTGTTCTCCTCTCTCTTCATAGTGATGAGTCCTAGGTGCAGTAAATGATTTATACTGATTTTAGAAGGCTGATGAAATGTGCAATTTTCTTGCAACAAAGCTTTTCCTTTTATGCATCTCAATATCATTTCATTAAAACAAGATTCAAATTGCCAATTGGTTTGGTCTTTCTCTCTCCCTCCTCCTGCTTACAGTTTGTCTATGTTATGTTAACTTGCTTTGATATGCATCTGAATCTATTCTTTTACCATTTACTGGCAGCCGGTTTGTTCTAAATGTACCAAAAGAAGACCTGCAATCATTTGAGAGGATTTTATTTCTCGTGGAATATGCTCATTGGTTTTATGAGGACAACTCAGTGGAGAAAAATCCATCGCTGAAGTCATTCAATTTGAAGGAGTTCACTTCTTTATGTATCCTTTGCAGACAATGACTCGAATTTATTATCTTCATGTTTCTTATACATCATGGTGAAATCAGTATACACATATCTGTCCCCCAACCCCTTCTCTCTCTCTCTCTCTCCTCTCTCTCTCTCCCTCTCCTGTACCAGCAATATCTAGCTTAGTAGGAAAGCAGGTTGCCTTCCTTTAACATCATTTGTATTGTTTCTACATGCATGGCATAGCCCAAATTGGTTGTTGCAGCTCCTGCATGGGTGGAGAGTTTGACAATTTCTCTCTCTCTCTCTTTCTCCCTCTCTCCTGTACCAGCAATATCTAGCTTAGTAGGAAAGCAGGTTGCTTTCCTTTAACATCATTTGTATTATTTCCACATGCATGGCATAGCCCAAATTGGTTATTGCAGCTCCTGCATGTATGGAGAGTTTGACAATTATTGCAGCTCCTGCATGTATGGAGAGTTTGACAATTTCCGTCTGAAAGCACTTCTGACAGTACGGTTGGGAAAGCTTGAAGTTCTTGACTATGTCATGATGACCTCATATGGTCTATCCGATCCAATTTCTCATTCCCCTGCTCTATGTTTGCCCTTTGTTTAATTTCCTTACATCCTTGTTTTCCTTAATGTGTTGCAGTGTTTAACAGCTGTGATGTTCTTAAACCTTATGTTGCCCATATAGATGACATATTCAAGGACTTCACTTCTTACAAGGTCAAGGTTCCTGTAACTGGCGCAATCATTTTGGATGAAACCTTTGAAAGGGTGAGGATTTCTGTGAATGATTCTAGAACTCCCAAGTACAACCTTTTCTTAACATGAACGACTTTTTAAAAGCTATTTTTCTTATGTTGTAAACCATTTGGTATTTTTTAAACTTGATGACTTGTCGATATCATAAGCTTTTTTTATGTCCGTGCACAACCTTCTGTATTAGGTGAAATTATTGGTCGACTATTAGAGCTTTAACTTAAAGCAGTTCGATTGTTTTTCTTGTCCTAATTTACATTCGTCCAACTGCAGTGCTTGCTCGTGAAGGGATGGAAAGGATCAAGTTGGAGTTTCCCTCGTGGCAAAAAGAACAAAGATGAAGAAGACCATGCATGTGCCATCAGAGAAGTAAGATTTTTTTCATATGGTGTTTTCTTTTTTTATCCAGATCAATATTTTCCCCGGGTATTTACAGCGAGGTTTCACAGCCTTGGACCAGTGAAATTGACAATACTGTTAAAACTATATCGCTATGTCTCTCTGCAGCTGTGAATGTGTTGTGAGGGCAGAGGGTGGGTGGTGTGTATTTTCAATCTGACATTTTATTTCCATGATGTATGTTGTTCATCTTTTTGAGGTAATAAAATTTGTGCTATGGTTTTAGTATTCATATCCATTCCAAAACAATGTTCTTGCCCTATACTTTTGTGACACGTTAGGAGCGTGTATGGAAGGAAATGTTTCAGAACTCAACTTTTTCCCGACTCTCCGACATGTAGCAGGACTTTTGATGTTTTTGGACCCGGTCAATGTGATAAGAGTTAGGAAAAGGGTTGAGAAATTAGCCTGGTTTTATGGCATCATCCTATGGGAAATTGCATTTTACTCCGTTTACTGTATGATGCTTAACACCAGTAGGTGTCATATTTTCCCTATGAAGGCACACACAACCTGGACAGTTCTTGTGGCCCCCCTTCTGTTATGAATGACCTGGTTCTTTGTGGTGAATGCAGGTCCAGGAAGAAACAGGTTTTGATGTTACAAAGCTTCTTGACAAAGATGAGTATATTGAATTTATATTTGGACAACAAAGGGTGCGGCTCTACATTATTGCTGGTGTGAGAGAGGATACTGCCTTTGCACCACTCACCAAAAAGGAGATCAGTGTATGTGAATCTTAATGCATCCACGTTTTTTCTTCATTTTTGTTTTTACACAGTTTCACATTTCTTTAGTGAAATTTATTCTGAAGGAAAACCAATTGTAGTTTTCATTGTAGGTTATACTTTGGTAAAGTTTCAGAGTTATCTCTTCATTAAGTACTTAATTTGTGGTTTTTTCTTTGCTAGGTGACCTCTATATTTTTATTTAATGTCTTCATTGTCACTTGATAGAATATATGTCCCTCTTTTCCAGCACAATATCATTGGTTAAGTGCACATTTTGTATTTGTTGGCAGGAAATCGCATGGCACCGGCTGGATGATCTTCAGCCTGCAAGTGATAATGTGATATCTCGTGGTGTCACCGGCCTCAAGCTTTACATGGTGTCCCCTTTTCTGGCGTAAGTTATTTTGGTTTATAACTTTAATTACTTTCTCAATTCTTCCAACTTTTTATAATGTCTGATAGGATCAATGTCTTCTAACAGAACATTGAGATCATGGATTTTATCACATCAGTCCCCAGTTGCTCCAAGACCTGATATGCCTCTCAAAGGTTCTTCCCCTTCCTTTGAAATCTTTCGGTCGCCTAGAAGCTTCAGGTTTATGTTGAACTTGTGAGATAAAGGAAAAGGAAAAAGAAGGATGAATCTTACAAACTTGGAGAAATCAAGCATTATGAATGTGAATAGTTGGCCAACAGATGTTGGTTCTTTTACCCATGAAAATACAAAACTGCCGGTATATTGTGGTATACATATTTAATCATAGTTTAGCACCCATATGGATGTCGAGTTGTATTTGATCCTTATAAAAGACCCAGGTGCTTGTAAATTTCTTTTCTGCTTCTCTAATGAGCTCTGCTTTTCATTCTTCTTAGGAATCAGCGTGTGGAATGCGAAAAGCAGCTCGATAGGGAGTAGTAGCCCCTTGATAGTGGAGAGCCAATCAACTAAACCTGAGCCCGAGGTTCGTCCTCCTGAGAAAGGACCAGGCAAGAGTTTCAGAAACTTCAGGTTTGATGTTGCTCCAATCTTGCAAGCAATTGATGCTGGTTTCTGTTCTTCAATGTAACTTGCCTTCTTGTAAAGTGGTTCGAGTTTGCATAGCCTGGTTAATATCCCCATTTCACTTGTATTCCCGAATAGTACAGAGCTGCCCTCGTGTCAGGTGTACATCGTTGTTGGTGTTAGATTCTCAGTTGTGGGTGTGTGTATATTCTGTATAGAAACCCACCTATGGCAAAGGATATACTTTGAGTTCATGTTGGTTTGGAAACTCGGAGGCGGATACGATGAATGAGAACGTTAGATTCTGCAGCAACATGATTTGTGTTCTTCATTACGATAGATTGGTCTTGTGGCTTGTCCGCTAGAAATGTTCATATGTGAATACTGGTCTCTCCAAGATGTTTTTCATGTCATCGTTTGTGATTCCGTGCAGGAGGGAGGATGCTTGTTTTGACATTTGATAATGACCTGAATTACAATAGCTATTACATGGAAGAAGAAAAAATGCCCATGTTAGCGTTTTTGTTAGGCCTTTCATAGTAGGTCGGAAATTTTCAGTTCGATTTCTATAAATTGAAACCAAACTCATATGCCGGAAATTTTGTGTTCTATTGTTTTTGTGTAATATATGAGCCGCGTGAGTTTGAATCTTTTAGAATGACTCTCATAGCTATTAAACTCGCACCACTATAGAAACATTGTTCTACGATTCGTACATATGGAAATTTAAACTCTGATAAAAGCACTATGGACGGTCTTAGCCTCTCATGAAGATGAATTTTCTACGGTATTTTAGAGTATGGAATGAAATGTTTTTAACCATTTGATTTTTATTTAAAAATAGAAAAATTAAAATCTAACATTTAAAACACACTTAGTTGCTAATACTCCGAAACATCCTAAAATTTTCACAATGAAGGTGCCGACAATTGTGAGGATTCTTATACAGGCCTGTAGATTTTGCATGCATGTCGGTTTATGTTTGAAATATGAGCTTTCTTTTGTGTGTTGTTTGTGATTGCGACCCGTGTGGTGCTAAAAGGGGCTCTGGCCACGGTTATTTGTGGCATAAATTCTCCCTGGACTACTTTTTCAATGTGGATTCTTTTTCTATCTGCTTTTAGAATTGTGGCGGTGCTGGCCATGTGGCTCGTGTTCTTCCTGTTCGCTGCATTTCGTTTTTGGCTTTGGTTTTTGCCTTTCAGTTTAGGACCAACTTCTTGGCATTTCCATCACACAAGATTTGTGGAAGATTTCATTTTCTCGTTCACTTTTGTATGGTTTGATCGGCTTTTTATGTCGAATTGGCTACATAGTCAATACCAGTGTCATCATCTAGATAATGGACCCGACACATCCTCAAACATGCCATTATATGATTAGAGTATCGAAATTAAGGAGAGACACTTTTATAGGACGACCTTAAAACATTATGTTTGCATCTTTGACCACGGTCACACAATGAGAGATGGATACATATGGCACATGGGTCCCCCCTTCGAAAGTGATTATTGCTTAGAAACTTCCATAGGTCGAGATTTGTAAGGTGTAGCGCTTGTGAATTTATGTTTCTCGTTGCAGTGAGGTAATGAGAGAGACACAGCTAGATTTCCATAGATTGACCCCATAACTCCTATGGGTTTATCTCTCAATTTTATCACAAGATGACAAACACAAATTATTTATGAAGTTGTCCCGAAAATTAAAAAGTATGAAATTTGATATGTAATCTCTCTAATATTAGTGTCTAATGATGACACTGCCAAGAAATCTCTTCTATTTCTTTGGTCATCACAAGATTAAAAGACCTAGAATCCCTTGTAAGTGGTCAAGAATTGTTGTTTCACTAATTAGTGGAACAAAACATAGGGTTAGTATTACCCTTACATCATGCATATCAAAACGTAGTCATGATGCCCCACTACCATGCATCAAGTGTGCAGTCTTTTTGGACTTTGTGTTGTATAGGGGGATGTACAATTAGTGGATCCATTGATTATCTTGAAAAGAAAATGCCCCTTTTGCTTTGCTTTCTTAAGAAGGCACTTTGTTTTTTCAAAAACAAAAAAACAAAAAAAAAAAAAATAGGAAGGCACTTTGTTTTTGTGTTGCAATTTTTTCCAATTTTCCATCTATCATTCAATTATTATAGGCATTCAATTATTATAGAGATTCAACGTGAAAAATAGAGTGTCGCCTGTCAACTGCCTGACACTCTCTTCCTTCTCTTTCGAGGATTCATACAACCGACCTACGTGCAATAAGACTTAAATGTTGTTGTTGTTCCATGATCACTCATATCTCCAACATGTTAGCTTCAATATCTCCTAATCATGGTGTAAATGCATACTTTATTCCTTGTTGCTTGTAAGGATTTTTTTTTAATTTTATTTAAAAGAACGATATTATCTACAATAAGAGTGGTGAGTTTAGCATCACAATGGGCTAGCATAATATGATTCAAATTTGCCTTGGTGAGAATTGAAGCTAAGACCTCTTACTTACAATATATTGGTGAACTAGTTGCCACTTGCTGCCTCTTAGTACTATGGTCTATGTTTTCTTTTTCTTTTTTATTTATTTATAAGTGACAGGTTTTAAGTTCAATTCTCGCCAAATGTGAATTAGAACCAAATTATTATGGCTAAGCTATTGTGAGGATTAGCCCACTCAATTACCTTTGGTAAACTAATGAAAATGGCTTTAAAACTTTAAGTTTTAACCGAAAACCATCCTATAACTTTATTTAATGATAAAGACAAGAGAAAGAAAAAAAAATCTAACTAAAGGCGCGTGCAAAGAGCACCTAACCAATCTTTCAGTTGCATAACCCTTTGACATAATCCAAGCATATTTTATTCCTCTAAAATTAAAATTTCAAATTGAAGTGGGTTCCGTTCGATTCAGAACCACATATGGGGTGGTATGGTTAGGAGGAGTCGATCAGGTGTGGGTTGGGATGGTTAGGGGTAAGGGTGGAGCAGCATCATTGACAACATCGTTGGATTCATCATCCATTTTTCTAGTAGTGGTATTGAGCTATTAGCCATGCATGACTTTAACGGCGTGGACGTTGATCTCTATCTTTTTTTTTCTTTTTAAAAAAAAAAATCCTTTTATTGCATTTTGGTGAAAGAACTTGAAAATTTGGGACAAGCATCTATCGTTAAATTTCATAAACAGTGTGATATCGTTAAGTTTCATAAGCAATGTAGAAAGTTTCATAAACAATGTCGTACGGTTAAGTTTCATAAACATAAGTTTCATAAACAGTGTAGTAAGTTTCATAAAACAGTGTAGTACCCTTAAGTTTCATAAACACTGTAGTAAGTTTTATAAATAGTATAGTACGTTTCATAAACAGTTTGTGTGAGGGGCGCGCGGATCCGCGCATTAGTTTTTTTTTTTTTTTTTAATATTAAAAATATGTCATTTTCAATAAAATTTAAGTTTTTTTTTTTTGTTATTTTTATTAAAATTTAAGAGTTTTTCATTAAAATTTAAGTCTTTTTATTAAATAAAGTTAAAACATAGTTATTTTATTAAAATAAACCTAGTCCAAGCCATTTTCATGAAAGTTCCCCAGATAATAATGCATTACAAAAGAAAACTGTTATTGACACTTTAAAAAACTGATTGTGTACTCTAAATTTTTTTATATTTTAAACAAGGGGTGTGCTATCCACACACTCCTTTTTACCTTTTCCACACCTCTTGTTAATTATTGTGCTTTGATTTTCTTCAATTCATCCGATTCGACGATTAAAATTAAAAAAAAAAATTATGAAAAGTAAAAAAATATGTGTAAATAACACTTTCCTTTAAACAAATACTCGAAGAATGCATAATTATATTTTTAAAGCGCCAATAGTTGTTCATGCTACACTTGACCAGTAATTCATTTACCCTAACACTTGAAGGTGCGGGCATTTAAGGGGCACTTTTTTAATTATTTAAGAAAATAACAATTTAAAAAGTACTTTCCTCCATGCCAAACAAAAATCAACTGATAGTATTATCTCTTTTCGTGCATTCCAGTGCGAAGTGAAATGAAAATCGAACGGCCCAGAAATCAATTCGAACTCCTTTATTAAAAAAATCAACCGTCCAATTTCGAGTGTTAACAATTAAAACTAAACAATCGACGGCTGATGGGATATGTCTGGACACGTGGTAACGGGTCCTCTCACAGTCTCACCATCCGGTGAGGTTAATCAATGCACAGAATGATAGGAGTACCAGTGGGACCTCATACGTGGCATGCGGCTGATCGTTTGCTTAGTAAACAGGGGCGGTCGTCGACGGTGATGGTCGGTTTATTATATTCAATCAAGGTCACATCATAAACGTGATTTTTGTGCCCTATACATTACATTTATTAGAAAAACGATAAGTATGTAGCATCATCACTGTTCTAACTCGTCTAGCGCTATTTAGGTTTCGTCTAGGTGTTAGGTGATTGATTATTGTTTTAATTAATATTTAGACGTTTGAAAATTAAGAAAGAATGCTTAGATCTGCTAAGGTGTCTGTCATACCCGCCTAAGTTGCGACTCACTTAGACAGAAAATAGGTAACTTTCATTTTATATTTTATTTTTTACAATAAATTATTAGGGATTGTTGTATACTTAAATGAACACACATTATATGATTGTTTCCCATGTTTTCATTATATTCCAATACTTCATAATATATATATATATATATATATATATATATATATATATCATTCTACTTTATAGTTTATGATGAAATTATATATATTTTAAGTATAAACAGATATTTATATATACGAAATATAGTAAATTTACTTAAATCCGTCTAGTCCATCTAGACGCCCACCAAGGCACTAGGTCCCACCATGCCGCCTGACTAGCGACTGACGTCTTTTAGAACCTTGAGCATCACATAAATGTTGAAATAGTCATATCAGTAATTTTATTTTACAATTATGTAGTTGTTTGATTATCTGTTATGACAAGGAGTTTCAAAGTTCGATTTAAAATAATAATAATAATAATAAAAATAAAAAAATTTATGTTTGTGATGGTCACATTAACGTATATTAAGTTGTTTTCCATTCTTTGATCGGAAAGATATTTGGTTATGGAATAGGACTTATTTTTTCTTAATTGAAATGGTGGAGAATTTTATTGTTTTAAAGAACAAGTCAATATACATAAGCAATGTGTAATTTAGTAATACGGTTTAATAGTATTTCTATTCATTTGTTAGTAAGAGATCTTTGATTCAATTCTCGCCAAAGATGAATTTGAGCCAAATTATTGTTAGTTCATTGTAAGGCTAAGCCTATTCCCCTTCCTTTTAATGTAGATAATATCATCTTTTCAAAAAAAAAAATATATATATATATATATATATATATATATTTATTTATGGTTCTTATTTATTCATTAGGTGACATGGATGCTTATGTGGATTTTAACTAATATATATTTGTGTAACAAAACAGCCCCCTTTATTATTATTAATTAAATCATTGTTCTAAAAATCCCTGCCTAGCACCGCCTAGGCGCTAGGCGGTTGGTCACCGCCTCGATTAATGCCTAGACGTTTGAAAATTAAGAAATGACGCCTAGAGTTGCTGAGGCGCCGACCTAGGTTGCGACTCACTTAAACAGAAAATTTAACTTTCATTTTGCATTTTATTTTTTTCAATAAATTGTAAGAGACTTGTTGAATGCTTAAATGAATACACATTATATGCATGTTCCCCGTGTTTTAATTATGTTCCAATACTTTATAATATATATGTCATTCTATTTTGTAGTTTGGAATGAAATTATATATATATATATATATATTAAGTATAAACACACTTATTTACACAAAATATAATAGATTTACTTAAATCCGCCTAATCCGCCTAGGCGCTAGGCCCTAGCTCACCGCTCGATTAGCGCCTAGCGTCTTTTAGAACCTTGAATTAAATGGAATTCCAAATCAAGGAAACCCTAAACAATGCCGTTGAGCAGCAACAACAATACACCCAAGCCAATCTTGATATTAATCATATAAAAAATAATTATTAAATCAAATCATTTAGGCGCAAATAAATCTAGTTCTACAAATTATGGACTTGCGAAACCAAAATCTAGTTCTACAAATTTGACTATGTAGAATTCAAGGGTGAAAATAAGAACCTGCAAAATGGGACTATCGCATTTTCAACTTCCTGAGTCCAGAGAGAATACTCCATTTGCACAGAAGTGATGTGATGAACGGCATGAACCCTACTACTCCATTCCAATGTATCATATTATTATTCATACCATCTTTTAAAGCTAGTACACAATGTATCTTATTTTATGTAACAAGGACTACGTACAACTAGAGTTTCTTCCTTTTTGAATTTTAGTTTTAATTTTCCAGATTTTGTGTTTTTTTTTTTTCAATTTTATTTTATCTTTAATATTAGTTAAAATCCACATAAACATTCATGTCATTTAATGAATAAATAAGAACCATTGGATGTCATGTAATCAAAAGGCTTAAAGAAAGTGTAAAAGTATTTGTAAAAATATTTGTTCATTGATCCTATCCCTATATATATATATATGTATGTATGTATGTATGTATGTACAGAAGCAATGCAACAAAAGACAACATCCAAGTACTCTCTTAAAGATGAAGATCAATAATGAGGTCTGGCGATTCCTTAGAGGACATGGGACGTATCATGTGAAAAATTCTGCATAACAACGATCTAGAATGAACAGATGTCGTAGAGTCGTGAAAACACAGTTTTCTATTATACATTGGACCTTAGCCTCTATGAAATAATATTCCATCTAGTGTTAAACCACGATAGGATTGAGATTCGCATCTATAAAATGAAAGGACATATGATGATGAATCGGTTGTTAAAATCAGCAGTTGTGACATAACCCTTAGTGGACTGTCATGTGCTTGGAGGTTGAGGATCAAATATCTGCTTCGCTGGCCGACCCAATCTATATGCTTATCTGTCTTCTGATTCGTTTTGCAAATCCACGTCAGACTGTCCACTAATTAATCAGGACATGTCACGGACATGGGGGATAATGGGCGGATTAATAACTAATAATTTGTGAGGCCAAAAAAGTATGCGGTTCTCATCACTTTGCACATTTTTATTTAATTAATACATGTAAAAACGTTATCATTGTTACTTAGTATTACGGTATGGTGATATTCCACTTCACTTATAAGTGAGAGGTTTTAGATTCGGTTTTCGCCAAAAGCGAATTTAAACCACATTATTCCTAGTCTATTGTAAAGCTAAACCTATCTCATCTCCAAGATAATATCGTTTGTTCAGGAAAAAAAAAAAAAACGTCATCACCATTTTATGATTCGTTTTTTTTCTCTAGCCATTTTATAATTTGTTAGGGTTTGCTATTTGTGGTAACATGGGATTATTCCTCTAACGGTAGGAAACTCACTTCCCTTCCACTTCTCAAATCACACTATAACTTAAATAAATAAATTGTGGGAGAAAGTATAAACAAGTGTCCAAGAAAAAAGGTGTTTTCTTAATTAATTTGTTTTTTGTATGACAATAACATATTTTTCTTGGAAACTCTCTCCAACGGTAATAGGATGTCGCTAAATGGCACAAACAAATGTCCAATAACATATTTTGGCTGATTTGGTTGCTAAATGGCACAAACGATAGTCTGCCATATCATTACTGTAAAAAAAAAGCTACAGAAACATCAACCCAAAAATTTGAAAAAAGAAGCTGCTGTAATCTTTCAATTGATGGATAAGCTAACATAATTATAACTTAAAATTTAAAATTAAAATCAAATTATAAGCCAACAACAAAATTAGCAACCATAATCCAAATGGTTAATAATTCACCAACTCAAAAGTGTAACTCATATAATTGTCTAAATCCAATGTAGCAACCAATGCAAAAGCAAAAACAAAAAACTCAAAAGTCAAAAGTCTGATTGATCCCCTCGTTGCAATCTGAGAGAGGTCGTGCAAGAGTAGGAAAAAAAAAAAAAAACTGCAGAACGAGTGGGTTTTTATGTTTCAAGCCCTAAAATTGCAAAGTTGTGCATGTAAAAAATACTAAAAATGTATATTGGTTTGGTACGATATATCGAATGGTAAAAAAAATCCAATATCAGTGCTATACCATTAATAATTAGTTCGATAAAATGTCAACCGATAATGAAATCTTACCAAAACTCGACCACACCAATATAAACCGGTCGATACGGTTCGGTCAGTTCATCGGTTTATGACAATATTTTCCGGTTTCCACCCCTATCTTAGCTATCTATGTGCCTCTATTATCCAGTAAAGCCAAAGCATGAATGGGTCCCACCGTCCTGCGGCATTTTGATTAACGTTCAAGAACCGCCAAGCTATCTTAAACCACCCGTTTTTGCCTAACTTTCAGCCTGTGGACCTATGCACGGCTCACATCCCTCCACGCGTCCTTCCAAAGCAAGCACTTATTACCGTTTTCTGTTCCCCAATCAGATCGCGTCACGTATGCATTGAAGTTCAAAGCAGCCAGCAACCAGGCTTTCGTTTACGTGCGTTTCTTTGTGGGTGCAGTGAGTCGTCTGCGCCGAGCAGGGTCACTGACTCACTGAGTCAAAGGGACATCAGTACTCTGCATGATTCTGCTTTTGACTCGTCGCGAGTTACGACTCACCGGGTCATTTTGCACGTGCTGCACATTTCTTTTTTTTTCTTTTCTTTCATGCATTCCGAATATTCATGCGTTCGACAAATGAAACGTACATTTTTTTTTCTTCGGTAAGAGTAGATGATATACATAAACGCACTAAAACATCTTCTAATTCAAATAAGCATCAGACGATGAAATAGATAATATTGACTGGTTTACAACTTTCATTTCGTCAAAGTTACACAATTATTTAGCTATTAAAAAGAACAATACATATCACAAATCTAATTCACACATTTAGAGATAATATTTTATCTTGCCAACATTTCACAACGAGAAAAATTTCACCACCATGCTTGATCATGCTTGAAATTCCGATTTTCGAAAATATCTTGCAATATTTTAAAAATTTATAGCTCAAGCAATTACAAACATCATTACTGTATTTACAATTTACAGGTTTGATTCCTTATCCTCAATTATTGCTTTTGCTTGTAGCAAAAAATATCATGCCAAGTTTCGTTCTTTAGTGGAGCTCAATATTTCATCATCTTAAAAACGATGTGGGAGTTTTCCCAAAGCAAAACACTTCTTATTTTACGAACAACAATCTAGACTGTTGTAGGTAAGTGGAAGGGGTGGGGAGAGAGAGAGAGAGAGAGAGAGAGAGAGCAGAAGCAGGTCAGGGTGACCACTTATACTAAAAAGCCAGGCCCCATAGTCGGTGAAAGCGAAAACAGCACACAAAAATAGTAGGTGGGTTCGGTCCACATAATTCAAAATTTCCAATTAAAATTTAATCCTAATCTCTCACCATATATACCCCTTTACTCCTCGCTCCCTATGCCACACCACCACCTCTTCATCTCTCTCTTTTCCCAAAGCCCAAGACTCTGTTTTTCTCTGTCTCTCCGGACTGTGTGAAGCTTAAGCTTTATTAATGGCCAAGGACATGGAAGTTGCAGAGAGGGGCTCCTTCTCAGCCAAGGACTACCACGACCCACCGCCTGCACCGCTCATCGACGCGGCCGAGCTCACCAAATGGTCGTTTTACAGAGCTCTCATAGCTGAGTTCGTAGCCACTCTTCTCTTCCTCTACGTCACTGTGCTCACAGTGATTGGCTACAAGAGCCAGACCGACCCAGCTGTCAATGCTGACGCTTGCGGTGGGGTTGGGATTCTGGGAATTGCTTGGGCCTTTGGAGGCATGATCTTCGTGCTTGTTTACTGCACTGCTGGGATTTCAGGTCTGTTTTCTCTCCTGGGTCTCTCTGGTTTTATCTCTACGTGTATAATTAGTACAAAGTTGAAGTCTTTGACGTGGGGTTTGCTTGTAAAATACAGAAGTTAGCGAAAAAGTTTATCTTTTAAGTGGGTTTTCTGTATTTTTCTTGTATATGTATAATTTAGTTAAAAATATGAAGTCTTTGATGTGGGTTTGGTGTGATTTTGCTGCTACATAGAGAAGCCCGTTGAAAAAGCTGCTTTTTCTAATGTTGGTTTTGTGGGATTTTTCTTCTACATGCATAAATTGTTGAAAAAACTGCTTTTTTTACAATGGGTTTTGTAACTTTTGTTGAACAGGGGGTCACATTAACCCGGCGGTGACATTTGGGCTGTTCCTGGCGCGGAAGGTGTCGCTGGTGAGAGCTGTGCTGTACATGGTGGCTCAGTCGTTGGGAGCCATAGCCGGTGTTGCGCTGGTGAAGGCTTTCCAGAAGAGCTACTACATCAAGTACGGCGGCGGAGCCAACTCACTTAGCGATGGATACAGCACCGGAGTTGGATTGGCTGCTGAGATTATTGGCACCTTTGTGCTGGTTTACACCGTCTTCTCTGCCACTGACCCCAAGAGGAGTGCTAGAGACTCCCATGTTCCGGTACATACACACCCTTCATCTATAATTTGCAATTACCATTTCCTCCTCTATCGCAGTATATTTATAGATTTATTACAGAATAGTAATTGAAAAAATACATATAGAAAACAGGGGAGCTGATAAAATTAGAGAAAAAAAAGCTAGTTTCTTCAGAAAATTTGAAGGATCCACAAGCATGTCTCTTTTGGATTTAATTTTGCTTTCTTTATTTTGTAAAATTTAATTTTTGAGTGTGCTAGAAAATGCATTAATTATATTCTTTTTTCTTGTTTAGTACACCATTGACTTTATTTTTTTGGTTATGAACAAGTGCATTATTGGACTTATGTAAATACAAGGACTTTAAGCTTAATTTAAGAAATGGGACAAAATGGCCTCTATTTTTCTCCAACTTCTTGTGGAAAAATATACCCTCATTTAACCATCTTTAGTCTTTGGACAAGTTTAGGTGTCCCACACACAGGTCCACAACCACAAGTTTAGATGTTCTTAAACCATTCATTAGTGTAAACTAATCACCCTCAAATACCTAACTGATGTTAACATAATAGGATCCTATACTTGTTTTTCGGTGTTTGTATCGTGCTTATATCCAAAATCTTGAGTTTAACCGTCTCACGATACTCTTGGGGATAGTGCAACGGGTACAAGGCAGAATCTCGTCAAATATTAGATGTTGCCCTTCAAATTATTAGAACCAAAAAACTCTTTTAAGTCTCATGATGATATTGTTTGGAATAAAATTTCCTACAAGTGGTACATTGCCCTAGTGAAGTAGGATCTTCCTCTTCAGCAAACTGCGTTTCGAGTTCAAACCATCTCCTCTCTAGCTATTAGACGTTGCCCTTCAAATTATTAGAACCAAAAAACTCTTTTAAGTCTCATGATGATATTGTTTAGAATAAAATTTCCTATTGAGTAGGGTGAAAACAATGAGCTAGCTGGGCCAAATGTTTTTATCTGGTTGGCATTTCAGGGCATCATGCAGTGCAATAGATGCGGAGGGGTCACCTAATTTTGTTTTCTTTCAACAAGTTGATTCAACTTTTTCAAATTATTTTCTCTCTCAACTTTTCTCCTTTCCGTCATTCCTAACGTGCTCTGCCTTCTTCAAGTACTGTCATGACTCATGACTCGCTCGAGGTCTCGACGTCAATCTGTGGGCCCTTCACATTCCTCTTGAGGAAATCCTCTTTTAACCACTTCAACAGCCACTTGTTTGGTTATTGTTTAATAGTTACAACAAGAACAATAATAACAAAACCTTATTCTACTAAGTGGAGTTGACAGTATGATTCCTAAAACGCTATTACGCTTGGTTTTGCACGAAATCTTCCGTTGGCTCTAGGTACCTCCATATCTTTTTTTATAATGTCGTTCAAAACTTCCTTAGGTCTTCCTTTACCTCTTTTGCTTGAATTTCCGTCTCGTAGTCGCATCTTCTAACCAGAACATCCCCAAGTATTATTGTTTAATAGTTAAAAGTTGGATTAAGGCGTGATTTGTTTCTTGTGTTAACAGTCCCAAACATTTGATATGCTGAGTCAGGAATCAATGAAAGTTGTCTAATTTTGTTTTTATTTAGCCTCACAATCACGGGCATGTCTTTTTTGAGAACTGTTTTAGCCCATTTTCAACTCTTCCATCCTGTTCCAACGGTCCTGTTGTCAGATTTTATATATGTTTTCCAATTGTATGTATTCCCATCGAGGTTCTTAGTTATCTTGGGTTGTATATCTTTTCGTGTCTATCTCTTAAGTCATGTGACGAGAGATAGACAGGAGAATATACAATCGGTTACATGGTAGATTCTATCTCTCTCTCTCTCTCCCTCTCGTATTCTAAGAGGCTAAATTGTGGAATGTTGTGGAATTTTGAAGGTTTTGGCTCCACTGCCAATTGGGTTTGCTGTGTTCATTGTCCACTTGGCCACCATCCCAATCACTGGCACTGGCATCAACCCTGCTAGAAGTCTTGGAGCTGCTGTTATCTACAACAAAGACAAGGCTTGGGATGACCAAGTATGTACTCCAATATTAATTCTTCTTCACTTTTATGTTATCATTATTATGTAAGATACTCAGGAACACTGTAGAACTTTCACTAATTTATATTCTTGTTTACTTTTTTGTTGTTTGCAGTGGATTTTCTGGGTAGGACCCTTCATTGGAGCAGCAATTGCAGCCTTCTACCACCAATTTATCTTGAGAGCAGGAGCTGTCAAGGCCCTTGGATCATTCAGGAGCAACCCCCATGTTTAAATTTGAATATTTTCAGAGAATATGAAGGGATTTGGAGGAACAATAAGTTAATTATTAAGGGGGAAGTAGTATTTATATTAAATTGTGGCTTATGCTATGTGTGTGAAGGCTTCTTTTGCTCCTCTCTCAATTAAATTTCCATCAGAAAAAGGGGCTCAGAGGCCATGAAATTGTAGATATAGTCGGATTTTACCCTTTCTTTTCTTTTTACTGTTTCTGCAAGAACTTGCCTTTGAATTTACTTCAACGTCACTGTCATTTTCTCATGATTCTCCTTGTTTTCCTCTTTCTAGTCATATCATGCTTGAAGATAAATGCTTTTATATTTTTGGGGTCACTTTTGCTTGCTATATAATGGTGGCTCAATGAAGCTCAGTGGGTTGGGCATTGAAAACCAAAGGTATTCGGCCCAATGAGCTCCACTTGAAGCTGAGTGGGTTGGGCATTGAAAACCAGAAGGTGAATACTAGCTTGCATTTAGAAACCAAAAGGCGACTCCAAATCAACAAGACTTTTTCGAGGGTCAGGGAGGAATGGGTGGACTAGCGCCCTCGACCCTCGCAATATATTAAGGGAGGAAACATGGGGAGTTTGACATAACTCTCTAAGCGGTTGTAGTTGTAACTCTCTAAGCGGTTTTAAGGTTTCTTAATTTTTCTTTCTGAAATAACTCGTACACATCTTTACGTGTGGCGAAATGTGAAACTTAACAAATGAATTGTTTAATTGTGGGATCATCCAAATGCATAGGTGGCTAGGAGTATCTATTATTCATGCGCCTAGAGTATACCTCCCAATTGACTTATTCCTCCATGAGGAAACATGTCGTGTGAAACACACGTGAGCGTTGGGTTTAGATGTGGGCATTTTTGCTATGTTATCATTAAAGAAGTTGAGGTTATAATCTTGACACAATTGCCAATGAGAGCAAGTCTAGCGGAAGGTCAATTAGCAGGACAATTGGGTTAAATTGCCCCTTGTCCTCAAGAAGGTGCTCCAGCGGGTTTAAAAGGGGAGGCAATATGAGGTATAGGGTAGAAGCTCGTTAGCCTGCCCTGCCAATTGACCTTGAGCTTGACCCCACTGGCAACTACAGTGGCCATTAACGACATCACCCGCAATGCGAAGCTACATAGGGGCAAGGAGGGGCGGCCGCCCCTCCTCTTGTTGGAAAATAAGCCCAAGAGGGTGTAGCTGCCCCTCTTGTTAGTCGGAAAACCTGTAAGAATGTTCTGCAACTTATGGGTCTAATACACGTTATGGAGAGTGGGAAGTTACCCATCTGGCTCCCGAAAAACCCCTTCACCGAAGCCCATTTTACTCGCCCAAACTGCTCGAAACCGCCTTGCGAGGAAGGGCAAAACTCGAACAGCAACATTGGCTAGGTCAGGAAGAGGAAGAAGTAGCAATATTATAAAACAAATCTTAGCAATCGATGTCGTTTGGCTGAGCACTTAAAGTGGACGATGACGTTTTATTGAAATAGAACAAATCCTTTGACCTTTATGGCTCGCACGTCATTTGAACCCAAGCATCTCTAATTAATTTTTTTTATTTGTTCTGTTTGATGTTTTATTTATTTTTTTCTTTTATGAACTAGGTATACTTATCTATTTTTTATATAAAACATTTATCATACTTATCTAAAAATAATAACTATGCACATTGTTTGACGGACATAGATCATCTCCGGATCTGAGCCTAGGCATCAATAGATCCGGGCCATTGAAATTTGATCTAACGGCTACATACAGGGGGCCTCCCTAAAAATTATAATAACTGTAACCGTTGGATCAAATTTCAATGACCCGGATCTATTGATCCCTAGGCTCAGATCCAGAGATAGGCTCAGATCCGGAGAGGATCTGTGTCCTTGTTTGACGACTATAATAACTACAATTTGTAAGTGGTGTTTTGCATTAATTGTTTAATTGATATAGAATTAGCGTAATATGCTTTTTATCTATTTTGTTTCTATTGTACAATTACGTAATGTATGTAACGATACTGTAAAAAACAGTGCTTAAATCATTCTTCAAATATTCTGGGTACAACGGATAGTCCTTCTTCGAATATTTCTAGATAATCTTTCTTCGAATATTTTGGTTACTCCAAATCCTCATTCGAGTATTCCAGGTAGTTATGAACGACATTAATATTGTTTACTATGTACAAGGATTTGGTTGTCTACATTTTTTCTGAACCTTTTACGCTTTTAAATTTCGCCCCTCCTGCCGAAAATTCCTGGCTTCACCACTGCCAGCAGACAGCCCCCGTCGCCTCCCCCAACAACCAGAAAGGCTCCAATTTGTAGCAATCACAACCGTTGAATTTCCAACTGTCCTTTTGAGATGGGCCGTTAATTTTCAACAGTAAAAAAATATTTTAAAAATTCAAAAATGATCCAGCTCCTAATAAATTTATTTATTTATTTTTATTTTTGAATTTATCGATACAAGACAATTTTCTGAATCCTCACAACTTTCTAGAGGTGACGAATTGACGATAATCTTTGCACATAATCTTGCAAATTATGGGGAGGCCAACCCTAATCAGTGGAAATATTATATGAAACTGGTTGACAAAGTGATCTGCTCCATTTTGTGCGTTGGATATCAAACTGGAAATATTATAAGAAAAGATATCAAACTGAAGAATGGAATATATAAATAAAGAAAATGTGTGCACGCTTCTATGATTGCTTCTGCTAGCACGGCAAACAAGTCCAATACTTCAAAGTCAAGCAACCACCGTCCCTCATTCTGAACTCACTCTCACTCTCACTCTCACCCTCACCCTACACCACCAAAGGAACCTCCCTCTGCAATTCCATATAGCAACCACGGCCGCGGCCACTTCTTCTTCAAACTTCAACTGCAAAAGTTACCAAGAAGTTAATCAAATTTACTTATGGCACCCATCACCAGCCTCGTCTGCTTCGTTCTCACTCACTTTGGTTTTCTCTGGACACCCACATTTTTTCAAAATTTCAGGTATGAAATCCCCATTGAGCTTGAGCGAGGTACATTCCGAAGTTACAGGTACGAAAATCCCCTCGGTCTCTCTCCCTTGGGTTTTGGTTTTGCACACCCTGTACTTGCAACCCTTATGTAATCTCATCATCTGCAGCTACCTGCATTTAATTGTTGTTCAAACTTAATCAAGACCATATATATATATATGTATATGTATATATAGATACACGCACACACACATGCGATCATATGTATGTATGTTGAAGGAATCAAAGTTCGACATGACCGGCTACTTTTGATCTCGTTCGATGAAGTGATCATGAAGGGCATGGTTTGGTTCTGGAGCTGCAGATGGTGTTCTGGTCATGCCAAACATTATTGTATAACATATGAATGTATTGTACATATGTTTTGTTATGCATCGTCCATGATCAGGAGAATTAGTCTGTTGTATTGGATACGCAGCAGGACATTCGCTTATGTTGTTACTAAATTCTCTAATCATTTTAACTTGTAAGTTTTTTTGCGGGTGTAGATAGTTTGGGATTGATTCTCTAATAGGTCGTTTGTTTAAGGGAAAACTCAAGGCCAAATTTATTTTCAGTTTTTAAAAAAGTGAAAACTAAAACTAAAAAAAAATAAGAAAAGGTTATTAAACGGCCGAAATGTTTAAATGAAATGTCTAAATGTAACAAGTTTGAATGAACATAGATGACCTTTATGGTTTAAGCATAAGGGGTTGCCTTGAAGAGAAGCAATTAGAGCTAATTTCTACACTCTACCCTCCTCTATTTCTACACTTTATCTGATATGACGGACCAAGTCATTCCACATCACTGTCAAGTCTACTTCATCGTCTTATCCCATCTTCGTTGGTGCACATTTTCAACCAGGATGACCTTCCTTGTACCCCTTCAACCTAAGTTCGGTGTAGTGTGGACGGGGTGACGCTTTTGTAATCGTTGTTGTGTCCCTCTTCATGTATTCCACCCCCTCCCCCACCCCTCCCTTTTTTTCACCGTTTTTATCTGTATGCTTTATTTATGTCTCTTAGTTTGCCTTTCGTAGCTTTCGGCGTTCTCTTGACTTTTGTCTTGATAATGAAATTTTCAATTTTTTTTTTAAAAGGGCCCAATTGCAAATTACTCAAACTCATAATTTACCAATAAGCCAAACTCGGAGTATTTCAATTGTGTAGGGTTTGCAATTGCATTAAATAAGATACAACGTTGCGATAGAGCACATTTCATATCATACATAAAGTATCTAGACACTTACTTTTAATTCTAAGGGAAATTCTCTTGTTTCAATCATAAATTATTGCATGGTACTGGAATGCCATTAAAAGATATAATTATTTCAATTTTTATAATGTGTTGCTTGGTATTGAAATTATTTCTACCCATATCATAATACGCAGATTAGCTATTACATAATTGTATATAATTTTTTAGTCATAATCAAAATAGAATCATTTTTATTCATGGGCATAATCTAAACTATTCTTCTTATTTACAAGGAAAGAAATTTGAACTCAAGTACAAAGTTAATCAAGTGATAAATTAACTAAAATCTTGAGAAATCAACAGAAATGGAATAGCTTCTCCTCCATTTTAAGAGAAAATATTAATCTAACAAAATTATATTAAAAAAATATCTAAGAAATTTATATTAAACAAGAACAACGTAATTGCTCTCCATTTTAGGAGAGATATTAAACAGAGAATTAAAATTTGTTTTATTGGAAAAAAAGGAAAAAAAAGAAAAAGAAAAAGAAAAGAACATGAACGTGTCTCCTCCATTTTAGGAGGATATATTAATATCTAACAAAATTATATTAAAAAAAAAATTAAGAACCAACGTGGGAGAAAATGGGTAGAGGTTGTCATCAGTTTAAAAAGAAAACGGTGATGTTCTCCCACTACCAAGCAGTAACTCCCCAGTTCCCACGTATATTCCCATTTTTTCCGTTGTGGCTACAATATTATTATATGTACTCCCCATCTCCTCCGATTATGTGGCCAAATCTTATACTCCTCGTTTTTTTGCTCTGCCTTCTTCACATGCGATGCTATTTGAATTAATTTGGTGAGATTCTTGACTCAAAAGGCTTTTGCCAACCATTCATATCCATCTTCTGTGAAATCTTGGTGCTTTTTATTTCAATTTTCTTATTCTTTCTTCCTCCTTTTTGTTATAGGGTCAAGATGATTCTATTAGGCTCCATCGTTCAAAGGTTTGTGTAACATCTCACATCGCTCAGGGGAGTGATCCTTATATGTATATTCTCATCTCTACCTCGTACGAGGCCTTTTGGGAGCTCACTGGCTTCGGGTTCCATGGGAACTCCGAAGTTAAGCAAGTAGCGCGCAAGAGCATTCCCAGGATGGGTGACCCATCGGGAAGTTCTCGTGTGAGTTCCCAAAAACAAAACTGTGAGGGAATGGTAAGCCCAAAGCGGACAATATCGTGCTACGGTGATGGAGCGGGCCCGGGAAGTGGTCCCTCCCGGGTCGGGATGTGACAATTTGGTATCAGAGCCTAACCCTGGCTGTGGTGTGCTGACGAGGACGTCGGGCCCCTAAGGGGGGTGGATTGTAACATCCCATATCGCCCAGGGGAGTGATCCTTATATGTATATTCCCATCTCTACCTAGTACGAGGCCTTTTGGGAGCTCACTGGCTTCGGGTTCCATCGGAACTCCGAAGTTAAGTAAGTAGCGCGCAAGAGCATTCCCATGATGGGTGACCCACTGGGAAGTTGCCCCATGATGGGTAACCCACTAGGAAGTTGCTCGTGAGTTCCCAAAAACAAAAATCGTGAGGGTGTGGTCGGGGCCCAAAGCGGATAATATCATGCTACAGTGGAGTTGAGCCCGGGAAGTGGTCTCCCCTGGTTCGGGATGTGACAGTTTGAGTAACTTTGGGTAAATCTCAATTTAAATTTACCTTTTCAGTTTTTAGGTTTTTTTTTACAATTTATCTTTTAGGTGATGAATTTGATGCGCTCTGCTGCAACTTTGAGGATGTACATATGAGTTTGTATTTAGTATTTCTAAGTCAATTTTAGTTTTTTTAACTTCTTCATTTGAAATCTTCATTGTGCGCTTTTTAAATTTTGGTTAGATTATGAGTTTCAATTTTGATTATCTTAATGTGCTATACGTGTGCTATGGTAATTTAAAAAATTATTTGTTTTCGTTCTCAGGATATCTACAAGAATGCCCACAAAAAATGAAGAAGGAACTACCTATTGATAAGATCCCAAACAGACGTGTCTCTATTTTTACACCTAGGTGGGAGATATCTGTCGGAGTAAAAATTACCGATCTAAGCCAACTGATTCTCAAAGAGTGGAAAAAGAAGAAGCATGAGCAATATGTATTCTAAATTCTTTATTAAATTTGTTACAATAAATTTTAACATTATATATACCTTCAATATATCATGAAATCATATCGTTCTGTCCTGTTGAAAATTTAATGCGTTCGGTTAAAATCAAATAGCATTATTTGTAATTGAATTGCATTAAAAGTTGAAAAAGGGAATTAAACATTAAAAGAAATAGACAATCGGATGACACAGCTCATGAAATAGACAATCGGATGAGAGAAACTGAAATACTAAATAGAGATGTGGTTGAAAAAATCCAACAAATCTTGAATCAATATAATGCATTTGTGCAAACATTTCACCACCTTGCGCAACGTCAAGATTTGCAAAGTTGTAGGTTGATTATCAAGGAGCAGCCCGTGAATCAATGACAATATTGTTTACCGTCTGCATCTCAGGTTGCTGCAATCATAGTAGGTGGTGAAGGATTAGAAAATATTAGAGGTCAAGATATTATTGTGCAAACTACAGATGGTCAACTTAAGAGTATCAAAGACTGTGTCGGCTACTATGACCCTTTACAATATCCATTGTTGTTACCTTATGGAACGTATGGATGGGATGTAAATACTCAAAATAACGACAACAGAAAAGTTACATGCTGTGACTATTATTCGTATGTTCTTCAGGTAACCTAAGACCTTCATCTCTACCAATACAATATTAATTTTTAAAACTTTTATTGTGTTGAACAATGAATTTTATCATTTTAGATTCGTCAACACGACGAATCGCTTCTACTTCATGGTGGCTGCTTATTGTAGCAATATGTAGTTGACAACTACGTAAAGATCGAATCACAAAAGCTTAGATGGATGAGTGATAATCAACACACAATAATTTATGACCGCATAATATACAATGAACAGATGTGATTTAAGCTGGTATAACTTGTTAGGATGATTATTTCAACAAAGCTCCGTGGAGTCGAAGATAGAGCAAACCTACATCTAATTAGACAAATATTACAATAAAAAATTAGTTCAAGCACGCACTCTTATAAACAAAGTAGCAAAAGCTTGATGAAAGGCAAGTGTTAAAGTTCATGGTTGCGATGACTATAGTTGCTGGAGCTGGTGATAGTACTGAATCATAATGTCTTATGTGAAGTTGAGATTATTGTAGCTGTGTAATTAAGAAATTAAGTAACAGATAGGTTTATGTTTAAAACCTACTTTATGAACTTTTCTGTTCTGCACGTTGCTCGCTAGGGTTTTGTTCCTTTACATGTGGTTGGTTTGTATACTTTGGTTACCCCTATGTTTACATTTGAAACAAAATTCAATGAGCAAAACGTAGGAAAAGTAATTAGTATGAAATTCTTCAATGGAAATTTAAATTGCAGAAAAAACCTTGGATTTTCCAAACTGGTGGAGTGAAGAAAGAGAAAGGAGAAGTCACTGAGAATTATCATTTCGTTGATCCGTTTAGGATTTCGAGAGCGAGGGAGGTCTTCATCGCAATAATTTTATTGCCGTCACTATAAATCGAAGCATAAACCCTACAGACTGCTATTACACGTAGGAGGGATTACATACAAATTTGTGCTTTGAAAAATTTGGCAGTGAAATTCTTTTTCCATAAAAATTGATAGGAAAACAGGTGACTGAATAGAAGAAAGAAAAAAGGGCAATCACATATTCAAAAGGAACACGACATTAACGTACCTTCGTTAACCTTGTCATCTTCGAGCTTCAGGAACTGGAATTGCATTTACTCTAAAACCAAATTGCAATGAAAACCCAATGAGGCGAATCACTGACCAAAACCTTTTTTTTGATGGATGAAACTTTAATAAACAAAGTAAGATAAGGAGAAAAAGATACCTGGTTGAATCCGTTAATCAAGCAACAATATACCACTCCACCTATCTCTTCCTCCACTTTTCGCAAGAACGGTTATGCTCGTCTTCATCAACCTTTCCATCCGCTCCCTGCAATATGTTTGTATATGTTTCAAAATCAAAATGCAAGATAAAAGAGGAGAAGTAGACACCAAAAAAAAAAAAAAAAAAAAAAAAGAGAAGAAGAAAAAGTAAATAACACAATACAAAATACCCAATAGGCTGAGACAATTCAGTTTATAAGTGGTGGAGAAACAGATAAACCAAATGATAACTGCTTATAGCAATTTCAAAGTGGGGAGTTTAAAACTGACGACAACTGCAACAGTTTTCTCTATCTCTACCCCTCTTCTTCCACGTTGTCTTTTTATTTTCTTATTTTTTATTATATATTTTTGTATATTATCTGTCTCTAAAAATGGAGGAGTTTTGACACACCCCGACCCAGAAAGTCCACTTGGATCCTGAATCGAGCTGTGCTGGCTGATACCTGGAAGGTGACGAAGCCATAAAATGTGATAGAGTGTATAAAAATGTGAATAATTTGAACCTAAAAATTTTAAATACCAGAGTGCGTTGTGAGCGAGAGTGAACTCATTTCACACACGATGTCAGAGCATAAGTAAGGTACAGGAGTGTGGGTAAGAATCATACCCTCAGAAGTATCCATCAATACTAAGATTCACCACAAATCCTTATCGATACAAACTCAGCAACTAAAACCTGGAGGGCACCAAACAGAGAGTGTGAGTGAGCAATAAAACCAAGCATCCCAAAGTTATTACCTCTCTAAAAGTAATGTCCCTCAATGTAAAACCCGTATCATTTCCCATAAGACAATACAACATATATACATATATCCAAACCATACTTAGAAATGGCCAAAACCACGGTTTGCCATCAACTCCACCATGCATTAATAAGTAGGCCAAATGAACTTAATCAATACAAAATGATATATCAGTCGGAGTCATCTAATATGACATGTACAACTTATCCATATCTCATCAATCATGGCTAGCATATAAGTCGGAGTCACCTCTTGTGACCTGTACGACTTATCCATATCTTATCAATCATGGCTAGCGTATAAGTCGGAGTCACCTATAGTGACCTGTACGACTTATCCATATCTCATCAATCATTCTAGCCAATAGCTCAATAAGTATACCTACACACGAGTCGGAACCACCTAAAGTGGTCTGTACGACAAGACTGGGTGTAAATAAATACGCTCAAGTGCTACGATCACGTGAAGACTGTGCGAATAATCGCGGGTCACCTACTAGTCGGAACCACCTAAAGTGGTCTGTACGACATGACTGTGCACCTACCTTGGATCCAAGATGAGCGTAAGGTGCGGGAGGTGAACATCACGTAAAGGACTGTGCTCTGGCCACGGGCGGGAGCACTAACACCGGGGTGCAGGTTTATGAGCTATAATATATCACAACACAATCATACTCACTAACATCACTAACATCAACATGTACTCACCTGAAGCTTACCTGGCCGTCCGCAGCGTCATATAGCGCTTCAAAGCATTCACAATAGTTAGGTTCAGGTAATATCCATATGAATATGCCATGATGCAATCTAAACCCAAACATTTCATGATATTCCCAAAATATATAATACGGCGTAACATGTACAATTAATAACACCCTACTCCTAAACTATTTACTTTTGAGAGTAATCATCAGTGATAAGCCCAATTAGACCCTAGTTACATTAACTATCATTACTTACCTTTCCTTACTTCAATTTCTTGATTCTTCACGCATTAATTTATGATCAACATTTAATCACCAAATCAGCTAAATCTCACACTTCCCACCAATGTCCCTCACATTGCTCAATTCACTAAATAAGGCTATTGTCTCAATTATTTAATCTCATTTATTATATGGCTGCATCTAACGTCTTGTTAGACTGCCTACGTACCTTAAACAAAGATTAAGCCATTCGTAGTTCGCAATGATTAATTGTAGGTAACAAGCATAAATCACTATAGAAGTTCTTGTGTAACTATCAATTATATGCCTATGAAAGAAAAAGACCCACTCACCTGGAGTCCACGCTATGATTATCTTGCACGCACATCGAGACATCACGATCTATCGTCGCATGTGACCAATTAGCAAATTACGTCTCAAAGTTCTTACCGATAGAAAACATAATTTACATAAAACATATCCTCAAGGACCTTCAAGAATAATTTGAGACCCATTAACCAAAAGTCAACCGTCGATCAAAGATCGACGGTAGGGTCTACAACCCTGTATAACTCGATTTGGAAGATCCACTTATCAGATTTCCAATCCGTAACTTCTAAAGATCCACATTATACTTCAAGAATAACATATTAAAATTTTATTACGATCCAACGGTTGGATCCTCGCCAATTCCCAAAACTGATTAGCGGTTAACGTTTTATTTTATGAATTTACAAATCTAATTTGGAAAGATCTGTACGTCAGATTCCCAATCTGTAAGTTCCAACATTCTTCAAATATTATGTACTACAATGTAACAAAGTTTGGTGACGATCCAACTGTTGGATCGGCTATTCACATAAATACCTATTAACATATCGTAGAGAATTTAGGTTCCAACGATCAACCTACATCATTCAAATATCAAGACTAAATTCAAGACATTCGACATAGCCTAAAAATAGCATTGGCAGCCCACTGGCCAAGCGCCGCTGCACGCGCCGCCGTAGGTGGCGGTCGGCCGCCCCGACTCGCAGGAAAATCCAACTATTTCCAAAAATTCTCAAACTTCACAGAAATGAAGATCTCAGTGAGTAGAGCAACTTTCATAACTGCCACGAAGTCCAAAAGTGGACGGAAGATGGTCAATATTTCCCACAAAGCCGGCGGGTGCCTAAAACTTCCCGACGTCGATTGGTCGTCTACGGTGGTCCAATGGGGTCAAGGTTGGTTGGGTTTTGCTCCTGGGATGATGGGATACAAAGCCCAAGTGGTGGCATTGGCCATCGCTTTGCTGATTTGCCGGAACATTGAAAAGAGTGGCCGGAGCACTATTGATTTTCTTCAACTTTCGTGGCATCCAACCGCCACATACCATGGTTAATCAAGGTGGTTCTTGGGTGATTTTTGTAGAGGGGAATGAGAGCTTCAAGATGGTGGTGGTGGCGTCGAAAAACTCTATCGGAGTTGGCCGGAATCGGCCTTGGAAGATGAGTGGTCGTGGAGGTGTATGGACGGAAACCCACGGGAAAAGCTCGCAGCTTTCCCCACCCACCCCCCCCCCCCCCCCCCCCCCACCAACTCTTTTTTTTTTTTTTTTTTTTTTTTTTTTTTGCTTTTCTTCCTTTTTTTTGATTTCTCACTAGTCCTCCATCCCTTTTAATTTGATTGGTCCCTTTTTCCTCTTTACTTAAGGTTGATTAGTTAGTCTTGCCACAAGGTGGGAGTTCAAATAATTTAACTAGATTTAAATAACCAACTTCAAACGTCCGTAATTATACCGTTATAATTCGGACTCGCAAACAGCTATCGCCTATGCGTTCGTAGTGACAAGTACTACGAGGATATGCTAAAAGAATAAGTCATATGTCACTCTAACCGATAATCAATAGAAGTCAAAGTCTTTGCCTCTAGGGCATTTTCATAAATTCACGCTTCTAAAATTAATAAAAATGTAAAATTTGGAATGGGTTGTCACAAGTTTGATCAGCACGTTCCTTTTTATTATCTGTTTTTTTATGTTTATTTTAAATAAAACAAATTTAAGTTTTTGACAAAATTGCCCTTGCATTTTTTTATGTATCAAATTTGATCAGTTTTAGATTTTTTTTGTTTGGGGGTGTTTTAGTTCAGAAATTTTTGGTGAAGCCTTGTGACACCAAAGTAGTCTTCTGGCTTTCTAATATTAGAGATTTACAAGGAAAGAAATTTGAACTCGAGCACAAAGTTAATCAAGTGATAAATTAACTAAAATCTGGAGAAAACTCAATAATCGCATTTTCACGGAAATTTATATATACTAAAACCCAAACCGGGTGGTACTGTTCTATAACAGTGTTTTGACGTAATTGCCCTTCGCTGCTGCTCAGTCTGAGGCTTTTTTCCCTGCTTAGAACAGTGAATTTACAGCTTTGCCCTCATTTGGTCCTATCTGCTGCTTATGCTTTGTTTGGACTTTATTTCATTTTTTTTTTAATGGGCTATGTTTGTTTTTGCTGCAGTTGCAGCACAGTTTTGTCAAGCCCACGTGTTGATCATCGCGTGGTGCTTTGATGTTGTTGTTAGCTTTTTGCACAATAAAATTACACCAGTGCTCTTTGTTGGTTGTCTTTGACGGAATTGGACTGCATTTCACTTTTTTTTTTTGTGGTTGTGTTTGTATTTGCTACAGCTGCAACACAGTTTTGTCAGGCCCACGTGTTGGTCATCGCATGGTACTTTGTTTTGGTTTTGTTTTGTTCCGTTTTGTTTCCTCTCATTTTCAACTTTGCTTCACTATCGCTTTCACCCGTTTTGTTTCCCTCAAATTTTCGTGCTGTTGCTTTCAGTCGGTGTTTTGTGAGATTTTGCTGCCTGTGGTTGCTCGGAAAATACGAAATCAATATAAGGTTTTTATTTACACCCTGCGAAGACATCTGTGTTTAAGGTGACGAGTTTTGAAATTATGTGCTTTTAATTCGAAGGATAGTGTGCTTGCTTATTGTTAATTATTTTTATTTCATTTTGAATTTGTTAGTTTATCTTTTGTGCATCTGAGTATATGATTCGATGTTTTAGACTGGATTTTTGTGGTTTTGAGTTTGTGGGTTTTTTTTGGGTGCGTGAGAAGATGTTATCCAATGGTTTCATTCAACATTTTTCCTCGATTTGTTGCAACTTTGATGTCCCTGTGCCCCTTTGTCAAACTTTGTTTTCTGTTTTTTTATTTTTTCTGTGTTGCTTTTGTAAAATTAAAGTGGGAGTTTGACGGATGTTGATGAATCCCGCAGTTTATCGGCAAAGAGAACAACAACTTTTGTAATGTTTTTAGTCATTTACCCACATATTCATAAAGTGGTGTTATTTTTATGGAGGATGGTTATTAATCTTTTTGTATTGTTAATTTCGCAGCATGTGGGTTGCTCGGAGACCACTGGGTTATGCTTTTGTTCACTTGGATCACGGTACAGATGCAGAGGATGCAATTGGTGAATTAGATGGTATGTTTAGTATTTGGCTATTGATTTTTAATATGGGGTTTTCTTAGTTTATATCATTCGAATCCAGCATAAGGGAGAAAGATAAGTTCATCGGTAGCATTGTTTGTGAAGCAGCATAATTAGATGGTATCTATTTTCAAATGCATATTTCAAAATCTTCCTTATACAACCTCTGATTTTTCACAAATTATACATGTTCAACTAGGTCTAGGTTTCTTCTTTATATAATGCAGTTGTCACCTTCGTTGGAACTTCTTCACTTTTTGACATGTGAGATATCTCAATCAAAATAATGCTCATCATATAACATATAATTTAGTAGAACAATATTGATATTGTTGCTTGAGTTGTGAGCATTCTGTTTTCCTCTTCTAGAATTGTGACTTGCGATCTTGCTTTTTATGATTCACTGTTTTATTCTTTATGTCAATCCTTTACTTCTGCATTGATGGGTAACTCTTTGGTTTTGTTTTTTGTTGAGCTTTTTAATTAGCCCAGGCTAGCTGTCCATTCCTAATGGATGGGTTTGGTTTCTGCATTAAAAATGTAGTTTCTAACTATGACATCTAAGAAAATTAGTCTTTTTTTTCTCCTTTTCAGCTTATTAAACATGATTTGCTAAGTGTTTATGTTTTTAATTTGTCTGTTTGCAGTGTGGGAAAATTCTTATTATCTCCTTGACTCTACAGTTTACTGCCTGCAGACGTGTTTGACGTTTTGTTCCGCTTTTGGTAAGTGATGTTTGTTCTTTGTAATATGTGGTTTCTTTTTGAGTCTTCCCCTTTGAATCATTGATTTGCTGCTTTTATCAAACGTTCCCTATTTGATAATAATGTTAATTCAGGTTTAACATCTTATATTATTTTTGAACTTAAATAAGTTCACAGTATTAGATTGTTAGTGGGGGTTCAATTCAATATCACAATGCAATGTGCTTTGTTCTACAATTGTGTTCAAACGTTTTGGATTTCTTTCTTTATCTATAGATTTGCATTAATATTGTTTGTTGCCAAGTTAGTTGTCTTCCGTGCACATCGATATATAAAGTTTGAGATTTAGGTTTTCAATCATGTGATCCTCAAATGCTTTATTAATTAGTTGGTTAAATGTCTGGTGATCATTTGGGACTATAGAATATTAAATTTGTTGTCAATGCTTTGAAATTTAGATGAGTACCATGGATACCTGATTGTTTCAAATTTGTGTTTATTTCCGCTTCACATTAATGTAAAGTTATATTTATGGAAGGAAAAAAAAACAACAGTTTACATCCATGCCACCTGACAGACATAGTTGTTTTTTATTTATTTCTTAACTTATTAAAACTAACTTAGTAAGTGTTTTTCTTTTTGGTTTATGCATTTGCAGTGTGGGAAAGTAATTGATTATATCTGCTTAACCCTGCTTTTCCCTTTTGGGACAAGTGCTTCAAATTTTGTTGTACTTTTGGTAATTGATTATTTGGTTTCCTCTTTAGTTAGCTTTTTCCAACTATTGTTTTACTGCTTTCATAATGTGTTAGGTGTTTTATAATAGTTATTTTTTGTCATATGTTAATTTCTGATCATTTGTTTTACTATCCTAATATGAAATGTATTTTTTTTTTTTGTCAAATTTAGTTCTTTAATTACTTTTGGTTGGCTTATTTCTTTTCTGAGTCCTTTTTATTTTTGGAATTTCGAGTTTATGTAGTGGTTATCGGTTTTGTAATAGTTATGTTAAAATTATTTTAACCATTTATTTAATTAGGAATGAAAGAAATCAATCATTTCTTTCATATTTGTTTACAGATTTGTGTTATACTGATTCTTATCTTTATAAAATTTATCTCTCTTTTAACATATTCAATGGAAACAATTGAGGTCACCCCTATTGCAAAATTGCGTCCTTACACTAAAGCGGAGAAAATAAAGATTTGTGTCTGTAGGATATGGAAATCTAGCATTTCTGCAACTGTTCGCAAATACGTTACACTACAGTGTATCTTGGTTGATGAAACAGTAAGCCATCATTCTCATAATTCAAATTAAGTACTTTAACAGTTATAGTTATGTAGTAAGTTTTTTTTTATTTTTCATTGTTAGTTTGTTAATTTATATTTATGTTTATATATATATATATATATATATATATTTTTTTTTTAACAGTTTCATTTTTTAACATGTCTAAAGTGTTTTGTAAATCTTGGTTATGATAGTTGACATATTTTCAGTTAGTTTATTTACCCACTGTGCTCATTCAATCTCTCTGTACCAAAATATAATGTTTTTCACTATTTACTTACTCATAAGTCTTTTAATTATGTTATTATTCTTTTGTTTTTTTGTTTTTTTTCTTAATATGGCATGTGATCAATTACGAAGAACAATGCGGTTGAAGCATCTGCGTCAGACATCGATTGTGAACTGGTAGCCTCAAAGATTGATGCTGGTAGTTGTTACGAAATCATGAATTTTCGCACGATCAACATCAGAGGACAGTATAAAGTGGTGCCGCATGAAACCCAGGTTATATTCACTGGTACAACATTGTTTAAAAAACTGTCTACCGTCTTTCCACCCATCCCTCGACGTAGGTTTTTCCTACTAGATTTCAACATGCTCTATCCGCGTCTGAACAGAGATGATATTCTTGCAGGTAACATCAATACGTGTGTATTTGTCTATATATATATATATATGTGTGTGTGTGTGTGTGTGTGTGTATCTACATGTTCATCAATTAAAAACATTTCTGTTATTTTTTCACTGAAATGAGTTTTGACATTATTTTTGTATTAACTTTTTAAATTGTAAGATGTGATTGGCCATATAACTGCGGTCCAGCAATTGGAATCAAAACAGATTAATCAAAGAATAGTGCAGAAGTGTGATATACACATTGAGAATATCAGGTTGTTCTTTTCTTTAACTGTTGCAATTCCAATTTGTTAATATCATTTTCTCTGTTAGGCTGGGAAGAAAATTTAGTGTTTGTTTCTCATTTGTTTTGTGCACAGAAAAGAAGAATTATCTGTTACATTGTGGGCAGATATTGCAGAAGCTTTTTGTTCTTTATCGATCCACAAGTTGTCTTTGCCGATTATTGTTGTATTTACAAGTTTAAAAGTCAAGATTTACCTAGGTAAGCTCATCTAACTAATACCCATTTTTTCTGTCTTTATTTAGATATGTTCTTACATTTCTTGCTGTAAACTGTTCCACTATTTTATCATTATGGAATTTTAGTGTATTTGATTGTTACTCTTTAGGACAAAATTTTGATGTCTTATTTTTTTTCTTTCTTATTTATAAACTGTTAGAACCTGTTTGTTACAGTTTGTATTTTGTTTCTAGCATTACATGTTCAAATTATTTTACCACATTTTTATATGCATCCATTACAATATTTTCCTCACATTTAAACATCTATCATCCAATTAAAAACATTTACTCATCTATCATATTTGCTAATATTTGTTTTACAATTCTGTTATTATTTTTTACCATCGACAGAGAACATCGTCTTGAATAGTACTGGCTCCTCCCTTTTTTTCATCGACCCAGACATCCCGGAGGTTAACTCATATAAATCAATGTCAGTGCACTTCTAAAATCGTCATTCCTGTTCAAACCTCTAAACATGCTAATTTTTCAAAATTTCTTATTTTCTTTTTAAACTTGCAGGTTCTCAACCTGTAAAGTCCCTGTAAAAATACTGCCTCCTTCTTCAAGGCAGGCAAATGAAGCTGAAATTCTGCGTACAGCAAGAAGAGTAACAATAGATGAGCTGGCCTTTTTGGATCCTGATTTGTATAAGGTATACAAATGATTTATGCTTTTCTATCTTTTTTTTTTTTTTTTTTTTTTTTTTTAAACATTTACCTTGATTTTTACATATTGAACAGAAACTAATTTTGTTGTTGCTCTTTTATGACACACGTGTCATAAAACATGTGACAGAATGATACATTCCTATGTAAAGCATCTATCAAACGTTTTGACACACGTTATGATTGGTGGTACAATGCTTGCCCTAGCTGTGCCAAACAAATGCATAAGAACCCGTCGACTGGACAACTCATCTGTCAGAAACACCCCAACCAAATTCCAATACCATGGTAACATTCAATATGCAAGTTTGTTATTCTGTCTTTTTTTACTTTTTCTACGATTTTCAATTCCATGCTGTTTCTTTCCAACTAAAAAATGACTTCAAATCTGTAACCTCTGTTCTTTAAACTTCTTTGCTCTGATTGTTAACAATGAGTTATAAACCATAAAAAAAAACTCATGGAATTCAATTTTTAAATATAGGTACAAAGTTAATTTGATTCTTGAAGACAACACTAATGAAATTAGTGCTTTGATAATTGGCAAAGGTGGAGAAAAACTCTTTGGTATGCCCTGCAAAGATTTGGTCATGAATCAGAGATTGATTGACCAACAACAACTGCCAAATGAGTTTTTGCGACTGATTGGACAAAAGAAGATTTTCCACTTGCGATTCGGAAATAGAAAAAATAGTTTCAACTCAAGTGACGTGTTGGTTTACAATGTGTCTAATGATACAGCTATAGAACCAATAACTCCACAAATCTTACCAAGAGCAGTCACATTATCTTCCACTACTGTATTATCTTTGACCTCACCACCTGAAACAAGCGGAGAATCACATAAACGAAAGAGGGAGTCTGTGAGGAAAGCTCTTTTTACTGACAGTGAACAGAGGTATAGATTCAAACTCCATAGTATCATAAAATCTGATACTTTTATTTTACTTCCCTGTGTTCAAATATTCATATGTTCTGGCTATCTTGCTTTGCTTAATATATACCTGTGAAGAATCTTTTTTTTTTTTTTTTTTTTTTTTTTTTTTTAAAGACACAATTTGAGTAAAGAGACACGAATTATAGTTAGACAACATTTTCTATGTTTTATCCAATAAAATGTGCTCATCACTCATGGTCATTTAAAACAGTGAAGCAGAAGAAATTTCAGAAGTTGACCCAAAAGAATTTGATGAAATACCTATCAAATTGCTGAAAAAAAATCCACCTCCAGCTTCTGCAAAAACAGATAGTACCTCCAAAAATTAACTGGGTCAGTATGGTTCCATTTTGCTAAATTCTTTGCTTCAAAACTGCTCAGCTGCGAACTTAATCACTATCTAAATGCCTTGCATTATTTTTCTCTATACAGGTTGGTTTCTCAATGTTAACATTGATAATGGTCCTGCTATAAGACGTTTCCTCCTCTGCTACAATATATTTTGCATCTTTTGCTACTCTGTATTAAACATTGTCCTATATCTTTGGTGGTTTGTAAATACCACTTTTTGCACAAAACTCGACAATATTTTTTGCATCTCCGTATACCAGCATTTCTTAATTTTTTGTGTACAGAAGCTGGTTTAGTTTTTAGAGCACAAAGAACAGCTAAAGTAGAATATATAGCTCTAATATTTTTTGTATCCCTGTATGAAAGGCTGCTAATATTTTGTTTGTAAGTATGATCAACCTAATCCAAAAACACTTATAAGTGTTGTGATCTAATCATAAACTTTCATGTTTATCCCTACCTTCTCACAATTCAAGCTTTTCTCCAACTTTTCCATTTTCTTTGTTATTAATGTTATCATTGATTTGCAAATTCATTTTTCAAGTCTTTAATATAGCATTTCATTCTGCTTTAAAACCCGCAGCAACGCGCGGGTATAAATAACTAGTTGTAAACTATAGCTCTAAGTTTTTAATCGATTTCGTTAATTTTTTGAAAATCCATATTTTCTTGGCATTTTCCCAGCATCACGTGCTTCATAAAATTCAAGTTGGACATTCCATAAATGTTCTAGTCGCCGAAATCCGTTACGGTTTTGGTAACTCTGTTTTGGGCCTTACTAGTACTGTTCTTGAATTTTCAAAATTTCAACCAAAATTGGGATTTCACATAAATTGTGTGCTATAACTCTTAGTATTTTAATCTTCTTCTTTTTTTATTTATTTATTTATTTATTTATTTAATTTTATTTTTTAACATAACAAGTCTATTCGATTCCTCCGGTTTAACAAGAAAATGATTGTCATGATTATCATGGTTGTTCATATAATTAATAAAAAATTATAGGGTAATTCTATTAATACCTCACAATCTTATGAAGACACCCTACACTTAAAATTTATCACGTAAACTTCTTCTTTTACCCCTATTTGAATTAAGGTGAGAAAAAGAAAATCCAACCATCCAATTATTTGCCGGCCAACCACCTCACAGCTATCCACTTACCATGGCACCACATTCTCTAAAGTTCATCTTCTTGTCCGTATGAATTCTCTGTAATTGATATCTGGCATCAATTGTCAAGACAAATAGTGCTTGTTGATTTGATCTATGCTTCTGCACTTCTAATTTCATTTTGTAGTTGGATGTTTTTCTATAATTCTTTGCGAGTATAAAACCTCTAGAATTTAGGGATTTTCATTGCTTAATTGAAGTGAAGGACTATTACATTCTTTTTTATTTTCTTTGGAAACGGGGTTGATGAGTTTGGGTGTTGGGACTTAGGTTGTAGGGAGAGAATGAGAGAGGTTGGAGATGCGATGCTAATGGGGTTTAGGGATGGGAACTCGTGGAATGGAGATGTTTGGTGTTTCTTTTTGTTTTTGGGGTGGGGTGGCTTCAGAAATATGAGGGACAAAGTTGAAATTTTTGAGGAATTTTTTGGATGTGGGGTGGATTCATAACATTGTGAGGTGTGTATAAAATAACCCAAAATTATATCTTAGTAATGTAACCAAGGAAAAAAGAAAACACATAAAATGGAAGGATCTTGTAGACGAGAGATTTTTTTTAGTGTGGGGACAAATGGTGGAACACCATATGTGATTATACATTGGAGGAATTAGGACATGGTGTTTCATTTAATGTTTTGGACATGTGGTGTTTCGTTTAATGTTTTGGACACAGTGAAAAAACTCTTGTTGTATAGATGGGTTAAATACAGTCTTATGCATCAAGTTCAAATTCTTGTTCTCATAAATTTAATTAGACGTTAAAATCGTCATCCAATACATCGAACAAAAGACATTTTCTTTGCATCAACAAGAGGAGAGTTCAACTTTTCTCTCTCAAAGATCTATCTCGCTGAAAGACAAATAGAGATAAAAAAACTGTACTGGCCGGCCTTAGCCTTTGGCTTGGGTGCCGGTGGCAGCCCCTCTTTTTGATCCTCCTTCCTTTTTTCTATCATTTCAATTTCCTACTAAATTTTGTTCCAGCTTTCTTTGAAATTGGTCTCAATTTTTCTTCTGAACTTGTCTCAGATTTGGCTTCATGCCCCTTCCTCGGCATCCATCGCCGCTTGTCCGCCGTTTTTCGTCAGTTTTTACTGCCTTTTGTTATTTAGGTTTCCACCATCCCTCTCCTCTGCCTTTTGGTCTGATCATGGAAAACATTATTGGATAACGTATGGTCTAAGTCAACAAAATAGAAAAGAAAAAACCTGACGACGTCATTTAAGGAGGAACTAGTCGTATGCTAACTTTGGTTTGCGAGCCAATTACTATGCGTCCCTCTTCTTGTTGAAAGGGACAATTCCCTCCATTTCCTGCATTGAAGTTCAAACAGTGCAGGCAGAGAGAGAGCCATGCATCTATGGCCGTCGACGACGATCAGAGACTCCTTCAAGCTCGCCTACCTGAGAAAGCTCGAATGGAACCTCCAGAGGATGAAAAGCGAGAAGGAATCACATAATTCAGTCGATCAAAAGCTGCTTGACGGCCAAGAAGCCGGAGCCGCCAGACAGCCGAATAGCCCACAATGCGGAATCAACGGGAAAGCGCTACCAATTCTAAGGCTCGTGGAGGTGATGGAGTGGTCGTTGGACTCTGCGGCGAGATTCTGATGCTTCTCTCTTGCTACTTTTGCTGTTATTGATCGTCATTATTTGGTTTTGTATATGGGGGAAATTTGCTAAATTTTTATCGTCAGTGTTTTAACTTAGGTAGAAAACTTAGGTTAATCGTTGCTTAGGGAGACCTAAAAATTTAAAAAAAAAAAAAAAAAAAAAATCTCATATAGGACTAAGGTTCTAAAAGACTCTAGACGCTAGTCGGATGACAGGACTAGCTCCTAAGCAGCTAGGCGGGGCATAGGCGGACTAAGCGGATTTAAGTAGATCTTATATTCCGTGTAAATAAGTGTCAGTTTATACTTAAAATATATATAATTTCATCATAAACTACAAAATAGAATAACATATATATTATGAAGTATTGGAATATAGGGAAAAACATGGGAACAAACATATAATGTGTGTTCATTTAAGTATTTAATATGTCTCTTATAATTTATTGAAAAAAAAATAAAAAATAAAATATAAGTTATCTATTTTCTTTCTAAGTGAATCGCAACCTAGGGGGTCTATGAGGGCGCTTTAGTTGGTCTAGGCGCATTTTTTTAATTTTCAAACGCCTAAGCATTAATCGGAACGGTGACCAACCGCCTAACACCTAGACGGCGCTAGGCTGGGATTTTTAAAACAGTGTATAAGACTCAAAAGGTAGACCTCACTGTTAATTTTGAGTGGAAAACAAACTCATTCATGTGTGAGTGTTGTACACCAGCTTCTTTTTGTTGAAAGATGGATACAATCAAAAGTAAAAGAATTTACGTGGCCATTTTTATTGAAAGATGGGTAAATTGAGCACGTCCACTTGTATTCAATTAATGAAAGTTTCAAACTTAGACACGTTATATTGAAACTTCAACAAATATAAGATGGGATGACTGCTTGATTACACCATTGACACTTTTATTTTCAGCATCCAAAAGCCCAAAATACGAAAATATGGATCATGGCTTTTTATCTTTAATGTTGGGTGGGCCTTGTGGGTTGCCCTTTCATTCGTCAAAAAGCCTAAAACAGAAGTGGGCTGTAATTTGCTTCTTGTGGTGGAAACCAAGCAAGTTGAAGATGGGCCTAATAGCTAGCAGACAGTTTACCAGATCGAGTGAGGTTAGCTACGTTGCCAAGCAAGATCCTGTCTTACCTCACCCACATTGAGTTTGAGTTGCCACTGGGTCCCTTGAGACTAACTAGATTCCAATACCTCTACCTCAAAGGGCCGAAGGAGTGACATAAACATAATGTATACCCTTATTCTTACCATTTTTAAACGTATTATAAGCATATTACTTCACACTATCAGCATGTATAGAAAATTTTCAACGTGAACGTAACATTGTCACGTACTATTATATAATAGGTGATTGGTAACATTACGTAACGCTGTCACGGTCACATAAAAAAACTTGGGTAGGGTAATTTGACTAGCTGAATGGTTCATAGAGGAATGCGCATTGCTTTTGGTACATGTGACCTAATGCAGGTACAATTTACAATCACACAGTCTCACGCTTTGTGAGAGTAACTTGATTATCAAGCTGCCATACTAAATACTCTCTCCTACGATTAAAACTCTCATGCACCATATTTCATACCTGTTTTTTTTGTCTTTTTAACTAGATTAGTCATGTGATTAGAGAGATAAAAAGAAAAATTTGAAACTGAAACATGGAATATACAAGTAAAGAAAATGTGTGCACGTTTCTATGATTGCTTCTTCTAGCACGGCAAACAAGTGCAATACTTCAAAATTAAGCAACCACCGTCACTTCTTCTTAAGAGCTCACCCTCACCCTCAGTCTCCACCACCAAAGGGACCTCCCTCTACCGCCACTTCTTCAAACTTCAACTGCAAAAATTACCAACAGATTAATCAAATTTACTTAATTATGGCACCCATCACCAGCCTCGTCTGCTTCGCTCTCACTCACTTTGGTTTTCTCTGGACACCCACATTTTTTCAAAATTTCAGGTATGAAAACCTGATTGAGCTCGTGCGAGGTACATTCAGCAGTTACAGGTACGAAAATCCCCTCGGTCTCCCTCCCTTGGGTTTTGGTTTTGCACACCCTCTACTTGCAACCCTTGTGTAATCTCATCGTTGCAGCTACCTGCATTTAATTGTTGTTCAAACTTAATCAACACCATATATATATATATATATATATATATATATATATGTGCGATCATATGTATGTATGTTGAAACGATCAAAGTTCGACATGACCGGCTACGTTTGATCTCGTTCGATGAAGTGATCATGAAGGGGCGTTGTTTGGTTTTGGAGCTGCAGATGAATGTATTGTACATGTGTTTTGTTATGCAATGTGTATGATCAGGAGAAATTAGTCTGTTGTATTGGATACGCAGCATTGACATTCGCCTATCTTGTTAGTAAATTGTCTAATCATTTTATCTTGTACAAATTTTGCGGGTGTCGATTAATTTGGGATTGATTCTCCAATGAGTCGTTTTGTAACCGCTTCATTTTCAGCTTTTAATTTTAATTTTATTTTTTGGTTTTCATTTTTAATTTTTTGAATTTGAAAAATGAAATCTTGTTTTGTAACTACATTCAGTTTTCATTTGAAACCAAAAAGTGAAAACTCACGACTAAATTTAGAAAACTCAAGAAAATAATTTTTAGGTATTATTCTTTTTGAAAATTGGAAGTAGTTACCAATTAAAATTTCAGTTTTCAATTTAAAAAATAAAAAAACTAAGACGAAATGTAAGAAGTTTGAACGAGTTTAGATGAGTTTAGATGACCTTTAAGGTTTAAGCATAAGGGGTTGCCTTGAAGAGAAGCAATTAGAGCTAATTTCTACACTTTACCATCCTCTATGTCTACACTTTATCTAATCTGACGGACCAAATCTTCCACATCACTATCAATTCTACTTCATCATCTTACTCCAATGTCTCATTCACTCAATGATCCAAAAGTCCAATTCCATATTAATTGGGTGACCTTGCCACTCGAGTATTTCAATTGTGTAGGGTTTGCAACAGTGGTGAGCGGAGTAAAAAATCCATGCTAGGATGGGCTAATGAAAGAAATTAGAAAAAAAAAAAAAAATTAGTAATATCATGGAAAATTTTAATCAAACAAGAGTGATGGAGCCTTCAAATTTGTATGAAAAAAAAAATTAGTATTGAGCAGAGTCATAGTAAATAGAACCTGTGTTGACATCTTACACAACATTGATAATAACGTTATAACTAGCTCAAACTATTATTATGAGATTTTTCTTTTAATATTATTCAATCTTCTTCTCGAATGTATATACCTTGTTTTATATGAACTAAAAAAAAATGGTTTAAAAGAAATCATAGTGTTGGCAGAAGGGTAGTTATATATGGTTTTTACTTGTGGGGGTTTAAAAAACCAAAAGTTAGTTTTCTATTAGCAGGTGTCAATCCCAGGACCTGATGATACCTTCAAAATGTGGAAGTAGTTACCAATTAAGATTTCAGTTTTCAATTTAAAAAAAAAAAAAAAAAAAAGGTGAAGATGAAATGTAAGCAGTTTGAACGAGTTTAGATGACCTCTAAGGTTTAAGCATAAGGGGTTGCCTTGAAGAGAAGCAATTAGCGCTAATTTCTACACTTTGCCATCCTCTATTTCTACACTTTATCTGATCTGACGTACCATCTTCCACATTACTATCAATTCTACTTCATCATCTTACTCCATAGTCTCATTCACTCAATGATCCAAAAGTCCAATCCCATATTAATTGGGTGAACTCGTCACTCAGAGTATTTCAATTGTCTAGGGTTTGCAACAGTAGTGGAGTCAGAAATCCATACTAGGTAGGGAGGGGCCCTTAAGCTAATGAAAGAAATTAGAATTTTTTTTTTACTAATATCATGGACAATTTTAATCAAACAAGAGTGATGGAGCTTTAAAATTTGTATGAAAAAATTATTATTGAGCAGAGTCATAGTAAATAGAACCTGTGGGGATTTAGAAAACCAAAAGTAGTTTTTTGTTAGCAAATGTCAATCCCAGGACCCGATGATACCTCCAAAATCTGATCTACCAATACACCACATACTCATTATTGCTAAAACCAGTAGACAAATATAAGTTTAAATTCTAGGAAGGGCACTGGACTACCCTAATCTCCATGCGGCTCCGCCACTGGTTTGCAATTGCATTAAATGAGATACAACATTGCAATAGAGCACATTTCATATCATACTTAAAGTATCTAGACTCCTACTTTTAGTTCTAAGGGAAATTCTGTCGTTTTAACAAGAAATTATTGTATGGTACTGAGATGTTGTTAAAAGATAAAGTGATTTCAAATTTAACATGTAAATTGGTATTAAAATCAATTCTAAAGCATAACTTCGTCGTCTACCCATTTTATAACACGCACATTTGTATATATATTTTTTTGTTTTCATTTCAATTTAGTCATAATCAAAATAGATTTTTTTTACTCATAAGTGTTGTGGCCAATTTATCTGACAAGGGAGAGAGGGGCACAACAAGAGAGAGAATGGAGAAAGTGTTGGGATTTCTGTGTGTATGAGATGTGTTATTCCCCTACACAATACCTTTATTTATAGTAGTAAAGAAGAGAGGAATTACTTGTCCTCCAAGTAAATACAATCCTAGTAGGGAAAGAATAACTAGTAACCAAATATGTTTAACATTTACACAAGAACTTTGATATAATATCTATAACACTCCCCCTTGAGTATACTCAAGTAGATTCATCATCAAGTAGAGTTGAGGAAGTCGACTCGTCGACACTGATTTGGCAACATACTAGTATCAGACAAAGGAACTTGCATATGGAACTAGGTCTCACAAAAGCCCAAGGTGGAACAAAAACCCATAGTCTCAAGAAGGTGCGTGAGAAAGTGTAAAGTCAAATTAAACGTCTATGGGACGTATTTCAACTAATTCAAGATGGGTGCCTCGTCAAAATCTCATCAGGTAGCAAAAACCCAAAGGAAAAATTCTCCTAATCGTAGGAAAAAAAAGTACATTAAGATCAAGCAAGTATACTTCGGGATACTCCTCCTGAGTTTGACATAATTCCAAAGAGAACTAACAATATTACAACTCAAAAAGTTTACGCATACCGATTCCCTGAACAAGCTTCTGAAATGTCGTCTTCGGTAAAGATTTGGTGAAGAGGTCGGCCAAGTTGTCTTGAGCCGAATTTGCTAGATTACAATTATTCCGATGCTCTTGTTGCTGCTGTGAGATGAAGAACTTCGGCGCAAAGTGCTTGGTGTTGTCTCCGTTGATATATTCCTTATTGAGTTGTTCAATACATTCTGCGTTATCTTCATAAACGTTGTAGGGACGTCAACAATGGAAGAAAGTTCGCAGATGCTTCGAATGTGTTTTAGAACCGCTCTCAGCCTAAAGCAAATGTCCAAGAAAAAAAAGTATTTTCTTAATCAATTTGTTAAACACTACAAAACATTTGAGTCTGAAATGAAAGAAAAGTTGTCTGATTTTGTTTTTATTGAGCTTCAAAATCACGGGGCATGCCTTATTTTAGTACTGTTTTAGTCCATTTTCCGTTCGAAAGTGTTCTGTTGTCTGATTTTATATATGCTTTCCAATCGTATGTATTCCGATGGAAATTCTTAGTTATTTTTAGTTGTATATCCTTTTGTGTTTATTTTTTAAATCACGTGACAAGAGAGATAGATAAAATAAATATACCTTCGGTTACTTGTAGATTTTCTTGTATTGTAAGAGGCTAAATTGTGGACTGTTGTGAAAATTTGAAGGTTTTGGCTCCACTGCCAACTGGGTTTGATGTGTTCGTTGCCCACTTGGCCACCAACCCAACACTGGCACTGGCATTAACCCTGCTAGACGTCTTGGAGCTGCTGTTATCTACAACCAAGACAAGGCTTGGGATGACCGAGTATATACTCTAATATTAATTATTCTTCACTTTTATGTTATTCTTAAAATGTAAGGTACTCCGGAACACTGTAAAATTTTCGCTATTATATTTTCTTGTCTACTTTTTTATTGTTTGCAGTGGATTTTCTGGGTAGGACCCTTCATTGGAGCAGCAATTGCAGCCTATCTTGAGAGCAGGAGCAGTCAAGGCCCTTGGATCATTCAGAAGCAACCCCCATGTTTAAATTTGAATATTTTCAGAGAATATGATGGGATTTGGAAAAACAATGTTAAATATTAAGGGGAAGTAGTATTTATATTTAATTGTTGCTTTAGCTTGTGTATGTGTATGAAGGCTTCTTTTGCACCTCTCTCAACTAAAATTCCATCAGAAAAAAAGGGGCTGGGAGAGGCCATGAAATCGTGGGTATTATCAGGTTTAAGGGGGATCTTTTTTCCCCTCTTACTTTCCTTTTTACTGTTTCTGCAAGAACTTACACTTCACTTTTGCTTGCTGAGTGGGTTGGGCACTCTAAAAACCAGAAGGTAAATACTAGTTTGCATCTAGAAAACAAAGGGCAACTTTAAGCTAACAAGGTTCTCTGCTTTGTGAAAGTCGTGGGGAGAAGGGGGGAGGGTGAAATCCTCAACCCTCGCAAATACATGAATGACGCGTTTACTAATCCATAATCAGAATAAGGAAAATTGAACTGAGGATGAATTGAATTAAGGAGGTGTTGAATTGAGGGGGAATTATAATCAAATTCATGTTAAAGTTCTTTCCTAATTCACCTGAATTGGAATTGAATTTTGTTTGATTACTAAACTGCTCTTGTTCTACATAAATTATTTTTTTCATCCTCGTTGGTAAAATTTTAATTTATTTAACATACATTAATCCAATTTGTCTCTATAAAATAGAGGAAGAATGTTTTTTCTATATAAAAACAAAAATAAATTAATAAACTCATAACAACAAACACAAAGGAAGCACTTTTTTTCCCGATCAACCCCACCCTCTCCCTTTCACCAGCCACCATAGCCCTCCCTTCAGTGGCAAAACCAAGAATTATTGAGAAGAAGCGCGAAACTTAAAAGGGTAAAAAGTCCTAGAAAGATGTAGACATTTATTCGAGGCTTAAGTCCATGGTACGCATGAAGATTAGACAATACTTCATTCAACTAAGTGACTTCACTTTATTCAGAACTTTCTTGAATATTCGAATGAGGATTTGTACTAACTGAAATATTCGAATGAGGATTTAGTCTACCCGAAAATATTCGAAAGAGGATTTGGGCTAACTGGAATATTTGAAGGAGGATTTAAGCACCGTTTCTTATAATATAGTTCCATTACACAATTGTATAATGAGCAGGGTTTTAAAAGACGTTATGCACTAGTCGGGTGGTGTGATGTGCTCTAATGCCTAGAGCATAAGTAGAGCTTAGGCAAACTAGGCAGATTTGAGTAATTTATCGTATAAATAATTGCTATTTATTATATAACATAAATTATATAAAATATAATATATTAAAATTGATAGATTTTCCTTAATATTTTTGTCAATTATAATACGAGTTAAAATTTAAAGGATTATGAGCTCGTGAAACTTTACATATGTTGTAAGCTTATTTGATTGAACTATTCTAAGCGAATAGAAAGGGGGGAGGCCGGCGGCAATAGAGAAAGAATAGAGAGATTTAATTGTGAGGTTGTGTTGTATCACCCTATTGTGCCTTTATTTATAGTAGTAGGATAAGTTAAATCTTTACCCTTTTAGGATTCCAACTCTAATAGGATATTAACTACTAAAGGAAATATTCAAAGATATCCCTAGATACACTAGGATTTACACAATCACATTCCTATTCTAAATAGGATTGCAACACTCCCCCTTGAGTGTGTAAATACTCAAACAAAACATCGCATCAGATCTTCAGCAGATAAGGTAGAACAGTTGATGAAGTCGGTGGCACAATAGGCGAATGCAAGTCTCAAATTTAAAGAAAGTATGCATTGGTAGTAAAACTCACAAAACCTCACTATGGTAAAACCTAAGGTAAGTGAAAACCCATAGACTAAGGAGAAAAGTGAGAAGTATGCATAATGTCTAAAACAAACGTCAAACAAGACGAAAGTAGTGAACTCAACGAGTATGATCATCCCAGGATGGGTGTCTCATCAAAACCTCGTTAGGTAGCAAAAAACCAGTGGGAAAAATGCTCCTAATCGTAGGAAAAATAGTACATTAAGATCAAGTGAGTATGCTTCAGGATACTAAATATATGAAATAGAATATTCATAATTATGAATATGTGGAGAAAATCGAAAATAAATCAATTTATGGTTATGAAAAATTTAATTGAGGAATTTTAAAATTTTGTTACCGGAAATTATTATAATTTATGTAATTGTATTATTGAGATTTTATATTATTTTTCGAGAATTTATATTAATTTATTTGAATCTAGTTTTAAATTAAATTAGTTACGAAGTTTGAAGTTTGAAGTTTGGAAATTAATTATCTAAAATCCGTAGACCTTTCGAGGTCACAATTTCTATTTTTGAATAGAGCTCAATCTCACGAACGCGTAGGCGCAAACTGTTTATGAAACGGAGTTATGACGAAGAAGTTATTAACGTTTAAAGTTAAGGATATTTTGGTAATTTTAACCTTCTTTTGAAAGCTCCAGGTTTTCTGGAGCCTTGTGATATGCCACGTATGTGGCTGTGATGAAAGGAAAAGAAAAGAAGAGTGAGAGATGGATGGCTAGGATGAGAAGGAGAGAAGAGAAATGAGGAAGGGGACCGACCAATCATGAAGAGAGGAAAGGAGGGGAAAGAAGGGAGAAGAGAAAGAGGGAACCAGATCCCTCTTCAACCCGCCAACCAGGCCATATCTCCTAATTCCTGCCATCGTTGACAACGGGACCGGTGCCAAAATGATCCTTACCTCGAACCTAGTCGTTTCTTTTACCAATTTCACCCAAAAATATAGAAAAATTGGCCTTGAATTTGGGAGAAACCGCATAGTGGGTGCGGGGGTTCTTGTCATCAATCCTCCCATTTCTGAAACAAATTTCTTCAATCACCATCACCTATAACATCCTCTTGAGCCCATGAACAAAGCCCAAACAAGTTTGGGGGTCGCGAAGTTGTTTTGGAGTCGAATCAAGAACACCCAAATTAAGGGTTTTCGGCAGTTCGAGGGTGATTTGAGGTGTTTCTCGGCCGAATTGGACTTTGGTCCAGGTATAAAAGTTGTTCCTATCATTGAACTCTACTTTCCTGTAAAATTTGATAATTTTTAGAGTTAGTCAGAAAATTGGGTTTCCGTTCACCGGAAACTGCCACCCACAGTGGTGCGTGGCCAGTGGGCCAATGCTGTCATTTTGTACAAATTTGGATATTCTAAATATGAATTTGGTACCCATTGGGGGTGTTTCAATCATTAGAACTAATGTTGGATATTTCGTTTATTTGGAATATAATCGGAAATGGATTAAGATTGAATGGTGAACTACGAAAGGCTTGATCCCGTTCAAGGGTACATAGGCAGTCTAACAGGGGTTAGATGTAGCCTTAAATAATCGAGACAAATCTTTTGTTGAGAAATCGAACTAAGAAAAGGAATGTGGTGAATAATTTGAGATTTAACATTATGTTTTGGTAAATAAATGTTGATCATAAATTTTGTGAGGGAAAAAGAAATTGAGGTAGAGAATCGTGATTAATGATAGTTAACTAAACAAGAGTTTAGTTTGGGCCTATCACTGATATTATTTTCCGAAATAAATATTTCGGGACGGGGCGTTACAAATGGTATCAGAGCAAATGATCCTACCTCACAATGTGAGTTATTATTGGCGGTTGTGGATGTGAATTGTGAACTGCATTGATATTGCACTAATTGATAAGTTCTTTGACTAATGGTGAATTTATGTGAAATGCCTATATTGTGAATCACTATGAAGTGATTTGAATTGAGTAGGAGTAGAAAATTTTGAAATGTCATATTTTATGTATAGTTTTAAGAATGAGTGTTTGATTTAAAGTTTCAGATTAATCTTGAATTGAGTTGATATTATGATATGCATTATGAAAATGTTGAATGTTAAGATGATTGTGAAATTGTGACAAGTAGATGGAAAAGTCCTATTATACCTGTGCAATTGAGAAATGTTGAATTGGGCGAAAAGGCTCGTGTATGTTGATTTGGGCAGAAAAGGCTCGTGGATGTTGAATTGGGCGAAAAGGCTTATGGATGTCAATTTGGGCTTGATGGCCATGGAATGGGAGGATGTGTTATATGGGCAAAAAGAGCCCGATGATGTGTTATGTGGGCAAAAAGAGCCCAAGGTTGTGTGATTAGGCAAAGTGGCCCTGTGAATGATGAATTGGGCGAAATGACCCGTGAAGTGTGAAGGAATGGTTGAACGGGCACAAAGACTCAATGTTTCTGGGAAGAATTTTCATGTGTGGGTTGTGAGAATGAATTATTGAAGTGATAAAAATGTGTGATGTGTATTGGCTAGGTATATTACAATTTTTTCCAGCCTACTAGTCACTAATTGAGATGAAAAGAAAATGGTGGTGAAATTATTGTTTTGACAATGATAATTATGGCTAGAAATTTTAAATCTTTTGGCCAATGATAATTGTGGTTGGAAATTTTAGTATTTATTAAAGTCATGATGATTTATCGAATGATAATAAAATTATAAACTGTGGTTATGGTTGATCATTATATTTGGAATGGTGAAAAGATCATAAAGATTTCTTCATTTATTATTGGTGGACATGAATGAAAATATGGAATGAGATTTTGAGTTCATTTAATATAAACGTTTTCCCAGTAGAGCTTTTACGTTGATGAAAAGAATAGTTGGGGAAAGTTATAATTACAAATTTGATTGATTTGGTTGCCATAGTTATGGATGGTCATTGTTGGATTCAATATTACGAACAAAATTGATGAAGAGCACATATTCTTGTGGCTGTGTGGTTAATAAGGGTTAGTTGTTGGCCAATAGAGTTGTAATATATTAAAATTTTTCTCCTTTGGTTGATGGAATGTGAATAGTACTTTGGATGTGCAAGTCACTCATTTATTCGGTCTATGACTGCACTTTGAAGCAATTTAAAAGAGAAACAATTGAAAGAATGATTTGGGAAAAAAAAAAAAAAAAAAAAAAAGAAGAAGATAAGGTTTTTAAATTTACTATGAGTAATTTAGTTTAATTGCGGAAATAAAGGAAATCATAGAATGAGGTTTTATGTTAGTGGTGTTGCGGAGTTGGTTTTAAATTTTTTTCCTTTACCTAGTGAGTGTGATTGGAAACTCAACTGATTTTGGTTGGAAGTTTTGCTATTTAATTTGCCAATTATAATGTTTTGGCTTGAAATTTTGATATTTACTTAGCCACTGGTGATTATGGCTTGCATTTCTGGTATCTCCTTGATCAATGATGGTTATGACTGAAGTTTATGATCATTGTTTTGAGGGTGATGTATATGGAAAAAGAAAAAAATTTCTGACATATAGTATTGCCAGTGATTGTGATTAATATGCTAGTATTTATTTTAGGTCATGAAAATTTTGGCTTGATGAGGATATTTATTTTGCCAATGAATGTGGCTGGGAATCTGAAACTGTGGGTAAGAATCACGATTGTTATTCATTGGTTTACTTATTTTTAGAGCTTGAATAAAATCGTAGAATGATATTATGATTTTATTCACCATTAAAGGAATGGTGGAAATAGTTCTAATTCATTTTCGTAACTCGATGGTTGAAATCTCGGGGATACCCTGAAAATTTAAATATATGAAATAGAATATTCATAATTATGAATATGTGGAGAAAATCGAAAATAAATCGATTTATGGTTATGAAAATTTAATTGAGGAATTTTAAAATTTTGTTACTGGAAATTATTATAATTTACGTAATTGTATTATTGAGATTTTATATTATTTTTCGAGAATTTCTATTAATTTATTTGAATCTAGTTTTAAGTTAAATTAGTTATGAAGTTTGAAGTTTGGAAATTAATTATCTAAAATTGGTAGACTTTTCAAGGTCATATTTTTTAATAGAGCTTGATCTCACGAACACGTAGGTGCAAACCGTTTGTGAAACAAAGTTATAAAGAAGAAGTTATTAACGTTTAAAGTTAAGCATATTTTGGTAATTTTAACCTTCTTTAGAAGGCTCCAGATTTTCTAGAGCTATGTGATATGCCACGTGTGTGGTTGGGATGAAAGGAAAATAAAAGAAAAGTGAGAGATGGACGGCTGGGATGAGAATGAGAGAAGAGAAAGGAGAGAAAGGAGGAAGGGGATCGGCTAATCAGGAAGAGAGGAAATAAGAGGAAATAAGAGGAAATGAGGAAAAAGAGAAAGAGGGAATCGGATCCCTCTTCGACCCGCCAACCCGACCCGGCTATATCTCCCAATTCTGGCCACCATTGATGACGAGACCAGTGCCAAAATGATCCTTACCTCGAACCCAGTCGTTCCCTCTACCAATTTCACCCAAAAATATAGAAAAATTGGCCTTGAATTTGGGAGAAACCACACGGTGGGTGGGCGTTCTTGCTATCGATCCTCCCATTTTTGAAACAAATTCCTTCAATCACCACCACCTATAGCATCCTCTTGAGCCCATGAACAAAGCCCAAACAAGTTTGGGGGTGGCATAGCTGTTTTGGAGTCGAATCAAGAACACCCAAATCAAGGGTTTCCAACGGTTCGAGGGCTTCAATGCTATGTGCTTGGTGTTGTCTCCCTTGATGTATCCCTTCTTCAACTGCTCAATACATGCAACATTGTCTTCAAAGATCATCGTAGGAAGGTCAACGACGGTAGTAGGACTATTAGTGCTTCGAATATGTTCTATGACTGCTTTCAACCAAAAGCACTTATGCGATGCTTCATGCATGGGCGAGAATATCAGCATGGTTCAAAAAAGTCGCAACTAGCGTTTGCTTGGTAGACTTGCAAGATATAGCGGTGTCTCCAATGGTAACGACATAGCCCGTTTGAGAATGTGCCATATGTGGGTTAGACAGATATCTAGCATTTGTGTAACCAACATGGTGGGAATCAACCTGAGAACCGAGGGTGGGGGCGGCTCCTCTCGAGGATTCATGGGTGTAGAACATGCCCAATTCTGTCGTACCCTTGAGGTAGTGGAAAATGTCTTTAACACCATTCCAGTGTCTGCATGTGGGTGCATTGTTGTATGTCGCGAAAAGATTAATAGCAAAGGAGATGTCGAGTCTAGTGCATTGAGCCAAGTACAATAAAGCCTCAATTGCACTTAGGTATGGAACTTCAGACTCTAAATCTCTTCCTCATCTTCCTTTGGACGGAAGGGATCTCGTTTAGCATGTAGAGTTTGAACGACCATAGAAGTACTCAAAGGCTTCGCTTTATCCTCATTAAAACGTCGCAACACCTTTTAGGTGTAATTCCATTGATGTACTAGGATTCCCTCCGAGCAATGCTCGATCTCCAGCCAAGACAATATCTAGTTTTCCCAAGATCTTTCATCTCAAATTCCGATTTTAAGTGAACGACAATTTCCTTAAGCTTTGCAGGAGTTTCGATGAGGTTCATGTCGTCGACGTAAAATGCAATGATCGTAAATTTGGAATGTGACTTCTTTATGAACACACATGGGTAATTCGTTGTTCACATAACCTTGACTTATCAAATATTCACTTAGACGATTATACCACATCCGTTCGAATTGTTTCAATCCGTAGAGTGATCTCCTCAATCTAATAGAGAGGTGTTCCGTGGTCTAGAACTATTTGAACCAGTCAATGGAAGTCCTTCTGGAACTTTCATGTAGATTTTTGTATCTAGATCCTCTTAGAGATACGCGGTTACCACGTCCATAAGCTGCATATTCATCTTTTCGAAAACTACCAAACTGATAAGGTAGCGGAACATTATGACGTCCATTACGGGGGAATACATCACCTCGTAATCAATCCCCGGACGCTGAGAGAAGCCTTGCGCTACGAGGCATGCTTTGTATCGCATTATTTCATTATTCTCATTACGTTTCTTTACAAAAACCCACTTGTAGCCCACATGCTTCGCATGTGGTGAGGTATGAGCTATATGTCCAAACACTTTACGTTTCGCAAGCGAATCGAGTTCGACATGGATTGCTTGTGTTCAGTTTGACCAATCTGTTCTATGTCAACATTCATCAACAGAAAATGGTTCAATGTCATCGCTAAGCATGATGTCAGTAGCTACTATGTACGCAAATGCATCATCGACGATCATCTCATTCTGACTCCAAACCTCATCCAATACTGCGTAGTGGATCGAAATCTCACGATTATCTGGAGGTCGGGTTGTCTCATCTAAGACATCATCGTAATCTAGAATAACCTCATGCGTTGGAACAGATGAGTAAGCGAAGGTCGGATTCAGACTAGGGTCACTAGTTTGTGCTGTTTTCCTCTTCCGGGGTTGTGAATCCTTTGAACCAAGACGTACGCCACGCTTCAAGGTTAGAGCAAATGATTGGCTAGCTGTTAATGTACCAGGCCGCATGGAATGTGCGGCCTCCCCACCTTCGGGGACGGTTCAGCCTTACCAGGTGATATTACGATATACTCGAGGTACGTCTATCCTTGCACTTCAACAGGTATATGTGATATTGTCATCTTCGCTAGATTAATAAAAGCATCTAACATGCTTTGAGCAATGCTCTGAAGATCTATAATTCGTCGCACCTCAGCTTCAGACCGGGCTATGCGGGGATCTAAATGAGAAATAGTGGGAGCATACCATGACACTTCGCGGCGTTCTCCAGGAATGTTAGCATGCTTATCTCCCCTTAACGACGAGAATAATGTCTTATCAACGTGACAATCCGCAAAATGTGCGGTAAAGATATCTCCTATCAAGGGCTCTAAATAGCAAATAATTGATAACGAATCATAGCCGACATAGATTCCCATTTTTCTCTGAGGACCCATTTTGGTATGTTGTGGTGACGCTATTGGCACATACACTACTACAAAAGTGGCTATAATTGGCCATCCAAAAACCGACAAAAAAGCATAATTTCTGTCAGATATTTGGTAAAAATATGACATCAAGTCATGCAATGTCGGATAGTAGCACCGACACCACTGCTAGCGTCACGAAAAGGCTTTTGATGTTGGTTAGTCCCCTTAATCTGCCACAAAGAAGGAAATCAATATAAAATAAAAAATGATTGTAGCATCGGTTAAAAGTGACATCGAGGCTGGCGTCAGCTACAACCGACATTAATTACTAACATGGTGTCGGTCCCAATCGACATCACCTAACAATTCCATAATTAAAATAACCAATCTATTGTCGGTCCTAACTGACACTATCTAACACTTCGATATATAAAATAATAAATATATTGTCGCCCATAAGCAACACCACAAATATTAATAATTAAAAAAATTAAAAAGTATGTCTCAGTTTTAATTAATAATAATTAAAAAAAGTATATGTGAAAATAATTCCCACCATATTTAATGTATAAGCCCAAACAAACATTAATAATAACTATTAACAATAACAATAGTACCAAACACTAACAATTATCCACCATAACAAACATTTTATATCTGACATTACACATAACATACAAAAACTCATCCACCATAACAAACATTATAAATCCGCCAAAACAAACACAAAATCTGACATTACAAATATAACATACAAAAAAAGAGATAGAAACTTCAAATGCTGGCCAAAGTGTCATACATATTCGCCAAGAAAGCAAACCAAATAAACTACTTAATAGAACCAGAGCCTGAATGTGGCCCAGATCCTTCTTAAGATCCTCCTTGTGATCCGAAGGCCCTTGTCAAGTCCACATCAAATACAGTACCCACGAGCATTCCAGAAAAACCACCAGTTGGAACATCTGGAGAAAATACACTAGGAGTAGGCATCTCGGGTCGATATACTGGCATTTGATATGGCGGTTGTTGTATGTATGACATGGGTGGCTGCTGCATGTATAACATGGGCTGCGTAGGTGTCGGATACATAGGATATAAAGTAGGTTGTTGATTATGGCCTATATACGGATATGGAGGAGAATGATGACTTTGGCCCAACTGTTGGGTTCCTTATGGGCACAGATATGCATGAGGATAAGGCAAACTCTGGCTTGAATGTTAGGTTCCCGGGCTATGCGGTGGTCGCTGCTGAAATTGTTGCATGAACATCATCAACAACTGATGCTGCTGATCGAACATCTGCTGCTGTTTTTTGTCTGATGGTTGAAACTTAGCCTCTAGCTTCGCCAACCGTTTAGCATTAGCTTCATCCCTTATTCTCAATTCATTGTTTTCAGTCATCAACAATGCTATTGTTTTCATCCCTCATTCTCAATTCATTGTTTTCAGGACGTCGAAATTAGCCTAGGAGGGATCGCGAACGAAAACCCAAAAAGTCAACGTTAACCTTTGATCGGTCAAAGTCAAAGTCAACGTTCAGTCAAAGTCAACGGGTCCGGATTGGTCAACGGGTAAGGTCAATCCGGGTTAAAGGTCAATTGGGTTTGGGCTTAAAGGGTTTGGACCTAATGGGTTTTAGGGTTTAAATAAATGGGTTTAGGGTTAACAAGTCGAAGGCCTTAAAAGGAAACAGCCCAAAGGCCTTTAAAAAATAATTTAAAACAAAACAAAATAATTTAAAGGGCTTAGGCTTGGGTATGAAACGGGCCTTAGGCTGAAGGCTCGGCCCAGCAGCCATTTGGGTTTTTATAAAACTAAATAAATAAATAGATTAAAGGATTTGGGTTGGGTTTAAAAGGATAACGCACCTAAGGCCCAAGGTTTGGCACGGCCCAAAGGGTCTGGTTTAAAAGGATTTGGGCTAGAAAGCCTAGCCTAAGTTCAAATCATGGGTTGCCGGACCCAATCGAAGGAGAATGCCGGATTCCGGTCGGAAAATTCCCAAGCTCCGATGGAGCTCAAAACTCAACCAAAACATGTCATTCAATATATCAAATTGAAGCCCCGAAAGTAAGGAATCGAGATATACCCTTAGTTCTAGTATCCTGGCCGGAGTTAGCCGGAAAACAGTCTGGAAACCACAGGTGTCCACTGAAAACTGGGTAAGATTCAAATGGATATAACTTCTTCAATACTCAACGAAATTGGGTGAAACAAAAAGGAAAGTTATAATACTCGACGAGACGAACAGATTGATACCTGCATGCCTGCCAATTCACCGTGGTTTAGCCGAAAATTGCCTCGAAAGGGGCGGTGCTCACCAGAAAACTAGGGAAATGTCTCCGAGGTGGTTTCTTCGTGGTTTGACGTCCAAAACACAACCACGGGGTTAGAAAAGAACTATAGGGATGAAAAGAGAAGCATTTGGAGTGTTTTGAGGCTTACCCAAAACGGAAGGACTAGGAACTTGCCGGAGTTTCTCTGTGCTCCACAGAGACGAAGAGAGAGAGAGAGCTAACGTGGTGATGATGGTGATGCTGTCGTCGTTGATGAGGTGTGGGCACGGGTGTGTGTGGGTTGTTTTCAAAGAGGAGGGGGATAACACAAAGAAGGGAGAGAGTTGTAGAGTTTCGGGGGAGAGAGAAGAGAAAAGTGAAGGAGATAGATGAGTCCACGGGGAAAAGGGGAAACCAGGGACACAAAATAGAGGTGGGCCCCTTGGGCACACCATTTAAGACCCAAAAACAATTTTAAAAAGGAAAGTATTCCCCAAACTTAGTGAAAATACAAAAATACCCTTTTTCTTCCGTAAATCCCGGGACGGGTTGTTACAATCTACCCTTTAAAAGAATTTCGTCCCGAAATTTAAAATAATTTGCTACACTGAAAAACTCGAAAATAGAAGAAGAATATATGTATAAAGAGAAATCAAGTCAGAGTGGGTGCATCAAAGAGAATATGCCACACCGTCGCGAGCGGGTTGCAAAATCCTCTATCATGCCTCCAAGCTCTTACTTTCTTCCCATTAATGTAAAAGTAGAAACATGCTTTAATAAGATATAAAGTCGAAAACATATATGGACGTAAGGTAAAAAATAAGTACGCAAAATACTATAACGTCAAAATAGATAAGTACTAATATATAGGTCGAAAACTTTGTGCTGAACTTAAAATTGAAACCGAAATACTTTCCCCAAAACATTTGTAACGTCAAAAACAAATAACTAAAGTAAAGGAAGTTAAAATACTTATACTGAAAATCAAAACTGGAAAATGGGAGTGGGTCTCGCCCAAGCATACGAAACGTCATGTACTCCGAGAACAGATGTGTTTTTGGGTCAAGTCCTAACAATAGCGAATCCATAACAACTGTTGAAGATGAATCTTCCTGCCCATTTTCTTAACGAACCTAACGAATAAGTTTTCAATACCACAGTCGGCCGCCCACGATATCGTTCACACATTTGTTGTTTTGGTAAGCAAGCAGTAATTTCCTGAGGGTGCATAATTTCACACTTCATAAATTCGATCCTCTAAATACCAGTTTACAATACTCCTCTATCAATCAATGTTGCCCCATAGAACACTCTCATAATATGTCGCAACAAGTGCCATACGCAAACCGGACAAAATAGAAACTGTCGTCGTAAAACTCTATCCAGCACCCAGCATACTATCCTCCTCAATTCTTCCAAATGTGACCAACTACTCCAGTGTTTTGCTAACAAAGAACCCCTTTAAAAATTGTATCTTGGAATTCAAAAGAAGTGGCTACCATGTTAATAGCAAACTCAAAAGCTCGAGCCAAGCAAGCAGAAAACGAGAATTCACCTTTCTCAACAAGCAGTATCTCTTGGGAACTGTTGCAATGCTCAAACCACCTCTCCATTTTTGCTTAGTTGCAGATTTCTAGTCAAACAAGGTCAAAGTTGGTGGAAAGAAGGAAGAATGACTCGTAAGTGATCAACCTAAAAACCAAAGAGAGCACACACCATTCGAAAGAAGTATAAAGATCTTACAATTCTCGCCTCGACCACGCTGTGGTGCCATCCCAGAGTGCACCAAACATATCTGCTAGAAGTGTTTCAACAACCATGTACTCACAAACAAAAGAGTCCTCGAGTGACACAGTGAAAAGATGCGTTGAGTCGGTACATAACGTTGGAAAAAAACCGATGTGATGCCTATGAATTGCAACAAGATGGTGATACAATCTGCTGACCTTCTGTACTAAAACCTTCATCCAACTTTTACTAAAAGACCACTCAAATCTTACGCCCACGTGCTCGCGAACCGAAGGATCTTGTTGCGAGGTAGTGGAAAATTGCATTGAGACGAACACATCACATCATCAAAAAGGTCTACCAGAGTACGATATGATGGTTATGAATTGTAACAAGATAATGAGTGGTGACCAATCAATTCAGCATGAAGATAGTGATGCAATCTCCTGCTTACCTGCATCACAATCTTCACCAGTCTCTTACCAAAATACAGCTTAAACCTTATACCCATGTGGAACTCTTTCTGGTAAGTCTGGTAAGCTTGTGAAAAGGTTATGCTCCTAACATTCTTATCCAAATCGATAAGAATAGGGCATACACTTCCCCCAAATCGATCGATCGAGAATTCCTCACTGATTGAGCGAGAAACCATGTCGATAAGGCTGAAAGAACATTTAGGAATTTAAGGGTGAAGACAAGTCCACTAGAATCTAGAGTACAAGATATTAGGATTTGAATGAGAAGCCATGCCGAGAACAAACGTTTTTTTTTCCTCGATGTATTGTTTCAGCATGATCCAGTTTTACATTGAGAATGGAACAAGCGAAGGAAGGTGAAAATGCAGAAATAGAAGTCACTAATTATGATTATGTGGTTAATCATCATAGTAAGGTCAACTAGTTTCTTAGCCAAAAAGGAAATAGGTCTAAGCTTAAGAATAGTAAAAAACTGCTTAAGATTTGACAAGGCCAAAAACATTCCGAAATTCACAATACTTTGTGAGGGCTGTTTCAAAGTTCAAAAATTAAACATAGAACCTTTGAACCAACAGAATGATAAGGAAGAAAGATACAAAGCAGCCTGCATAAGTATGCAGTGACACGATTGGCTACCTTAGAGTGATGCTTTTAAGCAAACCAAAGGCCGATAAGTCTAGAGAAGTTCAGAGTAAAGCTCGATCTTCATACAATGATGAATATGGTGGAATCTCAAGCCATTACACTGAAAAATTACAAGGTTGAACAGTTAATGGACAAGAATACTGGTGAGTTGGGCTACAAGCAAGAGGCTAAGTTTACCTTACCGGAAAGTACGTGGATAAGGAGCTAGGATTTATTGTCGAGTACCAGACCTAAGTGAAGTTCAAGGAGTCTGTTTATCCCAACAAGATTGGATCTTCATCATCCGAATCCAACTACGACAACAACAAGAATCGTAACTGCTTTTAGAAATTGGTGAGAATAACGTCTGTTACCGATGAGTTTTCCAAGAAAAGCAATTAATGTAAACGAAGTCAAAACTCGAAGATTTTGGTGTAAAGTTGACGGTCAAACGTTAAGGAACTTGACTTCAGGGTTGAAGTGAGTAAAAAGGTTATCGATAGAACAATCGGCAAAGATTCATTCTACAGATTCACACGAGTTTCTTCAGTGGTAATGAGTCTGAGAACATTGATTTGCTCCCACCAACTACCACTTACTAACCGCCTTTACAACTAGCACTTACTCGCTTTCTCAAACACGCACTTCGAATATTTCAAGTAGTTGCCACTACGATATGACTCTGCCTGCCATTCCTAGGGAACGCATGTCGCAGAGTGATATCACCGTTTCAGATTTCTAGTTGATCTTAACCAACCCGTACCGCCAAGATTTTTCCGTTTCCCAAGATTTCGATGTAGAGCCGACTCTGCCCGCAATTCCTATGGAATGCATGTTGCAAAGTGGCATCGCCATTTCGAATCTACCGTTAGTCTCGACCAGACTTCCTCAAACTGAGATTTCTAAAACACGTCACCTCCAAGTAACATCGACTCTGCCCAGCATTCTTAGGGTCGTCGCAAAGTACAACACCGCTTCAGATCTTCCAAATTCGACTCACTTAAGTTTTTCCGTTTCCCAACACTCCTAGGTAGATCTAATTATGTCTGCAATTCCCAGGGAATGCATGTTGCAAAGTATCGATCTGATGTTGAAAGTTATCCAACAATCTATTTCATCACTACTGAGGCACAATCCCGACACGAATTCTTGTATTTCAATCAGAATGTGACAATTCAAATAGAGAGAGGTTTGCACAACTGTGCCAAATGGCACCAAATCCGAAAGTCATGACATCCAAATGACATCATGACCGACACACTAAGAGAATAGAAGAGAATCCTAAGTATGCTCTGATACCAATCTGACACGCCCCGATCTTGACATTCCCCGAATACCAGGATAGGCACGTGCTGGCCGATACTCGAGGGTGACGAAAGCCATTTATTAAATGCAAATGCTAAAAATAAGGGGTAGATAAGGCTTATAAATATAAAAGAATAATGAATATGCAGTTAAGGAACGTGTTCAGAGCATACGACTAGCTAGAACACTAAAAGAAATAATATAAAAATGAATGAAACAAAGGAGTGGGTCCTACACCGAGAGGACTCGAAGATGCCGATGCGGAAGTATCTGGACGTCGGGATTATATGCCTCGATTCTAAGTCCTGAAGGGGGCACAAAACAAACATAAGTGGACCAAGTTAAGATATATATATATATATATATAATAAAACAATTATCAATGTACTAACCCCCAGGTTTTATGAAAACACATATATATCATGATAAACATAGGTTTTCCGAAACCTAGCATGTCGTGCAATGTCTCAAATCATAACTTGTATATATAATAATCACTAGTGAATATCCGATAACCTCGATGCCCCATGCCGGCTCCTCATCTCTGAGCAGATAGTCAAAGGAAAATACACTTCAGGCCCCATGCCGGCTTCCCGTCCCTGTGCTAAATAGACAGAGGAAACACACTTCAGGCCCTATGCCAACACCAAACCGTCACCCGAGACGAACCGGAATCTATCCCTACGTCCCATAGCGGAAAGGACCACTAGGTAAGTACAAAACCAGTGAACATACATATGTTGAAAAGAAACTTTATAGTATAAAGTCATCCATCATCTATACTATAAAGAGGTGTTCTAAACATGTTCTAAATATCATATCGTCATCCATCAGATATTCTATAAGAACACGGGTTATAGGAAAAATAGTACTAATTTAAACTGGCCTCAGTAAACATGTTATCTCATAAAACGTTTCATAAAACATAGTCATCAAATCATGATTTTCATGCAAATTAGCAGAGACAGAATGCCACAATAAATTGCGCCTAAGCACATTGAGGGTACAATTTAGTCAAACTCTACTCAAACGATTGAATTTGGGAAAACGGACATCGGAAACAGGTTCAAGACGTCGAAATTAGCCTAGGAAAGGTCGTGAACGAAAACCCAAAAAGTCAACATTGACCTTTGACCAGTCAAAGTCAAAGTCAACGGATCCAGATTGGTCAACGGGTCAGGTCAATCCGGGTCAAAGGTCAACCTGGTTTTGGCTTAAAGGGTTTGGACCTAATAGGTTTTAGGGTTTAAATAAATGGGTTTAGGGTTAAAGGGCCGAAGGCCTTAAAAGGAAACGGCCCAAAGGCCTTTAACAAATAATTTAAAACAAAAAAAAAAATAATAAAAAGGGCTTGGGCTTGGGTATGAAACAGGCCTTAGGCTGAAGGCCTGGCCCATCAGCCATTTGGGTTTAAAAGGATAACAGGCCTAAGGCCCAAGGTTTGGCATAGACTAAAGGGCCTGGTTCAAAAGGATTTGGGCTAGAAAGCCCAGCCTAAGTTCAAACCATGGGTCACCGGACCCAATCGAAGGAGAATGCTGGATTTCGGTCGAAAAATTCCCGAGCTCCGATGGAGCTCAAAACTCAACCAAAACATGTCATTCAATATATCAAATTGAAGCCCCGAAAGTAAGGAATCGAGATATACCCTTGGTTCTCGTCATCGTGGCCGAAGTTTGCCGGAAAATGGTCTGGAAGCCACGGGTGTCCGCCGGAAACTGGGTAAGATTCAAATGGATATAACTTCTTCAATACTCAACGAAATTGGGTGAAACAAAAAGAAAAGTTGTAGTACTCGACGAGACGAACAGATTGAAACCTGCATGCCGGCGAATTCACCATGGTTTGGCCAGAAATTGCCTCGAAAGGGGTGGTGCTCGCCAGAAAACTGGGGAAATGTCTCCGAGGTGGTTTCTTCGTGGTTTGACGTCCAAAACACAACCATGGGGTTAGAAAAGAACTATAGGGATGAAAAGAGAAGCATTTGGAGTGTTTTGAGGCTTACCCAAAACGGAAGGACGAGGAACTTGCCAGAGTTTCTCTGTGCTCCACAGAGATGAAGAGAGAGAGAGGGAGAGAGCTAACGTGGTGATGATGGTGATGCTGTCGTCGTTGATGAGGTGTGGGCACGGGTGTGTGTGGATTGTTTTCAAAGAGGAGGGGGACATCGCAGAGAAGGGAGAGAGTTGTAGAGTTTCGGGGGAGAGAGAAGAGAAAAGTGATGGAGAGAGATGAGTCCACAGGGAAAAGGGGAAACTGGGGACACAAAACAGAGGTGGGTCCCTTGGGCACACCATTTAAGACCCAAAACAATTTTAAAAAGGAAAGTATTCCCCAAACTTAGTGAAAATACAAAAATACCCTTTTTCTTCCGTAAATCTTGGGACGGGTTGTTACACGTATCACGTCAGCACAAATTTTTTGGTTTCACAATTCACACCCGCCAACGTTTGTAATAGTATTACAAGTGAGTAGCACAACTCCTTGGTATGATGGTATCACGTGCAGCTGAAGCTAGCATAACACCTAGTTTTCACTCCTATCAATTATGATAGCGTAACGCAACTATCGTCATCATAACTCTTTAAATTTCGCATCTACTAGCGACTTTGACGGTGCCAAGGACACTAACACAACTCAATTGTACATTCATATTAACCAACAAACGCCATTAGAGTCCAAATGCATTGCAATGCATCCCATTCACCATTAATATTGGCACACCCCACACCTCCCATTAAAACCCAACTTCAACCAAACACTGCCCAACCACCAAACCTAGCACCAACAATAAGTAACCCACCCCCAGCGCATTTTAGCAAACCCCAAGGCCAAAATGGCGCACCCCATTGCGGAGGCGAACGAACAAAGCCCCTTCGGCGCGTTGACCCCAGAGGCATTCTATTCCCGCCACAACGTCTCTCACGCCTCCGAGTACTTCACAAACCCTAGAGGCCTCAATCGCTTCACCCAGTGGTGGACCCCGCTCGCTCCGACCGAGATTGTAGGAACCCTCGCCATCGTCCACGGCTTCACCGGCGAGACCAGCTGGTTCGTCCAGCTCACCGCCGTCCACTTCGCCAAGTCTGGCTTCGTCGTCTGCGCCATTGATCATCAGGGTCACGGCTTCTCCGATGGCCTCGCCGCCCACATCCCCGACGTCAACCCCGTCGTCGACGATTGCATCTCCTTCTTCGACTCATTCCGAGCCAATCACGCGCCGAAGAATCGCCCCTCGTTCCTCTACGCCGAGTCCCTCGGTGGCGCCATCGCACTCCTCATGACTCTCCGGCAGGGAAGCGGCACGTGGGATGGCCTCATCCTCAATGGCGCCATGTGCGGGATCAGCCCCAAGTTCAAGCCGCCGTGGCCGCTCGAGCACCTGCTATTTCTCGTCGCCGCGGTGATACCGACGTGGCGAGTTGTCGCCACCCGCGGATCGATTACGGACGTGTCGTTCAAGGAGGAGTGGAAGCGGAAGCTGGCGCTGGCGAACCCGAGGAGGCCGGTAGCGAGGCCTCGCGCATCGACGGCTCTTGAGCTGCTGAGAGTGTGCAAGGAGCTGCAGGGGAGATTCGAGGAGGTGGAGGTGCCGGTGCTGATAGTTCACGGCGGCGACGACGTCCTTTGCGACCCGGCTTGCGTGGAAGAGCTGTACAGGCGCGCGTCGAGTAAGGACAAGACGATCAGTATCCACGAGGGCTTGTGGCACCAGCTGATTGGCGAGTCCCAGGAGAATGTGGACTTGGTGTTCGGAGAAATGGTGGAGTGGCTTCGCACTCGAGCTGAACGCGCCGCCATCTCGAATGGTGGCTGCGATGGTGCTTAGTCTAGAACTCTAGGGCTTTGTCCTGAGTTTAGTGGGGTTTTGTTGATAATCGCTGTGTTAGGTTAAACATGGAGTCAGGAAGAAGAAGCATAAGCTGCCAAGGGAAGCATGCCATGTCACTTATAATTTAAATAAAATATATTAATTAATTAAAAGAGAAATGCTAGGGAAATTAAAACTGTAGACTAAATTTAATAAACTAAATGATATGAAAATTGATGATTGGATTATTAATTACGTATTGATTAACGTGTTTATTTCTAATTGATGACACGTTATTTTTTTTTACAAATTTAGTCTACGTAACATTACTTTAATTAAAATTTAATAGGGTATGCCCAAATTCCCAAACCAAGTATGTGCTTGTTAATCTTTTGTAACAAAAAAATAAAAATAAATATATTCCAACCTTAGGTATCCAAATACGAGCTTGAAAATACGTGGAGTGATCTAGTGGTAAAAGACGAATTTATGGTCTATATTTCATATGACACGTTTTGGGTTCAATTTCTGGTGTTGATGGGTTTGATTCCTACTGGTGAATCAGTGCTAGTTGGTTCGATTCTTTTTGGTGAATCACACGATAGTGACGATTAGAGGCTAAAGTGCCGTGAGTCTTTTCGGCTCCAATAAGGTGGATTGTCTTGACGAAGTCTTGGAGAAAAAAAATACGGGCTTGTAATGCGGGCATGTTACATGCATGTATCCCTGCATCCGAGGTATTATGAGAATATAATTGAATTGAATTAATGAGAGATGATACCTTAGAATAGGTCATACAAACCCACGTTTCTTGGGCAAATATGAGAAATTCCAGATCCTTTTTATTTTACTGTTAACAATTTACCACATTCTTTGTGTTCTACCATAGACGATGAGTTTTCCTTTAATTGTTTAATTTTCTTTTGTTGATTTTTAGTGTAACAACAATCAAGAAGAATGGATTCGACCATGATGTGGATTGTGCACCAAGCAATGAACAATGCGCACGAAAAAATGCAGTCGAAAGAAGGTGTTCTTGAGCGCTTGAATGGGATATCGAGATTTTATGAATTGGCTGCAATGCAGCTGGAAGGATGCCTGAAGTTTGTTCGACAAGAAACGGACAGCTACACTCTCGAGAGCAGCTATGAGCAGCTGTTGGAAGACTTGTCTGAAATTCGAACGCGCCTTCAAAGGCGTCTCAAGGAGTCTGAGATGGCAATCAAAGCTAAGGATTTGGAGTTGGCTTCGCTGCTGCGTTCCAGTAGCACCAATATCAAGATCGAAAGAAGAACAAGAAGTGAGCCGATTGAGGAGTACATTCTTAATAACAGATTAAGTCGGGATGATGACGAAGATGATGGTGATGATAGAGATAACGAATTTTTCAGTGAGTTGAAGAATTCAGTGGATCAACAGGTTTTGAATATCAGGCAGAAGCTCGAGCCGGATTACAAGGACAAGGAAGGAAATCCGGAAATAGTAGAAGGTGTGAACAACAAGAGGATTGAGCAGATGGGTTCGGACATGTGGATCTTGAAGAAAACTTTGGATCTTGCTTTCGGGAAAATGCAGGATGCCATTTTCAAGTTTGATGTTGGGCCAATGGAGCAGCAATGGAGATGCACTGTTGAGAAAGATACAATGTCAATTTTGCTCAAAGGATGTATGACGGATTTTCAAGAAAAAGAGAATCAGGTTTCTCTAGGCTTGAAGGAGTATTGGTCTGATTTGATGAACGAGGTTGCAAACTTGCGCTGCGACTTAGAGTCATTCGTAGGTCAGAATGAGGTTGAAGCAAAATGTGTTGATTGGATGAGTATTGGAGGGAAAAAGCATTCACCAGAAGATTTTAGTCATGGAAAGCCGGAAAAGCAGTGGTCTTTAAAAAAGCAGCGGTCTTTAAAGGCTGAAGATTTAATGCAGGGACTCCGTGAAGAGAAACGGAAGAGGAGGGAGGGCACTATGTTTCAAAGATGATAAAGAATCACGAGTCCATCATCCGGATGAAGAGTGCAGAGGCAGAAGAGCTGAATTTGCTGAAGCGAGAGATTCTTCAACAAAAATTGAATTTGTCCAGCAGGAGAGAAGAGATGGGGATGCAAGAAAATAGCTTGAAAAGAAAGGTCCAAGAAATTATTTTGAGACTGGACAAATTGAGAGATTGGGATGCTAAACTGGGTGAAACTTTCAATAACTGCAAGTTCCATCACGAGGAAGAAACAGTCTTGGAGCACAGGTTCCCGAAATCTGATGCAAGTCACGGAGAGAACTTGGAACTTGATACGTTGGAAGATGTATGGGAGAAGATGGAAAAATTACCTTATGCTGTACATGAAATACAAAATGAGGGGACGAGAGCAAAGCAAGAACAAGAAGAAGAAGATTTGAGAGCCGTGATAATGGACAAGACCTATGTTACTCTTCTTGAAGGTATGCTAGAAGAAAATTGCACCGAGTTACATGATTATGAGTTAGAGAACACGATTTCGAATGACATATGCAAGGTTCTTCTTGCGGAAATGGTTTATCAATGGAAGGAAAACAGTGACGGTAACAACATTGAATCTCGATATAGAGAAGAGATATATTGCACCGTCATTCGTGAGGCAATCAAGGATTATGGCTCAAACGGTAAGATTGGATTAGTTAAGTGTCAGGATTTGAGGGCTGAAAATAGTACTTTCCTAGAAGGCACAATAAGAGAGGATGTATGCTGGACCCTTTTGCAGGAAATGTTCAAGGAGTGGAATGAATGCATAGATGGTCATGAAACCGAAAGCGTTTTCAGACAAGAGATAGACTGGCTTACTATTTCTGAGACTGTGAAAGATGCACTTAAAACTGCCAGTGATCAATTGGATCAGTATCGAGATACTGTACCACGAAGTTTCTTCAGAGTGCAGAAAGTTTTATCAGAGAGGATGTCTATACGGTTTTCATCAGAGAAACTATGAAGCAATGGAGATGGATATAAATGCTTTGAAGATGGAGAGTCTCGTTAGGGAGGAAATATATCAATTTGTCACTGTGAGGCATTTAAAGATGCATATGTCCTCTTCAGTGAAGCTGAGTCAGGGAATCAAGAAAAAATCTCTAAGTGGCAGGCTCTCCGCTAACAAGCTATGGAAAGGTACAAATGTCAATGCAGAGGAGAATTTGAATGAAAAGATAGATGTGGAGGATAATCTGGTGCTAAGTACTAGTTCTGAAGAGTTATTAATGAAAGGGCATACTTTCGGCTTAGTGAGCAGCAAACGAGCTAGTAAGGCTCTAGGAAGTCAGTTGGTGTCTAGTTTAGGACACCTCAGCTGACGGTTCAGAAAGGATATAATCAAGTGAGTCCTGCAGTAGTTTCTTCAGATTACCGAGAGCCTTCTCATTGCCAATCCGAAGCAAATGAAGAGATTACAATTAAACTCATCTGGTTGTATGTCTGCACCATGCCCTCAAATTTTCACTAGCGTTGGCAGATTTTGAGCACAGGACAAACGAAAAGTTAGAAATGAACTGTTTGAGGTATTGTTCTATGTACAAGTCATTCCTCAATAAAGCTTTCATTGTACTTCTAGTGTTCTTCTGGTAGACTAAGCACATTGCAATCCTACTCCTTTACAGATTGGACAAGATGAAGGATCGTTTAGATACACTAGTCAAGCTTGTTTCCTCCTTGAGAAAAAAGGAATCAGTTTATCAGGACGCTTTTACTCGGAGATGTCATGATCTCTGGAAGGCTGAAACTGAGGTTCTCAGCTGCAGTAAATTAATATTTTTGGTTTTGATTTGATTGTGAATAAATCATTTTAAGTTTAATATTGGTTGGAAATTTTGATGTGTGTCATATATAGGTTGATCTTCTTGGTGATCAAGTGGATGTTCTTGTAGGCCTTCTTGAGAAAACATACACAACACTGCATCATCATTCACCAGTCCTGCAGCAGTATTTTGAGGTAATCCATGTTTTCTTTTCCCCATTTCTTGTGCCGCAAGGCTCTGCGTTTACTGATGCTTAATTAATCCTGTCTATAATGCATAAACTTCTGTTTTACTCTGGAAATGTGAATAGTTTATCTTGGTTTATTCGCACTTGAATTTCCTGCAGGTCTCGGACATCTTAAGATTGATCAAGACGGAACTAAAGAGAGTTGTCAACGCATCAAAAAATGACATGTCCATGTCCATGGAAAATAAAGACAATACAAACAGAAACACTATGCTGCCGGAAAATACAGTAAGAAACCAACAAGGAAACAAAATACAACATTTCTGAATAGGCCGGCGAACTATACTATGTTATGTTATGAGAAGATCAAAAAGCAAGACAAAACCAAGCTGGCATTAGCTCTCATCCTTCGTTTTACCTTGATACTTTAGTAACAGATTTTTTCGCCGTCCACTTCTTGTCCTTTTCTGGTTTGGTGAAGGATAATCAGCTCTAGTTTGTACATATATGAACCTGCATTTCAAGTTCTCGATTGTTTTCTATACATCACTCGAAACCAAAAGCTCTCCCATGGCCAAGCTGCTACATTTATGCTCCTATTGTGTCCTAGTTTTGGTTCTCTACGTTAACTTTGTGACTTCCTTCTACCAATTTGGAGTGGGCGCACCAGGGCCTGGGCCCAGTGGAGGGCCAACGACATCACCATTGCCATCACCATCACCATCACCGCCATCACCAACACCAGAATCTGGACCACCTCCACCGCCTACAAGTAGCAAAGGGTCTTCACGAGGACTGAGTGGTGGACAGAAGGCAGGGGTAGTGTTTGGAGTGTTGATTGGGGTAGGACTGATCTGGTTTGGTGGCTACGTGTACAAGATACGTCGAGCTAACATTAGACGAGGGCGCTATGGAGTTTCAGCCAGGAGAAGCTATCTTTGATTTTTAGTTATTTTTACACGTCTTGTTAATTAGAGTGAGAGAGGAGAGAGTAGAAGAGACCAACATCAACGAATACTTGTTAATCCAATTTTTTATTTGATTGTTCTTCCTTAATACTGAAAAACTTTCATTTCCAATAAAATTTGAAAATGTCGTACGACTTCTTCATATCATAATCTTTTTTTTGTTTTCTTGAAAGTTTATTTGTAATTATGTGAGAAAATTGGACTAATGTAGCATGAAATATGGACGTGTTGCAATTTGTTATTTATAAACCAAGAAAAGTTTGAGCAAATAACGTTTTTGCTACAATGGCTAAAAGTAATAATTTCGTCTACTGTTTTCATCCAAAAGTTGTGTGTGATTTCCACATTACTTCCACCTTTTTCAAGAGTATTTTGGTGTTTTGAAATATCAATACAACTTTGTTAGAAGGGGTTTTTGGTCTGTAAATGGATGTAGTTAATAGTAGGTGACATATTACAACAACATTTTAATTAAGGTGACGTATTGATTCAATTTTATTTTTTTTCCTAAATAAGTGAGAAACGACAAGTTATGATTTGTTACACCCCCTATCAAAGCTACTTGCGTTACTAACTTGAGAGCTAGCGTACTTAATATGACCTCAACATATAATGAATCGACGCCTAAATCCAAGTGGTACTTGCAAAACGTTGCCTAAATTTTATTTTATTTTTTTTGTTTTAAATACAACTAAGTCTCCGAGATTTTATGTTATTTTTACTATTTTAAAGGAAATTACCACTTAGTACTATGGTCTAGTGATATTCCTCTTCACTTATAAGTAATTAAGAAGTTTTAGGTTCAATTTTTGCCAATGACGAATTTGAAACACATTATTGCTAGCACATTGTGAAGCTAAGCCTACCCACTTTCCTTTAGTGTAGATAATATCTTTTGTTTAAAAATTAAAAAAAAAAATTCTGAATTAAACGGCGGTGTTCTTTTTGTTTGTTGCAAAAGAGTAACCAAGTTCCAGCGTAAAAGTGCTGCCGCTTACCAATCTGTGGTTACTCAGGTATGATCTAATTTTCATGGACCAAGATTTGATGATGAAATTGCTCGATCGGATCTAATGTTTCATGAATATGTACATGTAGTCATCACATTCTATCTTGTTTCTTTTAAACCAATTAACATTTATCACAGTTTGCACAATTGTCACAAAATTGTGCATAGTTTTAATCGGTTTGATATAGTAGGAGAGAGTCAGGTGAAGAATCTAGGATCAGAATTTATCTCTTGATGTTGAGAGCGTGAATCCCCCGTCAGGAAATTAAAGCCTTGTTTAATAATTAAAATGATCTTTGGTGTCTTCCTCCCTATCGTCAATTGGTTTTGAGTGGAACCTCAACATTCATCCTTGACTGATTTCGGTTAAATGATTAAGGTATTAGCTTTCTTCTACTAAACCACAAAGATCATGTTTTTCTTCATCAAGAAATGATTAGTTCTCAGAATCTTTTTAGGGCAGGACTTCTCCAAGTTGGTCTAATTCACCAACACATTATGCTTACTGCAAGAAGCATCTCGTCTTTGTAAGTACTAAGTTTATCTTCATCTGTAATTCCATGGCATTACATTAGTGCTATCATAATGGAAGGCGACATGGCACGAAACGGAGTCCAACAGCTACTTACTGCGGAAGAAGAAGCTCAGCGTATTGTAAACGCTTCCAGAAATGGTAACTGTGATTTTTGCTTTCTATCTATTCCAGAGCTGTTGTTCTAAAGTTGTAAACTCACTTGTTCCTTTTTCTCCAGCTTAAATGGCTAGGTTAAAGCGGGTCAAGGAAGAAGCTGAGAAGGAGAATGATCAATTTCGCGCTCAAATGGAAATCGACTTTCAGAGAAAACTTGCCGAGGTAAAAACACATAAATAAGGAACAATATAGATTTGTTAATAACTTAATACCACGAGTCACCAGAAGCTACCACTTTCGTTAACTCTGAGCTGTCTATGGAAATCGATTCAAATTCTGAATTTTAGGAAGATAGGTGGTATGCTGGTTTGTTAAGTATGAATGGATGGAATTAGTTTTGGAGTTTGAAGTTTGAAGTCTGTCTTTTGGTCATTACGAGTGCCACAATTTATACGTGTTTTACAAGGTAATCGGAATTTTTGTGCATCATCATACAGGGAAGTGGAAACTTGGGTGCTAATGTGAAGCGGCTTGAACAAGAAACGGAGGCAAAGATTCATCAGTTGAAAACTGAGACTGCAAGATCGCATGACATTGTGCATATGCTTATGAACTACGCGATGAATGTGAACAACTTACAACTATAATCATGCAAAAGCTTGACGGCCACCTTTAAATACTACTCTATTGCCTTCTTATGTTTCTTTCCCTGTTTTCCCAATCGGTAGAGACTTTCTGCTTGGTAACAGTTATGCTTGTGTTCTCTCGTCTTCAGATTTATTTGCAACTTGTATTTGTTGAATAGTTTCCTTATAGAATAAAAAGATCCATTCGTGATCATTTTATCGATGCTCAAATGGTTGAGAAATGAGAACAAGGTGTTCTAATACTGATTGCTGCAAAGCTATCTGTAACGCTAAATTAGCTAAAGCAGAAAATCCATAAGGCCTCGTTGATCTAAAGAATCATGTTGTTTAGTTTAATTTCCGAGTCTGGTACCTCGTTTTTGTCCCTGCTAGGAATGAAATGCGAGGATATCCTGTACGATTTGCTCTCCCACTATTGCACAAGCAAAAAGTCCTGCCCCAACTAGTACAGGCCTTGCTCTTGATAAAGTTTTTCGCTCCTCATTTTCACATTCTTTGTTGTGCATTGCCCACGCCATTGCCGGTGGTAGAACTCCATATAGCATTGTCATACCATACCCTCCCTGCACAAAGAGTCAGTCAGAAGTCCTTAAGTTTTGCTTGTTTTCCTATATTTTTAATGTTAATATCTTTGTAGTTGATACAGTTATTACGCTCTTTCTTTATACTTACAGCAATGTCTGTGGCAGTAGAGAATGCATCTGGAATACTAGTCGACACAATAAGAGATGGACCAACAACCATTGCCACTGCTGCAAGGCTAATTTGATTTCTTCCCCACCATTTTCTCAGCTCGAATGTGATTTCCGGTTTCTGCTCTTGTTAAGCAGTATGTTAGTGCTCTACATGCTTTGATCTGTGAATTAGAGAATTCTTTGCAACATATTATTAGGGAGAGCAACTTCAAAGCTACCTCGAGTGTTTGCGTGGGGGAAGATATTGATGAGAGGTTGTTAAGTTGTTCTTTGAAAAACTCAGAGAAGCCAAGAAGAGTACCAATTAATGATGTTCCAATTGCAAGGAGTGAGAAAGCTTCTACCATATATGAAACCCCACTCCATTTCACCCTACCCCAAGTTAAAAAATATGGGATTATCAAACTATGTCAACTTAATGCAATTAACATAGTGTAAGAGATTGGATTTACCTCATAAGCAACTCAACAGGGTCAACAACTTGATCAGCCTGCGCAGAGAGGCCAAGTGCAATTGCATCCCAAACGAGCAATGCTAGCAGTGGAACAAGACTACCAAGAAATACCTGAAATCCTTAGGCGTGCGAGATCACTTCCCAAATAAGCACAAAGAACTGCAAACAGACTCAAATATTATATAACATAGTAAGTGTCAACTTTTCACAACAAGAACAAGTTCAATTCATCAAAGGATGGACGCTTTACCGGGTGCTAGGTCATGATACACCAGAGCAAAGATAATCACAGGTACCGTAGCGGGGACTTTCCCCCAATCTCCACTTCCCTCTACTCCTGACCACCCTCCAAACACAACTGCTAGCACCTCTATTGCTAGTAATAAACCTGGAAATCATTTGTGAACAAATGTGATATCTGAATATCAAAAATGTTCTGCAGAAAGACAACAAAATCTAGAAATTAGTTTAGATGGCACCACCTATCATGGAAGCAGTAAGGAGTTGGTTAACTTGATCAGTGGCTCGAGTCCCACCTATGGCGATGAGCAGGGTAAAAAACATGGTAAAAAAGAAGCCGGAAACTGGAGCCGGAAGATTGATCAAATGGAAGAGAATATCTCCAGACTTGGAACTATAAGCAATGACTGAAGTGTAGCCTAAGAAAATATAAATCAGAGTGACTAGAGTTCCACCAAAGTCTCCTAGAGTCTCTTGGGCCATAGTCCTAATAGAAATCACCTCCAGTTCATTTTCAGCATTGTCTTCGATTCGCTTCTTCCTCCTCATACTTACATTGATCTCGACAAGCAAAATCGCCTCGATCAGGAGAAACCCCCAACATACCACCATGGATATTGAACTTGGAAGCAATCCCTACCATATTTGTAAAAATCGAGTTGTAATTACAAATCACCAAACAACCAAAAAGGGTTTGCATCTTGCAAGAAGCTAATCTCGCCTAATCCTCAATGTCAAGAAAAAAAAAAGGATTGCTCTAAATTTGGTCAGAAACACTTAAAAGAGTTTAAGAATTAAAACCAGATGAAAGGGAGTTTAAGAATTACCTGCTGGAGAAGCTTTCTCCGGGAGTGCAAGGATCCCCGAGCCTATACTAGTACCGATGATCAAAGCAACTGCGCCAGCGATGGTTCCTTTCTTCTTGGGCTCCTTGGTAGGGTTTAGTGCCAACTGTGTAGGACCTGTCTGTGCCTTCTTTGCAGAAGCCTTCGGAGTAAATGATGAGTACTTTTTCTGCTGCTGCTGGAGCAGCAGCTGGTGGCAGGAACAAGCATTGTAGCTGGAGCTGCTACTTCTGAGAGGAACAGTGCTACATATATGTATTTATATTAAATTAAGCATTTGAAGCGAAGAGAAAGCAGAAAATTAATTCAGATGCATAATTTCATACATGTTGAGTTTTATGCAAATACTTGGGCTGTTTTGGTGAACTCTTCTTTTGTGATGGAAGGAGGTAGTCGATGTCGATGAAAACAAGAGTTTTGATTCCATATGTGTGTGTTGTTAGGGATGATAGATGGACTGTAGATTTGAGGTTTAAGCGATTTCCCAGTAATCTTGGAGGTGGACCCTAGTAGAAAAACGGTTGGTGCCACTCTATATGTCATAAGGAAAGACAAAGGGAGGGGTCCAGGTAAAGATATTTTGCTCTAGATTCTACAAGGGTCACAAATATATCATGTGTGGGTGCTGGTATTGGCATTTCAATACTGTTATTCTCATACGAATTTGTCGTTTTTTATAACGTTGGAATCAATGATGACATTTTTGAAGTGTCAATGCCAGTTTTCTAAACTTTTCAAAAAACTCGATGCTTAAAGCTTCATTTTGAAGGAGATTCTATCGACATTAAAAACTCATCTTGTACTCCTCCCTAGTGAGCAAATAAACAGAGCGGATGATGAAATTTTTTCTTGTGCTAAAACCAATTCCTTTATCTTAATACCTCCATCAACATAGTAGTAACATACTAAATATCATACATGCCCACGGATACAACCCTAATATTGGTTAGCATTCAGCAGTAGTATGCTAACAGAATCACAATCCAAGTGATGTATGGATTTGAATGATTGCTAAACCATGGCAGAAAGGGACAAGAATAACTGCATATACAGAGGACGAATTCTGGAACAAAGTGTGATGGAAAACAACACTACAAAATCTCATACAAACATTAGGAGGCTACTAATGGCAATTTTCTGCAGATTTTGTTCTTGGTCTAAACTTCAGTGTCCCTAGTTATCGTAGTGTATTTGACGTTTGGCAAAACTTTGACAAACAATAGGCGTAAGGTCAGGCTTTATTGTATCTACACGGCTTATCTGCATATCTCGTTTTGCACTCTAGATGTGTGGGGGAATGAAGTTTGAAAGATAACGTATTTATATGTGTCTTGAAGCAATCTTTCATCCTCTACATAATCATACCCACATGTTTCAGAAAGTTTTTTCCAACAATGTTTTCGGTTACTAAAAACCACAATCAGCTGTTAAATTATAGTTAACTAGCTACATATATGGGTTAACTTCATCGTTTTTCAGTTTCGCAATCTCGTCCAGAAGAGGTGCCAACCAAAGCAACGAGTCCCGTACTTCGTCAAATATATGTCACTTATGTTTGAAGAGGACTTGTCCCCAATACCGAGCAATGATCGGATGCATCTCTTAGTTGTTTTGGATACATCTCTCACTTCTGTTTAAAAAGTAATGTGTAATTAGCATGAGCTTTAGGTTCATGCTAATTACAAAAATATACATTGGGCCAATTAGACATGTATAACCCATCTCAACTAGAAAGCTTTAGGTTCATTGTATTGGGATAAATAATTTCTTCTAATCTTTTAGTTTTGGATTATCCTTTTATCTTGGTGTGACAATTGCATTTAATAATTTTGTAAAAACATCACCCCATGTGTATTTGAAATGGGTATTGAAATTATTTTGACTCTGACTTCATACGCGTTTATGTTATATGGAACTAAAATTTGGAGTTCACAATTTAATTTCATAATTCAATATCTGAAAATAGATTGACTAATGAATGTAGTTTCCACACCTTCTTTTTCTCCCATGTTTTTTTTACTTGCTCGACTCATTACTTTTTATTTCTAGTCAAGTGAAGTTTCGTAGCATGACATGTCCAATAAACTAGGACAATGGCCCAAAACGGAAAACAAAACCCAAATCACATGGATCCCTATCTGCTTAGAAGCAATGGGGTCGTCCTAACTGTTGTCTAGCTACTAGTACATCGTGAAACTTATGGGGGCAAAATATTATTTAAATGTATCACATTGCATGGCTTGTAGAGGAATGTTAAGAGCACTCTATTAAAAGTATAGATTTTCGGTCATCTCATAGTTTTACGTTAATTTTCATGTTAACATCATCAAACATTGTGCAAATAACATGAAGTAGGAGAGAGTCTATGTAAAGTCTCACTTTTGAGAGAGTCTCATTAACATTTCTCTGGTTTTATTAATTTATTGTGATCTAACATCCTAGTGGATAATGTGTTGGGTTTCCACGCATGGGTCTCAAGGTTCGAAACTTCCCCCATCCTAAGTTATGTTTGAACGCTCCCCCCTCTTGATCCGTTGTTTTTGTTTGATTTATTCAATTAGACAGTAAGAAATAGAGAGAGGTGTGCAAGAAGTTAAAAGTATAGGCGAAAACTACATCCCTATTTATAACTAATAGGAAGGGATGTGTTAGAGATAAATATGAAATGGACCTGGGCGGTATGGATAGCAATATGAGAGGGGTTGTGACAGTCAACAAGAGAAGCCACTTAGTTCTACGGTCTAATTATATTCCTCTTGTAAGTGAGAGGTTTTAGGTTCGTTTCTCGCCAAATATGAAGTTAAATCACATTATTATGGTAAGTCCATTGTAAGGCTTAACCTACTCTCCACCCTTTAGTATAGATACTATCGTTTGTTAAAAAAAAATATATAAACAACAAGACGAAAGGGTTCAATGTGGGGAAAATTTAAGTCTATTTTGTACATGTTTTTGATATTGTTATCGAGGAAAAAGTACATATTGCATGTCTTGCCTAGGCAAATATAATGTACTCCTTAAGTGAAGACACCATTAGGGCTTAAAAGATATAGCGAAAACTGATAACCATCAATTACTTCAAGTTACGCAATTATCAACGGTTCATGTATCTGCTCAACTCATATAATCATCATTCAATTTCACTTCATGTCGGATTGTCATTTGTAAATGGAGGGGAATGATTTACAGCAACCATTGCTCGCTTTTGTTGACGATTATTGACTATTGATCAACATGAATGACCGATAATGACGTTCATTCCTTCACACTGACAATCATCTACCCATGTTGCTCATAGGGGCTTGAAATTGGATAGAATATTTTGATCAAGTCTTGTATGTCATGCTTCGTGAAAGACATAGTGGTAGTAGTTTACAAGCACTAAGCAAAGCAATAAAGGCCAAGTGGAACACTAAAACGATGTTTGTGAATATTAGTGGAACACTACAACTATGTCCTTCCCTTACTTATCCTAAACAAATCACTAATATTTTTGTGGATAATACGTAATGGAACTGTCTAATCAACAACTAAATAATCAATTAACCTAATTAGATAAAAAAAATTATAAACTCCCCAGACATAAGGGAGCTCTGCCTAACTAAGCAAATTTTTTTTTTTTTTTTGGTTTTTTTGGTTTTTTTGTTTGTGGGTTGAGCAATAGCATTAGTAAGTTAGATGTTAAATTAGTCACTGACGAGATTCAAACTCACGCCGTTATGTAAAGCACAACACCTTTTCACTACTGTGATAAATGACCACTTGCACCTAATCAATCTTTAATTCAGGTTTTTGGGGCAAGAATTCCATAAACAAATTACTGTTTTCAAAGACTTTTTTGGAAATTTGGAAAAATAACCAAAATTAGAACTCTATATAGAATTATAGGCACCCTTTTAAATTTATGATAATTATAACTAAAATCTAATATATAAAGTACTAATACACCCTTATGATTAAAACTTTTTACAAAACAAATCCAAAGAAATTCAAAGCCACACTTCAGCAACCTAGACAATTCCAGCCCTCTCAAAAGCTTTTTGGTTATTTTTCCATCTGATATTAACAGTTACTTCTCTAAATTTTTCAAAAATCCCAATCTTTGTCATCTTCTTCCCATCCCAGCAAAACCCAGAGGTTGGAGCCTCACACAAGGTTACAATTTGTTTTTCGAAGACAATCGTATCATTTATTCAAGGTAACCACTAAGCAGTAAGCTCTCCCCCTTTCTTTCCTTCTTGTAGTTCTCTTTGTTGAAGATCAAATTGGATTTAAGTACACGTTAAAATCAAATTGAGCTCAGATCTGTAATAAGATTTATAGAAAAGGGATTGTGCTTTTGTAGATCAACTTTTTGCGGAGTTGATTTCCATAAGAAAAGGAGTTGGAATTCGATAACACCAAAACGAGTTTTGTGGTTACAGTTCTAATATTTGCAATGGTGGGCGTAATTGCTTTCCTTATTACTAAAAGGGTATATTAGTATTTTTATATCAACTTTTGATTCTAATTATAATAAAATTAAAAGGATGTACTATAATTCTATATAGGGTCCAAACGACCTGTTCAAGGCCCCTTGTTCTTCAATTATAAACCCGCCCCACCCAATTTCGTCTCTACCAATTTTGGCCGCGCCCCTTCCTCTCCCCCACAACAAACAACTATTTTCTTCCCTTATCCTAAACAAATCGCAGATATTTTTGTGGATAATACACCATGGAATCTAATCAGCAGCTAAATAATGAATAAACCTAATTCGACAAAAAAATTGTCAACTCCGAGACATAAGGGAACTCTGCCTAACTAAGCTAGTCAATCTTTAATTCAGGCCTTTGGGGCAAAAATTCCATAAGCAAATTACTGTTTTCGAAGACTTTTCCACCCCCATTACTTACACGTAATTATAATCAATTAGCCCCCACAGTTTTCTGCGTTGAATTTGATTCAGCAGCTTTACGGTTTACCAGCAATGACTATCTTGTAAAATAAGTAAAGGACAATGTGTAGAAGACCATCTATTTAAATTATATTTTATAAATTAAATAACGTAGGTATTGATTATTGAATTATTATTTAAATGTTTATTAATGTGTTTTTTTTTTAAATTATTGATTATAAATTTTCCCTAAAACATTAGTGTACCTAGCATTATCCTTAAGTAAATATTAATTTTTGTTCCTTTCCAATGAAAAAAGTCATTAATTTATTCTAAGTTGACAAAACATTGTAGTTATATAAAACTAGCATATGGGCACACACAGTGTGTGAGAAATTTTTTTATTTTTGTTTTTGAAATAGAAGGAGAGAGGAAGAGAGTGGTAGAGAATGTAGGAGTGGGAAGCTTTTTTTTTTTATTTTTTTTTTATTTTTAATTAGAGATATGTTAGGATTACATGTAGACGAGGTTTTGAAAAAAAAAAACAGCAAAATTTGGTTGTGTGAAATTACATTCTGCCCCATATTTCTTATTCATGTTTTGTTTTAATTAGAGAGTTATACTGGTAATTTCATAGGATTTTGGCTGGCAATGAGTGTATTATTAATTAGTAGAGATTAGTAGGGATAAATAAAACTTGGCCTTCTTCGTACATGTGACGTGTGCTTTGTATTTGAAAATACTGCATTAACATGTTCAATTAATTTCATCCCATTTGGTAACCTCTAGTAGAAGGACGACAACAATGTTGCAAGTTAGAGATAAATAAACCAGGATCATCTGGCTGTTTTCTTGGGTGGAAGGCTGGCTATGCAAGGATTTTAATTATAGCTGTTTATACAGATTTATGACATGTTTACGTAAGGGTAATCGAAAAATAGTAATAAATAAATAAATCTAGTGGGGCTCTATACAAATTTCGGAATCCAACTCTAAAATTTAGAAGAATTGGATTCCATAGAATTTGGTGATATTTGGATTCGAGATTGTTGAGAATCAGAATGGACTTTTTCTCCTCATTACGCGTTCACTTATTTTTAAAATTTCAAAATTGACCTTTATTATTGGTAATCAAAGGGTTTGTGAAATCTGGCGTAACTGGAGGGGCAACCGAAACATGGTCCGGGTGATTACTCGGTCAACTGACTCAACTCCCTCCGGGCCTCCACCAATCATCTCCATCCTAACAAGTCGTTGCCCAACCCAACCGGCAAGCAGAGCTCACGCTCCAAGCCCAGTCGACCAATGAATTTTTCAAGTAATGATATTACGTAACGTTACGAATTATTTAGATTATAAACATATATCTTATTATTAATATTATATTTACAGTGTTATTATTGTTCTTTCAAAAGTTTTATCCTGCACTGTTCGTTCATAAGTACAAACTTTGTAGAAATATTAAAAAAATTTAAAGTGCACGACAATATTTTTGAAACGCAAATAATAACACTTTTTTTTATTATTATAAACACTATTAATATTTTAAGTTAGAGAAATTAGGTTCTCATCCTTATTTTTTCTACTCAATTGATTAAAACCTTATTTCTTTTCAAATTTTGATCAAGGTTCTTCGATTTTAATAAACGCCATTAATTATTCCAAAACAAAATATTTACATGTCAAGATAATTATGTTTTATTTTTAAATATATTCATTTAGTGTTAGGAACGTTACATTTGATATATTATATTTATGGCTAAACTTTTTATCATATATTTCTATTTCTAGTTTGTATCCATTTTTAATTTGCAATCATTTTTTAAATTGTACCAATTTTCTTTGAAATTTTAATTTGTACACATATATTAATTTCTTTTTGTCCCTTATTTTTTAAACTTTTATTTGTACACATAATTTTTTTAACCTTTTATTCATACCCATAATTTATTTATAATGTACCCATTTTTTTTTTTACAAATGTACCACTTTGTTATATGTATAATGTATCCCTATTTTTTTTTTTTTTTTTTGTAAGTACCATTTTTTATGTAAAATGTACCCATTTTTTAATGTAAAATCTATTTATTTTTTAATCTAAAATGTACCATTGTTTTTTTAATATAAAATGTACCATTGTTTTTTTTTAATATAAAATGTACCCATCCTAGTCTTGACTCTGCCGTAACACGATATTGTTCGCTTTGGGCTTACCATTCCCTCATGATTTCGTTTCTAGGAACTCACATGAGAACTTCCCAGTGGATTACCTATCTTGTGATTGCTCTCGCCCGAACTCACTTAACTTCGGAATTCTAATGAAACCCGAACCTAGTGAGTTCCCAAAATGCCTTGTGCTATATGGAGATGGGTATGTACATATAAGGCACATCATCCCTGCTCCGTTGATCGATGTGGGATGTTACATAACAATTAGAGACTAGAGACTGCAAATAAACTATCTGTTTAAGCTATACTAAAGGGGGGAAAATGCCAAGCTTTGATACACAGCATGTTGAAGAAAAACCTCAAAACTCATTGTACCAATCCCCGACTTGCATTGACGTTAAGTTTCAAATGCATATATATTTTGCCACTCAATATTTTTGTCTAGTGATATTCCTCTTTACTGATATTCTTCTTCATTTACAAGTATAACTTAGCCAAACTCTTCATCCCCTTAACTTAAAATATATCATTATCCTAAAAAAATGAAATTCATATATTTTTTTTTTCCGGCAATATCTTTTAAATACATAAATTAATATTCAATATCAACGAGTGGTATTTACTATTTACCGTCGTATTAAGGTAAAAAAGAATCTCCATTGACCGGACAACGTCAGCACGTAAGACACGACTGGCCCCCACAACCCCAGCCGTCTCTAGTCCAATCAGGGTCAAATTTGTCATAGAAAAATAAATTTAGACCCAAATGGAAAATAGAAGCGGGAGGCGAGTGTCAGCAGTGGCAGCAGTAGTGCGCGTCCATTCGCTCACCGAGACGGACGTGGCGCGCGGGGCCCCACGCGGTAACGACAAGGGCGCGAAGGATGGAAATTTTCTTTTTAGCCCCCAACAGACCGTTGATCACGGACGAACAGAAGTCCTCAGATTCTCTAACCGTCGGATCAAACGAGACGAGTCAAACCAACGGCCTCAGCCGTCCCCGTCCCACTGGTAACAGTCTAAATAAATATTAAAATAACCACCCCAGGGTAAAAGCCCACCACGACGTCGTTTGTCAGTTGATATATATTTAATTTAATAAAAAAATTGAAGGGGTATATAAAAAACAGACATGCTCTGCAGAGCTCTGTGTGTGTTTTGCTCCTCTTCTCTTCTTCTTGCTCTGCAATTCATTGGCTTTTTCTCGGGTTCTGGTTTTTCATGCTGCTTTGTTGGCGTGCTCTGTAAAAGCACCCGAACTTACCCCCAGAACGACCTCGTTTCGTCCCTTCATTCCCTCTTTTATTTTCCTTCTCGGAGACTTCGATAAAACTGGAAGGCAATTTATTCCTTCTGCCTGAAGATTTTAATCATTCCAGATTTTTGGTTGCCCGAATTTTAATCATCCGAGATTTTTTGGGGAGGACGGCGGCGATTATGAATTCAACTCGGACCGAAATGCAGGAGCCGAGCATCGACACCGATAAGCTGAGCTACGAGATATTTTCGATACTGGAGAGCAAGTTCCTGTTTGGCTACGACGATCAGAAGCTCTGGGTTCCCAAACAGGTATCTCCGTCCCCCACGCCGGCCTCCGACTCCAAACCCGACCCGGTCCAGCTGGTGGGCGTTCAGCCCCAATCTGAAAACGGCTTCGGGGCGATCAAAAACCAGAGGGGCAAAATCTGCATTCTCAGCATCGACGGCGGCGGAGGAATGAGAGGGATTCTTTCCGGAAAGGCCTTGGCGTATCTCGAGCAAGCGTTGAAGCAGAAATCGGGGAATCCGGACGCCAGAATCGCCGATTACTTCGACGTCGCCACCGGAGCCGGCGTCGGAGGTATATTCGCGGCCATGCTCTTCGCCACCAGAGACCATGCCCGTCCGATTTTCAATGCCGAAGACACGTGGCGCTTCCTCTCCGATCACGGCAAGAGCTTGTTCAACAACAACCGGTCCTCCTCCTCCGCCTCCTCCCCCGGTTTTATGCGTCGCCTCTTTCGAAGTTCCGGTTCGGGCTCGGGTTCAACTGGGTCCGCCACGGCCGGTTTGGAAAAAGTAATGAAAGAGGCGTTCGCCGACGTTGATAGGACGCTGACGTTGAAAGACACGCTCAAGCCGGTTTTAATTCCGTGCTACGACCTTTCCAGTAGGGCGCCGTTTCTGTTTTCCAGGGCCGACGCGCTCGAGACCGACAGTTACGACTTCCGCCTCTGGGAGGTCTGCCGCGCCACGTCAGCCGAGCCGGTAATCTTCCAACCCGTCCAAATGCAGTCCGTCAACAACCAGACAAAGTGCCTGGCCGTGGACGGCGGCTTGGCCATGAGCAACCCGACGGCGGCGGCGATCACGCACGTGCTGCACAACAAGCAGGAGTTCCCGTTCGTGCGAGGGGTCGAGGACATAATGGTCCTTTCAATAGGGAGCGGTCAGTTTCTGGAAGAAGCGAGGTACGAGTACGAGCAAGTGAAGAAGTGGCGAGCCAAGGAATGGGCTCGGCCCATTGCCCGAATCGCCGGCGACGGGTCAGCCGATCTGGTGGATCAGTCCGTCGCCATGGCGTTTGGTCAGTCCGGGAGCAGTAACTACGTGCGCATTCAGGTACGAAACCGCCACACCTTTGCTAACGTGCGCACTGCGCATTTGATTCCAATTTTAATTGTTTTTTTTTTTTTGTCTCGGAATTAAATTTTCGGGGGGTGGGTGGGTTGTTTCCTTTGCCGTTTCTGTTGCCACTGACTACGAGACGACACTGTTAGCCAGGCTGGGTAATGTTAACTTGCGTGTAGAGAGTGCTAACTTGCGCCCGGGGTATGTGTTTCGCTTTCATGCAAATAAATGCGGGGTGTTTTGTAACGTAAAACCTTTGGCCTCGCGTGGGGGCGCTGCAATTCAAAGTTTTGCTATGCTGCAGGTGCACAGATTGGAGAAAAATTAGAGGACCGTTATGTTTTGTTTCCTTGGTTGAATGTTTTGCACGTGATTTTTCTTTGGGTTGGGTTGGGTAAGGGCGGATTCTAATATGTAACCCGGTGTTTACCACCGAAAAATGATTTCTGCACACTTATTTTTTGCGCTTGATTAACCTTTGGTAGTGTGTGGAAATTAAGTATTTTTCTCACTTATTAGTATCTGATGTCACGTGATAGGCGGTATACTAATGGGGTATGTCCTTGCGAGCTTGAGAGAGGTATGGTTTTGTTTTTTCAATCAAATTTTAGGACCGGGAGGGAAGGGATTTTGGTTGTTCCGGCGTCGGTTAGCTGACTAGGACTTTCTGTCTTGGTAGACCAACTACAACTAGGCTTGAAGCCTAGAGTTGACGGGTTGTCCTAGAAATCGTTGTCTCAGTAAATGAAATTGGCTTGGTTCTTAAAACTTTATGCTTTTTTCAACTTTGGTCCCACTGCAATTGCATCCTATTGAATTTCCCTGTGAAAATTAAAGGTATAAATTTTATTACCTTTGAAGCTTGCCTCTAGGGCAGTCTCCATAATGTTTTTACTTTATTTTTCCTTTTCTTTTACCTTAATTATCAGCCTTTGTTTTGCCCTGCTGTGGACAGTTGGAAAATCTTGACCTGGGTTACTGTGTGGAAAGTTGTAATTATCTCTAAACCATATATACTCAGACTATTTAAGTTGCACTACATATTAATCTTATTACTGTAGAAAGAGATATGTGGGACTTCCCTTCCGGTAACTTCCCTCCATTTAGAAAATGAAATGGACTTAATCGTAATATAATTTTTTTTAAAGTCAATATAAGTGGTCTGTAAATTGTCTGTCGTCAATCATTTTAGTTATCCCTTGAATAATCTCTGTTTAATTGAGGACATTTTTTTGTCAATTCAACCCCTCTACTTGAACAAGTGATTTCTTCAATTTAACGAAGATTTTTAACAAAAAAAAAACTAAAATGATTGATAGTGGACAATCTAAGAGACTATTTCTATCCATTTTAAATTTACAGGATCAAATTGAGAAGTTATGACAATCTCAAAGATTATTTTATTATAAGGCCAAAAAGCTATTATCATTGACCCACAACTTTTTCCCATATTCTGTTTCTCCATCATGGCATATTTTATCTATGAGGTGGTCCTATATTAGAATTTGAGCTGCCACCCAAATCCAAATTGTTTTAAACTGTTGGGTACATTTTGTATTAGCAATACATCCCATCAATTTGGATCTTTCCAAAGTTGTGCATTGCTTGGTTTTTAATATTACATGCGACAATGCATGTTTTTACAAATTCTTGTTTATTTCGTTTGGAATTAGTTTCTTAAATTTCTAAGTCTGGATCAATCTAGAAATTAGTTTCTTAAAACATGGCTAATAATTGGATGTTTAAATTGTAATATGTTAGGCAAATGGGGCAAGCTTGGGACGTTGCGGGCCAAATGTAGATACAGACGCAAGTCCTAACAACGTTAAGAAGCTGGTAGGAGTGGCAGAGGAAATGCTGAAACAGAAGAATGTTGAATCGGTGCTCTTTGGCGGTAAGAGGATCGGCGAGCTGAGCAATTTCGAGAAGCTCGATTGGTTTGCCGGAGAACTGGTGCTCGAGCATCAGAGGAGGAGTTGCAGAATAGCTCCCACTGTTGCCTTCAAGCAAGCTGCTTCCAAAACAACTTAGAGCTCAAAAGGTATGTGCTTTTTGTTCTGTTTACGAATTTTCATTAATCTTTATGTTGTGCTCAGACCTCATCAATCTGAAGAAAACAATTAGGAACTTATCTCATGATAAACGAAAACTCTATGGTGCTCAAGAGTATTTTATTCTCGGGTCAATGATCTAACGGTTAAAATGTATCCTAATTTTACGTTTTGAATTGAGTAGGACTCATGTTCTGCATTTGCGTTTGACGCATGCTGACTAAACAACTAGTGCATTTTATGTCATTTTTGAAGCTTGTAAAATCATCAAATTAGGTAGATCTGTTATATATATGATTAGTTGTCAGAATATTATTAGAACAAGTACCTTCTGTAGTTGTGACACTAATTGCTTGTGTTATCTTATCATGCTAGGCGTGCATAGTATGAACAAATTTAAAAAAAAAATGTTGGTGGGATTCATATTATAATTATTATTAGTAAACTTAATTAATAAAAAGATTATGGGTTCCACTAATAATGTTTACATACATGCGATCTTATCATTTGTTTGGTACATGTTAGGTTCCATGAAACTTTGTCACGAGTATGCATTGAAAATTCTCAAACTTTTCTAGATTTTTTACCGTGCTCGGTATACGGGGTGGTACATCACGTGTCACTATATAAGTGGTGAGATACTTGTGTTAAAAAATTAACAACTTAAAAAATAAAAATTCCCACATCTTATATAATAACACGTGTTGTACCACCTGTGTTTCGGACACAATAAAAAATTTCTCCTGTTTTTCTGTGGCCTGGACTTGTCATGGTCTTCCTCCTTTACGACCATCGGTTTGTTGTTGTGATATATGTTTATGTATAGACAAGACACCAAAATAAAAAGCAAGGGTAAAAAAAAAATGAATGCTTAGAGCCCCATTTGCTGTCGGCCTACCGACACTTGAGTTGTTGACTAAAATTTTAAAGGACATTTTGGATAATTTCATCCACAAATTGGGAAAGGCATGGGAGGGGAGGGTGCTGTGGTCATTTGATAGGGAATCAAATCTTTGTGGTCCTAATTTCTAAAGGCAATTTCCGTAGTCCGGAAAAAAGGGTTGGTTCTTTTCCCTCCCCCTTGTGAGTCATGCTGCCATGCAAATGTTTAGTGTGAATGTTTTGGTTGCTGTGTTGCAAATGTCGTTGCCCTACCCAATCACACCATGCCTATTTGGGTGAAGACCTCATCCTACTAGCCAATTTAGAACTCAAACATTCAACTTCTTAAAATTACTTAAATGCCGCTCACTAAATTAGCAAATATTTTCCATGAAATAGTTACCGAGTCTGGTTTTTTGTTTCACTGATGCATCAATGTCTGTAGATTGTGTACACGTAGTGCTTTGCGGTCCATGACCTTTTATAATGCTCGATGAGAAGCGTATTCTAACATTGACAGATGGAAATGTTTATTTCGTGTGCAAATCACTGGGGCCATATGCTTGAGGCATTGTTTAATCAATCATGAGAAATGCCAAGAAAACTCTCTCAAAGTGAGATTCTGTATGGACGCTTTGTTATTTCACACTTGTAACGTTAATTTCTGTGTCAATATTATATAACATTGTGCTAAAATCATGAGCTTACAGAAAGTTCACGAAGAGTCTGAATTTTGATGAGTCTCCTTAGAATTTTTCATCAATCATTTTTAAGACCAATATGTTAGGTAGAGCCTAGAGGATTAGGACCGGCAATTGTCTAGAATGCTTTAACGGTCGTAAATTGTTGTGTCCCAGTAGTCTTATATAATTAGTTGTATGGAAAATCACATGGACTAATTACATTTAGTAAACCTGTGGGGTATCAAGTGTTAGGGTTGGTACACTTCCCAACTAACTTTTAACAGACTTCTGGAAAGAAAAAAAAGAAAAAAAAAAAGAAAAGAAGCCAAATCGGTCAAATTTCTAAAGTTTTACACTGTTGCTTTCATCAATCATCTTTTTTGTTCAAACTGTTGTATCTGTTTCCTTTACTTTTCCAAGTCGTACTGGAAGTTTGTATGAGTACGTAGAAGAAATGTCATACATAAGAAAGTTAAGAAATCTTGTAACGGCTTATAAGGTGTTGAGTCATTCCTACTATTACCAATTGGTTTGAGCACGGAACCTTAACTTCATTTAGTTTGAACAGTATACTTTCGATATTAACCCGACTTTGAAAAATTGAAGCCCCTTGGCAAATGCAAATCATATATCTTTATGCAATTCAATGTATGTTTTTACCTGTAGAAGTGAATCATGACAATAAATATTTTGTCCCATATATTGCAGGAGAATAGAGAGACATCATCAAGGAAGGAAGAAAAAACAAGAGGAGAAAAGTAAATTGCCACAAACAGCTTTTACTTTTTTGTAAGGTGAATAGGACAAGTAGCCAGTTTGAAAAAAGGGGTGGGGGGAGGGGAGAGATCTGAGGGGGATTTCTTTGCCTGCCAGAGGACATGCATTTGTGGCTTCCCACTCTCAACCTTTCTCAATGTCAAGGGACCAAAGTGAGAGAGCTTCAAAAGCTTTTGAGAGGTTACACAGACAAAAAAGAATCAGGTATCATATATTCAGTTTCAAAAATTGAGTACTCATCATGGGTGGGAAAATCTGCTTCCATGTTTGTTATTTCGTCCCATACCCTTTTCTTTCTTATATTTTTCACTTTTCCCCCTAGATGTTTTTCCATTTCCTGTCTTTTCATCCTTATCTCAAGAAACTTGAGGGGTGGTGGTTGGTGGTGGCCGGTGGTGGTACCCAGAATTGAAAAAATAGTCAAAGCTATTTGTCTGCCTTTGGCTTTTTGTTTTTATTTTCTCATTGAATATATATATATATATATATATATAGTAGTGGGGTGGGAAAAGTAGTTTTTCAGGTGTGGTGTGGGTTATAATTTTGAAGCAACTGACCATATCTTTCTCTCCTGGGGGTGGGGTGGGGTGCTTTCTAGTTGTTGGAGCTTTCTGGGGTTGGGGGAGAAAAGTAGTATTCTTTGGTTTTTCCTGCATGTTCAAGTGTATAATATTTGAAGTCGCAGAATTATTTAAAGAAAGCAATTTCCACTTTTGTTCTTCTTCTCTTAGCTGTGTACATTTTTGTAATTTAAACAAGTGTTTGGTTTGGTTGTTTTGTTCTGGTGGCTGTGGAGTTCTTCACTTTTTCTTGAGTTAGCTTTCATGCTTTTGACTTTCTGTTTTTTTTTTGAGGAAGACGTATATGGAATGAATACGCTATTTGATTGACATGGGACGCTATATTGACGGTATACCCGCACCATATAAAGTTTTGTGGCATTATTGACTTTAAAGAATAGATGGAGAGGGTTGGCGGGTTTGAAACGTTTTAGTCATGATGTATCTGCGCATGAGTTACTTTTGTGTATGCTTCATGGAGAAGGGTCAGCGCGGCTGCTATGAACACATTCTTTCACTACTTTTAATAGAATGAAAGTGAAGATTCTATTCAGACCCAAATATTCACTCACAATTACTATCCACATCAGAATCCACTACCTTTAACATATATATATATATATATATATATGTGTTTCATATTTTTGGTTCATACATCGAGTTCTCTTTTTCTAAGTTTGGAGACTTTAAAGTTCTAAAAAATTTTGGACTCCATTTTTACAATAAGAACTTGACCAATCAATTAGTTAGTACAAAGGTACTATTAAAACACTACAAATGGACTGCAAAGACACTAAATTAAGGACTTATAAGCAGTAGCAGAGCCAGAATTTTCAAATAATTGGATCATTATTTCAACCAAAAGAACTTCATTGGATCGTTCCTTGAGCACCTGATAGGAGGCATGTCAATCCTTGCAACACACGTTGAAGGCTTTATGCCAACTACTATATGATATGTAAAGGCTTGTCACAGGAAATTGTAAAGTAATGTTGAAGACTGTAAAGGGTTGTCAACTGAGGTATTTCATCAAGCATCTAGTGCACACTATAGAGTCACACACATGAAAAGAAAAAAGGAACATGGATGATAGAAAAAAATATATAAGAAGTAGGACTAGGAGGTTGTAATTTAGTTTGTTGTAACTGTTTATAGGATCAAAAGCAATACATACAAATATACATGGGTTGTTTAAGTTGCTGAGGTCATAGACAACCAATGACCCCATGTTGACTCTGCTACGACTTACAAGTGGAACCTTTCAAGGTATCATTTGAAAGTTCCCTCAAGCGTATTTCATCCATTCATTCCTAAGTATATATATTTGTCTAATAATTTGTGAATGATGGAAACTATAAAGCTTATAAATAGTTTTCAAAACTGTTTATATTATATGCAATATTCATCTTATCTTAACGAAGAAGTTTTTTGTTGTCTCACCGAGTACATATGCCACATATTTTCGATCCCTATCCTTAGTGTTCAGACCAACTATTAAGTTTGAGGAGGAACCAGTTTGATCGATCAAAAGGCCAAAAGCAAACATTGAGAAAAAGTGTATATGTAGCAAAATGTAACTCGTTTTTCATCCATGCCACTTTATCTCATGACCAAGGAATCCAAAAAGTATTACTCTAAATCTTTCAAGATCAAAGAAAGATGTCCAATAAAATTCCCCCAAAAAAAAAAAGGAAGAAGGAAAAAGTGCAAACTTTTGGGACCTCATGCAAACCATGACTACTTGTTTGTAATTAGTTACTTGTGGTATTCAATCTTTTGTAGGTAGCTTCTGCCCTCTTTGAAATTGCCTCTTTAGTGTGGGCATCTTATCACTGTGGCCATAATTATTTTGCAACTTTTGCTTCCCAAACTTCCCCACTTGATTACTACTACATGCATGGCAAGCAATTTGCCTAGGACTTATGATCAAGCAAGCATCCAGTTTACCCAACTTTAAACACAATTAGTACAAGAAGTTGAAGCCAAAAGGGTTGATTAGACCGATATTACTCCGCATAAATTGGCTTTAATGAAATTTTAACCAATCATTGACCCACCCAATCGAATCGGTGCCTCGTTGGGGTATACCTCCTTGTCTACCTATTTGCGATTGACACATTCTTGTTGTCTTCATGTCATAACCAGAATCGTTCAATAATTACCTTTTAAGATTATCTTTTAAAAAAAATTGAACTGACATTTGAATAGCAATCCATATGTATTAAATAAAAAGACGATTCACCATGAGTATCTTAATTGTTATCCAAAGCATTGATTTGCTTGATTATATAAGTCACTGAACGATCTCTAATTCAATTGATTTCTTTAAAAAGATGATTGTTAAATGATGATCAAATATATGAACAGTTTCAATTATGATACGCGTATGACTAGAGTTTGTTAGTCATACACAAGAAATTGCACTCAAGGATGCACCTAAATCTTGTTCAACCAAATTGAGTTTCACCTGAACCAAATTATTGTTCAACCAAAAGTATATTGCGAGGTTGGCAGTGTCTGCCCTTTTGCATTTTAAGTAAATATTCAAAGTCCAATCCCTAGCTATTACCCTATGCTTAACAACTTTTCCGGCCTATTTATGAAAAGAAAAGAAAAGTGAATCCGCCCTTTTAACCCTTCCCCATAACCTTTCATTTTTTTTTATTTTTATTTTTTGAGATTCATTACTTGGGCAAAGATGTCAAACATAACACGGAGAGCCTACAACAAGGCAAGCAGACAACAAAGCGAGAGAAATACATCGAGCAGTGGAGGGAGTTACAATGAAGACGCATTAACCAAGCTAACGCGTCGTCCTCTTCACTGCTCTCACAACATTAAGGAGGACAAGGTAAATCATCATTGTGAACCACATGAACTAACGAAGATGGGGGTTTGTTGACCCAGGTAACATCACACATCTCCGGACTTCTCTACAACGCCAACGAGTCTGCCATCATCTTGGCTGATCTTGGAGTCCAAGACCAGTGACAACCCTAGAAAGACTCCCTAGCCTTTTAACTTTCACTAAGGTAGGGTAGGCCTCCCATTAGCCATTTTCCAGCGAATCCGAAAGAGAGGAAATGAATTCGTAGGAATCAAATTCAACAATAACCATTCAAAGCCCCAAAGCCATACCAAATTCACATCCTTTGAGAAGGGCTAACGCTTCAGCTGCATCAACGCATGCGACAAAGTAATGATCAATCATCAAACCCTAATCTCCATTGTAATTTGGCTTTGTCACTCTTTTCACGCGTAGCTTGATGTATATAATATGTAAACCACTTTGTTAAAGTTATATAATTTTTCGTGTGAGCGTATGATGTTAGCGTCTTTCATTCAGTAATTATATTTATATAGATCATGAAGTAAAAGAGGAGCCTAAACTACAAACTCGAAGAAATTCCCCTATTTGGTGATGACGTAGCAGCATGGAGCATGCATTATTTGTTGCGATAGAGTGGGAAAATGGCACGTCATTGTATGAAAGTCGTTTCTTAATTTGGTGCTAAGTCCTTATTCAAGACAAAAGAAAGGGTACAGAATATGTTTCCATTTTGTCACCTTCTTCTCATCTTTTTATATTTGTATTGTTTTGGCTTTTATTTTTGGGGTTGGATGGTAACCCATCTCTAGCTCCATCTAGAGCATTGCATGGTGCTCGGCTCTTCAATTTTTTGCCAAATAGTGTTTATAAACGTTATGTCGTCTCTATCCTACATGACATGACACAGACCTCTCTCTCTCTCTCTCTCTCTCTCTCTCTCTCTCTCTTGTATAATATAAACGTTAGTGGACGAAGAAGATCATATATAAGCTTTCTAATTGACATAAATTATTTTTGACAAAAAGGAAAAAAAAATTGACATCAATTATTAGAGTATGATCTTATCATCTCCAATCCACACATTACCATATATAATTAGTTTAAACAAGAGGGTTTGTTAGCTACACAAATCATATATAATTCAACATGACATCATGATGTGATGTGGTCTAGGATTATCGATGATTAAGAACTCCTGCTTTATGTTAAGATGAATCACACATTGATGAGATAAGGGATTTTACATGAGTTTGTAATTAAGTAAGTTGTGTTACTTCTCATATTGCCATTTGGATTTACAGTGGAACCTCAACTTCCTTCATGGTATTAGAGCAAGTTGTCCCATGTGTGAAGCCCAATGGTCAGACATGCTCCCCATCACCTCGGTTGTGTTGTCCGTGTGTTTGGCTTGAAAATTTGCCGCACGTGAGGGTGCATGTTGAGACAAATCCCACATTGATAAGAGAAAAGACATTGCATAAGCTTATAAGTAAGTTGAGTTATTCTGTATATTGCCAATTAATTTTATGATAAAACCTCAACTTCCTTCACTTTATATATAATTATCATTCTTAATTAATACCTTAGCAGACCTAAATCCTTATTTTACTTCTGTTTAGTGAAAAACAACAAATCAATTAATTAAAAATAAAAAAGCATAATATCGTGGGACATTTACACACACACATAATACACATATTATAATGTGTATTATGTGTGTGTAAGGGAAAATATTCTCATTTTTTTTATAAAAATAGGGATTAGTTGTGGGGTCCACACCATATCGAACTTTAATGATCCGAACTGTTTATTTTTTAAGTTGTACCTCATAGATCATTCTTACAAAATATTAGCCAAATCAGAAATATTTAGGACATCTAATTGGATTCAAAGAAATGAACGAATACTTTGTTATGTAAGAAACAATAAAATTTGATTTTATTAATTAAATAGGTAAATGATTTTGGATTGGATTGAATTGAAGAGCGTGCGTGCGTGTGTGTGTATTTGTATGTATATGTTCCTCCTAATTAGGTATCGTAGTTTCTAAATAATGGTTATTAAGTCATCGAGAGTATTACAAGTTTAAGTAATCGATCGAGTTGGTTACTGCATGCGTCTACGTTTCGATCGAGTTGGTTATACGTTCCTCCTAATTAGGTATACGTCTCATGCAATGATCAATAAGGATCAGGATAGATCAATCAAGAAGGATGTAGAACCCCAATACATCCAAATTAATATAAGTATATTTATGTACAGTGTAGCTATCGGTGCATGCATATGTCAGGATCGCTAATTAAAAATAATTATCTGTTAAGCGTATACGTCAGTTCACTGATAATTAAGGGACTAATATCGATCGGATTAATTATGAAAAGGAAGCTTATAATAGACTTGACCTTGTGCATTATAGGTGATAAGATAATTAAGTAAATGAAGATAACACGATAGATACCACAATTATTTCTAAAAATATACATGCATGCTTTCACATATATAAAGCATTTTTCTCATTCCAAGTATATATACACGAAGGATGGTGCTATTCACACATTATTTTGTATCTTCTATGTACACTCTTTTAATTTTACTCATCGAAACGAATGAATTGAAGATAATCAAACAACAGAAATTAACAAATGTTGTATCAAAGGTAAAAAGAGTGTGTGATAGCACCATCCTACACGAAATTCTACAATCTTTTTACAATTAATTTATTTCATACTATTCTTTGGGTGTTCTAACTAACAATGAAATACTAAAATTAAATTAAATTTGAGTTTTCATCTTTGCATATAAGAAAAATCGAGTACCTTTGTTGGGAGACTTTTAGGTCGAGGTAGACTTGGGCTTTGAGAACGTCCTCTTGTCTCCCTTGGTGTGGGTTCGCAACAAGTCCCGGGATATCTCGAAAGAGATAGCTTGTCTTAAGAAATACCCCGGTAACATCAACGGCTCAAAGATGGCGTGAAAGATCAAGATTATGACTTGCTCAAGTGAAGCGTGGTGTGGAAGCTAGAAGATTATCAGTTTACATGAGAGAGAAAGTTCGCATGGTTGCATGGCATTCTTAGCTACATGATTAACTTTCCTATGGTGATAGTAAGGCTTTTAATGGTTGCGATGTTTGATGGAAGGCTGTAGGAATTACAAAGGTTACATGGAAGGTGATGCTTGAGGCTTGGAGTATACTTCTGGACTAAATGGAACTATATGGGCTTCTTCCAGGGTGGTTCCCTCTCACCACGTTTTCTCTATCTCTCCCTCTGTGTTTTTCTGAATCCCCCTCTCTTATAGCTTATCCCCCTCATTATGTAGGTTTCTATAGATTTTAAGGGAATATCCCTTTGTGGCTTGGTTTTCCCTCCCTTTTCCCAAGCTATCATGTTATTCCCCTTTTGGTGTAAACTAGATGCACTGTTGAGACCTGTATATTGCTTCTTCTCGAGACACGACTTTCCTGGGCGACCTTCAGCAGTCGCTAAATCTGGTAGCATGCTTCATTGCTTTTGCACGTTGGCTATCTGTGCAAGTTGGGAAGGGAAAGTCAACATTAAATGCCTGACTTGCTGGGCTTATCATGCATTTAATGCAAAAATCTAATTTAATCTTAACTAAGGGAGTTGGCCTGCTAGGGAAATGGATAAACTAAGCTAATTCTTTCTCAATGATGCCTCTATGAAATACAAAGGGTATGGGCTTGGATCTTTGGGCTCCCAAGTAGCCTAAAAGTCATATATGACCTCAATTTCACATAGGCCCAATAACTTTCCGTAACCATCCACACCACAATCCACTTGGTAAGCCCTAAATATGTGACTTGGGCATAGCATGAATTGTGGCTAAGGAACGATGGTGTGGTGAATAGGCTCGAGCATGGTGTGAATATTCAGCTTAATTACCGTGGCATGGCATGTTTGTAAATATATTCCTCGTCGATCTTGTGTCTTGTCATATGTTTGGGCTTGAATGTAGACTTTGCATGTCAATTGGGCCTTGAGACTTGGTTGGATTAGTATGTGACATTTTTGGGCCCCAACATTAGCCCCCTTGATTATTTGGGCTATGAGATACTTTGAGTGGGCTAAATAATTAACCCCACCCATGCCCAAGGGATTCCCTTTTTGAACGTGGGCTTCCTGATGAGATTTTTCCTCTTCCCACGTGGTAGCTGATCACTCCCTGTCGTTGTGCTCCCTTGTTTCCCGTGCACGTCCAATTATACAGAAAAACTCTAGGTATTCCCCTGCCTCCACTTGGTAACCGTTACAAATTGCTCTTCTCCCTAGGACAAGTATTTAATTTGTCCTTGCACTCTCTCTCTCTTCCTTTAATTCTCCTTCCATCTTCAAATTTTCATAACTACTCTTTTTTTTTTTTTCTCCAAATTCTTCTCTGCTTTCTGCGCTGGGTTGTGTCCTCTCATTCATATTCCTTTGAGTTTTGCGACAAGGCTTTATCTAGTTAAGGAAATTCTTCCCTTGACCCCCTTTCAGATTTTTCTTCTCCTTTTTGTTTTATGCATTTGCCATGTGATGAAATTAGGCATGCATCTTTCCTTATTTGATTGTGTGTTTCAAAGATTTTGGGGTTTCACCATGGACGCGCAAGGGGTGTGGATCTTTCCTTCAGGAAATCGAACTCCACTTCTTGGGTAGCCTTGCTGCTTTAAAATTATATGTGTTTGCCCTCTGCGATTTCTCTCTTGCTTTCCATGTATGTTGTGAAATTGTCATTTGGCCTTGCCTTTTTGCATGTTGGTAGCGCTTGAGCGAGATTGACTGATCAATTGCATTGATATGCTTAGCATGATTAGCTTGACTGCATGTATAACTTGTATTTTGCTTGGGTGCACGTATGGCACAATTTCCCTTACTACATCTTTTAGGACTTTGATAGCATGCCATGTGTAGGGAAAGATGCATCTGCTTTGTGTGATAGCATGTAGGGAAAATAGTCTCATATTAAAGTCCTAGACTTTTGCATGAAGGGATTTGAATTTATGCACGTACCCTTTTGTTTTCCCGGGGTGCATTTGTTTGCTTTCTCGGGGTAGATTCGTTATTGTGTTTCACCTTGTATACTTGCACGTTTCTTCTTGCATGTTGCACTGGCTTGTGATATCTATGGTTTGTCGCTTGCTTTCCATAGGTGCATTATGGATGCGGAGTCACCAAAGTGCCTAATTGCAGTTGATGAGTCATTCACTACTGATGACTAACTTCAACAAGGCAAGCCGCCACCTCCTCTTAGTTCTCAAAGCAAGGCTTTCAAGGGGGAAGAGGCTTGCTTCAATTTGGTCATTCCTATTGATCCCAGACATATTTCTCAGTGCTGCATCGAGAGTGGGTTGTTTCCCATCGTGCTAATCCACTTCGAGTTCTCCTGTGGTGAGGCCACTGGTTGGGCAGATTGGGTGGATACCGAGGTTAACTTTGCGAACCAGTGTGACCTTGACAAGGACTAAGGAGTACAAACACCCATACTTTTGTTTGTGCCTAGGGAGAACTTACCCCTACTCTAGAAAATGTTGCCAATATTATGCATCTTCCAATTGTGGGTAACATAGATCCCTTCTGCTACGTCATTCCTTCTACAGACACCAACATTTTTGATGTGTTGAAGAAGGGTGTTCTTACCTTTCTGAGCAAGGCTTTTTCGCTTCAACGAATAAATCAAACACTTTTGGAAAAACAAACAAGAGCCAAGTTGTAGGTTCAAGGCCATTTTATGTTTTTGGCTAGGCCGCTTCAGTTGTCAAGTGACTCCTTGGGCCATGGCAATCGTACGCCGCCAAGTGGTTCCGTTAGCTTCATTGTTTCTCGAGCTCCTCTACCATGAATTGGACTAGCTTCACATTCTGGAGGAGCAAGTCACCGGTAATGGCTCGTTGAAAAGTTTTCTTTGTGCTAACTTTCTACAAATTTTCTTGTGGGAGCGCATCAAAGATTTGAAGATAACTCCTTACCCCTCTGGCGCGGTGAAGAGCTATTATGTTATTGACTCTTCATTTTATTTGCCTGAGAAGCTCCCTTTGGCTTGTCGTTGGTTTGGGAAGATTCCAGCAAAGAAGTAGGACTTCCTGGAGATTCTAGATGACGTGAATATCTTTGTTTTTCCAGGATATTCTTTACCAATGATTCTTGTGATGATGATCTAAGTGTGATGTGAATTCCTCTCTTTGAGAATCTAGATTTCCCTTTGTTTACTGAAAAATCATTGACTATGTGGGCTATTTCTATCCCTTTCCAGGGGGAAGACAACGAGGAAAGAAGTGCAGCTTACTCTCCTTTTCGGATGCGATGGCAATTGGGCTTTGACCAAGGTGTACCAATGTCTTTCCCTGCTTAAGTTTATACCTCTTTCAACAATTCAATTTGGAGTTTTGTGTACGCGCCTCTAGAATGTTTTTGCCTTTTCTAGCGTTGTCAACCATCTCCAACTAGTGTTAGAGCCTATTACTGCTGCTTTCGGTTTGAAGTGCCAATGCCCTACTACAACAGAGGAAAAAAATGCTTCAGGTGACTCTTCTCGGAGCACTAAAAAGAGTAGGTCGTTAGGTATTGGCGAAGGAAAGTATAAGGTAAAAGGAAGAAAGCAGTTTCAGGTATATTTCTTGGCTTGGCTTTTCTTGCTAATCTTGCTATTGCATGCTTTTCCTAAATGTTTTATATGTTGTGCCTCAGATGATGCAGTGAAACACTTCAAGCTTCGCGTGGTAAATGATGACCCTTTCAGCAGTAAGCCTGATGCTTCTCCTACTTCAAAGAAATTGAAGAGTGAAAGTTCCTTAGGGAAGCCAAAGCTTGGTAATGAGTCATATTCCTTTGTTTCTTGCTTCCATTTCTTGTTTCTCACTCCACCTTTACTTTTATTTGTAATTTCCATTTGGACAGGTAGTTTATTGTTTTTCGAACAATGGCCATGGGGCCGCTTTGCTTTGTATTTTGCTTATTTGCCTTTGACTTTGGATGCTGATATTGAACTTAGCATAATGTTTGCGATGTCTTTAATCTTGCAATGATATTGGCTTTTTCTTAGTTCGAGTGCATGAGAATTTGCTGGATGAAATTCTATTTAGGTTTTAAGACATAGGCTTGAGCTTCTGCATGCTTTCCTGGGGGAAATAGCTAATCTTGCCGCATGACACTTTTCCAGTGAGTTTTCTTGAGGAAAGATGGAAAAGATGTCGCAGCTTCCACAGGGAAGCAGAGCATGTCAGGAAAGCTTGACTTGCTAAGCATTGATTTGCATTGGTAGGCTTAGGCTTAGCACTGATTTGCATTGATAGGTTTAACACTAATTTGCATCGACAGGCTTGGAATCGATTTACATTAATGGCCGAGTATAGCTTTTAGAAAAGCTTTAGTTGCTTGACTCAATGGTTTTGCATGACGTGTTGGCTTGGCATATTGTATAAGCATTGAACCATTGAGCAGCTTGCTTTGCAGTAATAGGCTTTGGCATATTGCATAAGTATAACTTTTGAAAAAGCTTTAGTCGCTTGACTTAATGGTTTTACATGGCGTGTTGCTTGAGCATTAAACCATTGAGTAGCTTGCATGGCATTGATAGGGTTGGCATGTTGCATAAGTATAGCTTTAGGAAAACCTTAAGTTGTTTGACTCAATGGTTTTACATGGCATGTTGGCTTGGCATGTTGCATAAGCATTGAGCCATTAAGCAGCTTGCATGGCATTGATAGGCTTCACGTGGGCTTTTATTATAGCCTTGGCATGGTTACTGTTATAGCTTGTATAGAAGAAATCTTTCTAGTTACCCTTGCCAATGTAAAGAAATGAATGTACCAAAGATTTTGACAAAATGCTCATTAATTTCATTAAAATTTGGGGTACATCAATCATTGCATGGCTTTACAAAGGCCTTATAGAGTAAGCAAAATGATCATTGCATAGAAGGAGCTTATTCTTCTAAACTAAGCATAAACGTTTTAGCAATAATACGACTTTAGCCATTTTACATTGATAGGCTCCATTAACGTACCTTTCTTAACTAAGGTCAAGTAGTAGTAGCCACTCTGATAGGCTTCCTTGATCACAAAAGGTTTTTCCGAGTGTGGGGCAAACTTTAAAGGTCCAGAAATCTGCCTCTTTATGTGCTCGGCTGTCTTAAGGACGAGACCTCCTTCCTTGAAGTTGCGTGGCTTGATTGTGCGGTTGTAGGCTTTGGTAACTTGTTGGTGATGTAGGGCTGCTTTCCCAACTGCTTCTGCCTTCTTTTCCTCGAGTAGCTTAAGGTCTTTCCACCTTCAGCTTTCCTATGTTGCAGCATTCCATTCCACATCGTTGAATGTTGAAACTCTTGCTGTGGGGATCATCATTTCCACAGGGGAAATAGCTTCGGACCTATATACTAATGAGTAGGGAGAGAAACCCGTAGCGTTCCTTGGAGATATGCAATAGGCCCATGGAACGTATGGAAAATAAGTGCTCCAGCCCCCAGCATAATTGTTTACCATCTTGCTTAGGATTTGTAGTAATGTCTTGTTTATGGCTTCAGCTTGACCGTTTCCCTGAGGATAGTATGGCGTGGAATGGCGATGCTTGATCCCATATGCATCAAATGTGGCACTTACTTGTTTGTTCACAAAATGTGTGTCATTGTCACTCACTATCTTGTAAGGTATCCCAAATCGGCAAGCAATGCATTCCTTGATGAAATTGGATACTGCTACTCCCGTTGCTTTCCTGAGAGGGATTGCTTTTACCCAATTCGTGAAGTACTCAATGGCTATTAGGATCCATATGTGGCCTTCGAAAGCTAGATTGATTGTTCCTATCAAATCAAGCCCCCAAGTATGGAATGGACATGGAGTGCGCATGTCTTGCAATAGCATTGGAGGCTTGTGGATTAAGTTTCCATGAACTTGGCATGCATGGCATCGCTTGACCATGTTGTGCATGTATTCCCTCATGGTTGGTCAATAATATCATAGGCTCAGTAACTATTTGTGTAGTTTTTTTCTTTCTTGGTGCTTGTCGCATTCTCTAGCATGTACTTCTTGTATAACTTGTGAGGACTCAGATGGCCCAAGGCATCTCAATGGTTCGCCATTGAATCATTTCCAGTATAGAGTTGCCACATCCACGAAGTACCTTTTAGATGTCCCTTTCAACTTGTGTGGGTTCCTGACATTGCTTGGCTATGTTCCATCGATAAAGAAGGTTAGGTATGGAAACCTTCAATCATCAGTGATGAAAACTGCAAATGCCTCTTCTAAGGAAAATGTTTTGCTGCATTTAAGATAATCAGCTTGGATGCATATGGCTTGTTATTTCATCTCTGGCCAGAAGTACCCATTTCTTTGTAGTCAGCGGTAAAGGCTCACAACTTGGTTGAATCCGCATGTAATCACATGGATCTCATGCAGCCGTTCTTGTGCTTCTTTTGGTCTGAGGCATTGGGTTAGCACTCATCCGGATAGGCACTTGTAGAGTGTCCCAGTAACATTGATGTACTCTTTAAGGCATTTGACACTGAGTTCTCAGTTTGGCTTGGAAAGCTCTATTCTGACAGTTTCCCTCCAGTCGTCACTTTCTGGAGCTTCTTCTAAGAATGGTGCATCAATGGTTGGGGCCTCTCTTCTAATTACAGCAATGTTGGGTTGTTCTTTGACGAAGGTAAGCTTGGAGCCAAATGTGGCTAGGGCATTCGCATACATATTGGTTGTGCCAGGAATATGTTCCAACACCACCTACTTGAAGCTTGTCATGAGTTTCTTGACCATAGTGCGGTAAGGTGCCAAGGTTATCATCGCGAAGCTTCCCTAGACCTAGCTCAAGACCAAATTTGAGTCCCCTACAACTCGTATCTTCCTTGTGCCCATTTCCTTGGTTATGGAATGGCCTATAATTAAAGCCTTATACTCAGCTACATTGTTTGTGCATGGAAAGCTTAGCTTGAAGGCTAGGGCGATAGCTTGGCCTTCTGGATTGACGAGTACAATGCCAGCTCCACCTCATGTGGTTGTAGAAGAACAATTGAAATGCACGACCTATGGCTTATCTTCCACAACGGTGACAGTTATCTCTAGCAGTGCACCAAAGACTTCCTTGGAGATGGTGGCCTTTTTTTCTTTGGGGAATAATACTAGCATATCTATCATAGCTTGGCCCTTGATAGCCTTAGGCATCACACATATAATATCGAATTCGGAAAGTTTGAGCAACCAATGAGCCAAACGGCCAGATAATATAGGTCTAGTGAGCAAATACCTTACCGAATCAGACTTTACCATAAGGTGCAGTTTGTGGGCTAGGAAATAGTGGTACAGCCGCTGTGATGCATAGACAAGAGCTAGGCAAAGGTGTTCCGTCTTCTCATAGTGGGTTTCGACGCCTCTTAGCTATCGGCTGACATAGTAAATTGATGCTTTTCCCCAGCTGGATTGTCCTGGCCAAGCAGGGCTTCTGCGACAGTACTTGGTGACTAATTGCTGGACCTATTGATAGGCTTCACCACATTCCTTACTCCATATAAATTTTTTCCTTTTCTTAAGCAGTGGGGCGAAGCTCCTATTACTACTACTAATCCTGGGATGAAGCGTCAAATGTATGACAACTTCCCCATCAAGCTTTTCAGCTCCTTTGCATTTGTTGGGGGCATGAGAGTTCCAATGGTGCTCACCCTGCCTGGATCTACATTGAAGTCACGCTGATGCACCAGAAAGCCCATGAACTTGCTTGAGGAAAAATTGAAGGCGCATTTCTTGGGGTTCATCTTTAGCACATATGTTCAGCATGTTCCTAATACTTTCCTTAGCATTTCCTAGTGCTTTTCCGTGTTCTTAGATTTAACGACGAGATCATCTGCATAGTCTTCCATTTCCTCCCTCATCATGTTATGAAAGACTGCCGTCATTGCTCGTTGATAGGTGGCATCGGTGTTTTTTAGTCCAAATGGCATAATGGTGTAGTAAAAGTTTCCAAACGACGTGTAGAAATTTCTCAGCATCTTTGGCAGACATCTTGATTTGATTGTACCCGCTGAAGCCATCCATGAACGACATCAGGCATTGCCCTGAGGTTAAATCCATTATGATGTCCATGTTAGGCAATAGGAACTCGTCTTTTGGGCATGCTGCATTGATCCAAATTTGGACAGTGTTCTTCTTCTTTACTGGAACGATGTTGGCTAGCCAAAGGTGGTGCTTGATAGGCTTGATAAATCTAGCTAGGTTTTCTACTTCAACTTTGATTTTAGCTTCTATTTTCGGGAAGAAATTCCTCATTTGTTGCACGATGGGCTTGATCCTAGGCTGTGTATTTAACATGTGGCACACTAAATTCAGGTCAAGGCCTGACATCTCTTCGTAGCTCCAGGCAAAGACATCTTTGAACTCCTTTAACAGGCTGATTAGTTCTTTCTTTTCCTTAACTGTTAAGTAAACACTAATAGAAATCAATTTTTGCACAGAGGGATCATCACTTAAGTTTACCTCTTCAAGTTTTTCCACCACTGCAGTGGATCTATCCTACATGTTTTTTGGCACAGACATGATTTTATGTAGGGATTCGTCCTCAACAACAGGTACAGGTGTGTCTTCAGTTTCCTGGGGAATTTTGCTTGCTTGGTGTGCAACGCCTCCATACTCAGGGCTTTTCCACACAATGTGGTTAGACCCCCCTAACCTGTCATAAACGGTAGACGAAGCGGCCGTCGGAAAGCATGACTTTGAGCATTGAGGTGGAGTGTAGGCAAGAATATTGGCCTTTGGTTGCATGCGTTTCCCTTTTACTAAGAATTCTTGGTCACTGAGATTTCAGACTTCTTCCCAAGAGGGTAAAGGTATCCCTCAGGCCTGTGATATCCCACTTCCGGCACTTAAGAAATCATTGTAGAACTCAGCATCGGAATAGTGAACTTCATCTAGGTTGAATAACATCTGGTTTCCTGGGACACGAATAAGCCTCAAACCAGTCATTCCTTTGACGCACTGGTGGTAGGTGGAGACTACGAGTTTGTGCTTGTTTATTGATGACTTTTTTAGTAGAGTGTGGTAAGCCGCGTTGATGTCTATCACATAAAACTTAATAAAGAACCTGATAGGGCTAATTTTCAAGTCGATCTCGATATATCCAATAGTTTCCTCGTTGCTATTCCCAAACTTATTAATAGAGATTTGAGACCTTGCCATCTTTGACGTTGGGATGCCTGCTGTAGTGAGCACTGCTAAAGGCAGAATGTTGACGGAGGAACCAGTGTCAACCAAAGTTTGCCTGATGAAGACATCATTGATCTGTCTTTCCAAGTACAATGGCATTCGGTGGTCAGGGAAAGCCATTTCTATGTCTTCGTCAGTGAAGATGATGGCATTGTTGTTCTCAAGGAAGGCCCTCTACGGTTGGACAACATAGCATTGAGGGCCATAGTCCTCGAAAACATGCATGAGAGCTTCATCAGTATTAGTCCTTACTTCCGAGCTGTATTCAAGCTGGTCGAAGTGGGATTTGAACTTCATGTTTTCCTGTAGGACCTACGCTACAGTAGGCCCTTACCTTTGGGAAAGGTAAAGCTCAATCGTGTTAGCTTCCATGTCGGGATGGTTATACAAAGTTACAACCGTCATTTCCTGGCTGAACGGTTGCCCTTTCGAGGCTTCCTCGTTGTGTTCTTCTAGCATATTAATGGTGAAAACTTCATCACTTAGGGTTGGGGAAAAATCCATGAGATTTGCATCCTCATCTCCACATTTTCTAGGTTGAGGCCATGAAGTATTATAGCTCTGTGGCTTGGAGTATTTGCACCAGTAAGCCTTCTCCATGTTCCCCTAAAGGTTCCCAAATGGCTTCCGGTGGCTTGGGGTCGTTGATCTACAGATGGTAGTCATCATCATCTCCGGAGCATGTGATGATAGCTATCATCTATTTTCCTCAGCGCTTCGACAGAAGATCAATGTCTATAGCTTGTGTCTTGTATGGCAGCTCTAGTGTTCCTTCACAGATTTTTGCATGGAGAATTTTTGGCAAAGTGTGACACACAATAGAGGGATGTCCCACATATTGATGGTAGGGACAGTACCGAGGCAGCTTGATGGCCTCATTTGTGAGCATGGTATCGAGGATGGCTTGGAATTCCTCATAGTTGCATGCTAGTGGAGGATAGGTTTCTCTATCGCTCCCTATTTCTTTCCTTTTTCATGGGTTGTAATCAGATCTGTCATCCACGGCTAAGGCATGATAAGCTTGATTTTTGTCAGTTTTCCAGGATCCCCGCTTGGAAGGCTTGATTGGCAAGCTGGTCTTCCTTACTACTTCCAGGAGCCTCGAGAACTAGCTGATACCGATGTTCTCCAAATACACCCTATAGTCAACTACAATGTTGCTGATGCAGATCTCCATAAGACTTGCAGATTGCTTCTTCCTAAGATGCAGCTTTCGCAAGGCGGCATTCCATAGACGCTAAATCTGGTAGCACGCTTCACGACTTTTGCGCGTTGGTTGTCTGTCTAGGCTGGGAAGGGAAAGTCAGCATTAAATGCCTGACTTGCTGGGCTTATCATGCATTTAGTGCAAGAATCTAGTTTAATCCTAACTAAGAGAGTTGGCCTACCAGGGAAAGGGATAAACTAAACTAATTCTTTCTCAATGATGCCTATATAAAATACAAAGGGTATGAGCTTGGATCTTTGGACTCCCAAGCAGTCCAAAGTCTTCCATGACCCCGATTTCACATAGGCCTGATAACCTTCCGTAACCATCCACACCACAATCCACTTGGCAAGCCCCGAATATGTGACTTGGGCTTAGCATAAATTGTGGCTAAGGAAGCATGGCGTGGTGAATAGGCTCAAGCATGGCGTGAATATCTAGCTTAATTACCATGGCATGGCATGTTTGTAAATATATTCCTCGTCAATCACGTGCCTTGGCATGTGTTTGGGCTTGAATGTAGACTTTGCATGACAATTGAACCTTGAGACCTGGTTGGATTGGTATGCGACATTGTTGGACTCCAACAACCTTTTAAAACCATTTGTGTAGAATTTGAAATGCAACGCATGATGCATTTGTAGTATTTGAAGGAATTAGAGGGGTAATCGTCCAAACCAAACGCCACCAAACACATTTAACTTTATTAGTTATTTGATATATATGAATAGATACGTGCATGTGCAGCAAAATGAAATAAATAACATCGTGGTTGGATTTCGTATCTTTTTCCTATAATATTAAGGATAGTGCTTGTATCTCTTCATGGGAGACCTACTTGTCCATCACTTACGATTAATAGAGCATTTATCATCCAAATATCATAATCATAATAATTTATTCTCTTTATCATCATTTAAAAATCATATACGCAAAAAATCATTTAATTTGGAGTTCGTTTAGTCATCTGTATGTGTTAAAACAATCAATGGTTTTGATAACAAGTAGTATTCTCATGACAAACTGCCCATTTATTTGATGCATATGACTAACTAAAAGATCTCCAAGTTGAATAATTGTTTGCATATACTATTTTTAGATGATAATAAAGAGAATGAACAATTCCAATTATGATGTTCATACGATAAAAGTTCGTTAATCGTAAGTAAAGGTGGTCACAAGCATTATCCTAATATTAATCTCAAACATATGTGGTTGTGTTTGGTATGTGGAAATGAGACTTGGGGATGAGAAATTATTTCCTTTCCCATGCTTGGTAAATCCAGATTTTGAGTATGTGTTGTGGGAAAAAAATGTAATGAATGTTGGGAATAAATAAAGGGAAAACCAAACTTATGGAGGATGGAGGGTTTGCTTTTTCCCCTCCTTTCCCAACATTTAGTGCACAGTCACAAACAAGCAACCTTTTTGTTCCGCCAAAACTTGCCCTTTAAAAAACAACACGAAAAAATTATTGCTTATGAATTCGTTTCCGTATACCAAACACATCATGTAAGTGAATAAACTGCAAAAGTGCCAACAAGATAATGGCTAACTAAATGAATCTTTTGTTATTTAATTCCAAACGATCTCATACTCAATTGAAACCAAACTGCACTAAACTGAAAAGAGTATTGTGCCCTTCAATCCCCTTCCCATAATTAACCTAATATTTATGTGAAATTACCAATTTATGCTTTGCACTTAGAGTTTTCTTTGAACAAATGATATTATCTACACTAAAATGAGAGGTGGATTTAGCTTCACAATAGACTAGTAATAATGTAGTTCAAATTCACCTTTAACGAAATTCGAACCTAAGACCTTTTCCGTACAAATAAAGAAAAATACCATATTAGACCATCTCCAATGGTTGAGCTAAAAGCTAAATTTTTTAGCCCGGAAAATTTAGCTTTTAGCCCAAAAAATTTTTTTTTGCTCCAATCGTTCTAACCTAAAATTTTAGCCTGGGATTATTAAAAAATGAACTTAGGCTATTTTTTTTTTTGTTAAATTAAATTTAAAAAAAAAAATAGATATGTAGACTATCGTAAATTAATTTTATGAACATTTTTATCTAAAAAAATTTAAATTCCGATAAATATTGGTTAGAGTCCACTCCGATTTCTTGGCTAAATTTTGGGGAGAATTTGACATTGGTTTAGCATTTAGCATTTAGCCCAAAATTTTCCTTTGGGTTGGAGTGGGTTTGGAGGAAATTTTAGGGGCTAATTTGACTTTTAGCCCACCATTGGAGTTGATCTTATAGTATTAAGTGGCACTTAAAATTAAAAATCCTGTAATTTAAGTGATATATTTTATCCTGCACTCGAAATCCTATTTTCGAATCAGACTATTAAAAAATGGAGCACTAGTCACTCCATAAAACCCTAACCACACGTTATGCTTGGTTGAAAGGGATACTACCACATGTAGAGGTTAAGAGAGCTAAAGCAGCTCAATCTCTTTTTACCAAAATGATCTACATATTTGATATCACCTGAAGTATCTGTCGGTGGTCATGTCAAATAAAATACAGGTTACTATTTTTTCATAGAAATAGGAATCTCCTTTTCCAAAATGATCTGCATATCTGATATCACCTGAAGCATTTGTCGGTGGTCATCAATTATACATACATGTGTGTGTGTGTAATAAGAGAAGGAAAATGCTCTCTGTATGTATAGATGCAAGTTAGAATGGGTTTCCGAATTTCGACAGTAATATTTTTGAATCTGAACTCAATATTCGAATATTTTTTGAAAATTTGGAAAGAAAATCAGAATGTATTTAGTAATTCCGATAATTATGAATTTCCAATCCGAATTTTTTAAAGTGTTCCAAACTTGTTTCAAAAAAAAAAATTCCGAAATATTCTGATTTCTTATAGTTATTTACTCATATTATGTATTTTTTTATCAACTTTTATATTTAATATCGTTTGTTAAAAAAAAAAAAATGATAACCATACTACTAAAACATATGAAATTTCAAATTATGTTCTACAATTTCAAAGATTCCTCTGATTCCAAAATTTTCAAAAATTCCAAAGATAAAAATTGTGTTATGATCCGATTCTGAAATTTTGGATCGAAAATTGAAAATGTGGTTTCCGATCCGATCCTTCCGAAAACACCCCTATATGTATTGTTTTGTCAAATGTGAAATATTACCTTGCCTAATGTCATTGTTTAGTCACTTCTCCTGTCATATACAATGTTTGGTCGCCTGTTTTATGTGTGACAAAACTAAAGTCTCTGTTCTTCAACAATTTTTGGATAGCCGAACTTTGTAAACGAATTTGTTCTTGGCTTTCAGGCTTAGCTTTTGCATATCTCCTCACAAAAATTTTTAGCATGCTCCGATGTATGACATGCACCGGAGAATGAAGAGTTCAGATTTTTCTTTTCTTTATTTGGTCAGAAGAGTCTAAAGAATCCAACAGTCTAAATTTCCCGTGTATAGTATGAAAACTCTTTTTGGATTTAAACACCCAATAATTTTCTGTTTGTATGTGTTAGAAAAGTTTGAAAATAATAAGGTGATTTCCCTATTTTTAAGATGAACTTCTTGTTGTGCCAATCAAACAACGTCATGTATATGTCAATTATATATTATAATGAAATTGTATAATTTTTATGAAAATCCACAATAACGATGTACACATGTCATAAAGTTATCCTCTAGCGACCTACTCCCAGAAGAGTCAAACCTACGAGGATCCCTTCCTCTCCACCTTGGCCTTCACATTTTAGGTCTTTGGATGACTTGGGCTTCAGTACTTGGACTCACTGAACACTAATTTTCGATTAGGTCAAACCATTTTTCTTCGGCCCAAGTACGTGAAAATTATGGTCCAAAAAAGTTGATACAGTATTTCTTTAAAGAGTAAAGTGCTGATTTAGTCACTGAATTATTACATTAGTGAAGATTAAATTCTAAATTATTTTTTCAGTAAAATAAGTCTCTAAATTCATTAAAAATTTCTAATTTCATCCCTACTATTATAGGCAAAGCTATTTTATCCAATATTTCGTCAAATTAAGTCACTGAACACATTTTAGAGTGTATACTGTCATTTTCTCGCCTATAAGAGTAAGTCCACCCCTAAAAAATGAGCTGGCCAAAAGTCCATTTAATTCACCCAAATGAATAGTGAATGACTCCAATGAACAGTAATTGGCTAAATGCGTCTTCACTCCTGAAAAATGAACTAGCCGAAAGTCTAATCAATTCATATTAAAATATTATTAATTAATTTATAAAGTAATAATAAAAAATAATTTTAGTTTTAATTTCAGATAGGATTTTTAATCAATCTTTAATCATTATTTTATTTTATTTTTCTGTATTTTTAAACATTTTTAATAATTTTTATTAAGTTAATTAATCTGTACTGTTGGATTTCAAAAAGATTAAAATCCAACAACCCAAAATTAGACACGTGGCCGACGGTAATAATTATGACATTTTCCTTCCTTTTTTTTTTTTTAAGTTTTTTGGCTGAAAAATCTGGACCGTTGATCTAGGAATTGGACGGGCCAAATTTTGCCACATTACTAGCCATTGGTGAAATTCAATTTTTTTTACAGTTGGAAATCCAACAATTCAGAAAACTAGCCGTTGGAAATCCAACGGCCATAACCAAGCCACGTGGCCCATATCCCGCGCCCCTTTAGTGTGCTTGTAGCACGAGCCCGTGACCTATTTCCTTGTCGAGGACGCGAGCCCACATGAGCTTGTTTCCCACTCGCCTAATGCAAAAAAATATTTGTTGTTCGCTGACGTCATATTAGCGTCAACATGACGCCAGATAGGCCGGTTCTTACCTTAGCCCATTTTGGGTTGGCCTATTTTTAGGGGTGGAGTGGATTTTTTTGGGTGCCAGTCTATTTTTTTTAAGTTTTGGGCCAGCCTAAAAGATAGGGCTGGAGTTGTTAGAAGCTCTTAACATTTCATATGGATTGCAAATCTAACGTCTAATTTACCTTCTAAAGTTAACTCTATACACTATTTCTTTATGTAAAATTACCAATCTATCCTCCAATATGTATCACATGCAAGTAACGTGACTTAAATTGACGAAAAACTGAACATTGTAGCTTTGAATCTAATATTAGGGATGTAATGCCACATAGTACTACGGTCTGGTGATATTCCTCTTTACTTGGAAGTGAGAGGTCTTATCTTTGAATCTCATGGATGGCGAAATTGATACCAAATTAAGCTGCCTATTGTGTGATTTAGCGGAACTCCCCCTTCTCTTAGCGTAAAAATATTGATGTACTCCAAAAAAAAATATTAGGGATGCAATTGGCAAATTTTTATAATTAAAGTCTAATTTTTCTGAAAAAAAATAGTTTAGGGACCTAATTTTCACTCAAGTAATAATTCAAGGACTAAATTGACAATTTACCCTTCTTTATATACTCTTACAAATTTTCAATTGATATAGTTATATTTTCTGATCAATGAGAACGGAAGATTCGAGCTTGAATGCAAAAGAGAAGATTCGAGCTTGGATTCAATTGAATGAGATTTATTAAGTTTCAAAGTCTAAAACACATAATTCTGGGATTAACGGTACCTTAACCGGATAAAAAAAGACCTTGTTTCACATATTTAAGATAAATAACTGCAGTAATGAGAGTAGAGAATAATTTTATTGGCTCTGAATTACTTCTACAGATTGAATGATTGAGAAAACTTAGTTTTGAAAAAAATGGTCGACACACTTCACATATATTCCAGTCTGACAGCGTCTCACTAGTTCTAGCTTTGCCGTCCCACACCAAACATGCGTTTCATGACGATGAATTTTCACTGTCCGATACAAGACATATATAATGCTACAGAAACTTTGTGAACTTTCAAATGTGCACACCAGCTGCCTCCGCTGCTTCAACCATTGGCGGCGGCACAGGGTCTTGTAGGTCAACCATTGGCTGTGGCACAGGGTCTTGTAGGTCGGGATTGATAGGAAACATGTGACACTGTGCAAAATCTGCCATTAGTTGGTCCACCAGCACAAGCGCTATTGCAGCTTCCACCATCGGCACAGCTGCACCAATCCACCAAGCAAAACATATGTAAGCAACCGCAAGGATCGTTTTACAGAAAACAAATGTACATAGAGAATGATGCATGAGAGTACATATCATTCACAGACGCACCTCGTGGAACAACACAGGGATCATGGCGACCACGGGCTATTAGTTCCATCTCTTTTTTATCTCTAGTCACTGTATTCTGCTTCTTCTGCACAAATACCACAAAACCACCATGGCAGATTGGTCACTTGATTACAATTTTCTGTTTTGACAATCAATTACATACATATCAAAGAAATACCTAAGTTCGGTTCAAGATTCTCCTATAGATCACAAGTTTGAAATTAAAAAATATCCCTAAGACCAATATCCCATGTTTTGTCATAACTTCTCACTTTCTCTCAGAAAAAGTCTAAGCAATATAAGAGCCAGAGGCGTGAGTGTGCGTGCGTGCATGTGTGTGTGTGTGTGTGTTTGTGAGAGAGAGAGAGAGAGAGAGAGAGGTAGAGGTTCGACTTACTCCAATAGTAGCTGTTGGCTTGAAGGCTATTCTCATGTTTATAATTTCCCCATTGGATAGTCCTCCCTGATTGCCAGCATATACAATCTCAGTGTAAAACAGACGCTCCACAAACATTTTACCAACATACACTCTACATGCAAAAGCAAGTAACTGAAATATAGAAAAAATACCTGTGTCCCACCAGAGCGGTTTGTTCTTGTCCTGATTTTTCCTTGATCATCTAAATAGAATTCATCATTATGTTCACTCCCAGTTAAAAAGGTACCTGTTATGCATACATGAACGGTAAGAACTTACGCAAAATACAGTTGGAAAAAAAAAAAAAAAAAAATCCTTCATAATAGAATTCTCGCAACTGTTCTTCAATCATCAAGTCCAATTTAAGAACTTTGTAGAGAAACGCCACACAAAAGTACCACAAAAAGTTTGTAAATCTTAACCTGCAAATCCACTTCCAATTTCAAATCCCTTTGTTGCAGGTAATGACATTACAGCTTTAGCAAATTCAGCTTCAAGTTTATCAAAGACTGGTGAACCAAGCCCCTGAGATGCAATAAAATGATTGTCAATTCCATATATGACTTGATGAAGATTAAACAAATTACTGAAAGAGCAATATAACTAGGGGAGTGCTAGCAACCATCTCACTTCTACTCATGACACGTGTATTCCAGTAGCACTCTAAACTAAAAGTTTAATTACTTTTTGGTTTACAAACTAAAATTTTAACTATACTAACAAAGGAATAAAAAAAGTGGGATTTTAATATAGTTAAAATTTGAGTTTCGAGTGCCAGTGAAGTACACGTGGCATGAGGAGAAGTGAAAAGGTTGAAATGAAAAGGTTAAGTGAGAAGGTTGCTAGCATTTTTCATATAACTAACTTTGCAGTGGTTAAGGTAAAGAATCTGCCCCCTTAATAAACAGTTGAAGACATGTAGAGAGAGTGAGTTTACAGGTGGGCAATTTTTAACAATGCATGTGACAACACCACCAATAGATTGCCCTTTCACCCTAACAGCATCAATGGCAGCAATCATCTTCTCTGCATATTCAGGATCTGGGCACCTAACGATATTACTCTCTATCTGGCAGTATGTCACACAAGAATAAAAAAATAAAAGTTCAGTGATTAATAAAAGTTAAATGTGAGTCAATAAGTACCTCAAAAATGCACTAATTGAGAGAAAATGAATTAAATACAAAAAGACTGATACTTCTTTTTCTTACTTTGAAATGTCACTAATTCATTTGGATATGAGATTTCTATGACTTGAAACCTAGAATAACACTGGATTCAATTATTAAGTGAAAGGTATTCATAAAGAGAGTATCTCTTTCAATTTGTCGGCTACCGGTCGGAAACCAATTGGGAGACACTTCGTGAAGAGGGATATTTTCTTCCCAGATTTGGGAGTTGACACTTTTGTAGTCAATAACTTGGGATATAGAGCTAGATGTGACAACCACATAAAAAAAAAAATCGTAAACGCTAGTAAGCATAAAAGCCTAAAACATCATGCTACAAATTGAGATACTCAAGTTTATAGAGGTGAGATATTGTTAAATAGAGTGTGCATGGACAAGCCTCCCGGTAATTACTTTGTAGACTACAATAACATTCATAGTTTGTCTGCACTTCACTTATAAAGGAATGAAACAGATTGGAATGTAATGTCTTTTCCTGGACATGCATTCTCAAATATGTATGGAAATCCAAGGAAGTCAGCTACTCTTGAATGGCTTTGCTACAAGAGATTTTAAATTAATATCCATTATCGCACCTGATCAAGTGTCAAATTGTGATGATCAACCAACTCCTCGGGAAGCACAACCTTCTGAACTTGTGAAACATAAGCAAAGACCTGAAATATGACAAACATTAAGGAAAAGTCTTAAAAACTATAACAAGAATTTCAATCAGTAAAAGAATGTGCAGATGATAATCTATGGACACATGATTAAAAAGAGAAGTTCAGAATTTTTTTTATTTTTTTAAATCAACTCGCAGGACAATAATTATCAGAAGCTCCAAACTTCAGTTACTCGTTCTCAATCATTTGAGGACAGGGGCATGAGTGTCATCTATTGACATGGACATGGGGTGCCCAACAAGTCCACTTCCAAAAAAGTAGGCACTCAGACATGCCAATACATGTGCATTTTGTAAATGAAAAAAAAACATCATTTATTGTGCAGGTTTATCATAGAAAATATACAATAGTAACAACCATTTTGCCATTGTCAGATTTTCTAGAAAAAAAAAATCTCAAGGTTTTGATAAGTTTGCAATTTATCTATGCAAATGAAGATATCCAAAGTTTGAAAATTAAAACTAATTATAGCAGGACACATTTGCAACTCACAAGGTAATACCACAATAAAGAGAAAAAAAAATGATTAAATGAACTGGAGTCTTGGGCATAACGATGCAACACATAGTTTACTACATGCACCTCAGTTCCTGAGAAAGCCTTAAGGATTTTCTTGGCAAGGGCTCCAGCAGCAACTCTTCCAATTGTTTCTCTAGCAGAAGATCTACCACCGCCCTTCAATTACAAATTAGCTCAAGATTTTAGTATCTGCAATTCCAAAATACGCTTGTAAACCTTTAATGGTTAAGCTTAAAACCATTACCTGCACTGATCTGATTCCATACTTCTGGTCATAAGTTCGATCTGCATGTGAAGGCCTATATGCTACTGACATTTCATCATAATCCTGAAATTCCAGCGACAGTTATTTCCATGCACCATAAAGAATGTCAATTGATACAAGTGACTGAATTATATAGAGTATAAATGTGATTGTTAATCCATAGTATCCTATATATCACGATTCAGAGGAAATACTCGAAAAATAACAGTAAACTCTTTAACGAGTTCTATTACTCAAAATACAAACTATCTAATCAGTTCCATAGCCCTCATAGTGTGTTCCACAGCCCTCATATCAGTTCCACAGCATGATTAAATAGATTGAAAACTACAAATTCCATACCCAGAATAAAGGAAAACTAATGAAAAGGGCTTGAAAATTTGAGTTTTAATCAAAAGGACAAAAAGGTGTTGTAAGTGAATAGTACCAAGAATGACTTTTTAGAGTAAAAATGTCTTTTTCGTTAAAAGTGAACAGTACCGGGAGTGTTTCATTAAAACTCCCAAAAAATAAAGGTAAAACCACGAGCAAAGAAATATTAGTCTATAAAAGCTCCACCCATTTTCATTCAACTTCATATATATGTCCTCTAGCAATAGATACTTACACGTCCTCTCTGATCAGTATTGGGTACAAGCACAAGAATTGGTGTCCCAGTTGTCACTCCTGTAGTCCATTATAACATCAATTAGAGTATACGCCACTGAAGAGAACTACAAAGGAACCCCTTTAAATAAACATATACACACACATACAAATTCCACAAAGATCAAACCTTCATGAACTCCCGAAAGTATTCGGCATGTGTCAGTTTCCTTCCTAGGAGTAGTAATTCGACTCTGACCTGGCCTCCTGACAACCCATAACAAGTTTGCATTCAAAACAAACAAGAATTCAACAATTTTAGAGCAAGCTTACCATGATTATTGCATGGAATGATCTATACTAATGTCACAATATAAACACCTATTATATCCAAGGAAACTAATTGTGCCAGCATGCAATGATCCCAGACCAAATACCTCACAAACTCTACGATGAAATTGAACATGTAAAAGACATACTAGTAAAATATCCTTAAATTGAACATGAAATAGGCATCAACTCGTTTAAAATGCCATAACACGAGTTAGGTGCATCGTTTAGCTACCCAAGAACTTTACAATGCACATGACAAGGGTGAGCCCCGTATCAAATACCTTCTGTCAAGGTCCCCTTGCAAATCTTCTGCAGAGAGGGGCATACGAGGAGGGCATCCATCAATTACACAACCAACACCACCACCATGAGATTCTCCAAAAGTTGTAACACGAAAATGATTTCCGGTAGTGTTCCCAGCTGCCTGCACCTCTGAAATCCAACACCAAACTTTTCAGAATTGATCCGAAAGTTGTAACTTACTACAATCTCTAACATATCAAAATTCCATTTACTTCAAAGTTTATGTTACAGCAAACCAAAGACCGAATGTTAACATGGGTACTTAGACGTTAGAACTTGGGTAATGATTGGAGAGGCTAATTAAAGTAAAGATGTAGTCTTTAAATTGTAAGATTCATGATTTGTGCACAAAACAAATTCAGTAGCTGCATTTCAGATAACAAAATTCTCGCACATTGCCAATCAGAAAGTGGAAATTAACTCGAAAAATCATAAAGCTTTCTATGTAAAACAACGGTAAGCAATCAAATGAACATCCAACAATCAGAGGGAGAGAGAAAGAGAGAGAAACTAACGGAGTTTGTTGGGGGCTCTCGGGCGGATCACAAATTGAACGGAGGAGGACGCGAGGGTTCGGAGATCAGAGGAGGAGGAGCACAACCCAGAAAAGCCATCGGTCCTTGAAGCTCCTCCGAGGAATGGCTTGGATGCAAGAGAGGAAGCCATTGCAGTTGAACCCACCGAACTCAGCCCACCAACCACCAAAAACAACGACGAGAAGAAAAAGGAGGAAGGAGAAGAAGGCTGAGAAACTAACGGGGGTGATTGTTTTTGATCAAAAATAGGCGTGCTGCTACTCGCACACGCAAATCCATCCACCAACTCGCTTCCACCTACCACCAAATCCCACAACCCGTCATTCTTAAATCGGAACGTTGGTCCGGTAAATCACGGTTGTAATAAAAATGAAGAAAAATTTCGACAAAAATAAAATTTAATTATAATTATATTATGATACTTGATGCCTGAAAATATTAATAAAAAAAAATTCTCTTATTCTTTCATTTTAGGAAAAATACTAAATTATTTTAAATTGTGAAATGTTATTAGCACTTCAAAAATCTCATTCTATACTTCTGACAAGTGTATTTTTTTTTTCATAATATAGAAAGTTTAAAGTGTAGAATTAAAATTTTGAAGTGCTAATAACAATTCTCTTTAAATTTTCTATTTTCTTTGTATTTTGGTCAATTCATTTGCCTTGTTTGGTGGGTTGGTACTTTGTAGCGTACCCTACGAGCTGGGTGGGAGTAGGAGACTGAAGCTGGGTGGGAGTAGGAGACTGAAGCTGTCATGGTGTGCTTGATGTTCTGTATAGTGTACATAAAATGAGTTCTCTGTCAACCGTGATGTTTCTATTTAATAGCACGATGTTATATGGTAAAATTTATACGTGTTATTATTTTATTAGTTGGGGACGTTATGTTGTTGTTAAATCTATTTTTGTGTAAATTCTTTTCTTATACGGAGATTTTACCACGTAACTTCTTGTATGTTTTTTTCCTATCTATTAATCACCTATAATCAGATCATTTACAACTGATTTTACACAAAATTTTGTTGTACAAAAGACATAAAGTGTATGTTACAGTTACTTGCTCCATTTTTCCTTCAATAGATTAAGCTACTTAGTAATACGAAAAATAAACTGACAGAAATAAAAAAAAATACTTTACTTACTTTCTAATTAATTAATACAATTTCGGACTCTTAAAAATGCCCTTATTTTCTTGTGTTTACTTGTTTGGTATATTGATACCTTTGGGGTCGGATTGGGTAGGTGGAGTCAACTGTAAAGGCTAAATTGGCTAAGCAGACAATCCTCCTTCTTCCAGATGTCTGACTTTGCCACATTTAATCCTCTCTCAACTAAAATTCATAGAAACAAAATGAAATTAATCATTTGGAATAAGAAGGATGATTAATTCATAAAATCGGAATAAGATTTCTAACAAACGATAGAATATTCTAAACTAAATTCTTCTAAACTATGAGATGAGGCAGGAGAGTCTTAACCACCAGAACAATCTACCGCTTACAAATCGAATAAAATTTTAATTAAGGAACATCCTTTTTATTGTTTTGGCAAAATGAACAATGAAATCAATAGTGACACGAAGCTATATTGCCTGTATCTTCTTTGACACTACGGAAACAATCACCACAAGGAAAAATGTGGAAAATACAATCCCTACAAGAATTCCGTTACAGCTTTTGCCGGGGCGCGCGTTTTCAGCATCATTTCGTCATACTCGTCTTCAGGATTTGATAACGCAACAACGGCTCCTCCCGCGCCTATTGAAGCTTCACCCTCGTGTACAACAACAGTTCTGATAACTATGTTGAGATCGAATGTCTGGTTATATGAGAAAAAACCAATGGACCCTGAGTAGATTCCTCGTGGACTAGTTTCGATCGAATCAAGAAGTTCCATTGATCTTAATTTTGGTGCACCTGTCATTGAACCGCCTGGAAATGCTGCTCTCACACAGTCAACTGCACTTACATCTGACCGCTTTTTCCCGCGAATTGTGCTCACCATAGTATGGACAGTAGCATATGATTCTACATCCATAAGATGGGGCACATGAACAGAACCGGGCTCACACACACGGCCAAGGTCATTTCTTAGAAGATCAACAATCATCAGATTTTCAGCTTGATCCTTTTCACTATAGAGAGAGAGAGAGAGAGATTAGTTCATAGAAAGGGAGAGAAAACCACCTCATTTCTTTCTTGCCGAGTAACTACATACACAGTAGCTGTATATCGAACCATAGATCTTATATCGCCCACCCTCATTCTTAAAAAGGGCGGATGTATCATGAGAAATTGCATTAGTCCGAGCATGGAAAGTGAGAATAAATCTAGCTAATACTAGAAAACTAAGATCCTGATAACAGCTCTTTCCACCGAACCAAATTGTCATCTATTGTACAATAATTATACGCAACAACAATTTTAATCCTGTTGGAAAAAAAAGAGAAATATCTTACCTGTATTGCAGCTTGTAGTTTGCGTTGTTCATCTTCCTCTAGTGTTGCACCACGAGCTATAGTGCCCTTAATGGGCTTTGCTTCTAGTACACCATTTCTATCCAACCGTAGAAACCGCTCTGGGGAAGAACAGCAGACACAAAGCTTTTCCTTTGAAAAATTAAGCCAGGCAGCATATGGTGCCGGATTTTTTTCCCTAAGGTGAAGGTAAAGTCCTAATGAGTCCATTTCCCCAATTCTTTTTCTCATCTGAGTTGTGAGACATAACTCATAGCTTTCACCATCTTTAATGTATTCCAGACACCTGTCGACATCTTTTATATACTGCTCTCTTGATTTATCAACAACAAAACTTCCTTGATACTGAGAAGATCGAAAAGCCTGTAAGGTTGGCTCCTCTCCCTCATTTGTAGCAGAAGCTTTTAACCTGAGAAGCTTTTGTTCTGTATTGTCCAACCATGGTGTCGTGCTTGTGCATTCTTTGTTAATAGACAGTATATAAACATCGTCGGAGCAGTGATCGATAACTACAAGATTATCAGCAAAGAAAAAGCAAGCATCTGGAGTCCTGGATTTGTGGCAGTTAGATGATGCACCACATTCAACTTTAAGGCTATACCTGCATTACACAAAATCAATGAATAACAACCAGCTAATTAAGAGTCACATAAGAGCCATGACAATTAATATTTTCGGCTAGTCAGAAATTCAATCCAAACATAAATATCCAAAAACCAGAAACCAAAAGGGAGAGACGATGACTGCTTATAACTGAACAGCAACCACAATTTGGGATAGCGAAAAGTTAAAGAGATGTCTTCTTTTCAATCAATTTCCCTTTTTGGACTTAACCATAAAAGCAGTTAAAGCATAGGAAAGATGATAAAAACATTGGTAGAGTTTGAACGAGACCAAGTTCTGAGAAAACTTTTCACCACAAGATAAAACAAAAAAAAAAAAGTGAATTCACGCACCGAGGAGTAGTGGATAAGAAGGAAAGGATGGTCCAAGAACATTACATTCAAAATTTCAAATAAACTTAACTGCATACCCCATGTAACCAATATATCCACCATGAAATTCAAATGGAAGGTCCTTCATAATCCTTTTCATCGTACCGAAATGACATGAGCTCCTGAAATACATACCAAGCAATAAATATCACTTTACACTGGGAGACTGAGCAAGGTTACAAAATAAAAAGCAAACTTAATTCCAAATGAACAGAAGAAAGTATATTCTGACATAAGTTTATGATCATTGAGATGATACAGATTCTAAGAATAACACAGAAAAATACAGAAAACTCAATATTTCAAGAAAACACAAATTAAACCAGAAGCTGTAATTTCACTAATACCTTTTTCAAAAAATCAAGAAACCCTTCTTCCAAAAACTGTGTTTCTGTTAGAGCCTTGAGCGTCCTCAACTGATAGAAAACCACTGCCCTTCAAAGTCGTATCACTGAAAAATGCAGTATAGATTACTATAACATGAAAATATTCACATGAGCTTTATTCTATTCTAAAAAACAATTAAGAAAATTCCACAAGAAATCATTATAAACACCAAGGTAGTTAGCTGATGATGTTAAAACTTGAAGCCACATCAGTTAAACAAAAATCCATACGAAAACTAAAAATTTGAATTCCCAAAATCAATACTGAGTCAAACCTTCTATCTGATAATTTATAGGTCAACTGCTTCCAAAGAGTTCCACCTTTTCCTCCCATAAATGAAAACCGTGCTCTTCTCTGAATATTCAAGAAAACAGAGACAATATGTAAGAAATAATGGTTTTACGAGAACTACTCAAAATAAAAGTAAGGTATTATGATAATGTCAAATGCTTCAACTAAACCCTCACAGAGCATCACGAGAGAATTAAAAATCATGCTCATATGAGATGTACTAACATCATCAATCTTAAGATAGGCATAGACATGTCAATCGAAAAATAAACGAACCTTTTCTATCGATGAACTGTCCAACCAAAAGGTATTTTCAGCTTTATGATGTCCAAACAGTGCACAGAATATATTTTTTGCTCCACCAACTTGACCAGCCAAATGCTTAAATCTCTTCCATCTCAACTTTAGATATTTAACACCAATGCCTGGATGCAAAAGGTTTACCATATTGACCGCACCAGAAGAACTTGTGTTACTTTCACTGTTCTTCCTTCTAGAAATCTTGTTATATAGCTGACCATCTGAATTACTTACTAGTTGCCTATGTCTAGGAACTTCTGTGAGGAGTCGACTAGCATTGGGCATCTGCATGCACGCTAAAAGAAGTTTACTGGTCAGTTGAAACCAGAGGGAGTTTTTTCTAGGAAAATAATAATAATAATAATAATAATCATAAAGCATATAGAACTACAGCCAGACGACATCTCTGGGATCCATACAATGGACACAATATTCAGGTTTGTCAAAAAAAAAAAAAATAAATAAAAATTGATCAAAAATAGCATTCTTAACAACACTCATGAAAGTTTCCGAAATCATCCTTAAAGAATTGGCATGCATAAGAAGGAACGTAATGTCTGCATGTAACTTAGCATGGCACATGCATGTATGCGTGCGAACAAGTGAGACTATATCAGAGGGAGAATATTGATAAATGACGTTCATAAGAAAGATGAACAGATTTTCCAGAAAAAAAACTCTAGCTTACCTGTATAATCAAAATTCCGCTTCTTGATGAATGATGCCCTCGAATTCAGCCAATAGTCCTCTGTGATCTCTCTAAAATTCTTGAATATCTGCCTCCCATGAAAGGTCGCAATACTCTCTGGATGGAACTGTGAGGGTCAATAGCTAAAGTCAGAGAGTATTGCACGTAAAAGCAGATTTGAAATTATTTCAAATACAATGAACATGCAACCCACCTGCAAACCATAATGAGGCCGGGTAGAATGCACAATGCCCATGAGAACCTTTTCGCTCCGCACTTTGCCAGAACAACTGAAAGGCGAAAAACTTCCATTTTTTGGTTTTGTTGGAAAAGATCCCACAGCAAATTCTGAGGGAACATCAGACTTCTGGGTTTCAATAAAAGAAAGTGCATCCCTGGAGTAAGTCCATGCTATAGGAATGAGTTCATCTGGGAGGGATTCAGCATCTACAACAAGTGAATGGTACCGAACCACCTGCAATTAGGTATATTTGTATGGCACATAGTTAAGAATAAGTTCCACCATTATCCTAAAAGTTCATGGTAGCTAAAGTATGCACTTTCTGAAAAGCCACATTAAAACATTACAATTTCAAGAAACAATCTTTGACCTTCTGCAGTTTTAAGTTTTTGGTTTTTCCTGGTGATTGCAGACCTACTATTTTAAATTTCAGAAATGACTAACTTTGGTTCTGCAAAAAAAGATGAGATTTTGCAAGTTTGTCACTTTAGTTAAATATTAATCATTACTCAAATAAATGATTGCAAAATGTCTCGAGTTCTCATGAAAACTTCATCTAAATAAACTTTAAAAGTTAATGTATATGGACAAGCTAATTACCAATCAGCTATTCTTCCCACAAAATGGTTTTAAACATCATACTATACAGAACAGAATCATCTACTTGAAACATTAGAATTCTTAACAACTGCCTACTGTTTAGATGCAAACTGAAAGTGGGACAAGAAACTTGAAATATTTTATTATTTTTCTTAAGAGGATTAACTTTTCGCAAGATATAAAAATTCAAAACAATAGACCAGTGTTATTGACTTTCCTTGAAATATATGACATCTTTTAAGGATACCCCTACAATGCTACAGCAAACTGAATTACAAGGCTGAAGTAAACCAATGATCTTTCAGTAGACAAGTATCTTGCTATTTATTTGGGAACTATTAATTTCAACTTCAAAGTTTAATTAAAGACTGACCTTAAATCCTGAGTTGTGGCCGGAAGGGATATCATTGAAAAGTTTGCACCTGTTGTGCTCAATTTCACTGTATTGAGGAAAAAGAAAGAGTAGAAAGTTAATAGAAGGGAACCTACAGGGAAAGAATAAAATCACTATACCAAAGCTTGAATCCGAATTTTCAATTATAAAGCATATTTCAGATTAGTAATAACAAGATATAATAGAAAAAATGAAAAAATAAGCACCAATGACAACCAAAATCTGGTAAACATATATAACCTTACCTCAACCGTCCATGGACTGGTTCAGATGCGTGGACAACTTTAGCACCATGCACATAACCTAAAGCCTGTTTAATCAAAGCCATTCAGGAGAAAGGTGAGAACCAAACCACATTAACAGACCTATCATTCTTGAGGTGATTGGCTATGCATTCCAATATCATCATTTTATTGAGAAAACCAAGAATCATATGTTGTCGTGTGAAATACACTGCATACCGCATAGATTCTTCTATACAAATAAATATATAAATACGATTATCCACAATTGCTGCACCTGAACAAACCAAATAAATATATGTATATGTTTCTATTATGGGTTTAGGAACATATACAATGTATCAACATCGCAATTCCAAAAATATTCACGACTTACAGTATCTTATCAATGGCTTCTCTTGCATAGCGGGCATGAGCGGTTTTGTCACCGAATTGTTGGGTTTTTTTTTTTTTTTTTTTTTTTTTAATACTTACTAGTCAAAAATTCTATTGGTGGCCTTCAAACTCACTTACTCAATTGATTTATTGTAATCCTCCCTAAAAATCTCATTATGCATGCAACTAGGGAATTTTAACTTAAGCATCTAGTGTCCACTAGAAGAAAAACAAAGTACAAAACCAAAATACCTGATGTCCAAGGCAAACGCCCAAAATAGGGATATCCCAGCATTCAAGCAGCACCTGAAGACATATTCCTGACAGATTCAAATAGTTTCTCGATGAAATAATCATAAAAAGCTATAGAGTTTAAGCCAGAGGGAAAAACGGCTGCAAACAGAACTCCAAGATAAAGAAAAACCAGGAGCGGTGCATATAGATAATCTAAAACATGTTGAAAACTATTGAGAGTGTGAATCCTGTTAGATCTGCAGCATAAAGACTTCGTGTATCTATTTTTGGCCAATATAAAATTCAGAAGTAAAAAACAACACAAAAAGAATATGGTTTCTGAACTATGCATATCTGTGCTTCTAGTCAATACTCAGCCATACATCGTGGCAACAAGAACACAAGTAGCATGGAAAAGATAAATTCACTTGTCAGAAACTCACCTATGTCTGCTGGACATGCTGGCGAACCAGGTCCAGGTGATATAACAACATTGTCAAAAGCATTTTCTTCATACAAGTAATAGCGAATGTCTTTCCATGTCAATTCATCATTCCGCACGACCACAGGAGGCACTGGCACAATTAGAAGCTAAAATGTCAGAGACAACCTTTAGTAGGCTAACATCACATATAATTTTTATTTCCTTCACCAGGTTATAGATGATCCAAACATTTAGCCCTTGGAGATAATGAGTAGACACATGTATGACATACATAATTTAACACATAGAGAGAGAGAAGAGGAGGTTAGAGAAAAACTTACCCCCATTAATGACAGACAGCTCCTGGTATATATTGTATGTGTAGCTGTCATAGTTGTCAATCAGCAATGTCCTCACAAATTCCAGTTTCCGACCAGGTTCCTTGAGATGTTTCCTTCCCATATTGGATCCTTTTAAGCGCTGAGGCATCAAATTGCTAGACATCAACAGCTTTCTAGCATTGTGATTAGATGCTCGAGTACTATCCTTCTTATTGAACTTATCAACCTTCACAAAAGGCTCAGAGTCCACCATATTCTTGTTTGTACATGGCAACCCCTCAACAAAAGTATATCTGAGCTCCGAAGATGACGAACACAAAGTGAAATTCATTTTTGTTACAATGAAGAATGCCAAAATTGTATAACGGTCCAAAACAGAGCTTCTGCAACACAGAAATGCACACAGTTAGATATTCTATTTATAGTAGTTTGGTCTTCATGTCTCTGTCTCTACGCCTATATGAATTTACTACTCTGCTCCAAGATTATTCTTTTTCCAGCATCCCCAACTAAATGGGTTGATAACAATTTGCTCACCCTCGTAATTACTCCACTGAATGCACAACAGTTGTAGTTAATACACCTTCATATGTTTACAACACTTTACTACAATATAACACCTGACATGCCATTTCTGCTCAGCGGCCTTAAGTGGCGATAATCGTTACCACCACATTAATTGTCCTTGGATGAATGTGATTTTTAAATCATCCACTACACAAATCTCGAAATTTAAACTCATCCAACGAAAAATGATGCGGTGGCAATGCTAAAAAAGATGCTCTCTTTAGTAGTGACTGCTAAACCAATGAATCAAATGGGCAAATGGGTTCACTTATACATGGATACTGACACCCAACCGCTAATTAGCTGTTAGAATAATGAAAGATGTAACAAACTAAGTAGCTGACATCTGAAATTAATCATAAAAAGCTAAAGAAGTTATGTTAAATCAATAATCCAATACATAAAAAAATCATTCATTCTGCCTACCAAGAAAATCCCAAAAAGAAAAACATAAACTTGCAGACACAGGAAGAACAAAAGAAGAAAAAGACGATGAGAAGCTAACCTCAGATAGTTACAGAGGGACCTGCAGAGACTTGTGAAGCTTGTTGGGTTGTTTATAACTTATGAGAGAGAGAGAGAGAGAGAGAGAGAGAGGGAATACGCTGGGGTTGGTGATGAAATGGGCCACGGTTGGTGGGGGCGGAGGCTAGAGGAGAGAGAGAGAGAGAAGACGGCTGCCTGTCAGTTGGAAGTTGGAAACGGAAAGGAGGGATGTAGGACCCACGACCACAAACCCGATACAGAAAGACAAAACGGAGTCGAGCCCAGGATGATCAAGATTCATATTGTGGAGGGGGAATCCTGGGCCGCATGCTGCGGGTTGCTCGGTTGGTCCTCTCCTTCCTTCCTGCCTTCCTTCCAGTTGAAGAGTTCCAAAGCCTAAGGGTGGGGTGGGGGCGCAGAACATCGTTTTACTATTTTGTTTGATTTATCAAAAGTTTTATGTTTTTTTAATTATTTTTTCATGATAGGGAATGGACCGTCACTTGTTAATATATTTCTGCACAAGATTTAACATCTAAGATTCTCTTTAAATTTCAACGATGACGTCGGCTGTCCCACTTATTCTAATTTTAATTATATAAGTTGGATTCATGGTTGATTAATTTCATAATTTATCAAACAAAAATGTACAAATATTAATTAAACTCGAGAGAGGAGGAAAATCATGATGATTTTTTTTTTACTTAAAATAGTTTCTGAACTTGGTATAGCGTTATTCTCTGAGATTTGAAATCAATAGAAATGATTTTTGAGTTTGTTCCCATAAATTATCTTGATCATTTCGTGAAAAATCTTCATTAAATATAGATAAAATAACAAAATACCTTCAATTTTTGTAAATCATTTTGGTCCACTTTTTCTTAAATTAAAGGTATTTTTGTAATTTTTCTTATTTAATAGAATTTTACACAGGGACAAAAATGATTGATGGTGGACAAATTCAGGAACCACTTCTATCAATTTCAAATCATATGACTAAACTGAGAAGTTATGTCAATCTTAATGACCATTTTGGCTAAAAGTCAATCATGAGTAAAACTTTCGATGCTTTTGCACTCGATCTTTTTCTTTTTTCAAAGATAAGAAATTTCATTAATTTGGAATCAAATTGTTAACATCAGTTTATGAGGGTGCATTTTTGCTCACCCACATTAACTTTGGTGTATACTCACCATACAACTTATTAGCTGCCATGTGTCCCTTCTTCTAACCCTAGTTAATTGTTAATTAAATATATCATTTTCAATTTTTAAAACTAATTTTAAACATTAAACTTAAAAATAAATAAATAACTCAAACCCTGCCCAAGCCCAGCAGTGTTTCGTTCTCCACCCACGCCAACCATTCAATTGATTCTTCAAAGTTCCACCCACCCACCCAGCCAATCTTCTTCTTCGGGTGCATGGCGAATTTGCCATGACTTCGTCCTCCGCCCTCCCTCCTTTTTCTTCCACTGTAACAACAGCTGGAGACCACCACGAAGGCTGCGCCTTTGCAGCCATGAAATTCGATAGCAACCTCACCTAAAGAATCAACCTTTTCTATTTCTTTGCGAGGATATTTCTGTGCACGTAAGATTTGATTTTCCAATTTGGGATTATTTTCTTGGCGAGGACATTTGTTGGGTTTCTTTATAAACTAAAATAAAATTAGAGTTCCAGTGTAAGAAGGAGAACGGAGATATGGTGATTCACCATGGCACGAAGAAGATTGGCTGGGTGGGGGTAGACTTTGAAGAATCAATTAAAGGGGTGGCGTGGGTGGGTAGTTATTTATGGTGTTTGGCTGGGTGGGGAACTTGAAGGGTTTGAGTTTTTATTTTTAATTTTTAATTTTAATGTTTAAAATTAGTTTTAAAAATTGAAAATGATATATTTAATTAGCAAATAACTAAGGTTAGAAGGATGGACACATGGCACCTAATAAGGTGTATATGCTTACCCATACAACTAGTGCAGATGATAGTTGTTACCAACAATGCCTTAGCACTTGTCAATTGCTACCTCAGGTATGCGTTACACTATGCTTGGGGAAATGCCCTGGTCATCTTCAAAATCTTAATGTGAATGATCATGCAATTCACTACTGCAAACTTGGTTGCTCGGTTGAGCAATGTTCCAAATATGCCAACGGTAATATTGTTTGTGTTAGCTTTAATTTACCAAATAGTGATTAAATTAATAGAGTGCTAACTATACCAAGTGTTTTATCACCTCAGATAAAGAAAAACTTCAAAGGTGTGTGGAACACTGCTCGAACAATCACTGCGCCATACCTCTTCCATGATGCTCCAACAAATGCTTCTCAAACATCAAAGCTCCTATCCCCCTAAAGGGGGCCCCATATCAATGTGGTTCCTCTATTAGCCTATGATTAAATAAAAGTGGGGGTTTTTATACAAAACGACATGAATAATATAAAAGTGGGGGTTTTCGTGTTAAATATATACTAGCCCTTTGGCAACTGAACTTTTTAATGTTAAGTTATATGCTTAGTTTTAGCTATGTCGTATGGAATTCCATTTTTATCTCATTTTGCCCATCCCTCACACCCTCCGTAATTCAAAAGTCATCATTTTATTTCTTGAAACTCAAAATTCGTTCTATTTTTCCTTGTGGACTATCTCTTTTCCTTGAAACTTACAAGTCATCTCCTAAAACATATGTGGGGCCCAACAACAATAAGACTACGCCACATGTACAACAAATTTGATTATAAATATCCATTATGTGTCAAAATTCAACAATAAATAAACTATTAAGTTTAAAAGAAATTGAAAAGATGAAAAAAAAATAAAAAATAAAATGATTAGCCTAGCTCACTCAAATCAAACCCATATAAGAAATTAGGAGATCTAAGGCAATGCAGAGCAAATTTTAAGTTTTATAGAGATGACTTTCAAGTTTTAGTAGGCAAACTGGGATCAAAATCGAGTCCAATGGGGTAAAATGAGCAAATTTTGATTTTTATGGAGTAAAATGACGATTTTTGAGTTACAGAGAGTAAAGAGAGATTAAAATCAAGTTCCATGAAGTGTAGCGAAAAATAAGCCTAAGTTATATATTTTATTTTAAAATAAAAGTATTAAACTAAGCAAATGAAAGTAACCACACACAAAGACCATTTATAATGGTGAGGTTTATTTATTTATTTATTTTTTTTTTTTGAGCAAATGATATTATCTATATTAAGAGGAGGGGATAAGCTTAACCTCACAATGGGCTAGCATAATGTAGTTCAAACCTCTCACTTACACATGATGAGAAATATCATTAGATCATAGTACTAAGTGGCAATGGTGAGGTTAAAACGCAAATTTTAGATTTTAAAGCCCCCTCCCAAAATTTCCTTCAACAATTGTGGCTAAAATTTGGGTTTGGGATATAACCTAAAATTGGGCTAGATTATGGCCAAAAAATAAACCAAGAATAAGTGGGAGCCCCACGAATGCGCATGAACATGCTCGAAAAAATCCCAAGGGTTGCGTTTTGACCTGCGCCACGCCCTTCACGTGAGGACCCCCGACAAGACAATCAGTGTTGGGACCTAGCGGGCTAACGCCTTTCAGACGGCTGCAACTAATGGATCATTGGTTGATCCAACAGTCTAGATTTAAAATTTTAAAATCTAACTTATAAATACAAGAAATCCAGTGGTTGAGATCGAATATGAAAAAAAGCTAATGGTAAAAAAAAAAAAAAAATTAATGATCCAAAATTAAATCCAACACTAAAACAATTTAAAAAAAAATTATTTAAATCAAATTTCACACAAACTCACTTATTTTATTTTTATTTTTAACAAAGAAAAACCAATACTGTAGCACACTTCATCTTAAGTTGTAAATAGTGAGTTTTTCCTATATATGACTAGTTAGTATAACTTTGCCCCTATACAATTAACTTACATGGATTGTCTACCAAAATTAATTCCATTGTGTATATTTAAAGGTGTAGATAGTGAGTTTTTCCTATATATAATTGGTTTGGATTTAGTTTAATCATGTCTAGTACCAATTTTCCTTGCTTCTGGAGGAATATCGACTTCAGTTTAAGTCCGTTCTAAAGTAAATTATTATCAAATTCCTTTTTCTGACCTTAGGACATTCCAACAAACACTAGTTCCCAGATTTTCTTTCGATGTTGTACTCGTCATTTCGATGAGTATAGGCATGAGAGTATGAGTTGTTATACCTTCGACTAGCAGAAATCCCAAAAGCAGTAATCAATTTCTCCTAGGATCAATGAAACCACCTCACTTGACCATTTCCTTACCAATCATCTGAAACCATCTACCCAAGCGGGCTCTAACCTCTAATCATTATACGGTGGCACTACTAATTAACAATACTATCTGATATCCAGGAACTGTCAACCAGTATTCAAGTGGTATGCTAGTATCTGGGAGTGATACCTTTATGCCGGAACGACAGTTCAAAGTTTTAGGGTAGCGAACAATATAAAAATATCATATGTGCGTTATTTAGCGGCACGATTGATAGATTGATTAACAGTCACTATCTGAGCCGAAGAAATTAAAATGTGGAAACTTCAGGGCAAGCCTTGTAGGAAAATAGTACACTCGTAGTTGTTTTAACCACATTACCCATTTAGGTAACCCAAACATTCTTGACCAGTCATCCCTGAGGTCACTTTCACAGACAAACATTAGAATTGGGGCACGAGTTAATTTCCACTATAAGAGCGAATTGAGTAGCTTGAAAGTTGTGAAGACCTATTAGTACATGTCGTAGAGAAAAGAAGTAGTATTGTACGTTCCCGTGACGTATACCTTTGGCGTCATTTCTCAAAATTTTACAAGGGATATCACCAAATGGTGAAGTAAAGTACACCATCAATCATCTTTCTTGTACTACACCAGTTTTTCTTGCGCCTTTTCAAACAATTCCTACATCATTGAGAGAACTTAGTTACAAAAACTTACCGATTAGGAATTTACCCAACCAAACACTTTATCTTAGGGAACCTTAAACCTAGTCATGCAGACGATAGACTGAACCTTAGGATCGTATCTAGATTTTAGCAACTCCATCAGGTGACAATTAAAACTATTAACCCCAACTTTGAATTGATGGTCTACCCGACCAACCTTTAGAGTTCGAGTTTTCTTCCATAGCCTGACAAATTTATAGTAGTCTTACAGATGATTTTCTGACATACTTCAGCAATGAGATAAAATTTTCTAAACACCTACAGTGAGCTTTATACCAAGTTCCCCAAATGTTAGCTTTGTTAGATTAGGTATCTTTTTTGGGAGACGTGATCTTAGCAGACGACATTCTTGTCAAATTCCAAAAAGGTTGCAAATGTAGAAAATTTCATATTCCCACAAATTGTTGTGAAATATGCAATATCCTTGGCCTTGTTGATTTTATCAGCAATTTGTTAGTGACTTTTCAGCAGTGGTGTTTTCCTTCCATGTCGGCCGAGGAAAATTAGTTTAGTTGAGACATGGAATATAATTAAAGTTGTGACAACTGAGATGACGTCGATTTCCTACCATTGTTCGTACGCTTTCCGATGACATCAATTATTTCAAAATCCAAGATGACGTTTCTCTGGATTTTTTGGCTGTGTAGATGTAGCATGACAACGTATCACTTATGTTTCCCCAGGGTTTAGATCCGTACAAAATGAACCACATTACTCATAACCTAGAGTCAACAATTATCATCTTTATTTGAAATATCGGATGACACTTCTCGGGAAGCATGTCTAGAACCTTTACCAACTTTAGACTTCTCAAATACATCCTCATTTAAAACAAGCTAAATTTATGACAGCGACAATGAAAGAACCAAATCAACGTCTACGATTGCACTATCGTGTATCGCCTCGATTGTGCAAAATACATATTTACCTTTGAACACTTTCAGCCTGTCCTACCTCATTTCAATTGGAATTCATGTGTATTGATATTGAGGTATCTTGCACATGTGGAAATTATGGTGATGTTTTGGTGATTATCGATTGACTTGACAAGCTAACTCATTTTTTCTTGGTCCAGAAGGACTACATTTTAGACCACTTGGTGAAATTTCTCATTTGTGAATTTATTGGATTTTATGGCATTTTGATCGACATCTACTTTAACCATGATTCCATAGTCACTTCCTTGAGCCTGAAGGCATTCCAGTCAACCTTGAGTACATGTATACCCTATTAGACATCGTATTGTTTCTAAAGTAGACAAATCATTTAGGAAAATTGCTCTGACATCTAATTTTTAGTTGTGACTATTCATTCTTCAATCACCCAACAAATACTCTACCGAACGAATATTTACCATCGGTGATTGAATATTCTGAAAGTTACCATTGCAGCGAGATGTTATGCATTCGATCAAGTTATCTTATGCTCTAGATTTGATGGACTTGTTTTGACCCTCAAATTCTTGAGTGTTCTTTTAGCCTTCTTGACATAGTTTTTCACTAAATCCAAGTGAAATTCAATATGAATATGCTCGCTAAGGCATTGTGAACTACATTGTTCGATTACATGGTATGCATGTCACTGTTGTACCTCATCATGATGCGCATTTCACTTCCAAGTTTTGGGAATGTAAACACGAATATTCTATAGGGAAGCCTTCTTGAAGGCTATGAGTACAAAGTTGTTATCTGATACCACACTTCATCCTAAGAGAGACAAATCCCATAAAATGCATGAGAGCTTACCCAACATAATTGCTCTATGGAACTCAAATGGGGTTATGCATCAATATCACCTAAAGAGAGATGGAGTAAAATGGTAAAGTAATATTTCTCAATTAGATTGTTGTGTGTTATCCATACTATATATTATGATAATATAATACAATTTTGGCTACTAACAATTTGATTAGTGTTGCAAATATAATACAATTTTAGCTACTAATTGTTTAATTAGTGTTGCAGATGTTATAGAGCATGTGATTATTGATATTCTTGTTACATGGAATATACATAAGCATTCTTGTAAAGTAAGAAAGAGAGTTGAGTTGTGTAAAGTGTTTGACTTATGAGGATATTCAAGGGCTGAAGTTTACCTTGAATATAAAATAAAGAACCTTGTATATATCAGGCGTCGGGGGAAGGGCTTGAATATACAATTAGGCGTCAGGGGAAATGTCTATATAAATAAAGTGGAAGTGGAGAAATAAATTTTGAAAATTGGGCTTAAGGGATGAACGAGAGTTAATTCATATTCTAAGGTATTCGGAGCCAAGTAGTATAAGCATGTGCTACTATTGTTTTTCTGCTGCGTATTTGATAAATTTTATGCAAGATTTTGTTATATGATGTATGGTATTTAATTTTATTTTCCACCATATCTTGGTTGTAGAAATTATTTCTATAACTAAGATATAGTTCACACCCTAGCTCGTGAATAGTTCTTGTTCGTGGGTTGGGGCGTGACATACATGGAGTAGGCTTCAGGATTTCAAAGCTCCAAATATCCATCCAATTATGTTTGTAGACTTCAAAAGTTACTTTATGGGCTTAACAAGCTCCAAGAGCATGGAATGAAAGGTTCACTAGCTTTTTACCAGGTTTGGATTTGATCCATCCTTGTTTATTCAACACTCTTCACAAGGCATCATAATGTTGCTTCTCTATGTTGATGATGCGATTTTAACTGGTAGTTCATCTCAGTTGATATCCCAGGTAATTAAAGAACTCACTACAGAGTTTGAAATGAAGGATTTAGGTACCCTGCATTATTTTTTAGGCCTGCAAATTAACTACACATCAAAAGGCTTATTTGTGTTATAGTCAAAATATATGAATGAGTTAGTTGACATAGTTGATTTGCAGGATTGTAAACCATGTGCTACTCCATGTCTTCCATATTGCAAATTGCTTAAAAATGATGGCAAACCATATCATAGCCTTGATCAATATCGAAGTGTAGTTGGAGCCCTACAATATCTCACCTTCACAAGGCTTGACTTAGCCTTCTCTGTAAAGAATGAGTCGGCACAAACAGGCCAAGCCTCGAATCCAACTTGTAGAAATCGGCTTGACTCTAAGTAAGCAAAGCCTCGAATCCAGCCTTCTTACCCTTCAACTGCTCATTCTCCTCGAGCAGATCAACACGAACGCGTTGCAGTTCCTTCACTTCCTTATTCAGAATTTCGTTGATCCTCAAAGCACCTTAGAGTTCCAACACTTAGGTTTCAAGCTTGTCAACGACCTTTTTGAAGTGGATCACTTGATTATAAGCAGCAATCAGATCTTCCTCCTTTGCATAAGTAGCGGAGTGAAGCTCATAGCACACTCAAGGTCTTAAATATGAGGTATATAACATATGATCTCCTTCTATGTACTTTCATACTTAACTTGGATAACGTCAAGCCTAGTCTTCAAATTCAAGATCTCTTGGCGAATGGTCTCAAGCTGCAGAGAAGTAGGGGCATAGATATTAGGCCCCTTCAAAGTAGCAAGCTCAAATTCCACCCCTTTCATCTTCTCAGTCGAGGAGTAAGCTTTGGCTGCCATAATCTTTACCACCTCCTTGGTAGCCTTGGTATCCTTTTGATCAAGGAGCATAAACTATGTTGCTAGAATCACAGTTTTTTACATCATGGTAAGCAGAACAATCTTCTTATACTCAATCGTATGCTTCGCAAAGGAACTTGGGCAAACAACCCCTTTAACGCCATCAACAAACTTGGCACACACATCCATGTCTTCAAGCTGATCTGGTTTCAAGAGCACACAAACCTCAGCAGCTTCCCCAGAAGTAGGCTTGGTTTATTTCTCACAGCTGCCCACACGAGCAGTCTCCTTACTCTCAGCAGACGAATCAGTCTCAGCAGTAAGGGGAATGAGTTTTGGCACCACTTTAGTAGGCGAGGGCACCTTGTTGCTCTTCATAATAACGAGTCTTTCCAAAGCTGAACCAAACTTAGCCTCAGATAAACGTTTTGGTACAAACTTCGGCATTGAGGGCACGACGGAACTTCTATGCTGAGCAATTTTATCAGCAATCGAACTAGCCACCTTTGGAACGGCAGACGTCACTAACACAGATCTAGCAGCCTAATCTTTCTCGCCCTTGGAAGAAGTCAAGTCAATCACAAGTCTAGGGACAGCCAGCGATCCCTCGCCAGCAGCAGAATAAGTTTTTGGCTTTTTCTCAACCGCATCTCTTGAGCAGACGAATAATATCTCTTTTTCCCACCTTCATTTGCAGCAGGCTTCACAACGACGATTGGATGAGCTAGTGTCTTCGCCTTGATCTGTTTTACCTCGTCTCTTGGGGACAACCCACCTTTATCCTGACGAAGAGGACTAAGCAACCAACGCCATTCACGGTACTTAGAAGGGATACCTAGTGCAACATGCACCTTCTTCATATCGAGAGAAGTCTTAGGAGTCGAGCTGAATTCCAAATCTACAAGAGCAGAGGAAGACAATCAGTAAATCAGAAGGCCGCTTAGCGAAAGTACAAAGCAGCCGAGGGATTGAGTAGTCTACTTACCGGGGATGAAAACTGTTGGAACACACAGCTGTGATTGCAAGAGCTATACTCATTCTTTGTGGATGATCTAGACATAATATGTTGCTTCTTTGATGAGTATAGAGCTCTTGCAATCACAGCAGCAGAACTTGCTTGGATAAGACAGTTGTTTTGTGACTTGTTTATCCCTTTCTTTTAACCACCATTGATTCACTATGATAATATCTCAGCCATAGCCCTTTCTACTAATCCTGTGTTTCATGCAAAGTCTAAACACATTAAGATTAACTATCATTTTGTAAGAGATAAATTAAGTAACAATGGGGTATCTCCAAGTGCAACATGTCTCATCTGCAGATCAATCAGCTGACATACTTACAAAGGGCTTATATACACCTTTGTTTCATCAATATTGTGGCAATCTGATGCTTAGTTCACTCGAGCATGAGATTGAGGTGGTATGTAATAGTATAAACAAGCATAAAGATGAGGATCGAAGTAGAGTGAACAAACACAAGGATAAGGATCCAAGTGAAAGAGAATCAAGGTCTAAATGTTGATAGATGTCACAAGTTGCAAGGGGAGTTATAAGGGTTGTTAAAACTGTTAGAATATGTTGTTAGTTAGTCAAGATATTATCTATATCTTAACTTATATTACAAGCTATGTAATAATATCAAAACATATAGATAAAGTGTAATACATTACTTCTCACTCAAGAAATACAAAAGAATCATCTTCCAAAACTCTCAATTTCTCTCTCTTCTGCAACTCATAGTTTCTTTGACTACTTCAACAGGGGCTTTGTCTTCAATCTTCACACAAACCCGCCCCATTCATTTACACTTGTCCATAACTATCTAATTAGAGTCAGATATCTACAGGGAACCAAACTCGGTCGTGGGACTTTTTCTAATCCTATTAACCGTTATCAACTTATCAAAGATGTCAATGAGGGTATGTTAAGTTGGTAAAGATCATTCGCTTCGCTAGAGTAAGGCTTAGAAATATGTATATTTATGTTGCATGCATTAATGGCACATGTATATACGTACATAATAGAAATATGTATATTTATGACTGTATACAAAGTAATAAGCACTTTTGTTTCCCAATTATACAGTGGCTGGTATTGAAAGGAAGAATAATATTTGTATTTTCCTTTAATTTGGGGATGAGCTTGTCCCTTTATATGCAAATAATGTATCTTCACCATGTAAATTTCATAATAAAATGCTAGGAAAACGAAAATTTTAGACTATATTTTGTAAACCAGATGACTTGGCAGTTAGTGGTTGGATTCCATTTTCAATGATTTAAAGAAGGATTCTAACAATCAACTGCCACATTATGTGATATACAAAATATAGTCTCTCTAACATCACCCAATTTCATTAATGAAACCCTTCAATTTCTTAATCTTCACTTGAAGATAATCCCTACACAATTCGCCCAGTTGCAAATGGCTTATATTCACCATAAAAATTTCGTAATCGGTATTTTTAGTTTCTTAATCTTCATTTGAAGATCATCCCTACAAAAAATTATTCGAATCAAATATCATTTACTCATTCAAATGTATCAAATAAATTAACAGTGTAAATGCCCAGTAACTTTTTAATAGAAAAATCAAAGTCAGCAATATACTATTGGAGAAAGAATTTTCATCCAAGAATTTCAGATTTTGGGTTGTTAAAACTACTTCCATAAAACATTTCTTACATTAGTACACGAGTGGCTGGAAAATAATCAATAAAGCAAATAAGCATTTAGCAAGGAACAAGTTCTCTGTAAATGCGTAGATTTAGTCGCTAAATGGTTTCACTGAAGAACACTAGGCATTGCGGGTTTCTCGCTATATCTTTGCCAGTGAATGTCCCCAACGAGAAATACCATTTCCTCACTGTAGCTAAACCCTTTAGTGAGGTAATGTTTACGTCTAAGAGCTGAAATGCTAGCTAGCTATAACCGGTTTCAATACAAATTGCATACATGATTTGGTTTCTATTAACAGTACTAATGGTGTAAATTTGTTGTTGATGACGAAGATGTCAATTATCTGGCTCCGAAGTATGTAATCACCGGACATCTAACGCTATACTCATACGTACACTGTTTTAGGGTGTTGATTTTTGAAATAGTCAGTGACGATGGATGGTTGAGATTGATATGGGACTTGGAGAACACAATCTTGTCAGAAAAGGTATGATTTTATATACGAATTCTACAAACACTAGTGCTAGTCGTATGCATGACTTTTTCTATTTGGAAATTAATTTTGCACTTTTAAAATCTCTAAATATTATCCAGGATTTATCATAAAACTTTGTATCGATGATGGATTGAGTAGACCATGAATAGTTTTCTGAAGAAAATTAAATCCTCACCCACTTCATGAAATAATTGATAGACCTTTCTTAAGCTCTTCTTCGCAACAGTATCCCAATGATCCAACGCTTATTTAAAATGATTATGCATATACAAGCTTTTCAAAACTCTTAATCTAGAATCGAAACTTGATCTATATATTATGCAGAAGTAAATTTTTTTTAACCATTTGAGTTACAAGAGCTTATTATATAACAAATCGATCGTATGATTAACTCTAGTTTTCCGACAAGAAAGTGATACATACACATATATGCATACATGCATGTATTCTCAAGAAAGTGACAAATTGGTATGGTAGGCACATTTCAAATCACAATTACGTACACGTATACCCAGAAAAGAGAAATAAATCACAAAGAACTGGCATTAAATTTGGATCCTAATTTAACTATATGTAGTATTAACCACACTTGAATTAGTGTAATTGCAATCAATTTGGCAAATCAATCAATTAATTTGGTAATTAATCAATTAACTTGTCAATTAATTCCAATTTGAAAAGAATAATTGGAAGTTACCTTATGGGGAGGATTTGATGAGGATTGTTGAGAGGGTTTTGAATAAATACCATTTCGATCACCTTTGACCTTGATTGAGCTGTTATTGTCCGTTGCATGTGCGTGGGAATCCGGATGTGCCTCAAGGGTAATTTTGTCTTTTTCACCCAAAAGTCCTATGTGTTGCCTCCATAATTTTCTTAATTATTTTTTGCTCTACAAATGCCCCCACACCAATTGGGCTACTCACAAGAAAAGGCAGCAGGTGTAGAGATCTTCCCTTGCTTTAGGAAACATAGTATTGTTTCCTATTTTGATGTAGATTCCCTCGTTAATAGGAAATTAGATCTTTCTAGGAAAGGGAAATAAATTACTTCTAAAGTCTATTTAAGTCTACCTTAAGTAGATTATTAAATCAACTTTAGAAAGCTAAGTAGATTATTAAATCAACTTTAGAAAGCAATTTATTCAACCCTACAAGAGAGAGAAAGCTAGAGGATATTTGTTCCCCTCCCTTAGCAATCTTCTACACTTGCCCGTGCAAATGACCGTCTTTCGTTGCTTTCTTCGTCTTCACGCCACACCAAGGTAAGAAAGAATTAATTTTCCTTATCTTCTTAATTTTTGGGAGCCTCGGGGCTTGAAATTTGGCTCGACAGGGGTCGAGGATGTGTGAAAAGTTGGTTGGAGAAGGACATGGCATGGCTGCAGTGGAGTTGTTTGGCGCGGTAATGGCTGGCTAGGCCAGCAGCAACTCAGCTCGGATCAAGCTGATAGGAGAACAGGGGCATTGAGCTAGGCCTGGCGCTGGCCAGGCTGGTAAAGTAGGTCTGGGCCTCGGCCCATGCAAGAAAAGAAAAGAGAAGGGACGCGGGGTGCCAGCCTTTTTCTATTTGATTTGGGTTGTGAGGCCTGCAGGCCGAGACGGTATCAAGCCAGGCCGTGGGGCCTAGTTCGGTTGCTGGGTTCCTACGACTTGGGCCGTGAGTTTTCTCTTTTTATTTTATTTTGCTGGCTCGGGCCCATGCACTTAAAAGAAAGAAAGAGAAATGCCTTGGGCCTTTGGTCTTGGCCTGTTTGTGCCGACTACTTCCTTTTTTTTTTTTTTTTGGGCAGCTGTTTAATGAATTTTCCTTGCGTCTTTGTAGAATTTCTTCTCGCATGTCTTCCTCGAGCAACAAGAGTGATGATGGTGTTCCACCATTGTATCGTCAAGGCGGGTCCTTGAGCAAGGTGGGTTACTTTAAGGCTGCTTACTTCAAAATTAGCTTCGATGATTCGTTTAGAGACTTCCTTAAGGCTTATAGGCATGTCATTCCGTCGGGGGTGCGTGTGAAATGTGTTAAGGAAAGTAGCAGCTGTGAACCATGCAGTGTGGGCTTGGAGAGCCATCAAGTTTCATCCTTATTACTTCGTGTTGGGATTTACTTTTCCCATGCCGCGTCACTTCCAAGATGTACTTTGCTCCATGAAGTGTGTCATTGCTCAATGTTTTCCCAATGCGGTCCATGTAATGGTGGGGTTCTTCAATCTAAGCCAATTCTTTGACTTGGATTTAACCGTTAACGAGTTTTGGTACTTCTTCGACATAGGCTACATTGAAGGAGTTGGCCAGTTGCATTCTCGTCATAGGCTCTTTAACCACTCGAGCAAGGGAAATCATGACTGGGCCAAGGAGACTTTGGAGATAAGTGGAGAATAGGAGTATGATTCTTCCCCCGAGCTGTGTGTTCCAACAGTTTTCATCCCCGGTAAGTAGACTACTCAGTCCCTCGGCTGCTTTGTACTTTCACTAAGCTGCCTTCTGATTTACTGATTGTCTTCCTCTGCTCTTGTAGATTTGGAATTCAGCTCAACTCCTAAGACTTCTCTCGATATGAAGAAGGTGCATGTTGCACTAGGTATCCTTTCTAAGTACCATGAATGGCGTTGGTTAGTTAGTCCTCTTTGTCAGGAGAAAGGTGGGTTGTCCCCAAGAGACGAGGTAAAGCAGATCAAGGCGAAGGCACTAGCTCATCCAATCGTCGTTGTGAAGCCTGCTGCAAATGAAGGTGGGAAAAAGAGATATTCTTCGTCTGCTCAAGAGATGCGGTTGAGAAAAAGCCAAAAACTTATTCTGCTGTTGGCGAGGGTTCGCTGGCTGTCCCTAGGCTTGTGATTGACTTGACTTCTTCCAAGGGCAAGAAAGATTAGGCTGCTAGATCTGTGTTAGTGACGTCTGCCGTTCCAAAGGTGGCTAGTTCGATTGCTGATAAAATTGCTCAGCTTAGAAGTTCGGTCGTGCCCTCAATGCCGAAGTTTGTACCAAAACGTTTATCTGAGGCTAAGTTTGGTTCAGCTTTGGAAAGACACGTTATTATGAAGAGCAACAAGGTGCCCTCGCCTACTAAAGTGGTGCCAAAACTCATTCCCCTTACTGCTGAGACTGATTCGTCTGCTGAGAGTAAGGAGACTGCTCGTGTGGGCAGCTGTGAGAAATAAACCAAGCCTACTTCTGGGGAAGCTGCTGAGGTTTGTGTGCTCTTGAAACTAGATCAGCTTGAAGACATGGATGTGTGTGCCAAGTTTGTTGATGGCGTTAAAGGGGTTGTTTGCCCAAGTTCCTTTGCGAAGCATACGATTGAGTATAAGAAGACTGTTCTGCTTGCCATGATGTAAAAAACTGTGATTCTAGCAACAGAGTCTATGCTCATTGAAGCTTACTCCTCGACCGAGAAGATGAAAGGGGTGGAATCTGAGCTTGCTACTTTGAAGGGGCCTAATATCTATGCCCCCACTTCTCTGCAGCTTGAGACCATTCGCCAAGAGATCTTGAATTTGAAGACTAGGCTTGACGCTATCCAAGTTAAGTATAAAAGTACATAGAAGGAGATCATATGTTATATACCTCATATTTAAGACCTTGAGTGTGTTATGAGCTTTACTCCGCTACTTATGCAAAGGAGGAAGATTTGATTGCTGCTTATAATCAAGTGATCCACTTCAAAAAGGTCGTTGACAAGCTTGAAACCTAAGTGTTGGAACTCTAAGGTGCTTTGAGGATCAACGAAATTCTGAATAAGGAAGTGAAGGAACTGCAACGCGTTCGTGTTGATCTGCTCGAGGAGAATGAGCAGTTGAAGGGTAAGAAGGCTGGATTCGAGGCTTTGCTTACTTAGAGTCAAGCCGATTTCTACAAGCTAGGTTATGTAGACCATCTCTTTCGTAGGCCATCTAACTTTGAGTTTGTTGAGAAAGACTTTGAGGCCTCTCTATTTCTCCAGAAAACTTGCTTGACCTTTACTTTTGAGGCTTTTATTGGTGAAGTAGTCGGAGAGGTTGATGCCCAAGCTGGAGCAGCCAGGGGTGCAACGTCGGATGATGCCGCTGTTAAGAACGTTGCGACTGCTGAAGGTGTGGCGACCAAGCAGTCATGGGATGTCCAAGCTGCTAAAGAGTAGTCTTCTAGGTATTCTTTAGGATTTTCTTTGTTTCCCTTGTTTCTTTTTGCTTTGCTTGAACTATTTCGGCCTTTTGCCTATTGTTTATCAATTTTGCTAGAAAATTTAATAAACTTGTCTCCTTTGCTTTTCTTCATCTTCGTTTCTTTTGTTCATGCCCAACCTTTAACTTCCAAACTAGCGGCATGCATGCTACTTTTTAATAAGAAGACAGGCCTGTGTAGCTTATGCAGAGGGTGTTGGTGTAGAACTTTGCAAAGTTGTTAGCCATAGGGTCGACAACTGGATGCCTTACTTACAGAAGTAGACAAATCCACATGACCACTAGGCTGTTAACCTTGGCTTTCTTCAATCCCTTGAGTTGTGTGGCCTCATCACAGCGTACTAAAGATTTTTGGGTTATGAAATTCACAAACCTTTCGTATCAAAAGTATACGGTTGTATGGAATTTCATAAGTAAAGGTTCGAGAAAACTCCTTGATTTTATGTAACCAATTTCGTAGGTTATGTAGCAAGTATCACAACACTTTAGGAATTAATGTAGATCCAAATTATCATTCCGCGCTTGGCAGAGGTGAAGCTTATTGACTGAGTAGCATGTCAGCGGTGGATAAAGCTTTGTATATGCATGCTAACTTGTTTAACCTTTCACAAAAATGTGCAGTTATGTAAGTTTAATGCGGCTTACTGCTTGAAGGGTAAGTCATAGGTAGTCTTTTGGAAACCATAGGCTACCGTAGTGCATTTGGTAGCAACTTTAGGGTTCCAGGACAGCTATCCATTAGGCGTACTGCGTAATGTGCCACATCCGTCTCTAGGGCCCGGTTCCCTGCGGATTAGGCCAAGAGACCTAATATCCTTCAGTTAGCTAAGCATTGAAAAAAAACCATTGTGGCTACTTCTAAGAATCCCGACGCAAGCCATCGTGCATCTAGTTATATTAAGGTAGCCTGACTCATCCACATCTGGATATTCAAAATATAGAGTTTATCCTCTCGCATTGGAGAGCGGACCCATGTGGGTGTCAGGGAATTGGTTTACCCTCTCACACTGGAGAGCATGGTTGGTCTATCGGGGGGGGGTGCAATTCCTACAATGAGTCCCTAAGAAGGACACGGTATTCTTTTGAAGTGCATAAGTGATCAGTTGTAAGCATGCAGTCAAGCCAAGTTGTAAATTACTTATAAATTCCTCATTGAAAAACAAGTAAACGAACGAAAACTTAGCTGTAAAGTAGAAAGTGCATAAAACTGGATAGTCCTCGGCTCGAGAGGTGGCGCCCGTTAAGCTGCTTGAGTCTTCGGGCTTTGGTGTAGCGGGAGGTCATGCATGGTACTTCATCAGATTGTAAGCGTTCTATAGCTTTTCGATCTCTTTGTTGTTCATGGTGGCGAGGTGTAGCTACCCTTGCAGTCTACTCTGTTGATCTTGTACGGACCTTACCAGATGAGATCCATCTTTTTAGAACCTTCTCTTCAGGCAATGATACCGAAACTACCAAACCGAATTTGGCTGGTTCGGTTTCGATTTTTGAGGTTTGGAAACCGAACCGGACTAAACCGAACCGAAAAAAAAATCATATATAAATACTAAAAAATACATGTTGCCGTCAAGGTTTGAACCATTTCCCTGCGGGTTGGGGTTGGTTTTTACAAGCCAACTTGACTGTAGGCTTTGTGTTGTTATAATTGTACCAGTAATTTATTTATAGGTTTCTTATGTTTAATGCTTTATAAAATTTCTTAACTTTACAAACCCTAGCCGTCTCACTCCCATTTCATTTCAGATCTCAAACATCTCTCTGTTCCGTCCGCTGCTTCCTCTTTGCCTTTGCTTCATCTCTCTCTCTCTCTCCCTCCCTCTCCCTCTCCTTCCTCTCTTCCTCCAAATCACTCTCTCCAGTCCTCTCTTGTCCTCCTCGTGGATTCCTTCTTCCAAACCATGATTTTCCCTCACCCTTTTCGAGATCCGACGAAAAGAGGAATTGAAAGAGCTTGCGACGATCATGGCGATATCGCTGCAACAAAGGTTGTGGTTTTATTTATTCGTCAGTTCATAGGTTTTTAATTGTATGGTTACCCATTTGAAATTTATGTAATTTAAGGTGAAAAAGTTTGTATTTTTCTCTGAATATGTTTTGGAATTTTCTAGATCTATTATGGACTTGACTATGAATTTGAATGTGGGCACTGGGCATGTGCTATTGAAGTCTGATTATGGTATTTAGAAGAACCCAATTGCTTTTTTTTTTTTTTTTTTGATTTGCATCGATCGGTTAATTTGTTGAGTTATTTCATGATTTTGTAAATTTTAAAGTTTTTGAATTTTGAATCCTGGATATGTACATTTCCTTGAAGAATATATGTTTATGTATTTGCTTAACTTTTGAAAATTTGAATTCGTTCTGCTTGATCACAAGTAGTTGAATTACTTGAATATATTCAGGATTTTGAGGCTCTTAATTATCTGATATATGAGAACTGGGAGGTTGATAGGTAGGTTCCTTCCATTTACATCATTTAAAAATAAAAATAAAAAACCGAAAAAAAAACAAAACCGAACCCGAAAAAATCGAAACCGAAAAAAATCGAACCGAAAAAAAATCGAAAAAAAATGAACCGAACCGAAATTTCGGTTCGGTTTCGGTTTTGGCAAAAAACCAATCCGTTTTGAACCGAACCAAGCCCTAGTTGGAATTATCAGATTTTAGCCTTTTTGTTGTAGCTAGAGAGTAGCTGCTGCTAGTAAGTTATGATACGAGTGATGACCTTCTCACGTTTCTCCTCTGCCAGATCTAGATTTATGGCCATCTCCTTTCCATTTTGCTCGATGCTTGGCAGTAGAGTGTTGATACTTGGCATGATAACATTGGGATAAATGATTGCTTCTTAACCAAATGCCAAAAACAAAGGAGTCTCACTGGTTGTTTGTCATTTGGTGGTGAGATACGCCCATATACATCCCGGGAGTTTGTCTGGCCATTTTCCCTTCTTGGCAGAGAGGGACTTATTGAGGTAGTCGAGAATCATCTTGTTGGATGCTTCGGTCTGCCCATTGCCTTAAGGATACCTTGGCGTGGACATGCACTGCTTGATGCCATATTTTTGGAAAAACTTCACCAAATATTTGCCTACGAATTGCAGGTCATTCTCTGTGACGATGGATTGAAGGATGCTAAATCAGCAAATGATGTCCCTTAATATGAAGCGCTCTATGTCCGTCTGAGTTGTGGTTGTCATGGGCTTTACTTCTACCTATTTGGTGAAGTAATCGGTTGCTATGATCATCATGCATCTGCCCCCAGTAGCGGGCGGCATTGGCCCTAGCAAGTCGATTCCCTACTGCATAAACGGCCAAGGACTCGTCTGTGGATGTAGTTCATTAGCAGGTAGTTTTGGTACCGGCTTGTAGCGTTGGCAGCGGTCGCACTTTTGTACTAACTCTTTATCATCTTGATGCATAGTAGGCTAATAGTAGCCTACGTTAAGAGCCTTCTATGCTAAGGATCAACCTCTATAGTGATTTCCATAAACGTCTTCGTGGATTGAGCTTAAAACCTTTAGGTCGTCAGGAGGCGCCAGGCAGCAGAGATGTGAACCAGTGTAGGATCTTCAGACAAGAATGCCATTCCACATGTAGAAGTGTGCTGCCTTTATTTGGAGCTTTCTTGACTCCAACCTTTCTATGGGGAGTGTGCCATTGACCAGGTAGTCTATAATGGAACTTTGCCAGTTTGGAGTTGTATTAACCTGTAACACTTCGGCTACTGGCTCCGCCTATATGCTTGGCTTGTCTAGATACTCCACCGAAATAAAGCGTTTGAGTTGGTGGTCAAGGGCAGAGATTAGGCCAGCTAGCGCGTCCGTGTGAGCGTTGTCTGCTCGCTGTACTTGAGTGAGAGTATAAGTCTGAAATGCCTCAAGCTGCTTTCGTACCTTTTCTAGGTATTGCGCCATCCTTGGATGTTTTGTCTTGTATTCCCCAATAGTCTGGCTGGTGATTAGCTAGGAATCGAAATGAATTACGAGCTTTTTCACCGCTAAGTCTTTTGCCATTCGGAGGTTTGCTGATATTGCCAAGTCTTTTGCGAGCTTTTTCACCACCAAATCTTTTGCCCCTCATACTCTGCTTCGTTGTTTGATACTTTGAAGCCTATAATGATCGCCTACTCAAGCATTGAACCGTTTGGGGTGCCAAGGACCATGCCTGCTCCCAAGCCTTTGTAGTTGAATAAGCCATCGACATGCAAATGCCAAAAGTCACATTAAGGTGGAGTAGGTGCATATAGGACGTGCTCGGTTACCTCCGGGACATGGTTGAGCTGTTATGTTGCGTCCCCTAAGCTAGCGTGAGTTCTGCTATGAAGTCTGCCAAGGCTTGGGCCTTTATCGCCGTGCGGGGTCGGAAAACTAAACAGTATTGGCCAAGTTCCAACGCTCATTTCATCATTCGTTGAGAAGCATCTGAACCATATAAGATTGATCGTAAACGATACTGAGTCGTGACGATGACTATGTGAGCTTGAAAATATGGTATGAGTTTTTGAGTCGTAACAACTAGCGCCAAAATTAATTTCTCAATCTTTGGATATCTAATTTCTGTATTGAGAAAAGTTTTAGAAATGTAGAATACCAATAATTGGGCCCCCAGCTTTTCTCGTATGAAGGGAGAGCTCACTGCTACTTTTGAGACTGCAAAGTAGATGTATAAGTCATCCGCCGCTTCTGGCTTGGATAGTAAGGGAGGTGATGTGAAATACTTCTTCAGGTCTTAGAAAGCTCTTTCGTACTCATCATCTCATTTGTCTCGTTGTGCCCTTTTGATGGCCTTGAAAAAAGGTTTGCATCGATCAATGGAGAAAAAGTGGTTAAGGACGGTTGCTCATCTAGTCAAGCCTTAGATCTTCTTCAAGGTAGTTGGAGATTTCATCTTTAGAATTGCTCGGATTTGCTTAGGATGTGCTTCGATTCCTTATTGGGTTTCTAGGTACCCAAAGAATCTTCCTGAAGATACTCCAAATGTGCATTTGGCAAGATTGAGCTTCATCTTGTATCTTCTAAGGATGTTGAAAGTTTTTGCCAAGTTATCGATATGGTCTGATCGCTGCTTGCCCTTCACCATGATATCATCGACATAGACTTCCTTGGTTACTCTAGTTTGCTTCTTGAACATCATGTTTACTAACCTTTGGTACGTGGCTCCCGTGTTCTTTAGGCCAAAAAGCATGACCTTGTAGCAGTAGGTGCCTCGCTCAATCACAAACGCAGTTTCTTGTCAGACTCATACATAGTTATTTGGTTATAGCCGGAGTATGCGTCCAAGAAACTGAGCAGCTGGTTCCCAGAAGTTGAATCTACTAGTAGATCGATTCGGGGAAGTGGATAAAGATCATTTGGGCATGCTTTGTTGAAGTCGGTGTAGTCTACGTAAACCCTCTATTTGCCACTCTTTCTTCTTTACTAGCACGACGTTGGCAAACCATGCTGAATGTGCTACATCTTCTACGATCGCCACCCTCTAATAGCTTGTCAATTTTCATTTCGATGGTCGTCACTCGCTCGAGTGCAAAATGTCTTATCTTTTGGATTACCAATTTAGTAAACGTGCAGCTTGTGGCAAGCTATCTCGAGGTCGATGTCAGGCATGTCAGAAGGTGACCACACGAAGATGTCATGATTTTCCTTTAGAAAAATCGTAAATTCTTCATTTTCCTTCGGGCTCAGGCATGAGCCTATTCTAGCAGTCTTCTCCGCCTATTGAGGATCAAAAATGATGTGTTCGACATCCTTTTACTGTTTTCATCCTGTCTCGTTTGTTGGCGCGTTGGTTTGGACACTATCTTTTTGATCCGCTTGCTGTAATTACTATTTGGTAGCTTCATCGTCCATTTGGACCTCAGTAGCCTCTACGAGGGTAAAGGTTTTCTTTCTTGACTCTTTGAGTACTTGCACAATGCATCGTCGAGATGTGGCCTAATCAAGCTTGATTTCTCCGACTCCTCGTCTTGGGATGCAGAATCAGATGTTTTAGTACTTGACGGAAGTGATGGCGTCCAACTTTATCAGCCAAGGTTAACCTATAATCCCATTGTGGAGAGATGGGTCGCTTACTATCGTGAACGTTTACTTTTAGACAACCGACGGTGTTTTCACGTCAAGTGAGATATGGCCGATGGCAATCGAGGTATGTCCATTGAATCCGGTGAATACCTCTGCTCGGTGTATGATTTTGTTTTCCAAGCCAATTTTCTAAATTACTAAGAGCTCAAGTAGGTTGACTGCACTTCCGTTATCAACCATCATTATGTCGGTTATGGCATGAGTCAATTGGACAGATACTATTAGCGCATCGTAGTTTGGGAAATCAACGCCTTAGGTATCCTGCTCGGTAAAGCTAACGATGGGTCTAGGTTGGGTATCTACTACCTGGACCTATAAGACTAGTAAAGCCTATTGGATCTTCCTCTTCTTTAAATTATTGGTGGCCCCCTATTGCTTAGATTTGGCGAAGATGTTGTTAATCTGAATCGTCTTGTTGGGCGATTCTTTGTCGCCATCCGCATTCCTTCTAAGTTGCGCAGTCGGCTTGTCCAAGTATCTGTCGACTTTGCCTTCGTTCATAAGCTTCTTTAGGTAGTTCTTCCAATGCAGCAGTCGTCAGTTGTGTGACCGGGACTTCGGTGGAATGCGCAGTACTTGGTGTGGTCCAACTTGGAAGTATCTTCATTTGATTGCTTCTGCAACTTAAACCATGGTTCGTTCTTGATATTGCGGAAGATTTGGTGAATCGGGATCGAGAACTTAGAGTAGTTCTTGGATGCTAAGCCTTCTTTAGCCGTGGGTCAATCCCTACGCTTAGCCTCCTGCTTACTTTTGTTGTACTGCTTCATGTACTCCTTATTTTGAGCCACTGCCAACTCTTTTCAAGGCTGCTCAGGCGTCTTGTTTGCTGGTCAAGCCTCGTCCTAAAGTGCATTCTTTTCTACCAGAGCAAAAGAGTCTGCCAGAGTTAAATCTTCTTTCATGATTAATTCTCCTAATAATGGGTGGTCTGCTAGAAGTCCTTTTTGGAAAGCTACACTCGCTATCGAGTCGTTTCATCCGATTATCTTTGCTTTCTCTGCTTTGAACCTCTTCACGTAGTCGCGGAACGACTCATTTGGGTTCTTCTTCACGTTGAACAAGCGGTCAGATTTTTTCTTGATCGAGCGGTAGGACGAATATTCTTTGGTGAAAAGCAAAGAAAGATCATCGAAACTCTAGATGGACCGTGGCGGCAAGGTGTGGAACCAATCTTGCGTTTCGCCTTGTAAAGTGGTGGCGAATATCTTGCACATAAGGGCATCTTTGTTCCGATAAATGACCATCGTGCTTCGATAGTGCTTCAAGTGTCTCTTCGAATCTTCATCTTCTTTGAAATATGTGAAATGTGGCATGCTGAACTTGCGTGGAGGCTCTACCTCCTTGATCTTATCCGTGAACGCTAACTTGCTCATGTTGGTCATGTCCCGTCATAACGCCTCATCGATGATCTCGTTGCGTTGGAAATCACGCAATCGCTCGGTCAAGAGCCTTTTTACTTCTTCTTGAATTTGCCTTTGTTGGGGGTAGCAGAGCTCTCGGCTATCCCTGGTCTTGACCTGTCGATCTAGGCTACTTTTCTATATGTTCGGCTCATCTTTGCTACCATTGCGGTGCATGTGGTATGTTCCTAGCAGGTGAGCGATTTCCTCGTAAGATGCCAGTTGAACTTGAGCCGAATTAAGTGACTACTTCTTTCCGTCCTTTATATTGCCTATTCAGAAATGAGGTGGATGACGCTCTTTACGGGTCTAGCCGCGAATAGACACTTCGCCTGGAAGGCTGCTCATGTTGATTGTCAGAGTATGGTCCTAACCGTAAGTGTATGCTCGTCCGTGGGCCTAATCGAGAGTGCACGGTTCTTCACGAACTAAGACGGGAGTATACGCTATCTTGGGGGCCTAGTCTGGAGTGTGCACTGCTGGAACGCTCGGTTCGTGGTTGGTCGAATGGCTGCTTACCGGGACATTGCTGGAGAGGTTCCTTGTCTGCTCTTGTCTTACTTTGGGACACCTCGTTAGGGGCACATTGCATCTTGGTGCCCTCCAAAAGTTGATTCACTAAGGTTGTCTGGTGTGGAAGGGCGCTTGTCAACTTTATGACTTTTCAAGACAAGTTTTGTTCTCTATTTGGGTTGGAAAAGCTTGGACAAAATGTGTCTTCTTGAGTAGTGGAAGTGTGGTACACTTCGGCCGCGAGATTTGAGTTGGGAAATGTCAAATCTGTAGAGAAATATGATGAAAATACCTCTGGTTCAATTGTCGGCCCAAAAATTTAGAGCCAGAATGGTTGAATCGGTTTTAGACCGGTTTGGGCTACTTGGGACACCACGGGAGTGGGTTAGGCCATAGGAATGGGTTGCGATGCACATGGAAGCTGGGTCTAGGCTCGGCTCGAGAGCGTACTAGGCTCGCGCTGGGTCGCGACTTGGGCTGATTCGCCTTGGGCTTGAGCCCGTGTAGGTTGGAATGGCACGGCTTGGGCTTGTGGGCCTTAGGTCGTTGTCTTGGCACCATGGGTATGGGCTTTGCCGAGGGTGGTCATGGCGGCTGCTGCCATGGTGGCTACTATGGTGGCACCATGTGGTGGTGGTGCTTCTCCACTTATTGTTGCATTGAGCCTTGTGGATCGTCGTGGTCCTAATTCTTGAACGTTGGAATTTTTGTTCGTCATGGTTTTCGAGTTTCTAGTCATTGTGCTTTTCTTTTACATTTTATCAAAGAATTTTTATAAATAAATAAAAATTCTTAACAATAAGAACGTACAAAAAATCTACAAATGAACAAGAAAACAAAAACCTTGAATGCAAGAGTCTTTTGTGAGCGTTTGAATCAAGACTCTCAATGAAAGCACTAATTTGTGGATGCAAATTTCTTCTTCTTGGACCAAATACACTTGCAAAACAATTAACACTTAAGGTTAAGGCCAAGAGCCTCACGCGCCCACAATGATTTTTTTTTGGGGGGGGGGGGGCCTTTGGCCGAAGAACCTCCGATGCCAAAGTTAGAATTTGAGGGGAGAAAGTGTTTAGAGAAATTTGGAGAATTTTAGAAGAGAATTGGACTTAGGTCTTTGGAGGAAATGAGGCTATATATAGGGGTGTGGCCAGCCCTATTTGGAGAAATAGGGACCGGTCACTTATGGTGGTGATTTGAGTGTAATTGCAATCAATTTGGCAAAAATAAATTTTATTTGAACCCATATAACCTCTTTCTATACCCAACTTAAATTTTAAATGTGAATTGTCTTTTTTACCCTATAACATAATTACCATTAAGTACAAGGTTAAGTTAACAATAAACTAAAATTTATGTATAAACTGACACCCAATAATCAAACACTCCACAATGTTTATCCTACATTCACCCCCTCATCAAACTGGTTGCGCGGCAAATGCAACCCCTAAACGCTTGGAAGATGTTGGCATATATTGTCTGGTAAACTACCACTTAAGTTGTTTAGGGCTAGAGCCAAAACTGTTAAAACATGACATGTTGAAGATAGCAGAAAGATGACCTGTTAAAAGATCATTAGCCTGCACAAACAACCACTCCACCTGATCTTTATTGCCAATCAAGTTTGGAATTCCTGAAAAATCAACACATACGTATATGTATTGGAATGGTTCCATTAAAGATTCAAGTCGTTGAACTAAAGCTAATCAACTTCAACATGTGTAGATGAGACAATTCCAGTGGCAAGGTACCACCAAAATTGTTGTTTTTGAATTCCAACTCAACAAGAAATGACAGGTTGCCTAGGTGGGGATTTGAGAGCAAGAAGAGCAGACTAGTTTATGCTGAAGTTGGCTTGTGCTGCTACTGAATCTATTCTTAAGATGGGTACTTATATACAGAAATATTGGACTAGTAGCAACAACATCGTCAACGAGGAGAAACAAGTTGTCACCAATATTCTGCTCTGTGAACCAAGAAATAAAAAGAAATAGGAACTCAAAGGTAGATCTTTGGCGGCAATGACATATTGTCAACCCGGTAAGTTTAAAAGTGTATTGAATTTTACGTGATTTTTAACGCTTTGAATGAGTGTAAAATAAATTTACATATTGAATTTGGTTGTGAGGGTGATTTAGGTAGTAAATTTGGGTTTAAAGAGATATCAATAGTTTAATTAAAAATAATATGGGTGTAGAAAGTAAGTTTGGTGTATAAAGAGGTTATATGAGTTCAAATAAAATTTCCCTTTGGCAAATCAATTAATTAATTTGCCAATTAATCCCAACTTGAAAAGAATAATTGGGAGTTACCTTGTAGGGAGAATTTGATGAGGATTGATGAGAGAGTTTTGAATAAATACCATTTTGATCACCTTTGACCTTAATTGAGTTGTTATTGTTTGTTGCATGTGCGTGGGAATCCTTATGTGCCTCGAGAGTAATTTTGCCTTTTTCACCCAAAAGTTCACATATCGCCTCTATAATTTTTTTTTATTATTTTTTGCTCCACATTTAATAACCCAAAGGACTGAGAGAAGCTCGCCGCTTAGCATAATCGCCAGCATCAAGCCCCCAACTACACTCTTTTAATTAGAAATTTAGATTAAGTGTAGGCTTAACGTGTATGATAACCATTTCATTGTTGATATTTGGTTTCTATTTTTTGTGCTCGAGAATTTGAGGAACGTATGTATTAATTAGAAAAGATGGATAAAGAATGATGATGAAAGAGAGGGTGATGTGTTGTATCGTTCGTTATAAGCCTAGCAACTACTAGTAGTGGTGCAGTTACATATAGTCATAGACATGAAGAATCTAACAGAATACGATCTCACATCTCGTAACATGGTGTAATAGGGTTTTTGCAGAGCCATCCAATCAATAAGCTCAGATATAGAAGCTTTTCCTATCCACCCCTCTCTAAATCTCATTTAAGTACTAATTGTTTTTGCTCGTGTGTGTGTGTGTGTGTATTTATATCATATCAGATCTTGTGTCTATGCTACATACGAAATCGGGAAAATATTAATAAATAAAAAAATCAACATTTTTAATGATACAAATTCATAATCGGATAACATATACATGTGTTAATGTTGTCAAACAATATCACGACAATAACATTTTTTATTTTATTTTATATGAATAAGTTGTTTCTCAATTACCTTGGAGCTAGCTGATAGAATCAATTTTAAAGGTTAAAAAAAAAAAAAATTAATTAATTAATCACTATTAGCATATATTTTGGGTTTTGACCAGTCCAAAAAGTATAGGTTTCTTTTTTCTGGTTTATGAACATGATATATATACACACACCTATAGAAAAAATTAGTATTTAGTCCCTACCTTTTAATGTGCATTGACTGAGACCTTCAGTGTTTAGATTTTGATTAAAGTTCCTAACATTAATGTATTAGTGAATTACATGTCGGTTACATAATTTTTGAAAATAAAAATTAGTAATTGATTTAGGATTTTAATACTCACACCCTTATTAAATTCGTAATTAATTTTCAATTTAAAACATTTCCAAAATATGAAAGATAAAATTAGAATAAGTTTGTATCCATTAATTCATATGTACCCATTCATATAATTTTTCAATTTTTTTTCTAATTTTAAATGTACCCATTCTTAAATATACCAATTCGTTATATGTAAAATGTACCCTTTTTCAATATAAAATGTACCCATTTTTTATATAAAATTCATTCAATCTTTTTTCTAATCCATTTTTTAAACTTAAATGGGTACATTCTATTTCGTTAATTTGATAATGTATTCATGTCATGTTTAATAGAAGATAATTAATAATGTTACTAAGCCTAATATCTTTTTTTTTTTTTTTTTTTTTGTGTTTTTGAAAATTGTATCCATGTTTTGGTACAACAATTTTTTGGTTAGTTTTGATGAACGTACCATGTATATACACACACATATACAATATATTGGAGAGTATAACTTATCTTTAATATTTTTAATCCCATAAATTATGGGTTTTATTTAAAATCTTATTAATATAAATAACTACAAATTTCATTTTTAATATAAAATTATAATAATCTATATAGAATACATTATTACATTAATGTTAGGGATTTCGATCAAAAATTAAAACCTACAAAGGTTTCAATCAAAGAACATTAGTAATTAGTATAGCAACCGTATCCAAAAGTCCCCCATATATGTATATGCATGAAATTATACTAATTAACCGATGCAATTAATTGGAGTTTTGGTCACCAATTCCATAAAAAGATAAAACATTGACCCCAAAGAAATAAAAAAGCCTCTGGAAAAAAAATAAATAAATAATCCAAAGATAATGATTAATCAACTGTGAGTTGGTTGCTCAGTGGTAAATGGCGGACTGCGAGGCTTCCTTCAATCATTACAAAAAATGTGTGGAGGTCTCGAGTTCGAAACCCGTTGCTGGTGTGGAAGTCAGACTTTATGATCAATGTGAGTCTTCATAACCCCTGAAAAGAGTGAATAACCGTGGTTTACCACTCATTACCCCTCATTTTGAAAAAAATAAAAAAAAACAGGGAGAGAGAAAATAAAGATAATGATCAATCAGAAGTTGGGAAAGAATCTTATTCCTGAGTTCCAGCGTACAACATATACACACATGCAACCCGGAAGGTAACCATGTAGGTGTCCACTAACCAATTCATGATGATGTACAAGTTAAAAATATATATACAAGTTAAAAATTTACTATTTTATTTCACATTTAAGCAACGGGCCCTGTGCCTCTGGGCTGGCCAATCCCAGAAGAATGTCGGTTGTGTAAAATTTAGGAGGGAGGGCATGGCACGGCAATGGCATGCGGTGAAATTTAAAATTAAAAAAAAAAAAAATATAGGAATCCAAGTAATTGATTTTGGTTTTGCGTTTCCCAGTAGAAAGCTCATCACGGTGGTCCACTCGAAATGTCCTTTTTCTTCTTGACCTGCTCTGACCTTATGCTGTATGTTAGATGCTACCCAATTATATATATATGGGGATCCCCTTCTTTTGTAAAAAATGGAGATTAGTTGTGGCGCTTACTCTATGTCGTACTTTAACAATTTGATTATTTTGTAAGTATCGATTTATAAATTATTTTTGAAAAAATTCAATCCAATGCAAAGTCATTTGTACAATTAATTATCATGATGAAATATGTCAATTTTTTAAATTGGATGCCTCATTATCTGGTTAATGTTTTATAAAGATGATTTATGAGATACAACTTAAAAAATAAATGGTTTAAATCGTTAAAGTTCAATGTGGTGTAGGCCCCACAACACTTCCATTTTTAAAAGTAAATAAAAACCCATCCCCCTTAAGGCTATATATTTTCACAAGAGAGAGGGGAGGAGGAGAGATAAGTGGTCCAGTCACCAGTGCTTGCAGTATGTATGAGATTCCCAGATTCCCAGACTCCCAGCTAATAGCATTATGATAATCCTCCCTGCTGCAGAAAACACTTTTGCTTTTCCTGTATCCTACATGCATACATTTCTTTCTTCAGGCCCCGGTCAGTCGTACATTTGTTTGTGTCTTGTGTTACTCTTTGGGTTTACAACTTTTGAGAGTGAGAGAGAGAGAGAGAGAGAGAGATAGAGATAGAGATAGAGATAGAGAGAGTAGCTGGATACATACAAGGCAGATGAGCCTAAACTTATATTCTCTTTTCTTCTCCTCTATACGTTCGTTCATTGTATAGCGCAGATGGGAAAATGAGCTCACTGATCCACTAGTTAACTGTGCGCATGCAGGACAAGGAATATTATTATTCTGATCATACTGTCTAGGAATTAGGAAAATCTTATGTATATAATCGGAAAATCTGGAGTACTCCACATTAATTATTGAAGAAGCAGCCACTTAAGAGTCTTTAGATCCAATTTAATAACTATCGACGAAAATTTATCACATATCTATTTTTTTTAAAAAGAAGATTACGATATTTCATTTATTGGTAAAATAGCATTACAAAAACATATCATGAAGAACTAGATTCGAAAGGGGTCCTTGCAAACTATAACTGAAATTATTACAATAAAGCATCACTAATCGCAAAGCAATGAGTAAACTTCAAGCACTCGTCCGAACTCATCAAGAACCGCACAATTGCACAGATCAATAAAATTGTTAAACTTCATATTACAAGGAGATCATGTGAGAACAAAATCTCCAACCATAAATTAGGATAGGGAGTACAATATATACGGGTCAATCACATCACCTAATAATCGACATGATCTTAGAACACCAAATGAAGCAGATCCAGCAAATCAAATAGCTCCACTATTCACACAAAGATCCAAAAGAGGTAGCTAGCACACCAAAACAAAAATCAAGTTCATGCACTCTTCTATAGAAGCAATCAAACTAGCAAACTCTTGTACAGAGAAAAATCAAACCAAACTCCAAGACAATTCTTGAAAATTATTAAACATAAACAAAATAAAAAGATAAAATTATGTCGCCACTCCATATCTTTTGGACATCAGAAAGTCATATCACTGAACTGGTTAAACCCAAAGTGACTAAACTCGATCCTGACACAATTGAACAACTTTTATGGCTTCCCGCTTCAACCCTATATCAAAGGTGTTAACTGAATCCAAAACCTTGTGTTAACTGTATGCGTGGGCCAAAAAATGATTACTATCACAGTGACTCCAGCGTTTCACGAAGACAATTCAACACCAAATAAAGTAAACATAAAGTGAAAGGGAAGAGAGAAATAATGATTTTCATTTTCAAGAAGACTATCGAGGATCCCAAAGCCAAAGACAGGAACCAACGGCAAAAAATATTTCCTTTGTTTTTTCGCTAAACGGCTAGGGTAAAAAACAAAAAAAAAAAAAAAAAACAAAACAAAAACAATCACATATCTATTTAGTTATATTATTGTTAGTTTTTTGGTTTCTTCAAAGTTTTTTCAATTTTTTGGTTTTTTTTTTCTTTTTTTTGTTTTTTTTTGGCATTTTTTACTTAATCTTTACTCATTTGATTTGTCATCTTAAAGAATCAAAGAAATAAAATCTCTAATTGTCTTGAAACTCTATGTTTTTACTTTGTCGAAAAAGAGAATTGATAATGGATAATGTTATGCAATCAAATCGCCAAGACCACAACTAAAAATTTAGGAAGCCCTAAATTTGTGTTAGATTTATGAACCAACGGTCTAAATTAAAATGTAATTTTGTCCGAATGGTTAGACAAACCATATGAGATATTCAACAGATGCTAGCTAGATTGGAATAATGGGATTTATCTGCAGGATTAAATATATATTAAAAAAATAAAAAAATAAAAAATAAGTTTCTTATTGTTTAAAGAATGTTTAAGCTTAGAAATTAGAAAATAATCATATAACTTCATGAATCTCTTGTGATAACAAAACGTAAGCGAATTAAAAGACAAAACACAGAGAAAAGAAATTATTCTAGCTCCTTTTGGGGTTATTAACCAGAGATCATGAGAAATATCCATGAGACAAGCGTGGAACAAGATGGATGGATTTTGGTGTCATGTGTCACGACTCATGAGAGAGCCGATGTTGTGTCAGGCTTCGACCTTCTTTTTAACCAGATCCAGCATCTAATTTTACCGTAATTTGGGCCAAAGCTATTTGCCACGGTTTGTTTTTTTCCAGTGCCCCTCGTTATATGTGTTATGGTGAAATGATTAAAGTCTCATGGAAAATAATACATGTGACAACCAGTAAAATGACAGAAACGCCATAATTAATCTCTCTGCAAAAGTAGAAGCATCTTATCTCATCACATCCATGTAGAATAAAAACCCTAAAACATCCACATGAAGAAGAAGAGAGAAAAAGATAAAGTACCTTTACAGATCAGAAACATCAGCCTCCATACTTTGTAAATTACAATGCTGCCCCTGTGGAATATGATTATAATTACCCAACATGACCATAATACCCTAGCTAGCTAGTTCTAGCTAAAATCTTTGGAAATGAGAAAAAACTAAAGCTTTGAAACTATCTGCAAAATTGAAGAGGATGAAGAAATAGAACAAGATGACGAGACGCAGGCATGGACATGGGTTTTATATGCTTGGCTCCTCATACGCCATCCACAGAGGCCATCGATGTTCGGTGGGACTCTGCAAATGGCATACAGGGAGCCAGGCACATATATATACATATATGCATATGTATGCATGCGTGAATCATGCTAGCTAGCTATAAATATATGCCACTAATTAACAAAACCTACATGGGTCAATTGATGAGGTATTTCTTACATATCTACCAGCTAGGGTTTTTAGAAAATATTCAATCCTAAAACCTAATCTAATGCTAACCCAACATCCTACCCTCCTTGAATATGAATACTATGCATATGTATGCTATAAAAATGAGTTATTTTGTATGCGACATGGGTTTTTGAGGGAGAGCAAATTATGCATGGACTTGGAGTGAAAAAGATTTTGTAGGGAAAGCTAGATCGGAGAAGCTTTGCCATGGCTATAGAGGGTAAGACAAGGAGAGGTTGCAGTGGTGGAGATTGAGAGAGAAGAGAGAGAAGAGAGAGAGAGAGAGAGAGAGAGAGAGAGAGAGAGAGGGTCATATATTGAGGAGAGAGAAGAGGGGAGCGAAAAATGGGATAATGATGGGAACTGGGTCATAATCAAAATGGAGTTTCAAAGCCCCACAGGCATAGAGGAAGACCCATTTGAATGGGCATAAAACAAGCAAACCAGACTCCAGAGGGTTAAACTTAGGGATTTAAAGGGGTAAAGCCTAATACTTTGTGGGGTTTTCTTTTTCTTTTTTTCTTGTGTGTGTGGGATTTTCAGAGTGGAAGGAGGAGAATGTGGGGTTGGACTTGCACCCCCAGCTATTGCCCTCTAAATATAGGCACCAAACCAACCAGGAGAGAGCAACAAAGACATGGGACCGAGAGAGAGAGAGAGAGAGAGAGAGAGAGAGAATAGGGTGGGTTGGGTTAATAACCACGCAATTTCCTAAGCTAGGCCTTATGCTGTTTGAAATCTCCTTTTCTGGGTCGTAAAGCAAACTTTACTTTTCTCTTCTCTGAAGCTCACTTTGTCTGGGAGTGCTTGGAAGACATGGATTCCTTCATCCCTCGCCCTACTTTCATTTCCTTTTTAAATAAAAAAAGATAAAGTGACCTAAAAGAGAAAAAGGAAAGAATACCATAATTTTATCATCTTTTTCTTTTTGTACCATCACCTCTTTAATCTTTATATTCCTTTTTCCTTTTTCATACCCTTCACACATATTTTATTACTAAATTTCATTATATAATACTATTTTGCTTCACCAACAGATATTTGTACTTAACCTCACCTTTTGTTAGATATTAAAATTAGAATAATCCATGACATGTTGCTGGCTTTACCTAATTCGACCTTACTTCCGTCTGATGTCCATACAGGTTGCATCCCACAGTCAACACTTTGAAGAACAATATTGGGCTAAAGGTTTTGAAGAAGTATCCTCGAAGCTATACCAAAATTCATGTTTATATGATTGGAACTATTCGTATTATAAATTACTATGTAAAGATTATCATAATAAAAAAAAATCAATAAAATATAAGATAGTTTAGTCACTAAAGTATATAAAAACAGATGGTCGACACCGGTAAAATATTACGGGTGTTCTATCTATTTGCTACAACTAATTGATTAAACAATCATACCTTTAATTAATCTTTTGCATAATAATTTATAATACGATTAATTTCAATTATAAATACGAAAATCCATGAACCGATCACGAACTACTTTAAGGAGAATTTGCTACATTATCTTGTGGAGCCAAGTAGTGCTCCACTTAGAATTACCCTTTTAATATTATCTATTTTATAATCTAATATAATATAATGTACATGTTATAGATATATAAAATAAATAATTTGGAGCACAACCATCAATCTATATATAATCAATCAAAGAGTAATGCTCTCCTAAGGACCTAAAAATGAGGTCATGTGAGACGAATCAAGGCTCAGGAAGAGGGCATTGTCACGTTATCTAGCACGATGATGAAATCCCTAGTGCAACAAATCAAGCTCTCACACACTAACGTTAACACTAGTAGAAAAAACAGCTTGCGCAACGAAAAATATTTCGTCACACAAGACGTACTTACGTGATCGAAAAACAAATTTGTTGCGCAAAACAAAAAGGATAGGGAAAGAAAAAAAAATTGCACAACAAAAATATTCGTCGCACAAGAATACTTAGCATGATGACTAAACGATGTCGTCGTGTAAAGTCAACAAGAAAAGAAAGGGTAATTTTTTTTGGTGCAAGAAATTTGTGCGACGAAAAAGGGGCCTTTGCGCGACCAATTATTCGTCGTGCAAGTTCCTGTCAGTTTTGACCATTTATTGCATGTGAATCAAAGGAATTAATACGGCATTTAATACAGATGTTTGCGCGGCAAAGCCTTTGTCGCGCAAAGGTCCAAACTTTCCTATAAATATGTGCTTCTGCTGTCCTTTTCTTCACAATTATGTTCTCCTTTCGTACTGGGATGGTGGATAAAAACAAGGTTGAAAGTGTGCGCGACGCCAACCTACATGATTTGAGGGACCATTTTGAGTTTTCGCATGCGATTGTTGTAGCCATGGGGAATAATTGTCTCATTGCTGAGTGGCGTTCTTAGGAAGATGTGCCCGGAAATGTGAAGAAGGTTGTGATGGATGAACTATTAGTAAGTCTATTGTTGATGATCAATAATTATGTGAAATTTTTAGTTATATGTTGGAATTAATTATTTGCATATATGTGTAACAGTGTAAGTATACTCTTGATGATGATACGAACGAACAATTGATGAAGTTGAAGGATGGTGCATTGGAGGGAGGTTTCAATCAGTGGTGTTATGAAGTCTTGAGGAATGGACCAGGACCATCCAAATAGTAGTTGTAAATTTATGTTTTGTATGACAATATTTAAATTTAAGGTTTTTTTTTATAAGTTATGTATTTGGACTTAATTAGGTTTCAATTCTTGTTGGATTTTTTTATTGAGACCTAATGTAAGCACCTTATCCTCGGTTTATATGTGTTTTCAATCTTCAATGAATATCATACTTATGCTGAAAATAATTGTATGAATTAAGGCATTAATTATTTACAAAATAAATATTTAAAGTATTAATTATTTATAGAATAATATTTCAGGTATTAATTATTTATAGAATAAATATTTTTTGAACATTTGTTTGTAATTATAAAGTTTACGTAAATATAGATATCTATGTTTACATAAACTTTATAATTACAATTATTTTATTTGTCACGTAAGACAACTTTGGGCGACGAAAACATTTGTTTGTCGCGCAAAGAACAGTCAGACTGTGTTCAAACCTTCCCATTTATTGGGCATTTAGGACGCATTTTGAGCGACGAACATGGAGATTTGGGCGACGAGCAAAGGTGTCCTAGTGCTATATAAACACAGTTTCAAAGCCCTAGTTTTCAAAAAAAAAAAAAATTGTTTCAAAAGAATGGCCGATTCTGGAGAAGGTTTTGGCAAAAAGAAACTTGTAGTGCGATTAGAGAGGCATCAACGGAAGCAAGTGCCGTACTTTGAAGGCAAAAATATGGCTGAGGCGTATGCCGAATTTAAGTATGACATTGGGAATTTGGTGCGGATTGGGAATTTGGTGCGGATGGATTGTTTTGCTGAGTTTGAGTCTTGGAAAAGGTCTCTGAGGAGTTGAAGAAGTCCATGTTGGGAGGTTATCGTTAAGTTTGTAGAAAATAATGAACAATTATTTTTGTTAAAACGTAATATTTTTTAAATTACTAATTTATTGTTATTGGCATTAATTTAGGTTCATTAGGATGTTGATGAAACCGATGAGAAGCAACAGATTTATGTGGATGGGCTTTTCAAGCAGAGTTTCCAGTAGTGGAAGTTTGATGTGCTGCGAGCAAGAAAGGATTGAAGTTGATGAGGGTTGTTTTTATTTTTTATTTTTTAAATAAGATTTTGTGGACTTTATATTTAATTTAATGAATAAATATATGTTACGTGGATGAGTACTAATATTTACATTAATTATAATTTCTATTTAGGGTAGTAAATTAGTTTTGTTAATTAATTTAATGTTTAATTAGGTTTGAGTTTTTTATTTATAATAAAATAAAATATACAATACATACAAATAAAACATAAAAACATAAAAAAATAAAAAATATGCATTGCGCGACGGTACATGTTTTCGTCACGCAATTTGTTGAAAAGAATAAATTGTAAAGTAAAGGAAATAAAATAAAAAAAAGGGTAAACTAGCGCGACGAATACCATGTTTGTCGCTCAAAGGTTATTTGCGCGACAAAGACTTGTTCAACCATGTGTAGAGGGAAACTGCAAAAAGGAATTGCAGATTGTGCCTCTGCACTCATCCCTTCGATTTTGCTCAATCCGACATCAATCATTTCCATTTTCTCTCAATTTCATCATCTAATACTCCTTCCATCTTCTTTTCTAGGTTGATCGAGCTATCTCGGTATGTCTGGTAAGCGTTTTTTGTCATTAAGGTAAAAGTATTAATGTAAATTCATACTAATGCCATTAATTTCGTTATCCATAGGGATATTGTGTGTGATTAGCGATTGGTGGAAAGCGATTGAGATTCTTCGTTCTATTTTGTTAAAAATATAAAATTAATTAAATTATGTTGAACTTAGTTTGTTATGTTTATATTGTGTAGTGAAGCTATATTTATATTATGTTATTAAATTTGTGCATGACGTACAAATATGTGTTGTGATGTACGGAGTTAATTGAAATTAACTTCGTACCTGTTTTTTTATTTTTAGTAAAACTTAGTTTCCCGTTCGAGGATTAGTTAGATTTCGCGCATGGATGCGAAAGCATGACTACGGTCCAATTAATTCTTAAATTGTCCCATTATTTGGACAGTTTGGGAATGCACAGTTATGATGCGTAGTTTATGGTTGAAGGATTAGGTTTCAATTGTGGAGATTTTGGTGTCATCTCTGTACATTATTCGGGTCGTACACCTGAAGAACTGTATCAAGATGTTGCCAAAATTCATCCACATCGAAATCTAATCTGATGTAGCCGTAAATTGCGTAACATGACTATGCATTCCCAAATGGGATAGGGCATTTACCCGAAGCATAAGGTGACATTATGATTTTGTATGAAGTTGTTGTGATTGTTGTATTGTTATTGTGGTTCCAGGAATTATGAACATGACGTGGATACAGAACCTAAATAGATGCGCGAATGAATACTTAGATGGAATCGAGGATTTTATTGACTTTGCACGTACACACAACCCGGGTGCAACTAGAATCTGGTGTCCTTGTAGGAGGTGTAACAACATGTTAAGGGAGACAATTGAAAATGTTCGATTTCATTTAGTAAGAAATGGAATGATTGAGACATATAATACTTGGAACCATCATGGGGAACAATTAGACAATGCTTCGTCTTCAAACGCCATAAGAGTGGAGAATGTTAAACCTATTGTGGATCCTAATGAACAAGTCATGGATATTATAAATGATGCTTTTCCATTTGCATCAACAAACACCAATCAGGAAGGGGAAGTTGACGTGGCTACACCAATGGACAGTGCAGAGTTCGAACAATATGAAAAACTATTAAAAAAATGTCAACCAAGGGTTATACCCGGGGTGCAAGAGCTTTGCCGTTCTCACGGAACTAATGCATAGAAAAATAAAGTATCGTATGTCGAACCACTGTTTCAATTACTTTTTGGGGGGTTTTCAAGAGAATGCTTCTGAAAGACAATTGTTTGCCGAAAGACCATAGACATGTGCAAAAGGTATTGAATGGTCTTGGATTAGGTAATGAAAAAATTCACGCTTGCAAAAACAATTGTATTTTATTCTACAAAGAGAATAAAGCATTAGATAAATGCCCTGTATACAATGAGTCACGATTCAAAATAACATCTCAAAATAGAACGATAAAGATCCCACAAAAAGTCATGCGTTATCTGCCCCTGAAACCTAGGTTGCAGCGATTGTATATGTCGACGCATACTGCCACAGACATGAGATGACATAAGGAAAAATGGGTAGACGACGATGTGATGAGGCACCCTGCAAATGGGGAGGCATGGAAAGAGTTCAATCGAACGTTCCCCGAGTTTGATGCTCATCCCTAAAATGTTAGATTGAGACTGTCCACTGATAGATTCAATCCGTTTGGGTTTTTAAACGAATTGAATCTTCCCATATAATTTACCGTCTTGAAAATGCATGAAAAAAGAATACATGATGATGACTCTTTTGATAACTGAGGATCCTGACAGGTCAATCGATGTTTACTTAAGGTCGTTGGTTGATGAGCTAAAGGATTTATGGACAAACGGTGTGCGCACGTACGACAAGTCCACTGGGAAGATGTTCACTTTGCGGGTAGCAGTTATGTGAACTGTGAATGATTTCCCAGCATATGCAATGGTTTCTAAGTGGAGCACTAAGGGTTATATGGCATACCTTGTATGCAAGGATGACGTAACATCTGGTTAGCACGCGGGAAAAGGATAAAGAGTTCGACGGGAACACAGAGCATCACCTCAGACCTAGAAAAAGGTCCGGTGATCAGATTTTGGAACAACTTAACCGTTTGGATTTTGCTCCGTTCGGGAAAACAATGAGTCGGACCAGACCTTCTACACATATGAAATGAACGCACAAGCCTATGTTTTTTGAGCTCCCGTATTAGTTGAAACTAAAATTGAGACACAACCTTAACGTTATGCATGTTGAGAAAAATATCTTTGACACATTGGTGGGCACCATTCTAGATATCGAGGGCAAGACAAAGGACACGATCAAAGCTCGCCTTGATTTGGAAAGAATGGGCATGCGAAAGGGTTTATGGATGAATAAGTACAGTGATAAAGCCAGAAGAGATCTTGCCTTTTTTTTTCCATGAAACCGAATAACCAAAAAGAGTTTTTAAAGTTTATATCATATGTAAAGTTTCCCGATGGGTATGATTTTAATATCGCGCATTGCATGAATGTTGATGGGGGTAAATTTGCTGGACTAAAGAGCCATGACTGCCATGTGTTTATGCAACACCTACTTCCTGTGGGTATTCGACACCTATTGTTGAAAGATGTAATGAAGCCAATCATGTTGTTGTCTAGATTTTTTTCACAACTAATGGCAAGAACGTTGCGAAAGACGGACATTGCTTGTTGGTCCTGTCAACTATCGCTAGATGTATCCAATAGAAAGGTATACAATCCTCATCATTTGTTTATGCATCATGAGCCCACGCTTACTAATTTGTATTGTATCATTTTATTTTGGCATTCTTCTCGAGGATCTGAAAAAAAGTGTATGCAACAGGGCAAAGCTCAAAGGATTAATTATAGAGGTTTGGGTTCAATATAAATCACTTACTTTTTGTGGAATGTATTTAAAAGATGTGGAGATGGCTTTCAATCGTCCTCGGTGCAATAATGACAAGGGTGTGACAAAGGAGAAACTTTATGTTTTTAACTAAAGCACACGACCCTTTAGAGATCTTGTATGAGGAGAGTTGTTTTCTAGAAATGACATGAAGGTAGTGCATTGGTTTGTACTGAACAATTATTATGAGATAATGGCATACTTAGATGAGCATAAAGAGATGATGAAATAAGAACATCCATCACATTTGTATGCCAAGAAACACCGAGAATTGTTTCTACAGTGGTTTCTCGAATATGTAAGTTATAAGTGTTTTGTATTTGACATATATATTGTAGTATTTAATTTTCTCAAACTAACATGTGTATGTTTTTGTATAATATTAGGTGAACAAATGGAAAGCATTGAATTCCCCCGCTTATAGTGAAAAGTTATATAAAGTAGCGTTGGGCCCGATTCGCACTGAATTGTTCTCGGGATGCCATGTTAACGGCATCAAGTTTTTAGGGACTACACAAGATGACAAGTTGTGTACACAAAATAGCGATGTCCATGTCCTAGGTGGAGGCGAAAGTACGAACATTGAATTCTATGGCAAACTAATAACTGTCATGCAATTGCTTTACAAAGACCGATACCAAGTGATCATGTTTAAGTGTCGATTGTTTGAAATCGACCATGACTTACTATCTGTGAACATTAAAAGAACTTGGTACGATGACGACCTTTACATTTTGGCAAACATGGCAAAACAGATTGTGTATCTAGATGACCCTAAAGTCGGGAAAGGTTGGAAAGTTGTTCAAAAGATGGATCAAATGAATGTGTATGGTATACCAGAACAAGACCCAACTGACTACGACGTCGACAACGTCGCTAACCAACATTTAGAATCTTCAATGGAAAATGATGCGAAAACACTTTGAGATACAAATCTTATTCAATAACCGTTTCAGATATAAGAAGTGTCTTCAAAATACTGATTCAGTCAATTACAATTAACCTCGATGATCTTCTGCGATACAATGTTGCAGTAAGCCCAAACGACGACGGTGATGTAGTTATGAAGGAGGAAGATTAGGATACCAAAAATGATGATAGCGACGATAGCGAAAGTTATTATAGTTCAGATGATGAATAATGCAATTTATTTGCGACTTGCCATGTAAAACATAGTAAATGAAATTTTTTGTAATGTAATTATCTTATGTCATAAATAAATTGGTTTTATTTCAATAAATATAAATTTTTAAAAATTTACCCAGGTAAATTAAATTTTCAACTCATTGCATGATGAACAAAATTTTATTCGTTGCGCGAATGTCATTTGTACAACAATTAATTACTATTCGTCGAACAATGGGCTGAAAATTGGACGCGGACGAAAATAATTTCGTGAAAATTTGAATTTATTGTGCGACGAATATCTTCTGTTCATCGCGCAATAACCTCAACATTAAACTAAAATCACAAGCACTTTCTCCTCACCTCTCTTCTCTGTAAACTCTCCCTCTGATGACTATCTCCCTCAGCTCTCCCTCACACTATCTCTTCCTCCTCTAGCACCCCATCTCTTTTCCTCCACAGACAACCCTATCTCTTCCTCCTTCGACAGCGCTCTCCCTCTGAGGTAAATTTCAATTTTCTTAACTCTAGTCAATTTAGGAATTAGGTTATACACTTTGGGTTCTAATGTTTTGAATAATTGCTTTGATTTGATAATTGCTTTGATTTGATGACTGCTTTGAATTAGAGTTCTAATTTGTTTTAGGGTTCTAATATGCTTTTGGGTGGTTTTTGGTTCGTGGGTTGGGAAATGGACTAGAGTATTTTTGCTGTGCATTGTTTATAGTTGATGAAGCTCACTGAAAAGATAGTAAGAAATGGCATTGACTACAATTGTTAAGAAACAAAAGCTAACTTTAACAATTCTGAAGTTTCAGGATTATGAATTCTAGGACAACTATTTCTTAGAAACTGAACCATAATCACAAGTTACTGATTCATGGAATTCTTTATCTTATGAATTCTAGGACTGAAGTGAAATAACTTTCTTTTAACAAGGGAAAAGGGAGTAAAATAGTAGCTGGGCAAATGTATTACTAAATCCCTTGCACTAATATACCTACACTTTATAAGTGATGATATTCACTTTTTTTTCCACAAGAGATTACCATTGGAGAATATAGAAAACATTAAACTACGGAGAACAAAGTAATAGAGAATATTAAAGGAGCCAAAGTACTAAAGTAATAAGGGCTGAACTGCATCATCTATAGAAAAGCCTTTCATCCACTTAATAAGGGTCCCCGAATTAATTGATGATTGTAGCACAGGGAATGAGAAGGTAAAACCTAGTTCTCTTTGCCTGCCAGGAAGGGGTTGCTGATCTTCACCTTCTTTAGCAACAAACTTAGCAAGTTCTGCCACAATGTAGTCAAAGAGTGCCTGAAATCATAATCATTCTTTAGATTTGAGAGGTGTTTTCACATAAAAACATTAATTTACATTGGCTTAGTTAGCGATAATCTACTTACGTCTGAAGTCCCAACCATAAGATTTTCAGGAATTGAGACCTCAATAAATTCTTAACTAATAATTCCACGACCCTTTCCCCCCAAATGCACCCTCAGCACACGGAAGTTTGTTCCTCTGAGATGCAATGCATAAAACAACCCTTTCTCATTCCTGAAATAGGAAATATATGTATATACATATTAAGAGGATGTCAAAATCTGACAACAGAAAATTTTGATATGACACAACAGTCCAAGTACTATGAAACAAACACAATGTACAATTCACACATCAAATTCTACACCAAAATTGACCAAGAAGAGATCAACTTTCAAAAACAAGATTTGGTTCGTGTGGTATGGTTGCTCATATATTTTATGAAGTGCAACCTAACCTAAACTATCCTACACAAGTAGTCTTACCATGATGCTTTTATGGGGTTGATGTCAGTGATATGCCATAGAATTTCGAGGCCTACATAAGGCAGCTGCTACGAAAGTCAATTGGCTCTAAGTACCGTATGTATTTTTGTTTTCTTGTTGTTTAATTCAATGGGGAAATACATATAGGTAAGTGGATTGGTTTTTTCTTTCTCCTTTAATGAAATGCATATAGGTAAGTGGATTGGTTTTTTGTTTCTCCTTTAATGAAATACATATAGGTCTAGATGCTTTTATGGTTTAATTGTTTGTTTTATGTTTAATGGTATATATATCGTTCAAATGCTTGATTTAGTTATGCGTGGGGTTGGTGTGAGTGATATGCTACATAATTTGGCATATGATGGGAATTATGTATGCTTACTGAATTTTTTTTTTCTAATTGTCCAGATGTCAAACCTTATTAGAAGTCGTAAAGCGGTGATGACTACACCCCGTTCGCCTTCCCCGGCTCATCCGTCAGCAACTACTGCTCCTGCATAAGTGGACCACTTGCCGGTTGGTCCCAGAGTCTTCCAGGCGCCAACGTCATCAGCCTCATCAGAGGCGCTACCTATTAGCGCCAGGCTTGGTCACCACTGCCCCCGCAAGCCCGACACACCATCAGCATCCACTACTAATGCCTCGGGATCATAACAAGGTAAAGTTTAATATTTCCCCGCATGTTAATAACTATTTTTTTCCCTATAGTGCCTTGGTGATTTCTCCATATAGACTGTTGTACATGATATTGGATTGCGTAATGATGCTAGGATGGTGGTCATTATTTCTTTGTAGAGAACGTGTCTCTAAAAAATTTTGTTCAAATTTTCTACTAAATTCCGAGTTTTACTAGTTTAATTTTGTTCAAAAATTTGAGCTCCAGCTGCTTTAAGTTCGATCTTTAGTTATTTAGGTAAGTAGAAAGAAAATGTGTAAAACGGACGTATCATTGTGCTTTTCAAATGCACTTCCTTGAACTGAAAGTAATTGTTGTTTACTTAGTTACCAATCTCATTTACATTGCATCACAAAGTAAAGTTTTAATTTTTTTTATTTGATTGAACTTGTTGGTTAGTTTCTAGATTGAAAATTACATTGCATCACAAAGTAAAGTTTTATTTTTTATTTTTATTTGATTGAACTTGTTGGTTAGTTTCTAGATTGAAAATTGATGATGTTGGTGTTATGTATAACTTGTTTTCTGGTGTTTGTTGAAATGTGGGACTTCCCCCCCCCCCCCCCCCCCCCCCCCCCCCCGCCCTCTTTCTCTTAGCTTCTTGTAGAGAAATTTGTTATGGAATTTTTGGAGTTGCTCTTGTATGCTTATTCTTTTTGGTTTCTGTTTATCTTGAGCAAAAATAGTTCAAATTAGAGTATTTTCAAAGGTACATTAATTTCTTTGTTATTATATATAATGCTCATTGTTAACAGTCATTCTAGCTTTTTAGATCCCTCAAATGCCAATTGTAGTTGAGATAAAGGCTAAAATAAGTAAAAGGCTAAAATGGTATCCAAAAACGAATTCAAAATTCTCACGTACTATAAAAGTTCCAAGATATCTGGGAAAAATAAAACAAGCTTAGAGTATGTACGGGACAAAGGGAAGTTTTTAACTTTCTCCTCATATTCCAGGAAGCAAAATTAGCAAACTTAGGTCCTAGCAAGCAATTTATTCTTTAAATAAATGGATAAATCATAAATCGCGGAGTTGGATTGTATTTACATTTTGTAATAGTGCATACAATGTTGGCAAAAGTACAAACCTTATAAGGAATACCAAATATGAAATATGATAAGAATTTGGTTAACTTAGTTTTGTTATTTTAGGTTCAGTTTGTTAAGTTATGTCATTTAAGGATTAAACAATTATTATATATATTGTTTATTGTTGTCATCGTTCTGAACCCATTATTAAACAATTGTGATCATTCTGTTGGATACATATATTGTTTATGTTATTTTCAGGTTTTTGGGAAATGTTTTAATTATAGGGAGGTTATGCTAAAATTTTAGTAGGATTTGTTATTAGTTTAGGGTTAATGTTAATTTTATATATCTTTGCAGCCAAGAAAAATACCCGAGGACCTTGTCGCCAGTTGAAGACAGCAAAGATCACCCGGGTGACCAACAGACATATCACTATCGGATACGATGAGCAGTATCGGGTTGCACCAACGGCGGAGCAGCATAGTGCATTGGGCCACGACATTGGTCACGTCATTCGGGCCTATTGCCCTATGCAGCGGAAGTTTTGAAAGGTGATGCTAGACGAGGTGAGGAACAAGGTGCGCACACAGTTGTCGGTAAGTATCGTACCTTTTAATTGTTTTTCCTTCAAATTTTATATATTTATATTACTTAATGTATGTAATTACTTTGTTACATTGCAAACAAACTACAATTTCGAGGACATCAACGACGATATGTTGGCGTACGTCAACAGGCTCTTCTTTGAACGGTACAAGCAGTGGAAGAGCGACATGCACCAATATTTTCAGATATTTGATGATTCGCAGGTCGCTCTTTAGGAAGGTTGCCCAAAGGAGTTTGAGGGTCAGGAGGATAATTGGGCGTGGCTCTGCAATCATTTTTAGGAGCCCGGCTATGTGGTATTTTTTTATATTAAGCGTTGAAGGGATCATGATAGGATCGCCTGTATGTTGTCCACAAGTGGACGAACAAAACAATGACGCGACCTTTCAAAAGGACCAAGCGTTGAAGGGATCATGATAGGATCGCCTGTAATTTGATTACCTGATATTACCATGCATTGATGTGGATTGCAGACAGCCATCATGAACATGACCACGAATAAAACCGTGCTTTTCAAGAAAATATTTTCTTGTTCTCTTTTATAACTTTTTAAGGGTTATTAATAGTGGCTGTCACAAAAAGAACGAAAGAACCATTACGATATAAAGAAATGAGAATATGAAGAATTCGATATGCGATATAGAAAACATTCATGTTAATTTTATATCTTGATTTTTCATGTCCAGGAAGGTATGAGATACCCATTAGTGAGAATCACATAAATGAGAATCATATTTGATCGTTTCAAATCCTTAATTGTTAGTAAACACAAGAATTAAATCACACACATTACTTATAAGAGTAACGTTAGAGAGATTAAATTTGTAAATAATATTTAGTATACCAAAAGACTTGAAAGTTGGTGATTGAATTATTACTTAAGCGTTGATAAACATGCTCATTTTCTATTTGTGACATATAATTTAGTTTGCAAATTTTAGAAGGAAGGAAATGATGAATATATGTGGAAAGAAATCATGAAGTAAACTTTAACTTGTAGCAAACTCATTGGCTATTTCATGAATACTTTTTTCTAGAAAACTCGATTGGTCCATGGAAAAGTTATAGTCATCGAAATATTCTTCTAGCTAGGGTAACATTACATAACTAGGCTTTAAATATTATATTTGGTAATGTTAACCTAATAGAAGGAAAAAAAATTAATCTAATATATGGCCTACACAAAACCTTTGTAAACGAAGACACTATTCTCATAACTAGCGACAAATTGTTGTCTTGAAACAAAGATATTATGGATGTAAATTTATGCATTCTCCTTCTTGGACAAAATTGCACTTACAAAACAAATCACACATTTGGTCAAGGCCAAAAAGCTTCACGCGCCCACGATGAATGTTTGGGGGGGGCGGGGGAGGGGGTGTGTGGGGTGCTTTCACCAAAGAACCTCCGATGCCAAAGTTAGAATTTTGAGGGAAGAGTGTTTGGAGAATTTTGTAGAGTTTTTGCAAGAGACTTGGAAGTAGTTTTTGGAGAGAATGGAGAGCTATTTATAGGGATATGGCATGCCCTATTAGGAGAATAGGGACCAGCCATTTGTGGTATTTTTTTTGACGTAATTTGTAGTTAATTAGCCATTAATAGATTAATTAGGTAATAAACCCATTAATTGACTAATTAACATAATTTAAAAGAAATGTTTTGGGGGTTATGGAATAATTACCTTGTGGAGAATATAGGATGAGGGTGGATGAAATAGTTTTGAATTTGTTACCTATTTTGGGCACTTTTGACTTGGTTGAGTGATGATTGCCCGCTGCTCGCGCGTAGGAATCCCAGTATGCCTCAAGGGTATTTTTGTTCTCTTGTATCCAAAAATTCACGTGTCACCTTGTGATTATTTTTGGCTCCACAAGTGCCACCACACCTGTTGGGCTACTCACAGAAAAGGGCAACAAGTGTAAAGATTTTCTTGCTTCAAAAAACTTTGGACTGCTTCCTATTTTGATATAGATTCCCTCTTTAATAGGAAATTAGATCCTTCTAGGAAAGGGAAATAAATTTCTCTTGAAGCCTATTTAAGTCCACCTTAAGTGGGTTATTAAATCAACTTTGAAGAGCGATTTATTCTACCCTAGAAGAGAGAGAGAGAGAGAGAGCTTAGAGAATATTTGTTCCCCTTCTCTAGCAATATTATACATTTTGCCCGTGCAAAGGGCCGTCTTTCGTTGCTTTCTTCATTTTCTTCGTGCCGCACTGATGTAAGAAAATTTTCATTTTTCTTGTCTTCTTCATGGATAGTGTTGTCATGGGGAAGCCGTCAAGGTGGTGCGACACGTCGGCTGGCAGGGGCCTGAAGTTAGCTTGGCATGGGACAAGGATGTGGTTTGGCAGGGGCCATTGCTTGTGCTGCTTAGCTTGATTGAAGCCAAGGATTGGCTCGGCATGGGCCTAGGAAATGGCATGGCATAGGCAATGGTTTGGGCTGCCAAGATTGGAGTTGCTAAAGATGAAGTGTCAGATGAGCAAATTGTTAAGTGTAAAAGTGGTTGCTGCCCCCTAACCATTTGTTACCTAGTTGATCTTCAAGCATTCAATCTTTTGAGCTATATGGCCTCACTGGAGAGCTTACCCAGATGCGTGTTAGGGATCTAGTTTACCATCTCATACTGGAGAGCAATTAGTTTACCCTTTCGCACTAGAGATCAATTAGTTTATCCTCTCACACTGGAGAGCAAACCCATATGGGTGATGGGGAATTAGTTTACCCTCTCACAATGAAGAGCAATAGTTTATCCTCTCGCACTAGAGAGCAAACCCTTTTGGATGTCGGGGAATTTGTTTACCCTCTCGCACTGGAGAGCAATTAGCTTATCCTTTCATGCTGGAGAGCAGACCTTTTTGGATGTTAGGGAATTGGTTTACCCTCTCGCATTAGAGAGCGATTAGTTTATCCTCTCGCGCTGGAAAGCAGACCCTTTTGGGTGTCGGGGAATTGGTTTACCTTCTCGCACTGGAGAGCACTTAGTTTATCATCTCATGCTGGAGAGCAAACCCATATAAGTGTCGGGGAATTGGTTTACCCTTTCATACTAGAGAGCATGGAAATCATTGTCATGAGTGCAGCTGAGAAAAGCTGGACTGCTGGGACAACCGAAATAATCCTTAGCCTGCCCCCGATTCTTGGTAGTTGGGCTGGTGTGTCCTTTTGGTACTCGTCTGCCCCCGGCGTGCCATTAGGCTGAGCTGTTACATTTGTCGGAACAGAAGTAGTCTTTATATCCAGCAATCTATATAGGTAGTCTCGTTCGTTCAATCTTGTCATTGAAATATAACTCGCTTATGTTGGTCATGTCTCATCAGAACGCCTTGTCAGTAGCTTCATTGCGCAGGAAATTGCGCAATCGCTCGGTCATGAGCCTTTCTACTTCTTCTTGAATTTGCCTTTGTTGGGGTGGTAGAGCTATCGGCTGCCCCCGGTTGTGACATGTTGGTCTAGGCTGCTCTTTCATGTGTTCGGCTCATCTATGCCACGGCTGCGGTGGGTGTGGTATGTTCCTAGCAAGCGAGCGGGTAACTTGCAGGCTGCTGGTTGAACTTGAACCGGCTTGAGTGACTGTTTCTCTTCGTCTGCTGTGCTGCCTACGCCGATGTGAGGTGGATGATGCTTCTTGCGGGCCTTGTCGCGAATGAACACTTCACCTCGAAGGTTGCTCATGTTGATTATCAGAGTGTGGCCCCAACAGTGAGTGTATGTTTATCCGTGAGCCTAACTAAGAGTGCACGCTCTTCCACGTGCTAAGATGGGAATATACGCTATCTTGGGTGTCCAGTCGGAAGTATACTCCATTAAAACACTCGGTTCGTGACTAGTCAAGTAGTTGTTTACCAGGACGTTGGTGGAGAGGTTTATCTGCCCTTGTCCTTTTTCGGGACACCTCGTCCAGGGCACGTTGGATCTCGGTGCGTTGCAAAAGTTGATTCACTAAGGTTGTCTGTTGTGCAAGGGCGTTCGTCAACTCTATAACTTGTCGAGACAAGTGTTGTTTTTCATTTGGATTGGAAGAGCTTAGAAGGAATATGCCTCCTTGAGCAGTGGAAGTGTGGTAGGCTCCGGACACAAGATTTGAATTGGGAAATGTCAAATCTGCGGAGAAACATGGTGAAAATGCCCTGCGCTCGATGGTTGGTCCAGATGGTTGAGATACTCTTAGGCCGATTTGGGCTACTTGGAATGCCGTTGGAGCAGGCTGGGCCACGGGAGCAAGCTGGGTACCAAGAGTGGGCTGCTCGGTGGGAGCAGGTGGAGCCACGGGAGCAGGGTGGGCCACAAGAGTAGGCTGCTCGGTGGGAGCAGGCTGCTTGGCGGGAGCAGGCTAGGCCACGGGAGTGGGCTGCTCGGCGTATGATGCACACGGGTGTTAGGCTTAGGCTCGGCTTAGCAACGCCTTGGGCGTGGAGTGACATGGCTTGGGCCGTGGCCTTAGTGCCGTAAGCCATCTTGGATGGCACGGCTCGAGCCGTGGTGGTGACATTATGGACCTTGCCGCGGGTGGCTACCATGGTAGCCACCGCGGTGGTTCCAGTGGTGGAAACTTGTGGTGGTTGTGCCGCTTCACCTATTGTCACATTTAGCCTCGTGGATCGCCATGGTCCCAGCTCTTGAGTGTTGAAATTTTCATTTGTTGAATTTTCTAAATTTCTAATCATTTTACTTCTCTTTTATGTTTTATCAAAGAATTTTTGCAAACAAAAAATTCTAATAATAAGAACGTACAAGAAATCTACAAATGGACAAGAAAATAGAAAACCTTGGATGCGAGAGTCTTCTACGAGTGTAGGACTTAACTCTCAATGAAAGCACCAATTTGTGGATGCAAATTTCCGCCTTCTACTTCTTGGACAAAATTGCAACTACAAAACAAATCACACCTTTGGTGGGGGGGCGGCTTTGGCCGAAAAAACTCCGATGCCAAAGTTAGAATTTTGAGGGAAGAGTGTTTGGAGAATTTTGTAGAGTTTTTGCAAGAGACTTGGAAGTAGTTTTTGGAGAGAATGGAGAGCTATTTATAGGGATATGGCCGGCCCTATTAGGAGAATAGGGACCGGCCATTTGTGGTATTTTTTGGGTGTAATTTGTTGTTAATTAGCCATTAATAGATTAATTAGGTAATAAATCCATTAATTGACTAATTAACAAAATTTAAAAGAAATGTTTTGGGGGTTATGAAATAATTACCTTGTGGAGAATATAGGATGAGGGCGGATGAAATAGTTTTGAATTTGTTACCTATTTTGGGCACTTTTGACTTGGTTGAGGGATGATTGCCTGCTCGCGCGTAGGAATCCCGGTATACCTCAAGGGTATTTTTATCCTCTTCTATCCAAAAATTCACGTGTCGTCTTGTGATTATTTTTTACTCCATAGATATGCTCTCCTTTAGAAAAAGAAAGAACAAAGATAAAACCCTTATTATTTCTCACTAAGTAGAACGTTCACTGGGATTTGTTGGCTTGAAAATCATGAGAAACCCATTAGGCTGTAGATAAAAGGCGCGAATTAGGGCATTCACATACAAAAGCATATGTACATGCACCTTCAAGGCATAATTTCAAAAGTAAGAACACGTATAAGAGACGGGTCTTGCGAAACGTACTTGTTCAAACGAGAGGACAAAAGAATTAGGGCATTCACATGCAAAAGCATCTGTATATGCACCTTTAAGGCATAATTTCAAAAGTAAGAACACATATAAGAGATAGGTCTTGCAAAACGTACAAACGAGAGGATGATCGATCATATACATGCTACTGAAAATATGACTTTAGCCTTTGAAATTTAATTTTTTTCACATAAAATCCGACATAAGTTTTTTACTCAAATAAAATTTATTAACTAGATTCCACATCAACAAATTCATTAATTATATTTGACTTTACACGTTTAAAAAAATTTTGATGCCCTAAACACCCCTATTTGAATGTTTGATTTACATAATTAATTCCATACAAATTGTAAGGGAGAATTAATGATTTCACAAAAATTAAAAAATAATAAATCATTGCCTAATATATAATAACAATAAAACATGCCTAATAAATGTAGTAATACATGCTTAGTTAAGTCAATAAAATTATATTTTACATATAAGTGTAGGTAAATTATTTCACACGCACATATATATAACCAAAAAAATGCCTGATATACAAAAAAATTCATGCAAAATAATGTACCTACATAATAAAGCAAACCCAATGTATGCAAAAAAATATAACTACATAAAAAATGTTATTATTTTATTCAATACTAGTTTACCTATTATTTGTACATATAATAATAAAATGTGCCCAACATATATGATGATACATGCAAAATAAAATACCTACATAATGAAGAAATGTTATTTGATTCAAAATTAATTTACTTACAAAATAAAGCAAATGTATTTTATTCAAGATTAATTTACCTATTATTTATACATATATCTTATAATAATAAAATGTGCCAAATATATGAAATAATACATGGAAAATAAATTACCTACAAAATAAAAGAATGTTATTTGATTCAATATTAATTTACCTACAAAATATATGTTATTTGCTCATCATAAATTTAAATATAGGTAGATTAATTAGTTTAATATGTTTGATCATATATGTAGTACTGTGCATGTGTGTGTGTGTGTGAACGTATAATAGTATACCATATATATAGTACTACTATACGTTCATATAGGTAAACTCTATACACATATATATTGAGCTTATGGTAGTAATATATACATTTGAACGTATATATGTGTGTGTTAGGGGTAATAATATGTGAGTAGTGACATTTATTGATCTTATTTTGAATATTGTGGTACAAATTGTAAATATTTTGTAATAATAGGTCAATTACTTTTGTACTTGGCAATCATTTTTAAATTTGTGTTTTATTTGGATGTTTATAACTAGGTGGGTTTTTGTCTAGAAAATATGAGTTGTAAGGGTCTATATCTAAAGAACCCTATATTCTATTATGGTGATTTTGTTGTGCAAAAGCAAGTGACAAGAGGAGTAATTTCATTTCTTATACTACTGTTCCATCTATCTTGTTTGCCTTCGTGCTTCTAATAATTAAGGTCTTGTATGGACGTTTTTCAAGTTAAAAATCCTTTGAAATGAACGTGACCGAGCTGGAACAAGATTTTCATTTGGTTATGGATATACAGGTTTCTTGTTTAATAAGGATGATAATTGAATATTACGCTAAATAAATACATAATAATTCATTGTCATTCTGCGTAGTACTTCATATTTATGCATGTTAGAGCAATTCCAACGTTGCAAAGGTCCCCCTAGGGCAACTCACTATTGAATAGCCTCTAGTGAACAGTAAATGCCTTTAATGAACAGTAATTGTTTTTTGCATCTCCACCTCTAACTAAATAACCATGGCAATAGGCAATAAAATATTAGTATTTTTTTTATTTTATAAAATAATAAAAATTAATTTTATTTGTAATTTCAGATACGATTTTTAATCGGTCTTGTTGTACCACGTGTCATTAAATAAGAAATTACAACCCAAAGTATTTGAGAAAATATAAAATTGTGGTGTAAGTTGGAAGATAATGATAACATATTTATTGAAAAATTAAATCAATTTTTTTAATTTTTAATTTAATAATTGAAATTAATTTAAAAAGTCTCTCTCTCCCCAGAACCTCATCTTCCTTCTCCTTGCCGAGAACCTCCACACCCCTTGCAATTGCCCGATACCCTCCCTAACCTCATATACATTGATCTTTTCAATTCCTTTTCACTTATTCTCAAATCTCAGGCCTCCTTTCAATTGCTCTCAAACCTAGAAAATCAAGCTATCCCAAACCAAACCCAAAAAATGTATTTCCAGACCCTAAAAATCACCCCATCTCATCCCAAACCCAAACCTATAAATCTATTTCCAAGTTCAAACCAAATAATTCCATTAAATATATATATATATCAAATCAGCTCACATCCCACCTTCCCCGTATCCTCCACCTATTCCCTCCATCACCAGAACTCCGACTTTCCGAAGCACTATCCGAAGAAAGAGAAGAAGTCGTTTCCAGTGCCCATTGTAGAGCTAAGGTGGCGGCATGTGGGGGTTCCCCTGCGTGTGGGTTTTTCAGTGACAAAGGAGTTGGAAAGAAAGAAGAAGAAGGCGCACTGGAGGTGGAGTGGTCGAAGGTCGGGGATCGAGTGTGGTGGGGTGGCAGTGGAGACGAAGCTGGGGAATGAAAGGCTCGAATTGATTTTTTTTTTTTTTTTTTATAAATTTTTTATTAGTTTTTTTTTAATTTTTTTTTTTTCGGATTTTTATTAATTTTTTACATTTTTTTTTAATTTTTTACTTTTTTTTATTAATTTTTTATATTTTTTTATTAATCTTTTTTATTTTTTATTAATTTTATAATGTGGTTGACGTCAACCTTGCATCAGCTCGCCTCAGGCTCTCAAGCTATGGATTCCCGCCTCCCCTCTCACTCGAGCCTCCCCCAAGCCCAATCGCCCGCATGGGCTGGAGCAAGGGAGGGAGGCTATTGGATGTTTTGGGTCGCCAGTCCATCGGGCTAAAGCCTCTGGTGGAGTTGCTCTTATACGGTACCAACAAATAATTAAACACAAAATTGGCGTATTTTTTTGTTTGAAATCCGCATTACATAAAAAAGTTGTGCTCATCAACTTAATAATCCTGCAATCTAACCAATTGTCGCTCTGTCTAAACAATATACTAGAATTCAAAATTAGTAAGCCAGCGTGATACTTGAAATAGGGCACAGAAAGCAGAAGCCCTACTCTTCCTCTTCTACATATATATGCTTCTTCAGTATACAAGACCATAACAAAAGTTAAACCATATAAGGACAACGGTTAATACCTAGAACATGTCACTGTGAACATTAAACAAAAACATATCAAACCTTGCTAAAAACAAGACTAAGATTGTGCAACTATTGTAAAAGACACAATCAAAACGAATGCTAGCTAGCTAGCTAGGGATGGGAAAAATTAATATTCAAATGTTGCCAGCTAGTTAGAACTTTGAACTCACCTATTTGCCCTCTTCGAATGCAACAAAAATGCATGTATTATTTAGAGAGATATGCTAGTCAAAAAGCAAAAGTGGGTGGGTAGGGGGAGGGGGAGGGTGGGGTGGAGAGATTCTGTGGTTCGGAACCGGTCCACATGTTTCCAACAGCTATAGACTCAAAAACCACCTCATATCTCTCACCCCCAGCTACTGAAGCCCACCGCTATCCCCACCTGGTCTCACACCCCCCCTCTCACAAACACACTACTCTGGCTCCCGCACCGAAGAATCTCTCGACGGGGTTGGGGGTGCGAAAGAAGGAGAGCTAGCGATCTATCTTTCTACGTCTAGGAAAGGCTGCAAGAACTTTCTTCCTTTTAAGGCTTCACTTTCCTTTTTTGGTAAACTAGGGCTTCACTTTCCTTGTATGGATAAGTTGGTAAATGAAGGAAAAAAAAGTGAGAAAAAAATCATACATTAAAAGTGGAAAAAATAATGGAAAAAATAAATAAAACTTTATCGTGTAGAGTGTTGGAAGCAACGAGTGTGGGAATCCTATTGTCAGAAATATTGAGCCTTTTGTTTTGTGCAGTGATCAGAGGAAAGATTTTTCACTGTGATCATCATATAAGGTGATACATCACGTGTCTTTATATAAATGGTGGGATATGTGTGTTAAAAGGTTAATAACTTAAAATTTTAAAATTTTCACCACTTACATAAAAACACATGATGTATCATTCGTGTTCCCGTCACAACCTAAACCCGTCACAACTAAAAATTTCTCTGATCAAAGGCCTCAGTCCCTTCCTCCTGTGCTTTCTTGTGGTTTAATTTGCTTGCCCCTTCCTGTTTGTATGTTACTTTGTGTCTCACTGTTAGGTTGATAGATCCTACTCCAACCCTAGTGTTCTTTATACTAATTTACATGGACGGTACTAGTACTTGGTCTCGCTCTGTAGTCTGTTCTATTGCACAAACACAGACATTTGACCATAATAATATTGAGATTCTTCTATAATTTATAGATTTTGTATTGTATCCAAGCATGGTTATAGCAGTTTGATCGACTGATTAATCATCCTTGCTTTATATTACTTTTGGGTTATACAACTTGTTTTGTACGATTGTAAAGTAATTAAGTATGATCTCTTGTGTCGACTTATTAGTTTCCGGATCACACAAGAAGATATTTCTCATAAATTCTCTCAAATAATTGAATTGGAATGAAAGAAATAGGTTTTACAGCAAACCAATTTATAAACAATATTCAAAAGATATCATTCAACATAAATGGACGTTGTAACGCTTACAAAGGGATCGATGTAACCCTTGTTTAAAGGTTGCACTCTCTTCATTCATTATATATGGTTGATATATCGAAATGATGTAGTTCTTCATTGTAGTTCTTTACCATAAAATGATGTTACTTTTTCTTAAGATCAGGTCTTTTAGCGAATAGATGTACGTATTTTTCTGAATGAAACTCTATCACATGAATTATTTACTTCTTCCTTTAATTATAGCAATTAGATTGCGTGTTTATAATTCCTTATTAGGATATACGAATCGGTCATAATTTATCATAATACTTTGGCATTATATAATTAATATCTCGCACGATCGACCGACCAAACTTACACATTCAAAAAACTAAAAATAAACTGGAACCTATTAGCTCAAGTAATTAGTGGTGGCATGGAGTTGAGTGGGTGGGATTAATTTGATCATTGATCAGGGCTTCTACACGCCTCGAACTACACACATTCACATTCACGCACGCAGCGGCAGCTATTGGGGTTGAGACTTTCTGCGGTGCCCAAAGTATAAACTGTTAGATGTTTATTTAAAAATGAAAAAAATTAAGATATAACGTTTAAAATCCGTAGAATATTTGACACTTCGGAGCCCAGCACCGTAGGGTTTCTACTTGGGTTTTTAGTGTACATTGAGGGATCACCATCCTCCATCATGAGCCTGCTGCTTCCTCCTGCGCTACAGCTGCTGCTGCTGCTGCTGCTACACAATGTCATGTGCTTCTTTCTCTTTCTCCTTCTCTTCATTTTTTAACTATATGTATATATGAAAATAACAATAAACAGGTTAGACCTACTCCAACTCTTCGAGTAAAACTCAAATTTTAGGTTTTAAACTTAAACCAACTTACTCCAACCCTTGGGATAAATATGAGTTAAAACTCAAAATTCATTTATGAGCCAAATTTAGTTCATGATTCCCTTGGGTTAATGGGGTTGGTCCACCATATACGTATATTTTTTTTAGTTTTACATTTACAAATTCATTGAATCCAATGGTTAAGATCTAATTTAATGAAATCCAACGGTAAAAAAAATATCTAACAGTCCAAATTTAAATCCAACGGTTAAAGTATTTAAAAAAAAATCTTTTATCTGTTTTATATTCTTTCATAATGTTTCATGAGTTTCATGGTGTCAGTTAGTGATTTTTCAATATTTGTTGGAATCTAAATATTTTTAAATTAAAATGTTCATAAAATTAAATTAGGATACATAATTTTTTTTCTTTTAAAAAAGTTACTTTAAGAAAAAAAATTAGCCTAAATTCATTCTTTAATGATATAGGGTTAAAATTGAAGCAAAAAAATTGTTTCTGAATTAAAACTTAAAAAAATTTAGGCTACAAATTTTAAGTTTTAGTCCAAAGATTGGAAATGATTTTAAGAAAATATTATATATTTGTTGTTCTCGAATTGAACACACATAGAACAATTACTACTACTACTACGCATGATGTTGTAGTTGTTGACATATTGTTGTTGTTGTACTATATATTCTTGCCGCCGCGCCTCCTCCTCTTAATCAGCACGCCTTGTGTTTGTCCGCCTATCTCTCTCTCTCTCTGCATGTCTCAAAACCCTAGCTAATTTTCCCTCTCATTATATAAATACATATTTATTCAATTAATATTAAAACTTTAATACTATCATCATGCACTTCAAATTTATAAAACACAAGAAAAAGTGTGTATAAGATATACATATGACATTTTCCAAGGAAATGCGCATATATATCTTACCCCATACTAGTAATGTATTTCATCGTATAAATTTCATGAATCAAAACCCTCAATTTATAAATTTTCATTTGGAGATCATTGCTACTAAAGATCATTCGTATTTATTACATATATGGAACAGATCAATGATATAATTAATTTATTTGATATGTTTAGATGACTAAACGATCCCCAATTTGACTGGTGTTTTGTAAAAATGATCTTCAAGTGAGGATTAAAAAAATTAAATAGTTTGAGTATGAATATATATAATAAAAATATGTTATATGCATATCAATAGTGTTGTAACTACTATTATTATTTTGAGTAAATATTAGTTTACTACCCTCAAGTTTCGTGGTATCCAACATTTGGTACATGGAATTTTTTTGGTCCCAGAGTTATACCTAAAGTGTTAATTTTGGGACAGTCTCATACATCCATTAGTCTGACTCTTAAGTCTTCTGTTAATTGATAACTTTGCGCCAAGGTGGACAATGATTGGGCGCCACATGTCATTAAGGGGTCCACGTAGAAATTAAAAATTCAAGCTGGCCCCACTTGGACATTAAAAAATAAAAAATAATTAAAACTTAAAAATACTTGAGAGTAGTAAACTGATATTTATCGTATTTTTTTTTTTCTAAATAGCTTTTGTACATATGAGAGCCCAAATTTGAAGGAACGAGATTGGTGACCACGAGGGGGCAGGCCATCCATAATCCCATTAGCCCAAAACGAAACTTAAGAGCAGGAGGACCATTGCTGTGTGTTACAATCATATGAAACTTACCACATAAAATCACATCAAATATCAATCTTCACAACATAAATTGATCGAGCAAACATGTCTAGCAAGTCCAAATGTCTCTCATTGTTGCTGTGTTTACCTTTTTCGACAAACAATAGGACAATCTTTACATTAAATTCATCTAAATTACAGAAAAGAGGATTCAAACTTAAATGCAAGGTGTATAACAGTAGCCAATTTGGTTAAGCACACGTCTGTGTCAGCAACATCCTTCACAAGTTTTAAAATCACATTCAGAATAAATGGTTGGAAAAAAAATTTCAAGATAATAACGCAGGCAAGTGAACCATCATCACTCGTATAATCAAAGCATAAAATGTAATGCGCAGATTAAACAGAAGGAACCAGTATTCAACTGTTCTACATATGATAGGAATGATCGTTAACTCGGAAAACAGAAAAAGGAAAGGATTTATCCACAAAAGGTGCAGAATTTTAGCTTACAAGGGCAAACCCTGGGAAGATGCAGATTATTATCCGAAACCCCGAATGCAAGCCCAGTTTTGATTTGAATAACCAAAAGCTCATATAACAAAAGTATTAAGACAATAATAGCAGGGTCGTGTTACTGCTGTGAAGACCCCGTTGGTGCCGACCCAGATCCAGATGGAGTAGGTTCCGAAGGTCCAGACCTTGAAGGTGCAGATCCCGAGGGTGTAGAACCTGTGGGTGCTGGCCCTGGTGTTGCAGAATTCTGGTACTGTTTATTCATTGGCAAGGATGGTGGTGGCGGCACTGCAGAATGATATTGCGGAGGGTATTGCTGGTACTGTGGTGCTGGTGGAGGCATATACCCATATGCAGGAGGATAAAACTGCTGACGATATTGGCCATGTGGTTGAGCCATGTTCTGAAAAGCATAATGCTGACTATGTTGCTGCCTCTCTGAAGCAGAACTGCGCTCTCCTGACCCTGTGGTCCCACTAGGAGCCCCTTCCTTGGATGGAATAAGGGCACCCATTCTTTGAGGATCCATGGACGGATAGAATGATCTCTCCTGTGAAGGTGGAGGTGGCATGTTGTAGTAGTTCACAGGCGCAGCTGGGTCTTGTGATTGGTTCTGTTGTTGAGATATGACTGCTCGAGGCAACAAACCACCATGAGCCACCGCCTGCTGTGTAGCTTCAGCAGTGCCCTCTGATTCCTGTTTTGGTGCTTGGGGCCTACCCCACATTAACTTCAACCTCAAACCCTTTATTACCAGTTTGTTAGAGAGTTCTTCTGCAGCCTTTTCTGCACCTTCTCTTGTTGTGTAGGTTACGAAGGCACATGCTCGTTGGAGTACCATCCTAACGGATTCTATTTCACCATGAGCATAAAACTGATCCCTTAAATCCTGCTCAGAAATTCTCGCATCAAGCCCACCCACATATAAGGTTCTTATGCTTCCATCCTCAGGAGGTTCCAAGGAGGGCATCTCTCCGGCCTTGTTAAGAAGCTTCATAGCCACTGGATCATTGACTCTGCAGATTTTAGAGATGAAGCATGAGCACCACAAACTTAAGAAATCCATAGGATTACAGTACAGACATGTGCAAAGATGTGACGGCAAAATTGGGACATAATTTTTGAAAGAAATAATGTTGGTTGAAATGCTTGCAAGAAGCTGAAGTTATTACACAAAATAACCAAAACGGAGAGACTTCTTCTACTTGTTTAATCTACCACTTTCTAATACAAGAATTTTCTCAACTGAAATTAGGTAGACTTTCAACCCGAACAAAAAAATGAGCAAAACCATTACACATCAGAAAAAAGTGCTCATCAACAAACAAGTTCACAAGTTTAACTAGCCAACAGTTGTCAGTTAACTATAAGCATAGAACATGCAACCACAAACCCATGCTTCCTTATCACCTTGAGAAGAGTAAAGTATGAAGCATTGGACATACCCATAGTAACGATCTTTGATGTTTTGCTGCGACAACTCCCCAGTTATGGGCATCTCGTGTCTGTAAGGGCACTCAGCACCTCTTGTGCACTCACCACGAATGTAAAAACTGCAGACATGTGCTCTGTTCCTTTTGTAATAGGGCGTTGTTCTTTGAAGCTTCAGAATAGTGTCACTGGGCCGTGCCTTTCCATATGAAGATTCGTAATCTATACCAGCTCTAGCCTGCACTCACCAAAAAAAATTAAAATTAGATGCTAAAGTATTCCATAACATTTACGTAAACTGGTGCCATAACCCAGACTGATTCTTCGAGGAAATGACAGAAAAGTTACCTTACGGTCGTGCTCCTCAGCGAAAAACTCCCTATTTACATCACTCTTTGGAATGGCATCATCAGAACCGATGGCTAGTGCTGTATCTCGAACCTGAACTGGCAAACCATATTCCAGATCCAAGAGGCAAACTTGACAAACGTTTTTCAACTTACTGCACGTCTGGCAAATCTCCGACTTCTTAAATCGCGCATCACGACCAGGCCTCCACCTGAAAACTGTGAACGGACGCGTGCAAATCTTGCACTCCTTGTCATAATCAGCTCGTGTCATCCGGACGTAGGGATTGTCACCCAAGCATGACTCGCAGATGATGGGAAAATCTGATCGTTCCCAACCATCCGCCTCCACATTCCTAAGCAACCTGTGTGCCATATTACCTAACCAACAAAATTTCCCCTTAGAATTTCATGATATAATTGGAACCTAATCACCCCATACCCCAAAATCCCTAATCATGCGGAAACTCAAATCAAATGCCTCCCAATTGCCTGAAGTTTCAAATTTTCAATTATTGTCGAGTCTAAAGTTGAAAAATTACAATCCTTTCTCGACTAACTCTATCCAAAGATTCGAAATACCAGAAAACAAATAATTGTACTAAAAATTAAGTAAATTTGGTATAAATTCAAATCAACTTAACAAAAATCAACAGAGCTACCGTGTTTATCTAACTCGATGAATAATCAATCAGAAGCAAAAGATAACGAGAAATCTACCTGGAGATGAGATTGGCTAACTGCTATCGGCAACGAGAAGGCCGGAGATGGCCGGCGGTTGCAGCTGATGGTCGGCGGCTAGGTTTTGGGTTGAAAGGTGCAAGCTGAAGCGCAAGGGATACACGATTTTACAGGTGCGAGCAAGGAGATCACATGGATTCACAGACCAAAACCCAATCCCTCTCTCCCTCTCGCTGTTTCGCGCTTTGGTTCCCACAACTTCGTTGCTTTCAGATAACAAGGCTCTCGTAGCTGGACTCCCGGAGACTTAACGGCCCAATTTCTTGTAACTTCTTTTTACGCCCTTTAGAGGCCCATTAAAAGTTGGAATTTTTTTTTTTATTTTTCCCGGGTTAACCACAAAAAATATTAAAATAAAACTAATGAAAAAGACTTGAAAACTTTGAGTTTTAATGATAAGGACAAAATAAAGGGTAAAGTGAATAGTAACAGGATTGAATTTTTAGTGTTAAAATTTGGTTTTTCGTTAAAATAAACAGTACCCCAGGCTTTTTGTTAAAACTCCCAAATATTAACCACTATTACAAATCTTTACACCATTCATTTAGCTTAATTGTCGGATTATTATTACTACTATTATTTTTTACATAATATTCAGACAACTCAATATTTTAATACATAGACGACAGATTGATGACACGTCTAGGAGATGAAAAATTGCATATGTGACTTCAATCTACTGTCTCCTTCAATATAAATACTTAGACCACAGAGTACGCAGTAAAAAAAGAAGATAATTTAACCATATATGCTATATAGTAACTAATGAGTCTGCAACTCGAAACTCATGTGAGAGAGTTGTGAAACTAATAATCAACATTCTAGAATTTTTTAATGATTTTGTAACTGAAGGTAGACATATTTGGTAATTAATCTCGGATTTAAATCCACCAAATAGGATTACCTTCCATATTATATCCTATCTAACTCCTACAAAAAGGGTCCTTAGAGTGAAGAAAATTTCACACTTGAAGTATTGCAGCAAACTGAAATCCATCACGAGAAAGAGGCTCAATCAACAATTCGATTTCATTTTTCCAGATGGAAAGAAGAGCTGCAATGCGTTCGACACTCGTGTTTGCTTTGGTGGTGCTGACATTCATGGCGGCAAACGAACACACTGTTGTCGTTGAGGGTTCGCGCTCTCCATCGTCGTTCAAAGTCCATCAAAGCCCGAGCCCTTCTCCTGGTTCATCCGACTGCCCTCCACAAGAATGTGAAGCTTCATGCAGGGCTGAACTGCTGGGGGATTACATAGGCTTCCAATGCATGCCTATTGGCGACGCAACTGTTTGGGTGTGTTTTGCCAAAGATACTGTAATTAGCCCTGCGCCTAATAATGTGGTATCGTAATTAGCCTCTAATAATAATGCATGCATGCATAAATAAAGGGAAAAAAAATTCATATTTAAGTTGGTGATCTTCGGTTTCTACGGACAAACATTTGTGCCTCTTCATCACTTTAACATTGGTTTTTCCATAAAATATAAAAAGAAACATCACAATTTAACATTAGATCCCAATTTTTGTTCAAAGAAATAAAAATAAAAATATTAGATCCCAATTTGTAATAACCTTTTCTATCCAAGAGGAATATCACTATATCAATCTAGTTAGTTTTCTTTATCTATTTAATACACTTAACAACATAATTGTAGCCAACATTATATCTTTTCGGCTATGATTAAAGACGAAAGTTACGAAAATTGGCTATCAATAAGTACCAAAACCGAGAACCACAAAACCAAATCATTAAGGCAACAGAAAAACGTCACCAAAGATTGCGTCCAAGTGATTAATTTCCTTGCACCAGATCGATTTTACAGGTTAAACGTGACCTTAATAGAACTGCCTCCGCGAGCACTGGTTTCAGAGGCCACCTCCTTCTGAGAAAATCCAAACCATTGCCACAATTTACACTGTTGATATGCATGAAATTATTCAAAATTTATTAAGAAATTGACTGGTTTAATGATTCTATAAAATTCAAGCGATTAACTAACTAATTTAAATATGATGATTCCATGTGAGAAAACTGTTTTGTCTATACAGTTAATATGAGAGGTCTATAAGAACGCACGATTAGTTTGCTTTTACAACAATTAACATAAAATTGACAAAAACTACAAGCATTGATCTCACAAAGCACTGGTTTCAAAAATGTGTTCCACCTTCTTTTCAGAAAAATTGAAACCAGTGAGTTAGGCTTCACTTCGTTCTCACAATCAGTCTGCCTATATATGTCAAAGATGACCAACCGACCATTATCTAAGTAAATGCTGAATATATCACAATAAAATATAAATTAAAAAAAATGCTAGATCACACGTGCATAAGTTGACTCTCATTCAAATATGTATGTATGCACTTACAAGGCGCAAAAAAGGAGTCGGATTACTATGAATTTATAATACCATGAAAGAGTAAACAAAGGAAACGTACTTACATTAATATATGGCGATATTGTACATCGAATACATTAGTATAGATAATAAGGAACTGTCATGAAAATGGTTTGGACTATATTTATCTTAATAAAACAACCATGCTATAATTTTATTTTATGAAAAAGATTTAAATTTTAATGAAAAACTCTTAATTTTAATAAAAATGACAAAAAAGACATAATTTTAATGTTTAAAAAAAAATTTGACGCACAGACCCACGCCCCCGTACACAAACTATTTATGAAACTTAATGGTACTATACTATTTATGAAACTTACTACACTTTTTATGAAACTTAATGGTACGACACTGTTTATGAAATTTAACGATACTAAACTATTTATGAAACTTAACGGTAGATGCTAGTCCCAGATTTTCAAATTCTTTCACCATAATGCAATAAAAAGATTATAAAAAAAAAAAACATGATAGAGATCAACGTCTACGCCGTTAAAGTTATGCATGGCTAACAACTCAATACCATTACTAGAAAAATGGGTAATGAGTCTAACAATGTTGTCAATGATGTTGCCCCACCCCTACCCCCGACCATCCCAACCCATACCTGACCGACTCCCTCCCAACCATACCACCCAAGATGTGGTTTTGAATCGAATGGAACCCACTTCAATTTAAAGTTTTAATTTTATAGGAACAAAATATGCTTGGATTATGTCAAAAGGTTATGCAACTAAAGGATTGGTTGGGTGCTCTTTGCACGCACCTTTAGTTAGGTTTTTTTTGTTTTTTGTTTTCTTTCTCGTCTTTATCATTAAATAAAGTTATATGATGGTTTTTTGTTAAAACTCAAAGTTTTGATACCATTTTCATTAGTTTTTCTTATATAATATCATTTGTTAAAAAAATAATAAAAAAAAAAAAACCTAAATTCTAATCTTAGTACTCTCTCTCTCTCTCTCTCTCTCTCTCTCTCTCTCTCTCTCTCTCCCCGTGCTACAAAGGCTACAAAATTACACTTACCAATTAATAATGTTGTTAGTGCAAATTTGGTAATTCCAGATTTAATTCCACCAAATATTACATAGCTTTCCATATTAGCATCTATATCAAATCCTATACATATCCTTTCGCTTAAGTCCACTCACATAGCAATTGAAAACTCATCAAGGAAGTCTCCCAGTATTCCGTCATATACATATATAACATTGTATTTGAAATGGAAGGAAGAGCTACAATGCGTATGACAGGACCGTCTTTGAGATTTCAGGGGTCCTGTGCCAAATTTATAAAAGGGGCCCTTCTTAAGACAATCTTAAAAATAAAAAAATAAAAATTGAACAAAGTATTGATGCTAAAGAGCAATATCGAAACAAACTTTAAAACTCAAACTAATCATCAGTTTCTAAATATCATTAAATGTAAAGAAAGGTACAAAAATAACCATATTATTAAATAATCAACAATCAGTTCAATTTTAAGAAGCCAAATAAACAAAACTTAAAAAAGTCTAGTATTGAAGTTTCACTTAAAGATGCTTCTTCGTGCATTCTTTGCTGCAAAATCATCAATTAAACCTTCATCAACTCATTTCTCATTGTCAATGTGTTGTTCATTAACTAAATCATCCACTAAATTTTGTGGTTCTTTTTCTTTAACAAAAAACCTATCAATAGCTCCTCTTTGAGACTGAGTCAATTGTTCAACCCTTCTTTTTTTTTTCACGCTTCAAGTAGCCAGATGGATGTTTTCTAGTAGATGTCATCTTTTATATCTCAAACAAGATCACAATTAAATTATAGTAAGTATGAACAATAAAACCTGATAGTCCGCAATGCGTGTGCGTCTAATATTTTTTGCGATTGCTCACTCTTGTTGTGATGATTACTTAATTAATTTCTATGAGTTTTGTCCTGAAAAGTATAAAAGAAAAAAATTCATTATAGATGAGAAATATCTAAATTTTCAAATTCCAACTTCATATACTTAAATTTATAAGTTACTTACTTTAATCAAAGTTTTGCATCACTTTGATCACTTGAATTGTCTTCGAAATTTGAAATTTCTATTCAATTGGATGAAATTATGAACTAGGGTTTAGTGGTTTGTGGGGGAAAAAAGCAGTGGAGAGAGAACTCGGACGCAACGGGAGGGATGAGGCGTCAGAGAAAGAAAAAGACTCTTGAGTCTCTGATTAGACTTTAGCGTGAAAAATAAGGAAAAAAGTGAGATATAGCTTTAGAAAATATATAATTTCATACGGAATTGATGGGTGTGTGGGATTATAGGCATGTAGCCAGTAGCCTTGTGGGCCTACTCCTATTTATATATATTATACCTTTTGTGTTGATTAGATTTTTATATAATATTTTTTTTATATAACTACATTTAATATAAAATTATTCTGGGGGCCCTCAAATTTTGGGGCCCTGTGCAAAGAACCTATCAGACTCCTCCAAAGCCGGCACTGGTGTATGACATTGGTATTAGCTTTGTGCTTCTTGACATTCTTGGCTTCCAAGCAACACTATATTGGTGCTGACGCCCGCACTGCTCCAAGCCCAGGCAGCGCGGGTGGTGGTGGTGGTGGTGGTGTCCTTACAGTGTTCACTCCAAGCCCTTCTCTTGATGTGTCCATCTGCAGCGATGCTGACTGTAAAGCAGACTGTATTGATGAGCTCCAGGGTGAATAACCGGGTTCTCAATGTGTGGAGGTTGATCAAGGAGTCGTTTGTGTGTGTTTTACCAAAGATTAATTACAACTAAAAGAGCTGATCTAATTAATCCCCTAATATAATGCAAGATGGATAAATAAAATAACATCTTCACATTGTATTGTGATCTATTTTCTAAGCACATTTAGTTGGGAGTGAAACTTCGTTTGTTTTGGATACGAGACGATATAAATACGGTAACAAAACAAACGCGTTAGTGTAGCCTCATACGAACAAAATTTCACGACACAAGGAAAACGCTAACTTAAAATGGACCCTTAGTTATTCAATTATTCATATCAATTATGTGATAATCTGATGTTCCAAAATTACAACCCTCGGTTTATTGCTCCCACAAAAGAAATCATCCTACACCATTTGGCTATACCTGCTTTCTTTGTTATGCATTTCAAGCATCCAAGTTATTCTTTTTATACCAACAATGCTGAGCATGCGGGAATCGAACTTGCGGCCGGGCCTCGATGATCAGGTGCAGAGGTGAATGCTCGGCATCACTTCAGTCACAACCCCCCAACCCAAATGTGGTACATAGTTAGACTAACTAGAAAGTCATCATTATAGGAACTGAAATATACTTGACAAGAACTAACTGATATATTCAGTATTGATGTTTAAGTACAGTTCTTTATCAATACTAAAATATGAAGGCGATGGTAAAGTTTGCTTGTAAACTCACTCACACAACATGACCAGAACTTCGGATTCATTGAAGATGGCTACATGGAATTTTAATTTTTACAGTGGGTGTAAAATCGATACTGCACGAAATAATCAAGGCAAAATCCCTTTGGGGATGAGGACATCCCCGATGTTGTTGTGCCATGGGTCAGCCAAGTGAGTAGCCAGGTTCTCCAATGGTCCTGTGCCAGGGTATGCCGATTGTTGAACAACAAACCCAACGAAAGCCAACAACGCAAGCCGGCCTACACACTCATCAATCAATAATTAGATCATCTGTAATTTTGTATAAAATGTGACATAAGAACGTAACGTCTTTGTACTCACCATTTTTTATCTCTTTGACTTTGTACTCCTCGAACTTCTTGGGGTCCTTGGAGTAGCCCAAGGGGTCAAAAGCCCCGCCAGGGTACTTCTTCTTTTCAGTGTCCTTCTCCATGCTGCGTTGGTGTTCTACAAAGGCAATGGAAACGAATTCGATGACCAAAATTGTAGGCAAAGTGCCCCATGGAACTGGGTTGCCTAAGTACGTGGCTTGGCCTCCTGGAACGGCAGCCCACTCTTGTGCTTTTACCCAGTTGCCCAATCCCAAAGCCTCTGGTACAAGAATCCCTGGCTGCAAAAGTGTGTTTACAAGGTTAATTTAGTCACTGCAAAGTAAATAAACTGGATGCAATTTTTAAGTTACAATTGTATGATACTTACTACAGCAAGCATTGCCCATCTGCAGTGAATAAGCTCAGACTCCTTGAACCTCTCCAAGTTCTCGGGCACTTCTCCTAGCCGAAGTGGGTCAAATCCAAAGTCACTGAAAACCCCCAAGCACCAAATCTTAACACAATGTCACCAAATTATAATATGATTTCTTTTCCAAACTAATCAACGTCAGAAGCTAATTAATATCGCATAATCATCTATTTTACTAAATAGTATCTTAGGCTTACGAAATTTTGATCACCAAATGATGTCTCACTGTGAAATTTAATTCAAATTTAGGTCTACACTTAATCTTACTTTTTTTTAACAAGATACGTACGTAATAACATATTATTTGATTAATAATTTTGGTGGCTGTAACATTATTAAAGTAGTATATTTCGTTACCCGGGTGCAGAGCCATCAAGGTAAGGAGGCCGGGGCTCGCCGGGCATCCAGTCGGCGGACATGGAGAACCTTGAGGAGGCATTGGCACCAACACTTGGGAGCTGGACTGCACTGGTCGCAAATTTAGACTTTGAGGATGACAGGACTGAGGGGAAGGTAGTGGTGGCGATGCCACAGCTCATCAAAGTGTTGGAAGCCATTTGATTAACTAATGCCTGCAAGACTTAGGGTTTGTGGGGAGGGGAAAGGAGGCGACTGAGATTATGGAAGGTGGAAGGAGTGGCGAGGAATACTAGTAGTATCAGGATATAGAAGAATCCAAATGTGGATTGTGATTGGCTAATATATCTGGCTGGTCTTCTGTCATTGGGCTACGTGGATTCTGTTAATCCAAATAGGTGGCTTAGGTGGCAAGGAATATCCAACCGATAGGTGAAATCTGATATATGTGGTGCATGTTGAGTTGTTAGGGGAGGAAACTCTAACCTACCAGTTTCTGCAGGCAAAAAAAAAAAAAAATATATTATTGTAAAATATTAGGTTGTAATTGAGGAAGAAATATGGTTGGATTTTAGAACTATATGGATCACAAATAATTTACAAGTAATGTTAAGTAGGCTAATTTTTTAGACCAAATTTATACATCATGTAATGTGTTACTAATAGTATTTTAAAATACTCACATCGGGAGCGCCTAGGCGGGTGGCTTGCCGCCTCTGTTTTGTGGGAAAGGATGAAAAACTTGCCTAGGGTTGTGAGGGCGCGCCTAGGCGGCTGGGGACCTCGAAGTCAAAGGTTAGGCAGGTTGCAGCAGCTGCTCGCTAGTTTTTTTTCAAGTTTCAGCGACAGCATCTTCACAAAGAAGACGACCGTGAAGAAGAGAAATGGCTTCTTTTTTTTTTTTTTTTTTTAAGGAAAACTAATGAAAAAGGCTTGAAAACTTTGAGTTTTAACGAAAATGACAAAATAAAGGGTAAAGTGAATAGTACCAGGATTGACATTTTAGTGTAAAAATGTGGTTTTTCGTTAAGTAAACAGTACCAGAAACTTTTCGTTAAAGTTCCCTTTTTTTTTATCTCAGACTTGGCTCAAAACGACATCGTTTTGGCCAAGTCTTTTAACTTTTTTTCAAATGATTTGAAGCAAAACGATGTCGTTTGGCCGAGTCTAATATTTTTTTTAATTATTTTTAAAATACAAGGCCAAGTCTAATTTTATTTTATTTTTTAAAATTATAACCCCCAGTTCTCTTCTTCCCCATCCCATTCCCGACCATAGTTCACCCAATCTCATCCCCAATTCCTCAAAATTGTCAATCTCAATCCCATATTTCAATTTTGCCCAAATCTTATACTTCAATTTCTTTCAAAATTCTCCACAACACCACAATTGTTTTAAAATTCAAGTAAGTTTTTTAGTATTTCAATCTCAATTTTGCCTTGGTTGCTTGTTTTATTGTTAATTAATTGTTTTACAAAGTATTATATTTTATATATACAAAAATTTAGGTCCCGACGGTGCTATCCATGGAACGTCTCGTCCACGCCTTTGCCTTTTAATACATTGGTTACTAATAAAAAATAAGGGGTGTGATATTCACACATCCCTTTTTACTTCTCACACACCTTTCTAATTTCCGGCCGTCGGATCAGATAAAATGAAGAAGATCAACGGACAGAAATTAACAAGGGGTGTGTGAGAAGTAAAAATCTACACACCCCAAAAATAAGCACGTTAATTAACATTTATGCAATAATTCAATAATCAACAACTACGTCATATGGTTTACATTATATAATTTAAATAGATAATCTCTCTAGCGTTATCCATATTTTAGCGGAAGACAAGATATTTTTGGATCGCCAATATCGAAGGCATTGGCTTAAGAAACAGAAGGCTAAAGCTAGTGTGAAGTCTTTACTCGATCTTGGCATATTATCCATCAAGAAACAGCTTAAATTATGAAAAATGCACATACGCAATTCTTTAAGCATGTAACATGCAAAGGTTAGTCGTCGATGCGCATTAAATTATGTAGATTGGACATTGAGTTTTAATAAAGGCTTAAAATTTCTACTTTATGTTGACTGCAAAACCCACATTTCATCTGTTGAACTGCATATTTTCTTACTTCCATTTATATTCTCAATCACCAAGAGAGAGAAATCAAGAAACGACACCCAAATAGAAAAGTGGAAATTCTTTTAAGTTAGACTTTACTCTCAAAGCAAACAAATAAGTTGGACTTTACTCTCAAAGCAAACAAATAAGTTGGACTTTACACTTTACTTAACGCCAAACATTTGTCACCACGTACACTTTTGATATAGATTCTATACATGTATGTAAGGTTTAGGGTTTAAGACTTACTTACACATCAAGGATGCTATCATGACATTTCAAACTTGCGTTTTAACCTTTTTACATAACATCGCATGATTGGTTTGAGATATCGTTATCTTGACGCATCTGTTTCATATAAGTAATCCTTAAATTTAATTAATTTAGCCTAGATACTAATTAACTTCCTAATCTCTTAAATTAAGCCATGTCGATTCCAACAAAGATCATCTTCGGATACTTTTGGTAAGGATTCTGGAGATTCGTAAATCGTGTCTGTTCATCGTACATCGTGTGGTCAGTTTTTATCAGGTACTTTTTGTATTTAATTTAAAATAATTTCTGACAGCACAATATACGATGAACGGATATGATTCACGGATTTCCAGAATCCTCGTAGAGAAATCCGGCGAGTATCCGGATTCATGTCAATTGTCAGGCTTTAGAACTTCAACTCCTGTCTTTTCTTTGGTGAACATGTTTTAGATACTCTTTCTTTTGCACGTACACATGTATGGATAATCCATCAACGGTAACGTAAGTAAAAAACTCACAACTGTTTACACCCAAAAAGAAAGTTATACTGTGTAAGTTCGTGAACTCCCCCACGTTTCAATACCCCACTCGCTAAAACAGATTGGAACCAACCAACACTTCCCGCGCCTTAGAGCTCATCGTAAACCTCGACGCACCGGATTGCCCCTCTCCACCCGCTTGCTTTACTATGGCCACGAGGCGCACACAACGCATCCTCCACTGCCACTCGTTCTTCTCTTGTTCGTCATCACCACTCCGATACCTTCACAAATCCCAAACACCAATGACAGAGTTAATCAAATTAATTAACAACTAATTAATCCAAAATTAACCGCCATTTTCCGTTGGGAGCCAGCTATCACTCTCCGGCCAGCGATGGCGGCGATAACGGGACCGGCATCGTCGTCGTTGATGATATCGTTGTCGTTTAAGCCGGCGTGCGTGCTGAGATCGACGAGGCCCGCCAAAACGACGCCGAAGATCAAGCGAGAGAGGCAGGGGCGGGCAGTGGTGGGGGACTTCGGACACTTGGGTCAGGTGGTTCGGAAGGACCTGGAGTTTCTGAAGACGGGGATTGGCAGAGGGATTGAGTGGGCGAATAAGGCTTTTCGAATTCCTGAGGTTTCCAAAGCCGTAGACGACGTCGTGTGGCTTCGCAACCTCGAAGACCCCGATGCGCCGCCATCACCAGCTCCTTCTTGGCCTCAGCCTGCCTATCCAGGTGAAGTACCTTCTTCCTATGTGTATGTAAATTTTGAGAATTTTTTATTGGAAGTTAGGGAAATATGCAAAAATAAAACCTTGTTACAAATTTTTAAATGCGGGGCTAAAGCAGCGGTGATTTATATACGATTTATTATCTGTTTAGTGTCGCGCAATTTTTTTTTATTAAAAGTTTGTAACGAGTTCTATCTGCACATATTTCCCGAGAAGTTAAGATAGTTTGCTTAATTTGACAAATTGGTTGTGGTTTTATTAATACACCGCCGCAAATGTGGAATCTTTCAAGTCTTACCCTTCATGTAATTGCAAGGCCTTAACAAAATCTAAAGTTCATCACTTGGTTAGAGATGTTGTCGAATTATTCTGTGAGTGCTCCCATCAGTTTACTACTGTGAGGACTAGATTGGTCTTGTGTCTTATTAGGGTTCCTTTGATTGTTGTTCAAGGAAAATGGAGGTTTTCTCTCAAGTATTCATGTACGTATTATATTTTTCCAATGACATTTTAATAAATAAGGACAGAAAGAAATCAAATCTAGCAGATTTGTGGTTGCAGATATACTAAATCAAAAATATGTAACCGTTCTTCGTGTGATTCTTTAATTCATTAATTATCATTTTGTGTGCTCCCGTCCCAAATTTGGGAAATGCAATGAGGCTTGCAATTGGGTTGATTGAAAAAATTAAAACTTTTGGGGTTGACATCTGTAGAAAACGATTCTGTAAACGGCAACAGCTTAAAGTATTGCTTGCTTGCATGGTTTCTTGCAAAATGATGACATAGATTCAGAGCACTTCAAATTTCCTTGTACCTTGTTTAGTTGAAACTGATGTTGGAAATCCATCATCTGACACTGACAGAGCTGTCCGGCGTGGATTTGCTCGTGGCTGATCTTAAAGCTTTGGAGACGTACGCTCTTTATTTCTATTATCTGTCTAAGATTTGGTCTAAGCCACTTCCTGAAGTCTATGATCCAGAAAGTGTTGCTGAATATTTTAGCTGTAGGCCCCATGTAGTGGCCTTGAGACTTCTTGAGGTAGGATTCAATATCTACAAATACTATTTTTTCATCCAAAGATCCGCCACATTTTCTTGGATTGTGGAATTGTAAATTGGAAAACTATGACAACCCTTGTTCTTAGGTTTTACCTACTCCTTACATGTAGTTCAGGGTCTGTCATCTTATTGTTGATCAAAAGCTTTTACTTATCGTGTTTTATAGAATAGATCCTTATTAGATTCACTACGTTGTCTACTGTAAGGTATTTTCCTCCTTTGCTTCTGCTGCAATCAGAATTCGGACCACAGGGATCAAAAAGTTCTTAAGGCTAAGTTCGGACGTGGATATTAATGAGAACATATCACAGTACAATTTCGGAATGGTGTTAAAGGAGACTATGCTAAGTCTGGGTCCCACTTTTATCAAAGGTGAGGAAGACTTTCTAGTTGAAGTTTCTGATCATTTAAGCTCTAGTTCTCATCTTTTTTGTTATGCTCCACTTAACTAAAAGTTTACTCTATTGTTGTTTTGCGTATTGCCCTTTAAATTATATACTGGGATTCCTATTTTCTCTAGCAGTCGCAAGATTACAAATTTGCTAGTTACATGCGTTTGCTTGCTGATGCAGTTGGTCAGTCCCTTTCCACCAGGCCGGACATTATTGGTGCTGAGATGGCCAAGGTTAGATTATACTGATCTTGTATCTTTATTTTTAATTTGAACATCAGTACATTATCTGCCACCAATGTGAAAGCCTAATATGCTCCACTTTTACATATAAAAAAGCTTAATATGCATCCATACTGTGTTCATGTGAAAAGTGATCCATCAATGTCCATTTACAATGTCAAATAAAAAAGTTTTACTACAAATCTTCAAATACTTTTTATCCTGTCCTGCAATAATATGTGTAGATTTTAATCTTCTGATCTTTATATATGTGTTTGTATGTTGGCTTGCTTCGCATCTTTATGCAAGTGGCTTCTATAATTTCAATACTGTTGTATTCATGGTTTTTCGTTCTCTGATGTGAAAGTCGTATTATATCTTTGCATGCAAGATTTTTTTTTTTTTTGTTTCGTCATCTTTACCTTGAAATAAGTTAACCTGCTCTATTTTCTGCTCATCCTTCCTCTTTGGTTGCAGCCATTGTCTGAGCTGCATGATCAAATTCCTCCATTTCCCAGGGCTATGGCTATGAAAATTATCAAAGAAGAATTAGGATCTCCTGCAGAGTCATTATTTAGCTACATTTCTGAGGAACCTGAGGCTGCTGCATCATTTGGTCAGGTGGCTTAAATATGATTAATCGAATCATCCTGCAGCATATAAGACTGTAGAATTTATTTCTTATTTTCTTGATGTTTAACACATTTTAGGTCTACCGTGGGCGTACCCTTGAGGGGTTTGATGTTGCTATCAAAGTTCAACGGCCTAATTTGCATCACACTGTAGTGCGCGATATATATATTCTTCGCCTAGGGGTTTGTACTGGAATCAATTAATCTTGTGTTATTTAATTGTGACTTTCTGTATATGTTTTTTAATTAAGCTTGTACTCAGTTGTGGTAACCATTTCAGCTTGGGCTATTTCAAAACATAGCTAATAGAAAAAGTGACCTGCGTCTATACGCTGATGAGCTCGGGAAAGGTTTAGTTGGGGAATTGGATTATACTTTAGAGGCTGCAAATGCTTCCAAGTTTCAGGTAATGAATGCATATCTCAATTGAATTGAATGAATATACTGATCAATTAAAAAAGGTTATAAAAGTATTAATTACACTTATAGCCACCTCGTCTTCTAGATGTACCCAGTTTAATGAATATGTTTGCAGGAGTTGGGGTGGTTATAGGACAGGTTAGTGGTTAGCATCCTAATCCTGATCCGGATGGGATCGGCTGTATACAGTTTTTACCAGTAAGCAACATGATAGGGTTAGAATGAAATTCCAACCATCAATTGACATCAGTACTAGATAGGTGGAGGATATTTTTACATTCCAAAATAATTCGTTATTTGTGTGATGGGTAGCTTCTTGTCATAAAATAAAAAAACTTTTCAATAGTGAAAGGTTATTTTTGGGAACAAGAACCAAAGGAGAAAGGAAACTTGAAGAAGTAGACCTTTATTGTTTAGAGGATCAAGATTTATTTGTTTTGCAGTTTCTTTTCAGGTAAGAGATCGGTAGAAGAATGAATTTGGGTGTTGCTTTTAGCATGGAAGTGAAAGTCATGTGGGAACATATGAAGCTTTCCTTCTCTGTGACGAGACATATTTATAAAAGTTCTTGTTTCCAGGGTTAGATGCTTTTTTCCTTTTAGTGACTGTTTGTTGTTTTATGTACAGGAAGCTCATTCCTCCTTTCCGTTCATGCTAGTGCCAAAAGTTTATCAACATTTAAGTCGAAAGAGAGTTCTAACTATGGAGTGGATTGTTGGTGAGAGTCCAACTGATTTACTCTCTGTGTCTGCAGCTGGAAGCCCTGTTGAAAGTGGCTCTACATATTCAGAGAGGCAAATACTTGATGCCAAAAGACGTCTTCTTGATCTGGTCTGCAATCTGAATTGCAAGATTCTACTTCGCTTAAATTCTTGTTAATTTCAGATTCCTTGCACAATCCAAATATAATAGCTATCAATGTTGACAAAACTGACGTGAACTCTGAGAGGATAATGAATTTGAAATATTGTATGTTGGTGAGAACATACAGGCTCGAAGGCACTAGAAGGTGAAACTTTGGGGCCAAAAGAACACTGTTATTTAATAAGAAAACAGCTTTAGCATGAGGCAGTGAGATTACACGTTCTTTCTACTTTAAATAAACTGAAAGTTGCAAATCTTTTCTTGAGTAAATAAAATAACGCTATAAATGTGGTTTCTGAATTTAGTGAATTAGTGATTCCAATAAAATAAGATGTTGAATTATCCTTCTAAGTGCTTTAGTTGAGTGACAGATCGTTGTGCTTTGAATGGTGTAGGTTAAGAAAGGAGTGGAGGCATGCTTAGCTCAGCTCCTCGAAACAGGCTTATTGCATGCTGATCCACATCCTGGAAACTTGCGTTACACATCCTCTGGACAAATTGGGTACCTCTTTAGTCGCCATTATGCAGAACTAAGCTTGACTATCTATATCAGAAGATCTAGGTATATATCTATAGCTCTTATTCACTTCTGGTGATTTCTATCCTATGCCAGGTTTTTGGATTTTGGCTTGCTTTGTCAGATGAAAAAGAAGCACCAATTTGCTATGCTTGCATCCATAGTGCACATAGTAAATGGAGATTGGGAATCCCTTGTTAATTCTTTGACTGAAATGGACGTTTCAAGGCCAGGGACTAATCTCAGGCGTGTGACTATGGTATCATCAGCCTCTCTGTTTTCAGTTTTATATATAGTTTTGGTATATTAAATGTTATTTGGGTTACTGAAAAGTATGTTTTTACGGAAAGCAATGAGATTGTACCGTCTTTATAAGTATAGGGTTTAGGATCTGGAATATGAACTGGGAACTAATTGAGCTGTAAAAATGTTTCAGGATCTGGAATATGAACTGGGAGAAGTAGAATTTAGAGATGGAATTCCCGATGTCAAGTTCAGTAGGGTGAGAATCATGTCTCGATCTCAATCTGTACAAATGATAGACATAATATTTCTTGGTGCCTATAATAATAGTTAGTAGAGGCTGATTGTAACTGTAATTTTTCTGAAGGTTCTGAGTAAAATCTGGTCCGTGGCCTTCAAGTATCATTTTCGCATGCCACCTTACTATTCGCTTGTTCTACGTTCTCTTGCTTCATTTGAAGGTAGGGTTCACTTGCCATAGGGTATCCAATCTCATTTACTCATATTTTTTGTATCTTTATTCTTTAGGACACTCGGTAGGCTGTGTTAATTTGCCATACATCACTATCCTGTAATATCAAGATACTGATGTATGATCGCTATCTAGATGCCCTGGATGCCTCCATATAGTTTAGGTGCATCCAAGCCTTGTCAAAACTTGATGTATGATCACTTTAAACGTGTTTTTTCTGTTTTCCAGGATTAGCTGTAGCTGCAGACAAAAATTTTAAGACATTTGAAGCTGCATACCCTTATGTTGTTCGGAAACTTCTCACTGAAAATTCAGCTGCGACAAGGAAAATATTACATTCGGTATGAAGTGCTCAAGAACCATAGGCTACGCTGTTACTTTTTGTGGTTTACTACATGTCCTACGGCATTCCCATCCATATCTATATGCACATAGTAATGACAACCATTTTGTTTGTTTCTTTCTTCGCATACGTATAAATGTAAAATCTATTGTGTAAAACATGTTAGTTTAGGCTTGATAGGTATCGGTATAGCACATACAGGAAACTTTGGACCCTTCATTTGATTTCTTTCATGATTCTGATTAATGAAAAGATAACCTGTTTGATGATCAAAGGCATTGGGGTACTTTTTGAAGGACAAAACCGTACGTTATTTTGCTAATCATCATCACAATGGGATGCCTGAAACTGTTTTCATCTTGAATGAAACTTCCAGTCAGATTTTCAGCATGTTTGTTGTTTATTTACTTTGTTCGCTCGGTTCAGGTGGTTTTTAACAAGAAGAAGGAGTTCCAGTGGCAGAGGCTCTCTCTTTTCTTAAAAGTAGGTGCAACTAGGTATGTTAACTTTTATCTCTTAAAGTTAATTTCCTACAGTACAAGCTTATCTTTGTAAATGTCTTGGAACTTTTAGAACTTTCAAATCTTGACCAGCTAGCTGATAAACTTTTGCACGCTTCTGTTGTGGATATTCGTCTTGCACAGCTACCTTATCCTTGATTACCAAACATAAAATTTTCATGTTTTTTACATTTGCTTGCAGGAAAGGTTTACATGAGATCCTAGCACCTGAAGCTGATACTTCCGTCGGTTATTTACCATCAAGGGACGGTGGTGCAGTTGATGTTGCAAATTTTGTCTTGAGGATTTTACCATCCAAAGATGGTGTTGTGCTGAGAAGACTCTTGATGACTGCAGTGAGTTCCCTTATGCTGGGCTCTTTTCTTCGTTGTATTTATGATATCATAACGATCGATACTCTCTTTGTCAAAATTAAATATAAAGATGAAATTTTAATGCAGGATGGAGCTTCACTGGTCCAAGCAATGGTATCCAAGGAGGCAAAGGTATACCGCCAGCAGTTTTGCAGGGTCATTGCAGATGTTCTATATCAATGGATGTATGCAGCTAATGGACGGGGCATTACAAAAACTCAGTATAGTTCCGATCTGAAAATGGCAGGCGGGCCTGAAAACAGAGAGAGAGGTCCATCTTCCAGAGCTCCCATTTATGATTATCGTGCCATCTACAGAGATCGGCGGCTCAGAGTGATTGTCTCGAATGTGCTAAACTCCGCAAGGAAAAATCCAATTCTAATGCTGAGGCTCTATTGGACTTCCTTCGTCATGTTTGCCACAGCGTTCGCTCTGGCTTGTCATCGTGCTTTATTATCCTTCGCCGAAGACCACTTAGGCCCGATATCTTTTGCTCCAAAGCAATATGCCATCCAGTGATGTTCATATTGAACTCTCCCACAGAGCCATTTTCAAAGAATATAAGAGTGTGGGCTTCCACTTAACAGCATTCTTTGGAGCAAATATGATTACACCGGTCCATTAGATCTTCGTCTTCTCGGCCATCGTTGTATTTACAAAAACGAAGCCAGAAATGAGAGGACGGTGGTGGATCAAAGATGGCATTGCAAGCTGTCGAAAGGTATAAAACGGCGAGGTTTGTGCACAATCCATATGTAACCTAATCCGTATGGCGATCTGCATACACATTGTCTGTCAAGTGGTACGACGTTGGAACGTGTTTTAGGGTTGAATGCATCAGATGGGATGTAATGTAAGAGATCTCGGCATCTCATTAACGCCGTCTGGAATTAGAAGCCAGACAAAACAGAGGATCCTTTTCCATGTTGTAATACATCTATTTTTTTTGGTTGGTAGTTGATATGACAAGTGAAATTCCCATCTCAATATTCTTGTTGAATGTTTGCAATCATGGGACTGTTGAGCAGAAAATGTCTCTTGCTTACAACCTAAGACTTCTCACTTAATACCACTGAATCGTAATGCTAATCGACTGTGAATTTTTTTTTTTTTTTTTTGTCAAAGTGAAAGTTTCATTTGAATGTGACATTTTTGCATGGAACACATGCGAAAGATTCTTTCAAAATTGTTTCAAGCGTTGTGTATTTATTTGAATGTGACATTTTTGCATGGAAGATGCGATTACGAGATAGAGACTCAAGGTCGGAAAGGTAGAGGAAGACTTGGAAATACTCTAAGAAAAGACTTGGATTACTTGGATTTAACGGAAGACATGAAACAAAACTGAGCGCAGTGACGTTTTAGGATTCATATAGCTGACCCCACTTAGTGGGATAAGCTTTGTTGTTGTTGTTGTGACATTTTTGCATGGAACACATGTGAAAGATTATGTCAAAGTTGTTTTAAGGATGGTTATATTGATGGACAGGAATTCGATCAATCTCATAAGCAATGATATAAATGCTCTTAACCACACGATTTGATCACAAAATCTCGTGAGCTCGTATCAAAAGATCATAGAAAAACAAACTGCCCAAATTAAGAGAAAAACTTTCTTACAAGACATAGTTTAAAGTGTATCACTTCTGCAATAAACACTTATCATGTGCTCAAAAATTATATCATCCGTCCAATACATGCTTGCCACATAATTTCTTTGATTACACGAGAGTTTCTCTCCTATTTTGTACAACCTTGTAACCTCAATCCAAGTACACTTTTATGAAAAAGCCAAAATAACAAGCCAACTAATTTTAACATTTGGGCGAAGTAAACTCCAAAGAACCCATTTTTGTATTTAATATTCACCGGCTGATCAAACACTCCTCCTCCGATCGGGCCGATCCGCTATCCTTACGATCCCAAACCTTCCCTTCACCCAAAATCCGATTCTCCGATCTCTTATCGCCGCCCCAAATCCACCGGGCAAACCGACCGCCGCCCATGAGCACTCCATCACTCTCAGGGGTAAAGCTTTTGAATTTTCTTCAATTTCCTTCCGATTTGCGTTTTCCAATTCGAATTTTTTACTGTGGGTGTTGCAGAGCGCGGGTGCGTTCTCTGGGTTCACTCGGCTATGCAAGGGCTTGGCGGTGGTTCTTATTGGAGGCCACATTGTGGTTCAGCTTCTCCCTCACGCCGTTGATTACCTCGCTCTCATTCCCGCCAGGTATCTTTTTCTCGGTTCGGACACCTGCACCGTTCGATTTTGGGTTTGTTGACTTTTTTTTTTTTTTTTTTTTGGAAACCTCGACGGTACGAGGGAAATTTTGGGTTTGTTGACTTGTGAATTGGGAATTTGCTAAAATGAATGGTGAAATATTGCGTAAATCTGTGTACAGGAATGGGTTTTGTGAAAATTTTGTGAGGTTGTAGCAGGGGATGCTGATGTTAACTCTTTTGTATATTTGTATTACAATTTACTAGGGATGCAGTGTATGGGATCACAGACTTCGTTTTTGTGTAGATTCTGTATTTCCGAAACTTAGAACTTGATTTTCCAAGTGAAGCTTAGCGCCTCCTCCTTAAATTTTTTGAATCAGATCCATTTTAGGCCCGGTTCTGTGTATGCACTCTATGCTCCTTGTTCTTTGGGTCTTTTTGGGTTTCTCCATTGGTCTTAATATCTGTGCCTTCATTACACTATGCCTTAGTTTTTCTTCGTAAATTTGTTTAACTGAATTCCAGTTGAGCAGGTTTATAATCTGACTATGTTGAGGTTTACATGATTGATATTGCATCCCTATGTGTGTTCACTCTATCTAATGAAGAGCGAGAGCAAGCTCATATTTTTGAATTTGGAACCTCTAACTTAATTCTAATCCAACCTTCTGCTTTGTAGGACGATTCCTTTTGTCTGGAACCTCATTACATCCGGTTACATTGAACAATCAATATATGGGGTATGCGCTTCTGATTCCATAAACAATTTTTCTGTGATGTAGTCATATACTGGAGGAGATTTCTTGACCCGCCACAGTCTACTTTTAATGAAAAATACTACTGACTTCCACACTTATTTAACAGGTTGTTATCAGCACTCTTGGTCTTCTTTTTATAGGGAAGCTGCTTGAACCTGTGTGGGGTTCTAGGGAGTTCTTCAAGTTCATCTTTGTAGTTAACTTCCTAACTTCCATATGCACTTTCGTCACTGCTATCGCTATGTATTACATTACAATGACGGAATTTTACCTGTAAGTACTAAGAAATCGGTTAACAGTCTGAGAAATAAAAGTTTTTGCAATGCTAGTGGTTCATGTTTTTGTCCTTGTTTTCGTTGCTTCCTACATTTTCAGCTTTATTGCTTCTGTCTACCTCTTGTAGCATGTTGGTTTATTAGTAATACGAAAGTCAAGATGAGTAAATGGAAGTGAATGATGAACTTGGTAAATTTGAATCTAACTCTAAACTCGAACAGCACACAAATGTTTAAACAGATCATTCTGCAACTGTCAATACATATATTCCATTGTTCATCTATTTTATAGTACATAATAATTTTTGTACATGTGGTAGCCTGGTTTGTTTGCTCTCTTATCTTATTCTAAATATTGTTGCTTTATTTGGTTCATTTGTGCTAGATATATGCCTGTTTCTGGCTTCCACGGAGTCCTTTCAGGTTTCTTAGTTGGCATCAAGCAAATCATCCCCGACCAGGAGTTGCCTTTATTGAAAATAAAAGCTAAGGTTTGGACTTTTGGTGAAAATTTCTGCAGGTTATTAAATATTCCTAAAACTCTCTGTTTGGTGTTGGTTTCAATCATGTGCAGTGGTTACCATCTATCTTGCTATTGTTGTCCATTGCCATAAGCTTCTGGACAGAAAAGTCAGCAACACATCTTCCAATCTTAATATTTGGAACCTATACGAGTTGGATTTACCTAAGATACTGGCAGAGTAAACCAGAAACAAAACTCAAGGGTGATCCAAGTGAAGATTTTGCATTTTCTACATTCTTCCCTGAATTTTTGAGGTACATAATTACCATTATTTTCAAACTCTTCAATTCAAGATAGAATATCCGTAGTTTCCATTGCTCTTAAGTGTTTCTTGTTAATTCTTGCAGGCCAGTCATCGATCCTGTTGCATCTATATTCCATCGGATGCTCTGTGGAAGATCTGAAGCTTCCAATGAATCCCAAGGTCACACCCTGGGCAGTACGTCATTGCCTGGATCTGACCCCATTGAAGCATCAAGAAGAAGGTGACGTTTCTGGTCTCAAACAGCATCCAGCTTGAATGTTAAATGTTACATCTCCGAAACAAAATTGATAGGTTCCTCGTTCGGATGAACTGTGGAGGGTAACCTTCCCATCATAAATCACACCCTTACTGTTTACACAGGCTTGAACATGGGATCTTTGAACTCCGGATCCTTAAGGATGAATACATGCCACTAGATAGCCAACATGTTATTAGCTAAGGAGATTAATAATCAAATAATTGGGGAAAAAGATATTCATTTTTGTTGCTGTCTCTTGCAGAGAAAGAGGTGCTCGAGCTCTCGAAGAAAGATTGGCAGCTGAGAGGCTGGCTGCAGCGCACGGTACAGAAGAGTCAGGAAGAGATGCCGCGGAGAATGTTTAATTGCTTGGGAACTCGTGTCGTTTCTGTTCTTTGAAGAGGAGGCTTTTCTATTTTTTTCTGTGTGTTCCCGCTCTCCGTAGAAATTCGAAAGAGGCATGCGCTGTCGATCTCTCTTGAAACATTTGGGGCCATTTTTTCATGTTGTACAAATACATCTTCTAGCATATATATATTTGTATCTTGGATTTAAAAGGATGCTTGTTTGATGGGACGCTGTTTATTCCCGAATTAGTCTCATGTGGAAAACTTTTATTCACCAAAATTCTCAGTACAAACACTCTTTTAATAACCTTTCACTTTCATATAATTACAACTTGCCACTCCCTCTCTTCTACCGGAGAAAACTTCCTCAATTAGTATACCAACCTTTGTTCCTAGCATCGCTCTTTAGAAAATGGAAAACCCTTTTCTTCCTCGTGGTTTGTGACATAACCAGCGGCACAGCAACCTCCGTTGTGGCAGAAAGACTTGCATGACATGAGTTCATTATCACGCGACAAATGATTGCATTGTTATGGTCTATGCAAGGATCGTCGTCAGACAGCATTTTTTTGTACTTCGTAGAGATACAACATGGACTTCTGTTGATCGAAAGTGGTCCTTCATTGGACAAGTGGTTTCTTTTGATATTACTACTCAATCTAGTTCAGACATAAAAAGAATCACTACACTACATCACTATCCACTACCCAATAGACATGGAGAAATGATAAGGAGTCTCTCTCAAAAGTATGACTCTCGATCGACTCGCTGTCACCTCACAGTTTAAGGTCAATTCTTATGCCAAAATTATAAACATCGTGCCAAAAACATGATAACAGCAATAAACCAATTGGAGAAGTTAAGAAAGATGCAGGAATGGTGCCTCCAGTCATTAGACAAACAGTTTTCACCTTCATTTGATTCAACCAAATTTACAACTTCTTAATGCCTTTATTTAGCAAAGATATCAGAGAGGACAGGCAGTATAAACAACTTGGCCAGGGTTTCCATCACCCCGGGATTCCATGAGAAAGAAACTATACTTTCCGTTGCAGAATTTCACCTCACCGGAGCTGCACACAAATCAAGGGGCCACATAACAATTTTGTCATCTGTCGTGAGTTCTATGTACAAATCAGCTCTCCAATGATTCTCCAGCAAAGTACTGTCGGTGGACCATTTTTTTGTAATCTGTAAAAGAAAAATATAAGAACAAGAGTTTTATAAGAGGTCTGCACAATCCAGATCAGGAAGAATACGCACTTCATCATTGGGAATCATATTTCATGATGTTCAACTACGAAACATTAGTTTACCAGGTTGACATTTTACAGCTTGTGGAAAGTAACAAATCTCATGGTGAATTCGTAAGCTACAAAGTCTTGAAACTAGGATGGACTGGAAGGTGGTTGAAATAAAGGACATCTAACGATAAGTTTTTGAATCCCAGTTTAAAAAACATTAGATAAGAATTATAGGGAGTAACTAACCTTCCTTATTACTCCACAGTGCAGCAGCATAGCTGTTGAGGGGACTCTCCGGGTTTGGCTCTGCAGGTAAGAACTAAATCGTCAGGCAAGAACAAATGAAATCTACGAGAAAGTTCATGCATATAAGAGCAAGCTTACCTCCCAACAGACTTTGAATGGACAGAAGTATAGTCCTGCAGTCATATGCTGAAGACCACTTGTCCTGTGCCACATATAGCAAAGGAACAATATCAGCTTTTTGAAAATACATGAAACTGAAAGAAAGGAAACTCAATCAACAATAGACTTATAGACCGACACTATCACCCCCCCTCCATGATAATAAAATAATATTTGTATTCCGCAACCCTTCCATCAATGTTCTCAAATTACCCATATGATCCTGATCTGATTTTTTTTTTTTTTTCTATAGTTCTGCATGAAGATGGTCATGGCAGCCATGAGAACTACTCTGGCTGCTGTGACGTTGTCAAGGTTGGCACATTCATGTGGGCACCGCAACGCCCCTGGGTAAGGGGCACTGGCATACTGCCATCTAAGCAGCGCTCCTGAATCAGGGCATTTACATGTGGGCAACACCCTGAATGGAAAAAGCATCACAATTCGAATTATCCAACTGAAACTAATTTATATACCCTCTCTTCTACACAACTATGTGAGCAAACATTTAGATTTATCCCACCGATACTAATTTTCCATAAGGTCCCTCATGTAATCATATGGTGGACCAAATTCCTCGATACAAAAAACACTGTGACCATCATATGATCAATTTTAACTTCTCCATATTACAGTCATAGACAGTTAGCAGTTTATCCTATTGGAGTTTAGTATCTCAAAGCTTGATACCAGTTTCTTTATTGTAAATGTAATGATAGATACCTGCAGGATATCAAGACATATGTTGCCAAACTGATCAACATTTGGATGGAAGCACATTGTCTCAAACTTGACTTGCGGCGGCTTGAAAGGATAGTCCAGAGGAAAACGCAAAGAAAGCTTGTATGATAAACCCTCATACATAGTTCCTTTTCCACCTTCGATTGTGCCAACCCATGTAAAAATGCTCTCGCCTTCAGGAAAAGCCGATACTCCAAGATCTCCTCCACTCATCTGAAAACAAGAACCAGTAGATGTTGAACAAACAAACATCAGTAATACAATCGTTACTAGTCTCATAACAAGAAATACGGTCATGCATTCATCATTAAAATCTGTCTAGTAAAGAATAAAACTTCAATGTCAAACAGACTACTTTTAGGCCTTGAACTTCAAGACGATATTATTCGGCTGAGAAAATTTTACTAACACAACAATATATCCTTCCAATGAGCAACTGCCTACAAGTGAAAAGTGTGATAATGGTGGAGACTTCCCGAATCACCACACATGCAGTCATAATTTGAAGCTTTGCAGTCGACAGGCTCCACACACCTACCTAACCTCTGCATCATACATACCCATCATCCCATGATTACCAATAAGCAATAAATTCCCTCTTTTTCTTCTCGATTATGCTTCAAGTTTTCAACTTATGAACTTAAATTTGCTTCCACATAAAACCCAATTCGAGATTTCAACAAAAATCAACAACGACAGCAAGAAATCGAAAAAATAAGTACACAAATTTGAAAATTTGAGGAAAAATAAAAAACAAAGAATTGAGAGAGAGAGAGAGAGAGAGAGAGAGAGAGAGAGAGAGAGAGAGCATACCATGAGAGACATCAACTCCTTCTGAAGCCTACAGCACAATTGAAACAAAAGCCATCTGAAGTTAGGACTTGAATTTTCTCGGGGCTGATTAAAAAAAAAAAAAAAAAAAAAAAAGAAGAAGAGAATTTTCTCGGGATCCAAACAGAAACTAAAGATATAAGGACTGACCTTTGAGAAACGGAGGTGGTGTCGACGGGGACGGAAGAAGCAGGAGGCTTTTTCTGACTAGTTGCTGCTGTATGGCGCTGACGCTGCTGGTGCGTGGCCGATGAGTTGTCGGCCGTCTGATTAGGTCGGACCTCCATGGCTCACGATGATCAATCGCCTCCTGATCAACGGTTGCTATTCAATATCTGATTTAACGGCTTCTGGTAGCGGTGGTGGCGATGAGGCTGTCTTTCTGTTTTTTCGTTTCTGTATCCTTCTTTTAATTCCTTTTATTGAGACTTCAATGGATGCACGACATTAGCTGTTGATGACAAGATTAGAATCACACCCCATAATAATTTATAGTTTAATCCAACAAAAATGATATAATTATAATCTAAAACAAACAAGAAAATTTTATTGATCCATACAACACTTATAGAGTGATTTATTAGAACATCATTAGAGGTGAGTCTGCCTTATTAATGAGAGAGTATTTTTTTTTTTTTTTTTTTTTTTAAGTATCGAGCTTTGTTATGACAGTCTTTTAAAGATCGCAAAGATTTATAGAGACATTTTAGCCGTTTCTAACCACGGTCTTGTGATCCATTGCACAAAGAATTCAACTCAAGATGTGCGATATGAAATATGGGTCTAAATTCGTCTCTAACCACAGAGACACGCCGTGATTATTATTAATTAGAAAGTTTTTTTTTTGTCGATATTAATTAGAGAGTTTCAAATGTGCTTAATTTGATCTCAATTGAGAGTTTAAGGTGTGTTCTCACTTACTCAACATATCTTTTTAAGTATCCTACTTAATTACAAATTCAACAAGTTCCAAAAAAAAAAAAAAAAAGTTATACTTAATTAATAAGAATATAATATCAAACATTATAAGTTAAACTTAAATAATAAGAAGATAATATCAAAATTTTGATTGGAGGTGGTGTGCAATCATAGCATTCACCTTGTTGGAATTAGATTGAAAAAGATGGTGATGTGATCATTACGAATCTTTTTTGATGCCATATATCCATGCAAAAGGATTTTAATAAAAATTAAAATTGAAGCATTTAGCAATAATTGTGAATTAAATGATACCATACAAGGACAGAAAGGAACCTGAGACTAAAGTGCATATTACAAATTCAAACATCATATCAATCAAGCATCTTAGTAAGTGGAATGATCTGCGGTAGGCAAGCCAAAACAGTAAAAGCATAATTCAAACTCTTAAAATGTTACATTCAGTCGTGTTTGTGAGCATGAAATGTCTCTAATTACTTATGACTTTAATACTGTATAACACTTACACGTGATTGATAAATCAAAATCTTGATTTCACCCCTGCTTTACATCCTAACTTTTGAGATGAACTCTCAAATAACAGAGATATATCTTAACAAGCGAGAAGAAAGTAAGGGAAATGAATTGTTGAAGAAGTATATTTTTAGTAAAAGTGAAAGTGTGTGTAAAGTACAATGTGTGGTGCCTAAAAGAGCAAAAAATTCACATTACCATCATATGCATCTGCAGTAAACTTTTCTACATACAATACAATTGAATGGAAACATCCTACTCCTTGCCACTATATACTGCTGCAATGCTCAACCAAATATAGCGTACCAAAATAGGAAGGAAAAATGGAGAGAAATAAGTGGCTAGCAACATGTCCTATGATCCAACTCCATCTACTTGTTCAGTTGGCTTTTGCAAATGAAAAGTCAGATGACCTAAAGGCAACTTCATGCTGAGACTGGGTACGACGAACTGGAAGCGGAGATCGAGGCAATTCCGTTGAGCCAGGCTCTTGATCCAGATCCCTAACGTTGGTCATTTGCCTAATCTCATCCCCGTCACTAGGTCCAACATTGTTGTTTGGTGAATGTGAGGACCCTTCAGTGCCCCAATGACCCATTTCAATGTTTGCTTGGCTCGGAGATACGTAAAATTGATCGTCATTGCTGCGGTAGTTGTGGTTGTGCAGCAGATGAACTGGGGACGTGCCGCGCAAGGGACTTGGCGGCATGCTTGAGAATGGGGTGGTTGAAGGTGAATGGCGGCTGTGTTTTGTGTTCTTTTTGGCTTTGTGGTGCCAATCTTTCAGTGCTGCTGCCACTCCCTCATTGAAAACGGTAGGTTTCATGGTCGAACCCATCTATTTGATCAAACAAAACAAAGTAAATCGAAGTTAAATCAAGGCTTCATCACTCTAGTACCCCCTGGAAAATCAAAACGAAGCGAGATCATTTTTACCTGAGTTACTAGAGCATAGAGAGGCAGAGTCACATAACTGCATAAAACTTGTACAATGACCCTGTGGAGATCACCAATTTAGTATTGTGTGCACTAGTAAAATATTTGTACTCATTGACTAAGTTTGTCACGCCCCAAAACCCCGAACACACGTGATAGTGTCACTTACATCCGGATCACCAAGCTACGTGCTGCAGTCACATGTTCGGGATTTTTGGCCGAGATAGAAGTAATAGCAGGTCATATAAGAAAGTGAAAGTTCAAATATTGATAAGTGTGTAAAGCTCAGTGCTCACCCGAATGAGAGCCTGACGACAATGTCTTCAGTGCTCCGGTGGAAGCAAGAAGTTATCCCAAACTCATACTGGAGGAGAAAAGAACAATTGATTAGGATACGAGACGCAGATAGACGAGGGGTTTTTTCCTCCAATTGCTCGTGAAGTGTTTTTGTATAAAACTTTTAGTCGTCGGAGTGTTTTTTTAATTTGCTAAATAAAACTGGATGTTTAATTAAAAATCTTAATTAGAGAGGAAATGTGCTTACTGTACTCCATGCAAAGAAGGCCATTTGAAATGCATTCTGCAATGAAGAGGAAAAGATCACAGAAAAGCAGCATGTGAGCATATAATATCAGTGAATTGAAGAAACAATACACATGAAATTTCGATGCGTTTTGATGTACCTGAAAGAGAACAAAGTGGAGGAGATAGAGCATGAAGCGGGGGCTTCCGAACCAAAAGAGGTGATCACTGGGTTGAACAAGAGGTGCACCCTTTACCACATCCCCGCTCTCCTGAATTCTCAGCCCCATCTTTGTTATAGTCACTTGTAGTTTGGTTCCAACCATTAGGACTATCTGCAAGGTTTTTAATTACCATCAGGATCTTCTTTGTTGCTCACGACCTTAAGGCCTCGTTCGGTGTTTAGGATTGGATAACTCACTACCCACCAGGCGAGGCCTAAACGTATGTAGCATGCATGAAACTTGAATGATATGTTTTATGTGGAACTTACAATTAAAGGGATGGTTGGTAGCCAAATATAAGAATACCATCCTGTCCAAAGAGGAAACAATTCTTGGTCAGTAAATTAAGGTTCATCACATTTTCGGAATCAATATGAAACCGTAGAGGTTCACTATAAGTTTATAACAGTAGAAACAGATGAGACCAAATTGAGTTCTTTTCTTTCCTTCGAAAATATTCAAGATGTATGGGAATCAAATTTGCACAAAATCATGGTTAAGCAGATTGAGAGCCTTGTCAGACAAGAAAAGTTCATCAATGGATTTATCAAAAGGAAGCCTTAATTGATTCGGTTCATCGTGAGTACTCCGTTAGGTTACAATCAAACCGAGATTCGTATCCAGATTAATTCCGAAGAATATCTCACTTACCATAAGTGTTGGACAGCAAGAACAGCACTGCAGAGAACCATATAATTGGACTGCATTAATCAATGAAATAAAAGTTAGGTTTATAAGACAAGTATTTGACTGAAGAACCTAATGAGTTTAGATGCTTCAATTAAGAACACCAACCTAATCCCCACAATAACTTTGAAATCCTCTTCAACTGATCTGTTTATGTACTTCTGAAAATCAAATGTTGACTCACTTCCTGGTGCCAAATGTGCCTGAAATCACAACGCATAGAAATTGAATCCCTTTACGACTGGCATCAATCGCGGATGCAAAAAACTTGGGCAGATGTTGGACTCACCATGATAAATCCATGCCTCAGAGTTAAGTAATCAACCTTTGTAACTGAGTGGGAAAATTGTCTAAAGAAAGAGACCTGAGGAAGAAGAAGGAGAAACAATTAGAACACCCTTAAATCATGCCCAATCCAATGTCTCGAAACTCCATTTCATATTAAATAACACTTAAAGCACTATTTTGAAGAAAAACCCTAACGTTACTATTATTGCGTCCAACTGTTATTGCATTGCACTATACGTGAGGGTTTTTTTATTTTTTTTATTTTTTTATTTTTAAAGAAGCTTAACACTGAGTTTTAAAGTTGACTTGTTGATCAAGAAACAAGGTTGAACCTCATAGTGACATGTTACTTACAATCCAAAGGGAGACTGGTGACTTGCTCCAGAAGTTCAAATGTCTTCGTCCAAATGATGTATCCCTTGCAAACCTAAACCTTTCTGAATCTGCAATGGAAATAATTGTGAAAAAAAAAGGGGTCAACAGAAAGATTCCAGAAAGATTATGTATTGAGGACTTGAAAGTCAATCTGGGCACCAATTAATCGTTCTTTAAGAACGAAAAACATGAACTAGAAAATCAATCATATGATAAAGAATGATTTGGATGCTTAAACCATTCATAATCTGGGATAGGGCCCACATAGCTTTGAAGTTAATAAAAGGGTTTGGTAAATAAATTAAATTGAAGTGAATTACAAACCATTATAGAACTGGCGGTAATCAATTGATTTTGTCTCTTTCTCCCAAACCTTCCACGTTCTCATCTGTAAATCCAAAACAACAATGAAAAGATGAGAGAGAGAGAGAGAGAGAGAGAGATTCCAAGACCGTAAAAAAATTGCTAGTTTTACCTTGTATCTTCCCAAACCCAAGGTAAGGATGCAGTAGAGCACATGAAAAACTGCTAACACAAAGATAAAAATATGGAGTTGGTGAATCCCATATGAAGACACAAAGGCTACTTTTCCCTGCAGAAAAAGTTCAGTCAATTATATCCCTCACAAACACATGGTAAAAAGATAATAGTAACTAACTATCCCTTAGTTTTTACCTTCTCTGTGCAGTAATCATATCCTTTTACTGCTAATCTGCGCCTGGGATTGAAGATCTCAAGAAGTTTCCTACCATTCTTTCCAGATTTTGATGACTTATTATATTTGCAGGGATGCCAAGTGGCTCCAATACTTTTTGATATGCATATATCAGAGATTGGTCCTTGCAGCACAGTTAGGAGCAAGGATAAAAATCCCAACAGCATAAGCTCTTCAAAGAATACAAAGACAACAAAGAAAATGGTTAGGCCATGAACCAAAATAACTCTTTATAAATCCAAAAAAAAAAAAAAAGGAAAATAAATGACCACAATTAGATGGTTATATACCGGATTTGATCTTCTCAAGTGCTTCAACTAGAGCTCTCTTGTCTTTCCTTGCTAGCCACTAAAAATGATGCAAGAAGAACAATAGCAGTTGCAAATTAGTCCCAATTCGGAAACTTGAGAGTTGCAGTATAAGTGGAAGCAGGAAACGGCGAAAGTGAAATACCACTACGTTATTTTACTTATTCCGTAATTCAAACGCAGGGGATCACCCTTACTACATTGGATTTGGTTGCATTTGTATGCATAATCTGTATATTTGAATTTCTCCAGAGATAATCTTAAATAATTTATGAATTGAGAATATTAATTACCTTTCCTATGAGGTGGATCGTATGTTCAATGAAGATTGAAACTGCAAGCAACACAAAACAGACCACAGCAACAGCCCATGTCGGTGTTTCCTCTAGTGTACGCTCTTTAGCGAGTTCAGCCATTACAACTTAATTCTACTGAAAAAAGCTCGCTACCAAAAAGTGCTTTTGCATCCAAAATAATGATTCGTCCTTGTCATTTATAAGGGAAAAGGGAAAAGGTAAGGACAAAAAATTCAAGATTTCTTTTAAGACTTATTCAAGTGAGTGTAAGTGTAGCATATCAGTCAGGCTCTGTCAATGTGTGCCACCTTTATCTCCAAGTACTTATCAAAATTACGTAAACAAATCAGCAAACTTTTACTTGGTAATACTTGGCGTGCAAATTTAGAAACATTTCTCAGAAGATTGGATTTGTTAGAAATTATTATTGACTTGACTTAACATGTGTAAGAGCACTTCCACCAAGGGTGGGATAGGTTGGCACACAGCCAAAAAAATGGCCCAGCACCTAGGGAAGTTTCTCCAGCCCACGGGATTGCCTGGCTCCCAGCCCAAGCTGGTCTCTAGGCCAGCCCAAAATTGACCGAACTTGGGACCAGCCTACATGACGTCAGGTTGAAGCTGGCGATGCAACTGAAGGTCAGGGCATAGGTCCAGAGGCGGCGGGTTTGGAGCTAGCGAGCCCGAGCGCCAATGTAGACTAGTTTGGGGCGAGTCAAACCGCAGAGGGCGGCGGAGAGGAAGCGGAGAGTGAAGGAGAGGTGGGGATTTGATGGAGGGTGGAGATTTGGGGGGGGGGGTGTTGTTGGCGTGCTCTGGTCCGAGGAGTAGTTGTGGGGAGAAACTCAGAAATTAAAAATCAGATTATTAAATTTTATTATTTTATAATAAAAATTAATAATATTTTAATAAAATTGACTAGGCTATTTTGTTTTAGGGGTGGAGATGCTTTGGCCTATTACTGTTCACTGGGATCTATCACTGTTCACTTGAGTGGATAAATGCACTGGGTGCTGGCACAAAGTCTTTAGGGGTGGAATTGCTCTAAGGAATATGACGGATTTGAAAGAAAAAAAAATTGAGGTTTAACTACAAATTTAATTGATAATATGAGGAGTAATCTAATTACTTATAAGCACATGCAAATTCCTCATTTTTCTCGATGTGGGATTTATCATCTCAACTGAATTTTGTATTCGTAAAACTTTGATTCATTTGGTTACTGACATGTTATCTATCAATATTATCAACAACTTGTTAACATTATATTGAAAATCCGACTTTCTTTTTAGGAAACTTTAACAAAAAGCTCCCAATACTGTTCATTTTAAGGAAAAACCACATTTTTACACTAAAAAATCAATTCTAGTACTATTCAGTTTACCCTTTATTTTATTCTTATTGTTAAAACTCAAAATTTTCAAGTATTTTTCATTAGTTTTCCTATTTTATTTTTTAAATACATAACAATTCCATATCTTTGGAATTAGAAAATGACCAAAACCCAAAATGGCATAGTCAAAAGGGAAATTACGTGCTCATCATATATTTTTGTTATACTTTTCAACTGCGGGTCAATCACAAAGAAGATGGACATGTGGCGGGGAGAGAGCTCAAGATTATTCCTTTTACAAACTAACAACTTACAAGATACAAAAGGGTATTTTCAGTTACGTACAACGTCAAAATTCAAGTAAAAAAATTGTGATCTTTTTATGGTCAATTGTTATTTTGGTAATAAAAAAACTCGTTGAGAGTCGATATATTAACCAGGAAGTCCAGAGGGGATAAGAGAAAACTCATTCCACGCAATCAATAGTGACCGTGCAAGTGGTTCATGATGTTTGGTATATCAGACAAAATTAATCTTGAGGGCCAAAGGGTTACCTACTTTGCAGTCAATATTTAAGCTGCACAAAATTAATTAAAAGATGAGAAATATCAGAGGGTTTTATGTGTGGTTCTCGTTGTGGCAAACCAAACAAGGATCTTGGTTTTAAAGTCTAATGGATTCCCATGGGGGCAAATGTCAAGAGGCATGGGCCATATGGTGTGGACTGCTAATAATTTTGAAGAAAATGTATGAATATCCTTTCCCGGAACTTTCAATGTCCTTGAATTTAATCGCTGGGGCTGGTGGTTGAAATTAAAGAAAACTAACCATCAACTGAGCTTTATGCATGTCGATCAAGGTTCCTTACCATGCATTAAGCGACTAAATATATGCATGTATGTATACAAGAAAAACCTAGCAGTAATGCATGGGATGGACCGTCACCACCTAATGGATCATACTTATCAACAAACCTATCACATATATATGTTATTGCATTGTAAGGATCTAAACACCATGGTTGAAATTAACAGTTGAGAAGCTAGTTATTTGGGAATTCTTTTCCAATCCAATTTGTATGGACGTTCTCTTATCTTGACGTTAATGTCTAGTTTTCATCTTAACCGACAAAGTTTTAATGTTTTTCCCTTTGACAGGCAATTAGCATTCATTTCTTGCATAGGTTTTAGAGTTTTAACTCCCGGACTTTAGGTTTTACTAGCAGGACTGTCCGCGCTTTGCGGGTTTTCAAATCATGAATAATATTCATAGAAAATTTAACTGAAAATGCTACAGCGATATAATCGCATTCTTAAATGTAACAATTTAGAGAACGCATGTTTTACATGAGTAACGCTCACAAAACCACACATTTACACAATTATCTCCAAATGAAAGAAAAAGCAAGAGATATGTGAATTGATCCATAAAATACGTAGTTTAATTTACATCGCTACTCATTAAGTCGACATCAAATAGAAGCTTCACATCACAATAATTAACCACAATCCTCTGTTTTTGTAAGTGCAAAATGAAAAACGGAATCAAATATTAAACCCAATATCTTCACAGCACAATGTTCAACCCAAAATCTTCACATTAGCTCAAGAACTATATTGTTTCCAGAGCTTTCCAATTTCCCAGCACGGAACGACAAACATAAAAGCATTAAAATAGCTCTAAATTAACACAATAGGATGAACTACAAAACGATAGAGGAAAGATTAAGAGTTTACCCTCACAAAATCAAAGCTCACCAAAATGCTTACCCTAACCAGATAATCGTAGAGAATAAATCTGCATCAACATGTAAATCATAGAAAAAAAAATTAAAATTTATAAATACCATCATTTCACTACTAATTTGAATAAATCCAGAAACAATACATTGGAATAATCTTTTAGGTCTTCCAATATTAATAGGTTAGAAATTCAGAAGATAAAACACCACAATTCATTGAATTCAAAGTTGAACAATTCATTAAATTCAGAGCTTACCCACTGTAACATCAAATGATAGAAGCAAGACTTGTGTTAAAAGTCATGTGATGTGTGCATTTACAGACACCAAGATTTTACATGCCCAAGAAAGGGAACCACTCCATTAAAAAGAGAGGAACTACTGATACTGCAGGTACATTAACCAGACCACTAATTTTAAATGACAGCATATGCTCGAGTAAGCGAAAGACTAAAAGACGAAAAGAAGAGGGTTATATACCCGTTTCAATGTCATTGTCAGGGGCCTCTTAAACCTGGTTCCAGAATGAGGATAGTCCAACACTCTCGTAGTGACTAATACTTATTGTGACCTTCACTCAGTTTGTGAATTAGAAACTTGAAATACACCAAAAATTATATTAATAGCCATTCCCCTAATTTTAACTACTAACAGCGTAAAGAATTGGAAATTACAATTAAGACCAATGTTTTCCCCCTTTTTTTTCATTGCCATAAAAGGCAGAAAAACAAAGGCTTCTAAAACTCAAACCAACCGTCTCATTTCTTCCCAAAAATAAACACATTTTAATCCAACATTCATAAATGCGTGGTCAAACAGGGGAGAAAATTATGTTAATTTGGGCTTCAAATTTACAAACATAACTGTTTACAATAAGCATATATAACATGATTTGGTCTGCAGTGCTTTCACCAATAGTTATAAAAAACAAAGATTCTAAAGATATGCATGCAATAGAATGACTATTACCTCCAAGTAAGCAATTGCATGGTTGCAATCTAAGTTGCACACATCATGTTCAATCTGATAGCTTCAGTATAGCACTTGACAACATTATTTCAGGCTTTTCCTTAAATGAAGTATTTCCCTGGGAAAAGATTAGCAAACATAGAAATTGAAACAATACACATAAGTACATTGGTATCCCATTTCTTTGCTAATAGAAAATGAAATTAAGGGGATGAAGAGACCTAATTTCAACTTTTTGAAGGAGAACACCACACTTCATTCATATCAAAGAACATCATGATTCCAATTTCAATTTTGAACATAATAAATCACATAGCATTCATATATTACTTCAACTTCTTTCAAATTTACTTTTGTATTTAAAGATTGTATATTTTAATGAGTCTAAATTGACTATATATAAATTATACCTTTTTATATTTAAATAATAATGTACATTGTATAATTACAGTTATAGTCCATGAATACAATTAGAGGCCTTTGAATTCTTTGAAAGAGAAGATTTACACGGAAAAGCAACTGCAAATATACAGAATGAGGGAATTTGAGTTTTGTAGTCCATCTACTCAGCAATTTCTTAATATAGATACAACTGAGCAGTGGGAGAGCTTTAGCTAATACTATTCAATTCCACAGGTAATTATAAAAAAATAATCACATAATTTCTCACAATAAAAATCAATGTGACTAAAAACAAATGATATGTATCAACTTTGATGATTTGCCTTATTTTCCCTCTCCTTCCCAGCAACCAAACAGGGGCAAAAATTACCAAAAACTGAAAAGATTGAAGCACCTGAGCAAGTTGGAATGCCTGGGTTGCCATATACACTTGGTGTAAAAAAAATATGGGTGGGCATTTTCAGAGCACCTAAACCCTTCATCCACAAACGTATGTAAAAAATCATACAAAATAATATTTTGAATGCATTAATCCGTAGAAACAAATAAGCTAAAATCAAACTTCTCTATCAGAAAGTAAAGACACGATCCAAAAATCCATTAACATAAAAAAGATGTCAATGTCCATTAGCAGCAAGTTTCTCACCTGGAAGACAAATCTCGTTTTCATTCCTTGAACTGATAGAAGACCTTTCATACGATATATGTCTTCACTTCGTTTCAACAACAGTGTACCAAGCCATATGTTAGCCTGAAAAAATAAAAACGAAATCAGTAGCCTTTGTCAAGTTTTCTTTCATACATGCCTGGACAAAGACTCTGGATGCAACTGGCCCTCAAATGTGTACTTGTCTCATTCAAAGGCAACAGGTCCACATGGAAGACACAGAAGAAATTATCAAATATATTGCAAAATACGACAAAACAGAGATCCTACCTTTTCAAGTTCTAAGTTCCCTTCACAAACTATGCTGACAGAAGAAACACCAGGATCATGAACATGATCATGGGTGTGGTGATCCTCATGATGGTCTGCACATCAGTTTCAAATGTGTGAATATCAGTTCATAAATCAAATCACAATTATAGTGGAAGATCAGAACTCTTAAAGCAAATCAAAATATTATCCAATCAAAAACCAAACTAAAGCAAATCACATACGTAACAGAAGCCGAACACAAATCCCACATTTCACAACCAAATCATCATATTAGTTCGAAACATTATATTCTAAGAACTAAAAATAATAATAACAGTACCTTAAACCGAATCTTGAGGTGAGAACCTCTTGCTTTGCAACCTGCAACAAACCATAGAAATTAAAACCCACGAATCCACAATCAGATAAAAACAATTTTCCAAGAAAAACAAAACCAAGATTGGTATACAAAAGAGCATTAGATCTATAACCTGGAAAACAAAAAGGAAAAAAAAAAAAAAAAAAGCCATACAAAAAACCCCCAAAAAAAAAAAAAAAAAAAAAAGAACCGACCTTAAGACAGAGAACAAACAGGCAGACATAGAGATGAATGTGCAAAATGAGAGAAAAGCAAACTAATAAGGGAAATTAATATCTCTGATGATTCCCCCAAAATCTGACCTAACACACTAAAAAATTCGAAAATAATCCACTTATCTTTCGAAATCACTTATCTTTCTAAGCTGATAGAAAAAAAAAAAAAAAAAAAAATTTAAAAAGCACTTATCTTTCGAAATCCAGGCATGCAGCGGTAGATCCGGATAACCCGTATGGTTTTCTCTGACCATCCCCACTCTCCCACTTCTGAAATCCATGACTCATACCTCTCCCCTTCGCTCTCTTTCCATCATCATCTCTCTCTCTCTCTCTCTCTCTCTCTCTTTCTTCCGCTCTCTGTCAGAGTCTCCATCCCCCCCAAACCCTCATTCAAGGACAGCAAATGAAACTGTACACAACAACCCTCGAATTCAGTCAAAACCGAGAAGACAAAACCCACTTTCCCAGTTTTGAAATCCATCACCCATACCTCTCCCCTGCGCTGTCTTCCCATCGGCATCTCTCTCTCTTTCTCTCTCTCTCTCTCTCTCTCTCTGTTTCTTTCGCTCTCTGTCAGAGCCTCAATTCCCCGAAACCATCAATGAAGGGCAGCAAATGCAACCCTACACAGCAACCCCAAAATTTAGCCAAAACCGACAGGACAAAATTGCCCTTCCAACCTAGTCCACATATAATGGGTTTTCTTGCAAATAAGGTGAAATAAAGGGGTAATTCGTCCTAAACCCTCCGGAAAAAATTACCCTTCTCAGTTCAAATAAATATCCTTCAAACCCAGCCCAAATCTCATGGTTTTATTGTAAATAAGATGAAATCAAGAGGCAAACAATTGACTGTAGCCGAATAAACAGTCAATTGCTCCTCAATTTTTTTTTTTTTTTGAAAACAAGAACCATATCATTAAATAAAAGGCCTACAGAGAGGCAAACATAATAACAATACCAAGCAGTGCCAAGGGATAAACCACAACGACCCCTCCACCAAGTAGAGGCGTCACCCCCAGCACCACCATAACCCCATTAATGAGGGCAAGGTAATCCGTCATTGTTCAATACATAGACCAACGAAGATGGGGGCCTAACGACCCAAACGACATCACTCATCTCCGAAAAACCAATCGATGCAATCTTGTGAGCCACGCCATTAGCAGACCGTGGCACCCAAGACCATCGGCAATCAATGAATTCCCCTCCCCCCAACTGTTTAACCCGAGCCAGCACTGGGTATGCCTCCCAACTACCCATAGACAGCGAGCTAGAAAGACATTTAATCGCATCCAAAGAGTCTGATTCCAGAATTACATACCTTACACCCAACTCTGCACCTAGCATGCACCCGTGCAACAACGCAGAAGCCTCCGCTGCTGCAGCAGAAGGAGCAGTAATAGGATGCCGCGCAGCAGCCACGAATTTACTCTCCATGTCCCTCACAATCAATCCAACAAAACCCATCTTTGATGCCTTGGACCAGCTAGCATCCACATTAATCTTCACAAAAGGGTAGGCCGGAGCACACCATCTCGTAACCTGCAAGTTCCTCCTGCCGTCGCCCCTTCCTCTATCCCCAGCCTTTGCCTTTGCACCACAAAACGAGCTCACCGCCGCAGAGACAGCAGCCAGGACCTTTAAGGGGTTAATGGGCACCCCTTTGAAAACAAAATCACAGCGAGCCTTCCATATGCACCAACAGGTAAACACAATATAAGATTGTCTCCACATTATATCTCCAGAGTTGCATAAATTCGGAGAGAAAACCCCCTGAATCCAGTCCGACCAAGAAGGGAGAGAAAGACGATCCACTTTATAACCCAACGCCCCTCCAAACCAAATTGGCTCAACCCAAGAGCAGGAAAGGAAAATGTGCTCAATGGTTTCATCATGGCAGCAGCAAATAGGACAAGTAGAGGTTTGAGAGGACCTCCGTCGGAACAGTGCATCCCGAGTAGGAAGACAATTGTGAACAGTAAGCCACAAGAAATGCCGCAACTTGGGGGGCACCTCCAGCTTCCAAATCCTCTTCCAAAACGCTTTGGGAACCCCACGAACAGAAGGCCGATGCAAATCCCTTCTCGCCAGCGATCTTCCTTGCAGCCATCTGTATCCCGACTTGACCGAATAAGAACCGTTCTTACTCATATCCCAGATAAGCCTATCGTTACAACTTAAATCCCCAAGAGGCGTCTCCTCAATAGCCTGCATAGCCTCCCCCGATATGAAAGGCTGTAAAAAGCTAATATTCCACCGCCCCGACTCCGGACAGATAAGTGCACTGACCCTTAAACTGGGAGTAACCGTAACCTGGCCAACCGGCACCGGGTGTCCAAGGGGCAAGGATGGAAGCCACCTATCCTGCCACACCCGCACCTCCTGACCACCCAAAATCTGCCAATGGGAGCCCTCCCTAATCAAGTCCTTGCCACAGATGAGGCTGCTCCACGCCCAAGAGGCCCGCCCACCCTTCTTCGCATCCCAGATTGAGTTATGTGGAAAATACCGAGCCTTAATCACCTTAGCCCACAACGAATCCGGTTCCGTGATTAAACGCCAACACTGTTTAGCAAGCAGAGCATCATTAAATTCCTGAAAATTTCTGAAGCCTAAACCACCCATGTCTTTGGGCAAACCCAAAACCTCCTTTGAAACCCAGTGAATCTTGTGGGCTCCCTCCTTGCATCCCCACCAAAACCCAGCCACCAACGCATCCAATTCCTTACAAACAGCGGCTGGGAATTTGAAAATGCACATTGGGTATGCCGGGATAGCTTGGATAACAGCCTTAATTAAAACCTCTTTACCGGCACGGGAAAGAGTATTTTGTTTCCACCCTTGTAGCTTTTCCATTACTCTTCCTTTCACATAAGCAAGACCACGCTTTTTCGACCGACCCCATATGGCAGGGACCCCCAAATATGTTCCCGGATTGATTACTACCGTCATACCAAGGGCGTTCCCCATCTGATCAGCATTCACCTTCGGAACATTAGCCCCAAAATATACACTGGATTTCTCCAAATTTACCTTCTGCCCCGACGCCACACAAAAATTGTCCAGCAGATGTCTCAAATTCCGGCAGTTTTTCATATCAGCCCGCAAAAACAGAAGGGTATCATCTGCAAAGAAAAGGTGAGAAATCACGGGTCCGGATCCACCTATCTTAACACCCTCCAACCTACCTTGGTCAACCGCACCCTGAATCAGTTTGGATAGAACTTCCCCCACCAAAATAAATAAATAAGGAGAAAGAGGATCCCCCTGACGGAGACCCCGCGAGGGAACAAAAGACTTTCCAGCCTGCCCATTTAGGAGAACAGCGAACTTCACAGACGAAACACAACCACTAATTATCGATCTCCAGCTACTGCAAAAACCCATTCTTTCCATTACCGCATCCAAAAAATCCCATTCAACCCTATCATACGCCTTCTGCATATCAAGTTTAATCCCCATTTCCAATCTATTCCGAGCTTTCCTTCCCTTCAGATAATGAAACATCTCATGGGCTATGCCAATACAATCCTGAATTTGTCTACCCGCCACAAAAGCATTATGAGAAGGAGAGATGATTTTAGGTAATAATACCTTCAACCGGTTAGCAAGAATCTTTGACAGAATTTTGTACGAGTAGTTGCACAGGCTAATCGGCCTGAATTGCGACACAACTTCCGGATTCGGGACTTTGGGAATCAGCACCACATGAGTCTGATTTATCAAACTCGAACCCGCAGCATCCTGAATCAAATCTCTAACCAAAGCAGAAACACCCTCCCTCACAATCTCCCAGTATGTCTGATAAAAGATCCCCTGGAAACCATCGGGGCCAGGAGCCTTTAGCCCTCCCATATTCCCAGCCGCCACCTTTATCTCCTCCTCCGTGACTGGTGCAATTAGCGCCTCATTCATTTCTGGCGAGACCGAGGGATTAATGCAATCTAGCAGCGACCCCCAGTTACGATCCCCTGCCGAGCTAAAAACTGAAGTGAAGTGATTATCCACCAATTGGCGCACCTGAGACAGACTCTCCACCCAGCTCCCATTCTCATCCCTAAGCTTCACTATCTTATTTCTCCTCCGCCTCTGAAGGGTTGAAGAGTGAAAAAACTGAGTGTTAGCATCCCCCTCCCTCAACCATTTTACCCTCGATCGCTGGCACCAATAACTCTCCTCTTGGAGTCTTAACTCATCAATCCGCCGAGATATCTCCCTTATCTCATCATAGTTTGGACCCCAGTCCCGCTGGAGCAAATCTAACTGGGAAAGAAGATCATGGATCCTGCTACCTCGCCCCATAAACTTAGTGCGATTCCACCTGCTTAAACGATAACGACAATCGTTTAAAGATCTCACCCACCTATTCACAGGGCTGCCAATATGCCGCCGATCCCAGCACTTTTCCACCAAATTCTTACGCTCTTCCTCCGAGACCCAATACGCCTCAAACCTGAACATCTTCCTTCCTTTCTGCCCTTCAATATTAGAATTAAGAATAACTGGGCAGTGGTCCGATGCTAAAACCGTTTCATGCATAACTTGAGAGTTCGGCCAGAGTTGCTGCCACTTCTCATTCGCCATGACCCTGTCTAATCTCTCCTCCACCCAATCCCCTTTTCTCAGCCCTCTCCACGTAAAAGCCGGCCCATTGAACCCCAAGTCCATCAACTGAGAGGAACACAGAAACTCTTCTAAGAACCTTGGCCTGTTGTACAAAACCTCAACTCCTCCAGACTTCTCATGATCCCACAGGAATTCGTTGAAGTCCCCGCCACAAATCCAAGGAATGTCCGTGGGGGTAAAGTGGTTAACCATCCATTCCCAAAACAGATTTTTCTCAACTCTATACGGCGTTCCGTACACACCCGTAATCCGACTCCAATGTGTTTGCCCTTTAATTCTCATCACAGCATCAATAATATGCTTGGACGAAAAGATAATATTAACCTCCAGATTGTCCTCCCACCACAAGCTCAATCCTCCAGAACTTCCAACTGGCGAAACATCAAAGCCATGAACATAACCCAATCTCCTCCTCACCCCTAGAATTCTATGATCTTTCATCTTAGTCTCCGATAAAAAGATCATAGAGGGTCTCTTTTTGCGAATAAGCCCATGGAGAGCCCTGACTGTCGTGTCCGACCCTAGCCCACGACAGTTCCAGAAGATATAACTCATGGCTGGCCTGCGGCTGTTGAAGGCCAGCCGCCACCGCCCCGAGCCCACTTGCCCGCCTTCCGTGTCACCATCCTACCTTTATCAAAGTCCGACCCCCCTTCCATTACATCCCGTCTTCCAGTATTCTCACTTATTTCTTCCTTATTCTCCTCCGCCGTACGGTTCGCGCTTTCCATCGTTAGCCCTCCATCCTTGCTGTTTAACCTCCTTCCTATCTCTGCCGCCCTACCTTGGAAGTTCTCCTCCGTAACCGGGCCCTTGAGTTTCTTCTGTGGAGCTTGAGTTAGCACCAAATCTTGTGCTTCCCCACTTCTTTTGCTGCCCCAGAGTGGGTCATCACCCTGGGCGGACAGAGTGTCATTGCCCCCTGTACATCGCCCGATTGTCCTTCACCCACTGTTTTTATGCTTTCCATTTCAGAGCAGGAAGACGAATCCTCTCCCTCCACCCGCATTCTTCTACGCCATTTTTTTTGACCTGTGCCACGACTCTTAGATGCTCCCCCAATCTCAATGGTTTGATTACGCTCCATTCTTTGTAAGTTTGACATCCGTAATCTACCTTGATTCTGTGCAGACGTGAAGCCCGGTCCGCGCACCGCCCTGGCCTGCCGGCGTTCCCCCCTGCCCACACACTCCACTCTCGTTGGTATCACCACCTCTCTTATCGGCGGCGCCTTAATCCACTCGCCATACGCCACCTCCCCTTCTCCAGACATCTCAGCGGAGCATTCTGTATTTATATGCCCAATCCGTCCACACTTGTAGCAGAAATCTTGAAGCCGTTCATACCGAAATTTCACCCAGGTTTCCTTATTTGACTCCCTTCGAATCCAGCATCCCTTAAATAATGGCTTCTCCGTATCAACTAAGATTCTTACTCGTACAAATCCACGAGCGTGTCCGGGATCCTCCATGGCTATAAATTCCCCAGCCTCTTTGATTACACGCTGAACGTTCTCAACAGAGGCTAAGCCCAGTGGAATTCCCCTTATTTGAGTCCAAAATGGAACAGCATTCAACTCCAGCTCCTCTAATGCGAGCTCCGGAGGCCATTTCACGATCGAGAACACCTTCTTCATCACTGCCCAGGGGACCTGCTCAATGATCTTTGAAGCCACATTTTCATCTTTGACCGAAATAATAAAGACATTCTCCCTTACCCATTTTATTTCCACCTCACCCAACTCTTTCCAAGCCGCTCTAAGAATATTCCTGACTCCCCATTTGTTCACTGGTTTCTGCGTAAAGACTTTCCCAACCAATTTAACTCCCTGCTCCATAGTTGATAACTCCAGTGTTTGGTTCAGTTGAACCACCAGTTCATCCACCCCACTAGTCGCCATCACTCTGTAAACACCGCTGCCCCACTCGCCCAGCCTGAGACGTAGAGAAACCTTTACTTTCTGTAAACAACCTCAGACCACACTTATAAGCCACCCAGTGTACCAGCTGATTTCTTTCTTCAACTCGGCCAATTAGTCAACACATCGTTAGTATCCTCATAACTGCAACCAATCGACCAAACTTAATGCTGGTACACCACTCCTCCCAATCGAATCGGAGTTATCACCCCCGCTATAATCACCCCAGCAATCCCCACCACCCTCGATACGGAAATTGTCAAAATATGAAACCCCACCCCTTTCCACCCACAGACCCAGCCCCCGCAACCCAGACTGACAGACTTTATAACCCCCAACCCAATCACAGCGCCCACCCCAGCACCCCCCGAAGAGAGAGTCACCCTAAATTGATAAACCCCAACCCACCCCAGTCCCCCTCGATGAGATAATCACCCTAAAATTGAGAAGCCCCACCCCCTTACCGTCACCCTAAACCCTTACAGCACCCCCTACTACCTACCAGAATGATAGAAGCCCACCGCCCCATATAAGAATCACCACAGCTGAAGCCCCAAACCGCACCGATCCCACAACTCCAAATTGACAGAAGCAAACCCCCCAATCAGATCAGCGCAACATCCCCTGCAGCCCTCGTGGGGTAGATCGACCTAGGTTGAAAAGCCCCAATCCCATTCCGTCACCCTAGGCCCTATCTCCACCAACCTTCCTGCTTCCAGAGACTCAGTTGCCCTCCACCCAGTAGATCCAAGCCCAAGAGCTTGACCTGAAAAACACATAACACAGATCGAACACTAACCTGTAACCACACGCACAGAGGCGGAACTCACGAAGGTCACCCCAGGAGAGAAAGTTTTGGGTTGTTGAGGGAGTTGAAGGCGTCAGAAGGTTGGTCAATGAATTAAAGACAGGAACTGAAATGTGTTCAAGGTTTCTCGATCAGACTCTCACCAAGAAGAGAAATACGCTCACAGAGGAGGGCTCTCACGGCGGAGAGAAAGCTCTCACAGAGGAGAGAAAACATTGCTCCTCAATTTTAGAATAGGTAATTTCTCATCATTTCAACCCTCAAAGTTCGTTGAAATAGCCTATATATAAAGTTAAAACTAAATAAATACCAGATTTCATTGTCACATGCAGACTGTCGTCCACTTTGATGCAACCCATTCTTTTTCAAACTTGGCCAATCCAGTATTAGACTCATGCACTATTATAAGCAAGTAGTCCAAGTTTCATATACTTCAACCTCCTTTAGTAGCTTTCCGTTTAATAAAAAAACTACACTACCACTACCACCATGTTGGAGTATAAGATCATATGATAATTAAAATAATATACAATTAATATATAGGAGCTTGCACATCTAATATCATCGAAAGTTTTGTAAAAATCAAACATTTAATAATTGATTGTTAAGTTGGGACAATATTGATGACTTTGGTGGCCATAGGCCTAAATAGTTTATCACCTCAAAAGGCAGTGAGATAGGAAAAGAAAGGAAATGGTTCAAAAAGTTTATCACCTCGAAAGGCAGTGAGGCAGGGAAAGAAACGAAATGACATACATTGGCAATGGCATCAAATAAAAGTAAAACCATCTTTTTACAGAAAGCAGCGAAATTAAAAAAGTCTGTGCCAAAACGAAGGAAAATTTGAGACCTCTCCAATAAACAACTGAATTGTCCCATCTTTAGAGCACACCTAAGAACAAGATTTAGAATAACCAGTAAAGGATAGAGTTTCTTTCAACTAATAAAGCTGTTCTCTTCTGTGGTGCCACCATCTCCACCTGCATAAATATATAAAAATAAAAAAAATAAATCACCAAAAGCAATATTGCTTGGCAACTTAAAAGAGAAGGTCGATAGCTTTAAGTGGGGCTGCATTTTTAAAGCTGTCTTGATAAGCACTTTAGACCAAACACTTACCAAATTTCAGAATTACACATCTTTTTCAGCCCTAATTTGATGGGTTTTTTTTTTAATGGCAACTAAAGTTCCTTTTGGAAACTTAGAACTTTTTTCATAATTTTCGCATTAATATTTGTAATCTTCAAAAAAACAAAGGGAAAAGCCCAATGGTTACGAGTTTGGTGGAAGAGTGTTATTAACTCTTAGGGTTACGGTTTTTTGTTTGACTTAGTTACCTAAATCTACAAGTCATGTATTCAGATAAAAATTAGTATAATCAATTATTCAAATTCATGGTCTCGCAATGTATATATATTATATGCACTTAAGTCTAAACTCACCAGTGTTTGTTCAAAAAATAAAAATAAAAACTAAAAAACTCTAAACTCACCAGTGGTAATCCCAACGGGGACGAACTTTGCTCATCCGGTTCTGACCATACGGGTGATCCGTTTCAGCTCGTTGTGTGTTTCGGAAAGCACAGCAACCGATTGAATATACTCCAATGAGGACCACAAGCATGACAATGTTCAACACAGAGAGCTTGTGCCAGTCCCTCTTGATATCTTCAAGAACTCCAGCTTTGCACGAATCGCACTCGTAACATAACATATTAGGCGCATTATTCCACCGGTAGCAATCTTGGTCTTGACTCACTGTAGTTGCCATGTTGTAATTGCATAAAGTTGGGGGCTTGCAACAACCAGACTGCATATATGCACCCAAAATATAACTTAATTACTACAAGCTTTAATTAGACCCAAAATTATTTAATTAATTATTACAAGCTTTAACACCAAAAAGAAAAGCTATTTCTATAAATTTTCATTCTTTTGCTAAGAAATACGATCATAAACATGGGAAGCGTATTTCATTAAGTTTAAATCTTCAAAATCGGCTAAACAAAATCAGTTCGTGCTGCTTTGTTTTCTTTAGATGAATTAAACTGTGATTATCTCTAAAAAAAAACTATATGATTTCATATTTTTATATTCTAATTAATTATTCTTCAACCCTAAATCCTACCCTTTTTTTTTTTAACAAACGACTATACTAAGGGGGTGGGGGTGGGAGAGTGGGTTAATTCATACAATGTGCTAGCAATAATGTGGTTCAAATTCGCTGTGAGAATCGAACATAAAACCTCTCACTTACCAATAAAGAGTAATACCATATCAGACCGTAGTAGTAAGTGGCAACCCTAAATCATACGTAAAACAATATAGTCCTTAATTAATTTTGAATAAATAAATAAGCTATTATTAAGAATAAATATATGAATAAAGGAAACAAGCATTAACAATTTTATTGCTATTGAGAAACAAATAAATAAATAATAAAACAAGAACCAAAGTTGAAGAAAAATATCTTGCAATTGATATTAATTGTACATAGTAGGTGTGGAAAAACGTAATCCAAAAGAATTTGAGTAGCCAGCAATTGTAGATTACCATTTAACAAATATATATATATATATATATATATATATATATGTATGTGTGTATGTATGCATGCATGTATGTATGTATGTATATGTGTATACATATGCACTTAAATTACCTGTATTGGAGACATGTCTCTTTCAAGATAATCAAGAGGTGTCCAAGCAATAAGCTCAGCACAAGTTTTAGACCCCAAGATGCAACTCCTAATCTTACTCCAATAATTAGGATCGTTAACCCTATTCCTTAACCATGGTGAGTAATCCTCAAGGTGGTACTCCTTATAGACCCTACCAGGCACCTCCACTCCAGCACCTTGGCTTGTAACCACAAACCCAAACACAGTCAAACCCATTAGGGTTGCAATAATCAGCAGCATCACCACCAAGTACACCCAGAGTGCCCAGGCCACATGGAAGCAGGCACCAATAAACCCAGCTAGGGATACTATGAGCACCACAAAACCCACCACCAAAAGTGGGGTTTGGAGGAAAGTTTCACATGTGGTACTGCTCCTTGCCATCCATAGACCTCCGGCGATTATTGGTATTGATGCTAAGAGACTGAAGAGGTTCAAGAACCCTATCACTGTGTTGCTGAACCTGTACATCTCTCTCTCTCTCTCTCTCTCTCTCTCTCTCTCTCTCTCTCTCTGTGCACAATCTTTTTGTGTGTTTTTCTTGTGTGTTTGTGTATTAGTACTCTTAGTTTCTTTCACTTTAAATGGGTGGAAATGGCATTGCCTTGCTTTGTGTTTGGTGCAGGAAAAGCTTCAACAATTCAAATGCTTATCCCAATTGCACTATTTGCTTTCCATATATATATATATATATATGTATTCATAAACTTTAATTAGTCAGTGACTACAGTGTCCTTCTAGTGTTTGATTTGGCGTGAGTACAAGCCTACGATATTGTGTTAAGAAAATTTATTCTTGTATCATTGACGCTAAACACTACAAGCCTACGATAACGCTATACCGGTGTCATTGAAGTTGCTCTCCAATCTTCTAAGCAACACATAGCTGATGAGTTGAAGAGGAATCAGTTCCTTATACATTGTCCAACGGCAAGCAAGGAATATATCTAATTGGTCGACATGCATTGGGGTATGTTGTGCATGACGTGAGTGAGGTGCTTTTGCTTTTGTGTGGTGCATGGGACCCCCTTTTGAGCTTCTTTTTGAAGCATGATCACATTGATCTGAAGCAGGATTAGGCAGGCCATGCCATGACTTTGGCGCCAAGGAATAGAATATTAGAATATTAATCAGAATAATAATCAGAATACTAATCAGAATATTAATCAGAATATAATGGAAGGAAATTTCCTCTCTTCTTATCCTCTAGTTATTCAACATTTTTGTTTGATTCTCTTTACGGCTCCAATTGACACCAGTTTTTTGAATGGAAAAGTTTCCCAATTAATTAACTTTCTAATAATATTTAGTTTGGTACGTCAATTATAGGATAATGATGATCTACTTTTGAAGTTTATAATCCTTAAGTACCTCAATGATAGAAGCATAATGATACTTCTAAAATGAACATGTATGGTACAGATAGACTGTCACAATGGTGTCCCAATGAAATAAAATACGTATAAATTTTTGTTCACTTATTTTTATTTTATTAGCACTAAACGTTATGTGACAATATAACCGTATCATGTACATTATTCTCCATTTGAATCCCTCACAAACGCTTAGCATAAGCCTTGATGTAGGCTCCACAATCCACATAGATATGCCTTAATAAACAAGTAGAAGTACAGAGCGCAACTAGCCATAGGTTGGCCATGGTTATATAGCCCGATTCTGAGAATGAGGTTTAAGTTTGCTGGTCACTGGTGATCCGTAGGAGCTAATAGGTGCTTTCATAAGAGCAAGTTCATTTTACTAAGGCAATTACTGGTCAGACAATTAAGGTAATTACTTTCGTAGTGAATATTAATTGTTGAAGTGCATCTCTATTCTGTAAATGAATTGTCAGACAAATTGGTATTAAAAAAATTATTTTTCTAAAAGATAATTTTATGTTTAATTTCATATAGAGATTTTTAACCAATTTCGTCACGCTATGTGTCATCATTTGAAATTTCTTTAAATCTCATTTAGATTGTTAACCAATCTCGTAGCGCTACATGTTGTTTTAAAATGAGGTGTAGGATGGAAGAGAATAGTTGAGTATTTATATAAAAAATTATAAATCTTTTAAATATTTTATGGTTTTTTTGTATAATTCTTATCTTACATAATTAATATGGACCGTTGTATTACATTTTTTTACAATCCAACAGCCCAGATTTTAACACATGGCCCCAACGGTAATAATAGAATTTTTGCTGATTTTTTCTTTTTTTTTTTAAATTTTCAAGTCTGAAAAATCAAGACTGTTGATCAAAAAATCCAACGGCTCATAAACGAGCCACGTTGTAAGGGTTGAGTGCGCCTGCAACACGGGCCCCAACTATGTTAATGTTGTCGTCAGGATTTACATGACTAACGTCAGCCTGACTTCAGATCCACTCAGTCATAAGCTCTCGTGGGGTTTATTTTTGGGATTTTGGGGAATTGGATTGCCCAATTGCCCAATCAATTTGTTAGGGATGGAGTTGTTCTAAGAGGTGGGTTATAATTATTTAGTTTCAAGAATCATGATCTAATTTTTACACAAATTCTCTCTCGCCATGTTTTTTTCTCAGTGAGGGATTGAAATTCTACTAAACAAACTTCTTTCTATCCTTTTATCAAAGGAGAGCAATGTTCCTAAATTCCTAATATTTAAAATAAAATTAAACTAGCCTTATTGTGTGTGTATGTACATTATGAAGGGGTCTCACAAAAACGTGCGTCCAAAGTTGTAAAAAGAATGATGCCATGGATTCGTATAATATATATATATATATATATTTTCATTTGTCAACTGATTGCTTAACTTGATTTTCTTAGGGGAACAAACTGGCTGCTATAACATGTCCATGAGATCTTCATTGTAATAAACAAATTCAAGTTTTGAGATACAGGTAAAAGTGTAAACTTTAATCTCTCTTTGACTTGTCTAACATGGCCACCGCGGATTTAACTGATGTAATCTGAACCGTCCAAAATAATATGCATTATTTCTTGGATCCGAAGAAACCAAGCATCTAATTCCGCCGTTAACTTTGGGCATTGCTTTGAACTCAAAGAAACATCATCCTTTTCAAACAAAAATCAATTCTGCAATCCCACCAAATCAAATACCAATATAAAGAATATATATCTGTAATACAAAACGTATAGAACAATTCCAATGTTTACTCTTAACTGTTGGTACTTGTCGCTAAAACGGACTATTAAATGGCGCTGCTCGGAGCAAGAATGGTGGGGCACTCGAGATGAATGCTGCTTTTATTTTGCGTTTTCTAGGTCCCTGTGTATGAACAATTGCTGCAATTCCAGGTGTTTGTGTGCTTATTCATCAAGAATATGTGAATAAGATCAAATCGATCTAACTTGGCATTGGCTTGCTCTCCAAGAACGATCGGAAAAGAATGAAAGCTAGGCGAGGCCGATGGAGTGGAACCTCATGCCCAGCTCCGGTCACGGTGACAAATGTCAGACCCTTGTATATTTGGCTCCGGCCGCCAACCTATATAAACAAGAGAACAAGAGCTTTTGAGAAGATGAAATAGTAGGGCTCCTAGGACAAAACCAGTGCCCAACTAAAGATCACTAAATTTTCAAGGTTGACGTGCATTGGCATGCTAATTTACGGATCCCTGTGTAACAATAGAAGCCACCCCCGTGTATTTAACATGAAAGTGTCCAGCAGATACTAGGGTTCATACATTTGGGAACTCATCCAACAAATTCGCAGTGCCAAACAAGTAACAACAGAAGATGGCAATATGTGTGCAGTGAGTCAGTGACACAAATAACCGGTACCAAATGCGACAACGGAGATTTAACCACAGTTGCAGAAACAGTTCTGACCATTGATAGTCAGTGACACAAATAACCAGTACCAAATACGACAACGGAGATTTAACCACAGTTGCAGAAACAGTTCTGACCATTGTTGTTATCAACTTAGGACAACCCTATAGTAAACACCTCAAAAGTATCATCATAAAACATTATAGAAGAGAGATGTTGGTGACTATTTACGGTGATTACCACACCAACTTCTTTTTTATACCAATGCTATATTGTATGGATTATACAATATACTGCAGAATTACCAAGTTTAAGGGAGAAAAAGGCTATGTCCAGTTAACGGAAGATATGATTGTTAGAAGCACAGTCCATGGCCCAAAGAAATCAAATATGAGAAAAATATTGGATGCAAAAGGCTACCATGCTATTGACTGAAATTACAATGAAAACATGAAATTGCAATTGAAGTTTCAGTCTCTAAAGAACATTTTTCCGATAGCACTAACCTTGCCATTGTCGTTCCATGGAAACCAGTTGGTAATGGTTGGTAGCTTCAGAGCATCTATGGAGTAACGAGTTGCAGTCACAGGAACCACTGAATCAGTGTCTCCACTGGACAAAGAGTTCATAAATAAAAATGTCAGCTACAGGCCGCACAGTAAAACCAAGAAAAGAAGAATGATGAAAGAAATCTGTGATTCTACCCAGATACACAATGCAAATTTAAGCACTAGAAAGCATAAAACACAAACCAAAAAAATAATATAATATTGATAAATAGCCTCTTTAAACTTTAAATCTTGCAATGAAAAGAAGCATAATAACAGTGGCAGTCAGGTTCCTTTTGTAAATAAACATGATAAGTAATTTTGATTCAGCAAAATGATTATATTCATTTACTTAGCCAATAAATTTAAAGGAGAACGCTTCTGGAAAAACTGATTTTCAGTCAGCAAAGTAAATTTTATAAGTTAATATCATTTTCTCACATATAATTGATCATTCAACTACTAAATACAATAAAAAGTCCAAAAAATAAAATTTTCTATTTTCATCTTCCTAGTCCCTCTTTAACCAACCTACAGTTCCAAAAACTACATCCACAACATACACGTGTACACACAAAATCTATACACAGCATCTTTATGATTGGTCAGCATTGCACAATATAATGAAACGCCCAGTGAGCTGTTGCAAGTAAATTCTTAATGAACGTAAAAAACAGGACTGCCTCTAGGGAATATCTAGAGGCAATGCACATCCAATATCGGCCACCATTACCACTACTATGTGCTAGTATTTTAGCATCAAGTTTCCAAACATTCAGCCAAACAAATGTCACTTGAATCATATATATTCAGGGAGCTGAGGATAATGAGTTGGTAATGTGGTCAGCCTACCTGAATACCCATATCTTAAGACCAGCAGCTATGAGCTCCTTGTAAATCGGAAGCATGGACAGAGGAGAATCGGCCCAGTAGTTTCCAACAATATCACTGTGGAAAGCAGTTATGTAAGATTGCTATTACAGAAAGTGCAAGAAAACCGGTGAATATTGAGAAGAAAATACATACCTGCATGTTTGCCATGGATAAGAAACTTTAGTTACATTGGCATGGAGTGCCTTTTGAACGTCTGGACGGTTGAAATAAACTTCAGAATACCTCTCAGTGCAGGGATCATATGCTCTGGACATCCATGGCTGAGTTTAAACATAGTAAGATTAATTAACAGATCTTCTGAATGATTGAAAAGAAAAGAGATGCAATTGAGAAACTCTAAGGCTATGAGGAGCATATTGATGATGCTAATGTGGTAATGAAACGCAAGCAACCAAATTTTAACTACTTGTGCCACCACTGACGAAATTTAGAATCAGAACTTTCATCTTTATAGAATCTAGAGATGTTGCAAACCGTTACCAAATTAACAAATAATTAGAGAATGATGACTGTCGGGATGAATCGCCAGTAAGGGAGAGAAAGTTTAAATCAGAACTTACGTAATGACCCCTCAAATTATGCTTTAGGGAACCAGTGCTATTGCAAGGACGAGTATAAATGCTGTATGGATCAATGTTTCCCTGCTCCATTTCTGCTAGTTTAAGCACCCTCATGCATTCCACTGACGGATGCTGAGAGGATCCAGAGTCACAGGTTACACGTAGCAATCGATAGGTAGAATCAGAAATTAAACCATGGTTCCACCAGTATTCAAATGTGCCAACATAATCATGGTAATCATCAGTCACAGCATTTCCCACCTGGCAAAAAGAAATAAATCAACATGATAAATACATCTATATAAATAGGTCTCTTTTTTTTCTGAAACTTGAGAAGGTATTCCATAGAAGAAGAACTGTGTGTAAAATTGGGCACTTACTCACATTTCAGATTCTATAAGTTCTCATAAAATATAGGGACATTGTAAGTAATAAAAAATATAGAACATAAGAATTGTGTGTTTAAATTGAGTGTCAAAATATTGTATGAAATAAATTAGTCTCAAAATAATGCTTGAATTTTACAATGTACTTCATTTGATTAAAAAAAAAAAATGAAGTACTTCATTGATTTGCTCGGTTGCACTTAAAATATTTAATATTCTATTAGCTAACAAAGTTACCACAAGGTTAGTTTCAGCACTTTTCATATCAAAATAGAGAAAAATTAAAAACAAACAGAAATAAAATTAAGCTGTAGTTTACACTTTAAAGTCAATTTTATAAGTTGCTTAATTTGAAAGGGTGATAGACACATATATTTAAAAAATTTAAATTTACAAATTTAACAAAAATAATAAATCAAATACTACTTCGATTGTGAAAAAAGTAAAGTGTCACTGTTTATTAGTATTCTTCAAATAAAAAGTCAAAGCATTTATGTTGTACCAAGCACCCCTTGCTTTAGGAAAGATGCAGAATGTATTTGCACAGAATTGCAATTCAAAAGAATCCTGCATTCTTACCATAAATCCCTTGAAACTAATAATTGGGTTCTTCTTTCCCTTATTTCTCTCATAAATGATTTGAGACAACTGGGGAACATAATGACCTGAAAATGAAATTTTAAAACGAACTCGTCATCATCATATCAAGTACACAAAGAACCGAGCAAAAATGAATTATAAGACGAAAGGAGGCAAACAGGTTGAGGTACTTTAAATAAGTACCTGCATAACTTTCTCCAGCAATGTAGAAATCTCTGTGCTTGTACTGTGGGAACCTTTCGAACCAATTGACTAGAAATGCATACGCATCTTCAGCTACACAAGACAACCAGATACCAAAGAATATACAGCAGTGTCAAACTAAACTAATATATAAACAGAGAAACATGATTCACACAACTCAAGAATCTTCTAATTTCTAGACTTACCAATTTAGAAACTAAAGATTCAAAAAAGTTACAAAACTAAAGTGAACAACCACCTGTTCTCTGGTCTCCGGCTGTATACAAATCTGAGCTCGTATTCGTATATGAAAAACCGACACCAGCTGGTGATTCAAGGAATAGCAAATTTGCCACTGCCAAGTATTTGTAAATCAATTAGAACTAACAAACAAAGAAATGACAACTGTGTAGCTAAAGTAGATAATATGCATTTGTACGTACAGTTGTTCCAAGCATAGGGATTCAAGTAAAGGGTCTTTCCATCAGGTCTAATATGAAATGGTCCAATCTCTTCAGCTGCTCCATAAGCAACAGAAGAGCAACCAGGGCCACCATTAAGCCACAACATTAGTGGTCTAGACTCGGGCCGACGATTTGCCGGGGATTCAGTCAACCAGTAAAACAATGCTCTACCAGCTTTCCTATTGACAGTCACATAACCAGAGTACTGAGCAAACCCCACAGTTGGCTGTCCTGGCAATTGTGTGATTCGATCCCTCACTTGATCTTGAACAGAAGCAAAACAACCCCCCAAGAAAAGAAGCAAAATGCAAGGAAAAGCAAATGGAGAGTGGCCACCCATTACTCAAATCAGTCAAACAATGACAAAGAAGGGCAACAAAACACTAAACATAAAGATTCAATCAATGTAAGCAGAAAGAATAGATCAATTGCAATGAAACCCAGAAGCACAAATCCCAAAGCAATAATGGGTTGGGGGGTTTCGGGGAAGACCTAAGTGGGGTACCTTTTGGGTGGCCAGATCCCAGTATTTATCTGGGTCTGCAAAGAATTACCTAAAAGACTTAAAAAAACAACTGCAAGACTGAGAAGACAGAGTGGTTGATATTTATAGAGACTTGGGGGGCTCTCAGGCAGAATGCCAATGCCAATGCCAATGATTGTGATTAGCTGTAATGATGTGTGTGAAAGCTCTGCAAACCATGCAATTGTTTTATGGGTTTAAAAATCCAAACTTTGGAATTTCTTCCGTCTCTCTCACCCCCACTGCGTTTGCCTCACTGAGACATTTGACCAAACAGGTGGTGTGCGCACATGGGGTTACTCTGGATCTTCTTCTAGTCTGCAGGTAACATCTGAAAACGGAATCCAGACCCAAAAAAGCATAAGAGCTTTTCAAAGTGTATTAATTGAAGCCTGATTAGGCAGTGGTGGCTTTGACTTTGAATGTGATTAATTAATGTAATTAGTGATAATAATGGTGAAAAAAGTTCACAAACAGATAAATAAAAGGATAAATAAAATAGAAAAGCAGGAGGAGGAGAGCGTGGGTGGCTGTAAACATTTGTGGGCTGCTGGTGTGTCCTGTAGTTTGGTGGTGACCCCATGGAATACTCAGTCCAGGGCAGGGAGAAATCAACGGGGTGCGCTTTTGCGGTAGCTTGACTTGGTCTCTCCTTAAAGAAAAATTGAAAATTGCTTGTCATCATTACCCTTCTGAGTCATGGGGCCATGGGCTGTCAGCTGGAATTCTCATCCGTGTTTTTTAATTTACTTTAGCTTTATGGTAAAAAGTTGGAAATACAGAATTCTCATGAAATGGTTTACTTTCATCTCTTATTCAATAATACATTGTTACATATAAGTGTTTTTTAACATGGCGATGTATTATTGAATAGAAAACTCATTCGGGGTAAATTACTCTCCTAATTGAGATAGATGGAAAAAAATTATTAAAACTCGAAATAGTTATCAATTATTATTTTATCATTTTACACTAGTTACCAAGTTATTTTATCATTTTCTTCACATAACAATGTATTATTGATCATATTACAAACTATTTTACGGTGGATGTCAAACTATAATTTTTTTGCCGCTAACATGTGACACTCCAGATGGCGAGAATGGTCGGAATGTCCACAACACATAGCACTCAAACGATTAGACGATCTGAATCAGAACGAGAGGCTTAGTTTGATAGGAGTAAATTACTTTGATGAGCTTAGTTTGAGTATACTCTGATTGGAGTAGTCATGCTGCTTAGTCTGGATAAGAGTAAGCTAGTCAGATCGGAGTAGTCAACCTTCTTAGTCTAGATCAGAGTAGTCAGGCTACTACGATGGAGTGACTAGTCAGAACATTAGGCATAGTTAGACAACCGTAGTCAGTTAAACTAGGCTCAGGCACATTATATGTTGACTTGTCTCCCAAGTAAGAAAAACCTAATTCATGTTAAATTAGGATATCTTAGGGATTAGGCAACGTAATCATATCCTAGGAGGATTGTGTATTTTGTATTTCTTCACCGTTGACGCACCTGGAGTGAGGCAATTAGTTTATTAACTAAGTTAGGAGTGAATGTGAGTGAATCAGAATCTCGTTCAGAGTGAGGAGTCAATGAAGGTTTGTTTGTGGTTCTATTCCCATACAAGAACTCTCAAGATCTATATATAAACCCTAACTTGGATATTCTCTACAATTATTTGATAGGATCTAATCATCTAATAATCTTAATACGCATTCTCTCGATGAGAATTCATATTCCCTACACGTAGACATATTCATGAAGACTTCTCTTTCATGCATGCCTTGCCATAGCCTTATTTGATAGTTCACATGTAACAGACACACCACTCTTACTCCAGAATCTTACCCGTGATTTGATTCTTCTTGGAAATATATAGGCAGTCCCTTAAGGATTCAATCACACTCTCTAAACAATCTCTATTCACCGCTCGCCATTGTTCATGGGAGATTCCGATCAACCATAGATGTCATTAGTGAGTATGCACCAAATTGATTCCAACAGTGAACTCTCAACTTAGTCATTACAAAATACAAATTAGTAAACATATTAGATCTGAAAGAGTATGGCTTTTAATGGAGAAAGATAAGATTGGAGGATTTGTAAGAGTATGGGATTTAGTTTTCAACAGTTGCGGCATGGATGGTGGACGAGTCAGTCATTCCAGGTGGGTAGGGTTTCCGACTTCAAGCCTCCAAAAAGTGGTACGAAGACTGAAAGCTACATAGATACTCAAGCAATAGTAAACACCAAACCAAGAGAGGGGGGAAAGACAGAGAGAGAGAGAGAGAGAATGGCCTACCATGTTCGGAGAGAAGAAAGCAGAGAGAAAGAGAGAAAGAGAGAGAGTAGTAACCATGAAAATGATGGCCTTCACTTCAAGTTTTATTATTTACATGATTGATTGATTGAACATGGAAGCTTGCATTAAAACATGGTTCCACATTCATTTGTTTTGTTTTTTCTCACGGATATTTTCTTTTATCCATCTTCTTTGTGTGTGTTTTTTTGGAATAAATAAATATCACCGAAAAGAATATGAAATAGTTGAACAATGAGTGTCGTATCGAAAACTTTAGCAAACATACAAGCCACATCGAATCGTTTCCTTACAAATTGGAGGGGAATTCTCTCTTCATTTAATTTCACTTTCATTTTCTCCCCTCTTAATCTCTCTCTCTCTTTCCTCTTTTCATACTCGACCAATTATAATTAAATCATGTTAGCATCTTCTATTGATTTTTTAAAAGAGACAAAAATACAAAAAACAAAGTGTGAGAGAAGATAAGGGGAGGGAGGGGCAATAATTCTACTCCCTACGAATTGCACTTTAGCCTTGTTTGTAAAAAAATAAAATAAAATAAAATAAAAATCACATACTTATTAGTTATCAATATTAGATTACACATATGGTTAAGTTTAAGAATTGAGATACCTTTTTAAGTGTCTATGATTCAAGTGAAAATATTAGCTATAGCTTACAATAAGTCATTTTTATATAGCATTAAAAATCTTTTTGGTCACTTTTTTAATAGTCAAAGTCTATCTTGGTTGTTGTGTTTCTAATTTAGCTAATTTGGTCGCTTCTGTTAATTTTCAGTGTAAAAAATTAATAAAAGGGAGCTTTATGTATAAAGACAAAAACTTTCACTATATTTCAAGGAGTTCCATTAGTTTTTAGACATGTCAAGAAGAGACAAAAACATAAAAACAACTAAAGCCCAGCCTAAAAACATGAAAACAATGTTTTAAAATACCAGTCATACCCCTAACGCTTTAGGTTAAACAGAACACAACCCTCACAACTCTAACAAAATTATATGTTCCATAAGTTTAACTCATCCTCGACTATTTGTGCAGAATCAATTTTGAAACTATATGCAGAATCAGTTTGTATCATATATTACTAAAATCAGTTCAATATGTCCTTGACCATTTTTGCAAAATCAGTTCAACTCGTCTTCGAACATTTTTACAGAACCAATTCAAACAATCCTCGACCATTTTTGCAGAATCGGTTCAACCCGTCTTCGACTATATTTGCAAAATCAGTTCAATCAGTTGTCAACCATTTTTGCAGAATTAGTTCAATTCAACAATTTTTGCTGAATCAATTCAACCCATCTTCGACTATATTTGTAGAATCAATTCAATCAGTCATCCACAATTTTTGCAGAATCAGTTCAACTCGTCCCCAACCATTTTTGCAGAATCAATTCAATCAATCATCCACCATTTTTTCAAAATCAGTTCAACCTGTCATTGACCATTTTTTCAAAATCAATTCAACCCGTTCTCGACCATTTTTGCATAATCAATTCAACCAGTTTTGCAAAATCAGTTCGATCAGTCATCGACCATTTTTGCACAATTAGCTCAATCCGTCCTCGATCATTTTTTACAGAATTAGTTTAACACATCTCAACTATTTTTGTAAATCAGTTTTAAATATATGTCAAATCATTTTTGTATTTCCTTTTTAAAGTAAAACCAATTTATATAATTTGTTAGTATAATCATTTTATATTTTTTTCAAAAGAAAATAATTTAAAAAAAAAACTTAAAAAATTAAGTGGGAAGTGGGCCCCACCCATCCCTTCCACCTACCATCCCACATCCTGACCTCTCATTCCTCTTCGTCACCCCTAAACTCACAATCCCTCATTATTTACGACTTCATCTTCTCCAATTTGTTTCTTCTTCTTCGGACAAATTTCATAAAGAAAATTTCAGAACTTTCAATCTACAAGTCGGTTTGACAAACAGTTTTTTGCTATGGAATCAGTGAATCTAACCCAACTAGCGAAGGTAATTTTTAGAAACGTGCGTTCTGGTTTGAAAACCTTGAGGTTTGAGATTCTTTGACTAATTAGGCTCAAATTCTCATGTTCTCTAGTTTTCTTAGGTTTGTTTCTAACATTCAAATTTTCATAGGTGCAACTAAAAATTATTAGAAGGATTAAGAACCACTTTTGACTTATCATTCTTCGTTCTTCTTCCTCCGTAGGTCTGAAATTGAGAAACAAAAAGAACAAAACCAGTGGTGGCCATGAGTCCATGATTGTTCAAGATTTTTTGCAGATAAACTTCAGGATCAGACTCACGTTTCTTGCTTGCATCGACGATGCCAACTTGCCCTTTGAAGTCATTTAATCTGAATCTCCGGAATCGATGATGACTCGCCCAGTGAAATCCGAATTCAAACATGGGTTTTAGTTGGAATACCTTCCTTCATAACGCAATCAAGCCCACACCGTCCTTTCTCCTCCTCCCGTCTTCTTCCGCAAACCGCATCGCCCTCCGTCCTCAAATTGTCCCTTGCTGCAATTGCAGTTGCAACATTGTAATGGAAAACATCCATTAATTTCCTAACACATAAGATATACTACCTAAATTTAAACCAGTTTATATAATTCAATTCACTATATTTATGCTTTCAACTGTTGTGAATAGTATTATTAATTAGGAATGTGATTACATAAACTAGAATCTTAATAGGCTTTGGAGATCAAATCCTCATATGCGTGGTATTACTCACTGTTCAAAAAATTCCCACCTAGCGCCGTCTATGTCCCGCCTAGGCGCTAGGCGGCAGACCACTTTCCCAATTAATCTCTAGGAGTTTGAAAATTAAGAAAGAGTGCCTAGAAGCGCCCGCCTAGATCGCGACTCTCATTTAGACAAAAATTAGATATCTTTCATTTTGATTTTATTTTTTCAATAAATTGTAAGAGACTTGTTGAATACTTGGATAAAAACTCATTATACGTTTGTTCTTCATGTTTTCAATATGTTCTAATACTTTATATATATATATATATATATATATATATCATTTTATTTTGTAATTTATTTATTTCGATACAATTATATATATATATATATATATATATATATATATATTTAAGTATTTTTTATTTTATATACTAAATTTAAGGGTAAATTACACTTTACCACATCAAGTTTGAGGTCTATTACAACCTCATACAACATCTTCAAAACATTTCACTTTCATACCTCAAGTACTATTTTATTTCAATATAATACATTCGTTACACTTTCATACCTCAAATTAAATTTTTTACCACGTGGCACAAATGTGACAACCACGTCAGCACAAATGGGGACCCTACATTTACCATGTCCTTATTTAACGGTTTACTTAACGGATTTTCTAACGGATGTATGAAATTGAAATAAAATGATAAGTAAATATATGAAATTGAAATGTTTTAAAGATGTTGTAAGAAGTTGAAATCGACCCCAATGACACACCCCGACCTGGGATGTCCACTAGGACTCTGAATCGAGCTGTGTTGGCCGACACCTGGAAGGTGACGAAGCCATAAAGTGTATTGATGTGGAAGATGTGAATAAATTTAAACCTAAAAGTGCCTAAGTACAAGAATGCGTGGTGAGCGGGTATGAACCCATTTCACACGTGATGACAGAGCATAAGTACAGTAAAATAGGGTGAGAATTATACCGTCGATGGTAATCGTCTACCCCAAGATTTGCCGATAATCCTCGTCGGTACAAAAACTCTACTACTAGAGCCTAGAGGGGCGAAAAATAAGGGTGAGTGGACCTGAAAATAAAGTTTTAATAAAAACCTTTTGAAAGCGTTATAACCCCTCGCCATAAAACCCGTATAGTTTCCAGAAAATAATACTATGTAGGTACGAAAAATGAATGCACAAGTGCAGTAAAAACAGAAGCATGCCATGCCAGAATATCTCAGCAATAATAAATGTAAGCCAGGTGTGAGGTCAGTCTAAACTAAAATACGAGTCGGAGTCACCTTAATGTGACATGTACGACTGGAACTATTGCTCATCAATCTATGCTAGCACACGAGTCAGAGTCACCTAGTGTGACCTGTACAACATGTTGGGTGTAAATATATACACTCTAGTGTTACGATCACGTGAAAGCTAGCGCCATGCACGGGTCACCTACGAGTCGAAGTCGCCTAATGCAAACTGTACAACAGGCTAGCACCTAACTTGGAACCAAGGCGAACGTGCGGTGTGGGAGGTGAACAATCACGTGAAAGTTGTGCCCTAACCCAGGGCGGGAGCACTAACATCGGGGTGCAGCAATGATGAGCTCTAAATAAATATATGCATGCTTATATAATTCAACCATTTCAATCACATAATAACTCACCTGAACTTACATGCGCCTCCGTAGGATCATTTGGCATAACCACAAATCTCATCTCAATGCAATATTTAAATATAACACATTTAAATCATGGCATGATATTCATAATCAATTTAAAACATTTCTGGAAAACCGTAAGATGTGTGTGTGTGTGTGTGTGTGTGTGTGTGTGTAAACTATAAAAAGGAAACAAACCAACTCACCTGAGGTCTGCGTTACAACTCCCTAACACGAATATTGAGGCGTCACGAACGATCGGCACCTAAAACAATTATCAAATCACATCTCATAATTTTTATCAATAGAACACGTAACTTATATATATATATATTATTCAGGAAGATCCGTAAGTCGGATTCTCGATCCGTAAGTTTCTAATATTCTCAAATATTACGTAATATAACGTATCAAAATTTGGTGACGATCCAACGGTCGGATCGTTGATTACTATAATAATCAAGCGATGGACCTTAATGGAACTAGGTTCATACTACGGAAATTCGTCAATTGAACTTTATGTATGGAATTGGAGAATCAAATTTAGCCTAGGAAGGTCAGGGGATGCCTCGGCCCACGCACAGCCATACACGGTGGTCGGCCGTCCCTACTTGTCAGAAAAAATTAATTATCTCTAAAAATTCTCTAACTTCACAGAAATGAAGATCTCAGTGAGTAGAATGAGTTTTATACCTGTGGCCAAGTCCAATTTGACCGGGAAAAGCCTCAAATCACCATGAACTCGTCGGGACCCTAAAATTTAAGTGTTTCGTGATTCGTCATCAAATCGACTTCGACGCTCCAACCAATTATTGGGCATTGTTCCTGAGCTCAAGGGAATTACATTGGTGGTGGAAATTGAGAGGAATTGTTTCACAAATGGTGGGTCAAAGTCGAGACCCACCCGGACCCGTCGATGGGTTTTCTCACCACATCGGGTTTGGTTAGAATTAGATGATGGGGTGTTGTGGTGAGGTTTGGTGGTGATGGAAGGTTGAAGAAGGTTGAAAAATTGGACGGAAAACCGTCAGAAAGCTTCAAGGAAGTCGGGTCATCGTACGGGTTAAGGGAAACCTAACCGATTCCCTCTATCTCCTTTTCCCTCATTTCCCTTCTTGGTCTTTCTTCCCATTGGTCACTCATTTTTCTCTCTTCTTTCGATTGGGTAACGCCCATCCTCCTTCCTCTCTTTTATCTTTCATCTCCACTACCCAACTTTTCTTCCCTTTAATTTGGGCCACACACGTGGCTTTCCAGATTTTGCTTGAAAATTTTGGAGCATTCCAGAAAATAATGAATTTACAATTTTACCCTCAACTTTATTTGTTAATAACTCCTTCGTTATAAGTCAAAATTACGTTCTTTTTACAGCCACATGTTCGTAGCGACGAGTACTACAAAAATACGCCAAGAAAACGAACCTTACGTGTCATGACAAAACAATCAACAAAAGTCAACGTCTTTGCCTCAAAGGGCATTTTCGTAAATTCACATTTAAAAATTATAAAGACTATAATTTTTAGGGATGGGTCGTTACACCCAAACCTAAGGGGATAAAATGTAATTTACCCTAAATTTAATTAAAAATAAAAAAATTGCCTAGGCACTAGGCTCATGCCCGCTGCCTGACTAGCGCCTAACGCTTTTTAGAACCTTAGTATTACTTTTAAGGTAAGAAAATTCATCATGATTAGTATAAATAAAAGGTAAATTACATTTTACCATCTCAACTATGAGTCAAATAACAAACTCATACCTTATTTTTTAAACATTGTAATGTTATACATCAACTTACGAATTCGTTGTAATGTCATACATCCGTTAAATTTTCTATCAATTTGGATGCTAAATGATGAGATGGCAGGAGTGAGCTCTACTCCCTCGAACAGAGATCCCAGCCAAATCTCACCCCACCAAATACTAAGGATCCGGAAATCCGGACCGTTGAAATTTGATCAAATGACTACAAACAGGGGGCCCTACTAAAAGTGATAATAATTATAGCCGTTAGATCAAATTTCAAAAATCCTAATCTCTAGATCTTTAGGATTTGATGGGGTGAGATCCGGTTGGGATCTCTGTCCTACTCCCTCACCTAATTGGTTAAGAAATTAATTAGATATTAATAAACTAAGGATTTTTTAGTCTGAACAAAATAAAATTCGTGAAAAAGAAACTCTTTCTCTCTCTCCGGGTTTCTCTACTCCCTAGATCGAACCAGCAGAAGCTTAAGACCAACCATCAGCCCCCGGATCTTCTCCGCCTTCACCTTCATCAACACACTGCAGCACCACGAAGCCCCGAGCTTCAGCAATCCACGAGTTCAACAACGCATTAAAGCCCCACGAATCCCAGGAATCAACGACATTGCTGCAGCCCCGTGTTTTTCTTCTGCAATCTGAGCCTCTACAATCAGCAGCCACGATGTCGTTCATAATTTATCCCGCGAGCCCTCGCCAAGACGTCGTCCACAATTGCTGCTGCTACAACTCATATGAACACGACATTCACGGTCTTTGGATCTGAAGTCGCCGGCGATAAAACTTTCGTTGTTCAACAGCCGAAGATAAAGACGAACCCGGAAAAAGCAATTGTTCTTATGTTAGGAACATCCCAGAAAAATTAGGTAAGAGATTTCAAAATAATGTAACCTCATTTACTTTTGCTTGTCCCTCTCTAGATTCACCATCGGTAATACGATTTGGAGTTCTATTTTTTTGGGTTTCGTCCTTTGAAAATTTCAGTCAGGATTATATGGTGTGTTTGAAATTGCAGAAAGAGATTGGAAAATTTGGGAACGCCAACATTTGCTGCGACATCAGTGACAGTGGAGACGAAGAGAAAGAAGAAGAAGAGAAGAAGGAGAAGGCGCGGGAGGCGGAGTGGTCGACGTTGGGGATCGAGGTGGTGTGGTCGAAGCTGGGGATTACATTTGCCTTGGGATGGGTTTTGGGCTGCAGGTGGTGCCCAATCACAACCAGAAGGTCCAGAACGAGAAGATAAGAGAAGATGGAGAGAGTTTTTTTGTTTAATTGATTTTAATTTTGTTTAGACAAAAAATTATTAATTTATCAATATTTAATTAATTTTTAACTTAAAGTGGCCACCTACCACGTCATCACTAACTAGACAGAAAATTTAACGAAAGCTTGACATTACAAAGGTTATGACAAAGGTTTCATAAGATAAAATATAAGGAAAATTAATGAAAAATATTTGAAAATTTTGAGTTTTAACAATAAGGATAAAATAAAGGATAAAGTGAATAGTATCATGTTTGACTTTTTAGTGTAAAAATGTGTTTTTTCGTTAAAGTGAACAGTATTATAAGCTTTTCGTTAAAACTTCCTAAATATAATATTACAATGTTTAAAACATGAAGTATGAAATTATGATGTGGGGTGGTTTCGTGCCATTTACTCTAAATAAAAATACAAGGCTCTCATCCCCTTCTCACCCACTTTTTAAATTTAGTTTACAACACACTATCAACCACGTGTCTATGCGAAACTCAAATGGTGGACCTAGCACTATGTGGAAGTTGAAATTCACCATAATCTTTCCCTTTTGTTGTTTACGGTTCTACCTCTCCCCTGCATCTGTCCCTACCAAGGCAATCCACCGAATTCTTTATTCAACTTTGACATGCTTCAAATCTAACTAATTATTCTTTGTGTAAATATCATTTTTCAAAAGTTTCAGCAATATGCTTTGACTTATTCGGCAGCGAAGGAAAGGCCAAAATAAATTCGATAGCTAGCTATTAATTTAAGTTAATCATAACGGTGTGGCTCAGTGACTAATGACATATTTTAGATCTGTATTTTACACTACATGCTCTGAATTTAATTTCTGACGCTGATGAATCACACGATGGTAATCAGAAGTAGGTTAATGCTTCTATGAGTTTTTCTCATCCCCGAAAAAATAAACTGTTATGATGAAGCCACTACATAATTTCTTTTTTAAAAGAAAAAAGTCACTCATTTAAGTTGAAATAGACTAATATTATGTGCCTTTTCAGAGTAGTAGAGTTACACTATTGACTGTGAAAACAACAAAGCAACCTTATTTTTGAGTGATGATTCTCGTCGGATTCTCTTTGTGACGATTCCGAGAATCTTCAAATCACATCCATTCATCATATATCGTGCGGTCAGAAATCATGTAAATTTTTTTATTTAAAATTGAATATAAATAGTGTCTGACGAAAACTGACCGCATGTTGTATGATGAACAAATGTGATTGGAGGATTTTCAGGATCCTCACAAAGAGGATCCGGCGAGGATCCGGCGAGGATCTTCTCTCCTTATTTTTCGCTCTTCTTGTCATCCCACAAGTTTTTTTTTAATAAGACCAGTAACTAAAGAATATATAATTTCAAGTGATACTTTACGCTAATTACACTAAAAATAAAAGAAGTTTAAACTCACGACGACATGAGTTAAAGAAAAAGACTCTAACAATACACTATTTGCAGTAGTAAATGAATGATTAAAGGTTCCATCTGGTTCAACATAAACTTAAGCGTAATAAAATTATATTTAAGGTTAAACGTTGCTGCACTTCTTTCAATTGGATCAAGATCTCATTTCATTGGATTGAAATAATCAACCATAATAGTTTTTGGAAAATATTATTGTCACAACCAAAATTTATGTTAAGGTTTTGACTTATACACATTAATGACGTTAAGTTTTTTGGTTCGGTCATGCTGGCCTCGATTGTTAGCATTTATAATTGTTAGCTATTGCATGGACTTTTTGAGCTTTCAAACTTAATTCGGTTAGCACATTTGACACACCCCCCCCCCCCCCCCCCCCTCAAAATAGAGTTGTGTTGTCCGACACATGGAAGGTGACGAAGTCATAGAGTGTGATAGTGTATAAAATATGAATAAATTTGAACCTAAAGGTATCTAAATACTAGAGTGCGCTACGAGTGGGAGCAAACCCATTTCACACGCGATGTCAAAGCATAAAGAAAGTACAGTAGTGTGGGTAAGAATCATACCCTTAAAAGTAGCCACCAATACTAAGATTAGCCATATATCCTCGTCGATACGAACTCAGCAGTTAAAACATGAAGGGGTACAAAACAGAAAGTGTGAGTAAGCAGTAAAACCAAGCTTTCCAAAACTATTACCTTTTTAACAGTAATAACCCCTCACTGTAATTCCCTTATCGTTTTCTATAGGACAGTACTACACACACACACACACACACACACACACATATATATATATATATATATATATATATATATATATATATATTTATCCACCCATGCTCAAAAATGGCCAAAACCATGGGTATGCCATGTCTATAGACTCTACAATGCATTAACAAGTAGGCCAAATGAACTTATTCAATATAAAATGATACATCAGCCGGAATCACCTAACGTGACCCGTACGACTGTACTCATATCTCATCAATCAATGCTAGCATATAAGTTGGGAGTCACCTCTAGTGACCTGTACGACTTATCCACATCTCATCAATCATCCCTGCACACGAGTCGGAACCACCTCTAGTGGTCTGTACGACATGACTGGGTGTAAATAAGTACGCTCAAGTGCTACGATCACGTGAAGACTGTGCGAATAATTGCGGGTCACCTACCAGTCGGAACCACCTATAATGGTTTGTACGACAGGCCTGTGCACCTACCTTGAGGCCAAGGTGAGTGTAAGGTGCGGGAGGTGAACATCACGTGAAGGACTGTGCCCTGGCCACGTGTGGGAGCACTAACACCAGGGTGCAGGTATCCACATCTCATCAATCAATACTAGCATACAAGTCGGGAGTCACCTATAATGACCTATACGACTTAATCTATAGCTCATCAAACATCCTTGCACACGAGTCGGAACCACCGCTAGTGGTCTGTACGACAGGACTGGGTGTAAATAAGTACGCTCAAGTGCTACGATCACGTGAAGACTTTGCGAATAATCGCGAGTCACCTACGACTCGGAACCACCTATAGTAGTTTGTACGACATGCATGTGCACCTACCTTGAGTCCAAGGTGAGCGTAAGGTGCGGGAGGTGAACATCACGTGAAGGATTGTACTCTGGCTACAGACGGGAGCACTAACACCGGGTTGCAGGTTTATGAGCTCTCAATGCATCTCAATATAACATGTACAACTCATGGCAACCAGTACGACAGTATCGGAGTTGCCTAACACATAAATGTAGTCATGCTATAACTCCATCGATTCAACTAATACCATAAACTCACCTGAACTTACCTAGGTGTCCTGCGTTCACCTTCGCACTTAAAAGCATTCCCAATAATTATATGCAAGTAATATACATATAGATATACCATGATGCAATCTAATACTCAACCATGTCGTAGCATTTTCAATTATATACAATACGGTATAAAATGTACAATCAATAACGCCCTACTCCCGAACTACTTATTTTCAGGGATAATTATCCGTGACAAACCCAATTAACACTAATTTAACTAACTAATTCACAAAACTAAAACTTGGCTTTACCAATTTCCTTCGCATTACTCAATTTCTCAAATAAGGCTTTTGTCTCAAATATATTATGGTTGCATCTAACGTCTCGTTAGACTGCCTACGTACCCTAAACAAAGATCAAGCCATTCGTAGTTCATATTAGTACTTCAAGCATTCGCAATAATTATATGAAGGTAATATGCCTAATCAATTTAAAAGTGTCAATGGAACTATCAATAATATGTACGATAAAAGGAAAAGATCCACTCATCTGGAGTCCACGCTATGATTCCTAGCGCACACATCGAGGCGTCCCAAATGATTGGTGCATGTGACCAATTATCGAATCACATCCCAGAACTCTTATCAATAGAATACATAATTCACGTAAAACACATCCTCAAAGACATTTTAAAATAGTTCGAGACCCATTGACCACAAGTCAATCGTCGATCAAAGATCAACGGTAGGGTCTACACCCTATATAACTCGACCCGAAAGATCCGCATATCAGATTTCAAATCCACAACTCCCAACGATCCACAATATGCTTCTAGAATAACATATTAAAATTTCATTACGATCCAACGGTCGGATCTCTGCCAATTGCCCAAAACAAGTAACCGTGAACATTTATTTTACTAACTTACAAATCCAATTCGGGAAGATCTGTACCTCGGATTCCCGATCCATAAATTCCTATGATCTTTAAATATTACGTATTATAATGTATCCAATTTTGGTGACGATCCAACAGTCGGATCGTCGATTCATATTTTTATCAAGTAACGTATAGTAACGAATTCAGGTTCCAACGATCACCCTACGTCATTCAAATATCAAAACTAAATTCAAGACATTCGACATAGCCTAAAAATAGTATTGGCGGCCCACTGGCCATGCGCCGCCGTACGCGCCATCATGGGTGGCGGTTGGCCACCCCGACTTGCCGGAAAATCCAACTATTTCCAAAAATTTTCAAACTTCACAGAAATGAAGATCTCAATGAGTGGAGCAACTTTCATACCTGCCATGAAGTCCAAAAGTGGACGGAAGATGGTCAATTTTTCCCACAAAAGCCGGCGGGTGCCTAAAACTTCTCGGTGTCGATTCATCTTCTACAGTGGTCCAACGGGGTCAAGGTTGGTTGGATTTTGCTCCTGGGATTATAGGCTACAAAGCCCAAGTGGTGGCATCGGCCATCGCTTTTCCGATTTGCCGGAAAATTGAAAAGAGTGGCCAGAGCACTGTTGATTTTTGTCGAATTTCGTGGCCTCCAACCGCCATATACCATGGTTAATCAAGGTGGTTCTTGGGTGAGTTTTGTAGAGGGGAATGAGAGCTTCAAGATGGTGGTGGTGGCGTCGAAAAACTCCATCGAAGTTGGCCGGAATCGGCCTTGGAAAATGGGTGGTCATGCTGGATTGGGCACGGGTGCACGGGAAGCTTTCCCATTTTTTTTTTTCTTTCTTTTCTGATTGGGTCTCACCCTCTCCCTCTAATTCTAATTGGTGCCTTGACCTTATACTTGATTGGTCCTTCCTATTTGTGCCTAAAATCTGATTGGCCACTTTCCCACAAGGTGGGAATTCAAATAATTTATAACTAAACTTTAAATAACCATTTTCAAATGTTCATAACTATACCGTTATAATCCGGACTCACAAATGACTTTCGCCTATGCGTTCACACCAACGAGTACTACGAAAATATGTTAAAAGAATAAGTCATACGTCTCTTTAGACGATGGTGAACATAAGTCAAAATCTTTGCCTCTAGGGCATTTTCGTAAATTCACGCTTTTAAAATAAAATAAAAACGTAAAATTTGGAACGGATTGTCACAATCTACCCACCTTAAGAAAATTTCGTCCTCGAAATTTAAAATAATCAGTTAAATGTAGAATACTCAAAATTAAAGAGAGATATGTACGTAAATGCATACACGAGGAAGACATCAAGTTATAGCGACTACATAAAAGAGGATGACATTCTGTCGTGATCGGAGTGTAGTGACTCTTCTTTCATGCCTCCAAATTCCTACTTTCTTTCTCCTTCAGTACCATGCCAAAATATAATATTTTTTCATAAACGTGTTCAAAGCGTAACGCACTTCGAAATTAAGCATGTAATATTTTTGGGTCAAGCCCAACCAACAATTAACTAATTAAATAAGTAAATACAAATATTAACGTAGAATAATCTACTTGTTTACTTGCTTAACAACCCAACGAATAAGTTATTAATATTACGATCTACAGCCCACAATACCAACAATTCACTGTTGTCTTGATAAGCAAGTAACAATTCTCAAGGGTGCAATATTACCATCTTGCCCCTCAATGGGAAATACACATACAAGCCTCGATCGTACTCATTCACTACCTTCTTAGGCAACATTGTCAATAACATAAATTTTCTACATCACAATCTCAATCAATCAAATATTTGTTCACAATATTCTTCTGTAAATCACAAGCTACACATACAATATTTATATTATATTTCAAATGATACCATACTCCTAAACAGGAATGTAACCGTCGTTACCCATAATTCTAACAAAAGTAAGCGTCTATTAAATATACATTGTGCGTAAAATCTCTATACATCAACTCCAATGATGCCATAGTTAACCCAAAATTGTAACCGTGGTTACAAGTGACTAGAATAGAGATAAAGATATACTGCAACCATGCTAATGGTGGGACAAACAAGATGCAACTCGTCCACAAAGGTCTAAGTAACTCATTTCAAACTAATCGTTAATCTAGGGGTAGAAATGCAATACTGAACAACTTCTAATACTCAAAACCTTCATAACGACTTCCAAAGGCTTGGAAGTGAAACATGTAACACGATGAAATATAAATACACCAAGATGATAATCGTGTCGGGTTTCTATTTGCTAAATTTGTATAGAAGTCTAGGAGTAGTTTTTTCAAAAAGTCATCATCCTTTAGACGCAATTAGAAAATTGTAGTTGTCCAGGAAGTTTGAACTCTATATCCTCAATATCCCCACAACATTAATCAAAAGCGGGGTGCATCTAGAGTGAGGATTCATTTAAAACACATCAAAGGGAGCCTCGATTTTATCTCTTCCTTACTTCCACATTTGAACACATCACAAAGAGCACTTCTAGATCACATCACCCGAAGAGGTTGACTACATCCCACTTCTATCTTAGTGGTCTTCACAAGTGTCTTGTTGAAATTTCAACACCCATTTTAAGGAAATAACTATTGCCAATACTTCAATTTTTAGGGCAAGAAGAATATTGTTTTCTACTTAAGTAAAACAACCACCAATCGAAATACTACATGAGCGTAATCTTGGTTCAGCATCATAATTATTGAGCGTAATCTTGGTTCAGCATCACAATTATTGACTTTCACATTCTCTACACATACAAAATATCCCGAATTGATAGTGAACAATGATACTTCCCAACTTTCACTTGTATAACAAAATGATCAGTCATTCAAACCATATTCGAACCATTTCTTGATATGTTAAAGGTAACTCCATGTCGATACTCATAATTGCTGATTAAATTCTTCCACTACCACTGTCAAAAACTTAGTCCATTTCAAAAATTTGAGCGTATCAAAGAAGTTCTAAGGTCAATAAAGGTTTCGGACACGTTCTCCACCGAGAAATATCATCTAAGTAAAAATAATAAATGTTAACTTCAAGTCATGGATAAAATAACTCATTCCAAATGGTTCTCGCTAGCATCGATGCGAAAGTGGCGCATACACCCGCCAAATCTATCTGTCATGAATTCCTCACTAACCGAGCGTAAAACCATGTCATAAAGGTTAAAAGAACATTGAAGAAATTAAGGGTCAAAATAGTTCATGAAATCTAAAGTACAAGATATCCGGATTAAATATACGATTTCAATGTCTAAGTGGTCCTCCTGAACAGTTTTTCCCTATCCAACTGACATGGGAAATAGGCCGGTGACTCTAAATCAACCCAACTACTTTTAATACCAGGAGGTGAAGTTAAGGGTACGAACAAAGTTGATGTAGATTAATATTAAAAAGTCAAACGATTCCAAAAGTGATGAGTTATGTTAAAAAAAACTGAACAATTCCAATGTTATCCCAAGCCAAAAAAATAGAGAGGTAAAATTTAAAATAATCTAACAAGATTTCTTAATGATCAAAAAGTAATGTCACAAAATATTAAACTACCAGGGACCAAAAGAAATTTCCCAACATGTTCTTCCGTCGAGGGTTACCACTTTAGCACCACGTTGCCACATGAGACATTTCCAGAGTCCTAACTAAAAAGGGACTTCACAAGATTTCTATTAAGTGATATTCTAACAATACTACCAAGAAATCAAAACTAGCTGAGATTTCCAATCTCAAGAGGATCAATTCTAACAACGGAAGAATGATGATGGAATTATTTGGTAAAATCTCTGGTGATACACGATTATCAATACATTAACTTGGGCTATCAACTTGCCTCAAATCTACACCTTTCCCCCTTAAGGGAAATCTTCGTTTTAATTCTAAGGACATTGCCAAAATGATCATCTAAAATGTCGTGAAGACAACATAACTGTCCAAAACTTAAGAAAAGTTAGCATATTTTTCCATATTCAACGAGGTGGCATCATTCGAACGTTAAACACAAGAACCAAGAATGCTCACATCATGCGTGTGATGAACAAAATATTGCCCAACTTATGCTCTGATACCAAACTGACACCCCCCGACCCAGAATGTCCACTAGGACCCCAAATCGAGCTGTGTTGGCCGACACATGGAAGGTGACGAAGTCATAAAGTGTGATAGTGTATAAAATGTGAATAAATTTGAACCTAAAAGTGCCTAAATACTAGAGTGCGCTACGAGTGGGATCGAACCCATTTCACACGCGATGTCAGAACATAAATAAAGTACAGTAGCGTGGGTAAGAATCATACCCTTAAAAGTAGCCACCAATACTAAGATTAGCCATATATCCTCGTCGATACGAACTCAGCAGTTAAAACCTGAAGGGGTACAAAACAGAAAGTATGAGTAATTAGTAAAACCAAGCTTCAGAAAACTATTACCTTTCTAACAGTAATAACCCCTCACTGTAATTCCCTTATTGTTTTCTATAGGACAGTACTATATATATATATATATATCCACCCATGCTAAAAAATGGCCAAAACCATGGGTATGCCATGTCCATAGACTCTACAATGCATTAACAAGTAGGCCAAATGAACTTATTCAATATAAAATGATAAATCAGCCGGAATCACCAAACGTGACCCATACGACTGTACTCATATCTCATCAATCAATGCTGGCATATAAGTCGGGAGTCACTTCTAGTGACTTGTACGACTTATCCATATCACATCAATCATCCCTGCACACGAGTCGGAACCACCTATAGTGGTCTTTACGACAGGACTGGGTGTAAGTAAGTACGCTCAAGTGCTACGATCACGTGAAGACTGTGCGAATAATCGCGGGTCACCTACGAGTCGGAACCATCTATAGTTGTTTGTACGACAGGCCTGTGCACCTACCTTGAGTCCAAGGTGAGCGTAAGGTGCGAGATGTGAACATCACGTGAAGGACTTTGCCCTGGCCACGGGCGAGAGCACTAACACCGGGGTGCAGGTATCCATATCTCATCAATCAATACTAGCATACAAGTCGGGAGTCACCTATAGTGACCTATACGACTTAATCTATAGCTCATCAAACATCCTTGCACATGAGTCGGAACCACCTTTAGTGGTCTGTACGACAGGACTGAGTGTAAATAAGTACGGTCAAGTACTACGATCACGTAAAGACTGTGCGAATAATCGCGGGTCACCTACGAGTCAGAACCACATATAGTGGTTTGTACGACAGGCCTGTGCACCTACCTTGAGTCCAAGGTGAGCGTAAGGTGTGGGAGGTGAACATCACATGAAAGATTGTGCCCTGGCCATGAACGGGAGCACTAACACCGGGGTGCAGGTTTATGAGCTCTCAATGCATCTCAATATAACATGTACAACTCATGGCAACCAGTACGACAATATCAGAGTTGCCTAACACATAAATGTAGTCATGCTATAACTCCATCGATTCAACTAATACCATAAACTTACCTAAACTTACCTGGGTGTCCTGCGTTCACCTTTGCACTTGAAAGCATTCCCAATAATTATATGCAAGTCAACCGTACATATTATTGATAGTTTCATTGACACTTTTAAATTGATTAGGTATATTATCTAGCAACCGTCAACCGTCAATCGTCAATCAAAGATCAACGGTAGGGTCTACACCGTATATAACTCGACCCGAAAGATCCGCATATCAGATTTCAAATCCACAACTCCCAAAGATCCAGAATATGCTTCTAGAATAACATATTAAAATTTAATTACGATCCAACGGCCGGATCTCCGCCAATTGCCCAACAAGTAGCCATGAACATTTATTTTACTAACTTACAAATCCAATTCGGGAAGATCCGTAAATTCCTATGATCTTTAAATATTAAGTATTATAATGTATCCAATTTTGGTGACGATCCAACGGTCGGATTGTCGATTCATATTTTTATCAAGTAACGTATCGTAACGAATTTAGGTTCCAACGATCACCCTACGTCATTCAAATATCAAAACTGAATTCAAGACATTCGACATAGCCTAAAAATAGCATTGGCGGCCCACTGGCCACGCGCCGCCGTACGCGCCACCGTGGGTGGCGGTCGACCATCCCGACTCGCCGGAAAATCCAACTATTTCCAAAAATTCTCAAACTTCACAGAAATGAAGATCTCAGTGAGTGGAGCAACTTTCATACCTACCACGAAGTCCAAAAGTGGACGGAAGATGGTCAATTTTGTCCACAAAAGCTAGCGGGTGCCTAAAACTTCCCGGTGTTGATTCGTCTTCTACAGTGGTCCAACGGGGTCAAGGTTGGTTGGGTTTTGGTCCTGGGATTATGGGCTACAAAGCCCAAGTGGTGGCATCGGCCATCGCTTTGCCGAAAAATTGAAAAGAGTGGCCGGAGTGTTGATTTTCGTCGACTTTCGTGGCCTCCAACCGCCATATACCATGGTTAATCAAGGTGGTTCTTGGGTGAGTTTTGTAGAGGGGAATGAGAGCTTCAAGATGGTGGTGGTGGCGTCGAAAAACTCCATCAAAGTTGGCCGAAATTGGCCTTGGAAAATGGGTGATCACACAGGGTTGGGCACGGGTGCACGGGAAGCTTTCCCATTTTTTCTTTTTTCTTTCTTTTCTAATTGGGTCTCACCCTCTCCCTCTAATTCTAATTGGTTCCTTGACCTTATACTTGATGGTCCTTCCTATTTGTGCCTAAAATCTGATTGGCCACTTTCCCACAAGGTGGGAATTCAAATAATTTATAACTAAACTTTAAATAACCATTTTCAAATGTCCATAACTATACTGTTATAATCCGTACTCGCAAACGGCTTTCGCCTATACGTTCACACCAACGAGTACTACGAGAATATGTTAAAAGAATAAGTCATACGTCTCTTTAGACAATGGTCAACGTAAGTCAAAATCTTTGCCTGTAGGGCATTTTAGTAAATTCACGCTTTTAAAATAAAATAAAACGTAAAATTTGGAACGGGTTGTCACAACATTCCTTGTTTATAATAACTCACAATATCGTATGACATATCTCAATATATGGTTCAACGCTTAATCTAGCAACAACATTATAGTTCTTACTTTGTCAACAAACAAAGTTACCACCAATAATTGTAAAATAACATGAGTGTTGAAAACATTGGCAATGTTGAATGCAGTGTTGAAAACATTAGCATGGTTATGAATACCCACACAGATTTTCAATACCCACACAAAGGGATGTAGACTTTGGAAATAAAGGTGATCGTATTTTCAAAGTCATGTACTGTAAATTTCAAAATGTTTGTTTGGAGTTGCTCTATAAATAGAGCACTCCGACTACTATCAAGATACACAGAGTAAGAAAGGAAATATCAATAACATCAGTATCTATTCCTACCTCTTTTATTTGACATCCTCTTGTAATATAATTACAGTGTAATATTTTACACATCCTTCGCTCCTGTCAGTAGTAAAGGTTATCTCTCTAACTTTGACATATTTACAACACATTATCAGCACGACTCTCTAAATATAGCCATTTCTCATTTCTCTTTGCCGAAAGAAATCATTCATGTTTCCTCTAAGGATTTTACTGTTCATCTTATTTCTCTGCCTTAACTGATGGATATACCCTCACGAAGAACTGTTTACATCATGCATGCTTTTAGTTCTTAACCTAACAGTTACATGTATCTTTGATTTCTTGTTTGGTGTAGATCTTGATTACTAACCCAGTGTTTATTTATGTTAATTTTACTGCAATCCAAGATGGTGTGGTACAATCGTCCATCTTGAACTGTAAATTTAATCTTACTGTAATCTAAGATGGTGTGGTACAATCGCCCATCTTAAACTGCAAATTTAATCCTACTGCAATCCAAGATGGTGCGGTATCATTGCCTATCTTGGACTGCAGATTTAATTTTACTGCAAATTTTAGGTGGAGCAGTATAATCGCCCACCCTACCCTGCATATTTAAATTTCCCTGATGTTTAATTTCATTACAATTTTAGGTGGTGTGGTATAATCGTCCACCCTACTATTTGTATTTAAATTTCCCTATTACTTGAGTGGTTTAGAATAATCACCCATCCTATGTTATGTTATTTCAATGAAAATGGTGCGGTACAATCGTTCTCCTCATTCATCATGTAAATCTCGAGCCTAAAGTTTCGAGTGCTTATCATTTTGGCTTGAAGATCAAAATGAAGAATTTGTAAGAACCAGAAATTCTAACACTATATTCCCTAGATTACATATTATTGCAAGTTCTTACATATCTCAGTTTTCTTTCAGAAAAGAAAATGGTAAACTTAGCAAAACTTGATTTTGTTGCCCTATACATTACTGGGAAAAACTACCCTAGCAGGGTAATGGATGTCAAGGACAGGGAATCTTGCAGAGACAATCAAGGAGGAGAACATTGCATCTTCTCAAGATCGGGCGAAGGCCATGATCTTTATTCGTCGTCACCTTGATGAAGGATTAAAAAGTGAGTACCTAACTGTTGAAGATCCGTTAACTCTTTGGAAGATATTAAGAAACAGATACAATCATCAGAAAACGGTGATTTTTCCAAGAGCTCATTATGAGTGGATCCAGGATTTCAAGTCAGTGGCTGAGTACAATTCTGCGATGTTCAAAATTAGTTCCCAGATGAAACTCTATGAGGAAACCATCACTGAGTAAGATATGCTGGAAAAGACTTTCAACACCTTTTATGCTTCCAACGTGCTCTTGCAGCAACGGTATAGAGTGCAAGGTTTCACTGAATATAACCAACTGATCTCTGTACTCCTGGTTGCTGAACAAAACAATAAGCTCCTACTGAAAAATCATCATTCCTGACCTACTGGATCTACACCATTCCCAAAAGTGAATGTTATTTCCCTCGAAGTAAACGACACATCCTCTGATGGCAATAATCATAAACGAGGACGTGGTCACATGCGAGGACGGTGGAACGGGAAAGGCAAGAACATGGTATCCAGTTTCACAACCAGGTTCCAAGGTATAATTCAGGCCGAGCTTCAAAAATGTAAATTATCACAAAGGTAGAGCTTATATGAACAATGCTCCTAGAAACTCTGAATGAGCTTGTCATAGGTATGGTGGCAATGGGCAATGGACGCGTACTTGTCGTACCCTAAAACATCTGGTGAATCTGTATCAAGCCTCCCTCAAGGATAAGGGTGTTGAGAACAATTTTCTCGACCAGGCTAAACCACTGGATATACCTGACCCAGTATGTGACTTATCATGGTAGTTGAACACAACCCACCTAGATGTCTCAGACTTCATTGTGGAAAGGGGGAATGAAGTTTATCGGTCCGACTGAATCGTTTATGTTTGATGTACTGAACTTATAGTTTAAAACTAGCATTTCATATTCAATAAAAGTGACATTTAAATTTTCTGTTATAACTTGCTTTTAACTGTATGGATAAAAACTATGGTCATTCTTAAAACATGAGAAATAGCAGAGATATTTTTCTTGCAGACAGCGCAACCACGCATACAATACTTCAAGATCGAAAATATTTCTCAAGATTGATGCTTACAAAAGTAAGGGTAACAACAATATCAGTGCAATCAGATGTGATTGAAGGCTCATGGAAAGCCCAGATTATGTTACCAAATGGAACATTATTGTCCATACAGAATGTGTTGTACGCTACCCGATCTACTCGAAATTTGTTAAGTTTTAAAGACATACGTTTAAATGGATACCATATTGAAACAAAAAGTGCAGAAAATGTAGAGTATTTATGCATTACCTCCAATGATACCTATAAGCGTATTTTGGAGAAGTTGCATGGTTTGTTGAGTGGATTGTATTATACATACATAAAGACAGTTGAATCACATACTGTCATGAACCAAAAGTTCATTGATCCAAAAGTTTACATTCTTTGGCATGACCGTCTAGGTCACCCAGGATCTAGCATGATTCGTAGAATCATTACCAACTCTAATAGACATCCATTATTGAAGAGACACATTGTTATCTCAAATGATAACCCTTGTAAGGCTTGTTCTCAAGGGAAGTTGATAATTAAACCATCACAACTAAAGGTTGATGCTGAATCCCCATCACTTCTGCAAAGAATTTAAGGGGATATTTGTGGGCATATTCAACTATCCTATGGACCATTTCAATATTTTATAGTTCTGGTTTATGCATCTACCCGATGGTCACATGTTTGTCTCTTGTCTACTCGGAATGCAGCTTTTGCGAGACTTCTTACTCAGATAATTAAGTTGCGAGCACAGTTCCCAGATTACCCCATTAAGTCAATCCAACTTGATAACGTTGGTGAATTTACGTCTCAAACTTTTGATGATTATTGCATGACATTGGGCATTGATTCCTCATGTCCATACTTAAAATGGTTTAGCAGAAGCATTGATCAAACGACTTCAGTTAATAGCTCGCATTCTGCTCATGAAAACAAAATTGCCAGTTTTTGCATGGGGACATGCCATCTCACATGCTGTATCATTGGTTCGATTGAGACCTATAGCCAACCACAAATACTCTTCAGTACAACTCGTGTTTGGGCATCAGCCAAACATTTCACATTTACAAGTTTTTGGTTGTGCTATTTATGTACCTATTACACCACCACAACGAACTAAAATGGGACCTCAACGCAGACTGGGAATTTACGTGGGTTTTGATTCACCATCTATCATTAGATATTTGGAACCCTTAACAGGTGATATGTTTACAGCTCGTTTTGCTGATTGTCACTTTGATGAGACAGTCTTCCCTTCGTTAAGGGGGGAAAAGATAGTTCCAGAAGAACGGAAAGAGCTGACATGGGTTGTTCCCACCTTATTTTATTTTGATCCACGTAGCACTTAATGTGAAAATGATCGTTCATCTTCAAAGTATTGATAATCAAATGCCAAATGCATTTAATGATGCTATAAAAGTGACAAAATCACATATACCAGCTGCAAATGCACTTGCAAGAATCGATATCCCTGTTAGAAAAAATAAAGTGGCAGCGAATGATTCATCTGGTGCATGCTTGAAGCGTGGTAGACCCCCAGGTTCAAAAGATTCAGCCCCTCGAAAGAAAAAGTCGAGAGCACAACTGAATCCAAATGAAATCATTCAAGAAAAAAAAAATGAATGACACATCCACAATTCATAATTCTGTACTTTCAGAAAAAGAAAATGTCCTTGATGAGACTATAGACATCGAAATTTCAGTGAAATAAATGTTAACCAATGTATTAAAATTACAACATTTATTCATTTCACCTACATCACACATTCATTTCACCTACAACTTCCATTTATTTCACCTACATCGCACACTCATTTCACCTACAACTTCCACTTACTTCACCAACCTCACACAGTTACTTCACCTACCAACTCCATTTATTTCACCTACAACATTCACTCACTTCACCAAAAAAAATGGATGGTGGTGATTCACTCTCAAAACCTATAAATAGGCTTCTCCATCAAGAGAAAATGGGAGGAATTTATATCACACCAAAACCTTGAAGCCTTGAAACTCTAAAGCTCTCAAGCAAATCCCGAATGATCAAGAAATCACTATTTGTTCTTCGTCAAATCCTCCTTCAAGATCAAGCCCCAACGGCCCTTGAAGAACTTCCACCAACTCAAGATCAAGCCCCGACGGCCCTTGAAGAACTTCCACCAACTCAAGATCAAGCCCCGACGGCCCTTGAAGAAAGTGTTCATCGTTCATCATCCGTTCATCCTAAGATCAAACCCCAACGGTCCTTTGGATCAACAACCTCAACAAATCCACACATCCAATCGTTCTTCAAGATTCAGCCCAAAAACCCTTAAAGATCCGCTCATCCATCAACCTTCAAGATCAAGCCCAAAAGCCCTTGAAGAAATCCACACAACCATTATTCAAGATCAAGCCCAAAAGCCCCCCTTGAAGAACTTTCACCAACTCAAGATCAAGCCTCGACGGCCTTTGAAGAAAGTGTTCATCGTTCATCATCTGTTCATCCTAAGATCAAGCCCCAATGGCCCTTTGGATCAAGAACCTCAACAAATCCACACATTCAATCGTTCTTCAAGATTAAGCCCAAAAGCCCTTGAAGATCCACTCATCCATCAACCTTCAAGATCAAGCCCAAAAGCCCCCTTGAAGACCTGTTCATCAACCTTCAAAGATCAAGCCCTGAAGACCCCTTGAAGAAACTTCCCTCAACCTTCAAGATCAAGCCCCAACGGCCCTTAAAGAAACTTCAAACTGTTCATCCAAGATCAAGCCTCGACGGCCCTTGGATCAATCGCACATCCACAAATCAACACCTTACAGAGATCGAATCAGAGGATCAAATTACAAAGAGATTGTAACCCCAAAATCATTAATTAATACAAAATATATTTTGTACACGTGTTCTTGTTTCAGGAATTTTTCGTGTTTACAGAGACATATGTACCTGAAGAAACAGAGGTATATGAAAGCAAAGAAATCTCCATAAATTATGTTTGTACTAATGAATTGTGGGATCAGAATGAAATAATCATTGACGACATGTTCGCATTCGCGGTAACCACTTAAATCATATTAAGTGATGATCTTGAGCCCCACTATGTTGATGAATACAAACAGAGACAAGATTGGTCTAAGTGGAAAGATGCAATCCAAGCAGAATTAAATTCCTTGGAAAGGCGAAATATTTTTGGACCAATAGTCCAAACCCTGCCTGGTGTAAACCCCAAGGAAATGCAATGGGAACAACGAGATTGTAAGATATAAAGCACGACTCGTTGTACAAAGTTTTTCGCAAAGACCTGTAATTGATTATGAGGAGACATACTCTCCTGTAATTGACGCAATTACGTTCCGTTACTTAATAAGTTTAGTGGTTTCAGAAAAATTTGACATGCAACTTATGGATGTCATCACCGCGTATCTATATGGAGAATTAGATGCTGACATATATATGAAAGTCCCAAAATGACTTAAGTTACCTAAAACAACTAACAAACCACGAGGTATGCTCTCAATTAAATTAAGGCGATCATTATATTGGCTGAAACAATCTGGACGAATGTGGTATAATCGTTTCAGTTAGTATTTGATTAAAGAAAGATATATCAACAATGTCATTTGCCCTTGTGTGTTCATTAAGAAATCCAAATCTGGATTTACTATAGTGACAGTATATGTCGATGATATGAACTTAGTTGGAACCCCTAAAGAGCTCAATAAAATTGTTGAATATCTAAAAAACGAATTTGAAATGAAAGACTTTGGAAAAACAAAATTTTGTCCTGGCCTGCAAATCGAGCATTGTGCTAGTGGAATTTTGGTCCACCAATCAGCTTACATTGAAAAAACTCTGAAGCGATTTAGCATGGACAAGGCTTATTCACTCAGCATACCAATGATTGTTTGTTCTCTGGACATTAAGAAATATCCATTCCGTCCAAAAAAAGATGATGAAATGGTCATTGGTCTAGAAGTACCATATCTAAGTGCAATAGGTGCTTTATTGTATTCAGCACAATGTATTAGACCAGATATAGCCTTTTCAATCAACCTGTTAGTAAGGTATAGCTCTGCTCCAATAATTCGTCATTGGAAGGGAGTCAAAGATGTATTGCGATACCTTCGTGGGACAACAGACATGAGTCTCTTCTACTCAAAGAAATCCACAAATGACCAAGTCCTTGTTGGATATGTAAATGCTGGTTTTCGCTCTGATCTGCATAAAGCTCGCTCACAAACTGGATATGTGTTCAAGAATGGAGATACAACAATCTCATGACACTCAACAAAGCAAACATTAGTTGTTACATCTTCAAATCATTCAGAAATATTTGTTTTACATGAAGCAAATCGTGAATGTTCTTGGTTAAGATCAATGATCCATCATATTCAGAATTCTTATGGTTTACCCTCAAAGACAGATACTCCAACTGTCTGCAGCATGTGTTGTCCAAATGAATAAAGGATTCATCAAGGGCGATAAGACTAAACACATATCTCCAAAAATTTTCTGTGCACATGAGCTTCAAAATGCTAAAGTTATTGAAATCAAACAAATTCATTCCAATGAAAATCTGGCAGACTTGTTCACCAAATCTCTACCAAAATGCACATTTCAGAAGATAGTGCAAAGTATCGGATTATGTCGACTTACCAAATAGCTAAATTTGGAAAATGCGGAATCAGGAGGAGCATCCATGATACATGCATATTGTACTCTTTTTCCTTCGATTAGGATTTTTCCCACTGGGTTTTTCCTATCAAGGTTTTAACGAGGCAACATAAGCATAACAATCCAAGTAAATTTGTACTCTTTTTCCTTCGCTATGGTTTTTTCCCACTGGATATTTCCAAACAAGGTTTCAACGAGGCAACTGATGTTGATATGTAGGCATCCAATGGGGAGTCTTGAAAACATTGGCAATGTTGAATACAGTGTTGAAAACATTGGCAATGTTGAATGCAGTATTGAAAACATTAGCACTGTTATGAATGCCCACACATATTTTCAATACCCACACAAAGGGATGTAGACTTTGGAAATAAAGGTGATCATATTTTCAAGGTCATGTACTGTAAATTTCAAAATGTTTGTCTGGAGTTGTTCTATAAATAGAGCACTCCAACTACTATCAAGATACATAGAGTAAGAAAGGAAAGATCAATAACATTAGTATCTATTCTTACCTTTTTTATTTGTCATCCTCTTGTGCTATAGTTACAGTGTAATATTTTACACCTGCTTCACTCCTATCATTAGTAAAGGTTATCTCTCTAACTTTGACATATTTATAACAATGAGATAGATAGTTTGTCTATAATAGATTCGGCCCAATCTGCATATGAATAACTCTCAACATGAAGGTGTAGATTTTTTTCTTTACTAGAAACAATAGTTTGATATTTCGTTAATCACAAAACAAATACGGAGGTGTTAATTTGGTACAATGCTCTAGTGACCAAGAAAATGATAAAGAATGAATTTGCTCAAAAGACAACTGAAGTAAACCCCTAAACGGTTACCGCATGTACTAAATCTACAAATGCCACCAATAATAATCTGTCACAAAACGATACGCGCAACATATATGTATTAACGACTACAACAAATCACTGCCGAATAGTGAGGCCACTTAAAGTCATCGCGGAGGTGTGAGACCACAAAAAGTCATCGTTGATAGATAAGACCAATAATTTGTTGCTCAAGGCGAAAACCACACTCAGCCATCACTATAAAGCGACCACAACACTCGCTAGGCGAGATAACAAAACTACCCCTATGCCAACAAGGGACCCACCAAATAACTCATGAAGTAACAACTACCTGCAACATCATCGCTCAACCAATTTGAAGCTCAACACGGTGAAGCCGCCATACCTTCACGCCTAAGGCAGCGAAACTGACACAATTGATCACCAAAGGAAGCGCAAGCGCTCAATCCCAATGGCTAGGGCGTACAGCCGTCAAGTCCAGTCACCAAGGCAGTTAGCCATCAAATCAGGCCACAATATGAAGTGGGACGCCATTTATGAACGCCTAAGATGGCAGAGATGAAAGATCTGGTCGCCCAAGGCGGCTTAAATGCCAGATCTCATTGCCTAGGGCGACAACCTTCAAAAATCCAGTCACCCAAAGATGGAAAACATCTGATCTAATGGCGTAAGACAGCACAACCATAAAAGCAAGTCGATGAGGTTGTCACCACTACGGTTTCCAAGCAAATGGGGTGGATTCGACCCCCCTAAAACCAAAAACCATCCCAAAATCATAAATCTATCTCCAAATCAAACGAAAAGGCCTTGTGATGATGGAAAATTTGATTTTGGGTAGAGGCTCCAATAAAGCCATGAAAAAGTGGTTGCCCACAAAAAGATGGTGGAGATGAGATGTGTAAAATTTTTGAATAGAGATGAAAGAGATACGCTGGAGAAAAGGAACAGACAGGGGAGGGGAGTGGATGCGACATTGGGAACTGGGAATGAGAGGGTATATGGAAGGTCTAGAAGAAGTAGAAATATGGGGATATGCTTAGGGGGAGGAAAAGAGAGGCTATTGCTAACCCAAGCCGAAGCAAGGGCCCGTGATGCTTGAGATTTCAATTAGGGTTGGTTTTTGGTAGGGGTGGCAATTGGGTGGGTTGATCAAGTTGGACTTCAACTTGTTGGCCAATCCTAATAAACTTGAATTGGCATTATTGAACCATTTTCACCCAAGAAAATGGGCAAAGCAACCCACCCAAACCATTTTAAGGCGGGTTGTGTTGGACTGATTTTACGAGTTGAGATTATTTACTTTCTTTCTTATACCTAAAGGGAGTATGAGTGACAAAAATCTACAATACATATCATATTAGTCTTAAGTCACATGCACATTTGGTGGTGTAGCCACTACTTATTACTTAATATTTAAATTTTATTATTGAAATAAAGTATAAATAAATAAGTGTGTTTAATAACTATAAGATTTTATGTATTCTTACATGTAATATACATTATATTTAAGAAATTTTGATATTTGGGAAAGTCGGTTTCTACCGGGTTAATAATACTTTAACCCACATGTGGAGCAAAAAATAATCAAGAAAAATACGGAGGTGACACGTGGATTTTTGGGTCAAAAAGACAAGATTACCCTTGAGGCATACCAAGATTTCTACGCCTAAGCATTGGACAATCATCCCTCAATCAAGTCAAAAGTGCCCAAAATAGGTATTTATTCAAAACCTATTTCATCCATCCTCATCAAATCTTCTTTACAAGGTAGCCCCCAAATCATTCATTTCTAATTATATTAATTAGCTAATTAATTGATTTATTACTCAATTAATTTATTAATTAGCTAACAAATTATAAATCTCACCCAAAAAAACCCTCCAAGTGGTCGGTCCCATCCTCCCAAAGGGGCCGGCCACACCCCTATAAATACCATCTCATTTTCTTCAAAACTCAATTCCAACTCTCTTACAAAATTCTCTAAATTCTCCAAACATTATTCCCTCAAAATTCTAACTTTGGCATCGTAGGTTCTTCTGTCACATCCCGACTTAGGCCCCCATCACATCCGGGACTCGACTCTGCCATAGCACGATATTGTCCGCTTTGGGCCCCTACCACGCCCTCACGGTTTTGTTTCTGGGAACTCACACGAGAACTTCTTAGTAGGTCACCTATCTTGGGATTGCTCTCGCGCGAACTCGCTTAACTTTGGAGTTCCTACGAAACCCGAAGCCAGTGAGCTCCCAAAAAGTCTCGTGCTAAGCAGAGATAGGAATATACATACAAGGCTTACATGATTCACTCCCCTGGACAATGTGGGATGTTACATCTTTGGCCAAAGCCCCCTATTCATCATGGGCGCATAAGGCTTTTGGCTTTAACATAAGGTGTTATTTGTTTTGTAGGTGCAATTTTTTTCAAGAAAAAGAAGACAGAAATTTGCATCCACAAATTGGTGTTTTCATTAAGAGTCTTGATCAAACGCTAGTAGAGGACTCTCGCATTCAAGGTTTTTCATTTTCTTGTTCACTTGTAGATTTTTCGTACGTTCTTATTCTTAGAATTTTTATTTTTAAAAATTATTCGATAAACGTAAAAGAAAAGTACAGTGGCAAGAGATTCGAAAACCTCGACGAACGGAAACTCCAACATTCAAGGATTAGGACTGTGGCGGTCTACGAGGCTCAACACAACGATGAATAGAGTGGTACCACCCCCACGGGGCACCACCATGGCAACCACCACAATGGCCACCACTGCAGCCACTCTCGGCAAGACCCACAGTGCCATAACCACAGCCCAAGCCGTGTCATTCAAGCCCACACGTGATGCGAGAATTATACGCACACAAATTAAACCCTCTTTTTATCAATTGTAGTGAAGAATGTAAGTAGGGATCGTTCTGGACCGGGGATTAGGAGGGATTGTTAATCACTTGGATTTGACTCAAAAACGTAAAAACACAATATAAAACACCAAACTAGACCCAAAGAATGCAAAACTAAAGTTTAAAACACTAAGACAAACCAAAAGACTCAAAACAGCACCAAAACACTCAAAACTGCCTTAAAAACACAATCTGGGCAGTTTTGAGCACTTTGACTACTTTGGACGAAATTGGGTAATAAATTGATTCAAAACACTTAGAAACACAAACTAAGACACTTTCTAACTAAATTGGACACTAAAGTAAAGGGGGATTGAGGTTTTGACGAATTTGAAAACAAAACTTAAAACTTTGTAAAACGAACAGATTTTTAAACGAATTTGGATTTAATGATTGGAATGAAGGCTAGCTAAGGGGTTCATCTCCACACATGTTATACTTGCATATAAAACGATTTCCAATTGCTTTTCAATAACCCATGAATTCTCAACGCCCCAAGTTAATTAGGTTCGCTTAAATTAACCTTCAGATTTTCCTAACGTTATTGAATTGGATGATTGCATACGATAACCCAAAACATTCCCCACAAGTCCCCTACATGATTGCATAATAGAGATACAAGCAAGAATCATTAAGTTCTATGAAAACCATAAGCATTGACGAAGCACTTGTTACTATGATTGCATGAAACTTATGCCAAGAATTTACTTGACGCGATTGAGATCATCAACCTTTACTACTTGTGAATATAATTCCATAACGATTAGGTGAAATTTCCTTATATCCTAGCATCCAATTTATGCATGATAATTAAGCGTGCACTCTCAACCAACACACATAAATCAATGTAATTCACATAGATAAGTAAATTGAATTCACAACTTATGAAACGCAATTAGAAGTAATCAAATCATATCGCAAGCATAAACATGTATTTCGAATCCCCCCCTAGCCAAGGGGGGGTTTAGTTCCTCATACGCACAAAACAAAGAGAATTGAATTTAAACATTGAAATCAAAGGAAAAGAAACACCTAGAAATTCCAGCGACGCGAACTTGAATTGCATGAACTTCCGAGCTTCCTTCTCCTCCTCCTTGGTGCGGCAAAGGTCTAGGGACAGATTTAGGGCCTTAGGTGTATGGATGCATGGTTATGGAGGGATGTAGTAGTGTTTAGGGGAAGGGGATGGTGCGGCAAGGCTTAAAACTAAGGAGAAAGGTGTTTGGTGGCTGCGGCAAGGGTGTGGAGAGGGTTGGACGAATTTCTGAAATTAATGAATGTGTATGAGAGGTGGTGATCTGATCTAGGGGTTAATATGAGTATATATAGGCACTTAAAACCCTAGGGTAATCAGATATGGACTTGAATAACCCAAATCCACAAGGAAATAGGCTTAGAAATCAGAAATAGAAAGGGATAATGCTTCCTAGGTGCGGCAGGTAAGGAGATAAGGTGATAAGGCTTCTAGAATGCCTTGCAAGGCAAGGGAAATCAGCTTTCTAGAAGGATTTGGGGTGGCACTTAAAGGATAGGGCAGATTAGGGCTTCTAGAAACCCTCTAATGCAAGGAAAACTCATGGCAAGGATGGATAAGGGTTCTAGAACAAGGATAAGGTTTCTAGAACAAGGATAAGGTTTCTAGAACAAGGATAAGGTTTCTAGAACAAGGATAAGGTGCCCTAAATGGATAAGGACTCCTCATTGCACATGGAAACTTTGCCTATTAGGATTAGGAAACCTTGTCTTTGTCATTCCTTCTTCATCTTGGACTCCTTTTCCTTCTTGGACTTGGAAAACTTCTTTGTTGCTTCACTTGAGACCATTTGGATTTTGACTTTCCTTCATCAAGTAGGAAACCTTATTTGAGTAGGAAACTTTGTTCTTCTAGGAATCCTAATTCAACTAGGAAACCCATTTTAACTAGGAATCCTAATTCAACTAGGAAACCATCTTCCATCAGGGACTTTCCTACTTCAACTAGGAAACCTTGCTCAAGTAGGAATCATCATCTTCAAGTCTTCAATTTCGTCTATCCTCTTGGCTCCAAGCATATGATGTCCCTTCCAAGCTCTAATTTGCTCCAAAAGGCTCCAAAATGCATCCTTTTGCATACTTTGCCCTTAAAACCTGAAAACACATAGAACTAGCTTAAAAGACTACTTTACTAAGGAAAAACACTATAAATGCACAAAAACAAGCTAAACTAAGGTGCATAAATATGCTCCTATCAACACGGACCCAAGCCTAAGGCGAGATGACCCGATCCACTCAAGCCCGATGTGAACCCAATGCGTTGCCAAGCTAAGCCCTAGCCTCGCACCCACGTGTGCCAGACGCCGAGTAGCCCACTCTCGTGGCCCAGCCTGCTCCCGCGGCCTAGCTTGCTCCCGCGACTCAGCCTGCTCCCATGGCTTTCCAAGCAGCCTAAATCGGTCTAAGATTAGTTCAACTGTCCCAACTTCAAATTTTTTGGCCTACGATTGAACCAGGGGCATTTTCACTACATTTCTTTGTGGATTTGATATTTCCAACTCAAATATCGCGCTCGGAGTTTACCATACTTTCACTGCTCAATGAGACGTATTCATTCCAAGCTCTTCCAACCCAAATGGAGAACAACACTTGTCTCGATAAATCATAGAATTGACGAGTGCCCTCACACATTAAACGACCTTGGTGAATCAGCTCTTGTAGTGCATCGAGATGAAACGTGCCCCAGAAAAAAGTGTCCCGAAGTAGGACAAGGGCAAACGAAGAACCTCTTCAACAGCATCCCGGTAAGTAGCCACTTAACTAGCCTCGAACCCAGCGTTTCGGCAGTGTACACTCCCGATTCCCCGAAATAGCATATACTTCCGTCTTAGTGTGCTGAAGAGCGTGCACTCTCAACTAGGCCCACGGACGAGCATACATTCACGGTTAGGGCCACACTTTGATAGTTAACATAAGCAACCTTCCAAGCGAAGTGTTCATTCACGGCTAGGCGCGTAAAGAGCATTCTCCATCTCACATCGGAGTATGCAGCATGAAGGACGGAGAGAAGCTGTCACTCAATCTGGCTTAAGCTCAACCAACAGCCTACGAAGAATTCCCTCGCCTGCAATGAACTAACCACATACACCACAGTCGAGGCATAAACGAGCCGAACATGTAGAAAAGCAACCTAGACTAATAGGTCACGACCAGGGGCAGCCGAGAGCTCCATTACCCCCAACAAAGGTAAATTTAGAAAGAAGTAAAAATGTTCATGACCTAGTGATTGCGCGATTTCCAACGCAACAATGTCACTAACAAGGCACTATGATGAAACATGACCAACATAAGCAGGTCACCCTTCACGGACAATATCGAGTAGGCAGAGCTTCCATGCAAGTTCAGCATGCCACATTTCACATCCTTCAAAGGGGATAGAAACCCGGAGAGACACCTAAAGCACTACCGAAGTGCAATGATCCTCTATCAAAACAACAACGATCTCATGTGCAAGATATTCGCCACCACTTTACAAGGCGAGGCGCAAGACTGGTTCTACACCCTACCGCCACCATTTATTCGGAGTTTTGATGAATTTTCTTTGGTTTTTACCAAAGAATAGTCATCATATCGCTTGATCAAGAAAAAGTCCTACCACTTGCTCAACGTCAAGAAGAACCTAAAAGAGTGGTTTAGTGACTATATGAAGAGGTTCAAAGCAGATAAATCAAAGATAGTCGGATGTAACGACTCGATAGCTAAAGCAGCCTTCCAAAAAGGACTCCCAGCAGACCACCCACTGTTCGGAGAATTGATCATGAAAGAAGATCTAATTCTAGTAGACTCTTTCTCTCTAGCAGAGAAGCATGCACTTTGGGAAGAGATTCGCTGACGCACATTCAACGCAAATATAAGCGATCTTAAATATGAAGTCCCCCACTACAGAGCCTTCACGCCTAGCCTAGGCAACGTAACAGAGCGACACCTACTTCGTCTGATGAAGACTTCTGGCATTTGCATGTTGACGGAGCATCCAACTACAAAGGTTCGGGAGCATACATGGTCCTTGTCACCCTAAATGGTTCAATGCCTGAGCAGGCGATCACTCTAAGTTTCAAAACATCCAACAACGAAGCATAATACGAGGCCCTACTAGCAGGCCTTCGAATGGCAAAAGACTTGGCAGTGAAAAATCTCATAATTCATTCTGATTCCCAGCTAATCACTAGTTAGACTACTTAAGGCGTTTCAAACTTACACCCTCACTCAAGTTCTACGGGTAGACAACATTCATGCGAACGTACTAGCCAGCCTAGGTTCCGCCCTCAACCACCAACTCAAACGTTCTATTCTAGTGGAGTATCTAGACAAACTAAGCATAAAGACAAAGCCAGCAACCGAGGTGTCACAAGTTAGTGCAACTCCAAACTGTCAAGATTCCATTATAAACTACATGGTCAATGACACACTACCTATGGAAAGATTAGAGTCTAGAAAGCTCCAAATACAGGCAGCACGCTACTACATGTGGAACAACATTCTTGTTCAAAAATCCTACGTTGGACCACATCTTCGCTACCTAGCGTCTCCTGATGTCCTAAAGGTTCTAAGCTTAATCCACGAAGGCGTTAGTGGAAATTACTCCGGAGGTCAATCCTTAGCATATAAGGCTCTAAACGCAGGCTGCTACTAGCCTACCATGCACCAAGACGCTAAGGAGTTACTACAAAAGTGCGACCACTGCCAACATTACAAGCCGGTACCAACACTACTTGCATGCGAACTATACCCACAGACGAGTCCTTGGCCGCTCATGCAGTAGGCAATCGACTTGAGCCAATATCGCCCGCTACTAGGGGCAGAGGCATGATGATCGTGGCAACTGATTACTTCACCAAATGGGTAGAAGTAAAGCCCATGACAACCATGACTCAGACGGACATAAAGCGCTTCATATGGAGGAACATCATTTGCTGATTTAGCATCCTTCAATCCATCGTCACCGACAATAGCTCACAGTTATTGGGCAAAGATATGGCGAAGTTCTTCCAAAAGTATGGCATCAAGCAACACATGTCCACGTCGAGATATCCTCAAGGCAATAGGCAAACCAAAACATCTAACAAGACGATTCTCGATTTCTTTAAGAATTCCCTATCCAACAAGAAAGGAAAGTGGCCAGATGAACTCCTCGAATGTCTATGGGCATATCGCATGACCAAATGACGAGCCACCGGTGAGACTCATTTCTCTTTGGCATTTAATTCAAAGGCAATCATTCATCCTGATATCATCATGCTAAGTATTATCACTTTACTGCTAAACATTGAGCAGAACAGTAAAGAGATGGCCACAAATATAGATCTGGCAGAGGAGACGCGTGAGCAGACCATCACCGCATCGTAACTTACCAGCAGCAGCTCTTTTCCAAATACAATAAAAAGGGCAAGATCCGGTAGTTCCAACCCAGATATCTAGTCCTAAGAAAAGCCTTCATCACTGCATGCAAAGAAGGCTCTAAAAACAAGCCGAAGACTATCCAGTTGTTATGTAGTTCCTACCTTACAGCTAAGTTCTTATTCGTTTCACTCATTTTGCAATGAGGAATTCAGAAGTAATCTACAACTTGGCTCGGCTGCATGCTTACAACAACTGATTTTTCCTGCGTTTCAAAAGAAAACCGCGCCCTTCTTAAAGACTCATCGAAGGAATTGCGCCCCCCCGATGGACTAACCATGTTCTTCAATGCTAAAAGGTAAACCAATTCCCTGACACCCATTTGGGTTTGCTCTCCAATGCGAGAGGATAAACTAATTACTCTCCAGTGCGATAGGGTCAACCAATTCCCCGACACCCACATGCGTCTGTTCTCCAAGGCGGAATGATAAACTTACACTCCAAATATCCAGATGTGGATGAGTCGGGCTACCCTGGTATAATTAGGTGCACGATGGCTTGCGCCGGGATACCTAGAAGTAGCCATAATGGTTTTTTTCAAGGCTTAGCTAACTGAATGATTTTGAGCCTTTTAGCCTAATCCACGGGGAATCGGCCTCAAAGATGTAAAAGGCACATTACGCAGTACGCCCCATGGACGGCTACCCTGAAACCCTAAAATTGCTATTGAGTGCACTAAGGTAACCTACGATTTCCAGAAGACTGCTTACGGCTTGCTCTTCGAGCAGTAAGTCGCATTAAACTTATACAATTACACGTTTCTGTGAAAAGTTAAACAAGCTGGCGCGCATATACGAAACTTCGTCCACTATCGACATGCTACCCAGTCGATGGGCTTCATTTCTGCCAAAGCGTGGAACGACCTGCACCAAGTCCTAAAGTGTTGTATACTTGCTATATAACCTACGGAGTTGGAGAAAGCCAAAGTTAATAGCCTAGTGGTTATACGGATTTGTCTGCTTCTGTAAGTAAGGCGTCTGGTTGCCAACCCTATGACTAACAACTTTGCAAAGTTCTACACCAATAGCTACGACTGCATAGGCTACACAGGCCTGTCTGCTTATAGAAAATAAGCACGCCTGCCACTGGTCTACAAAGTCTAAGGTTAAAGCATGAACTAAAGAAGCGAAGATGGAGAAAAGCAAATGAAACAAGTTTATTAAATTTTCTAGCAAAATTGATAAACGATTAGCACATGCCAAATGAGTTTAAGCAAAACAAAAGCAACAAGGAAAACAAAGAAAATCCTGAAGGCTACTTAGAAGACTATCGTTCAGCAGCTTGGACATCCCACGACTACTCGCCTACCATACTTTCAGCAGCCACAACACTCCCAGCAGCAGCATCATCCGGCGCTTTACCCCCAGCTGCTTTAGCTTGGGCATTAACCTCTCCAGCTACTTCACCATTGAAGGCCTCAAAAGTAAAGGCAAGCAACCATTCTGGAGAAATAGAGAAGGTTTCGAAGACTTCCCAGCAAACTTGAAGTCAGACGGCCTACCAAATAAATGATCTACATAATTCATCTTGTAGAAATCGGCCTAACTCTGAACAAGCGAAGCCTCGAGTCCAACATTTTCACATTTCAATTGCTCGTTCTCCTCGAGCAGACCAACATGGACACACTACAGCTCATCCACTTATTTCTTCAAACTTTCATTGACATTCAGCGTACCTTGGAGTTCCAACACTTGAGGTTCAAGCCTATCAACGACCTTCTTGAAGTGGATTACTTGGTTATAAGCAGCAATTAACTCTTCATCATTTGCATAAGCAACGGAACGAAGGTCAGAAACGGCACGTTCTAGATCTTGAATCTGAGGTATGTAACATCCGATCTCATTCTCTGCACTTTCATACTTAACTTGGATTGCGTCAAGCCTAGTCTTCAAGTCAACGATCTATTGGCGAGCGGTCTCAAGCTGTAGAGAAGTGGGGGCAAAGATATTAGACCATTTCAAAGCGACGAGCTCAGATTCTAACCTCTTGATATTCTCAGCAGAAGAATAAGCTTCGACAGCCATAACATTTGCCACCTTATTGGCAACTTTGGTATCCTTTTGGTTAAGGAGCATAGACTCGGTTGCCAGAATAGCCGTCTTCTGCATCATGGCAAGTAGGGCAGTCTTCCTATACTCGGTCGTATGCTTCGCAAAAGAACTTGGGCAAACAACACCTCTAACGCCATCGGCAAACTTGGCACAAACGTCCATGTCTTCAAGTAGATTTGGTTTCAAAAGCGCACAGATCTTAGAAGCCTCCCCAGAAGCAGGCTTAATAGATTTCTCACAGCTACCCACACAAGCAGTCTCCTCCTTCCCAGCAGGCGAATTAGTCTCAGCAGCAGGGGGAATAGGCATTGGCGCCACTTTAGCAGTAAAGTCCACCTTATTGCTCTTCATAATAGCAAGTCTCTCCAAAAGTGAACCAGACTTAGCTCCCAACGGACGTCTTGGTACAGACTTCGGCACTAGGGACATGACTGGACTTCTATGCTGAGCAATCCTATCAACAATCGTACTAGCCATTCTTGACATAACAGGCGCCACAAGCTCAGATCTAGCAGCCCCATTTTTCTTCCCATTGAAAGAAGTCATGTCAATCACAGGCCTTTCGACAGCAGGCGGACCTTCACAAGCAGCAGAGGAAGTCTTCAGTTTTTTCTCAACCAACATTTCTTGAGCAGGTGAGGAAGATTTATTCTTTCCACCTTCATTCATAATAGGTTCCACAACAGTGATCAGACAAGCCAATGCATTCGCCTTGATCATTTTTACCTTATTTCTGGGGAGCAGCCCATATTTTTCCCGACAAATAGGACTAATCAGCCAACGCCATTCACGGTACTCAGCAGGGGAACTCAACCCATACTGGTTTTTCCCTAATTTTTTTTTCTCTCGGACCAGCAGGCAGAAAGCTTGCATGCCTAGCATTCCAGCAGCCCATGAAGCCCAAGACATCTTCATTTATCTCAATCGCCGACCTGGCCCACGTCAGGTCCAAGAGCCCAAAGGATATAAGCCATGCGACTCGCTTAGCACTGCGCCCCAACGCCTCAATCCGCGGCCCCAACTGCACAAGCTGCCCTTGGCTCTAGCCAAGTTGATCAGCCCAAGCAGTGGTCCCTGCCACAATACCTCATCAGCCCATACCAAGCCGACTCCTGGCCCCTGCTAGCCGATGTGCCGCACCACCCCGACAGCTGCCCCGTGACAGCATTATCCAAGCAAAAGACAAGGATAATTAAATTTTTCTTACCTCGGTGCGGCGCGAAGAAGATGAAGAAAGCAACGAAAGACGGTCCTTTGCACGAGCAATTGTAGAAGATTGCTAGGGGAGGGGGAACAAATATCCTCTAGATTTCTCTCTCTTGTAGGGTAGAATAAATTGCTCTCTAAAGTTGATTTAATCATCTACTTAAGGTAGACTTAAATAGACTTTAGAAGTGATTTATTTCCCTTTCCTAAAAGGATTGAATTTCCAATTAAAGAGGAAATCTACATCAAAATAGGAAACAAACCTATGTTTCCCAAAGTAAGAAGATCTCTATATCTGCTGCCCTTTCCTGCCAGCAGCCCAACAGGTGCGGGGGTATTTGTGGAGCCAAAAATAATCAAGAAAAATATGGAGGCAACACGTGGATTTTTGGATAAAAAAGATAAGATTACCCTCAAGACACACCAGGATTCCTACGCAATCAAGTCAAAAGTGCCCAAAATAGGTATTTATTCAAAACATATTTCATCGATCCTCATCAAATCTTCTTCACAAGGTAGCCCCTAAATCATTCATTTCTAATTATATAATTAGCTAATTAATTAATTTATTACTCTATTAATTTATTAATTAGCTAACAAATCATGAATCTCACCCAAAAAACCATCCAAGTGGCCGGTCCCCATCCTCCCAAAGGGGCTGGTCGCATCCCTATAAATACCATCTCATTTTCTCCAAAACTCAATTCCAACTCTCTTGCAAAATTCTGTAAATTCTCAAAACATTTTTCCTTCAAAATTCTAACTTTGACATCAGAGGTTCTTCGGCCAAACCCCCCCATTCATCGTGGGCACGTGAGGTTCTTGGCCTTGACCTAAAGTTTTATTTGTTTTGTATGTGCAATTTTGTCCAAGAAGAAGAAGACGGAAATTTGCATCCACACCACCTATTAAACAAGTGGTCAGATTTTTACTTAAAAGTCAAATTTTCAAGTTTACAACCAACTCAACTCATTAATTTGCGGTTGCGTTAATCGGTAAACACACTAAAGTGCCCACCCCTAATTTTTGGGGAGGGAGGGTCGGAGAGAGAGAAAAGGGTTGGATAGAGAAAAAGGGACCAAGGTGCCTATGTTTTGAAAACATCAAAACCTTCACCACATGGAAGAAAAGAAAAAGAAGTAAAACTTATATCATTATGTGATACAAACGAATGAATTACAAGGAGTGTGACTCGGACTTGAGTGCATGGGACATGAACAAATTCATCCTATTCTTTGACGTGTGATTCAGATTTGAGTGCATGGAACACGAACAAATTCACTTTGTTCTCTGATGAACGTGACCATACTCACGTTTACAATTTGTTTTTGAGCTCCAGTTCCGAATTCTTTTTCCCCGTAGAAATCCACTCTTACCAAATTAACTGATGAGAAGTGTGTGTCAGTCAAACATCATGGGTTTGGTCATATGCTCCAACGAGCATTTGCCAAACACGATATTTATATTCTGGGTTCGCATTGCACGTCCTGCTTGACGTCTGCATTCCGTAGTTTACTGCTTTGACTCTGTATCCACTCTCCGTGCAAACAGCTTGAACTCAACTCAGAAATTGCTTTGCTAGGCGACAGAGCTGGGGTTTTCATTTTATATTTATATACGTCCTCGTAGTTATACGTATTTACGTCGAGGTCCTTAACAAGTTAATTTCATTACAATTTGATCTGCATCTTAATTGCTTTAAACGGCCTTGATTCCTTCAAGAAATCAAACAAAAATAGCCATCATTATGACAACTTTAGTGTTGGGGATTAATTTGTTCGGCCACCAAATTAACATAATCATATGCAATGAGATAATTTGTTTGTTTAATTCTAAGTAAGCTGAGATTATGCATTTTTTTATGTGGGATTATTTTAGATCATTCAAAATGAGGGCCTAAATCCAACCTAAGCAAAACTAATCTAAGTCGAATCAATCTTATGAGTGTGCCCTTATATTATGATATATAGTAAGGTCACATTGGAAATGTATAACATCAGTTATATCCAGTTGTTAACTAATCTCATGTTTGGTCTAATCTGGAAACGTGATACATAGTGAGATTTCAATTCTTCGATGTCAAAGTCGACGCACGATTTTGCTCTTTATGTTATGTCAAAAAACATAACATTTAAGTAAAACTAGTTAATAATTTTTCGACGTGAGAATTATAAAATTTTAATTAATATGAATTCTAGATGTTAGTGCCAAATTGATTGTTTGGGAAATTGAAAATATGGACCCAATGCATTAGATCAAGTGGAATTTCAGGTTAATTTATGAACAATGAAAGTTGGTGAGCTAACTAGCCTAACTTGCAGACTTTATATTACAGAACAATGTAGTAGACAAGGACCCGATATAAACTATATACATATTCTATATTGTTATTTTCTTGCTATATGTTTTCATTACTTTGCCAAGAATGTTGCTATATATTACGATGCCATTAGCATAAATTTTTTATTTTTTATTTTGATAAAATTAGCATAAATTATGATGTTTCTAACTTGAGCAATGCTAATGAGACTCTTTTAAAGTAGAACTCTCTATGAACTTTCTACCACTCACAATTTAACGTTATTTCTTATGTTAATATTATAAAATATTGTACTAAAAATATTAAGCATCAGAAAGTCCATGGAAAAACTTAAATTTTCAAAAAGTCTAATTTCTCTTCTAACTTTAGTTTTCAACAATAAAAGTTTATAATTATTTTTCTTAAAGATGCGACAGATATATATAGGAATTTTTCATTGTGGGGTGCATGATTTTGGACATGTCGAGAAGGGGAAATGCTTTAGTGACAAATGTGTACAGATACAAATTAATGCAAAATTCTTTTTTTTTTCTTTTTTTTTTTTGAGAATTTGAAAAAGATATATTTTTGAGGTGTTAGATAATTATTTTGTTTTTAGTTTTTACTGAAAGTTGAACGGCTCCGATCATAAAATTTTATTCCATGAAGATATGTTATTCACAAAGGGATGAAATCTGTGCATTTCCATGGGAAAATGCAAATATTATCATTTTCTTTACCCTAAGGGCGTATAATCAAAATAGAATTTAGAAGAATTTTAAAAGAATAAAATCCTAGTGTTGTCGATTAGAATTTTATAAGACATTTTAAGAGCCCAAATCCACATTTAGTCAATATGATTTTAATGGACATTAAACAAGTGTATACATATCTAGGTGTATTAAAAATGTTGTGTGGATTTTGTCGAATTTCATTAAGTTGTGGATTCCATCTTTAATTTCTAGTCAAAAGCATTAAATACTTTGGTCCTTGTTTAGAAAAAAACAACACGACACTTTTTAAAATGAAAAAAACTCAAATATAAAGATTAGTACAAAGGTTGCTAGCATCTCTACACTTGAATTAGCATTCCATTAATTTCAATCTTGGGTTATGTCATGTTCATTTGTATTGATTACTAAACCTGTTATAATGATTACATTCATATTCATCATTGGTCTAGTAATACTACGTTATGCATGAATGTTAAAAGCTATCTCAAGTTGAGAAGTCTCAGGAAATTCTTTCAAAAATGGGACTCTTCATTGACTCTACGCCATCTAGCAGTTTAACGTTAATTTATATGTTAATATTATAAAATATTGTGTCAAATATGAAGGTTGCAGAAAGTCCATAGAGAGTTCTACTGTTGAAAGAGTCTTCTTAGGTTCGAATTAAATTAGGTTGCTCATTATGTAGTTTTGCCAAATTCCCTCTCTCCTTAATGTAAATACATCGATGTACTAAAAAAAAAAAAAAAAAAAAACCGTTCTCTGAAATAGAAAAATGAAAAAACACACTCTCTCTCTACATGGACCCAATTCCCAAAAGTGAAAATTGCAAATATCCCATATGATTAGGTTGTGTTTTTGTGTCCCTGTGTGTAGGAAAGGTCGTGATCTACCTCCTTGTGTCGGCAAGGCTATAAATGATGTTTTGTCAAAATTTTAGTTGGAAAGGAGACTATTTGGTAGGGCACTTTCCAAAAGGCTCCCATGACTTCTCCATCTCCAGAACAAACACCAAACCCCTATTTCTCAACCCCAAAACAACCAGCACCATGATCAAACAACCCGATCAAGCAAAGACAACGAACAAGGCCTAAAACTGGTCTTGACTCACCCTTTTTCTTCTTTGAGAGTTTGCGGTTTTAGTTGCGTAGATAGAGGGATAATCAGTCTCGAACTGATGACTTCCACGCATCAAGGTGACACTCTACTGCTGAGTTATATCCTTTCTCTCTTGCCTTACCTTGCCTTGCCCACCATTGAGAAATAGAACTGACTAATCCTAAGATTAATTTGAACAAAGAAGAAGATGAAGAAAGTGAGAGGCTTTGAAATTGCAGGGTGGAGCTTCCAAATGCCTTATTTAGTTGTTCGTCAAGTTCTCAGCAGTTTGTTTGTTACATATATTAAACAGATTGTATATAATTCTTCTATTTATTTGATTCTTATTCCTAGAGGTTTTGATAAGTTATCCCTTGCCCATTTCATTGAGCTTAGTGTTCTACTTTAAGAATAATGAACTTTTTGAGGCTTGATATTATGCTTAATCAGATGGATATGGTGGGTTGGTGATTCTTCTTTTTATTTTATTTTCATCCGATTCGATTATTGTGACTAACTTGGCACTTTTATATATCTCATCCATATATGACATCAAAATATTTGCTGTGTAAGGATTAATCTTGTAAGGATGTTGTAACGCGGAGTTTATATCTCATCTATATATAACATCAAAATATTTGCTTTGTAAAGATTAATCTTGCAAGGATGCTGTAATGTGGAGTTCTGATGAAAAAAATGAATGAGTTATTTGCTTTTTGGTGGTCGATTCAAGTGAATTCTTTTTCCGGAAAATTTATTCATGCATTGTTACGTGAAGTTCTGAATAAGCAAAAATTATGAGTTATTTGTATTCTGGTGGATCAATTCAAGCGAATTTGTTTGAAAAACTTATTCACTCATTGATAATTTTTTTGGTATTTTCCTCGTATTCAAGATGACGATTTTAGGGTTTAATGCTTGAATTTAAGATGTACTATTTGGATTATCAATGTAATCAGCAGAAGCATAAAACAATGAAGTTCCTTTTTTGCTTGCCTAAAAAAAAAACCTATTTTAATTCGTAATTATAAGACCAATAATAATGTAATAATATAAGGTTAGAGAGAGATTGAAATATATCTGTGAATCTCTGTGGGTCCTCGAAAAGATGGATTGTCATGAAGCCACCAGCTGATCATTTTTTTTTTAAAAGAAACAATATTGACCTATTTAAATTTGTAATTCTGATATAAATAATAATGTAATACAATAGTATTGAACACAACGATAAATGCCAAAACTTTTTTATTACACTATAGATATGAGTTCTCTTATATTTGGATAATGATAGAGTCGCATGTGCACACTGTTATATCCTGGTCCGGGCGGGATCACTTTCCAGGCCCGACTCCACCGTAGCACGATATTGTCCGTTTTGGGCCCCAATCACGCCCTCACGGTTTTGTTTTTGGAAACTCATACGAGAACTTTCCGATGGACCACCCATTCTGGAAATGCTCTCGTGCGCTACTCGCTTAACTTCGGAGTTCCGATGGAACCTGAAACTAGTGAGCTCCCAAAAGGCCTCGTGCTAGGTAGGAATGAGAATATACATATAAGGATCACTTCCCTGGACGATATGTGATGTCACAATCCACCCCCTTAGGGGCCCGACGTCCTCGTCGGCACACACGCGACCAGGGTTAGGCTTTGATACCAAATTGTCACATTCTGACCCGGGGCAGATCACTTTCGAGGCCTGCTCCACCACTGTAGCACGATATTGTCCGCTTTGGGCCCCAATCATGTCCTCACAGTTTTGTTTTTTGGAACTCACACGAGAACTTCCCGATGAATCACCCATCCTAGGAATGCTCTCGCGGCCTACTCGCTTAACTTCAGAGTTCCGATGGAACCCGAAGCCAGTGAGCTTCCAAAAGGCCTCGTGATAGGTAGGGATCAAAATATGCATATAAGGATCATTTCCCTGAGCGATGTGGGATGTCTCACACACTACCTCATTAAATCTCTTCTTATCACCAACATATAATTTGCATGTGCACACCACCTTATTCAAATTTAAATCTCTTTTCATCACCAACATATAAATAAATAAAGATCATACCGATTCAATTTTCACTAAGATAGCGAAGTCAACGAAATACACAAAATTTAAACACCAACGTCATCGGACTCAAAACGTGACACGACAGCGCCGGTATTAGAAAATTTCATAAGGGTAAATCCGTCATTTGACTCTAGAAAAATACAGCGGGCAACCACCGCCTTTTTTCTTCCGTAAATAAGGCTCCGAAACCAGGGGCGTTTTCGGTAAGACGCTGAGAACACAGGCGGGGGCCAAAGTGAAAAAGAAAAGTTTGATTGATGAAATAAAAATAATAAAAAGATTTCCTAATTTAAAAAAAATTAAATACCCCGGACGCGAAAGGAGATTGAAATCGAGTTTAATAGGGATTTTGAGATCCGGATGCCAGTCTCTCTCTCTCAAGGCTCGCTTTGTCCCTTATCGGCTGCTCACGGTTCTCACTTTCTCGCTCCACAGGCAGATTTTCTCTAAGCAGCAGCACAGAAGAAAGAAAGTGGAAGAAGGGCAGCCAAAACGACGACGGATAAGGTAGCAGCAGCAAACCCTAGCAGCGCTCTCATCTTCCGTGGCTCAGTAAACTACCCCCCGCGCTTTGTCCCCTTCTCGATCTGGCTTCGAAACTCTAGGGCGGCACTCAACGGCCGAGGCTCGTGTGGGTGTTTTGTGCGGAAAGCCCTAGATTCAGTGCGGTAGGGAGGGATTAGGGAGGTGTGCGGTGTGCGGTGTGGTGTTTTTTTGAGGGCAGCGAAAGGCGGAGACTTTGGCGGGCGGGCGTGCGGCCGAGGGAGATCTTGGCGGTGGTGTTTGGGGTTTAGAAATTAGGGTTGGAAGGTGTGTCTGCCCATGCGATTGGGTTGTTTTTGATGCCGCCAGAACCATTGCCTTGGGATCGGAAAGACTTCTTCAAGGAGAGGAAGCACGAGAGGTCGGAGTCCCTTGGCTCTGTGGCACGATGGAGGGACTCGCCCCATCATGCACCTCGCGACTTCAATCGTTGGGCTTCCGGCGATTTTCGCAGACCGCCAGGTATTTGTGTGTTCTTTGTATTGAATAATCTCCCTTTTTGCCTTTGTTTCTCTTCTGTATATCTAGGATTAAAATTATTGGCACCAGATATATGCACACACAAATTGCATTAATTTGATGTTCTAGGATTGTAGAATCGCTTTCTTGAGGGGGTGGGTTTGTTAGAACAAAAACAATGATATGGGGATGGGGTTGCAAATTACTTAATCTTTAGCAGCATGTTCTTTCCATCAGTAAGCGGTTTCGGGTGTTTTTCTTATGTTACAACTCGGTTAATTTCGTAGTTCTTTTTACAAGTATTGTTTAGATCTGCGAAACTTGGAGATCTGCCAATGGCAATATGTATTTTTTCTTTGATTTTTTTGAAATATGGTTATTGCTTTTTTTGTTGGTACTGTTTGAAGATATACTTTGCTTGAGTGAATTATTTATCTTTGCCTTTCCGTTTAAATATTTTCTGAAGGTCATGGTAAGCAGGGTGGTTGGCACGTGTTCTCCGATGATTCTGGTCATGGGTATGGATCGTCTCGGTCAGGCGATAAGATGGTGGAAGATGAGAGCTTCCGGTCATCATTTTCACGAGGAGATGGAAGGTATGGTAGGAACAGTAGGGATAATAGAGGGCCACCTTATAGCCAGAGGGAAAGTAAAGGCTATTCTTGGGAAACCAGAAGTGGGTCTCCAAACATGCCTGGGAGGCCAAGTCGTGTGAATAATGAACAGAGGTCGCAGGATGATATGCTGACATACTCATCTCATCAACAGTCTGACTTTGGAAGCGCATGGGATCAGATTCAATTGAAAGACCAGCTTGATAAAATGGGTGGTTCCACTGGTTTAGGCGCTGGCCAGAAATGTGAGAGAGAGAACTCATTGGTCTCAATTGATTGGAAGCCTCTCAAATGGACGCGCTCCGGAAGCATGTCTTCTCGGGGTTCGGGTTTCAGCCATTCAAGTAGCTCAAAAAGCATGGGGCCCATTGATTCCAATGAAGCAAAGGTTGAGTCACAGCCGAAAACAGCCACTCCAGTGCAGTCTCCTTCGGGAGAAGCTACTAATTGTGTAACATCTGCTGCACCTTTAGAGGAAACAACTTCTAGGAAGAAGCCGCGCCTTGGATGGGGCGAGGGTTTGGCAAAGTATGAGAAAAAGAAAGTCGACGTCCCTGATGGTAGCATGAACAGAGATGCGGCTGTCTGTTCTGTTGGCAACACTGAACCAGCCCATTCTCTGAGTTCAAGCTTGCCTGATAAAAGCCCCCGAGTTACAGCTTTCTCAGATTGTGCATCTCCTGCAACTCCATCCTCTGTTGCTTGCAGTTCTTCTCCAGGTCTGTTGTTGCATCGTTACATTCTCATTACGTGTTAACCCTATTTAAGTTTGTGACCTTACTTGGAAGTGGATTTTGACAAGATTTGTGTTTTTAAATATGTAGTGTCATGTTGGCATTATTGTTTATTTCTGAATGCAAGTCTAGTACCATTTAGTATGAGATTCAGATGATTTAGCTAGAAAGTTGGGCAGTGAATCCTCGCATATGAACATAGTAGATGAAGCTTATCATTATCAACCTTTTCATTAACGGAATTGGTAGGGCTTGGGGTAGAAAATTGGAAAGTGTAGATTTAAATACTTTGGAAATTTTATAGATTTAAATACTTTTACTCACTAAATAGTTATACTAAATATTTTGAACTCGTGGTTTTTCAGAGAATTACATTACATATTTTTCTGTTGAAAAGTTATGTGCTGGCTTGCCATGTTTATTTGTTCCGTACTGTTATATTTCTCTCTACCTTAATCACATGTTCTATGCACAGAATTTTTTGTGATTATAGTTACCCATGTTGTTACAGGTGTGGAGGAGAAATCATTTTGCAAGGCAGTTAATGTTGAGAACGATACTAGAAACTCTTGTGGTTCCCCAGGTCCTATGTATCAGAGTCATCACGAGGGATTCTCATTCCAATTGGAAAAGTTGGATGGTAATTCTATAGTTAACTTGGACTCATCAATACTTGAATTGCTTCAGTCTGATGATCCAAGTTCAGTGGATTCTAGTGTCCCGAGGCCGACTGCATTGAACAAGTTGCTTATATGGAAAGGTGAAATTTCAAAGGTATTGGAGGTAACTGAGTCAGAAATTGATTCACTCGAAAACGAACTTAAGGCACTGAAATCTGATTCTGGGGGCAGCTGCCCCCGTCCAGCAACTTCTAGTTCTTTGCCTGTGGAGGAGAAGGATAAATCTTGCAAAGAACAGGTCACAAATTTGACCACTCGCCTTTCTCCATTGCAAATTCATTCTTCTGGGGACACTGATTTGCAGAAGACGTGTGTTGATAATGGTGACCAGGTAGAATTTTGCGGTATTGTTAAGGATGAGGATATCGATAGTCCTGGAACAGCGACATCGAAATTTGTTGAATCATTACCTTTGGTTTCATCTGATATGACGAATAAAACTGGTGGTTCTGAGGATCGGGATCCAATCCAGACAACCAAAGGAGAAGAGACGTGCTTAGTGCCCAGCAGATATGCAGAAAAGACTGACCCATCTACTTGTGGTAATAGTAGCATGCTTTTGGATAGTGAGGTTGTTGCACTGGACTCTGGTGTAGTAGATAAGTTATGCGATTCTATATTTTCTGCCAATAAAATATTTGCAAGTAGAGCATCTGACATATTTAGTAAGCTGTTACCAAACGAGCATATTTCTGGAGTTAGTGTTTCCTCATCCTGGAAGAATGATTCATTGATCAAAGAGAAGTTTGCCAAGAGGAAGCGACGTTTAAGGTTTATGGAGAGAGTTATAACCTTAAAATTTAAAGCCTTTCAACAGTTGTGGAAGGAAGACATGAGTGTGCTTTACATGCGAAAATATCGTCCAAAATCTCACAAAAAATTTGAGTTAAGCTTGCGAGCGACTAATAATGGACATCAGAAGCATCGCTCTTCAATTCGATCGCGATTTTCTACACCTGGTAAGAAATTCTATCTGCTTTTTCTGTTTGTCTTTCATGAGATTGGAAGAAAGTGATTGGTTTTATAAGCATGCTGATATTCTCATATCTAAATAAGAAAAACTAAGTAAAACAGTTTTCATGATGGATAAGATTGTGACGTGGCTCGACTTTTTTTTTACAGACTTATTTCTTGTTTTATGTTTTCTGGTGCTTCTTGTGGCATTTGATTGTTTGAACATGGTTATAAATTTTTTCTTATGCATGAGGAACTTTTTGTACACAGTTTCCAGTGAAAATAAGGAAGGAGGGCAGGATGTCTCTTTTAGTATCTTGGAGTGCGAATAAGTTAATATCAATTGCCCTTGAATCTAAACTGTTTTTTGTGATTTTTTTTGCCTTTTCTAATTGTAATCAGTATTTGTCTTTTCAGTAAGTTAGCAATTAACTTGTTCTGATTGATGCACCATGCTTGCCTATGAGGCGCTCATGCTGACTCTGGTGCTACGGCTTTCATTATCTTTCCGTGTATTAGTAGTGACTACATGGATGTGTTAGCGGTAGTGGTTACTTGTAGTTGTTTCGTTGCATGCTTTAGATAACTACTCTCATTGATTATTTGATATTTGATCAACTATAGAAGTCTTATGTGTAAATCTTTGAAAACAAATACATCTACATTTGTGTTTTGGTGAATCATTTTTTAATCACAAGTTTTTAATGATTTTTTTTCAGCAGGAAGTCTGAGCGTGGTTCCTACTACAGAGATTATTAATTTCACTAACAAGTTGCTGTCAGATTCCCAAGTAAAGCCATACAGGAACTCATTGAAGATGCCAGCCTTAATCTTGGACAAGGAGGAGAAGTTGGCGACAAGATTTGTTTCTAGTAATGGTTTAGTTGAAGATCCCTGTGCTGTTGAGAAGGAAAGGGCTTTGATGAACCCATGGACGCCAGAAGAGAAAGAGCTTTTCATCCAAAAGCTAACCACCTACGGGAAGGATTTCAGAAAAATTGCTTCCTTTCTTGATCACAAGACGACTGCTGACTGTGTCGAGTTTTACTACAAACACCACAAGTCTGATTGCTTTGTGAAAACAAAGAAGAAGCCTGATATGGCTAAGCAAGGAAAGTCTTCGGCTAATACCTACTTAATTTCAGATGGGAAAAAATGGAATCGTGAGATGGATGCTGCTTCCCTTGATATTTTGGGTGCTGCATCAGCAATTGCAGCTCATGCTGATGGTGGTACAAGAAATCAACAAACGTATTTGAGGAGGTTAATTTTGGGAGGGTACAGGAATACGAATACATCTCGTGGTGAGGATACCACTGTTGAAAGGTCTTGCAGTCTTGATACTATTGGCAATGAAAGAGAAACAGCTGCTGCTGACGTTTTAGCAGGTATATGTGGCTCAATGTCATCTGAGGCGGTGAGTTCTTGCATCACTAGTTCCATTGATCCTGGTGAGTCTTATCTGGAATGGAAGTGCCAGAAAGGGGATTCGGTAGTAAGGCGACCTTTGACACCTGATGTTATGCAGAATGTGGATGATGAGACTTGCTCAGATGAAAGTTGTGGAGAAATGGATCCTTCTGACTGGACAGACGAGGAGAAGTCTAGATTTATTCAGGCAGTGTCTTCCTATGGAAAGGATTTTGATATGATCTCACGGTGCATTAGATCGAGGTCTCAGCAGCAATGCAAGGTTTTCTTTAGCAAGGCTCGGAAGTGCCTTGGGCTTGATTTGGTACATCCTGGGCCCGGAAATGGAACATCTGTTGGTGATGATGCTAATGGAGGTGGGAGTGACGCTGAAGATGCCTGTGTTCTGGAAACTGGTTCAGGTATTTCCAGTGACAAGTCGGGATGTAACATGAACGAGGATGTGCCGCTGTCTGTTACAAACATGAATGACGATGAAGCTGATCCTGCGGAGACCATGAAATTGCAAACAAGCCCACCCAGACCGGAGGAAAACAATGTGATGGGAGAAGTAGATCATGGAGATGGTAAGCCTCTCAAATCTCTGGCTTCTGATGCATTCCAGGCGGTGGATAAGCCTAAGCTAGTTTTTGACGGCGACACTGATATCATGGAATCCAATGCTATGGGAGGTAATGCAACTGAAAACAAAATTTTGGTTGCAGAATCACGACCTTTTGGTGAGGGAATCAACTCTGACCCACCTAATCCTGAATGTATGGTTGGGGAAAAATTGGTCGGTCAAATTTCTTCTGATCGATTTGGAAAGAAACTGGAGGGGGGAGATGAAAGAAGCAATAGAGATCCAAGTGGATGCTGCTTACCAGCCTCAGCACACAATTCATGTGGCAATACTTCTGATGTGGCCGCTGATGGTTCTTGTTCAGCTCCCGGCCTAAACCCTGAGTGCCCACATCAAGTTTCTGTTGAGCTGAATTCTGTGCAAAAGCCTTCTGTCATCTTGTTGCCACATGAGAATGCTCCTGCTACTGCAGTTTCTGTGCCACAAGATTCTGCTGTCATTGAATGCGAGAAATCCCTTAGCCAAGATAGGATGTCATCAACCCTGGATCTGCGGGAGGGATCTGTTGGTAGAGATGAGAGTCGCAAGCATTTGTCAGGTCTTCCAGTACATGCAAACGTCGAAGCTTCGCAAGTTCTCAGAGGCTATCCATTGCAAATGGTACCCAAGAAAGAGACGAATGGGGATGTAAGTTGTGGTAATTTATCTGAAGTTAAGCCAGACAGAAATATCAATGGGCATTATATGACACAAGATGGCTTCCTTCAATTTGGGAATTCCAAGCCCCAATGTTCTTGGGTTGATTGTCCTCCTGTGCCCCTGAAGGTAGAACAACCAGGTGACGCACGAAAAGCCCATTCATGGAGTTCTTCAGATTCGGATAAACCAAGCAGGAATGGTGATGTGAAACTTTTTGGTAAGATACTCAGCAACCCGTCATCTTCGTCCAAGCCAAATGGCAGCATCCATGAGAATGAAGAAGAGGGAGCTCATAACCAAAAGTTCAGCAACAAGTCGTCTAACTTAAATCTCACAGGGCATCACAGTGCTGACGGGAATTCTCCCCTCCTGAAGTTTGATTGTAGTAGTTATCTGGGCCTTGAGAATGTTCCCAGTAGGAGTTACGGCGGGTTTTGGGAAGGGAATAAAGTGCAAGCTGGTTATTCATCGTTTTCTGACTCAGCTATCTTGCTGGCCAAGTACCCTGCAGCGTTTAGCAATTTTCCTACATCCTCTTCCCAAATGGAACAGCAGCCACTGCAGGCAGTTGTGAAGACCAGCGATCGGAGTATGAATGGCATATCAGTTTTTCGTGGCGAGGAGATCAATGGTAGCAATGGAGTTGCTGATTATCCTGTGTTTAGTAGAGGCCAGGACGGTGGTAACAAAGTTCAGCCATTTACAGTAGATGTGAAGCAGCAGCAGCAGCGGCAAGACGTGTTTGACATTCCAAAACGAAATGGGTTTGATGCAATTTCGAGCATACAGCAGCAAGGAAGGGGGAGTGTTGGGATGAATGTAGTAGGGAGGGGAGGGATCCTCGTAGGGGGTCCGTGTACGGTATCAGATCCCGTGGCTGCCATTAGAATGCACTACGCAAAAACCGAACAGTACGGGGGGCAGGCCGGGAGCATATTCCGGAAGGAAGAGTCGTGGAGAGGAGGGAAGGGGGATATAGGCAGGTAGTAGATGGTTGCAGAGGGGGCCTGGCTTGGCCATCGGCGCTCCCTCAGCGGCAAATTGTTTATTTGCTGCGCCCTGTATAATAGTTTTCGGTTGGTGTTGGTCTAGTGCAGTCAGTGACGTGATAGGGCAAAAATGGACTCTTCAAAAGTCTCCGTCGTTTTTTTTGGTTGGGTAAAATGCTTTTGTTATTTAAATTTGTTAGGTGCTTGTAATATTGCAGGAGCAGCTTTGTATTTTGTTGTATTTTAATTTTTATGGGAAAATACAAAAATAAACTGCAAAAGTTGGGAAGCTTTGGATCCCTGATCTGATCTGACGTCGTTTTGTCTCATGGTAACTTTTAGTTCTGGTACAACTCTTGTTTGCTTTGGCATTGATCAAGGTAAAAGTAAAACTCCAAGGAAATACATTTGGAATTGGAAGTAACTTCTTAGTTCTTAGTCCTTTGATCGACCGATATTAGTAGTGCAAATGAGTAGGTTGTTCGGGTTTACCGCGAGTGAGTTGTTCGGGTTCTTGTTGCGTCCGAAGAGTAGGTGGAAGTGGTGCTATTACTTTGATTACCTGCCAAAAACCATGACAACCCCATTGATTTGAGACGGAATAGCCGAATAGGTCATCTAATATAGCAATTACAGCAACGTTATACCTCATTGGATGCGGGGTGAGAGAGAGTGACTTGATGAGCATGCAAGTTGTAGCCACAATCACCAGGAACAGGATTTGTAGGCCTCCGAAACCCTCTGCATACACAAATGTGATTTCATTATCCTAAATGTGATTACATCTCATGGACGACGGAATTACATTTGAATGCTTTTGGATTTATATTACACTGACTGCATACCCATCATCGGCAAAACTTTCATCGACCAAGTCGAAATCTGAGCACTTTGGTTGTCCACCAGGTACATAGAGAGGATCTCCTGTATAGAAAGGCAAAATGTGACATCCAAATTAACGGCTCCTTATTGCCTAAAAATAATTTCACAAATATTTTGTTCAGCATTCAACTAGTCCAAGCAAATGGGGATTTGAGGTTTCTCAAGCCCATGCCCTCCAACAACCAGATTCTCATAACATGTTGGACACAGCCTAATCCCAATTAAGGTCCAATTGCGATCAAGCCAATAGCTCCCGTAGACTGGGAGTGCCACATGGACTATGATTAGGTTCGATAAAAGACTTACCTAACAATGGATGTCCTATGTAGGAAAGATGGATGCGAATTTGGTGCGGTCTTCCTGACTGAATCTCAACCTGTTAAAGTATCAGTGTGCTATTGTAAGTTGCTTTCAATTCCAAAAACAACAAACACAACCTGATTTTCTTGTCCATTGTCAATGTCCTATGTCTTATCGTTGTCATCGTAGTTATATACCGGCTTTTGAAAAGCACTATGCTAAAATGGCGGAGTGAAGCCAGAATATCAACCATGGAAGTAAAATAGATAGATACTACAAAGGCTATATATTATTTCTGAAGGTTGAATTGGTAAAATCAGGGGTACCTGGACTAGCGTTTGGTTTTTATGAATCTGTCTCTCAAGAACTTCAACTTTACTCAGAGCTGGCTTTCCTGGTTAAGATAAAATAAAATATCAAAAAGAGATAAGCATGGTGGGTTAGAATAAGATTGTTTTATGAATCTAACACATTGCATCCTGAGATGAGGTGATTAAACACTCAGAGAAACGGTGAATGGTTTAACACACACGACTTAAAGATTGCAATCATCTTTCCAAATCATGGTGTATTGGAGGGAGCTTACAGTAAACACAAAATTATTCAACACATTAGTTAATGCAAATAAACCTGTAGGAGAAGCAACATACAGCCCTTTAGCCACACCAGGATATCGCACCATTCCAATTGGCTGCTTTACAATCACCTATAAAATTTTCACATCTATCATACACTCTATTTGCATGAATAGTAGCAATATATAAAGTTGAAATGACGGCATCAAGAAAAATTAGAAAGGAAGGCTTGCTAGACTCAAGAAATCATCAGTTTGAGTTGAGATAAGGTATGGAAACAGTGGATGTTGATGTTTTGTTTGAGATATTAAACCTTATTCATGCACAAACAGACAGTAGTCAGAGTTGCACACACTTCAGTAGTACTTCAAACGGATGTTACCTTATCCTCACAAACTATCCCAGTCACTAGTGCCCGGTAAATCTTTGATATTTTCCTCTCTGTACAAGGCTCCACGTCAGCATTACTGTGGATACTGTCGATCACATTGCCAAATTGATAAAGATTATAACCAAACTGTAGGAATCTTAAGTTTTTTCATTCAAAAATGAGAAGCCAAAATAAGATGTGAGCAAGATGGAATAGGCCATTTCTCTAACCTGCCATCTCCAATATTAGATGTCCCGTCAGCGAAGTATGCTGCAAGCTGAGTTTTGGCATGCTTTGTCTTTGCACAGAGTAATATTCCTAGAACCATATGAGACCAGTCAACCAGAAGAATATTAAGAAGTATAACCATTCTTGTGGTAACTGTGACAATGAACAGATTTGTGAGAATAACATGTAGAACTGGAAAGGAGCAATAAATTGAGGAAAAAGGTTTTCGTTATGTGTAGATGTTATCTAGTGAGAAACATAGTAAGCAGCATTAAGTTATCCATCTTTACAACTAGGTTCTGAAATTTGACAATCTTTCTGCAATAAGTAAATCCAACTGACATACCATGTGTATTAACAAAATACAGGATGCTTCTTGAGACAAAGTGATATATAAAACCATGTTTTTCAATTCTATGTTTTACTACACATTAATCGTTAATAATGAAAATTCCAAGGCCATAATGAGCATGGGTTAACTCAAGTAATTAGATAGAACATGCATTCAAATCATCTCATGTCCACAGTCATGTATAAGAAAACTTAGCCACTTTGATTGAAAAGAAAGAAGAATACAAGGGACTTCATCAATTATTTCAGCATTGGACTTCATGGGATACCTGAAGTTCCTCTTCCTAAGCGATGGACAGGAACAGGATGTGGTTGTTGGCACGATAAGTGAGAAATCTTCTGTGTTGCCCACCATAGGAGCTGTGTGAGAACTGTTCGTTGCTGGAAAAGACCTTGAGGTAAAACTTGCAGCCCAGAAGGCTTATTTAGAGCAATCTGAATTCAAAATTAAAACTTCACATCAAGAAGAGTCACCACCAAAATGGAGAAAACAAACAACTGTTAACAGATTCTTCGCAGAGAAACCATAGATAATTTCCAAGGCGTCATTTGGTTGCTATTTGATAACAAAATTTCTCATGAAAAAACCTCTAACTTGTTTTCAAAGAATCAAGGGAAAAAAGAACCCTATGCTCATTTAGCTCTTAAGGGAGGGTAAGGCAACGGATCCTCATTTAAGGTGACCAACACTCAACTTTTACAAGCCAAACTGACTTCGAATATTATTCTTGGACAAAACTGAACCGAAGACCAACTTCACCCCAATTCTTAGGTGGGAAGTATTTCATAATATTGTACATATGTTTATCATAAAATCTCTAAAATCAACTATAATTACATTTTGAACAAACAAAAGACCATTTGATGTCAGCATTTGGTATAATGGTTTTATATTTTCCACGAGTTTAAGTAGATAATAATACCAGTAAGAAAAACAACATGCACATAAGTATTACAACATGAGTTAATCAACACAGTATTAGAAACCTTAAATGTACATAAGTTCAAGTGTTTAACATCACTAATCTTGATGGGAATGAAGCAACAACGCAACGAAGATAGAAGATAGGACATGAGACATACAAATCGATGAGTAACCACTTTGAGAAATTTACCATATCATCATCCTCATACAGAACCTCGAGCAAGTATGGTGCATCGGGCTCTCTCCACGGAAGTCTATGATATGTCAGTTTCGAACCAACCCTAAACAAATTGATCATGTTATAGAAACAAAACATAAAAATCTTCTATATACATGAGAGCAAGCATATCTTAAAAGCGAAAAATCACATCCACGAAACAAAGAACCACCTGAGGATCGTATCAGGATCTCTAACAACTTCTCTATCAACTGTTATCTGCAGACAACATCAACAAGCAATGCTGAGAATTTAACAGGCATATTTTCACATTTTCCATAACAAACCTTCCATGATTTTCGATGTTCGAACCTGTCCGCTCCGAATTCTCTGCAACCAACTGCTCAATTATCAGTACAAAGTTTTCATCTGTTCTTCAAATTAAACATATTTTTTATTACTTAAAATGCAAAAATAAATCAGTAAATAAATCAAATTAATTTAAATTGTTGGAATGCAATTTGGTATAAGCTGACTACCCTTGCAATGGAGCTGAATTCTTGTACTTGCTAGAGTAGAACTCGATCAGAGTCAGTTCTGTAGTGCACACCAACAATCGGAGTCAAATTCGGACAAGTTAAAATCGAAGAAAGCATCGACAATCCAGTTCTAGGCTTGGAGGCTGTTTGGCTGCCGAGAAAATGCAGGAAAGAAACAGAAAAAGTAGGAAAAAAACAGTATCTTCCTAGGGAGATTTTAAGGAGAGTACCGGAATCGGAGGCTCGAACGACGTCGTTGTAGAACAATCCGTCGTTGAGATCGGGCCACGGCAATCCAAACGTCTGAGGCTGACATACTTGCGAGGAGCTAGACATTTGTATGTGTCCTTCCAATTTTCAACCGAGAAAGAAAGCGACTTTCAGTGAAGAAAGGCGGCTGCTGCCTTTATCCGGCGTCGTTTAAGGACCGGTGACCGATTCCCAAATAATTGAGTGTGAAACATAAAAACAAAAATAAAGAAAACTAATGAAAATATTTGAAAAGATAAAAATAAGATAAATGGTGAAGTGAATAATATCAGGATTAGCTTTTTATTGTAAAAATGTGACTTTTTGTTAAAGTGAAAAGTACCTTGAGATTTTCGTTAAAACTCTCTTAAAAATAAGTGTGAATAGCACCACTATTTTTAATTGAAAATTTCAATGATTTTTAGGGATTATTATAAGTTTTTGGATTTTGAGATTTACATATGTTGGGCAAACTAGCCAAGTTACGAGCCCTCGTATAAAATTGGTACGCTACAATGTCAGGATCTTAAATTAAATCACGTAATGCTACGTGAGTAAGTTAAAACTCGTGGTAATGCATGGTAGGTACATGGTGTACATAACTAACTCCTCTAGTAAGTTACCAAAACTCCTAAGGATGTAGCAAGCAACAATGCTTAAGATATGTATCTAATAAAATTTGAGATATGCTCAAGCCGTTACTTTAAATTTTGTTAAAAACGCTGCAAATCACAGTCTGTAATGCGTACTTAAAACAACTAGAACACAACGCAAAATGAAAATTTTCTAGGCACGTGTCGAAAAGATTATATTTAAATCAAAGAAGCAAAGTACTTTATTTTCTAAACACCTTGTACAACTAGTACACCTCTGGATACAGGTCATAGTCAAATACATAAAACTTGAAGGAAGGGAAACAACTCGAAAAAATCGTCATTCGAATTATACATTTATTCTTCTCTCAGGTCTTCAGAGAACTTGGACAGTGTTTGGAGTCACAAACCAAACAGAGAATTATACTCCGTTAAATACATAGAAACGATGGAACGGATCGATCAGCGCCCATCGAAATACAAACAAATCATTAGAACACATCTGTGGATGACGAAGGACGCGCCACCTGAAGAGAAACTGAATTCCACTCCTCCATCGCATTGCAGTGGCCGGTTTTCGCTTGGAGCACCTGTAGCTCGCTTGTCTGCGTTGTCGCACCACCAGCAGAGGTTTCAGTTTTCGCTTGGAGCACCTGTAGCTCGCTTGTCTGCGCTGTCACAACACCAGCGGAGGTTTCAGTCAGAGGTGAACTTTTAGAAGCCACCGCCTTCAGACGGTACCGTTCTGCTCTGGAGCCAATCACCTGTCCAAGTACTGATGCGGCAATGGTGAACGCCATGGCTGATTTAGGCATCAGCACAGACTTCCGAAGTAAGGCTATGAATGGGACAGCTGCATGCACAGCGGCGAACCAAGATAGTGAGAATTTCTTGGTGTGCTCTCTCCATATCCCTAAAGGAACATTGGCTGCCATGCCCATCGCTCCAATCACAAGTACTTTTGCAGGAAGGGGTTGCGGGCGGAGGTTCTTTGCAAATGCAGTTCGCGACAGGGCTGCTCGGGCTGCAACTATTGCTGGCGGGCACTTGATTTTCATGCCTGGGGGGGGCTGAAAAGCCTTTGCGACTAGTGGAATGACACCACTAACAGCACGGTATGACTTTGCGATCGGACAGTTTCCGGATTGCAGCCACTCATTGCTCACTGCCTCGTGATTAGAATTTCCTCCCTGAAACATCAAATTCCACACAAAATTAGAAACTTGTTCAATGATACGAAGTACAAAAAATCAACAAAACCACAAGCAGGTTCAATTACTTAAGACGCTGGGAAATTAGTAGTCCGAAGCAACAATCAATTTACCTTTGAAGTAGAATCTTTTTTCGAGGAATTAGATTTCTTTTGCTGGTTCTTCCATTTCTTATGGAATGCATCGAAACTGAATGGCCCTCCAGCACCAAAGGATGAGAGACTGATCGTAGCTGCCTTTGCAGCTAATGGATTGAACATGGGTGGGGCTGGTCGAGGCTCAACTATGTCAGAATGCACATATGATTTTCCAGAAAGCGGGACAACTCCGTCACTCCCATGGAAAAGCCGAAATGCCATGTCAAAATTGGGACCATCTTCAAAAATTGGACCTTTGGCTCCACGTCCCTGAACATGAAAAGAAGCAAGTAGTGTCAGGAAAATGCCGCAATTTCAATCAAGTCTAGTACAAGGCAACAATAGTAGATTCAAAGCACAAAAGGATAACTTACAGGCACTGGGAACGCCAAGGATGAGGCGAAGGAAAAGTTGGTGGGCTCATTGATGTTTCTCAAAAATGGGCATTTGAGAATGTCTAGCTCAGACGGCACACAATCGTCACTTGGAGCTTTGAAATTGAAAAAGGAATCCATCTCCAATGCCGAGAAAATTAACCTGCGCACGGAGGAACAACGCATATCAGTAACTCAGCCATAAACCATGAGCAAGAAAACACATACACCAAAAATATCGACATGTCTGAAATCAGATCGATGCTCTCTCTTGCAAAAAATGAAAATCATCGAAAGCATCAGTTGTTGCAAAGTAACCCATTCTCAAATTAAAGATTTCTTAAAATTCTAGACCAACCTACAGCCAAAACAAATAGATTATACTCTCAGACACCAAGAAATTCAAGAAACTTGTCATCAAAATTACTATCTTGATTAAATCCCAAAATACCATTAATGTAATTAATAATTTAATCAGCTATTAAACCACTTAAAAAACCCATTAATCTAGATCGTTCAACAACTCAACAACTCAAAAACTCGAAATTCTCAAGATTCAATCCCACCCCACCCCCCACCAACCCCCCCGGCCCCCAAAAAAAAAAGACCCAGAAATCGAGCATCGACATAATCGACTCATTACCCAACTCATTCCAAAACCCAGAATTCCAAGAATCCACCAAAAGACGTCAATTCTAGCACAAATTCATGCAAGATTACGAACCCAACATACATTAAAACAAAGAAATGCAGAAACTTGAGAGAATTACAATCAGGATTCGCAACGGCGGAAATTAGATCCCAGAAAATTACGCAGAATTACAAGAAGCCAAAAGCGAAAAGAGAGAAATGGTACCTTGAGAGAGGTTTTGCGAAGGGGCAAAAATTCAATGACAGCGAGAAAGCTTGAGAGAGAGAGGATGGCGAAGAAGACGATGAGGAAAGGTATCGCTGTGTTAGGTGGAACCGAATTATTGACCTTCGTTTTGGGTTGTAGAGAGAGAAAGTTCTAGAGAGAGAGAGGGCTTGGAGAGGGGGTGGGGCGAGATTAAGAAGACGACGTCGTGGTGACCACACGCTTTTTACTTCGAGTCTTTGGGAGCTATCGAAATTAAAATCTAATTAGGCTTAGGAATGCGATTAGGGAAGGGATTTTGGAACGGAGTGGGCCTTGCCGTCCAAGATCTGGCGTGTTGAGTTGCTGAACGTTTCCATTGCGGGGGCCCACCGGGTTCCAAGTCGCCCTTGGTGTGTGCACCACGTGCTTTTTCTATGTGTATTTTTCTTTTGTTTTTTTGTGTGGTGGGTTTTATTTATTATTTTTTGTCGTCGAAATTATTTTGGTGGGTTTAGCAATTACTAGAGATATTTATTTCTCACGTTTCTTTTGGCTAGTTGTGTTTCCACTACTTTTTTTTGGAGATTAATTATTATCTACCACTTAGTAGTTGATTTGGTGGTTTTGCTTTTTTAATTTCACATGAAGGACAAATATTATTAAAAGTAAATTAGTGGTCCTCCTTTGTTGATTATTTTTTGTGAGAAATAATTTAAATTCAAACAATATAAATTTTTTCACTTACTTAATGTTATGTGAAATATGAATTAACGACGTTTACAATATAAGTAAGTTGATAATAAATTTAGTCTCACGGTTAGAAAATTTATAATATAAACTACATATTAATAGAATCATGTTTGTTCACAAAAAATAAAAAAAAAAACTAATAAAATTACTATTATACTCTTTTACACATAACTCAAGAAAATATTAAAAATAAATAATAATTAAATATTATAATAATTTTGCACAAATAAATTTTTGATTTTTTATTCTAAACCTCCATCTATCAATGCCTAAACTCTCTCTCTCTCTCTCTCCCTCACACACACACATTTGCACCCACGTCTAATTTTATCCACTTATAAATTTAGTTCTTTTTAAAAATTTAAATCACACACATAGTGCCTGTATTTATAACTCCACGTCACGGCTGACATAAGATTTGATAAAATAAAAGAGATTTTGTCATACATTTGTATTATTTGGGCAGTTAGGCTTTAGGCCAAGGACCAAAATAAGAGAATATTCCAAAGACAAATAAAATAAAATAATTATTTCTTATTTTGAAAGTTCAAATACAATCCCCAAATATATTAACCATTTTATGCTGAATTTTAGTCAGTCTCATACAAAAGCCATCTGAGACTCTGAACGCCAGTGCATTTTCAATACTTAAAAAAAGGAGTACTCCATATATGTAGAATGACGGGTATACTGTCATTGTGGTGTTCTATATCGATAAAATAAAGATTTGTGTAAATTTTTTATTCACATGTCCTTGTTTCATCGGGACAGAACATCATGTGGCGATGTACCCATGACAAAGATATGGATGTAAACAATTTCGAATGATGATTTGAGTTCTTGAAGCCTTCCAACATATTGGCATAATATGCAGATTGGTTCTCCACAAAATGCTGCAAAATCTGCTGCCATGAAATCCTAAACCTACAAACTGTGCAAACGAAACTGGTGAAGCCCGTAGCATTAGTTGTTCATAAATAAAACTAGTAATGATCAGTTAAGAGAGGTATCTGCCCGGAAAAGGTGCGTGTTAGCGAAAGTAAATCAATATCATACAACCTAATCCGGAGTTGGCTCCTCGACTGATTTCCTGTATTCCGGTTTCAGCTCATACGTCCCTTGATTAGCTCCCTTGTTGTTGTAGATACAAAGATCCTTGAGTATGTCCTTCAAAAATTGCTGCAGAATGGACAAGTTCAGAGTCAAATCACGATTCATAAGAACGGTTGATTTTCCTAAAGCGCGAAGAGAATGATGATAAAACAAGAGGCTCACAGGCAATCAAGACCAACACCTCATTGGCCTCACAAGTTGAAAACCTCATTGGCATCACAAGTTGAAAAGAATGGAGTTGTGGTTTGGTTTGTTTTACCTTTCAGCATTTAAGCCACTCCAGTATATTTCCGGCGATATAAATACTCTAGATCTCCTGGTATAAGATATCTAACCGAGAGGTAGGGTTTATAAGAAATAATCTACGACACAGTTTCTTATCTAGCTGCCTTTAAATTACGCTTTCTGCATCGAAATGCATTGAAGATTTAGCTTCACGTTTACGCTCATCTTCTTGTTTTAACCTTGGAACACATTTACTTCAAGAACTTTCGTACTCCATGGTAAAAACTATAAAAGTAGCATTCAGATTGCCTACATTTTGTGCTACTTAGCAGAGCAGATGTCTTCAAATTCATCTGTTAAGGAAAGTTTTCAGAAAACTTTCCTTAACAATGCCATGGATGTGTGTATACAGTATATGCAGGTGACGAAAAGATCTTACATAAATTTGGAAACGGTAAGATTTTGATAGTAAATCAGATACTATAAATCAACCGGAAAGAAAATAATCAGAAAACATAACATACTTCTGGTTGGTTAGTCTCTTGGATCAGTTGCCTTAACGTCCGATTTGGTTTCTGTTCAAAGAGATTAAACATGATATCTTCCATTTCTCCGCGGTCCTTCCTTGTTCTTTTCATGTCTGACCCCTTCGTTGGCATTTTCTTTTTCTCCTATATGAAAGAAAATGCGGTGCGGAATAATGTGAGTGCCCTAAGGGAAGCAATGAATAATTTTACTAAAGAAAATAGTGCACCAAACGAGGGTAGCTATACGCACGCTGGGTCCAGGAGACACGAAACCAATCATCATCCCTGGCCTGGGCCTCATATGAGCCCCATTGTCGTTGTTCATCACCTGAAATTTGAAAAACGGACAAATTAGTGATTACATTACTGGCATAGACTATTAGATTACCCAAATAGAGTATGAGAGCGGGGTACCTGAATCTTTCTTCGCTTCATATATTTTTTGGTCCTTTCGCGGCAAAGTTTCCCATAGTTCTCAAGGTTCTCACTATGGGGCTTCATATCAAATTTCTGCAATATCTTCCCCTCCACGGATAACGTCCCTATGATGATAAAGAATTTCAACATACAGTTAAGATCGCCAAACTGATAGCTACAGTTAACAAGTGCTCGTGGCTGTGGTGAAGTAAACATAAATCTCCACTTGTTTTTAACATATTGTTTCTGATTTTGAGTACTAATCCCTCAAAGCCAGGCAAGCAACACATTTCTTCCTTTATTTACGTTGCAACAACCATTTACCAAGCGGAAAACTTTAGCAATGGATATCTCAGAAGAACAATGTCAAAGCAAAGTGAGTATCCAACTAGAACGGAAGCATCATAACATCAAGCCGATTGCAGTTCAGTATCGAAAAATCCAGGGCGGAAAGAGAGAATGCTTACCTTGCGATGACTCAGAAAACACGGACATTGGAAGGGCGTCTTCAAACATATCCAAAGCGTAACACTTGGGTACGTTTTCAGATTTCGTGGCCGCCAGTTCCATGGTGAACTGAGTGTCATTTAAACAACTTGTGTAAACAAGGAAGGGCAACAAAACAAGGATGCATATGCATCGACGAGTGACATTATAAACATGAAGACTTTAACCCAAAGCTTTGCAAAATTAAGCCGAAATGCTTTTTATGTTCTAGTTTAAACTAATCTAAATTGCAGGGAGGGGATTCGAAATAGATGAGTGACATTGTCAAACTAAAACCCAAAACTAAGCAAAAATTAAGCAGAACAATTTTCGATATTCTACTTTAAAATAATCTAAATTATGAGAAGGGAATTTAAATTGGCGTGCATAGGGAAGAATATCTGCTCTAGCCAACGCGCGTCAAGAAAAATCTGAAAAACCCTGAAAAGGAGGGAAACTAGAAAGCGACAATCAAAAACAGAGAAATCAGGATCAAAGGCAAAAGCAAAAGATTAAGAAACAAACAAAGATCACGGCCCGAAACGACGATGCATGGAAGAACATAAAAACCCAAAACGCAAAAACGATGACAATTCAATGTGAGTGAATGAAGAACATCTGCGTGTGTCTATATATATATATATGTATGTATGTATACGTATGTATAAAGAAGAAGAAGAAAAAAGAAACGTACCTCGTTGACCTCGGCGATAGGGTCAAAAGAGAGAACCAACTTGGCAACAGCGGGAGAAGACTGCTGTTGATCAGAAGCGGAGGCGGAGGAGACATCAGGTTTCAGACAGCGAGAGACGAGCGGGGGAGATTTCATGAGGAACACCGGAATATTTTCTCTGTTGGTCTCCAAATAACGCCGATTCACGACATTGTTATTGCCTTGTTGCCGCTTTTGCTCCTCCATCTTTTGGCACTTGGTTGGCGCCACGGCCATACGGTTTGTTCATTGTTTATTTGCTCAAACAGTTTCACCAACGGTTTTTCCTGATCTTTCTGCGACAAACACGCAATGGACTATGATTATATTTGTATACAAAGATTTTGTGTTGGGTGTTAGGGCTATGTCAAACAATCGCCAACAATAATACTGTATTGTCGGGCTAAACCACATAATGAATCAATGTTAATTTGCCGTCAATTTAAAACCACTTAAAATTAAGAAGAAAAAAAAAAAAGCTATTAGACCATACCATAACACTAGTGGCTAAACGGCAAAAGTTACAAACATCGTACAGTCTTACTGTTTCACTTACATTATATTACGTGTATTTATTTATTCTCTATTAATAAGCAGGAATGTGAACCAGGCCGTACACCTATATTACAACACGTAGAATAGTAACACTATACGATTGTGTTCTCGGTTCAACCATACTAGCGGAAAGAGTTGCAACTGGAAAGTATAAATACGAAAACAAAGGAAAAGCACGAATCTTCTAAAATAAACGGGGGAGTGAAGGAACAAAAACAACTCCCGATTTCGCAATTTCTAGTGACGCAAATAATACAGGTATTGCTAAAACAAAAGAGTACGAATTACACTCATCGCAATATCACGTCTCTTTTTCCCGTTTCTTGGAAAACAAACATTTGTAACGGTGGTCATCAAAATCAGTTTTAGGTTGCACAGTTGAGTAGAGCAGTGTTCAAGATGGAACCGATTCGGAGATGTTGCTCCCAGTGGAGTTCTGTTTCCTTTCTGCTTGAAGTGACCGGCACAGCGATTCAAGCTTTTCTTTCTGGTTCTTTGTTTTCTCCAACTGTTTCTTCAACCGTTCACGCTGCTCAGACCAACAGAAAATCAGTGTTATACCTCATCTCCACTGTTTCTTAATATGGCATCAGAAAGGTTTAATCCTTACTGTTGATTGATGACTAATGCAAAAGAAAGTAAAACAAGGTGCAAGCAAACTATACCTCGTCTACGAGTTCTATAAGAGTGACATCTGTTTTCTCACATTTGCTCTTCAAGAATAAGTTTTCCTTCTTGAGTTCCTTGATGGACTTTGCCATCTATGGTTTTGTACATGTAACAAACAGAAAGGTAGCTTAGTTTAAGGTGAAAATATAAAGCGAGTTACGCTGCACTGGAGAAAGCAGTGAAAGTGTGTCTAAATGAAATGTAATTTGAAGGAATATGTCACCTTTTCAATCTCCTGTTTAAATGTCTCGAAAACTTCATTGCTTTTCAACAATGCATCCTGCACGATAAATATAGATCAAATAAGACCAGGTAGATTTGTATGCTGATAACACAATCATTCAGCATGAAGCACTCGTAAGATCTAATTTGAGCACACAAGAGCGGGTTGCCTTTCTTGAAAAGTGTCTAATGAACACATATATTGGAAGGAAAACCCAAAGTCAAGGCACATTTAATGATGTAAACAGAGCAAGGAGATGGGTGGTGAGATCAATTCTGACAAGCAACTTGAACGTTGCCACGTTATTTGCCTAAATCTCACCTGTTAACAACTAGGACTTATAATTCCAAGTAACTTAAAGATACTAGGAGGAATTAGGTTTCAGTCCCTAGCCACCAAAGTTCATTGATTCAAACCTTAATGATTTAGCATAACATAGAAAGTGTGCAACAACCATACATCTAAAGTGTATACATGTGAGACTCAATCTACTACCATGCCCCGTAACTGACACCATACAGCCTAGAATCTACAGGGCAAATGAACCAACATAGTTTTGAACTGTGAAAATTCTGCAGAGAAATTTTCACAGCCTAAGGCTCTAACTGAGCAATTACTCATCCAGTTGTGGTGACGAAGTTCCAAATAATGGTTAAAACACCGCATAACGCAGAAGAATGCTGACCTGAAATTGTTGGAACTTCTCTCCATCAGCCGTCAACTGTAAGCGCAAATTCTTTTCAGTTGCTAGTAACTGTGACACCTGTTCTGCATATAATTTCATCTGGGACTGTTCCTGGAGTGATTTCTCTTCATGCTGCTTAGTCTTCAAATCAGCAATTTGAAGCTCCAGCGATTTCTGCTTTAACTGTTCATCCAAAACAAAACCACTACAGAAAAGTTAAGTCCCTACCTAACAAATTAAACAACCATTATAAGTAAACTAACGTCATTTGCACAAGTTACAGCTAAATTTTACCTTCTGTTCATATTGCTGTTCAGAAAGAGCGTGCTGATAGTTGAGCTGCTGTAGCTTAGTTCTTAACCTGAAAATGAATGAATGTTAACTAATTTTAACACAATAAAGATAAATTATAGAGCCCTATATGATTAGCGCAAGCACAAGGACAGCCAAAAAGGAAATAAAACTATGGTATGAATCAACCAAGTGAACGAAAAGAGAGATACCAAGCCGTCAAACTTTTGTAATGAATAATACATGACATTACCCTATATCAGGAAAAGATTTAAATTTTAATATATGACACTTAGGATGACATCGATCAAGTTTGGTCTCATTGAGACACACACATGCACAGGATCTCCAAGGTAAGTAAATCATAATGCTTCGATATTTTCTGCAAGATATAGCAAGCTTATTTTTCACAACATCAAGGTCTTACATTTCATTCTCCTTTAGCTGAGAGATACATTCTTCCTTTTGCTCATCCAGCTTATTGCTCACATCCTATAACCATAAGAATCTAATGTCAGAAAACATGCAACTGAACCAATATTTTTTTCCTTTAAAATAGAAAGGAACTAGTTCTGAATTCTGATGTTCGGGACAAATACAAAAGCTTGTTACTTAACTGAAGCCTTATTGCTTACATGTTCTCTCTTGGGCCTCTACTAGATAATCATGATACAACAAAGTACTAAAACAAGAAATATTGTCTGGTTTTACTTTTCAACACACTCAGAATGGTAAGTTGCTTAATATATGAATTTTGAGGGTTTGTACCTTTAAAATATCTCCTGGTTTGTAGTGTATAGAACTGTCAGTACATGAAATGTTTTGTAGTGCATAATACAGGAAATGTTTGGATTAATAAGTCAACGGTAATAACAATTCAATTCCCTAAAGAAAAGGTAGCCTATAGAAGATAAGAAGATGGAATCAAACCTTTATTGCATCTTGGAACTTGACTGATAAATCTAATCTCAAGTTCTGCCCCTCTGTTGACACCCGTTTGCACTCATCCTGTTAAAATTATGAGGAAACCATCAGTGTTTCTAGGTCGGTGACGACATATTGATCAACTTCACAACTTACCATAACAAATTGTAAGATGTAGTCAATAAAATTAAAATGGTATTGACACAAATTAATGTCAAGAGTAATAGATCACAAGCCAGTAGTCTGAACTTGACATTTCAAAATGTTGAAACGATGTGGTAGACAGCAAAGGTGACTATAATAGGGGATCTAAATCCGATGGACTGAAAAATTACACTTAACTCCACAAAAGTTTAGCCTTCTTTTCTACACCAGATACTTTTCAGTCACTAACAATACGCAAGAGTGCAGAGTCATCCAGTGCACCCTTCCCATAATAAACTATAACTCAACCTCAAAGCAATGGGACAACGAAGGGAAAAAAAAAGGATAAACTTTAAGCTGCCTCTTTGCACATTTGCCTAATTTACTAAAAATAAAAAAATCAACGAGAAAAGAAGTCATCGCGGGAAACTTGTCAGGCCTACAATGTAGTTAAGTGGGCTTAGTCATGGTATGAATAACTGGGTACTGTATGGGAGCTATACCTCTACTTTGATTCATCCTATGGCTTATAATAGAAAGTAGGAATTAAGTTTTCATGGTCAATCAGAACCTTTACAAATTAAACTTTAAAAAAATTTATGATACGCAACATCTCAGACAAATATGAAGTTTGCAAACAAGCATTTGAAGGATATTGCAGTCAGTCAAGGGATAGCATACCATTAGTACTTTGTTCTGGCGTTGCAACTCCCTGCACAAGGACTCAAGCTTATCTCGAACAGAAATGGCTAGAAAGAAAAGGAGGACGCAAAAAATTAGATATTAAGATTCTCTACGATGTTGCTCATAATATGATTGATATTATAAATATGTCACTCCACTAAGACTTCACAAAAGCTGTCTTTCCATCCGAAAAATACTGTTAAATTTGTTTTGGTAAGGTTATCAACATAATAAATAACTTTTACTATCTACCTACTGATAATTGGGAATTTTGATTCATATCATTCTTCTATTTCATGAAAATCTGTGACTCGAGATCGTACATAATGTGTAAGAAATCCATTTCTAGTCAACTATTACACGACCACATAAAAGCATTATACTTAAACCCCTACAAAACTCACTGTTACTAGAAACAAAGATATGATTCCTTCTGCAATAACCCCATATTGTACACACTACACATCAGCATATGTTCAAAAGTTCAGTCGTAAACATTAGCACAGCTATCTCAACATACCCGAATCTCTTTCGGCAAGAGCTTGTTGATACTTCAAAGTGAACTCTATGAACTCCTTTTCTGATTTAAAGGTACGCTTTACACTCTTACGTTTGGTTTCAGTGGATTCCTGAGGAAAAATTAGTCCAAGTTAGTAACTGTATAGATGATTCACATATATAACATTTTGAATGAAGATGGCATCATAAACATCTGTCTCAGGCAAGAAAATGACACACATGATTTTTGGCATAGGTCAAGAACACAAATTGATACAGTCTAAAAAGAGATCTAGTGATATGTAATACTTACTGTTTTTCTGTTTTTCAAAGTTTCAACACTCTCCAATGAAGACGTTTCCTTCAAATTGGTCGCTGGCGCATCTGAGCCCCCTTCAGCTGCTGAAAGGCAATAACAGATGAAGGTGGCAAACAAACTCAAACAAAAAGGACCGCATATAAATATAGTACACATATTCTGAATTAATTGCTTTATGAGATAATCACAAGGTCAAAATACTTACGTCTCTCTGAACTTTGACATCTTGTTTCAACTTGTTTCTTTACCTCACCGCCTTTGGATACCCCACCCAAAGCCTCAGAAACAGAAACAGCTGAATCGGGCATGACTAATGAACCTTCTTCTCTCTGCTCCGTAGAGGCATTTTTGGGAACTTGAACTGAATCTACTGAAACATCAGAACTATCTGTTTCAGACAACGGAACAGGAAATGTTCTCAGTTTCTGAGTCTTCTCTGCCCTACCCTGGCTTGCTTGAAACTCATCTGCAGCCAAGTCACCTACAGGTTCCTTTGAACTATCCCTTTCTGTGGAATTATCACTCTCGTTGTTACCCAACGGCTTCTCTTGCTCGAAGGTTGGAGTTGCTGGAGCCAGTGGCTCTGGAGAGCTCTCAACAAACCCATCAGGCAATGAATCAACTTCAGGAAGCTGGTTTGCTTCTGGGTTCTCCATTCTCACCTACAATGCTCATCATGTATTAACTCTTAGAACGTCCAAAATCTATACCGCCCCAACTACAAATTGCGACAATAAAAACCCATATCTCCATTTGCAGCTAGAGCTAGGTTTACTGATGTATTAGCTTAGCCACGGCTACATGTAAAACTTAGCGCAGCCAGAAAAACAGCAACACTAGAATCCATTGCCATTGGGTTGCTAAGAAAATTTCAAGAGAACCCAAATAAAACTAAAAGCTTCAATCTTTAAGGTGCTGAAGATATCCTAAGATGAAATTGAACAAGTAGCTAAGTACAAACACACCTAGATTATGACTAAATCTTAACATTGGGTTAAATTTCCGAACTTTTATTATCTGCGAAACCACCAAAACTGAAGCCAATTCATTCTCATACTTTTTATCAAGAGAATAAAAAGAATACGAAAATTCCAAACACCCTGGTACCCATCAATCAGCACCATTAAGAAATCTGAACCATCACAAACGAGATTTTAGAGAGAGAAGAAATGAAACAATGAGAAGGAAGGAGAAATTACCTTACCTGGTAGATTATGTGGGAGAGAGAGAGAGAGAGAGAGAGAGAAAGGAAGTGATCGAACTGCGTTGTGTTCCGCCAAACGGATTGTTTGTGGTGTTGTCACTCCCCTTCCCTTCACTTTTCGACAGGGTGGACATGGTTTGGCCTGGGTAATTCTGAGTGATATTTATCTCTACTTCCGAAAGTTTTTAAATTCGATTTTCATTAAAGACGAATTTGAATCACATTATTATTAAACTATTGTGAGGTTAAGTCTAATTCCTCTACTTAGGGTAGATAATATCGATGTTAAAAATAAAAAATTGAAAATAAATTTTTTACAATGTGGTTTTAAAGCTTTAATCAAAATGAAATCAATCTATTCGGTTGCAGTTTGGTTCGATCGGTTTACAAACTAAATGTTTTATACTATTAATACAACTCAATTAATAAAAAATAGTGATTACCACACTAAAATTCACCTTAAAATAAACTTCAACATCAAAATGCTTGATGACATTACTTTTGTACAACCCAACAGAAAAAGTTAAGTTTACCATACTAAAACTAAAGTTTAAACAAAATCGTTGTGACATTAGTAGTACAAAAATATTTGTTCATGCAGTTCAACAAAAAAGTTTGGTGCTTCAACTTTCTGGTCACTACTTTGCATCACTTAACTCTTCCTCTTTCCGTTCATTTTGGACACTTACTCTTCGAAAGTTGAGGAGGCCTTTGAGCTTGTGAATGGTTTGAGAAGGCGATACTTGGGAATTCTTTGGACCTTGTGAAAGTGAAACAAATGTATGAGAAACCATTGAACCTTGTGAACTATAAGTTTGAAATTGCTTTAGAGCTTCTTGTTTTGGTTGTGGATTAAGAGTACGAGATGCGATAGTTGAATTCAAATTGGTCGATTCTACACAACACAAATCCATAACAATATGTATTAGATTAACTGTTATAAACTTTAAAAAGACTACAAAAGTAACAAAATAAATTGAAAAAATAAAACGAAAAAAGCCTAAAATATAATTTACTTAATATTGGTATCAAATTAAATATTTATTTAATTTTTATGTTGCGGTTCGGTTTCGATGCGGTTTTAGATGTTAAAAATCAAAACCAAACCATTTTTCCATATTGTGGGTCGGTTTCAAACGGAAACTGTTTCAAAACCGCAAAAACCAAACAACATCTTTGGTCCGTATTTCAGTTTCAATTTTTGTTTCCAAGTGCCCACCCTTACTTTTCGGCACCTATTTTCTTTTTCTTCTTTTAGTTTTTATGAAAACATTTTTCCTTTGTGATCAAATTAATTTTTTTAGCTAATTTTTGATAAATTATTATTAAGGAGAGGGGAAGGGTTTGAAATTGTTACAATAATTAAGGAAAGTGGAAAGTTTCAAACTTGAGACACATAAGTGGAAGCTCAATACCCTAACGTCTTAGTATTGTTTTTTCTTTTTTCCAATAACCTCTTAGTATTATGGGTTAGTGGTGTTTTTTTTCATTTGTAAATGAGAGGTTATAGTTTATTTCCTATCTTAGTGTAAATATGTCATTATATAAAAAATTAAAAAATGATTAAACCTATTTACTTATCAAAATATTTATTTTGGTTCATTGCCCTTATTACAAATCTACTTTTAAAATTAATTTTATTTGGTTAACAAGATAAATAAATATTTATTTATTGGGTCCATCCCCTGTTTCATTTGTTTAATTTCAGCAATTAAACCTCCAACTAAAATCGGATAACCTCTAATTAATTCATAAAATTTTACTTAAAAATAGAAAGATAAAGGGATCTTGTATATCAGTTCCAAGAAAACTTGTAGCTAAAATACCATATTTTTTCTTTAGGTACTAATAAACCAATTTTTTTTTTTGGTAAATACTACTATAATTCAAAACAATCACATGATTATTAACACGTTTTCGACCACCCAACTTTTTTAGGTGACTAGACGATTAAATTTTTTGTCGACTGTCCGACCAAATTTTCTGCTTTTAAGTTCATTGTCCAAAAATAATTTTTTTTAAAATGTTAAATAATGAATTTTCTCGTCAATTCCCTAATTTTATTGTGTATACATGTAAAAAAAAAAAAAAACAATAACCTCACACAACAAACATAATTAAAGATGCACCTATTTCTATTTTTTACTATCACTGTTGAATAATGACTTGAAACTTGTCGGGATCCGAAAAAACGGTATCAATGATGAGGACCGACGATAATTTCTGGCATTGGGCGCGAGTGGCCTATGTGTCATGTACAGTGGAGGCAAAAATGTAAATAGCCATATGCTTATAAATGTCTTGGGCCACAAATTGTGACTTAATTGGTACTTAATCTAAATTGTCTCAAAGATAAATGTACTGAAACTAAAACTAGAATGTTTCTCAATTCCATTTATGCGAACTGTATACAACTTTGAGGTTGGTTTCATTAGGATATACTGAAACTACAAGGTCGTCCATTAAAAAGCACATAGGGTTGGTGGCAGCCCTCATATCTCCCCTGCTTTCTTCTACTTTTCATTCTGTTTTTTCCTTCCCTTCTATTTATCTATGCTTCTCTCTGAGACGTTTCTCAGCTATCTGAGCTTATGTCCAAGTTTTGTATCCTCTTTTCACCCAACACCGCTCACCGCCAACTAGACCTGGCAATTTCTGACACGACCCGATAATCCGACACGACACGACACGAAATTAACAGGTGTTTGGGTCGACACGATAACGAATCGGGTCTTATCGGGTAACCCGATAAGCACCTGTTAAGATAACGGGTTGGGTCGGGTATACACGTGGGTAAACACGATACACGATAAGCAGAATATTATTTTTATAATTTTATAACCCTAAAAAAATACTGTAATAATTATATACATTAATTTTACAATTTTATACCCCTAAAAATTATAATAAATATATATATATTAAATTAACTATAAAATTTATAATAATTATAATAATTATATATACTATAATAATTATACCCCCAAAATATTAAGTCTATCTATACTAATTATATATATATGTATATATATATTAAATTTTATAAAAACTATAATAATTATTAATTAATAATTTAATATGCATGATCATGCAATTGCATTGCATATTTGCATGATTTTGCATCCATTGAAATTTGATGCGTCAGGAGTCAGGACTCAGGACTCAGATGTGATTTGTTTCCATTCTCAAATTTCAATAATCAATTTCTTGCCATTGCCATTTGCCAACTTGCCGCCCTTTTTGAAAAAAAAAATGGAGGGAAAATGAAAATGTTAAGAAAAGTTGAAAATAAAACAAAAAAGTGAGGGAATTCAATTAGGGAAAGATGTTGGAGGGAAAAGTGAAAATGATAAGAAAAAGTTGAAAAGGAAACAAAAAAGAGAGGGAAAAATGAAAATTAATAGAAGTGGTGAATCCAAGTATAAATAAACTCTAAGTGTTAGTCAATCTATCGTTTTACGAATTCTCCAAAACTAATTTCAACGATCCAAACCGTCAAAATTGTTTGTATATGCTTGGAGATCACATCAGCAAAAAATCACAAAAAAAAAAAATTCAGAGATCAAGTAAACGGGACAAAGCTTTTCAACGGTTATAAACGAAAAATCATGATTTAACGGTTATTTTAACTCCGATTTTGATGATTTTTTATAACTACACTCCTTGACCCTATATGAATACAATGAATGAATTCGATATTCAATTTAAAATATTTACACAAGTGGATACCACAAAATCTTATGTTATACTTAATAAAAGTATAAATAAACTCTAAGTGTTAGTCAATCTATCGTTTTACGAATTCTCCAAAACTAATTTCAACGATCCAAACCGTCAAAATTGTTTGTATATGCTTGGAGATCACATCAGCAAAAAATCACAAAAAAAAAATATTCAGAGATCAAGTAACGGGACAAAGCTTTTCAACGGTTATAAACGAAAATTCACGATTTAACGGTTATTTTAACTCCGATTTTGATGATTTTTTATAACTACACTCCTTGACCCTATATGAATACAATGAATGAATTCGATCTTCAATTTAAAATATTTACACAAGTGGATACCACAAAATCTTATGTTATACTTAATAAAAGTATAAATAAACTCTAAGTGTTAGTCAATCTATCGTTTTACGAATTCTCCAAAACTAATTTCAACGATCCAAACCGTCAAAATTGTTTGTATATGCTTGGAGATCACATCAGCAAAAAATCACAAAAAAAAAACATTCAGAGATCAAGTAACGGGACAAAGCTTTTCAACGGTTATAAACGAAAAATCACGATTTAACGGTTATTTTAACTCCGATTTTGATGATTTTTTATAACTACACTCCTTGACCCTATATGAATACAATGAATGAATTCGATCTTCAATTTAAAATATTTACACTAGTGGATGTGGATATGTTATAATTTATATACTTAATAAAAGTATGAATCAACTATAATATTAATAATTATATACATTAATTTAATAATTTTATATCCCTAAAAAGTAAAAATTATAAAAATTGCATAAGAGAATTTTAAGTTTTTGTCACATGCCTCCTCCTCATAATGGTGTTGCATTATCTGAGAAAATTAATGCATTGGTGACTGAGTGGGGGATTGAGAAGAAGTTATTTTCTATTACTTTGGATAATGCTTCTTCAAATATTTCTTTTGTTAGCATTTTGAAGAATCAATTGAATCTTAGAAGTCTTCTCGTGATGAATGGTGACTTCTTTCATATGCGTTGTTGTGCTCATGTCTTGAATTTGATAGTTCAAGATGGACTTAAAGAAATTGATTATTCGGTGATAAAAATTCGTGAATGCATCAAGTATATAAAGGGCTCTGAGGCTAGGAAACTAAAGTTTTGTGAATGTGTTAGACAAGTAGGGATATTGGATAGTAGGAGAGGGTTGAGACAAGATGTCCCTACTAGATGGAACTCAACCTATATTATGCTAGATAGTGCAATTTTCTATCGATATGCTTTGATTCATTTAGGGTTGAGTGATTCCAATTTTACTAGTTGTCCATCTTCTGAAGAGTGGGATAAAATAATGAAGATTTCCAAGTTTTTGGGGTACTTTTACGAGGTTACTTGCTTATTCTCTGGGACAAAGTACCCCATGATGCGAGAATTATACGCGCATAAATTAAACCCTCGTTTGACAATTGTAGTAGAATGGATAAGTGAGGGATCGTTCTAGACCGGGGATTAGGAGGGCTTGCTAAAACCTTCTAAATTGACTTAAAAACATAAAAACTAAATTAAAACAGATTTAAGACACTTGGGAACAAGGAAAAATAAAAAAGGGGGTTTTAGTTTTGACGAAGTTGAAATAAACAAACAAAATGCAAAAATGGACAGATTGTAAACAAGTGTTGTGAAACAAGATGGTTGGTGAATTAGCTAGAGGTTCTTTCTCCACACATGATATTTATGCATATGAATCAATTTCCAGTTATTCCTTCATTGAATTATGAACGACAATGCCCCAAATTAACCGTGACATCACTAGTTAACCCTCAGATTTTCCTTATATTATTGGATTGGATGGCATCATTCGACAACCCAAAACATTCTCAAAAGTTCCCTACATGTCATCATAATAGAGATACAATCGAAGATCATTAAGAATAATGAAAACCATAAGCATTGACAAAGCATTTGCAACTATGACATCATGTTACTCATGCTAAGAATTAAACTTAACGCGATCGTGACAAGCGACCTTCACTACTTTCAAGTATAAGTTAGTAACGATTATGTGAAACCTTCTTAAACTTTAGCCACATATTCATGCATGCTAATTAAGTGTCGACCCTCAATCAACAAACACAAATAAGTTAATCATCAAATAGTTAAGCCAATTGCATTCACGAATCAAGAGTTCATAACCGGAATTCATCAATTCATATTACATAAATAATCATGGTATTGAAATCACCCCTAGCCAAAAAGGGTTTAGTTCCTCATAACTTTGAAATCAAAGAAACACCTAAACATTCCAACAACTCAACTTGAATTGTATGAACGTTTAGGCACTCTTCTCTTCCAATCCTTATACGTACAAAACAAAGAGAATTGAATTTAAACTTTGAAATCAAAGAAACACCCAAACATTCCAACAACTCAACTTGAATTGTATGAACGTTTAGGCCCTCTTATCTTCCTCGTTGTTGTAGCACAAGGTCTAAGGTGAGGTTTGGGGGATTATGGAAATGGATGAGGAGTGGAAGTGTTTGTGGTGTGTTGTGTATGAAAATGAGATGTCCATGAATGAATGAATGCAAGGGTATTTATAGGAGTAGTGGAGGGAACATATGGCTATGTCATTTGTAGGTGAAGTAGGTGGATGTTGTAGGTGAAGTGGATGTTGTAGGTGAAGTAGGTGGATGATATGTTAAGTGATAAGTGATAAGTGATATGATATGTGGTTATGATATGATAAGTGGTTAAGTGGTGATGATAAGTGATAAGTGATAAGTGATTAAGTGATATGATATGTGGTGATGATAAGTGATAAGTGCATGTGGGTTAACTAATGAAGGAAATGCATGTGCAATGACAATGTGTTAGAATGGATGTGTGTTATGCATGGCATGATTGGGATTAGGAAAGGTTTAAATGTCCTAAAACTAAAGAGAACAAGGTTCCAACACTTTGGCTCCAATTAGGTCTTCAATTTCGTCCAACACTTTGGCTTCAAGCATAAGCTATCCGTCCTTAGCCCAAAAGTGCTCCAAAAGTCTCCAAAATGCATCTTTTTGCTCCTTTAGCCCTTTGGACCTACAAACACACGAAAATAGCTTAAAGTACTAAAATAACTAAAGAAACATAACGTAAATGTACGAGAACAAGCCATTTAAGTCGCATAAATATGCTCCTATCAAATACCCCCACACTTAGCTTTTGCTAGTCCTCGAGCAAAACAGAAAAACAAAACAAAAAGAACAAAACACAACCTACACCTTCCAACAATCGTATCAGGGACTTCCAATGCACATGACAAGTTAAAAATCATTATTCTCACAGATTTGAGCCATCTTTACACTTAAGTACATTCTTAATCATAGTCACCACATACTAGTTCACAATTAAGCAATTAAAACACATTTCAAATGTAGTAACATGCCTTTAGAGAATTCCCTCAATTTCTTACTAGATGTACTCTCGTTTTTCACACAGATTTTCTGACTACACACCCTACACTAGGTATATGTGAGAAGATTGATGTAAATATGAATTCTAACACTCACATATGTTATATCAAAGAAAGCATTTTCTGGAATGTATATGAATATGATCTCATGAAAGGAATGCTACTAATTAGATGCGAGAACCAGGGACACCATATGCTTACATCAATTCCAAACTCCACATTATTGAAAACATAATGATCAAGAATGAAGCATAAGGGTTGTAACGGGTTAAGGGTGATTGGCTAACAATGAAAGGTAAGGATAACAAACGTTCTTTAGGCAATAACAAGCAAAGTAATGAAATTTGACACTTAGAATCACTCGTGATTGCAGAAACTCACTTAGACACACAAGGGGAAAATTCACACAACTCTTAGGGCCATATTCAACGTTTTGGACCCTTTCTTCAACTACCACAAACATGTGAGCTTATTTTCACTTATTTCATACTCTTTTTCTTTCTTTTCACAACTTTTTCTTTTCTTTTTCTTTTTCCACGAAATATTTTTTTTCTTTTTATTCTCACTCATGCCTTATTTCTTTTTTTTTTTTTTTTTTTTTTTTTTTTTTTTTTTTGGCATATCAACACACACACACAAATTCCCCCACACTTGTTGTTTTGCAAAATTGAAAGGATTCCCTCTAAATCATGCTTACTATGCTTCAAGAACAAGGGTATGGGTGGTCCTAATCTAGGCTAGGTAGGGATGATATGGATAAACAAATAACAAAGGCTAACAATGGCTCAATGGGGATTATGACCTACAATATATAGTGCATGGGTTGGCTATTTGGTTGATGGCTTCACTACACACTTCATCTTGATATATATTATGCAATCATGCTTTGAATGGAATGGATGCAAGTTCTAGCATTTGGAACTAAGTGATGAAACGCCTTCTAATTAGCAACCAAGCAAGAATAATGAGATCATGCAACGACTTTAGAAAACAAGAAATCACAGAAAATAACTCTCCAAAGAAGGTAATGGCTCGAGTCTCACAGGGTTGTAGCGTTTGTTTGAGTTCCTTCCTTCAAGCATGTTACAAAAACGAATTTTTCTTTTATGATTGCATGTGAAGTCATATATTATAACCATAACCAAGCATATACCAAGAGTAAATCAAACTTTTCTCTATGTTAATAACTCTTTTTAACAGTCATGCAATTTACAAACCAAATCCTTATCATTGTGTTGGAAGGTACCCTAAGACACAAACACACAAAAACGCTTTTTAGGCTTTTCAAAACATATTTTTCAAATTTTTATGTGATTTTCGGAGTTATAAAAACAAAACATACTAAAACAACTTAAAACAACTTAAAAACACCTTAAAACAGCAAAGAACAACATTTGAAGTAATGGGTGATAAAATCCCACGAATTTGCATTAACAACATTAGTTACCCCCCCACACTTAAATCAAACATTGTCCTCAATGTTCTAAGCATAGATTCACACAAAACATAAGTAAACACACAAAAAGAACTTAAACATACTAAACATGGCAGAATGTAATTAACAAAAAGAAGAGTTTAGAGACGCAAATCTGGTTATGGAGTGTAAATTCCATCTTCTCCTTGGTAATTGCATTGAGGCTTTGATCTTTGTGATTCCACAGGCTTACTCTTGAACTGCGCTGCTCCCATCGTTGATTTTCCTTTGTGCTACTCTTGAACTGGGCAGCAGGCTTCTTTTGGTCTCCCCCGAAGGTCTGAGCTTACTCCTTTGGTCTGTTTCTTTGTTCAATCTTTCCAATTCGTATTGAAAAGGGTTGGAGGATAACTCAGCCTACGTTTGTCTCCACATGCTTCAATGTATCATTTTCACTTGCCTTGCTTGCTCCCCTTGCAGAAGTGGTCCCTTCTCCGGAAGTGTGTCAACCGTTGAAGATGACTACTCGAGAGCAACTCTAGGTAAGCAATCAGGAATGGATTCCAGGCAGTCGGTTCCAGAACAGAAGACTGACTCCAAGTGCCTCTGATTGCTTTTGTTTACTTTGCCATGCGAGTAATAACAAGGACAAAGAAAAGGACAGGGAAAGAGCATGATATGAGATACTTTTGCTTTAGACCTTGATGATATGAGATACCTTTGCTTTTGAAGAAACGGCGAATGAAGCAGCACATGTATTTGTTGTGGTTGTCTCCACATGCTTCGATCGACCGTTTCCTTCTGCCTCATTTGTACTCCAGGTTTCTGGTATCTTCTTTGGGGGAGAAAAAATTGAGTATTTCAAGAGGCTTCGCTGGGAGTGCGCCCTCAGAGGTGAGGAAAAGTTGGGCATTTTCTTCAGGTTTGCCTTGCCATAAGAGACGAAGGTCGACATATATAGAGATAGTGGCGCCTCTTCGATTTCTGAACGACGCCCCTTCGATTTCTGAGCAGGCGGCCCTTCGATTTCTGAACGACGCCCCTTCGCTTTCTGAACGACACGTAGTCGTGCGGATGCGGCTCCTTTAAAAAAAAACTGCACGCGTTTTCTGAAAAGCAGAGAAAGCGTCGCCGAAATTTACGCTTGTCGGCAAAAGTGTAGCTGCGATGATGACCTCCACGTGAACTTTTGACAAAGTTGAACGCGTTTCTGAAAAGCCGAGAACGCGTCGCCTAACTTACGCCGGAAATTCCGGCTTTTTGAATTGATGGACGCGTCGCCTTGGCTTCTTATAGATGCATTGATCACCGCAACAAACACACTCTGAAGATTTCCCATTCTTTGAAAATCGACTCCGGCCCTTTTAGAATTCTCTCCATCCACCCCATCTCTTTGAACACTTTTGAAAAATGGCAAACCCATCGAACCTTAGCTTAGATTTGAGTCTCAGCAGTGATACGGCCGCGCCGCGTCAAGGTAACGTATGGCGCCCTTCTTTCTTATCTTCTAACGGTCCTCTTTCAGGTGAAGACTCTGTGATGCAGGACGCCACAACAGCTACAATAGTAGCTAGGAACCTCCTCACTCCAAAAGATAGTAGGCTGCTGTCAGGACGGTCCGATGAGTTGGCCGTTCAAGAATCCCTCGCACTTAGTGTTCAGTGTGCGAGCTCTGTGTCCAACATGGGCCAACGCCTGCTTGCTCGGTCCCGCCAAGTGGAATCGTTGATGGCAGAGGTGGAAAGTCTTAAGCAGGAAATCAAACAGCTTAAGTACGAGAATAGAAGTTTGCATGTGCTTGCAAATAACTATTCGGCGGGCATGAAGAGAAAGCTTGATGAGCTGCAAGAATCTGAGGGTCGAATTCACAGTGACCGTCAAAGGCTTGCGGCTTGTCTCCAGAGGCACCTTTTTCCTGGGTCATCCAGCGCTTGGCCAAGTATTGAGGCCTGGAATGCTCTAGCTCCGATGGCTTCCGCTCCGATGCCTCCCGCTTCTGCGCCTTCCGCTTCTATTCCTTCTGCTTCGACGCCTCGTAGCGGGGCTTCACGTAAACATCCTCTGTGAAGGCTCCATCTTTCTCCATGTTTAGTATCTTTTTTTTTTTTTTTTTTTTTTTTTTTTTTTTTTTTTACATAAATAAAATCAAACGGCATGGAATTTATTTTTGAATGGGCGGTGATACTTGAAATGATCTGGTAATAGTTTAAATTCCAGATTGGGTGCCTGAATCATTAACCACATGTTAGTATAAAAGAAAATTGAAATTCGGGGAGGCGGCTTACCTGTGTGCTCCAAAATGAACTCCAAAATAAACACCCCTTCGAAAGTTATGACTTGTCCCGTGTCATAAAATCCAACTTCCTTGGGAATTGTGGTTTCAAATATGTCCTCTTTGATGCCTTCTACATCTTCTCCAGCCACTACCTTCTCTTGAATCATTCTTCTTGGTGTACAAAGTCCTTTGAAGAATTCAACACCATCTAAAACTTGTTGTGTTGCACCAAGAATTGGAATAGCATTTTGCACCTTTGGGAAGGCTTCCACGATGTCCTTTTTACTCTCTTCTTGGTTGGGAATCAAAAACCTGCTAGGAAAAGGGACATTGGGTGGAATAACATCAGAATAACATGGAATTGGGACGTCCTTACTGGTGGTGGGTGGTTTAGAGGGCTTAGGGGGCTGCGGCAAGGGTTGTTCTACCCTTGCCGTGTGCATGTCTTCTTCCTCCTCCTCAATTAGCAGCTCTTCCACTTCTAGGCTATGTTTGGACATTTTTAGGTCAGCTCCAACCTCCATAGAACTTCCCAAAGTGATAGCATTATGGATTTCAAAATCTTCCTTCGAGTTTTCAATAGTTGAGTTGGAAAGTTCACTTTGCTCTTGAATTTGTTTCATGAACTCCATAATCTGCCCAAATTGCTCGTCCAATTTACCCAACTTCTTGTCTTGATTTTGTTCGTCCTGCATCAAAGAGGTTAGTAATTGAAAATTTTTATCATTATCTATGGACATACTTGAACTTGATTGGAATTGTTGTGGGGGAGGTTGTGGTGGATGCATAGGTGTTGTATTGAACTCCTCATATGGTTGCCAATATGCTTCTTGTTGAGCCTCCTTGGCTTGATTTTGTGACCCCTGCGCCAAAGAATTTATTTCATTAAGAATTTGAATATAATCTATTGGCGAACTTGAATTTAATTGAGCATATTGCATATGAAGTTGTGGTGGCTGCATAGGTCTTGAATAGAACTCCTCATATGGTTGCCAATATGCTTCACGTTGAACTTGTTGATCTTCCCACCATATAGAGTTTGAATGATCCCTCCAATCTCTTTGTGGACATTGATTGGCTTGAAATCCTTGCCTATATGAAGCACCAAATGTAGGGACACTCTGCATTGTGGTCCTTTCGGCATACGGCGACAATTTAGAAGTAAGATTTGCCAATTGAGCTTGAATGCTAGCAAAATCCATATCTTACTTCTCTAGTACCTAAAATCAAAGAAAGAGAACTAAATCAAATATCAAAAGTAACAACAAACAAAGAAAACAACACTAAGTTAGAAACTAAAACGAAAACAACTAAAAAAAAAAAAAAAAAAAAAAGAACCAAGGGATTAGCAAAGTTGCTAATCCCCGGCAACGGCGCCAAAATTTGATGCGAGAATTATACGCGCATAAATTAAACCCTCGTTTGACAATTGTAGTAGAATGGATAAGTGAGGGATCGTTCTAGACCGGGGATTAGGAGGGCTTGCTAAAACCTTCTAAATTGACTTAAAAACATAAAAACTAAATTAAAACAGATTTAAGACACTTGGGAACAAGGAAAAATAAAAAAGGGGGTTTTAGTTTTGACGAAGTTGAAATAAACAAACAAAATGCAAAAATGGACAGATTGTAAACAAGTGTTGTGAAACAAGATGGTTGGTGAATTAGCTAGAGGTTCTTTCTCCACACATGATATTTATGCATATGAATCAATTTCCAGTTATTCCTTCATTGAATTATGAACGACAATGCCCCAAATTAACCGTGACATCACTAGTTAACCCTCAGATTTTCCTTATATTATTGGATTGGATGGCATCATTCGACAACCCAAAACATTCTCAAAAGTTCCCTACATGTCATCATAATAGAGATACAATCGAAGATCATTAAGAATAATGAAAACCATAAGCATTGACAAAGCATTTGCAACTATGACATCATGTTACTCATGCTAAGAATTAAACTTAACGCGATCGTGACAAGCGACCTTCACTACTTTCAAGTATAAGTTAGTAACGATTATGTGAAACCTTCTTAAACTTTAGCCACATATTCATGCATGCTAATTAAGTGTCGACCCTCAATCAACAAACACAAATAAGTTAATCATCAAATAGTTAAGCCAATTGCATTCACGAATCAAGAGTTCATAACCGGAATTCATCAATTCATATTACATAAATAATCATGGTATTGAAATCACCCCTAGCCAAAAAGGGTTTAGTTCCTCATAACTTTGAAATCAAAGAAACACCTAAACATTCCAACAACTCAACTTGAATTGTATGAACGTTTAGGCACTCTTCTCTTCCAATCCTTATACGTACAAAACAAAGAGAATTGAATTTAAACTTTGAAATCAAAGAAACACCCAAACATTCCAACAACTCAACTTGAATTGTATGAACGTTTAGGCCCTCTTATCTTCCTCGTTGTTGTAGCACAAGGTCTAAGGTGAGGTTTGGGGGATTATGGAAATGGATGAGGAGTGGAAGTGTTTGTGGTGTGTTGTGTATGAAAATGAGATGTCCATGAATGAATGAATGCAAGGGTATTTATAGGAGTAGTGGAGGGAACATATGGCTATGTCATTTGTAGGTGAAGTAGGTGGATGTTGTAGGTGAAGTGGATGTTGTAGGTGAAGTAGGTGGATGATATGTTAAGTGATAAGTGATAAGTGATATGATATGTGGTTATGATATGATAAGTGGTTAAGTGGTGATGATAAGTGATAAGTGATAAGTGATTAAGTGATATGATATGTGGTGATGATAAGTGATAAGTGCATGTGGGTTAACTAATGAAGGAAATGCATGTGCAATGACAATGTGTTAGAATGGATGTGTGTTATGCATGGCATGATTGGGATTAGGAAAGGTTTAAATGTCCTAAAACTAAAGAGAACAAGGTTCCAACACTTTGGCTCCAATTAGGTCTTCAATTTCGTCCAACACTTTGGCTTCAAGCATAAGCTATCCGTCCTTAGCCCAAAAGTGCTCCAAAAGTCTCCAAAATGCATCTTTTTGCTCCTTTAGCCCTTTGGACCTACAAACACACGAAAATAGCTTAAAGTACTAAAATAACTAAAGAAACATAACGTAAATGTACGAGAACAAGCCATTTAAGTCGCATAAATATGCTCCTATCACCCCACATCAAATTTGTTCTTCCCTAAGGTCTTTGTAATCCAACTTCAAATTAAGGCAGCCATGAATGACTCTGAAAGCTTCATGAAGAAGATGGGGACTTACATGTACATGAAGTTTGAGAAGTATTGGTCTGAGTATAGTTTGATTTTGGCAATTGCAATCATCTTAGACCCTCGTTATAAATTGCATTTTGTGGATTGGGCTTACACAAAGCTTCATGGTGTGAATTCGGTTGAATTTGCAAAGGTTGATGACAAATTGAATGATCTCTTTGGTGTGTACTTGGAAAAACTTTCACATCTTGATAATTCAAATACTGCAGTGAATTCAGTGCCTATTCATCAAAGAGAATCTGTGGATGTTATCTTTGAGGTAACCTAAGTTTGTTTTTATTTACTTTATATATTTGAATGCATGTAGTATTAGTACTATAATAAGTGTTGAAATTATATTTGAAATTGACATGATGCATGCTTTTTTATGATGTAGGATTTTGATAATAATTATGATGGTTCAAGTTCGATTGAAAAAAATGAATTGTAGAAGTATTTGGAGGATAAAAGAATAGATAGAAAAGTAGACATAGATGTTCTTTCTTGGTGGCAAATGGAGCGTTTTCATTATCCGATACTTTCTCAGTTAGCACGAGATGTGTTAACGATTCCCATTTCAACTGTTGCATCAGAATCTGCATTTAGTATGGGGGGTAGAGTACTAGATCAGTATCGTAGTTCATTATTACCAGAAACAGTTCAAGCTTTGTTGTGCACACGAGATTGGCTATTTGGAAAAGGAGGTAATATATTTTTATATGGTATAGTATTATTATTTTATTTCTTTTCATAATTATTTTGTTTAACTTTTCATAATTGAATGATTTTTAATGTTTGCTTTTTCTATACTTAGTTTATGCGGAAGAGAGTTCTGACGTGGAAAATCTTACTGAAAACATCTTCAACATAACTCTTGAAGGCAATAGATCAAGCCAAAGTTCCAATACAATTTCATGATGTTCGATGTAAATTGAAGATTTTGTAAATGGAGGTGTAAACTTTTAAGAAAGACTTATAATCTTAAAAACAAAAACTCTTTATCCTTGCACATTTAATATTTGTAATAGATTAGTAGTGTATGTATTATTTTTTTTATTAGGCTTTCATTTTCGAGTGTAGATATAGTACTTGAACGAGAAATGTTTTAATGTTTTCAAGTAATATTTATGTCGCAATGTGTGGTATGTGCAAATTTTAAAAAAATATATTTTTTTCTTAACGGGTCATAACGGGTCATAACGGGTCGGGTCACTTTACCCGTTGGGTAAAGTGACACGACCTGTTAAGGACCCGTTAAGATAACGGGTGTGACACGACACGACCCGTTAAGATAACAGGCGTTACACGAAAACGACACGAACACGACAGACACGACCCGTTTGCCAGGTCTACCGCCAACCCACCATCTCCTCCCTCCCCATCGCACCCTTCTCTCATACCCCCCTCTTGCTACATCTTTTTCCGACCCTTAACCATGATTTAGATCTTGTAGTGTTGGGCTTTATCTTGACACAAAACCCATCCCACACGACCCACTGTCGATCCGGATTGTCGGAAAAATTGGGGCGAAGTGTGGAATGATTCACGTCGGAACAAGGGTGTTTTACACACCCCCTTCGCCCTCCCCCTCCTTTTTTTACGTTTTGTGATTTTTCTTGCAAGTGTGGCTCTGAGGGCTGTGGTTATTGGTGGATTGATTATGCACAATACTCTAAGATCAAATTTTTGGTTTGGGTGAATTTTTCAGTTTCATGTGATGTTTTCCTTCGCAGAGGTAGCGGTGGTAACGTCAGTGATGACTGATTGTTGGTTGCTGAAGATTAAGGTTTTTTCTTTTGTTGCTTACGGGCCTGAATCTGTGCAGGCCTCCCTTTATGGTTGGGGTTGTAGCTCTCCTTCTTGGGCCTGTCTTCTAGTTTATGGTTTGCTTTGTTGTGTAAAGCTTTGTGTTCTATTTAGGTCTAGGCCTTTCCAGCACAAATTGTAGTCTTCTTTCATTAATGAAGTTTTATTCTCGACTAGAAAAAAAAAGCTCTAACCCAGTCCCAGCCCCAGTTAGAGCTCATAATTTAGGGTCGACTTGGCTCGGCTCAGCCCGACCTAATGATAATCTCACTAGAACGAGGCATGTGTTAAGCCCAAAATTATGAGCTGCCCAAATGATTTCATTTGTGAGCCGATATGTGGGAGGATAATTACTTGAAACTAAAACCGAAACTTGCCACCTAGTATTACGGTATAATGGTATTGCTCTTTACTTATAAGTGAGTGATATTCGGTTCATTCTCGTCAAAGACGAATTTGAGTTACATTATTGCTAATTCATTGTGAGGTTTAATCCAGTCGCCACCCCCTTAGTATAAATAATATCGTTTGTTCAAAAAAAGAAGAAAAATGAAACTCAACACCCTTAAACCTTGAAAAAAAGGGAAGGTTGTGATGAAGAATGAGGAGGAATATTAGCCATGGCTGCAAGAAAAATGCAAGTTTTTGTTGGAGGAAGGAAGATGGAAGTTCAAGAAAAAATAGATTTGCAGTACTTCGTTTAGGTTTGTATACTCGATCTATCACTTGAGATGTTTTTGTTGGAGGAAGGAAGATGGAAGTTCAAGAAAAAATAGATTTGCAGTACTTCGTTTAGGTTTGTATACTCGATCTATCACTTGAGATGATCTTAATTATGTCTCAAAATTCAACAATTAGGATGCGATATAGATGCCCTGCATGCATCTAATTAGAGGAAGATTTGGAAAGCATAAGGATGATATTTGGCCTCCCATTCATTGTCAATTCATTTTCGGTTGAAAGTTCACATTTTGACCTTGTATCACACAATCAATTTATCTATGTCTCAGACTCGAGGGCCACGCACGTACTCTCACATCACCTAATACATAGTAGACTCGTTTTGTAACGTGGTATATATGAACAAGCACCTTCCCCCATGATGCCACGTATATAACTAAATAAAAGAAAGATAATTACCCTCACGAAAACTGAACCATGGGTTCATCGTTCATGTTGGCTATAAATAAGGGTTTTGAAAGGGGAGGGCATACATGCATAAATACATACATACACACACACACACACACACACACACATATATATATATATATATGGAGGATATTAAGAAGCTTGTCATGGTAGGGATGGCTGTGGTGCAAATTGTGTCCACCTTTGCCACAAAAACTGCCTTTACCAGCACTTCTGCTGCCTCTAAATCTGCTAGTAATCATGCCAACAGCGGCGATGGTGTTACTAGAAGTAACAGTAACAACGAGAGTCCCAATCATAGCGTGACTCGATTTTCCAGTCTCAAGAGGATTAATATGGCAGCTGAAGTTGGTGGAGTTAGAAAGAGCAATGGATGTAAAGGTTCTATATGCAATGCGTGGCTGCTCCCTTGCAAGAGTGGGTGTTATTGCATTCCCATCGGAATTTTGCCTATTGGGCTGTGCGCAGGAATTTGTTGTAGCAACTAATTAAATCAAATTAATATATAATTAAATGGATAAAAGTGCATAAAAGGAAACATATTGGAGAAGAAAATTTAGTAAATAAATTTGGTGAGTACACTAATTATACCTAGCAGTATATGCATGTATTATTCTTTGTGGGTTCTTCTAGTTCCAATGATTTAACGGAATGCTAGAGTTCCATATGATCCTTGTAGCCTTCATATATTGTAAAAAGATTGTGGGTTCTTCCAAACAATGAATGCAACTTAGTAGTGTTCAACTTAGGACGACCTGACCTGGGGGCTGGAGGCACAAGCTCGAATCTTGGACTAGTTTGAGAGTCGAGTTTGGAATTCAAGAGTATGTATTGAGTCCCAGTGGGTTCGGGTTCGAAGTTAGGGTTCAAGGTCTAATGTCGAATCCCAAGTCCGGAGTTTAAGGTGAACCATGAGATAGACAAATTGTGCCTTCAGACCCTCCCAAGGATTCGAACATTATTTTCTCCTTCTTCATTGTTTATTTTTTCTTTTGAATCTATTTTGATTTATTCAATTCAAAGTTCAAAAATAAATAAAGACACGCAGATGAAAAATATGAGTGCATGGATGAAGTTAGCTTGAAGAAAATTGTGGTTCCACCATAAAACTAATTGGTCATATGGGGAGTAGTTTAACCTCTTATAAGCCCATGCAAAGTCCTTCCTCTCATCAGTGTGAGATTCATTCTCAACACAACTTTTCACATGTGGCAAATTTTCAAATCGAACACGTGGACAACACAAACATGGTGACATGGAGCGCGTGTGACCGTTGAGCCTCACACATGAGATAATCTGCTCTGATACCATGAAGAAAATTGAGGTTTCACCATAAAACCAATTGGCTATATGGGGAGTAGCCCAACTTTTAGAGCAACTCTAGCGTTGCAAAGGACCCCTAGGGCAACTTACTATTGAATTCCCTCAGTGAACAATAACTAGCTTTAATGAACAATAACTGCCTTTTGCATCTCCACCCTAAGCTGAATAGTCATGACAGTAGACAATAAAATATTAGTATTTTTTATTTTATAAAATAATACAAAATAATTTTATTTGTAATTTCGGATAATATTTTTAATCTTTCTCATTGTGCCACGTGTCATTATCCGAAAAGGTGATTTTTGGTGATAGATTTCGATAATTTTTATCCAATGCCGTTGTGCCACGTGTTGTTACCTTTTCTATTAGATCCCACATCACCCAGAGGAGAAGATCCTCTATGCCTTATATGTACATGCCCACCTCTATATAGCACGAGACCTTTTGGGAGTTCACTAGCTTCGGATTCCATAGGAACTCCGAAGTTAAGCGAGATCGCGCTAGAGCAATCCCAGGATGGGTGACCCATTGGGAAGTTCTCGTGTGAATTCCCAAAAAGAAAACTGTGAGGGCGTGGTCGGGGCCCAAAGCGGACAATATTGTGCTACGGTGGAGTGAGTCTGGGATGGAGCCCAGGTTGGGATGTGACATTTTCAGAATTGTTAAGGATAGATTTCCGATAAGATTTTTAACCAATCACGTCACGTCACGTGTCATAATCTGTTTACAATCTTTGAGGATATATTTTGATTAGATTTTCAACGAATGATGGCATGCCACGTGGTATTATCTACAACCTAATCCTTTCTTTTTCCTCTATATAACCCACCATCCATCCTAAGAAATCACACACCAAAATCCAAATCTCTATCATTGTTCATAGTTTCTACTTCCTTCTTACAACGTCTTTTTCAAGGATATTGTGGGAAATCGCTGAGCAAGAGAAAGAATTGTTTAAGCAAGGGGAAGAAATGTTCAATCTCTAGGTGGGCGAAAATGAGATGGAAGAGGAAGATGATGAGGAGCGTAGAATGAGAGATGACGAAGCAAGAAGTTAAAGAGCCTCACATTCTTGTTGAGTCATCCAAGTTATGGCTCAGATCTCCAGGCCCAGTCTTCTGCAAACATTGATAGAAGCAGGCAACGACGAGATATAGATCTCTTGGATGATTATTTTGTCCTTAACAGTGAATTTCCTGATACGTACTTTAGACGTCGTTTTAGAATGGAACGACATTTGTTCAACAAAATCATGATTGCTGTTTGCAACCATGATTCTTACTTTGTGCAAAAAAAAAATGATGCTTTTGGTGTTATGGATCTTCTTCTTGAGCAAAAAAATTAATGTTGCCTTATGGATACTTGCATATGGAGTATCTGCAGACCAAGTGGATGAGATAACGATGATGGGGAAATCAACCATTCTTGAATCCTTGATGAGGTTTTGCTCCGCAATCGAATCTATCTATACCACATAGTACCTCTAGAGACCTACTGAGATGGACTTGTAAAGGCTTCTGAAGAAGGGCGAGATGCGAAGTTTTCCTGGGATGATTGGAAGCATTGACTGTATGCACTGGACCTGGAAAAATTGTCCAAGTGCATGACAAGGAGCTTGTGGGGATAGAAAAGGAGTAAAAAGTATCATTTTGGAGGCGGTGGCATCATTTGATACATGGATTTGGCACGCTTTTTTCGGTGTTCCAGGAGCTCAAAATGACCTTAATGTCCTTACCTAATCCTTAATGTTCAACGATGTCTTGCAAGGAAAAGCACCAAGAGTCATATATTGGGTCAACAGACATAAGTACCACGGGCCATATTACCTAGCAAACGGCATTTACCCAAGGTGGTCATCGTTTGTCAAAACAGTGCCACATCCACGAAGTGCAAAGGAAAAATACTTTGCAAGCTATCAAGAAGGGTCTAGGAATGATGTGGAGCATTGTTTTGGTATCTTCCAAGCTCGTTGGGCGATTGTCAAAGGTGTTGCCAAAATATTTGATTTAGAGTCGCTTTGATCCATCATGATGACGTGCATCATTCTTCACAACATGATTGTGGAAGATGAGTACGATTATGATGTCCTTGATGAATATGAGTCAAACACGATGAACAATGCCAGAACACAAATATATTGTGCTAATGATGCCACCGAAGAACCCGTGCAATACGAGCCATTACAAAGGGATGGACGTTACAATGAAAGGCTCATTCAATGATATACTTCACTTCAGGACCCATATATGCACAATGCCCGACAAATTAACTTGATAGAGCATTAGTGGGAATTGAAACAAACTTAGGAAACTTAAGTTCATTTAGTGTGTTTGTTTTTATTTGGTGTGTTTTTTAAGTTCATTTAGTGTGTTTTTTTTCATATGGTATGTTTATGTAATTTTATTTGGTGTGTTGATGTCCTTTGAATAAAGATTCTCTTAGTTTAAATAAATTACCGAATTAAATAAATATACTCTTAGTTTAAATAAAGTACTAAATTCAATAAATTGGAAACAACTTAAAGTACTCTATTCAATAAATAAGAAATTACAACCCAAAATGATTGAAAAATTATGGGCTCCGATTAAAAACAAATTCCCTAGTCTCTCGTGAATAGAAAATCATCACCTAACCAATTTGTGGTGCTAGGATCATCTCATCTTGTGGTACTAGGACCATCTCCTCTTGTTCTCACTTCTCTTGCATGCCTCCTTCGCATCACGTCCACTTTCTTTGAATTCCAAAATATTTAGAATTCAAGGACATCGCCTCTACAGGCTCCTTCATAATGTCACGATCTTGCTGAGCCCTTCTTTCTTCTTTAAGCTCTTCCCTTTCTTGCCTAAGTAGCTCTCTTTCTTTCTCATTAACTTGAAATAATCTCTTAACAGCTACAACTTTTGCCACCTCTCTAGCCTTATCAACCTCAAATTTAGTCATTTCCCACGCCAAAGTCAATTCACCTTGGCGAGCAAGTTCTTCCATATATTTTGCATAATCATTCTTGGCAGCACTCCATTTTCTCTTTGAAGCCTTCTTACCTTGAGGCCTAATTGGATAACTGGTCGACCCCGACGCTTGTTCAGGGGGTGTTTCCGGCACTTCTTCTATGTCGATTTCATGAACATGCGAGTCATGAATGGGCGTAGAGTGTAGATGGGTGATGTTCATGACAACTTCTAGACCGATAGGTACAACTCTGAATTTAGGACAATCTTTGACAATATTCCAACATTCCCACTGGGTGAATGATTTGTTTTTGTTTTTGGTTTTGGCATTATACCAAGTTTGGGCTTGAAGTGTCTACACAATGAGGGAGAAGAAATAATTATAATCAAAGTAACAAATGTAAATTTGGGTATAGTACAAACAAACAAATAATATATTGTTACCTGATCCGCTAAATTTTCCCCACTTTGAAGATTACCACTAGCTTGTGCCAATGCATCTCTCCAAAGACTAAACGATTGGCTGAGTATTCTCCAAAGACTGAACATCAATTCTTTGGTTATTTTCCCACCAATTTTCTCAAGATCATTGGTATGAATAAGACTCCACATTTCTCGCAGCTGCATCTCATTACCCGTAATCGGATCATGAGTAACTTCAACCCAACTAGAACACAATGTAAGATCTTCAATAAGCGTCCAATTCGTACCTGCATCATTAGTCATTTTGTTGGAAACCAATTGGATTAAAACTTTGAGAGAAAGATTGGAATGTGGTAAAGTATTTGAGAAAATATGAAATTGTGGTGTAAGGTAGAAGATATTTATAGAAAAGTAAAATCATTTTTTTTAATTTTTAAAACTTTTTTCAGATTTTTTTTATTAATTTTTAACATTTTTTTATTAACTTAATTAATTTCTACTGTTGGATTAAAAAAAAAATTGAAATCCAACCCTCCAGATTGTGCCACGTGGCACAACAGTAACATTTCAGAATTTTTTAATGTGAATTTTTTTTTTTTTTTAAATTTAAAGGCGAATAATGTGGACTGTTGATCTCAAATCCAACGACTGCTATTGTGGAAGGTTTCAAAAAAATTTTGACAGTTGGAAATCCAACGATCCAAAAAAAATTAACCATTGAAATCCAACAGACGAGAACGTGCCACGTGGCCACCAACAGTAACTTTTTCGTCGTCTGCACTGCGAGCCCCAGCGCCTGAAATGTTTTCGAGGATGCACGCATGTTATGCACGCGCGTGACGCAAAAGTAATTAAATCGTGGCTGATGTCAGCCTGGCATCACCTAGCCCACATGCTCTTGGGCCCCCCTTAGCCCAATCGCCTGCATGGGCTGGAGCTTGAAGTTGGGGCTTTTGGGTCCTATTCAGTCGTAGGTCTATCGGGCTACTCTCCCCCCGGTGGAGTTGCTCTTATAAACACATACAAGATTCGTCCTCTCATTAATGTGGGATTCATTCTCAACATTCTTTAGTAAGAGTTGCCTTAACCTCTAGTTATGAATCTATAAATGAGAATAAAAAGTTCATCATAGATTCATAATATAAAATATTTCTTATAACTTCGTTTTTTCCCCTCAAACTTCACTAAGCCACCACTTGTATTTGTTAGCATTGTTTTACCTTGATTGGTTTATTTATTTTTTTACATATTAAAATATCAACTAAAAGTCAATTAAAGTACTAATTAAAATTATGGTAAATTCAACTCACATACCTTTTAATTATTATATATATTTATCATTTGGAAGAGTAGGAACAATATATGGTCAATATGTTCTCTACACCTTCTGTATGCATCACAATTTATTTCCCCCACAAAACTTTAGAGGGGCTTGACAAATGCCCCAGTGAGCTTTAACTGCCTTTGTCAATAAGTGTGCGAAAATCATTTTACTACAATAATCCAACGAAACACAATGTTTGTAGAGTAATATATATGAATGAGTGTGCGAAAATTATTTTACTACAATAATCCAATGAAACACAATGTTTGTAGACAGTGACGGATCTAGAATTTTAAACTCGGAGGATCCCAATAATAAAGGTCAAAAAATTTATAGACAAAAATAACGTCGAAAAGTTAAATATAATACATTTCATTCAAAAATCATGTGCAAAACAACATTACAAGCTATAAAATCCTAATTAAAGCGTCCACGACGAGGTTTCATAGTCTGAAAATGTTCCATGATAGCTTCATTACCAATACATGAAAAAACATCTTTCTCAATGTAAACAACTAAGTTGTCATTCAACCATTGATCTCCTATTTTGTTGCGAAGTGGACTCTTAATGATATTCATAACGGAAAATATCATCTCCACTGAAGCAGTTGCAACTGGTAAAACCAAAGTCAACTGAACAACCAAATATACATATGCAAATGTTTGATGCAACCCTTTCTCCATCATTTTCTTAGCAAGCTCATTAATCCCCCGCAATTGAGAAAAATCATTATCAAAACGCACAAAATGGGAACTCATACTTTGTAGGCCTACAAGGTCCCATTTGCAAATATGCTCTTCGGACCTCATCTTGAATATTAGAAGGATAGTCTTTCATTCGAATTCTTTTTCCCGGGTCTCTCTCAAGATTATTAAAATCAATGTCACACTCATTTTGTCTTGAGCTTGAACTATCCGAACAAGTAGATGGTGCTATTGGCTTGGCTTGAAAAATCTTTCCATATTTCTTATTTCTAAACTACACATTTAACCAAAAACACAAAACATATACCAATCAACCAATAAACAAAAATTTCATCTAAATTTCAATGATAAAATGAGTATACAAACATAAAACATATCAACAATCATATCACTAATAGACTAAAAATCTCCATCAATATCTAATATAATTTAATTGAGATTAGATTAGAATACCAAAAAGTTTACTTGAATTTTGAACCAAATAGTGGTGGCTTGGAGAATTGAAACAAGTGGAAGTATGATATTAGAGTAATGTAATTATAATATGGGATTGGGTGGGATTAGAAATTTAGGGTTTTGGAATTGGGTGAATATAAGAAAGAGGGGGGGATTAGCGGGGCAAAACAGAGGAATAGGGAAAGGACTCTTGGGAAAGATGGCCCGTGTGGGGCTAGGCCTTAAAAAAGAGAGTATGGAATCATGGACAAACGGCACCGTTTATCTCAGGCTTAAAAAAATATAAAATATAAAAAATAAACAAATTAAACAAATTGGCCAAAACACTGCGTTTTGGACCAATTTTTTAAAAGGCCTGTTTGTTTTCTTTCTTCTCCCCCGCGGCCCCGCTGTCTTCGTCTTCGTTGCAAGCTGCAACCTTCAAGCTGGAGCCTACAGTACAGACCTCGTGTTTAAATTTCTAGTAGCATTTTAGAATCGCCGAGGGGTCCTGGGACCTCCCAGGTCCCTCTGTAGATCCGTCTCTGTTTGTAGAGTAATATGAAGTACTCTTGGAATAATTAGCTCAAAGTATTTGACGTTGTTCATGAAATTAGTCCTCTATTAACATCTTTCATGGGAGATGCATGGCGTAGTTGGTTTCCACAAAAACAAAAGAATGCATGCACGAAGATTGCGTGGATATTGTTCTTTTACCTGTTACATGGTATCTAAGTTAGGCTGCATGGTATAATCTTACTTCCCTCACGAATAATGCACTTATAATTGGTTCTTCATAATTCATGCCTATAAATAAGTGCTTTCGAAGGAGAGGCGTGCATGCATACAAGAACTACTTACAAAACAAACACACAAATGGCTATTGCGTTGAGTAAGAAGGCATGTTTTGTGCTAGTGGCCATGGTGGTTCTTGTCGTGACCTTTCCAGGCTTTCCTCCAACTGCCTTTGGCGACCAAAAGAAAATTGAAATGCCCAAATCCAATTCTACTCATGCCAATATTGATGCCTAATGTAACGCCACTACTGATGCCAAATGTGATGCCAGTGTCGACGACAACAGATCAGCGCCAAATTAATGTGACGCCAACGTCTACGACAAATTTGATGCCAAGACAGATGCCAACGATGGCAATGGGGTGGTTATAACAAGTACTTGTAACAATGAGAAGGGCAGAAATAGTGAGGAATTGATCATGTCAAGGAAGATGAACAAGCTAAACTCAAAGATAATCAAAAGGAAAAGTAGGAAAGTCGACGATCAATGGGTGTAGAGGCTCCCCATGCATTTTTTTTGTGGCCCCTTGCCAGCTCGGCTGTGTTTGCGTACCCATTAACCTTTTTCCCTTTGGCATCTGCAGCGATGTTGCTAAGCTCTATCTCTGTATCATTCACTATATTACTTCGTGAAAAAATCCATGTATTAATCTGCATGCATGCATGCATTGCCACCAATCATAATTAATCTATAGCTACCGGTCCGATGGATGGTTAATGTAAAATGAAATAATGTTAATCGTGAATATATACATACATGTATACGTTCCTGTTGGCTGTATTATGTTCTGTTGTTGTCTAGTATACATATTCTATTCGGAGCTATGAAGTTCAGTTTGGTTTTCTTGTGACGTTTTGCTTGCAGCTGGGAGAGTTGGCCAAAACTGAAATTGTTGTGCTACTTAGGATCAAAGTATACCTTAAAACCATGTACTAATTAAGGTGTCCAAAGGAAAGGTGAACTTTGGGTGTCCATTGAAATACTCCATAAGAACTACTTGTGGGACAATAGACCTAAAAGATACCCAGGTTGCCCTATTTCTGTATCTCCAATTCTTGTGCATCAACATGCTGATAGTAAATTACTAATTATACCTAGCGCTTAATTTTGGGCATTAGCATGTCTCTGATTGTATTTGGTTAGATTCGTCTCTTTCTTTGTACTAGACAAGAGTTTTAACTTGACTCTCTTAGGAACCTTTCTCTTTAATTTAATTTCCTCTTACAAAAACTAGCTAGCGATTAATCTAGTAGCTTTTTTTTTTAAATATCGAAAGAGCTTACAAGTATGAATCCCCTAACCCCTTCCCCATCTATAAAGAAAGGAAAAATAAGTGGTATTAAATTAGGGTTTTGAACTTTTGGTCTCGACAACCGGTGAAGGGGAGGAAATTTGTTGCGTGGGATAGTGGGACATTGTTTTGCTTGTAGTGGATGTGCATGTATTAATAGTAATGCTAGGAAGATTCAAAGGTTATGTATATCTTTTTATAGTTACAGTAAATTTCTCGTGGATTTTGGGAGACATTCGTGTTGGAATTAAGTACTAATGCAAATATATAAATCCTAGCTAAATTTAGCCTTGTAGCTAGCTACATGTACAAAAACACTCATACAAATTTAGTTCAAGTGCATCAACACGTAACATGTAAGACACTACGGGAGAAGTTTTGAAGTGTGACAGTCACGTTCTCCAAATTCGCAGCTATAAATTAAAGTCGATCATGATTTTATAGAATAGTAATAAGAGTCTTATATTCTTTATATCATGAAGCATAGCACACTGAGTTTCAATAAGTTCATGTGGGTGGTGCTAATTGTGATGACTTTGTTGGCTCCAATGGGGAGCCTTGCTATCTGTCATCACGATGAGAAAACACTCGAAACAGCCGTAGCAACAGATCCGGCCGCCACCGCAGAATTGAAGATGCTGCAGGAATGTGGAGTGGTGAACAAGAACAATGGCTGCCAGGGTTCTGCATGCACTTATACCAGCAACCCTTGCTGCTCTGGCTGCCATTGCCTTCTCATTGGTATTGTCGTCGGCGTCTGCTATGGCGGCTGCTGCCAAGATTAATTAGTTATTAGTTGGATTATTGCATATGGATCGTAGTCTCATATATAGCAACCTTAAATAAAGTCGACCCGTGCAATAAGCAATTCTGCAAGCCATTATCTCCTTCTCTCTTCTCTAGACGGCCACCTTCTCTCTATTCTCTCTCCCAATAATTAAGCTTACAACCTAATATTAGTTAATGATGTTTTTTGCTTCTCAGAATTGTATATAAACACACAAGCATCTACATCATAATGCTTAGAGATGAGATTTCAGACCGAAGGAGTGGAGTGTTTTAAGTGTTTCGATCTGGTTTACCAGTAGACAAAGAGATCGAGAATATAAACCCGAAGATGCATTCAAAAGTCGATCATCATTGAGAGGGTGACCGGACGTGCACCCGTTTCATGTGTCACCGATGATGGGCAGTGAACTGCATCTGCGATGGGTGTTATTTGGCGGCGGGATGACATACTTTGTGCCTCAACAGTTCCCAAATCCCTGCTGTTTTGTTTCCCAAATATTGATAATTACCTGTATACAAACTTTGATTTACTCATAATCCTAATACAAAATTCAAACTCACAAATTGTTACCGAATATAATTCGAACCCAGATTGCAGAAACATCATAGTCTGCAGACTGCAGAATTCCATATCTTTCAAACACTTGCACTAATCCATGGACGTTCTAGCATACTTCACTCTTGGCAACCGTTTCTTCTTCCCGTCTCTCCGCTTGCAGAGGGAAAAGGTTGGGCAAACATTTAAACCGAAAATTCGCAATTTTACTGAAGTCCAGCTACCATCGTCGCTAATGCAACGGTTCCTCACTGCTACTCTCATGAGGAACAAGCATTGCTTACATTACAGCTAAAAACCTAAAAGATAGAACCCTTTTCTATTTACAGAGGCATCTCAGCATGGTAAAACAACTAAAGGTTTTAATCCTTGTTGGTCTAGTCCGCTGACACAAAAAGAGCACCGTTGCATATGTTACTACGGTGAAACTTCCGCTATGTCCAATTGTCAAAAATATCTGCATAGAGATTGATTCTTTGGCAACTTCAACAAAATCACCAAGTTGAAAGTATACAAGTTACCTGAAAAGACAAAAATTAAAACTGTCAGAGAATGCAATTAGCTCCAGGGTTGCTAAGACAAGCATGCTCACACGCGCTCGCGCACACACACATGCAATTCAGCCGACTTCTACTTTGTGATGCATCTCTAGGTAATTAAGACATTGACCTGCCAAAATCAACATTATTGATACTTGAATCCATCACACCAACAGCGAGGTTTTAAATTTACGGCTCAGCACAAAACAAACTGGTTTAAAAACAACTTTGCATTGCAAAGGCATGGCTGAAACCTTGAATTTACAAACATGAAGGGGTTTGCTTATCCTATATAAATAAATGAAAAACAAATACGAGAACATTCAGAATCAACAATCTAAGCAGACTATGAAAACTGAGTTGTGTACCTCTGCAAGCACCAACTTTTTCTATTAAGAGTTGGATTCTACTGGTAGATAAACTCGTTGTCTCAAAGTCCTCGGCTGACGAGGAAAGGAGAAGGGTCCATCTGAAAATCTCCGTGACTTTACTTTGTTAGACCTAACCTCATCAGTTCTATCCTTAATTAAAGGAGTAGCTGCAAAGGATTCATATACGAAACATCAGCCTCAAACAAACATCAAAACGGGCAATGTTTATTTGAAGCATTATTACAATCACACATAATATAAATATTACCCACATTTCACCATTAAGTAAAATCTTGTTCAAACAATAACAAAGTTTAATAGACAAAAATTTTACCTTCATCTGATTCACATTCATTACTCAGTTGTACTTCATTTGTGGATGCATGTCCAGCGCAGGAATTGGGAACACTTTCATCGACCCTGCCAAGTCGAAGAGAGATCCAGTCGTCCCCACTAATGCCGTTTGATTCAGGAGGAGGATGTCCAGAATCGGACTGTTCCAACAAAGGCGAGGGCTGAGTTGGAAGAAAATTTTGCAGTGAGGGGTCCTCACTAGCAAGGGGCAAGGTGTTTTCAATCAAGTCCAATCCAGCATCGGCATGGAACATAGAAGAGTTCATAACTTGGGTGCTCGAATTTAGATCCTCTGGAACCAATGTGTTATCAATGAA